>NW_026575125.1:40445311-41810623 GCF_905146905.1 Nyctereutes procyonoides | reverse complement strand
CAGGTGCTCACCGCTGAGCCACCCAGGCGTCCCTCTACCAAACATTTAAAGAAGAGTTAATACCTATCCTCAAACTATTCCAAGAACTCAAAGGGGAAAGAACACCTCCAAATTTATTCAAAAAGTTTTTTGATATTAAAACCAGATAAAAAAAAAATAAAACCAGATAAAGACACTACAATAAAAGAAAACTACAGTCTAATATTCCTAATGAACACAGATGCAAAAATCCTCAACAAAACATTAGCAAACCTGGGGTACCTGAATGGCTCAGTTGGTTAAGTGTCTGCCTTCGGCTCAGGTCATGATCTCAGGGTCCTGGGATTGAGTCCTATAGTGGGCTCCCTGTTCATCAGGGAGTCTGCTTCTCCCTCCACCCCTACCCCTTCTTGTGCTCTCTCTCTCACTCAAATAAGTAAATAAGATCTTTAACGGAACAACAACAAAAAAAAAAAACATTAGCAAACCTAATTCAACAATACATAAAAAGGACCATTCAGTAATATCAAGTAGGATTTTTTCTGGAGTTGCAAGATCGTTCAAGATTCACAAATCAATGTGATACACCACATTAACAAAATGAAGAATAAAAATTATTCGACCATCCTAATAGATGCATAAAAAGCATTTGACAAAATTTGATATCCATTCACAATAAAATGCTCTCAACAAAGTGAGTATAGAGGGAAAATACCTAAATATAAGAAAGGCACTGAGGGGTACACTTAACGGGATGAGCACTGGGTGTTATTCTGTATGTTGGTAAATTGAACACCAATAAAAATTAATTTATAAAATTAAAAAAAAAAAAGAAAGGCCGTATATGACAAACTCACAACTAACATAATACTCAATAGTGAAAAACTGAAAGTCTTTGCTCTAAGATCAGGAACAAAACACAAACGCTCACCACTTCTATTCAGCATAGTACTGAAAGTCCTAGCCACAGTTAATTAGGCATGAAAAAGAAATAAAGTCATCCAAATTGGTGAGAAAGAAGTAGAAGTGGGATGCCTGGGTGGCTCAGTGGTTGAGTGTCTGCCTTTGGCTCAAGGCATGATCCCAGAGTTCCAGAATCGAGTCCCACATCGGGCTCCTTGTGTGGAACCTGCTTCTGTCTCTGCCTCTCTCTCTGTATCTCTCATGAATAAATAAATAAAATCTTAAAAAAAGAAGTAGAAGTGTCACTAACTGCAGATGATATAATACTGTATATTGGAAAACCCTAGAGATCTCACTGAAAAACTACTAAAACTAATAAATGAATTCAATAAAGTTGCATATAGAAAATTAAGGTATGAAAATCCATGGCATTTCTGTATACTAATAACAGACTGTCAGAAAGAGAAATTAAGAAAACAATTTCATTTACAAGTGCATCAAAAAGAATAAAACACCTAGGAATAAATTCAGCAATGGAGGTGGAAGACCTTTATTCTGAAAAACTATAAGACTGATGAAAGAAATTGAAGATGACACAAATAAATAAGGGGTTAATATCCAAGACATACAAAGAAAGCATAAAACTCAAAACCATAAAAATGAACAATCTGATTTAAAAATGGGCAGAAGGCCTGAATAGGCCTTTTCCCAAAGAAGATACAGAGATGGCTAACAGACATATGAAAAGATGCTCAACATCACTAAACATTAGGAAAATGTCAATCAAAATTACAATAAATTATCACTTCACACCAGTCCAAATTGCTAGTATCAGAAAGACAAGAAACAGGAAGTGTTGGTGAGGATATGGAGAAATGGGAAACCTCATGTCCTGTTGGTGGGAATGTAAATTGGGGCAGCCACTATGGAAAACAGAATGGAGGTTTCTCAAAAAATTAAAATAGATATACTATACAATCTGACAATTCCACTTCTGTGTATTTATCAGAAGAAAATAAAAACACGAATTCAAAAATATATATGCAACCCTATGTTTACTGCATTATTTACAATAGCCAAGATATGGAAAACAACATAAGTGTCTATCTCTAGATAAATGGATAAAGGAGATGTGAGATATATCTACAGATCTATGTGTAGATTTATAGATATATATGTATGTATATACTTCTATATGACATAAAAAAGAATCAAATCTTGCCATTTGCAACAAAATGGGTGGACCTAGAGGGTGTTGGGCTAAGTAAAATAAGTCAGACAAAGACAAATACTGATTCATGATTTCACTTATATGTGGAATCTAAAAAACAAAACAAGTGAACAAACAAAACAAAACAAAGCCAGGGGCTCCTGGGTGGCTCAGTGGTTGAGCATCTGCCTTCAGCTCAGGTCGTAATCTGGGGGTCCTGGGATTGAGTCCTGCATCAGGGTCCCTGCAGGGAGCCTGCTTCTCTCCCTCTGCCTATGTCTCTGCCTGTCTCTGTATCTCTCATTAATAAATAAAATCTTAAAAACAAACAAACAAACAAACAAAGCCAGTCATAAATACAAAAAACAAACTTGCGATTGCCAGAAGGGAGGGGTAGGAGATGGGAAAATTATATAAAGGGGATTAAGAGGTAAAAATTTCCAGTTCTATCAGCCTTTTTTATGTGTCTGTAGCATTTTAGGAGTCTGACAGCCTTCCTCCATTTTGTTCTGCCTCTGTCTCTTTCGGTACAATCTGGGAATCTTTCTTATGATATTCTCAAAAACCTTGTGGATCTCCCATATGGCACAGCAATTCATGCCACTAATCTAGGTGGTCCTCCACAGATCTTTCCCAGAGAGTCCCATATGTATTCCTGGCTATGGTTGAGATGGTTGAAGAGATTCACAGTCATAAACCTAATCTCTTTAGTACTAGCAAACACAACCACACTCTTGACTTTCTCACCATAGCACACCTTCCTAAGAGTAAATCTCTTAATTTTAGTGTCTTTTGTAATCTTGATAGAATCAGAATTTTCCAAATCATCAAGTCCTGGATCTTTCTTGCTTAATAGTTCTTTCCTCAATTTATCTCTTTCTTCTGACATTTTACTAATGCAGCAAGAGTAAGTCAAGCCACACCTTCAACATTTTGCTTAGAATACTTCTCAGCTAAATATCTAAGTTTACTACTTACAATTTCTGCTCTCCACGTGACTGTGGGACATAATTCAGGTAAGTTTTGTCAGTGTGTAACAAGGATTGCCTTTCCTCCAGTTTCCAATAACACGTTCCTCATTTCTGCCTGAGTTCTTGTCAGCAACACCTTTAATATTCATATTTCTACCATCATTTTGCTTTAAAGAAATATGTATGTATTTTCTAAAGTGATGTATGTTTTATCTACCATGCTCTTCTAAGAGCATGAGCTACCATGAGCTTCTAAGAGCTCACCAGAATAATATTCAATGTTTGTATTTCTACCAACAATTTGTTTAATTCAATCTAGGATTTTTCTTTTCTTTTCTTTTTTAAAGTTAGGCCCCGTGCAGTATGCCCAGTGCAGGGTCCAGCTTGGGGCTTGAACTCATGATCCTGAGTTCAAGACCCAAGCAGATATCAAGAGATGTTTAACAACTGAGCCACCCAGGTGCCCCAATCTAGGGTTTTTCTATCATTCTTCTAGTCTCTATCCATTATCCTATTTTAAATTCACTTGCACATTTTTAGGTATTTGTTATGGTAGCATTCCACTTCTAGATACCAAAATCTGCATTAGTTTCCTGTGGGTGCTGTAACAATTTACTGCAAACTTGTGGCACAAAACAACAAAAACTTATTATCTCATGGTTCTGTAGGCCATATTGTCTGAAATCAGTATCACCGGTCAATATCAAGTTGTCAGAAGGGCTGTCTCCCTCCAAAGGCTCTAGGGAGAATCATGCCTTACCTCTTCCAACTTCTGTTGCTGTCATTATTCTTTGGCTTCTGGTAGCATTGCTCTAATCTTCAAGGTTAACAATCTCATATCTCTCTGTGTTTCATCTTCACATTGCCTTCTCTTCTGTATCTCTTCAAGTCTCCTTCTGCTTCTTTCTTTTTCTTTCTCAATGCACAGTCTTTATTTTCTCTAAAAATTGAGGTAAAGGGAGCTGTTTTGAAAAGGAAATCATCTGCATGCTTGAAAATGGATAGGTCCTAACTTATATAATGTTATTTGTCAATTATTCCCAATAAAGCTGGGAAATATTTTTAATACAAAAAAACTGGAAAAAGAAAATGGGAAGGTCCAGCTTCATGCAATAGCTCCACTATGCTCAGAGGAAGAAATCAAAGTTGGCCAAGGTTAACCAAAAATTTCCTGAGTATTTCCTGAATGACTAGTATTTCCTGAGTGACTAGTATTTCAAAGATGAAAGTGATCAGTCAAAAGTTTGTCTTATAGTCCTTGGAAATATGTAATGCTGATGCTCCTATCACCTCAGCTGAGCATGCTGGATAGCATTTCTGCTATTGATGACAAAATTGCTCCAGTTTTCTAGGCCCTTCTGCTTTCCTCATAGCCAGCCTAGGATCTGCCCAGTCCCCCTGCCCCAAGAGAGCAGCCAATTCTTGTAAGTCTTGGAGAAGAATGCTCTGTAGGTGTGATTGTCTTGTACCATGAACCAGCTTCACAAGAAAGTCAGGTATGCAAAGACTTCTAGAAGGGTCAGGAGAATCAGAACAGGGAGGGATTTTTAACAGTAGCTACCTGGAAGGACAATCTTTCGGGTGGGCCTTCTCCTTTGTCACCTTTCATTATGTCTGGATTGGTATTAATAAAGCTGAGACTGTTCCATCAGCTCTACTCCCAGTGTATTTTTAGAAGCTCACAGCAACATTCCACAGGTGCTCAATGGTTTTGCTATTTCAGACCCCTAGGGGCACCCAGGTCATCTTGCAGTCACCAAAGTACTTGCCACACAGGGGCACCAGGCTCTCAGCTAAGGCACAGTACAGCCTGGTCTATGCTCCCTACCATGTTGACTTGATAAAGGGGAGAAAAGCCTCCAGAACAGGCACAGCAGGAAGGAGTGCCAGACTAGTCAGGGGTAGATGATGCCTGAGTGCACTGCATAAGTGGTGACCCCTATGTCTTGGAGTCTCTTGGCCAGTTCCCAATTAAAAACACATTGGCCACTTGGCTGTGGCAATGAGCAAAATCCCCAGCTGTAGTGTTTCTCACCCTGGGGGTTGTGGAAGTGAATCTTGCCAGTGTGGTGGCTTACTGATGACAGGCTCATCACCTGTGAGGGCACAGACTTTTTTGGTGGCTCCAGGAGCAAGTGGGTACAAAGAAAGTGGACTAGGTGGTTGACTCGCAGGTGAGTCTCAAAGTCACCAGCTGTTTTGGAATATGGATACATCACCATTCCTGCATTGTTGATCAGAATATGGAGCTGCTTTTTCTCTGCCAGAAAGCCTTTAGCAAAAGCTCAGATGGATTTGGTATTAGATGGGTCCAGTTTCTGAATTAGCATCTGAGAGTTCTTTGTATTGGCCTGGAATTCACTGGCCAGCAGATTATGCCTTCAGTATATCTCAGTAGGCAATGCATACTTGGGCTTCTCTGCTACCAACCTCTCTGGCTGTCTCCTTGCTGATGCCTATGTTGGCTCTGGTAATTACCACTATCTTCCTGGGAAGCTGCATGTTTGTTCTCCAAACCCCAGCAGCAAAGAACAGCTTAATGGATATAACTATTATATATAGGAAAGAAAGGAAGGAGGTGAGCTGCCCCAAGATAACCAGCATCTTTCAATACTTTTAGTTGTTACTGCTTTAGCAAAAGCAGCTTACTCCAACTCTGGCTCGGTCTCCTGGTCTGGCTCCAACTCTTGGCTGTTTCTCTCTCCTCCTCCTTTAGCTTCTTCAGCAACTAGGTTCTCACTAACAGCTTGACCTGCCTCTTACAAGGATACATGTGGTTGCATTTAGGGCCCACCCGGATAATCCAGGATAATCTCCCTATCCCAACAGCCTTAATTTAATCATATTTGCAAAGAACCATTTTCCAAATAAGGTAACATTTACAGATTCCAGGGATTAGGACCTACTATCTTTAGGGGCTATTATTCAGCCTACTACCAGGAGTAAGTCAGACACTCTGCTCTGAAGTTCTAGGATCACTGGGTTTTGAAAGGAGTGACTGGAGCTTTCTGAGGACACATAGGCAGGAGTCAGTGCAGCCTGGTGGTAGGGATATGGACTCTGTGGTCAAATAGACCTGAATTCAGTTCCCAGTCCCAACATCTGATGACCTTGGACAAATCACTCAACCTTTCTAACTCCCCATTTCTCCCTCTGTGAAATGACATAATAACTACTTCTCTCTCACAGGGCTGTTATCACTTGCACTTAGCATAGGGCTAGGCACATCGTGGTGATCAACAAACATTAGCTGTTATTATTAAATCAGGAACATGGTGACAATAATAGCATGCACTTATTCTGTGTTTACTTTCTTCTGGGTTCACAAGGGATCTTAACATACACTCCCAGGAAGATATGATATAGATGGCCTTACTTCCCCATGTCACAGATGTAGATTCAAGAGGCCAGGATTGAGGTACCTGGGTGGTTTAGTCAGTTAAGCATCTGTCTTCAGCTCAGGCCACGATCTCTGGGTCCTGGGACTGAACCCTGCATTGAGCTCCCTGCTCAGCAGGGAGACTGCTTTCCCCCCTCACTCCCCCCCACCAGTTTATGCTCTCTTTTTCAAATAAATAAATAAATAAATAAATAAATAAATAAATAAACAGATAGATAGATAGATAAATAAATAAATAAATAAATAAATAAATAAATAAATAAATAAATTCTTTTAAAAAAGAGGCCAGGGGCTGCCTGGATGGCTTAGTCCATTGTGTCTGTCTTCAGCTCAGGTTATGATCCCAGGGTCCTGGAATAGAGCCTTGCATGAGGCTCCCTGCTCAGCAAGGAGCCTGCTTCTCCTTCTCCCTCCACCATTCCCCCTGCTTGTGGGAGAATAAATAAATAAAATCTTAAAAAAAGAGGCCAGGGTTTGTCCAGAGTCAGACAGTCAACAAATACTAGAGGAAGAGATGAAGATCATGTATGGCTGATCTTTCAACACAATGCTAGTCTCCACCACAGGAGGAGATTGCAAATCCCAGGGCACATAGAGAGCATATGTAAATGATAAACACGTCTGCAAGCAGGAAAGTCTGTGGCCAGCTGTATGGAGGGACTTGCCAACTCTTAGGGCTGCAGACTCTGGTGTGGAAAACCACGATGGTGGACATCTCTGTACTCGGTACTTTCCCACAAAGACAAGAGACTCTGTGCACCAGTGGTGGTGACAGACTCCAGCATGAGCGCAAGGTCTGTACCAAGACCCAGGATCCTGTGGACCTTCTGACTCTAGGCTGAATGGATGAAAAGGCCAGCACCATGTGACTCTGGGAGTTTCTCATGATTTCCCAAGAATATTGCTCATTGAGCCCAAAATCTTTTTTCACTTTATAGTATAATTCCACTTCTTTTTAAAAAGAAAGTTAGATTTTATATTGAAGTATAACATAAAGATGGGATCTTGCACAAATTGTAACTTTATCATTTGACAGAAGTAAGGGAACTCAGGATCTGAGAGTTGGTGTTATTTCCTCAAGGTAAATCATTGCTGTTGAGTTTGAGATCAGAAAAATATATCTGCCAGTTTCACGGTTCAACAACTTTGACTTCTTTGCATGTAGTTCTGGTATGACTGGCCATGCAGACTATTGTTTTGCTTTTAAAGATTTATTTATTTATTCATGAGAGACAGAAAGAGAGAGAGAGAGTCAGAGACATAGACAGAGGGAGAAGCAGGCTCCCTGCAGGGAGCCGGATGTAAGACTCCATCCTAAAACCCCAGGATCATAACCTGAGCTGAAGGCAGACACTCAACCACTGAGCCACCCAGGTGCCCCCAGACTATTGATATCTGTGGCATTAAAAACAGCTTTATTGGAGCACCTGGGTGGCTCAGTGGTTGAGTGTCTGCCTTTGGCTCAAGTTGTGATCCCAGAGTCCTGGGATTAAGTCCTGCTTCTGGCTCCCCACGAGAAGCCTGCTTCTCCCCCTGCCTATGTCTCTGCCTCTCTCATGAATAAATAAATAAAATCTTAAGAGGAAAAAAACCCAGCTTTATTGAGATGTAGTTGACATACAATAAATTGTATGTATTAGTATACCATTTGATAAATTTATATATTACATATATATTCACCATAATCAAGATAGTAAACATATTCATCACTCTCTCATCCCCACTCTAAGACTCACTGATGCTGTCACTAAAGATTGGTTTGCATTTTATTAAGTTTTATATAAATAGAAACATGTGGGCAGCCCAGTGGCTCAGCGGTTTAGCGCCGCCTTCAGCCCAGGGTGTGATCCTGGAGACCTGGAATCGAGTCCCACGTCAGGCTCCCTGCATGGAGCCTGCTTCTCCCTCTGCCTGTGTCTCTGCTTCTCTCTCTCTGTGTCTCTCATGAATAAATAAATAAAATCTTAAAAAAGAAACATGTATTATGTACCCTTCAAATAACCCTCAAGTTATTTGAATAACTTCCCTCACTCAGGGTTATTTTGAGATTCATCCATGTTGTATTGTATGGATATGCTCCAATTTGTTTATTCATTCATGGATATGTGGGTTGTTTTCAGGTTTTTACAAATATTTTATTTTTTATTATTTTTTAAATATTTTATTTATTTATTCATGAGAGACACAGAGAGAGGCAGAGATACAAGAAGAGAGAGAGGCAGGCCTTCTTGGCAGAGCCCAGTGCAGGACTCGATCATTTTAACTTCCTTTATTTTTTAAAAATTTTAAGGTAGGCTCCATGTCCAGCACAGAGGTCAACACAGAATTCAAACTCACAGCCCAAGGATCAAGACCCAGAGACTCAACTGACTGAGCTACCCAAGCACCTCTCTATGGTCATTTTAATTTTTTAAAAAAGATTTTATTTATTAGAGAAGGGGAGAGAGAATGAGAGGTGGAGGGGGAGCAGAGGGAGAGAGAGAGTGAGAAGCAGACTCCCTGCTGAGCAGGAAGCCTGTTGCTGGGCATGATCCCAGAACCCAGAGATCATGACCTAAGCTGAAGGCAGACTGAAGGCTGAGTCACCCAGGCACCTTGATCATTTTAATTTTAGCCATTATATTAAGTGTGTAGAGGTATATCTTTATGTTTTAAGTTTATATTCCCCTAATGCCAATGATGCTGAGCACATTTTCATGTATTTATTTGTCACTTGTATATCTTTTGCTCAAATCTTTTGCCCAATTTTATTGGGTTATTTTCTTATTGTTGAGTTTTGTGAGTCATTTTTACATTCAGATACATGTGTTTGCAAAGACTTTTCCCACTCTGTCAAGAATGGATTTTTTAGTTTTGATGAAATCTATCCATTTGTTCTTTTATAAATTGTGCTTTTGTTGTCAAATCTAAGAAATCTTTGCCTAACTAATGTCACGAATTTTCCCCTGTGGTTTCTTCCAGAAATTTTATACTTTTAGGTTTTAAATGTAGGTCTATGATTCATTTTGAGTTCATTAAAAAATATTTTATTTATTTATTCATGAGAAACACACAGAGAGAGAGGCAGAGACACAGGCAGAGGGACAAGCCGACTCCCTGCAGGGAGCCCATTGTGGGACTTGATCCCAAGACTCTGGGATCATGACCACTGAACCACCCAGGTGTCCAGATTTTGAGTTAATTCTTGAATATAGTGCAAGGTTTGGATCCAACTATGCTCTTTTGCATTTGTATATCCAATTGTCCCAGCACCATTTGTTGAAAAAGCCATCCTTGGGGCACCTGGGTGGCTCAGTTAAGCATATGCCTTCTGCTCAGGTCATGGTCCCAGGGTCCTGAGATTGAGCCCGTGTTGGGCTCCCTGCTCAGCAGAGAGCCTGCTTCTCCTTCTCCCTCTGCTACTCCCCCTGCTTGTGTCCTCTCTGTCAAATAGATAAGTAAACTCTTTAAAAAAATAAAAGGCCATCCTTTCCTTACTGCATTGTCTTTGCATCTTAAAAAAAAGTTATAACCCACATATATGTGTGGGTTTATATCTAAAATATCTGTTTGCTCCATTTATCTACTATTTGATCTTTATACCAATACCACACAGTGTCAATTACTGCAGCTTTATAATAATTCTTGGATCAGTGTTAAGCTCTCCAACTTCATTTTCCTTTTTGTAAGAGTTATTTTGGCTATTCTAGATACTTTGCATTTCTATATGAATTTTAGAATCAGCTTGTCAGTTTCTATAACAATATTGCTCAGGTTATCATTTAGATATCATTAGATTTATAGATAAATTTGGGGAGAATTGACATTTTAACAATATTGACTCTTCCAATCCATGAACAAGGTATATCTCTTCATTTATTTAGATCTCAGTTTCTCTCAGTAATTTTGTAATTTTCAGTGTATAGAGCTTTCACATGCTTTGTCAAATGTATCCCTAAGTGTTTCATGTTTTTTTATAATGTTGTAAGTGATATTGGTTTTTACATTCAATTTCCAATTGTTCATTGCTGCTATATAGGAATACAATTGGTTTTTGTATATGGATCTTGTACCCTGCAACCTTGTTAAACTCACTTATTAGATATAGTAACTTTTTAAAAGATTTTATTTTCTTTTTTAAAAAGATTTATTTACTGGACAGCCCCGGTGGCGCAGCGGTTTAGTGCTGCCTGCAGCCCCGGGATGTGATCCTGGAGACCCGGGATCAAGTCCCACGTCGAGCTCCCTGCATGGAGCCTGCTTCTCTCTCTGCCTGTGTCTCTGCCTCTCTCTCTGTGTGTGTCTCTCATGAATAAATACATAAAATCTTAAAAAAAGAAAATAAAAAAAGATTTATTTACTTATTTGAGAGAGAGTGTGTGTGAGCAGGTGGGGGAAAGGGAGAGAATCTGGAGCATACTCCCTGCTGACTGCAGAGCCGAATGCTGAATTCAGGGCTTGATCTCACAACCCTGAGATAATGACCTGAGCTGAAATCAATAGTCAGATGCTTAAATTACTGAGCCATCTAGGCACCTCTTAAGACTTTATTTTTTATAAAATAAAAAGATTTTATTTTTTATAATCTCTCTATCCAATTTGGGGCTTGAACTTACAACTCCAGGATCAAGAGGCACATGCACTACTGACCAAGTCAGCCTGGTGCCCCAAATCTAGTAGCTTTTTATTAAATGCCATTGGATTTTCTACAAAGATGGTCATGGAAAAAAAAAAGATGGTCATGTTATCTCTGACGTTGTCTTGTTTTTAACAATGAACTTTCTTTTAACCATAGATTTGTCATTTTAATGTGTTCCTCAATACTCCACCCTAAAATATGTATTGAAAAGTAAAAATAGAAGCAATTCCACAAAACCTTTTATTGAGCTTTTGCTACTATACTCACTATAAATAAACCATTAGAACAGTGGTTCTCAACCAGGGGTGATTTTGCTCCCCAATGGACATTTGGCAATGCCTGCAAAATTTTGTTTCTTACAACTGGGAGGAGGCTACTAGGATCTAGTGGGTAGAGGCCAGGAATGATGCTAAACATCCTACAATGCACAAGATAGCCTTCCACAACAAAGAGCTATGTAGCCCTAAATGTCAATACTGTTAAGGTTCAGAAATTCTGCACTAGAAATCAGTACATACACAGATGTGATCCTCACAATAAATGTCTTATTCAGACAACACATTGTAGACAAATGTAGCAGGGCTCATTTAAACTTCATATAAATTTTATCCTTTCTCCCAAAACTGTAAAAAAGTACCTTATATACCTTATATACCTGATTCACCATGTTAGATGCCCGCATTGTCTCTGGTTTTCTCTGCTTATCTCTTTCTCTTTATCTCCTTCTCTCCATTCTCTTTCTCTTATATTATAGTCTCTCAGAGGCCTCTCTCCTTCTCCCATAGGCTTCCTCTTTTGTTCTCTTTACCTCTTGACTAAAGGTGTTGGCTGCAGCACCTAATACAACTACAAATAGGGGCAGTGACATTGTCTTTAATCACCTGTTGCTGTCACATCCTGGGGGACCCTGACAGTGCTGACACCCCATTGAGGTCACCGGTGCATCATTCCCTCCCAGCTTTGAATGAAATAATTCACTGCAAACCACCTCTGAAGATGTGGCATCGGCCACCAGGGAGGCAGCAAGGGGTAGTTGAGGAACTCCCAGCATCATCTTCCCACTTAGGTCCAAGACTCCTGAACTGGAAAGCTCCCATCTGCTCAGCCGTCCCTCTTCCCATATGGTAGGTTTTCATGGATGTTTTTTTTCTTATACCTACAAACCTCTTGTTTTTTTTTGCAAAAAACAGAAAACAAAAAACCTTAAAGTATATATTGCATAATTAACCGAATTTTATTTAGAGGACAACCTTAATTCATATTTGTTAGTTAGAAAAACAATTTTGTTACATTTTATTTCCTACCATTGTAGCAATTACTCTAGAGATAAGAACTATATATTGGCTGCCCTGGTGTACAGGACAAACTTTATCTTTAAAAAAAACAAACCCTGGGGATCCCTGGATGGCTCAGTGGTTTAGCGCCTGCCTTCGGCCCTGGAGTCCCAGGATCAAGTCCCACATCAGGCTTCCTGCATGGAGCCTGCTTCTCCCTCTGCTTGTGTCTCTGCCTCCCTCTCTCTCTCTGTGTCTCTCATGAATAAATAAATAAAATCTTTAAAAAAAAAAAACAAACCCTAAATTAAATAAAATGGTGAAACTCCTCAATTTCTGAGTCTAGACTGAACAATCTAACAACGAAGAGCTTAGGTGAATCTTACCTCCCTTCAACACATCAAACCAGGGAATACAGAAGGCAAGGACATTTGCAATCAGGGCTTTGGAGACATTTACTGCAGAAGGGAACTGGAGCATAGAATCATGGAGAACATATCTCCTGGGGCCCTGCACCTTCCCCCTGAGCCTGAACATGAAATAATAATGAATCTATTTCCCTCAGTTATGAACTTTGGTCCTTGGTCTCCGTTAATTTTTCCACTCTCATAGACACTCAGGTCTGACCTTGCACCTGGTTCTCTGCTCAGTTTTCTCTCTGCACAGGCTGCTATTAATGCGTCTGCCATTAATGCTCCACTTGTTGGGGGCATTTAATTTAGGTCTCTGTCAACTCATTATTCTATCATCAATTTACTCTGTCATGAAAACCAAACACGAGTCTTTACTTTTTCTTTTTTTTAAATTTTTAATTTTTTTATTTATGATACAGAGAGAGAGAGAGAGAGAGAGAGAGAGAGAGACAGAGAGACAGAGAGAGGCAGAGACAGAGAGAGGCAGAGACACAGGCAGAGGGAGAAGCAGGCTCCATGCACCGGGAGCCCGATGTGGGATTCGATCCCGGGTCTCCAGGATCGCGCCCTGGGCCAAAGGGAGGCACCAAACCGCTGCGCCACCCAGGGATCCCAGTCTTTACTTTTTCGATCAATGCCTAATATGATCTGTAAATGAAATCCAAGTCTTTTAAAAACATTAGTTTCCCCTGTTGATCTATATATTAAATCAAGATTGCAGTTATATAGATTTTACCATCAATGCCCCTTTTTTTTCTGACCTTGACTCTGGCTGTCTATTAAATCTTTATTCATTGATGATCCTTTAACCTTAAACCCAGGGCTTTGTTAAGTATTCTACCATCAATGTGTCTATGTTCTAGATCTTAAACCTAGACTTCTGTTAACTTTTCCACCAGCAATGCTCTTATGATCATTATCTAGGGTCCAAGTGCCTATTGAGATTTCCATCAATTTCCTTTGTTCTGAACTTGAACCCAGGCCTTTGAAGAAATCCTGAGAGAACAGCCTGGGCCCCTTAATCGATACTCATCTGGTTTGAATTCAAGCCAGATCTACTTGAATAATAGCTTTTCCCTATTAATACCTTGTGCCTCAGTCAATAGTCTTCCACTACTGACCCTCTGAATATGTTATCTTACATGAAAAAGGGACTTTGTAATCTTTAAAAAGGCGGGTAGCAACGTCTGGGTGGCTCAGTAGTTGAGCGTTTGCCTTCAGCTCAGGTCGTGATCCTGAGGTCCTTCCCAGGGAGTATGATTCTATTAATACCTTGATTTCAGCCCAGGGAAACTCACTTTGGACTTCTGACCTTCAGAACTGTAAAATAATAAATTTGTGTTGTTTTAAACCTGTAAGTTTGTGGTACTCTGTTAGAGCAGCAATAGGAAACTACTAAAGGCATCTTTGAAAAATTCTGCCATTGATGCCCATCTGCCCAACACCCAAACCATGTCCTTATTAAGCTTCCACCATCCATGCCCCTCTGTGTGACCTCAAATCCTAACCATTGTTAATTGTTCCACCCTCAAAATCCCTTATCTATGTCCTCCAACCTGGATGTCTATTAACTTAAGGGCCTTTGTAATTAGGCCGTCACTGATGCTTCCCTCAAGTTTGAAACGGAAGTTAGCATTTCCGTTTCAAAGCCTCTCTGGAAAGACTTCATAACTAGGCCACTATTTTACCATCAGTGCCCTTCTGGTGTGACCTAGAAATAAGATTTAAAAATATATATTTTATTTAGGGATGCCTGGGTGGCTCAGCGGTTGGGCGTCTGCCTTTGGTTCAGGTCATGATGCCCCTGTCCTGGAATCAAGTCCTGCATCGTGCTCCCCACGGGGAGCCAGCTTCTCCCTCTGCCTATGTCTCTGCCTCTCTCTCTGTGTGTCTCTGAGACACAGGCAGAGACATAAGCAGGCTCCCTTGCAAGGAGCCCGATGTGGGACTCGATCTCAGATCCCAGGATCACGCCCAGGATCTAGTCTTCTGTTAAGTTTTCTAAAATCAATGCCTCCTTAAGTTTTAGCCATAAACCTTTGCCTCTCATACTTCTTTCAGCTTTGATACTAAGGCTGCAATAGAGCCACATCAGCCCACGTTAAGAGACCCGGCAGAAAGTCGGGCCTGTGCGTGACAAAAAAGGGCGGGCCTTCTGTGTCCGAATGAGCCAATAGAAGACCAGGAGCGCCGTAAAGCGGAGCCTTGAGTGACAGACGAGTCGGGGGCTCCGCCCCATCGAAGGAACAATAGGAAGGCTGGACGGCGGTGACGTTAAGCTGTGAGAGGCAGGCGGGGTGTGCGAGTGAGAGAATACGTTATGTCAAAAGACTTCACTTTCACCAGAGGTTTAGAAATGTGTCTTCTGCCGAGCTGTCTCCCGGGCGGTGCTTCTACCCTCGGACCTTACCACTGCCTCCCCGCTCCCCACCCTTGGGCCCGGTTCCCACCGAACACCCCTACCCGCCCGTCGCCACGCCTTTGCTCGGGCCCGGCCTTTGCCCATGGCCGGGAACGCCCATTCACCCGCCCGGAACAGTCGCTACAAAGCTGAGCCTCACATTGCTTTCGAAGCACAAATTCCGAATACCCTGCCTCGGAAATAGCACGGGGACTTCCCGGACGCTTCCCGGACGCTAAAACGCAAATCTCTTCTGGCTGGAATGGGAGCCTCAGGAAGCAGTGCGAGGCCCTGGCCATTTTCCTGGCCGGCAGAGTTCCCGGCGCAGACCGAATGCAGCCATTTTTGTTACTGGTAGAGCTCGGCTTGGAGGCTGTTTCTGAGCCTGCGAAAGATAAGCTGATGCGTCATCCAGACCCATCAGGAGGGCTGGAGGAGAAAGGGAATTTTGGGCGATGTTGAGCCCATTTGTGCAAGCAGGGAGCCAAGCTCGACTTGAGAAGGAGCTTTGGGGTCCTGAGAGCAGAGCCAGGGTGAGGGGCCCGGTTGAGTGATGTGAGTCTGTGTGGTCAGTGATGGGGACATGTGGAAGGACTAATGAGGGGGTCCTTTGGACTGAATGATGTAGAGGGCAGTGATAGGGAAGGGAGTCTGTAGGACTGTGTGTGGGATATGTGATGAGTTTATGGAAGTGAGCAATGGGGTCTGCAGGGTGAATGATGGGGTTTCTAGTAAGTGAGGGAAAGGGGTTTGTGGGGGTGAATGAATGGAGTCTGGGCTGAGTGATGGAGAGTCTATCCAGTGAGCAATGGTGTCTTAGGGTGAGTGATAAGTTTTCAAGGGAGTGAGTGAAAGGGGTTTGTAAGGTGAGTGATGGAGAGTTTGTTGGGTGAATGATGGGGGGTCTGGAGGGAGCAATGGGGTGGTCTTTAGGGTGAGTGATGAGAGTCTATGGGGACAGGAATGGGAGTATGTAGTGTCAATGTTGGGATTCTGTGCGGTCCATGATGGGTGGCTCTTTGAGATCAATAATATATCCATGAATAAACAAAAATCCTTGCCCTTGTGGTGGCAACATTCCAATGGAGGGGTCAGACATCCAGGCTTTAATTTGTAATTCCCATATATGTTTTGATCTCTTAGATCCTTCTTTGTGAGGCACCTGTTCACATCTCTTGCTCATTTTTCTATTGGATGTTTGCCTTATTGATTTGTAGGGCTTGTTTTTATGTATTCTGATACTACTCCTTTATCAATGATCCGTGTTTTGCAAATATTTCCTTGATTTTTGGCTTCTCTTTTCCTTGTTGTGTCTTTGAATATTAAGGTTTTATTTATTTATTTAAAAGATTTTCTTTATGTATTCATGAGAGACACACACAGGGAGAAAGGCAGAGACACAGGCAGAGGGAGAAGCAGGCTCCATGCAGGGAGCCCGACTCGGGACTCGATCCCGATATTGAGGTCTCCAGGATCACGCCCTGGGCTGAAGACGGTGCTAAACCGCTGAGCTACCCAGGGATCCCTATTTTATTTATTTTAAAAGATTTTATTTATTTATTCATGAGAGACACACAGAGAGAAGCAGAGACATAAGCAGAGGAAGAAGCAGGTTCCCTGAGAGGAGCCTGATGGGAGACTCGATCCCAGGACCTGGGAATCATGCCTGAGCCAAAGGCGGACGCTCAACCACTGAGCCACCCAGGCATCCTAATATTAAGGTTTCAAGTTAACTTTGAACTGTAAAGCACGATGTAAATTTAGAGTTTCGTTATTCTCAAGTTAAAAATCAGACAATGTCCTTTGTAATTTAGGATGAGAATTAGTTTTTTAGGGCATTCAGAAATAGAGTTGCATCTCTGAAAACTTTGATGCCATGACATCTAGGGAGGAGTTCTCTGCTTTTTGTTTTCCCACCACCCCACCCCCTGGTCACTGGCTGTGTGATCATAGAGAAGTCACTCAACCTCTTTAGGCCTCAGTTTCCTCACTGTGAAATGAGAATAATAGCAGAGTCTATACTTTGAGGCTTGTGATGTTAAGTGAGTTAATACCTGATTATTATTTATTCACCTTGGTTTTGTAGCACTGATCTTGGATATATTTCATGGATCTTCCATGAACTCAAGGTCAGTTCTATTCATGTAATAGCCAAGAAAATAGAATAAAGGAAATTAAATGCCAAGGAATAAGATTTTGTCAGGTAGGGTTGATCTCTGGAGGGCCACAAACCATTGTGATGTCTTGGGGAACAGATGTTATTATTAAATAATTGGGAGTGTGATCTTGTGGTCTGCCTCTTCTTCATTTTGTAGCTATGTTTCCATGCTATTAACTTTATTTCCATAGTACTACTAAGCTTATTTCTATGGAAATTTTCAAACATTCAGCAAAATAGAGGGACTTATATAATAAACCCCCATTACGTCCATCACCCAGTCTTATCAATCATTACCCGATGGCCACTGTTGTTTCATCTAGACCAGGGGATGGAAAACTGTAGGCAGTGGGCCATATCTGGCCTCCTGCTGTTTTTATACAGCCATATGCTACAAATAGTTTTCACATTTTTTAATGTTTGGAAAAAATCAGAAGAAGAATAATATTTTGTGACATGAAAATGATTAAAATTCAAATTATAGTGTTACTAAATGAGGTTTTTAAACAGTAGTATTAAAATTTCTTTTTTTACAGAGAGAGAGAGCAGTGGGAGTGGAGGGGCAGAGGGAGAGAGAGAAAATCTCAAGCAGGCTTCACGCTCAGTGCAGAGCCCCATGCAGGGCTTGATCTCACCACCTGTAGATCATGACCTGAGTTGAAACCAAGAGTCAGAGGCTTAACCAACTGAGCCACCCATGTGCTCCATAAATGAGGTTTTATTAGAACACAGCCAATAAACAGAATTGGCTTACGTATTGTCTGTGGCTGCTTTCAATTGCTGAGTGGTTGCAACAGAGACTGTAGGCTTCACAAATCTGAAATATTTACTATCTGTCTCTATACAGAGAAAGTTTTCCAATTCCTAATTTAGATCACCCATTTATTTCTCCCTCCCAGATTGTTTTTTCTTTGTTACTGATAACATAAAATGCACAAATATTAAGTGTATAGTTGAATGAATCTTTATTATTTTGAAAGAAATCCCAGATGTATCATGATGCAGGTGCCTGGGTGGCTCAGTGGTTGAGTGTCTGCCTTTGGCTCAGGTTGTGATCCCTGGGGCCCGGGATTGAGGTCTGCATCAGGCTCCTCTCGGGGAGCCTGCTTCTCTCTCTGCCTCTCTCTCTGCCACTCTCTCTGTTTCTCTCATGAAAAAATAAAATCTTAAAAAAAGACTTCATCATGTATTTGTAAAAGATAAGGTCTTAAATGTCAATATTATTATTTGAGGTAAAATATTTAACAATAGTAACGTCAGATCATCACTGGTTAAATTTCCCTTTTTATTACATTTCTTAATATCAAATATCTAGTCAGGGTTCAAACTTTAATGATTATCTCAAAGATTTTTATATCTGTTCAAATTAAGATCTAGACAAGGTCCATACTTTACAGTTGGTTGTTGTATCTCTTGAGCCTCTTAATTGTCTTTGGTGTTACTTTAAATGGTCACCTGCCTTTCTATCTCTTGGATGTTCCATTATTTTCTCAGTCCTCAGTGATTGGGCGTTTTGAGGATATTTTCAGAATTACGGTGTTAAAGACAAAGCTGTGATGAAAGTTCCTTCAGTTAAATCTCTGCACAATCCATGATTATTACCTTAGAATAAAGTTCTAGAAATGGAATTGCTAGTCAGATGATAAACACAAGTTAGCGATAAATTCACAAGCAACACATTTTACATTCAGCCATTGAAGAGTAGTTAACCCAGCTTGATCTCTGAAGACTCTTCTGTACCCCACTGCACCCCCAATTGCTTTCCAAAGACAAACAGAAAATGTTTGTTTCCCACTTGGTTTTCCCACAGTAAAATGAGAAAGGGCAATACATTGGCAATAAGAATTAGAGAAATCTAGACAGAATAGAAGATCAAGATGCAGGTAAAGTTGCTGTTAAGATACATAGATTATCTGGCCTTGCTTCATATAAACTGAGCTAAACATTTTACCTTTGAGCTTCCTGGCAGCCACAGTGAAAATGGCAAAGGGGATATATCAGATGGTTTGCATTCTTCATCAAGAAAAATCACTTTATCATTCTAGCTCTTCAGCAGTCAAGATTTCTGGGACTTTAGCTTAAGAAATTTGATTGTTGAGTTTTCCTAAAGGCCAATGTGGTATTATCGGTAGTTGTTTCAAAGAGGCTATTTTTAGTTAAAATTTTCTGGCAGAGGCTTAGAGGGTAGGTCGTTTCCTGGTTTTCCATGGCCCCTTTGCTATCATCTCATAGTTTGTGGGATCATGCTCCAATGCAAGGCCAGTTTCCTTCTTTGCTCTTCCATTTTATGTCTTTTTATCCCCTCTTTGCAAGGGTAATTTATACATGGTGCAAAGAATGTAAATAATATTGCAAAGTAAAGCTTAAAAAGTAAGGGAAATATCTCTGTAATCTAACTTCTGTCCTCTCCTCTGGCATAACGAGTATTATGTAGTTTGGGGATGATCTTTCCAGATACATATAACCTCTGTGTGTATAGATATATATGTATAAATGTGTGCTAGTGATTTTATTATTTTCATGTATTTTTCTTTACCATACACACTATATATTCTGTAACTTAAAAAGAATGTATTGCTAAAACATTTCCAGGCACCTGGGTGGCTCAGTAGGTTAAGTGTCTGCCTTTGACTTAGGTCATGATCCCAGGGTCCTGGGATCTAGCCTCACATTGGGCTCCCTGCTCAGCAGGGAGTCTTGCTTCTCTTTCTCCCTCTGCCTGTTGATCCTCCTGCTCTCTCTCTCTCTCTCTCTCTCTCTTTCTCTGTCAAATAAATAAAAATCTTCAAAAAAATTCCAGTACATATAGTTTTTACATTTTATTATGGGAGATTTCAATTTTGAACATACACAAACGTAGATTTTTGTGAACGTCTTTGTGCTTATCACCTAGTTGCAAATATTATCAACTGGTGGCCAATCTTGTTATATCTATGGTTAATCTTCACCCATTTCTGTCATCTCCTCCTCATCATTATCATCAAGCCAGTCTTTTTTTTTTTGAAGGTTGAACTGTTATTCAGCAAGGTTCAAACAATTGTATGCTAATTTCCACATCTAGATTGCACAAAAAAATGACTTGAAAATTTCCTTTTGGTATCCCTGAATAACTGGATTCCTGTTATATAGGCCTTGTTCTTTCTTTAGACCTATAAAAATATATGTACAATTGACTTCAACAAGTGATTTATTCCCCTTTCCCATATTTAGAAATCCCTATGATCCCTCAGACGGTTCCTTCTGGAGCAAGCCTCCTCCTTTTCCTCAGCCAGCCCCAGTGGGTTCACCTAAGCCAGTCTTTTTTTTTTAAGATTTTATTTATTCATTTATGAGAGAGAGAGTGAGAGAGAGAGGCAGAGACACAGGCAGAGGGAGAAGCAGGCTCCCTGCAGGGAGCCTGATGTGGGACTCGATCCCTGGACTCCAGGATCACGCCCTGGGCTGAAGGCAGGCGCTAAACCGCTGAGCCACCCGCGGATCCCCCTAAGCCAGTCTTTTTTTTTTTTTTTAAGATTTTATTTATTTATTCATGAGAGACAGAGAGAGAGAGAGAGGCAGAGACACAGGCAGAGGGAGAAGCAGGCTCCACGCAGGGAGCCCGACGTGGGACTCGATCCTGGGTCTCCAGGATCATGCCCCGGGCCAAAGGCAGGCACTAAACCGCTGCGCCACTCAGGGATCCCTAAGCCAGTCTTCTATTAATATTTTGTTGACGAAAAAAAAATATTTTGTTGAGGATTTTTACTACCATGTTCCATGAGACATATTGGTCTGTAATTTTTTTTGTATTCTTGCTTATGTTTTGGAATCACAGTTATGTTGACTTTATTTAACAAGTTGGGAAGTATTCTCTGAAAGAGTTTGGGTAAGATTAGTATTATTTCTGTCTTGAATATTTGGAAGAGTTCTCCAGTGAAGTCATGAGGGTGTGGAGTTTTCTTTGTGGGTAGGTTTTTAATTATGAATTTGACTTACTGAAAATATTTAGTACCATTAAGATTTTCAATTTCTTTGTATATTGCTTTTGTTAAGTTGTGATTTTCAAGTAATTTGTCCAGTTTGTCTAAGTCAGGGTTCAGCAAACTTTTTCTGCAGAAGGCCAGATAGAAATATTTTAGGCATGTAGGCCATATGGTCTCTATTGCAACTACTCAGTTCTGTTTTTGTAGGTTGAAAGCAGCTGTAGACAATATGCAAACCAATGAGCATGGCTGTAATCCAACAAAATTTTATTTATAGACACTCAAAGTTGAATTTCATATAATTTTCACATGCCACAATATATTCTCCTTTGACTTTTTTCTTCAACCATTTAAAAGTGTAAATACCATTCTTAGCTCTCTGGGCCAGATTTGGCCTGCGTGTTATACTCTGCTGTCCTAAGATCTGTATTGTCAAATTTCTTGCCATAAAATTGTTCATAGCATCCTTTTACTATTCGTTTAATGTTTGTAGGATACCAGCCCCTTGTTGATGGGCTCTTTTATTCTGTTTTTTCTTTGATGTCTAACAGTAATAAGAATAAGAATAATTACAGCTACTGTTTATTGAATGCTTACTTTGTGCCCGGCACCATTATAATAAGTTATAATGGAATTACTTTGTGCTGGATACTATTATTATCTCCGTTTTTCACAGAAAAAAAGCAGGGGCATGGCTAGTACATAGGTTAGCCAGGACTCTAAAGCAGGAAAGTCACAAATAAAGGAACAACCTTATCAAATATTTATGTAGACCAAATTCTTGGACATGACTGTGCTAGATCAGAGAGCAAAGCCTGTTTAAAATTTAAAGGATGTTTCTCAAATTGTATTTTGATATTATATAATTAGCTTCTACATGTGGCTATAAATAATTTACAAGGAGGCCCATTTCCCAATATTTTTCTTACTACTAGATAGCATCAGTGTTTTTCATTCTTACTATTTTTATGGTTGAACATTGTATCTTATTTTCATTTGCTTTTCATTAATGATTAAATGAAATTCAGCATTTTCCCCACATATTTGCCATTTAAAAATTTCTCCGTCAATCTCCCTTTTTGTCAGTCTTTTGCTTGTTGCTTTTTTTTTTTAATGGCTATAGACTTTATTTTTTAATTTTTTTAATGACAGTCACAGAGAGAGAGAGGCAGAGACACAGTCAGAGGGAGAAGGCTGACGTGGGATTCGATCCCGGGTCTCCAGGATCGTGCCCCGGGCCAAAGACAGGCGCCAAACCACTGCACCACCCAGGGATCCCTGCTTGTTGCTTTTTATGAGCTTTTTTATATGAGTGATATGAATTTTGAAGTACACATTACAAACTTTTCTTTTTTGGCTATTTGTTTGTCACTCAGTCTTGTTGGCTGTGTCCTCTCACTAGAATATGAGATGCTTGAGGGAAGATATTTTTGCCAGATTTCTTTTTTGCTGTATCCCCAGTTCCTAGAATAATGCTTGATATTCAGTGGGGTCTCAATAACTGCTTGCTGAATAGATGAATTTTTTTTCACCTAACAGTATATTTTAGAGATTGTTACATATCATTCCTTGTTGCTTTTTATGGTTGTTAATGGTATTCCCTTATGGGGATTGAAGCATAATTTATCCAATCCCCCATAAGGTTGCCTTCATTATTTTGCAATTATAAACAGTACTGTAGGGAAATGACTTCACATATGCTGTTTTGCTCACATATATGAGTATATGTGTTGAATAATTTCTAGAACTGGAATTGCTGATCAGATAGTATATACATTTAAATTTTGATGGATATCGTCAAATAAATTGCCTTAAAATATATTGTACCAGTGTATACCCATAATTTGAGTGTGTTCCTTTTTTGATATCTTTACCAACTTCATGACTGCTTAAACTCTAATCTTTGATAATATGTAAGAAAAATATGATGTTTGTTTGTTTTCATTTACATCTCTCTTCACGTGAATGAAGTTGAACATCATTTTTCATGTTTAAAAGCCATTTGCATTTCCTTCTCTGTGAATTGATGGTCATGTCCTCTGATTATTTTTTATTTATTTATTTTTTAAAGATTTTATTTATTTATTCATGAGAGACGCAGAGAGAAAGAGAGGCAGAGACACAGGCAGAGGGAGAAGCAGGCTCCATGCAGGGAGCCTGATGTGGGAATCCATCCTGGGTCTCCAGGATCACGCCCTGGGCTGAAGGCAGGCACTAAACCGCTGAGCCACCCGGGTTGCCCCTCTGATTATTTTTTAAAAGGTTAAGTTGTTGGTCTTTTTCTTCTTGCTTTTTAGGAGTTCTATAAATTGAAGAAATTAGCTTTTTGTCCATATTATGTATTGTGCACATATATACTCCCCAGTTAGTTGCTTGTCCTTTGAGTTTGTTTATATTTTGCTATGTAATCAAATTTACCGGTATTTTCCTTTTTAGCATCTGGATTTGTACCATGCCTAGTGAGAAGAGTTTTCTCCACTTTGAAATTATTTTTAAAAACTCTCTTGTCTTTATTTTATGACTTCTTTTTTTTAAATTTTGTTATATCTCAAATTTATTTTTTTGTATAGTGTGAAATAAGGAGTCCAACTTTACTTTTTTTCTGATAGCTACCCAGTTTTGAGTAATCTGTCTTTTCTGGACTTATTTAGTTATAAATTTTATTTTTAAGTAATCTCTATACCCAGATTGGGGCTCAGATTCACAAACCTGAGATCAAGTCACATGCTCCAGGGATACCTGGGTGGCTCAGTGGTTGAGTGTTTGCCTTTGGTTCAGGTTGTGATCTCGGAATCCTGGGATCAAGTCCCACATTGGCCTCCTTTTGGGGAGCCTGCTTCTCCCTCTGCCTGTGTCTCGGCCTCTCTCTGTGTGTCTCTCATGAATAAATAAATAAACTCTGAAAAAAAAGAGTCACATGCTCCATTGACTGACCAGCCAGGCACCTCAACACTTATTTAAAATACTGCTTTAGGGGGATCCCTGGGTGGCGCAGTGGTTTGGCGCCTGCCTTTGGCCCAGGGCGCGATCCTGGAGACCCGGGATCGAATCCCACGTCGGGCTCCCGGTGCATGGAGCCTGCTTCTCCCTCTGCCTATTTCTCTGCCTCTCTCTCTCTCTCTGTGTGACTATCATAAATAAATAAAAAAAATTAAAATACTGCTTTAGGGATGCCTGGGTGGCTCAGTGCTTGAGCGTCTGCCTTTGGCTCAGGGCATGATCCTGGAGTCTTGGGATCGAGTCCCACATCAGGCTTCTTGCATGGAGCCTGCTTCTCCCTCTGCCTGCATCTCTGTCTCTCTGTGTCTCTTATGAATAAATGAAATCTTTTAAAAAATACCTCTTTATTATATATTAAATTTCTCATTTATTTACATCTAGTTTTAGACTGTTCATTCTGTTCCACTAGCTATTCTTGCTAATGGCAGAATTTTACAGTTTTTCTCATTAATAGCTACACAAAATGCTAATTAGGTGTCCTACATGTATTAGTGTGGTAAAAATGATCAGAATGAGCAGATTGTATAAGAATGTGCTGTTATAGGAACTAGTGACATATGAGGATGTGGCTGTAGACTTCACCCAGGAAGAGTGGCAGCACCTGGACCCTGCTCAGAAGACCCTATATAGAGATGTGATGCTGGAGATCTACAGCCACCTGGTCTCTGTGGGTAAGGACAAATTCTCCATGTAGCAATGAATCAAATCCTCCTCATCCTTCTGAGCCTTCAAGGCCATGACCTTTATGATTTTCCATTAATAGGGTCCTTTCTTTTATAGTTTATATTTTATGTTTATATTTTTGGTATATCTGGAATTCATTTTTGTGAGTTAAGGATCCATCTTTCCTGGGAGGCCCCTGAGACTGCTTCTTTTCCTCATGAATTTCTGAGCTGCCAAGGCCAAGACCATTATAATTTTCCCTTAACAGGGTGTTCTGGTATAAAACCAGGTATAATCTTCAAGTTGGAACATGAAGAGGACCCATGGATCATAAAGAGTGAGTTGTCAAGGTGGATTCACTCAGGTAATTGAGAATTGGGTAGATGGCTGAGAGGGTATTTTCTTTATCTCTGACATCTTTGGCCTTCTTTCTTCCTTAAAATTCATTAGGCCTTCTTTATAACATCCATCCTACATCAGCACTTTCCTAGCATTTCTATTGTTGTTTCCTTTTTGGTTTCTATTTGATTTTATCTTTTTTTCTTTCAGACAGGGAGGAAAGCTTTGACTCTTCCCAGCAGGTCATTTCTGAAGAACTTTTGTTTCAAAAGGAGATAATGGAAAAATCCCCAAAGGATAATTCATTGTATTCTCTCTTAAAAGTCTGGCATATTGATGGTCAGATAGATAGATATCAAGGAAACCAAGACAGAGTTTTGAAGCAGATCACAGTCATTAGCCATGAAACAGTGGCCAGGGAGAAAGGCCCCAAGTGTAATACATTTGGAAAAATTTTTGGTGGCTGCATAGACCTTGATCCTTCATGTAAAAAACTCCATGATTTTGATTCATGTGAAAAGAGCTTGAAATCTAATTTAGACTCGCTGACATGCAGTAGGAGCTATGCAAGAAAGAACCCCATTGAGATATTTGGATGTGGGACACCACCTAGCTATAGTGATTCCTGTTCTTTGCCTGAGAAAATTTACACGGGCATGAAACCCTGTGGACATAGTCAATGTGAAAAAGTCGTCAATCATAAACAAGTCCATATTCAGTATAAGAAAGGTCAAGCAGGTAAGAAACCCAATGTTTGTAGTGAGTGTGGGAAAGGCTTTATTAAGAAGTCACAGCTTATTATACATCAAAGAATTCATACTGGAGAGAAACCCTATGTGTGTGGAGATTGTGGAAAAGCCTTCAGCGAGAAATCACACCTCATTGTGCATCAGAGGATTCATACTGGGGAGAAACCTTATGAATGTACTGAGTGTGGGAGGACTTTCTCCCAGAAGTCACCCTTCATCGTTCATCAGAGAGTCCACACTGGAGAGAAACCCTATGAATGTTTTGAGTGTCAAAAAGCCTTCTCTCAGAAGTCACACCTCATTATACATCAGCGAGTTCATGCTAGACAGAAGCCCTTTGAATGCAGTGAATGTGGAAAAGCCTTCTGTGAGAAGTCTCACCTTTTTATACACCAGATAACTCATACTGGGGAGAGACCCTATGAATGTACCGAATGTGGGAAAACCTTCCTTCGGAAAACACAACTCATCATCCATCGAAGAACACATACTGGAGAGAAACCCTATAAGTGTAGTGAATGTGGAAAAACCTTTTGCCAGCAGTCTCACCTCATAGGGCATCAAAGAATCCATACAGGAGAGAAACCTTATGTATGTACTGACTGTGGAAAAGCCTTTTCCCAAAAGTCACACCTTACTGGACATCAAAGGCTTCATACAGGAGAGAAACCTTATATATGTACAGAATGTGGAAAAGCCTTCTCTCAGAAATCACCTCTTGTTATACACCAGAGAATTCATACAGGGGAAAAACCCTATGAGTGTAGGGACTGTGGCAAAACCTTCTCCCAGAAATCGCCCCTCATTATTCATCAGAGGATTCATACAGGGGAGAAACCCTATGAGTGTATGGAGTGTGGAAGGGCCTTTTCCCTGAAATCACACCTCATTATACATCAGAGAGCTCATGCTGGCGAGAAACCATATGAATGTAGTGAGTGTGGAAAGGTCTTCTGGGAGAAGTCTCCACTAGCTGTACATCAAAGAGTTCATACAAGGGAGAAACCCTCTGAATCTGCTGAATATGGGATGGCCTTTTCTCGGAAATCACAGATGATCACATATGAGAGAACACACATGAGGGAGAAACCCTCCAAATGCAGTGAATGTGGGAAGGTATTCTGCCAGCATATACACCTCACTAGACAACAGAATCCACATAGGAGAGAAATCTCCTCTATGTACTGATTGTGAGAAGGGCCTCCCCAAAAGGCAGATCTCATGTGCATGAAAAATCTCACACTGAACAGAAATCCTATGGATATGTTGGTCATGAAAAAATGCGGCACCTCCTCAACTGTAGAACAGACAGATCTGTTCCTAAGTGTTTTTTTTTTTTTTAGAGATTTTGTTTGTTTATTTATTTGAGCAAGGATGAGGAGCAGAGGGAGAGGGACAAGCTGTCTCTGTGCTGAGCTTGGAGCCTGATGGGGAACTAGATGTCAGGTGTCTGAGATCATGTCCTGAGCCGAAATCAAGAGTCGGGTGCTTAACTGACTGTGCCACCCAGGTACCCCATTCCTGAATATTTCTGATTACCCCTCCACAGAATGATCTGATCTGGCTCTCAGAATATTTTAAGCACTGTAAATATGGAATGCATTTGCTCACCCTCAAAGTATCCCATCTCCTCTCACAGAATAAAATGTATCTGGAAGAATTAGCACTGTTTTGGTGTTATTTGGTCCTTGAAGGTCCTTTGTAGAACTCTCCTTGAATTTACTTGGGTATGGTACATTATTTGAAGGCAATCTCATTGTCATCTTTCTGTATTTCTTTCATCATATTTTCCCTCTCTAGATTACATATGTATTTATGTTGATATATCTGTCAATATATAGATAGAGAATGAATATATCTGTCAATATATAGATAGAGATATGAATCCCTGTAATTTTCATAAAAGTCATCCATTTCCTCAAAATTCTTTTTTTTTAATTTTTTATTTATTTATGATAGTCACAGAGAGAGAGAGAGGCAGAGACACAGGCAGAGGGAGAAGCAGGCTCCATGCACCGGGACCCCGATGTGGGACTCGATCCAGGGTCTCCAGGATCGCGCTCCGGGCCAAAGGCAGGCGCCAAACCGCTGCGCCACCCAGGGATCCCCATTTCCTCAAAATTCTTAATATATTTGTGATATTTTAAGCATAGTTATTTCATATGATTCATTTAATTTTCTCTACATATGTAGTTATTTCTCCACTATCATTTTTCATAGAGGCTATTTGTGACTTCTTTTTCCTCAATTAGGTAAACTAATACTAATGTTTTATTTTATGCCCTCCCACCCAAAGACCAGTTCTTGCACTAATATATTTTTTTAATTTTCTGATCGATTCATTTGTACTTTTGTTTCATTAATGTCCTTCTATTTTCTTTCCTTTTTTTCTATCTTCTTTAATAAAATGTGTGAGTCAATTAATCTCATTCTTTCTGGTTTGTTTATACATGTATTTTGGGCTGTGTATTAATCTGAGTACTACTTTAGCCATTTTTGGTTCAATCTTAGAGTATTCTGTGTTTTGGAAGGTTAAGTCCTACTGTTTAACCCAATTTTGTTTGTGGATAAAACAGATCTATTTAGTCATAGGCCTCCCAGCATATTGCCTGTTGTGCATCCTGTTTTCATTGCTTTTATGTCTTAATCTTTCATCATGTGTTCTACTTTCTTTTCTACTGTCTTGACTGTGTTATTTGTGTTCCAGAGCATAGCAAAGAGAGGGACACTTTACATATATCCTCTGTTGATAAATGCTTCAACGCTGTGGAGGAAGGTAAAGCAAAATAGGAGAACAAGGAGTGGCTTGTGGGTTCTGGGTGGGCAGGGATGGCCTCAATATACCATTTGAGCACAGATCTAAAGGAAGTGAGGGAATGTATGTTTGAAAGACAGCTTGCCAAACAGATGGAACAGGAAGTATAAAGGCCCTGAGGCAGAGGCATACCTGCCATCATGCAGCCTGAAATTACATCCCCAATGTGTTCCAAAAATGCCTCAAGGATTAAATGGTTCCAGGTTATAGTGACCCCAGGTCACTGAAAGAAATAAATGTAAATTCACTCTCCTATAAGCCACCTTTCAACCCGTAGATAAAATTCCAAGATATGAGAGCCTACAGTGGAAAAAATAATCACAAAACATGCAAGAGGACAATATTAGTAAGATCCATAAGAAGCAACAAACAGAATCAAATCCATAAAATTTCAGATATTAGAATGATCAGATATAGACTATAAGGATTTATTTATTTATTTATTTTTAAATATTTATTTATTCATGAGAGAGAGAGAGAGAGAGGCAGAGACACAGGCAGAGGGAGAAGCAGGCTCCATGCAGGGAGCCCGACGTGGGACTCGATCCTGAGTCTCCAGGGTCAGGCCCTGGACCGAAGGTGGCACTAAACCGCTGAGCCACCCAGACTGCTCCAAAATAAGGATATATTTAAAGTAACAAAAGAAGATTTATTAGTTTGCTAGGCCTGCTGTAAGAAAGTACCATAGACTAGGTGACTTAAACAAAAGAAATTTTACTGTCTCACAGTTCTGGAGGCTAGAAGTCCAAAGTCAAGGTGTTGCCAAGTTTGGTTCCTTCTGAGGGCTATTAGGGAAAAATAAATCCCAAGCCTCTCTCCTTGGCTTATAGATGGACATCTTCTCCCTATGCCACATTGTTTTCCCTTTCTGTTTGTTTCTGTGCCCAATTTCCCTTTTTTATAATGACAGTAGTAATACTGGATTAGGGCCCAACTTAATGAACTGATCTTGATTACCTCTGTAAAGTACCTATTCCAAATAACATCACATTTTAAGGTATTGGGGGTTAGGACTTCAACATATGAATTTTTTTTGGGAAACAATTTAACCTGTAAAACAAGAATGAAACACATAAGTAAAGAATAAGAGAATCCAAAATGACTAAGCAGATTTTTAAGACTCTAACAGAATTTCTAGAAATGACAAATATAACATTTGAAAATAAATACTTAATAGGCAGGTTTAGGAGCAGATGAAGCTTTGCTGAACATAGAATTCATGAACTAGAGGAATGATCTGAAAGATCATTTGGCAGGACCAAATGCCAAGGCCATGGAAATTCTAAAGACATTAAGAGGTAGGGTGATAGAATAAGCAGGATAGTGTATATCTTAATCAGAATCTTATAGAAGATGAGAGATAAAATGCAGTGGCAATATTTTAAAAAGATAATATCTGAGAGTTTTCCAAAAGTGAGAAGAAGACATCAACCCATCATGACAATGAGACTCTCAGGTAGCATCCTGGCAGCAAAAATGGAAGCCAGATGATAGTGGAATTATTTATTTTTAAGATTTTATTTATTTATTCATGAGAGATGCAGAGAGAGAGAGAGAGGCAGAGACACAGGCAGAGGAAAAAGCAGGCTTTTTGCAGGGAGCCTGATGCAGGACTCGATCCCCAGAACCTGGGATCATGCCCAGAGCTGAAGGCAGATGCTCAACCGCTGAGCCACCCAGGCGTCCCTGAAGATAATGGATTTATATCTTCAATATGTTGAGAGGATAGAACTGTCAATATGAAATTATATATCTAGCAAAAATATCTTTCAAGAGCAAGGTGAAAATTAAGACATTTTCAGACAAATCAACATTAGGTGAACTTGCCACCAGTATACCCTCACTATGGGTATCTTAAAAGATGTATCTCAAAGAGAAACTGATGCCAAATAATGATCTGAGATACACGAATGATGAGCAAAAAAAGTGGTAAAGATGTGGGTAAGTTTGAATGAACACTAACTACAAAAATCCAGTAATGATAAATCATGGGTATAGGAACAAGACAGAAACAAAATGTTCATGTGAAACTTAGTAGGAAATATATTGACTAAACTTAGACTATAGTAAGTTAAAATGCACGCTGAAATTTCTAAGGTAACCACTAAAATAGTAGAAAAAGTATACAACTCCAAACTAATACAGTAAAAAAGGAATGGTGTATTATTTTCCTATTGCTGTTGTAACAAATTACCACAAACTTTGCAGCTTAAAACAACTTAGATTTATCTCATGGTAAGTCATAAGTCTAACACAGGTCTAACTCAAAGTGTTGACACAGGCTACATTCATTTCTAAGCTTTCAGAGAGAATTTATTTACTTGCCTTTTCCAGCTTCTGAAGGCTGTCTGAATTCTTTGGCTCATGACCTCCTTCCTCCATCGTCAAAGCCAGCAGTGTTCAGCTCTCTTACTCTTCCCACATCATCACCTCTCTCTCTGAGTATAACTGGGGAAGGTTTTCTACTTCTAAACACTTATGTAATTAGATTAGGCCCACCTTCCTAATCCAACATAATTCCCCCATCTCAAGGTCCCTAACCTTAATCATATCTGCAAAGACTCCTATTCCATGTAAGGTAACATATTCACAGGTTCTGAGCGTTACGGCATGGGCAGTTTTGGTGGTCATTATCCTGCTTATCACAGGTGGATTAAAAAAAAACAACCCAAAAGAAAGCAAGAAGGGAGACAAAAAGAAATATTGAAAAATAATGTTACAAATAAAAAACACAAAATAAGATAATAGAAATAAATACAAATATATCACCAATCATAACAAATATGAATGAACTGTACCCACTAGTTAAAAAACAAAATTGTCAGGTTGCATGCATAAAATCTAGCTATATGCCATTTTAAGAGACATATTTAAAGTCTAAAGACATTGTCAGGTATTTTCAGAACAACATTAAACAATAGCACTTGCTCTTCCTGGGCTTCTCATATTGTTGAGAGTCAGCATATATATTGTTTTTCCACAAAACATGTAGGCTTGAGTTGAGAGAGAGAGAATATATGATGGTAAGGAAGTATCCATTTGTCCCTATTTTGTTGGAGTTATTTTTTTGAATCATCTCAGCATCTATGGAGATGATCATATGACTATTCATTTTGATCCATTATATAGTAAAATATATTATTAAATATGCTTATATTGAACCCCTCTTGCATTAGTGTAATAAACTTCATTTGTTCATGCTATGAACCAGAGTGCAGCAAATGCAATTTTGCTGGTATTTTAATTAGTAGTTTTGCATTGATATTTGCAGATAAAGCTGATCTATAGCTTGCTTTTTTGTCCATATTTTTCAGATTTCTGTTTTACAATTATGTTGGCTTCCCACAAACTCTTTAGGAGTGTCCCTCCCTTTGTTATAGAAGAAACGTACCCAAAATAATATGAAGGAAACCAGGATCACATGACAAAAGATTAAAAGACAAAAGCAATGAAAACAGCCTGACCAATAGGAAATATGCTGGGAGACTTTAAGACCAAATAGATTTGTCAGGTGTACAGACAAAATCAGGGTAACCCTGTTTATTAATTTTTTAAAAAAGATTTTATTTATTTATTCATGAGAGATACAGCGAGAGAGAGGCAGAGACATAGGCAGAGAGAAGCAGGCTCCCTGCAGGGAGCCCGATGTGGGACTCGATTCCAGGTCTCCAAGATCACACCCTGGGCCTAAGGCAGGCTCTCAACCCCTGAGCCACCCAGGCGTCCCTAACCCTATCTATTTAAAGACCAAATATATTCAGTTTGAAATACAAAATGAAGCCCAAAATATAAGAGACAATTTAGAAAGATTAGAAATAGAAGGACAAATATAAAATCACACCTGACAATTGCAAACAAAAGGAAGTGAGAAAAAAGTCTTAATATCTGAAAATGTTGAGTTTAGGGCAATAAGCAAAAAAATGAGAAAATATAGACAGTGTTTCTAAAATATTTTATTTTTAAGTAACCTCAATACCCAATGTGGGACTCAAACTCACAACTCAGAGATCAAGAGTCACATGTTTTAATGACTAAGCCAGCCAGGCACCCTAACCGTTTTTATTTTATTTATTTTATTTTTATTATTTTTTTTACCCTAACAGTTTTTAATGATGAAGCATGGAATTCAAAATGGAGATCTAAATAGAACCAGTACATATGTCTCAAATAGCACAGCGTCAACATTTATTTTTTTTTAATTTTTATTTATTTATGAGAGAGAGAGAGAGAGAGAGAGAGAGAGAGGCAGAGACACAGGCAGAGGGAGAAGCAGGCTCCATGCACCGGGAGCCCGATGTGGGATTCGATCCCGGGTCTCCAGGATCGCGCCCTGGGCCAAAGGCAGGCGCCAAACCGCTGCGCCACCCAGGGATCCCAACATTTATTTTTTTATTTTTATTTTTTAAAGATTTATTTATTCAGAGAGAGAGAGAGAGAGAGAGGCAGAGGAAGAAGCAGTCTCCATGCAGGAAGCCTAACGTGGGACTCGATCCTGAGTCTCCAGGATCACACCCCAGGCCGCAGGTGGCGCTAAACCGCTGGACCACCGGGGCTGCCCAGCTCAACATTTATAATAAAACAGAAACTATGGGGCACCTGGTGACTCGGTTAAGTGTCCCACTCTTGATTTCCGCTCAGGTCATGGTCTCAGGGTTGTGAGATGGAGCCCTGCATCAGGCTCTGTGTTGGGCATGGAGCCTGCTTAAGATTCTCCTTCTCCTAGGATGACTGGGTGGCTCAGTGGTTAAGTGTCTGCCTTCAGCTCAGGGCCTGATCCCAGAATCCCAGGATTGGGATCCAGTCCTGCATCGGGCTCCCTGCAGAGAGCCTGTTTCTCCCTCTGCCTATGTCTCTGCCTCTCTCTCTGTGTCTGTCATGAATAAATAAATAAAATCCTTTAAAAAAATTCTCCTTCTCCCTCTCCCTCCCTCTCCCTGGCCCCTGCCACCTCTCCCCCCTCTCCTTCTCTTAAAAAAAAAAACCCAAACAACAACAAAAAACCTACAAGAATTTAAAAATATTTAAACATCTTAAAAATGGGAGATTTGTGGTGCCTGGGTGGCTCTGTTGGTTAAGTATCTGCCTTTGGCTCAGGTCTTGGGATGGAGCCCCACATTGGGCTCCCTGCTCAGAGGGAGTATGCTTCTCCCTGCTCAGCAGGGAGTTGGCTTGAGTCTGCTCTTCCCTCTCCCTCTGCCTCTCCCCCTGCTTGTGCTCTCTCTGTCTCTCTCTCTCTCAAACAAATAGACAAAAAAAATCTTTTAAAAAATGGGAGATTTTATCTATTAATCTATAATAGACCAACTGGAGAAACAAAAAAGTTAGAGAAGAGTTAAATAGTATAATAAGGTATATCTAACACATATCAGGCTAAATAGATCTGTTAGATCTGTAAATATAATGGCACAAATTTAGTCATTAAAAAGAAGAATACCATTGATTGGATCACAGTTAAAGTACTACTCAAATTAAGTCCATTAGCCCAAAATATTTCTATTAATAAAGAAGAAATACTGTTTTTTTTTTAAATTGGAGTTCAATTTGCCAACATATAGCATAACACCCAGTGCTCATCCTGTCAAGTGCCCCCTCAGTGCCCGTCACCCAGTCACCCCAACACCCTATCCACCTCCCTTTCCACTACCCCTTGTTCATTTCCCAGAGTTAGGAGTCTCTCATGTTCTTTCACCCTCACTGATATTTCCCACTCATTTTCTCTCCTTTCCCCTATAATCTCTTTACTATTTTTTATATTCCCCAAATGAATGAGACCATATAATGTTTGTCCTTCTCCGATTGACTTATTTCACTCAGCACAATACCCTCCAGTTCCATCCACGTCGAAGCAAATGGTGGGTATTTGTCATTTATAATGGCTGAGTAATATTCCATTGTATATATAGACCACATCTTCTTTATCCATTCATCTTTCAATGGACACCGAGGCTCCTTCCACAGTTTGGCTATTGTGGACATTGCTGCTATAAACATTGGGGTGCAGGTGTCCTGCTGTTTCACTGCATCTGTATCTTTGGGGTAAGTCCCCAGCAGTGTAATTGATGGGTCATAGGGCAGTTCTGTTTTTAACTCTTTGAGGAACCTCCACACAGTTTTCCAGAGTGGCTGCACCAGTTCACATTCCCACCAACAGTGTAAGAGGGTTCCCCTTTCTCCACATCCTCTCCAACATTTGTTGTTTCCTGTCTTGTTAATTTTCCCCATTCTCACTAGTGTGAGGTGGTATCTCATTGTGGTTTTGATTTGTATTTCCCTGATGGCAAGTGATGCAGAGCATTTTCTCATGTGCTTGTTGGCCATGTCTATGTCTTCTTTGGTGAAATTTCTGTTCATGTCTTTTGCCCATTTTATGATTGGATTGTTTGTTTCTTTGCTGTGGAGTTTAATAAGTTCTTTATAGATCTTGGAAACTAGCCCTTTATCTGATTTGTCATTTGCAAATATCTTCTCCCATTCTATAGGTTGCCTTTGAGTTTAGTTGACTGTATCTTTTGCTGTGCAAAAGCTTCTTATCTTGATGAAGTCCCAATAGTTCATTTTTGCTTTTGTTTCTCTTGCCTTCATGGATGTATCTTGCAAGAAGTTACTGTGGCCACGTTCAAAAAGGGTGTTGCCAGGGTTCTCTTCTAGGATTTTGATGGAATCTTGTCTCACATTTAGATCTTTCATACATTTTGAGTTTATCTTTGTGTATGCTGCAAGAGAGTGGTCTAGTTTCATTCTTCTGCACGTGGCTGTCCAATTTTCCCAGCACCATTTATTGATTAGACTGTCCTTTTTCCAGTGGATAGTCTTTCCTGCTTTGTCGACTATTAGTTGACCATAGAGTTGAGGGCCCATTTCTGGGTTCTCTATTGTTTTCCATTGATCTATGTGTCTGTTTTTGTGCCAGTACCACACTGTCTTGATGACCACAGCTTTGTAGTACAACCTGAAATCTGGCATTGTGATGCCCCCAGCTCTGGTTTTCTTTTTCAATATTGCCCTGGATATTTGGGGTCTTTTCTGATTCCACACAAATCTTAAAATAATTTGTTCCAACTCTCTGAAGAAAGTCCATGGTATTTTGATAGGGATTGCATTAAATGTGTAAATTGCCCTGGGAAACATTGACATTTTCACAATATTAATTCTTTCAATCCAGGAGCATGGAATATTTTTCCATCTCTTTGTGTCTTCATTTCTTTCAGAAGTGTTCTGTAGTTATTAGGGTATAGATCCTTTACCTCTTTGGTCAGGTTTATTCCTAGGTATCTTATGCTTTTGGATGCAATTGTAAATGGGATTGACTTCTTAATTTCTCTTTCCTCAGTCTAATTGTTAGTGTAGAGAAATGCCACTGATTTCTGGGCATTGATTTTGTATCCTGCCACACTGCTGAATTGCTGTAGGAGTTCTAGCAATCTTGGGGTTGAGTCTCTTGGGTTTTCCATGTACAGTATCATGTCATCTGCAAAGAGGGAAAATTTGACTTCTTAAAAAATACTGTTAAAGGAAAATCATAAAGGTCTTTGCCTTGACAGTTCAAAAATTCATGAATAAAAGAAGCAGTTTAAGGGACATCATAATGAAGCTGCCCATTAGCCTCCCATCGAGACTGAATCCCTAACTCATACCATACACAAAAAATAAACTCCATATGTAACAGAAAGGTAAACAGTAAAAAAAGAAATCCCAGAAACCATAAAAGTAATAAAAGACGAAACACTCTGTTATGGGAAGAACATACGGATCTTGGCACTGACAGCTCTGAGGGACAGAGAAAAGGATTAGGTTAATGAAACTACAGAAGGTCGCCATTCTTACCCACAGAGACCAGGTGGTTGTAAGTCTAGCTTCACTTTCCTATTCAGCATCCTCTGAATAAGGCTCATGTTCCACCACTTCTGCTGGGATAAGTCCACAGTTACGTCCTTAAATGTTACTGATCCCTGTTCAGCCTGAAGTGATCATTCTCATCATTTTTATCACATTTGTGTAGAATGTTTACCATGCACCTAGATTTTGCCTGTACTTTATAAGAGAAATAAAATCATGCCATCAGTATAACAGTAATTGAAACAAAATGGGAGTCCAAAAAGGGACCCAACTACAAATGGGAATTTAATAATATGATATAAGTGGCATTCTACATCCATGGAGGAAAGATAGATTATTTAAAACCAAGTAGCCCTGAGGGAAAAAAAATCTAGTCGGACTCTTACCTCACACCTTAGAAAGAAGAATTCCATATGTAACAAAAATTTAGACCTAAAATATTGAAACCATAAAACACGGAGATAAACAATAAGAGAAATACAAAAGAATCAAGAGAATTTTTGTTTATAACTTCTTAGTGGAATAGTCGTTATAAGGCATTATATGAAACCTAGATTGTATATAAGAAGATTGGTAAGTTTTTCTGTATAAACATCTTTTTCTTCAAATTATGTCAAAATCTACCATAAGCAAATAGGCGCAGCCCGGGTGGCTCAGCGGTTTAGTGCTGCCTTCAGCCTGCAGCATGACACTGGAGACCTGGGATTGAGTCCCGCGTCGGGCTCCCTTCATGGAGCCTGCTTCTCCCTCTGCCTGTGTCTTTGCCTCTCTCTCTCTCTCTCTCTCTCCCCGTGTCTCTCGTGGATAAATAAATAAAATCTAAAAAAAAAAAAAAAACCAAAGCAAATAGGACAGAACATATAGTAGATTGATTTTCTTTTTGTCAAAGAAAATACAGGATATAAAGAGCAACACACTCACTTTACACAAAGCTACACATAGATGGGCTTATATGTATTTAAACAAAATCTGGCCAGAAGTTGTTCAGACCAGATAATCATGGTTATGTTGGATTGGAAGTCAGGGAATATATTATGGAGGATTTTCCTTTTCCTGTTACAGAGATCGTTCCTTTCCTAATGTTAACCTATATTGTTTACATTTTTTTCCTCCACATATGGATTGTGTTTGTGGAGAAAAATTGCTCTTCAGGTGGAAGAGCATAGGAGAAGTAACTTACCTTGAGTTGGGGCATAACTTTAGAAAGAACCAACAATAAAATTTAATAGGCCTAAGTGTCTGGAAATCTTTACTTCCTTAGGAGCGTATTCATTTTTCTCTGTATGGTGAATGCAAATCATATAGCTGATTATGTTTGCCTTTTTTTATTGTGGTTGTCAGGAAGCTAACAGACAAATGTGTATGTAGGTTATATAGAAGGAGGGACATATAAGCTATTACCTTTTTATTCTCTCCAAATTTCTCAAATCCTCTTTTTCAATTATTTTCCCTTTTCCACTTTGTTGTATGGAAAAACATGTGGGGAATACTGTGTTGAGGGTCCCAAAGACCATTCTCAGTTATGATGAATCACTAGACGGACTCACAGAATTCAGAAAAGCTGTTATGCTTGTGATTATGGTTTATTACAGCATAAGATACAGACTAAAATCAGCAAAAGGACAAAGTCCATAGGCAAGAGTCCAATATAAACCAGGAGCAAGATTCCAGCTATTTTCTCCAAGTAGAGTCACATAGATAGTAGTTAATTCTCCCAGCAATGATGTGTTACAATACATAAGAAGTATAGTGTTGTGCCCAAGATCGCAAATCTGAGGAACCACCAAGGAGCTGACACGGATGCAAACACACGAGGGTTTATTTACAAGCTTGAGCTTGGGTCCAAGTATACCCGACACAGCAGAGCAGGGGCCTGGACCCCGAGGTGGGTTTCAGCTTAGTTTTAAGCTCTGTTCTTATTGTAATAGGGGCTTCCTGCCACTGACTTGGGCTCTGTTCTCATTCTAATAGGGGCTTCCTGCCCTTGGCTTGGGCTCTGTTTTTTTTTTTTTTATATAATCTTTTTTTTTAAGTCTTTTTTTAATTTTTTTTTTTTAGTTTATTTATGATAGTCACAGAGAGAGAGAGAGAGAGAGGCAGAGACACAGGCAGAGGGAGAAGCAGAGGGAGAAGCAGGCTCCATGCACCGGGAGCCTGACGTGGGATTCGATCCCGGGTCTCCAGGATGGCGCCCTGGGCCAAAGGCAGGCGCTAAACCACTGCGCCACCCAGGGATCCCCTTGGGCTCTGTTTTTATTCTAATATGAGGCTTTCTAGGATGTTAAGCTGTAAGCTGTTTTCTTCCTGTAACTGAAGTAAGGTAAAGTTCAGCTCTTATTCACAGGGGCCTGGAATGGCTGTACTTGTGATAACGCTGAACTTAAAGTGGAATGGCCTTAATTTTCTCAGCCTCCACATTTCCCCCTCTCAGAGGAACCTAAGGAAGGACCCAATCATGGGTCCAGGTTGCTCTCAGAGTGAGCCAGGGGGAATGATTAAACCAGGATTCGAACCAACCTTGTTGCTGTTCTCGCTCTCATTTACATTCCAGCGAAGAAGGAACATCCTACGTTAAGGCAGCACATAACCCCCCACACACCCTTTGTTGTAAGAAGACTAAGTCTAATCCCCTTCTATTTTGAAAGACAATCTCAGACTAGGGAGTCTTGGAGGTGGGAAATAAGTGAGAACGGCGCAGTCTTAGCTTTAGGGGATTGTCTTTGTCCGGTTGGCTTTTCCATTCTGGAACAAAGTCCTTGAGAACAGCGTGTGGGTCAGCTGGCCACACGTGGGTGTAGTGGACCCATGGAGTGAGTAATCCTGTCGACCTTGAGAGCGGTGGGAGTGGTCAGGATCATGATGTAGGGTCCCTTCCAACTAGGTTGAAGGGTCTGGTGTTGCTATCTCCGCACGTACACCCAGTCACCTGGCCGATATCGATGGGGGTCCGGGGGTGGCCCAGTCTCGTAGAGGGCCCTCAGCTTAGGCCACACCTGCTCATGGGTTCGTTGTAACATTTGGAGGGAGAAAAGAAGTTGGTGATCATCAAATTCAGCAAGCACCTCAGGTTTTAAATTGGGGATAATAGGTGGAGGAAGACCAAACACGATCTCGTAGGGAGTTAGTCCCATCTTATATGGGGAGTTCCTCACCCTATATAGGGCGAAGGGGAGGAGTCACCCAGTCCCTGCCAGTCTCCAGGGCTAATTTAGTTAAGGTCTCCTTTAATGTTCTGTTCATCCTCTCTACCTGTCCTGAGCTCTGGGGCCTATGTGCACAATGTAATTTCCAATCTGCCCCAAGTACTAGTGCCTCTCCCCGTGTTACCTTAGAGACGAATCCTGGGCCATTGTCTGACCCAATCTTAACAGGAAAACCATACCTCGGCAAGAGGTCTTCCAGCAGTTTCTTGGTCACGGTCTGTGCCGTTTCATGTTTGGTGGGAAATGCCTCTGTCCATCCTGAAAAAGTATCTACAAACACTAGTAAATACCTGTATCCGTATTTTCCAGGTTTTACCTCAGTGAAGTCCACTTCCCAGTAGGCCCCCTCCTGGAGCCGGGTGCCTGGGTTAGATCCATGGGCAGTGGCATTAGTTAACTGGCATGGGTGGCAGCTCGCCACAATCTGCTCCATCTTTGCTCCAGAGTCTTTAATAGTGATCTTTGCATGTCGTGTGAGGTCTTCCATCTTCCTTGTTCCCATGTGAGTGCTCCGATGCATTCTGGATAGGACTCGCCGTCCTAGTTCCTCTGGCAGGATGATGCTGGAGTCTGCGGCCCTCCACCAGCCAAGCAAGCGCTGGGTCATGGGCAAGCGTTTGATCCAGTGTAAATCAGCATCAGTATAGTTGGGGCTGTCAGGCAGGGTCGGTGCCCCCAGATCGAGTCTCCGTTTCCATGGTTACAGCTGCCCCCGCATCCGATTCCTTCTCAGATGAAACTGCTGCCATCCGTGTACCAGGTGGCATCCGCATTCTGCAGTGGCTGGTCCTGGAGATCAGCTCTGATTCCATGGACCTGTGCCAAAATTTCTTGACAGTCATGCAGAGGGGGGTCCCAGTCTGCGTTAGGGAAACGAGAGGCATGGGGTACTGGCGGACCCTGACATGGTTGGCCCCCGGCTTTAGTTATGGCCGGTCAGTGCCGGGCCAGCCTAATTCCCCCAGGTTCTGCCCACACTTGGGGAAATTCCTGCAGTCAATGGTCAATGTCAGTCATTGGGGCTGAGGGCGTTTGGTGGAGACAATATTTGTCTTCTGAACTCAAGAGAAGCACCTGAATCGGGTGTCCCTCCTTGTTTAGGATTTTTGCCCCTTCGCGATGGAAGCAAATTTGTGCCCCCATCTTGGTGAGCAAATCCCGACCTAACAATGGGTAGGGACACTTAGGGGTGACCATGAAGGAGTGGGATACCTGGCCCATGCCGAGATCCACAGTTCTTCGGGTAGTCCATGAGTACTGTTTGGTGCCCGTGGCCCCTTGCACCCATGAAGTTTTGTTTGCCAATTTCCCTTGGGGTTGTAATAAAACTGAATGTTGTGCCCCAGTGTCCACTAGGAATTCAACAGCTTGCCCCTCCACTTTAAGAGTTACCCTGGGCTCGGGGAGGGGTGCCGAACCCCGACTCCCCTAATCGTCCAGGTCCTCCATTTTCAAGATCTTGGCAGGGGCCTTAGATCTTTTGTTAGGGCAGCTTTTTACCCAGTGGCCCTCTTCTTCTCAATAAGCACATTGGTTTTTGTTCATCTTAGGGCGCTCCCGAGGGGGACCAGGGCCATCCTCCTTACCTGTCCCTGAAGCCAGCTTCTTGAGGTGCCTCCGTCTTTCCTGTGGGTCGTCCATGGTTGTGGCCAGCAGGATCTTGGCCAGGTTTCGGGTCTGCCGGTCACTTAGCTTGGTTTGTTGTTCTTCCGGACTTTCTCTATTATTATAGACTCGTTCTGCCACTATCACTAAGTCCTGCAGGCTCTTCTCTCCCAGCCTCTCTACTCTTTGCAATTTCGTTTTAATGTCTGGAGCGGCCTGGTTAACGAAAGCCATGATAATTGCGGCCTTTGTTTCCGGGGCTTCTGGGTTCATAGGGGTGTACTGCCTAAAAGCCTCTATGACTTGCTCTAAGAAGGCTGCTGGACTCTCATCCTTACCCGGCCTCACATCATAGACCTTGGCCAGATTGGTAGGCTTGCGCGCGGCAGCCTGGAGACCTGCCCCTAGAGTCTGGCGGTGGACCCGGGGTCTCTCCTTACCTTCAGCCGAGTTGTGCGCTTTGGGGGGTAAAAAGGGTTTTAGCCAAGGAGAGGAATTCTCGATCGTGTCCTGTCAGGCCAGGATGTTGGGCATCTGGTCAGGGTGGCCGTCCGGTTTGTTCCTGAAGATCCCAGCCTTAACCTGTAAGATAATAGGTAGGTGAAAAGTTCCTTCTCGGGGCCATCCCACATCAAAGGTTGGCCATTCTGATATGCAGTAAATTTGGAAATCTCTCCCTATGTCTATGCTCAGAATACGAGCTCTTTCCCTAACATCCGAGAAGTGGGAGAGCATGAGACAGGGGAGTGGTTTCTGTCTCCCCCATTATGTCCCCAATCCACACCAAGACACAGACAGTAAAGACGATTAACAAGGACCCAACAACACAGACAAATGCACAAACAGTTAACAAGGACATAGTAACACAGACCAGCGCGCCAAACAGGTAACAAGAACAGGGTAACAGACAAACGTTCCAGTGCGGCCGCGGAGACAAAACAGAAAGTAACCTGAAGGGATGGCAGCCAGCCCTCCTTACAGATGAGGACCTCCATCCTCCTTACAGATCAGGACCCCGTCCTCCAGGCAGGGGCAAGGGACGTCTCCTCAAGACCCCCGGTCGCCGGCCTGCCAGCGCGGCCGCCTAAGCCAATGTCGACCCAATACAGATTGGAATTCCTACAGGTAAAGTACAGTTTAGAGCTCTCAGAAATATGCGCGCAAAAGGTGGAAAAAGTTGAGTGCACTCACCACGCGTGAAACCCTCCGGATGGGGTCCTGGAGGTATCTTGGATCCCGGACGAGCCCCCAAATGTTGTGCCCAAGATTGCGAATCTGAGGAACCACCAAGGAGCTGACACCGATGCAAACACACGAGGGTTTATTTACAAGCTGGAGCTTGGGTCCAAGTGTACCCGACACAGCAGAGCAGGGACCTGGACCCCGAGGTGGGCTTCAGCTTAGTTTTAAGGACTGGTCTAGGGGACCTCCAGAAGGGGTGGAGCAATTCCTCAAGTTCTGTTTACATTTTGATATGGGCCTTCAAGGGCATTGAGCTCTGTTCTCATTCTAATAGGGGCTTCCTGCCACTGGCTTGGGCTCTGGTTTTATTCTAATATGGGGCTTTCTAGGACGTTAAGCTGTAAGCTGTTTTCTTCCTGTAACTGAAGTAAGGTAAAGTTCAGCTCTTATTCACAGGGGTCTGGAATGGCTGTACTTGTGATAACGCTGAACTTAAAGTGGAATGGCCTTAATTTTCTCGGCCTCCACATATAGTCAATCAGGGAAGCTCACCTGAGCCTTGCTATCCAGAGTTTTTATTGGTGGTCAGTCATGTAGGCATGGAGTGTCCAGCTGTGGGAATGGAGTGGCTGACCTTAGCTATTCAGTCTCCAGCTCCCAAGAAGTCAAATTGATACAGTGTAGCCTAAAGACCTAAGCATACAAAAACAGGCTTTTGTATAAGTCACGCTGTTAGCTTAAACTGGCATGACCCAAGATCTCAGGTATACAAAGACATTCTCTATCAGGCAAGATATTTCTTTCTTTTTTTTTTTAAGATTTTATGTATTTACTCATGAGAGACAAACACAGAGAGAGGGGCAGAGACACAGGCAGAGGGAGAAGAGGCTACATGCAGGGAGCCCAACGCGGGACTTGATCCCGGGTCTCCTGGATCATGCCCTTGACTGAAGGTGGCGCTAAACCACTGAGCCACCCAGGCTACCCAAGGCAAGATATTTCAAGGGCTCAGGAATTATGTCCCAGAAACTGGTTAAAGGCCAGTCCTGAAGACATTTGGAATATGTAGAGTTTGGTCAGCTCAGGCCTGCTAACTATTTCACTACATAGGTCATCCCCCTGGCCTTTGGCCTAGACTCTCTAACAGCAAAATGATCATACTTGTCTGAACATCTACATTTAGTGTCATATTTAATACAACATGTATTAGGTATAGCAATAGTACTAGTATGAATATCCCTATATATTTGGAGGAACTTGTACAAGGTAAGGGTGGATTTAAAGAAACAACTAATCCTTCTATAAAGACATTACATTTTTGTACTCATTTCATTTCTCATTTGTCCTCTTGATCTTCTACTATTTGTACCTTATGATAAACTTGTGTAGAGCTATTTAGCATAGAAATGAGCTCATGATTAGGCAAATCCAATTTTTCCTCAGGCTAGTCATTCTTTACTATCTTATATCTTAAAAAGGCTTTAACTAAATTTCCCGATAATTTTATCATGAACACCAGTACCATCACATGACTTATTTACATAAGGAAGTTGAATCTTACTGACAGTGCCAGTGTTATACCATATTACAGTAATGGTCAGGGTATGATTCATTTCAAGTCAGTAAGAAATACAAAGGTGTGTCAACTATACTTCAGTTTAAAAAAGGAATTATCGGGATCCCTGGGTGGCGCAGCGGTTTGGCGCCTGCCTTTGGCCCAGGGCGCAATCCTGGAGACCCGGGATCGAGTCCCACGTCGGGCTCCCGGTGCATGGAGCCTGCTTCTCCCTCTGCCTGTGTCTCTGCCTCTCTCTCTCTCTCTCTGTAACTATCATAAACAAATAAAAAAAAATAAAAAAAATAAAAAAGGAATTATGGAGGTATTTACTAGGCCTTCTCAACAGAATCAACTCTTTTTTAAAAAAGATTTTATTTATTTATTCATTCATGAGAGACACAGAGAGAGAGAGAGAGGCAGAGATACAGGCAGAGGGAGAAGCAGGCTCCATCCATGCAGGGGTCCTGACGTGGGACTCGATCCTGGGTCTCCAGGAACACACCCTGGGCTGAAGGCAGTGCTAAACCGCTGAACCACCTGGGCTGCCCAACAGAATCAACTCTTACCCATATACCAGATATTAAGCTGGACATATGTCATTACAATTTGTGATGTATTATAATTTGATTATTTCTGGGTTCCAAGTCAGTCAGGGAGAAAATTAGTCATCCTATGTGTGATTCATGGGACTGGGATTGGCTTCTTTTGTATACTGCTTTGTATGCTTTTATATAGCAGGATCTACTTCCCTCCTGTGTAGAGGACACAAGTGGTATTCAGGCGTAGGTTCCTATCTCTGCTAACTGTACTGCAGGATATATCTCATTCTGATCTATTCCTGGGTCAATGGTAGTTATAGTACATTGATGTATGTTATTTACAAGAGTCCCCAGAGACCTTCCACAGGTTTGGAGACCATAATATTACCATAGGTGTGTCCCTTGAATCTCATCAGCTGAATGGAGAGCTACTGCCCAAAGGCCATTTCAGCTTCCATCTGTATCAAAACAGTCAAGAGGTCCTGTTAGGTTAGGGTACAAGCACTAGACCCTAACATCATCCTGCATTATTTGTCGAGTCTGCCTGATGTATTTCCTTAAACAGCTGACGCCTATCCTTTGCCTTCGTCCTGGAAGAGAATCCCTCTAGTCTGCTCATTCTATTTTTTTAAAGATTTTAAAATTTATTTATTCATGAGAGACACAGAGAGAGGCAGAGACATAGGCAGAGGGAGAAGCAGACTCCCTGCAAGGAGCCGGAGGCAGGACTCAATCCTAGGACCCCAGGATCAAAACCTGAGCCACAGGAAGATGCTCAACCACTGAGCCACCCAGGTGCCCCAAGTCTGCTCATTCTAATTAATACAGAACTAATGGGCTATTTTGACTTCTAGGTAGTCATGCTGGTATTGACACCCAAGTAGTCATACTGGTTTCTGAAAGCTTTGTGTCCTTTTCTGAGTGGAAAAATACAGATTCATAGTGGTGAATCACATCTCTTTTAGTCCAGTGCTCTGGACATTTGTCTGTTGTAGCATGGTAGTAAGATGTTACTTTTTTTCTGGAAAACACATGTTTCTTTGTTCTTCTGTAAGGCCTCTTCTGTTTTTCCTTGGCTTCTCTAAACTGGGGATTATGCATGGGAATTTCCTGGATTTGGTGTGAAAATTCCTTTAGCTCTCCAATCCCTGGAGATTGCATGTGGGGGTTCACTTGGCTCCCTGTCCTGAAGATTGCATGAAGGGTTCCCTAAACTCTAATCTTGGTTTAACTATCTGTTAATCCCATAGGTAACTCATTCTTTTAGGCACCTTCCTTCCTCTTCTTCCCTGTTTACTACATGATTTGCCATTACTGCACTTACTCAGTTTAAGATCTTCACAAATAGCAAAAATTTACCAAAGGCAATTTGGAACTTCAGTAACCTCTGGAAAACTCGAGGCTTTCCCAATCTGGCTCATTTAGGATCTGATCTATCTATCTATCTATCTATCTATCTATCTATCTATCTATCATCTATTATTTATTCATGAGAGACACACAGACAAAGGCAGATACACAGGCAGAGGGAGAAGCAGGTTCCCTGTGGGGAGCCGATGTGGGACTCAACCCCTGGATCCCGGGATCATGACCTGAGCCAAAGGCAGATGCTCAACCACCAAGGCGCCCTACAACCCTACTTTTCATTGCTGGTTATGTGTTCTCTTTTCTTCAGGAGCCTCCAGTTTTCCCTAAATTCCTATGCCCTTTCAGATTTAAGGGCATCCTTAGTGCTATCACTCAGAGGTGCTTTAGCTTTTCTCCCTAGATATAAGGAATCTCCTTCAATCTCAATACTTTTCAAGAAGGGCAATCTATGCTTAACCAGATTGATTTCTTTTTTCCTTTTTAAAAAGATTTTATTTATTTATTCATCACACACACACACACACACACACACACACAGAGGCAGAGACACAAGCAGAGGGAGATGCAGGGAGCCCGATGTGGGACTGGATCCTGGGACTCCAGGATCATGCCCTGAGCCAAAGGCAGATGCTTAACTGCTGAGCCACCCAGGCATCCCTCTTTTTTCATCTTAGGTACTCTATTACTTCTGATTTAAGTTTTCCAGACTCTAGATGAGCCAGAAGGTTTATAAAACCATGTTATATCTATATGTTTAGGCATACTTCAAGTCCCAGAAGGAGGCTGTGGCCCTTTTTTCTCATCATATTCTTAAGAAACCTTAGAACAAGAGACTAGACTAGGAGTAAATCTAAAAGTTTTGCTGCAGCAAATAATGTATGGGCAACCTCCATACTTAGACCTGCTGCTGCCATGTGGGCCACTCTGAAGTTCACCAGAACTCCTGCATCTTCCATACTCTGCCACAGGAATTAACCATGACTGTGGACAATTTTATCAGAACTACCAGGATGATTACCAAAGAACTCCAGGAACTCCAGGTCATCCTTCATAATTTTCTAGCATTGGACATGATCCTGGCTTTTCAAGGGGGCACCTGTTTAATGGTTGGAAGGTACTGCTATGCATGTACTCCCTGAAACCTCCCTGATGTTTATGCCATCCACAAAAACATTCAAACATTTCAGGAAATTCTTCACATCACCACTGTCATCCTCACTCCACTATCTGAATATGCTTCAGGCCCAATGTTTATGAATCTTCTTGACAGGATCTCTCTAAACTCTAACTTTTGCTTTTATTCCTTTATTTAACCTTTAATAACTATTATTTTATTTTATTCCTAGGTATATCTCTTGTTAAATGCCTAATCTCTAAGACATTCCAACAGGTGGTGGCCTGACAGCACAATCAATAGATGATACAACAGGAACAACAAGGAGAAGAAGGTCAGTACCTCTTGAAACTATTTGGACCAAACTCAACTTCCCAATGAGTCTTATTCCATCCCCTAATAGTGTTTAAGGACAGACTTGTCTGTCTTAAGGGGGGGACTAAGTGTTCAAAATTACCCGTTGCTTACCCTCTGCTTTGTCTTGACCTAACTTTAGTCAGGCTTCTCCTTTCTTCCAGGTTCCTGAACTCTGCTTATCTCCAAGCCTGAACAAACATACAAAAAGCAGAACATGCCCCCCTTCTCAGCTTCTCCTGGGAACTGACAATTCTTTGCTGTCAGTCCCCACTGGTCATTTTCCCTTCCAACTTCCCCCTCAAAGATTCAGCTTGTCTTTGGTTGCCTCCTCCTTATCCTATAAAATAAAAGCCTTGGGACACCTGGGTGGCTCAGTGGTTGAGCATCTGCCTTCGGCTCAGGTCGTGATCCCGGGGTGTTGGGATGGAGTCCCACATCAGGCTCCCTACAGGGAGCCTGCTTCTCCCTCTGCCTATGTCTCTGCCTCCCTCTGTGTCTCTCATGAATAAATAAATAAAATCTTTTTTAAGTCTCTTTTTCTGCTTCATTTTGAGACCCTTGCAAACTTAGTTACAGCACTCTCCCCATTGCGACCACCCTCCCTCCACCATTGAAATGGTCCTTTTCCCTCCCTTGCAATAATTATTTCTGAAAAAAAAGTTTCTCCTTACTAAGTCCTGATTTGTTTTTCTTTGACAACCAACATGGAGCAAGATGTATTAATAAGGGCTCAGACCTCTCTTTCAGCAGCCAATAGGTAATCCAGGCCTATGTTGTTGTCTAACACCATGTCTGCTAAAGTATGGTATGATTTGGTCAAGAGATGCAATTCTTGACAATTTATTTAATTTGTGTGGATAACTCCTAGGACACAGCTATCTGGATTTCTTTTTTTTTTTTTTTGGATTTCTTTTCATTGCTGTGTGGTGTCTTATACATATGCTGTTCTTATTGCTTCCCCCTACTCCAATTAGTGATCCTTAAGTGGTTGGTATTAGGGAAATAATTTTTAAGGATTTATTTATTTATTTATTTATTTATTTATTTATTTATTTGGGGGAGGGGAGAGAGAGAGAGAGAGAGAGAGAGAGAGAGAGAGAGAGAATGAGCAGGAGGGGCAGAGGGAGAGGGAGAGAGAATCTCAAGCAGTCTCCACACTGAGCATGGAGCCTGTCACAGGGCTCAATCTCAGGATCGAGCTGAAACCAAGTGTCGGATGCTTAACTGACTGTGCCACCCAGGTATCCCTATCAGGAATATTTGGAAAGCTTGTTTGTAGTGATAGCGAGTTGTGGCTAGTGTGGTTGCTGAGGGCAAGTCATGGGGGGGGGTTGATGCTGAGGAAAAATCTACTGGAATTTTGACTCAAGTCCAGTGTCCAGTGTTGGACAAGGGGAAGCCTGTAATAGGGGAAGACCTTTACAAAGGATTCCCTTATAGGCCCACCAGGCTCCTTCTGTTGCCTGTATTCTGTGTTCCTGTGAAGGCAAGTTGTGTGGCTTAATGCAATTCCAGGTGGTATCAACAGATGCTTATAATGTTATATATAGTATAGCCAAAAAAACCTATGTGCTATCCACTTCATATTCACTTCCTGGGTCAAATCAATTGGTTATGTCAGACCATGATTTGCCACATATTTGAAGTAAAAGTTGGCCCATAGGGTTAGAGGGCACTTGTGAGTCACAAGCTGTATGTTGTTTCCAGAAAGACCTTGTCAGCAGTAGGGTGTAGATTGCCAGGGCAGGATGATCCATCAGTGGGTGTGTAGCTGACACTGGTGAAGGTAGGAAGTTCTCAGGTAAGGAGGAGGCAGAGCAGCAGAGCAGAGGTGAAAATCAGAGGTCACCTGCGGGCAGCAGTGGGAAGAGAGAGGAGGGGCAGGTATTTGTCCCTTGGGAATCAGTCAAATGGCCCTACTGGTCTAGGAGGGATTAGTTCTACCTCCTGGGTTTGGGGAGCAGGCCCAGGTTTGTTCCATGGTGTTTTTAGTGGAGTATGTGGGCAGCAGATAAGGATGCCTCTCTCCAGACAGTGCTGAGTGCTTTGCTCAGCTTACACTAGATGAGGAGCAGAAGCAGGCTGAGAGGATGGTCCTGAAACCAGTGGTCCATGGCTGGTCCCTGTCAGGTTGGAAGTTCCAGTGGTTAGGCTCTGGGTTTTCTATAAGAGAGAAAAGAAAGGTGAAAGATACCATGTGGACATTGCTTTGCTGTGGTGGCAATATAAGGGGTCCCACATCTGTGAAAACTGATCATTGAGGGGTGCCTGGATGGCTCAGTTGGTTAAGCATGTGACTTCTGATATCAGCTCAGGTCTTGATCTCAGGGTTGTGTGTTCGAGCCCCACAGTGGGCTTCATGGAACCTACTTTTAAAAAAATAGGTAATTAAGTTGTGCCCAGTATGGGTGTGTACACTAGCAGGAGTCGTAGTATCTCTATTAGTGGTCTCTTTCATTTGTTGTGAATTTTAATATAGTGCGGTTATGCCATAGGGGGTGTGAATTTGATGTAATCAGGACCATGGGCAGTACTTTTGAACCCGAGGAACCATTGTCCTCCGTGTTTTCTTAGAAGAGTTTTAAAATACCATTATATCTTCCTGTGATACCTGCTGTTGTAGGACAATAGGGTAGATGAAAAACCCAAACAATGTTATTTTTATCATGCTTGTTGCATTTTCTCTGCAGTGAAGCAGGAGCCTTGATCTGATTATATAACTCGTGGCACTCTCAAAAGCTATCACTGCCGAGAGAGGCCTAATGAAATTGATTTGCTATTTCAGATGTAGCCCCCCTTCTTTGTGAATCTTTCTCCTGTGAGTTAAGCCCAGTGTCTAGATTTCTGGCATCTAGTGCAGTCCCTAATGGCTTTGTTTAAATAACTCCCTGTTGCATAGACTCCTGTATTAATAACCCATTAAATAAAAGAAATCCAGGATGCCTCGGTGGTTCAGTGACTGAGTATCTGCCTTCAGCTCAGGGCGTGATCCCAGGGTCTTGGGATCAAGTCCCACATTGGGCTTCCCACAGGAATGCTGCTTCTCCCTCTGCCTATGTCTCTGCCTCTCTCTCTGTGTCTCTCATGAATAAATAAATAAAATCTTAAAAAGAAAAGAAATCCATGTTTATAACCACATGATGCTCAAATGCTCTGACCTCTCATGTGTCCACTGATAAAATGGGTAGGGTGTTTCCTCTCAAAGGTCTGGAGACTCCCCTTCTTTCTAGAGCCCTACCTCCTTTGGTGGTTTGGTTAATTCATAAGGTCTGGCATTGTAGCATGCCTCCTCTGTCACTTGTTTGGCATGAATAGAGATACGTTGTACCCAGATGGGATAGCGGGAGCCATTGGGGTGATTTCCTCACATCTCTGTATCCCAAATGGATCAGCTTGTATTTTTTAGCCTGATTTTGCCAGAGTCCTGACCAAGTATTACACATAGTTCCACCCCCTGGGCACTTTGGTATGTCCCCCATATGGACTTTGGAGTGTTTGAATAGGAGTGACAGGCTGTAGCTATCCATTGCTGCTCACTCCATTGGTAAAGGAAGACCACTGCCTTTCTTGTTCTGAGAGTGTGAACCATCCTCCCTGTTGTCCCCATTGAGCAGAGGCAGAGGCATTTCTGCGATTTGGGCAAGTTAGCCTCAGTGGCAGGGTATGTAGCTATTTCTTCATGGAGTTTATAACATTCCAGTAGGGCTGGGTTTACCTCCACCATTAGATACCATTTCCATTAAAATAAGGGGGCCTCTATTGCTGATCTGATTTTTATGAGGAGCTTTTTCCTTTATGCAACTCATACTAGAAATCGCTGTCTGTGGGTAACTGGCTTTGCCCCAGAAAGGGCCTCAGTTTCCATAAATGCCTTGTATGCTAACAGGAGTTGCCTCTCCAGTAGCAAATACATTTGGGTTGAAACTGGGAGCCGCTTACAGCAAAAGCCCATAAGTAGGAGTTTGCCTGCCCATTTGGTCTAGAGGCATCAGGAAGCAAATTTTTTGGTGGCAGAAACTTCTCATTTTTTTCTAAAGTAGGCTCCACACCCAGCGCAGAGCCCAGTACAGGGCTTGAACTCATGACCCTGAGATCAAGACCTGAGCTGAAACCAAGGGTTGGATGCCCAACCAACTGAGCCACCCAGGCACCCCAGTGGCAGAAACTTCTAACTGTATGTGCTGCCCTTGGGGCACTATTGGGAGAGCTAACGTGAAAGCCCCCCTTAGTTTATCTGGTGCCTGTTGTTACTCAGGTCCTCACTGAATATGGAAGAGTTATGGACTAATCAGTAGATAGGGCTTAGCAGATAGTTAAGGTTAGGAATGTGTTAACACCAAAATCCAAAATTTTCTAGCAAATGTTGAGCCTCCTTACTGATGTGGGAGTTTGGAACGCTAGAGCTTTTCTTTTACCAGACTGGGAATAGTTGCTCTTCTCAGTTCCAAATGTAACCTCCGAATTTAACAGACTAGGAGGACCCTTGTATCTTATGGGAGGGGAATTGCCCATCCCCTCTCAGTGAGGTGTTCATTCAGCGTTGTGACAGCTCATGAGACAGAGTGTTGGCTAGATCCAGCGAAGAGGATGTCATCAATATGATGCCAAAGCCGAGTTTTTGGTAGGATAGGGGGCAGGCATTGAGGTCTTGTCTGCAAAACCCATGTGCAATGGCGAGACTATAGATGTTCCCCACAGGCAATGAGGAAAAGGTCTGTTGTTGATCTTCAAAGGTGAAGGCAGATTGTAGTCAATTCTCCTGTGATATTTTCGCTGAATGGAACATGTTATCCAAGCCTGTAACTCCAAACCATTTACCCATGTTATTTTGAATGTTGTTCATTAAGGTGGTGCTATGTGGTAGAGGAGCTCTAGTGAAGGGAAAAGCCTTGTTTAATCCTCTATCATTTATAATTAGCCTCTACTCACTAGCAGAGTCTGTAAGCACAGGCCATAATGGGGAACTGAAAGGTGAGAAGGTAGATACTCCTTCTTTCACTATGTCAGCCATGACAGGATGTGATCCTTAAGTGCCTTGCTTGTAGCTGTTACTGTGGTTTATTTACTGCCCACACAGATAGGGAAACATTAACTCATTTCTGCTGGGTGGTGCCCATCAACAGTGTAAAAGCCTTAGGTCTATTCCATGAGTTTATCTGCTGACTGAGATGGTCCATTCTAATAACAGAACAGGCATAGTCTCCAAGGGAACAACCAGGAGAAAAACATCTTTTAGCAAATCTGGGCCAAGTTTATTTTTTATTTCTTTCTCCCGCCCCCCCACCCCCAGGGCCAATTTTAATAGTTAAGTTGGTAATTTTCCCTTTAATTAATTCTCTCCCAGAGCACCTGGGTGGCTCAGTGGTTGAGCATCTGATCCCAGGGTCATGATCTTGAAGTCCTAAGATCAAGTCCCGTATCAGACTCCCTGTAGGAGCCTCTCTGTCTCTCTGAATAAATAAATAAAATCTTTTTTAAAAAGCAGACATGCATGCTCTAAAAAAATTAATTCTCCTCCCTATCTGGTCACCTCCTTTGAATAGCGCCTTTGAAGCATGAGTGCTCCCTCGGATTAGGGAGGATTCAGCACTCATGTCCAACAGAGCCAGCCAGTATACTTCTTTTTTGAGCCCCAAATCAGTTATTATGATACAAGGGTGATTTTCTTCTAGAAGGCTCCTCACTTCTGTGGCTGCTGGATCCCTATGTGGGGGCTGTCCTGGGTACCAATGGAGATAAGAGGTAGGTCCTGAAAGTAAGGCTGCCTCTGAAGGGGAAGCCTGCTGTAGCTAATAACCTAATCCTAGTATTGTGATTACTCGGCTTATTTGTTAGACAACATCCAATTTGGGACCCTCTTGTCTCTCAGGGTTTGATATAATCTGTGATGGTTAAGTTTATGTGTGAAGTGGACTGGGCCATGGAGTGCCAAGGTATATGGCCAACCATTATTCTGGGTGTTGTCTGTGAGGGTGTTTCTGGATGAGGTTATATTTGAATCAGTAGATTGAGTAAAGCAGATTGCCCTCCCCAATGTGAGTGACCCTCATGCAATCAGTTAAAGGCTTGAATAAAAAGGCTGACCCTCCCATGAGTGGGAAGGAATTTCTTCCTGCCTGACTGCCTTGAGCAGGGACTTTGTTGTGGTGGGTTTATTTTTTCTGCTTTTGGACTCAAACTGAATCATTGGCTTTTCCTAGGCCTTGAGCCAGCAAGTCTTTGGACTGGAACTATGCTGTTGGCTCTCCTGGGGCTCTAGCTTGAGGACTGTAGATTTTGGGGCTTGCCAGTGTCTCTAACCACATGAGCCAATTTCTTATAATAAATCTCTTTCTATATGTGTACATCCTATTAGTTCTGTTTCTCTGGAGAATCCTGACTAATGTATAACCTGTCTTGTTTTCTTAGGGTTTACGCTTAAGCAGAGGCCTGGCTGTAGGTGATTTGTTTGGCTCAGGAGAGGGGCGGCTTCACTGTTGATAGTAATTTTGATTTAGGTCAGGTGGCCTTAAACACTTGACTTGGCTCTATGTTTTTTATGAATTTCTATTAAATTCAGGGCAGCTATGGCTTCTTGTATTGTTTTAGCATTAGCTATCATTGTCAGTAAAGATGACTTATATTTGTCAGGAGCCCCCCCTGCCCCCCTCCCCCGAGAAACAACTGTGTGGACTCAGGATTCAATTCTGCCTCCTCTGACTTGCCAAGTCATGCAGCACACCATCTGTTACCTGATAAGCCCACTCCAGCATTCCCACCTGATGGAGGAGATCTTTGGCCTCAGCTAGCATTTTCTATTGACAGTCTGCTCAGGTGGCAATAAAGCCTCATGTAGGATTGGTGGTCCTCTAAGCCATAAAAATCTGCATCAACAAGGTGTATGTGGACTGGGGTCCAAAGTCTTCTCTGGGGGCTTCCTACCTTCCTTATCAATTGTGCAGGATCCTTTAGCAGGGACTCCACTTTTCCATCCTGTACTATGGAAGCCAGTTGTTTTTCTTTCAGCCCCTATTAGGTGGATATCTGAGTGAAAGAGCAGGGTGGGGGTGGGCGTAGAGAGAGAGAAGAGGGAGGAGGAGGAGGAGGAAGAGGAATCTCCTCCTTCAAATGAAAACCAGCCCCTCCTTCTTGACCCTTCCCATTTGTCTCTTTTGTCTATATTACCTTGCAGGTGGTAATGGGGAGAAGGTAGAGTCTTTTCTTTGCTACCGCTGTGGTATAGTGCTGCCTCTTCCTCTAGAGGACACTAGTCCTCTTCTCCTGGGTTCTCCCCTCTATCTTGTCGCCCTGTCCTGATGAGAAGCTGCCAAGGGGAAGGCCTAGTGTGCCTCTCCTGGTTTGGAGCCCCTGTTCAGCGGGACAGCCCCCAGTTTAGGAGTCTCGGAAGGAGCATGCATATAAACTTCCTTGTCTTTAGTCACTTTAATGATTTGGCCACCTCAACCCAAGGGGGGTCTGGACACCTCTCCAGGGAGAGACTAGAATGGGATCTGCAATAGCAGATCAGAGTCAGGCCAGCAGCTGTGTGCAAAGGGGCTTCCTCAAGCCACACTTAGGAGACCAGCCTTGGCCTGATGTCTCTGCCTTATAAGCTTGTTTAACTGCCACAGTGGTCCCCAGAGATGAGGATGAGCTCTCCTCTCAAAGTACCCCTGAGTGGCCAGTAACAGGGAGTTCCTCCCACCATAGCCTGTGATGGGGTGGGGGTAGCACACTCTTGGTCCAGGGGCATGCACTTCTCCCTCTTTTCTTTTCAGGCCTGCAGGTCTTACTTCTTCATCGCCCTGTTTAATGGGGCACCTAGGCAGGCGAGCTGACTTCCTTCCTCAGGCAGCTCAGTGCCTCTGACCTCAAAAGTCACTTACAATGGCTTGGATTCATTCAAATACTGGTATAACTGCCTGGCTAAGGTGATGAGGCATGGGGAGATGATGCAAAATACGTAATGCAGCACAGAGTAATGTCATGCCAAAATGCAGCAGTGGCATTTCAAATTTTGAGTTCCAGCCATTAGAGGCTGTCCAGGATTTTTGCCAATTGGTTGTCCTACTGACTGGGTGGCCCCCATCTCTATTTCCTAATTATCTCCAGAGATCCTCTCTTCCTCCTCATTGCCACTTGCAGGAGTTTGAGGTATGTGGGGGCTGATCAAGGAAAACTATATGACCACAAGGTGGCAGTAGCACACACAAGCTTTATTGGGTGACACTTGGACAGGGTTGGCAGGCAGGGTAAGTGCTTCACCGTGAGAGTCTGTACAGAGGCTAACGTTAAGGGCCACTAAGAAGGGCAAGAGGGCGAGGGAACTGCTGGGGGATAGAGGATCAGAGAGGGAACTTCTGTATCTAGGTGATGCCATTCAGCAGCAAAGTGGGGAGTCTCTAGGTCAGAGAGCTCTGAAGGGGAGTGGCAACTTGGGTCTCTTATAGCCCAGGGCTTACCTTACCTATTGCCAGCAGATGTAGGGTGAAGTTTCATGGGATGTGCAAAGCAGGTAGGTTCTAATTGGTGAAAAATCTGCTTGTTTGGGTTATAATTGGATTTGCAAACATTTAAGTTTGGCACCAGCAGGCTTTTGGGCTATTTGGTCTCAGCTTGCAGTGAAGAAATAAACAACCTAGGGACCAATACACAGAGGTCATCTTTGGCCCATTTATATAACAGGCAAAGGCATAATCCATCCTATTAGGTCCTTAGGAATGCTGGAATAAAGTTTAGAAGTATAGTTACAGTCTCTCATTTAAGGATCATGCCTGCTTCTGGCATCTGCAGGTGTAGCTGGGGTCTCAGGATGACTGCTTCAGGGAGGGAAGAAGAAAATTGATGTCAGATTGGGAAAGAATTGTATTGTATTACCAGCATCTTCCCCACCCTCAGCTTCAGACCTCTCAGAAAACTGTAGGAATCTAGTGGAGACCCTCCTCTGGCCCATCTTGTTAAATGCAAGCATATGTTCATGAAAGGGTGTAAGGCAACTCTCCATGCCATTATCTCCCTCATTTTACACAATTGCCTGTTCTAATTCTCTATCAAACCAGTACTCTGAGGATGATATGCAAAATGATATATCCATTTGATGTGATAGCTCGTTGTCCATTGTTAGACACTATGAGCTGTAAAATGTGTTCTTCAGTCTGAAAAAATGTAACACAGGGGTTCCAATTGCTCTAGCATCTTCTATTCCAGTTTAAAAAATAGTATTTGGGGGACGCTGGGTAGCTCAGCAGTTGAGCATCTGCTTTGGCTCAGGGCTTGATCCTGGAGTTCTGGGATTGAGTCCCACATCGGGCTTCCTTCATGGAGCCTGCTTCTCCCTCTGCCTATGTCTCTGCGCCTCTCTCTCTGTGTGTCTCTCATGAATAAATAAATAAAAATCTTTAAAAAATAAATAAAAATAAAAAATAGTATTCTGAATATTTGCAGCTACCACCAAGTATGCAAAGCCCGGCACAGTGTCTATTCCTGTCAAGACCCATTTATAAAAGAAATAATTATGTGATATGATAGAGGCATTAGCTAATGCTATAGCGGTAATCATATCACAATATGTAAATGTACCAAATCAACACCACTGTATACTTTAAACTTACATGATGTTATATGTCAGTTATATCTCAATTAAAAAACAGAGACCTGTTGACAGCCTCCCAGAACTATCAGCAGTAGTCTGCCATAATCTACTTGCCAGTTTATGTGTGGGACCTTCCCCAAAGGACTATCTGCTCCATAGTTATCTGAGGTCTCCATCTTGTCTTCGACAGGACAGTTCTTATTGACATTTTGTGTCTCATTGGGTGCTGGAGGAATATGTCAATGATTAGCTCATGTCTATATTGTTGCATCTATCCCACATCCACTCATTTCATAGACCCAGAGGACTGCCTCGAGCCAACACACCAGGATATCCACTTGCCAGTTCCTTTGGTTTCTGGAAAGGGGTTCTTCTGAGGGGCATTGACATATTCTACTTTACTGCACCGTTTAAATTCCACTAGTGATTTTCACAGGACTGTGACCCATATGGGGACCCCTTTAATAATCCAATTTTCTGTTGCCCATCTGCCTGACCATATGGCCAAGCCAGTGGCTACTACCCATTATTCAGTAGAAACTCAAACATAGTGATTCTTATCCTTGTGCTATTTCTTCTATCACTGCAAGGAAAACAGCATGCAATTCAGCCCACTGAATTGATTTGTTCTCACCATCTTCCACCAGCGTTTTTACATCAGTCAGTTGCAGTGTGGTGGCCTTCCACACAGGGTGTCATCTGTCTACCTTGGAACTGCCATCTGTAGACTAAGCAGCTTTTTGTTGTTCAATTTCGAGCTGTTTATAGGACACCATCCACATAGCTATAGGATTTGGGAGTGCCTCAGGTGATTCCAAAATCAGCCCTCAGGAGAGGAGTCTATCTGCTTATGAATATGATTTCTTGCATTCCTCTGGGAGTGTGTTCCTATGTAAACCATTTCCATTTCATTATGGAAATTTTCTGGGCACTGCCTTCTTTCTTGGAGCATTTCTCTGACATTACCCAAGACATTATGGGTATTTCATATTTCAAGATCATTGTATGACCTTCAGTCATGGGGACAGTTTCAATTGATGCCTAATAGCAAGCTAGTAATTGTTTCTCAACCAGTGTCTATTATTTGGTGTCTGGAAATTTTCTGGTCCAGATTCTTAGTGATTGCCACTGGGTGGCACCCATGGACTTTTGTCACAAGTTCCAGTCTATTACCTTTTGTCCACCAGGTATTCTATACTGTTTCAAATTAAGAACCTGTGTGGGCTCTGGCAATTCTGTAGGTTCCTGTTTAACATGTTCAGTTAATGGAGGGTAAATTTACATGCCTTCTGTCCTACAATACTAGGTAGGAGAAGTGTTCTGCAGTCAGACTTATCCCAATAACACATTCAGGTAAGGGAGATGGCAACCACTTCACATCAAGTCCATTTACACATTTCAATTTTCTCTTATTTTAAAGATTTTATTTATTCGAGAGAGCACACATCCACAGAGAGAGTGAGAGAGAGAGAGAGGAGAGAGAGAGTGAGAGAGTGAGCACAGGTTGGGGGGGAAAGGGCAGAGGGAGAGGGAGAAGCAGACTGAGCAGGGAGCCCAACATGGGGCTCGATCCAGGACCCTGGGATCATGATCCAAGCTGAAGGCAGACACCTAACTGACTGAGCCACCCAGGTGCCCCAAGACATTTCAATTTTCATCCAAACTTTCATCTTAATTTCCTCAACTACTGCAGCTCAATATTCTCCCAATATAGGTGTGAGGACTTCACCAACAAGTTTTGGAAAACTGTGCAATGGGATTCCATGTCAAGGAATCCCAGAAAGCTTTTCCCTACCCTGGCCACTTTACTCACTCATGTTCATATAGCCTTACTCATGTTCATATAGCCTTGAGTCCCCAGTCCAGGGATCTGTCAGGGACCCTGTGGCTCCTTCATCAATCCATATCCTGATAATTTTGCCAAACCATTACCCATAGTAACTCAAGGTCAGTTTTCCCATCATTACCTTTGCATTCTGGCTTTTAAAATTTCTCCAAACTAGGGAGAATAGAGTGGATTTGTTTAGGGCACGTCAATGTTGGTGGACCAGCAGAGGGTCCCATCAGTCCACCCAACCTCCAATAGAGCTGCATTAAGGCCTTGGTTTTGGCTCCATTAATATCTGCTTTATTAATCCCATTTCCACCCTGTTAAAGTTCCTTGACCCTCCCTTATTTATTTCTCCATTCTTTTGTGAATCACTCTAATTTTCTTAGCATCTATGATATAGTAATTGATAAGAAATATGTATTTGGTCATTCAGATGACCAAAATATATTTCTCAGATACACTTGGTTTTCATCAACAGTTCCTAAGAGGGCTTCAGAAACATAAAGGTGACATGGGTGTCTTGTTACTAATGAAGGTGACTCCTGGATCCCACTCTTGGTAAGCTTGTTGTCGAGAGGACCAACCATGTGATTAGAAGTTTGGAAATTTCAGCCCCACCTCTTGACCTATGGGGAGAGGAGAGGGACTGGAGGTTGAATCAGCCAATAGCCAATGACTTAGGCAATCATGACTATGCAATGAAGCCTCCATAAAAATTCAAAAGGACTGGACTCAGAGAGATAATGGGTTGCTGGACACATGGAGACATGAGGACAGTGGTGCTCTTTCCCCCCATACCTTGCCCTATGTATCTCTTCATCTGGCTATTGATTTGTATTTAATAAACTGGTAAATGTGTATAATATAATATAGAATAGAACCAATAATAAGAGACGCCTCCATGGCCCAGTAGTTGAGAGTCTGCCTTCAGCCCAGGGCGTGATCCTGGAGTCCCAGCATCAAGTCCCACATTGGTCTCCCCACATGGAGCCTGCTTCTCTCTCTGCCTATGTCCCTGCCTCTGTGTGTGTCTGTGTGTGTGTGTGTCTCATGAATAAATAAAATCTTAAAAAGAACCAATAATAAATCAAAATCTAAAAACATATATAATTGGTTTTGTTTCTCTGGAGGACCCTAATACATTCAGTGACCCAACTGCTCAGGAGTTAGGTCTGTCATTTCTGAATTTCATTGGTAACTTTTACCTCTAGTAACTGATCACAGTATAGCTACCATTTTATACCATGGGTGACTTAGTAGCTATCCAGGCATCAAAGGTTCATGAACTCCCACTGCCTCATCCTTTTCTCAAACAATGCCTTTGCCATGTTTCAGTGAACCAGGGTCATTCTAGTGAACATCACTCCTGATGCCAAATATGTGGTCTCCAGGATCACTCTTAGGTTTAATGACTCACTGGAAAGACTCATAGAACTCAGAAAAGTGATTGTATGCACGATTGTGGTTTATTACAGCAAAAGAACACAGATTAAAATCAAATGAAAAAGGTGCACAGGGCAGCCCAGGTGGCTCAGCGGTTTAGCGCTGCCTTCAGCCCAGGGCATGATCCTGGAGACCCAGGATCAGGTCCCACGTTAGGCTCCCTGCATGGAGCCTGCTTCTCCCTCTGCCTGTGTCTCTGCCTCTCTCTCTCTCTCTCTCTCTCTCTCTCTCTCTCTCTGTCTGTCTCTCATGAATAAATAAATAAAATCTTAAAAAAATAAAAAGGTATACAGGGCAGAGACCAGGAGAAACCAGGTGCTACCTTCCAGCTTCTTCTCCCAATGGAGTTACATGGACAGCACTTAATTTTCCCAGCAATGATGTATGACAACATGTATAAAGTATTGCCAATCAGGGAAGCTCCCTGGAGCCTTGAGTCCAGGGTTTTTATTAGGGGTTAGTCTTAAGCAATGGGCACTTACGTGACTCAGCTATTTAGTCTCTAGCCCCCTAGGGGCCAAACTAATACAGTGTGGTCTGAACACCCAGACATATAAAAATGTACATTCTCCATAAATCAGATTGTTAGCATAGATTACCTGGTGTGGCCTGAGGTCTTAGGTATACAAAGACATACCATATCTATCAGGCAAGATGTTCCAAGGATTCAGAGGTTATCTCTCAGGAGCTGCTTATTAAGTGCCAGTCCTGAAGACATTTGGAAGGTGTCAGGTTTGGAAAGCCCAGGCCTTATGAATTAAGTCTCAACTGCACATCTCAGTAGGGACTGTATCATTTTCTATTCCTGTTTAGAAAGGACATAAAAGGAAGAATAGAGTGTTCAGAGGCTAGTGTGGCAGATACTTTTATATTGGAAAGTATATATGGACAAATTATTGCCCTGATGAAAGGAAATAAATCTGCCAACCGAAAATTCTATACCCAATCTATCCCATTAGTTTAAAAAATCAGGTGAAATAAAGCCTTTTACATACAAAGAAACCTAAGAGAGTTGATCACCAGTAGGCTTGTAGTACTAGAAATACTAAAGGGAGTTATTTAATCTGATCCCAAATGGAAGCAAGAATTATAGAAAGGAATGAAGAGGTATAAAAAAGTCAAACATAAAAGGGTGGAGAAAGATATGCCATGAAACCAATAATAGAAAGCTGTTATAGCTATACTAATAGTCAAGTAGGCTGTAAAGTAGAAGTACTGCTACATATAAAGAGGGAAATTTCATAATAATAAAAGGGTCAAGTCAAGGGAAAATGTAACAATTCTAAATTTTTAATCTACCTGTATAATTCATTTTTTGTTGCTATTTTAACAAATAACCACAAACTTGGCAGCTTAAAATAACACCCATTTATTACTTCACAGTCTCCATAGGGCAGAATTCCAAGCAACATGCAGCTCAGCTGGGCTCTCTTCTTAGGGTCTCATAAGGTTGAAATTATGGTGCTGGCAAGGTTGCGTTCCTTTCTGGAGGCTTTGGGGAAGAATCCACTTTCAAAATCATCCAGTATATTGGCAGAATTCAATTCTTTTGCACATGGCCACCTCCATCCTTAAGCCTACGATAGCACATCAACTTCTTTATGTGCTCCAAATCTCTAACTTTCCCTTCTGCCTTCCTTTCCCACCTCCCAGCATCTGCTCTTTTATCAAGTTTTCATTTAAATTCCAGTCAGTTAACATACAGTGTTACATTAGTTTCAAGTGTACAATACAGTGATTCAACACTTCCATACAACACCTGGTGCTCATCAGGACAAGTGCACTCCTTAATCCTCTTCACTTATTTTATGTACCCCCCCACCTTCCCTCTGATAACCATCAGTTTGTTCACTATAATTAAGAGATTGCTTCTTGGTTTGCCTCTCTCTCCTTTTCCCTTTGCTCATTTGTTTTGTTTCTTAAATTCCATATATGAGTAAAATCATGTTATATTTGTCTTTCTCGGGCTTATTTCACTTAGCATTAGTATTTTATTGAGAATTTTTACATCCATGTTTATCAGGGATAGTGGCCTGTTCTCTTTTTTAATGGTATCTTTATCTGGTTTTAGTATCAGGGTAATGCTGGCTTCATAGAATGAATTTGGAAGTTTTCCTTCCTTTTCTATTTTTTAGAATGGTTTGAGAAGAATAGGTATCAATCCTTTTTAAAATAGTAGAATTTGCCTGCGAAGCCATCTGGTCCTGGACTTTTGTTTGTTGGAAGTTTTTATTTTTATTTTTTTTTATAAATTTATTTTTTATTGGTGTTCAATTTGCCAACATATAGAATAACACCCAGTGCTCATCCCATCAAGTGTCCCCCTCAGTGCCCATCACCCAGTCACCCCCACCCCCCGCGCACCTCCCCTTCCACCACCCCTAGTTCGTTTCCCAGAGTTAGGGGTCTCTCATGTTCTGTCTCCCTCCCTGATATTTCTGTTGGGAGTTTTTAAATTACTGATTCAATTTCTTTGCTGGTTATTGCTCTGTTCACATGTTCTATTTTTTCCTGTTTCAATTTTGGTAACTGCTTGCAAGAACTCATGAAATTCAACCCCTCTTGTTTTCCAATCCAATGGCTTTGGGGAAATTTCCTTGTGTGTTCCCCTGTGTGTTCTTCTTCTCTTGGCCTTCTCAGTGATCATGGCTCCCTCCCCTCTGCAAAGCCTGTGATCCATCCGTTTGGTCCCCTAAACTAAATCCACACACTTCCTACCTTTTTCAAGGTGGCCTCTTCTCTCCCTTTAGTTGTGGAGTTTGTTTTGTCAGCCTTCAGGTTGGTTTCTGGGGTATTTAGGATGATCTGATGGATATTCTAGTTTTGTTTGTGGGATGAGGCAAGCCTAGGGTCCTCCTACTCTGCTGCCATCTTCCTGCCTCCACCCCCCAACATCGGCTGTTAAGGGCTCATGTAATTACACTAGGCCCATATGGGTAATCTAGGATAATGTCTCTACATTAAGATAAACTGATTAATAATCTTAATTACATCTGGAAAATCCCTTTTGTCAATATGACAAAACATATTCATGTATATGGCAACTCATATTCGTTTCTGAGAATTAGGACAGGATATCTTTGGGTGTCCATTATTCTGCCTGTTATATCACTTAATCATATAGGTTCAAAATAAATAAAGTGAAACTCAATAGAATTAAAAGGAGAGATAGGCAAATCCACAACATAGTTAGGCACTTTAAAGTATTTCTCTGAGTGATATAATAAGCAGAAAAAAATTGATATAAAAGATTTGAACAACACAATTAATGAATTTCATATAATTGGTACATAGACAACACCACACCCAGCAACTGAAGAATTCACATTCTTTTCAGGTGCACAAAGAGAATTTACCCAAATAGATCCTATGCTCATCTATAAAAAAGTCCCAACAAATTTCAAAGGATGAGGTTCTATAGTGTATGTTCTCTGACCACAATGGAATTAAATTATATATCTATAACATAACTAGGAAATCCTCAAATGTTTGAAAATAAGTAACACACTTGTAAATAACTCAGGAAAAAATCACATTAGGAAATGTCTTGGACCACATGTTAATGAAAATATGTCATCTCACTGATGCAGAAAAATATTTGACAAAAATCCAACATCCTTTCATGATAAAAACACTCAACAAACTAGGAATAGAAGCGAACTTCCTCAACCTGATAAAAGGTATTTATGAGAAACCCATAGCTAACATTATACTCAATAGTGAAAGAACAAAAGTATTTCCCTAAGATCAGGAACAAGGAGGCCCACTTCTGCCAATTTTATTAAACATTGTACTCAGAGTTCTCACCAGAGCAATTTTCAGACAAGAAAAAGAAATTAAAGGCACTCAAATTGGAATGGAAGTAAAACTATTTCTATTCCCAGATAATATTTCATATATATATATATATATATATATATATATATATATATATATAATCCTAGCAAATCCACAAATAACTATTTGAGCTCATAACTGAATTCAACAAATTGGCAGAATACAAGATAAACAGACAAAAATACTTGTATTTCTGTACACTTGTAATGAACAATCTGAAAAAGAAATTAAATTAATTCTATTTATAATAGGATCAAAAAGAATAAAATACTTAGGAGCAAATTTAAGCAGGTTCAAGACTTGTGCACTGAAAAGTACAAAACATCAGTAAAAGAAATGAAAGGAGACTTAAATAATGGAAAGACATCCAGTGTTCATGGATTGGAAAACTTAACATTGAGGAGTATTGTGGCAAATACTCCTCAAAGCAATGTACACATTTAATGTAATCGCTATCAAAATTCCAATGGAAACAGTGTGGTACTGGTACAAGGATGGACATATATATTTCAGTGGAATAAAATTGAAAGTCCAGAAACAAACCCATCCATGTATGGTCAATTGATTTCAACAAGTGTGTCAAGACAATTAAATGGAGGAAAGGACAGTCTCTTCAACAATGTGCTAGGACAACTGGATATCCACATACAAAAGAAGGCAGTTGGATCCTGACCTCACATCACATATAAAAATTAACTCAAAATGTATCAAAGACCTAAATATAAGAACAAAAGTATAAAATTCTTTGACAAAAACATAGGAGTAAGTCTTAATGACCTTGGGTTTGGCAATGGTTTCTGAGATATGACACCAACCATCAGCAACAAAGAAACAATACGTAAACTGGACTTCATCAAAATCGAAAACTTCTGTGCATCAAAGGACATTATCAGGAGAGTAAAAAGACAACTTAGAGAATGGGAGAAGGTATTACTAATCATATATCTGATAAGGGTTTGGTATCCAAAATATATAAAGAACTCTTACAATTTAACAACAAAAAGACAAAAATCCATTTTAAAAATGGGCAACAGTGCCTGGCTGGTTCAGTTGGTGGAACAGATGACTCTCAATCTCAGGGTCGTGAATTCAAGCCTCATGTTGGGCATGGAGCCTAGTTAATTTTTTTTAATGGGCAAAGGATTTGAAAGGACATTTCTCCAAAGAAGATATACACCTGGTCCATAAACATATGAAAGTATTCTCACCATCATTAGTCATCAGGGAAATGCAAATCAAAACCACAATAAGATACCACTTCATACCTACTGGGATGGCTATAAAAAAAAAACAGAAAATGACAGCTGTTGGGCAGGATGTAGAGAAATTGGAACCCTCCTACATTGCTGGTGGGAATGTAAAATAGTGTAGCCATAGTGAAAAACAGTTTGGTAGTTCCTTAAGTAGTTAAACATAGAAATACCATATGGTCCAGCAATCCCACTCCTGGGTATATAGGTATATACACAATAAAATTAAAAACAGGTATTCTGGGATGCCCGGGTGGCTCAGCGGTTTGGCACCTGCCTTTGGCCCAGGGCGTGTTCCTGGAGACCCAGGATTGGGTCCTGCTTTGGGCTCCCTGCATGGAGCCTGCTTCTCCTTCTGCCTGTGTCTCTGCCTCTCTGTGTGTGTGTCTCTTATGAATAAATAAATAAAATAATTTTAAAAAAACAGGTGTTCAAACAAAAATTTATACACAAATGTTCATAGCAGCAGTGTTCACAATAGCTAGAAGATAGAAACAACCCAAATGTCTACCAATCAGTGAATGGATAAACCAAATGTGGTATATCTCTACAATAGAGTATTTAAAAAGGGAATGAATACTGATACATGACACCACATGGATGTATCCTGAAGACACTACGCTCAGTGAAGGAAGCCAGACACGAAAGCCATGTAGTGTATGATTCTATTTATATGAAATATCCTGAATAGGCAAATCCATAGACAGAAAACAGATTACTGTGAAGCAGGGGCTGAGGGTGACAGTGGTGGAAGAATAGGGAATGACTGCTTTATGGGTACAGAGTTTCATCTTGGGGTGATGAAAATAGTCTACAACTAGATAGTGGTGATGGTTGCACACCATCAGGAATGTACTAAATGACACTGAATCGTATACTTTAAAATGGTTAAAATAATAAATTTCATGTTATATGTATTTTACCACAATAAAAAAGGTGTTAATTCTCTCTCCCTTTCTTTGCTATTGTGGTGTGCATGATTGATTTTGTTCCTCGTCATGTCTTTTCATGAGACTTTCAAGATCAAATGATTCTTGACCAAGAAATGTAAGCAGAATCATCTTATTCCTCAATGGGTTTGAATGAAAACTGGTGATAAAACCAGGTGCAACTCCAAGAGGAGACATCAGGGAAGAACCAAGGTAGGTGTGTAAGGAATTGTACATGAGATTGCACACATATTTATGCTGTTTCTTTTTTTAAGATTTCATTTATTTATTCATGAGAGACAGAGAGAGAGAGAGAGAGAGAGAGAGAGAGAGAGAGAGAGAGAAGCAGAGGCACAGGCAGAGGGAGAAGCAGGCCCCATGCAGGGAGCTCGATGCGGGACTGGATCCTGGGACTCCAGGATCATATGCTCTGGGCTGAAGGCAGGTGCTAAACCGCTGAGCCACCCAGGGATCCCCTGTTTACGCTGTTTCAAGGTCACTAGCATCTCACCCTATCAAGCTGAAAACATCACTCCTGGACAGCTGGACATGTTTAATTGGGAAAATGATTTTTCTGTACTTCTGCATTTGCAGGTTGTTTCAATAATAGATATGTGAGACCTTTTTTAAAAAAGGTATTAATATGGGGTACAGTATGTGTGAATGATGGCCATGAAGCAGAGTGGATGGAAGTGAATAAACAGTGGGACTGAATGAGGAAATCTGGGGCACAGTGGGATGACATAGATTTAAATGATTGGTAGAGTAGGAAGGAATGGGAGCCATAAGGGGCAAAGGTGAGCTGGACTGGAGGGGCCTGGCAGAGTCAGACTTTATATATGAATGAATCCTGTTCTTCCAGAAAGCACCGATCGAGAAGAAATACCACCACATGTTTGTGTTCCAGGAAATAGAGAACTGCAAGTTTCCCAGTATTAGTAAGCTCAGGTTGCCATAACAAAATACCATAGACTGGGGGGCTTAAACAACAGAAAATAATTTCTCACAGTTCCGGAAGCTGGGAAGTCCAAGATCTATGCACCAGCTGATTTGGTTCCTGGGGAGAACTCTCTTCCAGGCTTGCAGAGAGCCACCTCCTCAATGTGTCCTCACATGACCTCTTCTTCATGTGCAGAGGTGTCTCTTCTAAGGATGCTAACCCATCCAATCTGGGTCCCCTGTATGATCTCATCTAACCTAATTAACCTCCCAAAGGTCCCATCTCCAAATGTCATCATTTTGGGGACAAGGGCTTCAACATATGAATTTTGAGGGGTATACAATTCAGTCCATAGCAATTCCCAATGCTTTTGCATATTCCAAGATAAGACCCATCTCTGTTGTTCATGACTCAAGGATGACTTTTTTTTTTACCTGCCTCTTGTTAAAACAAAAACAAAAACAAAACAACCCACAGGCTCAAAATGGTGTCACTTAGACCAAGTTCTCAAATATATTCCCAAAAACATAATCTTTTAAATTATTATTTAAATTTTGTTAGTTAGCATACACTTCAATATTGGTTTCTGGAGTAGAATTCAGTGAATTATCACTTGCATACAACACCTGGTGCTCATCACAACAAATGCCCTCCATAATTCCCATTACCCATTAGCTCATCCTCCACCCACCTCCATCAACCCTATTTGTTCTCTATTAAGAGTCACTTATGTCTTGTTTCCCTCTCTTCTTTTCTCCTATGTTCATCTGTTTTCTTTCTTAAATTCCACATATGAGGGAGATCATATAATATTTGTCCTTCTCTGACATATTTCACTTAGCATAATACCCTCTAGCTCCATCCACATCATTGCAAATGGCAAGATTTCATTCTTTATGATGGGCAAGTAATAGTACATTGTTTGTATATATACCACATCTTTATCCATTCATCAGTTGATAAACATTTGGGCTATTTCCATAGTTTAACTATTGTTGATAATGCTGCTATAAACATTGGGGTGAATATACCCCTTGAAATCTGTATTTTTTTATTCCCCCAAGACATAATCTAATTGCAGCTTCAATCTCCTGCAGAAGTATAGTCTTAACCAGACAGCAAGGGATTTTTCAATCCATACCAATGAATCTGCCACTTGGGCCCTTTCCATCCTCCTTTCCAAGAAAGATGAGATAATCTGCATGATAAGACACCTTGCTTTTCCCTCTAGAGTGAGGCTTGGTTTGGTACAATCCTTTTCTTTGGCTAGTAACTTTCTTACCTCCACCCATCTTCTGTGCAAACCTGCCATTTTTTACAACTCCTTAGAGCACCTCTCCACTTGCTAGGTGAGGTGCTGCTGGATTTATGAACCATTTAACAAAACCAATTAGATCTTCAAATTTACTTGGTTAAATTTTGTTATTTAACACTTTCTGAAACCCCAGGTCCCTTTTCTTGCCTTTGAGATGTTCCTCATTAACGAGTTTCCCCCACTGCAATAGCCTGAAAAAAAAAAATCATCTCCTTAATTAGCCCGTGCATTTTGCCTTTCACACGACTAAGTGGTAGAGTGTGATTAATAGGGTAGAGTGTTTAAGACACCCAAGCACTGTGTCCCCTTTGCTCCTCCACAGGTAACTGAGACCTGCAGGCCTGGAACGGGGGGGGGGGGGGGGGGCGCTATCGGACTCTGACTTGGCATCTCGACCCTCCCACAACACAACTTTCTGGGGGCAGATTCCTAGAAGGAGGGATGGAATGTGTGCCTGGTAGATCACCGTCAGGTTTGGATTCTTATCTAGGTCCAAGTCACCCCAATCCCCCCAGGCTTCTGTCTCTGACTCTCCTTGCACTTATGTTTACCCTGGTCACTTCACACATCTCGTCCTCCCAGGACGCAATTTCTTTCATCTGCACTTCCGGAATCTCCCACAGAGGACGGCTAGCCCAATAGTATCTATTAGGACTGGTGCTCCCCAGTTCTCCCTCTCCCCTCTCCCCAGTGTTACTTTTGTTTTCAAGATTTTATTTATTTGACAGAGAGAGAGAACACAAGCAGGATGGTGGCAGGGAGAGAGAGACAGAGAGGGAGACGCAGAATCCCCGCGAAGCAGGGTTCTCCATCCCAGGATGCTGGATCCCAGGATGCGGGGATCACACCTTAGCCGAAGGGAGACACTTAACTCCCTGAGCCCCTCAGGCGCCCCCCAGTGTTACTTTCTTGCAAGGTCCACGACCCCTCCACTTTCTCCCCCTCTCCCAGTGGTGCCGATCTGTAGAGGAAGGGATCACTCCCGGTTTCCCTCCTTTCTTTCCACTAATGGTTCCCGGGGATATCTGTGCTCTTCCCGGTCCCCCCAGCCCCAACTCTGCCGCGGTATCTTCCCGCGGAGGGGGTGGTCTTGTCCTGAGCCCTAGTTTGTCCACATCAGCTCCCATTAAACCCGCCTTTACGCGCGTAACTCGCCCACCACTAGCCTTTGCGCCGAGGACCTCACTCCCGGCAAGTTTTCAAAGTCCTCCCGAAATCCCCTCTCTTCTGAACTTTCCGAGGCGCAGACCTCCGCTGAACGGAACTGGAACTTTCGAAAGATGCCTGCTCCATGACAAATCAGTTTAGGGGCGCGGCCATCCCCCTCCCCCGCCTCCCCGCCGTGCGGTCAACGCAGTTGCAGAACCGCAAACGCACGGCGACGCCACTGGCTGCTGGCACTGACCTCTCGGGCGAGGCCAAATGCGCACGCGGAGGCCAGAGCCCCAGCCCCTCGACGGTGGGGTAAAAGACCGAGACAGGGCTCGTCCCAGGAACTTGGGACTGATTTGAGAAGCTCCAGGCAGGCCTCGCCGGAATCCAGGTGGAAAACCGGAAGAGTAGGGGATGGAGGGCGGAGGGTTCACTGGGAGCGGCGGGGAGACGGCGCTGGTCTGGGGCTGCAGCGGCACCGGCGAGTGTGGGCTTTGCAAAGACGCGAACTTGCCAGGTGAGTACTTGGAGGGGGCTCTGAGATGGGTCATGGGAGTCTGGTGGGGTACGTGATGGGGAGCCTCTAAGGTGAGCGACGGGGGCTGTGGAGGTGGGGTCTCTGGGGTGTGGGGGGTGTGGTGGGAGGTCTTTGGAGTCGGTGACGGGGGATCTGTGAAGTGAGTCATGGGGGCTGTGGGGTGAATAATGGGGGTATTTGGGGCGATAGGGAGTGTCTAGAGCCAGTGATGGGTGAGGGGGGAGTGTTGGGAGGTCTGGAGGTGCATAACAGAGCGGAGTTGTTGAATGATGGCGCTCTGTGAGGCAAACGAATGTTCTTTCCCGTTTTTCTTGGCTACAGCATGGCCATTTTACCAGCTGGCATTTATGGATTGCCAGCCTGATGATTTGGTGAACTTTCCATTTTCCCATGCTGTTACAAACTCTTCTCTTTCCTTTCCCCCTCTCTCAATAGCTTTGCTTTTCTAGGCCACTGCCCTCCCTTCACAAGGCAGACATGACTAATTTCCAGGTGAGTTCTTATTTGCTCCCCTCTCCCTGACCTGTGTGAAAACACTTAGAAGCAAAGGAAGGGTAATGTGTGGTGGTTAAGAGCATGGACTCTGGGCCAAAATGTTCATAATAGCTGCTTAAGTCTATTAGGCAGTCTCTAATTTCTCTGTGCCTTAGTTTCCCTATTTGTTTTTTAAAAAGATTTTATTTATTCATTTGAGAGAGAGCGAGTACGAGGTGGGGAGCAGAAAGGAGAGGAAGAAGCAGACTCTCTACTGAGCTGGGAGACTGATGCGGGGCTTCATCCCAGGATCCAGAAAGGAGAGGAAGAAGCAGACTCTCTACTGAGCTGGGAGACTGATGCGGGGCTTGATCCCAGGATCCCGGGATCATGACCTGAGCTGAAGGCAGATCCTTAACCCACTGAGCCACCCAGGCACCCCTCCCTTATGCCCTTTTTAAAAAATGTCTATATTATTTTGTCATTTTTTCCCCCTCATGGCAATAGAAGTGGCACCGAAACCTCAAACTCTTTTAAGAATGTACAATATAAAAAAAGAAAGTATCTCAGGATTTCATATCATTGCTCATTCCAGATAACCAATTCTATGGTGAATTTAATTGCCATCTCTGGACACCTCTCTGTCCCTCCTTCTTTATATTTACATACACATAAAAGTATAGAGTTGATATAAACCTTCCTTTGCTAACATTTGCTCATAATACACAAACTTTTGCAACTCGTTGTTTTCCCTTCACATAGTAACATTGATGAAGGTGGTAGGAGTAATGATAATGATAATGATAATACAGATGATGATGAGAATATTAGTGGCAGGAACAGCAGATAACACCTAAAGAGCCTGCACCGGGCCTGGCACTATACTAAGTACTTTATACACATGACCACCCTAGTCCTCACAACCATCCTGAGAAGTGGGTACCTTTAATATCCGCATCTTACAGATGAGAAAACTTGAGTCCCACAGTAGATAAGCAAGTGGCGTGGGGTTACAGAGCTGGTTACTGGCATAGCTGGGATAGTCCCTACTCCATGAATACTTGTTGATAGAACATATTTCACTGCCAAGACAGAGATTTTTAACAGCTGCACATTTTTTTGTCTTGTATACCTGTGTCATGTTGCATGGCAAGGCAATAATCTTTCATGTCCTGTCTTGTACTGTGCTGAGCGTTTCTAGAATTTCTGGTTCAAAAGATGGGCATGTTTTGAACTTTTTTTCTAAAGATTTTATTTATTTATTCATGAGAGACATATATATAGAGAGGCAGAGACATAGGCTGAGGGAGAAGCAGGCTCCCTGGGGGGAGCCTGATATGGGACGTGATCCCAGGATCCCGGGATTAGGACCTGAGCCAAAGGCAGATGTTCAACCACTGAGCCATCCAGGTGCCCCCCATTTTGAACTTTCATAGACTTTGCCAAACTGCCTTTGAAAAAGTTCATGCAAGTTTATACTCCCTGCTACTGAGTGAAAATACCCTTTCTAATCTGTCATGTTTTTATTTTATTTTATTTTATTTTATTTTATTTATTTATTTATTTTTGGTGAAAAGAGATGTTTCGTTATTTATTTGGTATTTTCCTCATTACTCTGTTGTCAATACTTTGATTTATTTGTAAACTTTTTTGTTTTCTGGGACACCTGGGTGGCTCAGCAGTTGGGCCTCTGCCTTCGTCTCAGGGCATGATCTGGGAGTACTGGGATTGAGTACCACATCGGGCTTCCTACTTGGAGCCTGCTTCTCCCTCTGCCTGTGTCTCTGCCTCTCTTTCTGTGTCTCTCATGAATAAAAAAATAAAATCTTTTAAAAGAAAACTTTTTTGTTTTATTTTTTCTTTTTTTCTTAAAGATTTTATTTATTTGAGAAAGAGAGAATGAGCAAGTGTGAGCGAGTGGGGGGAGGGGCAGAGGGAGAGGCAGAAGCAGACTCCCCACTGAGCAGAGAGCCTGACATGGGGCTCCATCCCAGGACCCTGAGATCAAGACCTGAGGTGAAGGCAGACACTTAACTGACTGAACCACTCAGGCACCCCTTTTTAAATTTTTAAAAAGATTTTATTTATTTGAGAGAGAGAGAGAGAGAGAGAGTTGGGAGGGGACAGAGGGAGAGGGAGAAGCAGATTCCCTGCTCAGTGCACAGGGAGTCTGATGGGCCAGGGGCAGGGAGCTAGATCCCAGGACCCTGAGATCATGACCTGAACTGAAGGCAGATGCTTAACCAGCTGAGCCATCCAGGTGCCCCAAGGTGACTCTTAATGTACATCAAAGAATCCATTCAGGAAAAAAACTGATGGATATGGAAAGGTCTTCTCCTGGAAGTCCTATTTCATGTTACATCAGAGAGCTCATATAGAAGAAAGACTTGAGAAATCCTGTGAATTTGCATTCATTGCTGAATGTGTGAATGCAATGAATGTGATAAAGCTTTGTTACAGAAATCACATCTCATTATTCATCAGAGAGTTCACACAGGAGAGAAGCCCTATGAGTATAATATATGTGAGAAAGCTTTCTCCCAGAAATCATATTTAATTATACATAAAAAAAAACTCATATAAGAGAGAAGCCCTCTATGTCTGAGAAGTGTAGTAGAGCCTTCAGGATGAAGTCAAAACTCACTATATGTTAGAGAACCCACACAGGAGAAAAACCCTCTGACTTCTCTCTCTCTCTCTCTCTCTCTCCTCTTTTAAAGATTTTTATTTATTTATTCATGAGAGATACACAGAGAGAGGCAGAGACATAGAGGGAGAAGCAGGCTCCCCACAGGATCAATCCCAGGCCCCTGGAATCACAACCTGAGCTAAAGGCAGACTCTCAACCACTGAGCCACCCAGGTGCCCCAGACTCTCTTGAATATGAGAAAAACTTTCTTCCATAGTAAAAGCTCATCGTGAGTTAAAGACCTCAGAGAGAAAAGAAACTTTGTGAAAGAAATGAAAATGGGAAATCCTTTATAGAGTCAAAGGAAACGAAAAAGGCAGGGTGAGGGATCCTGCTTTAGCTAACATGGTCAGGGAAGGCCTTTCTGAGAAGGTGCCATTTGAGCTTAGACCTGAAAATGAGGTGCCAGCCATACTAGGGGTAAGAACATTCCAAGAGGAAGGAGTAGCATGAGCCAAGGTCTTGATGCAAAAATCATGGCCTCTGTACTTGGCTACCATGGGTGTGTGTTGAATGACTATTTTACATCAGAGAGGTGGTTCATGTCTTCAGTCTTTGGGGCCTTGAATATAATGAGAAGCTTTAGCTGGAAGCCAAGCCTCGCTATAAATTTGGGCACAGGTATCGAGAGAAACCCAATTTAATTAACTTCAATAAACATAGTCCTCTGGGGAGGGATATAGTCCAGATTTAACACCAAATTCTCATAGAAAAAAGTAACAAAATCTGTTTAGATATTTTGACGGCTCTCATGATGGGGAATAAGTGCCATCCACAAGAAAAAGAGAGTTTGCCAATTGATATAAAGCTACAGATTTAAAGATAATTACTAGGGGTGCCGGGGTGGCTCAGTCAATTAAGCATCTGCCTTCTGCTCAGGTCCTGGGATGGAGCCTGCATGGGACTCCCTGCCCAATGGGAAGTCTGCTTCTCCCTCTCCCTCTGCCTTCTGCTCTACTTGTGCATATTTTCTCTCTCTGTGTGTCAAATAAATAAATAAATAAATAAATAAATAAATAAAATATTTTTTGAAAATAAAGATAATGAGGATCCCTCGGTGGCTCAGCGGTTTAGCACCTGCCTTTGGCCTAGGGCCTGATCCTGGAGTCCTGGGATTGAATCCCACATCAGGCTCCCTGCATGGAGCCTGCTTCTCCCTCTGCTTGTGTCTCTGCCCCTCTCTCTCCCTCTCTGTGTCTCTCATGAATAAATAAATAAAATCTTTTTAAAAAATAAAAATAAAATAAAATAAAAAGATTTTGGCTTTGTGTCTATGTGTATACCTCTCCTCTTCCTGGGCTTGATCACGCAGTCTTTCCAGAAATGCTATAGGCTACCTATAGGCTTTTAGGAGACCCACTTATTTACTTAAATTCAGCAGAATTTATTTTTGCTGCTTTTGATAAATACAGAAATTGGTACCGAGAGTGATGGCCCCCTTTATGGATCCCCAGGGAAATGTGAAATTTGGTCATCTAGGCTGGTTGGGGCTGAAGGCAGAAATCAAATTGGCATTTTAGGAAGGAGGCTCGGTCATTCTTACACTGGTGGATATGTGCTTTAATGATCACCTGTGCTTACCTTGGAGGAAACAAACACTGAAAACAAGGCTTTAGGTGGGTGAATATCCACCCCCAACCAAAAAGTACAAAAGACGTGAGGGGACTGCTTCCTCACGGGGATGGCGGCTTCTGATGGGGCTGGTACAAAGAGAAAGAGTGGCAAGTTTAAATTCCTAAATTCTCTGCCCAAGACACATCAAAATCCAGGCATTCGTGAAAAGAAATTACTACCCTGTGTATCCATTGAATTCCTGGCCTAAATTCCCACCCTGTCATTTGAAATTTAGGATACTCATAGTGAAAGAGGGAGTGGTGGGGTGGGGCTGAGGGGGTGTGCAGAATGTTAGAATGGGAAAGTGTGGGAGGATGTGGGAGAATGTGAACGCTTTAATTCCCACTGAGCCTCCAGTGTAAGCTGAAACCAATATTATTTTCCCTGGGGAATACCTTAATTAAAGACCCTATAGTGACTTCTGAAAGTGATGCTTTTTAAGGAAAGCCAATTTTCACAGACACTCATCCCGCCCTTCTGTTTCCAGACCTATACCTGCCTTGTGTACCAAGCACTTTATGTGCTTGCTGAACACTCATTAATTTGATTCTCCCAATGATCCTATGAAATAGTTGCTATCATTATCATCCTCATTTTGCCAATGAGGAAACTGAGGCACAGAGAAATTAAATGCCTTGCCCAACACAACACAGCTCATAAATGGTAGAGATGATATTTGAACCCAGGAGAAGCTGCGCTCTTACTTACACCCTGAGTTATCTGGTGTCTCTGATTAGAACTCTGAATGTATGGAGGAAGTGATTGAATGGGGATACTTCCAGGCACTGGGAAAATGAAGAGTTAGGCATCAGAGGTCTCTTGTATTATTTATAGATAGCATCCTTTATTAAATCCAGGAAATCTCTATCTCTGGGAAACTGAGTCATGAATTAATTTTCTTTGAGTCAGATTTGGCATGCATATTGCATCCCTTGAGCCATTCAGATAAATAATGGCCAGAACAGTGCCGGGTCCAAGAATCCCTGGGAAATGAAGGGAGGGAGGATGGGAGGATGAAGTGGATAGGCTGATGGGGTGGCAGTGCCATTATCCCAGCTGCCCAGGGCCCAAGCCACCCCCATGAACTTACCAGGCAGTCATACCATTCTTTGATAATGCCACCTGCCTGGCACACAAGATATCATCCAGAATATGGCGGTTGAGCAGGTCTGGGAGGAAGGAAGAAAGTGACATAGTGATCTGGTGCTTTGGGGACAGGGTGACAGTATATGGCTGGCCCAGGGGTTCTGGATTCCTTGGAGCCTGAATAACTTCAACCACTACATTGGCTGATTCTGGATGACCTTGGATTCACTTGTCAGCTGGTTGTGAATTCAGTCTTGCTGACTTCAAACATTATGTTGTTAGTTCCTAGATAACCTCAACTGCCACTTTGGTTACAAATGACCTCCATCTGCATGCTGTCTAGTTCCAGTCAACCTCAGTCATTATTGTGTTTGGTTCTTGATGATCCCAACTGCTCAACCAGGGTGACCTTCACTACCCTTCTGACTGGTTAATGATCTTAACCACCATGGTGACCAGTCCTGGACAACCTCAATTGCCATTTTTTTTTTCACAGCTAGTTCGTATTTTATTGGACTGTTGATTTCAGTGCTTCTGTGATGTCAACCTAACAAAGGACTAAATGTTTAGTCAAGGGGATGAAGCTACCCACAAATCTGAGCAAACTTAAGGTAGTTGGAATTAGGGAAAAGTCTACTGAAGGGAGGCCCTTGGTTCCTAACAGTTCTAGAGATTTAATGATCCAACGATCAAGCTTTATGGAAAAATTCGAAGTGTCCAGATGTCCTTTTGGCAGGAGAAACGGGCAGGACCGGAGGACATAGGCAATAGGGGCAGACGGTCTGCAGCACGGATGGCTGGGCTGGAGAAGCCACTTTCCCATCAGTCCATAGGATGAGGATGCTTTCCTCAGACAAGGTCAATTGCCATTTTGACTAGTTACAAATAATTCCAACCTCCATGTTGACCATTCTAGGACCTCAACTTCCATTGGAGCTGATCCCTCCTCAACTTCCATGTGAAGTGAAACACACAAAGTCCTCAAAGTGAACAACCTTAACCCATTTTAGCCAGTCTTGAGAAACTGTACTATTCATGTTACCCTGTCCTAGACAGCTTTAACCTCTGTGGTGGCTAGTCCTGGACAACCTCAACCTTCAAGCTGACCAATCCTGGGTAACCTCTTCTGTTATTGCAGCAGGACTTGGACAACCTCAACCTCCATTTGGTCTAGCCCCCAGTAACCTCAGTTCCCATTTTGGTCTGTCTCAGACAACCTCTAGCACCATTTTGGCCAACCCTGAACAACTACTGCCATTAAATTTTGTCTGCAATAACACCACACTCTTGTCTGGAAAGCTCTCTCCTTTCTGCACAGATACACTTTATTTCTGTTCCTATAGCCAGATACGTGTTTCTTCCCTCAGAGCCTGAACAACCTCAGCCCCAAATCAGGACAATCTCCCCCTCCATTCTGCATGGAGCCAAGTTTCCTGCTTCCTGAGTCCCAGAAAACTGCAGCCTCCATTCTCAGTGAGGTCCAGGAGCTCTGAGCCCTCCTGACCTGGACAACATCTCAGTGTAATCAGTAAAGATACAGGATCGTGTCTCTAATAGCCCAGGCAAGTCTGTTCCTTTCTCTATCATGTTTCTGCTTGTTACCGGAGATTATGGCTTAGGCAACCTTGCACTCTGTGTGTTGGGCAGTGGGGCCAGGCAGGGCTTCAGGGTGTCCCCAGTGCTGCCTCACCACGACACTCCATGTGACAGAGGTTCTGGGTGGGTGTAACACCATTGTTACACCACCAGGCGGAGTTCAGCTGGAAAATGCCATATTCACTGCTGCCGTCGGGATTGTGGTCCACGAAGGAGGTGTCAAAGCCACTCTCATAGTGTGCCATGCACAGCCCTGGGACAGGGAGGGGGTAGGTAGCAGGTAGGCATGGGTCCTGGGACAAGGGGATGGCAGGACAAGGGGGAGGGGGCGGGGATGGTTGTCATCTCAGTTGTGGGGGTGATGATCCTGGTTTGGTGGTGGTGATGATGTTGGTGATTCTGGTGAGATCTCAGTGATGGCAGTGGTGATAGTACTTGTCATGATTTTGATGGTAGCGATGGTATTGATGGTAGAGATGAGGGTGATGGTTGTGAAGGCAGTGATGGTAAGGACATGAGAGAAGTCAGTCTGGGGATGACCGAGAGGATGGTGCCCTGGCCCAGGGAGATGATAAGTGACAAGGGGGGCCTGGGTCTGAGTGTGATGGGTGGCTAGGGGGTGTGTGTGGGACTTGGGGCAGCTGGAGTCTCACAGTCTTCAATGCTGTAGCCCTTGAAGCCATTGAGGCCCGCCTTCTCCAGCTTCATTGCCAGTTCACAGCGTTCATAGATTTTGGCATCCACAGGGGCAACTGTCAGCGTGGCCAGGGTCACCACCATGGTGACCCAGGCCTGCATTATAACATCCATAGGCCCTCCTGCCCAACTCTTTGCTCTAGACTCACCCTGCCCTGTTTAGAACTAGGGGCATTCTGGAACTCTGGGCTCTATGAAGAAATAGCTACATGGTAGATTCTGGAACACAGAGCCAGAGGTCTGGACACCTCAACATCTTTCCCAGTGCTACCCTTATTAGAGACAGGCACACAATGAAAAAGAAAGATACTGACCTATACACAGAGAAGGGAGGAGGAAAAACCAGGGAGAAACCCTGAGATGTCAGAAAGAGATGCAGGAAGAGAGGGGCCAGAGATGCAGAGCACAGACAGGACTCAGGCCCTGGGCTTCATGATCAGCCCACATTCCCCCACATTCTTTAAATACTGTCCCACTCCACTGTTTTTAATCATGCTGTACCACTTGGTTACCTCCATTTCCACTTACACTGCCCCTCATCGTCTCCCTTCCCCCCACTCTGCTCAGCAGTCAGTACTGTTCACGACACTGTGCCTACTATGGCCTCAGTTTCTCCCGCTCCATACAATATGACCACCATGCCCTTCCATTCTCAGCACTTCCTGCACTTCACTTATTATGCACCGTTCCACCCCAGTTTACTGGAATCTGGCCCACGTTAGCCCCATTCACTCTCTGCCCTCCATTACATACTATACACAACACATTACATGTAGATGCACACCCTACCACTGTTTCCACCTCCATTCTTGTTCCATCATTTATTCCCTCGTTCACTTATAGTGCCTCTCGTCCACCTACCTTCAGTCACCCTGGGCCTCATATTGCCACAGTTCCTTAACCCTCTCCTTACATGACCCCAATTCTCTCACATCATATTTCTTCACCTCCGTTCACTCTCAGACTCTCATTTTCTACTTCCCCCTCCACTTCTGGACACTGCATGAAGTGACTCTCATTCACTCTCAAAGGGCCCATCCTTCGGCTTTGTTCATGGACTCTAGGCCTCATTCTTTCCCTCCTTCATTCTCTTTCTGCCCCTTCTTCCCCTTTATTCTCTCAAATGCTACTCCCATGTTATCCCCATTCCCCATATTACTCCCAAACACTAGCTCGCGTTGCCCACGGATTCTCATTCTATGCTTGCTCACCCCCATTCCTCACATTCTCTTCATCGACTCCATTTACTCTCACTCAGCCTCTCATTCATTGAAATGATCTCATTCATTGGAATTCATTTCCAATGTAACCCCTATTCCCACTCACCACTCCTGTTCTGCACCTGATTGCCTGTCTAGTTGTTTCTGTTGTGCCCCATAGTGCCTTCATTCAGTCACATTCTGCCTTGAATTCACCACTTTTTTTGCTAACACTGGGCCCTATCCCCCCCTTTATTCCCGTGGGGCCATGTGACTTTCATCTTGCCCTTTGACTCACAACACCCACAGTTCCTCACGTTCTTCTGCTCTTTGCTTCCATTCCCTCTCATTCTTCCCAGAATTAGCTCCATTCATGCACATGCATCAGCTCCTTCACCTGAGCTGATTGAATCTGGGATCCCTGGACATTCCTAGAGCCCCTCATTACCCTAGTCTGCCCCTTATTCACCTCTAGTCACTCCCTTTCTCCTTCAGAGTGTGGCCACTCAACTCAACCTGATTCACATATTCACATTCTACCTTGTATACATCTTTATTCCCTCTTCTTTGTCCCTTGTGCTCCCCATTTTTCCCTCTATGGCCCACATTACCTCCATTCACTCCCACTCTCCCCCTAAATTCACCTCCCTTGCTCTTATATGCCCCATAAACCATCATTTATTCACACTCTGGTCCTTAGTGCTCAGAATAACTTGCACTCTGCTGCTTTATTAGCTCTATTCACATTCACCACCTTGAATTGCTCCATTCACTCAGTTTGCTCCCATGTTCATTTTTTGTCACTTTAGACCATGCCTCATTTTCCCACCGTTTACTCAGCCCTTATGCATGATCTCACATTAATTCAAAATTAAATGCATAGTCATCCCCTCATGCTGCTCCACACTACCCATTTTCACTCCACTCTACTCATTCACCTCACCTTTCATCACCCTCCATCTCTCCTTGCTGCATTCACCCACAATTTGTCCTTCATTCACCATTATTCACCCCTGCCCCCAACCAGTCCCATAAGCCCCTGATTTAATGACACTTGCATTGGCCAAGACAGAGAAGTCTGACATATTGTTCAGGATTCATATACAAGTGATGGTATATACTACAAATACCAGTGGCTTCAGAGGAATGGAAGGGGAAGCAAGTAGTTCAGAGCTAGCATGGCAGCTTCAAAGAACTGGCTCGTGTGCTCTGACAGACTCACCTGTTACCTTATGGCCCAAAATGACTCCTCCTCACAATTGGCCACACTAATATAATTTGTTTGTTTGTTTATTTATTTATTTATTTATTTTTCACACTAATATAGTTTTGATGAAATGTATCTTTATTTTATTATTGTTTTTTTAAAAAGATTTTATTTATTCATGAGAGACACAGAGAGAGAGGCAGAGACACCGGCAGAGGGAGAAGCAGGCTCCATGCAGGAGGCCCGATGTGGGACCTGATCTTGGGACTCCAGGATCACGCCCTGGGCCAAAGGCAGGCGCTAAACCGCTGAGACACCCAGGGATCCCCAGTATCTTTTATTTTAAAATAAGCTCTATGTCCAATGTGGGGCTTGAACTCATAATTCTTAAGATCGAGAGTCACATGCTCTACTGACCAAGCCAGCGAGACACTCCTTGGATGAAATGGCTCTTAAGAGCAATTGTGATAATGACTCACTAGTGAGGTGGGGGGCCTTTGGGTGGGAATGTCACATTTTACAGATTCTGTAGTGGGACCAGTTACTGTCAGCTTTCCATACCCGTCCACCTAGCCATGTGCTGCTTAGACCATGGTATGAGGAGGTTGCACCTGTGGGGATTGACGGCAGAGGATGCCCAGGACAGAGTGGGAGTCCTGGCTCCGTGCAGAAAAGCTGGCCTCACAAAGCTTGTGGTTGTGCATTGTGAACCCTGGGACAGTTTTTGGGGGGCTGTATCCCTGGCTCAGGGACATTTCTGGAGCTGGCATTCACTGTATCCCAATACCCACCAACCCTAAAAGATTCTCTCTACACACAGGAGTGTGTGAACAAGGTTGGGGGGATGATATTTGTAAGATGGAAGAGGCCAGGCTGGGATGAGCCCTACAGGTCCAGCCCTTCCTACTTCCCACCTTCTAATGCATTCAGAGAGAACTGACATGTTTTGTACCCAAGAAGTGCTGATCCTTCCGGGAGCAAGAGGTAGGAGTTATTCCTCTGTTTCCTCTCTTTGCTTTGTCTGCTAGGAAGCTCCATCTAGATTTCTGATAGAATCATTTCCTTGGCTACTTTTAATGGTTCTGGGATGAAGACCCTCAGATACTTTCTGGAAGTTGTATTGGATACTAAATAAACAAAAGAGGAATATTATTGAGTTGTATTGGATACTAAGTAAACAAAAGAGGAATATTATTGGGTAGAAGTCAAGGATCCAACCTTAGGAAACTGTGTGACATTGGGCAAGTTACTTAGTCTCTCTAGGACTCAGTTTCCTCATCTGACAAATGGAGGCCATGGGACTGTTCACAGATAGTGGGGACTATATGAGTGAAGTAGGTCGTGTCCTGTGCTTTATACAGCATGTGGCACACAGGAGATACTGAGCTAGGTCCGAGCCACCATTATCACTTTGCTGGGCCTGTTGGCTGAAGCCACACTGTTTTTCCTGCTTTTACCCTTGCCATCTGTAGTCTGTTCTCCAAAGGAGCCTGCAGGTTATCTTTTAATTTTTTTCCTTTCTATTAAAAAAAGCTTAATACTTATACACACCTAATTTTATTTAAATAATCATGATAATAAAACATGTAGTGCTTGCTATGTGCCATGCATTGTTCTAAACATAAATGATACGGGAAAGCTAGGTTCTTGTCTCATGGAGTGGAAGAATGAATCTCACAGACAACAGAATGAGTAAAGCGATAGAAGTTTATTTATTTATTTTTTATTTTTTTGCAATAGAAGTTTATTAAGCAAAGATACAAAGAAAGCTCTCAGAAGTGAGACAGGTCCTGACAAGAGTTGTGACTGAGGGCTTTTAGTGGCAGTCTTTTATTGAGAAGCTAGCCAGGTAGCCCATGGCCTTGAGATTCTTGTGCAGTCTTAGTTTGAGCAGGGACTGTTGATAACACCTTAATGACTTATTTCTTTGTGGTCTGGTGAGTTTCTTTGATTATTACTTAGTAACTATTAAAGGGAGATACTCCCTAACATTTTGGAGCTAGGGAGCCAAGTTTCTTTTTGTTTTTGCTGCCCTATCTCTATTTTCTTGGGATGAGTAGAAGCCTGACTCTAGGGCCTCTCAGTGTCCTTGGGGTTTATGGGAGCCCACAGATTTATGGGAGCCTGACTTTGGGCCTTTCCCTTATCTTTCCCTGTCTAGCCCCATCTGCCCCTAACTCGTTCCTACATCATAATTATCAATTCATTTGTCACTGTCCCCGTTTTTTGGATGAGGAAACAGCACAGAGGAGAGTTCTGCCCTAATTAGTTACAAAGCTGGTAGGTGGGGGTTTGAAACCAGGCCATCTCCATCGTGTTTGTTTGGTTCTGTCCTCTCCCTTGCTGTATTCCTAATGTCTAGAATACTGTCCTACAGGAAGTGCTTAAGCAAATCTCGGTGAAGCTCATGTTCTAGTGGTCCAAGATTCGCAATAAACAATGAGAGAGATTGCTTCTGAGGGGGTCTTTTAAAAATCTTTCCCCTGGGCAGCACCGGTGGCTCAGCGGTTTAGTGCTGCCTTCTGCCCCGAGTGTGATCCTGGAGACCTGGGATCGAGTCTCATGTCGGGCTACCTGCATGGGGCCTGCTTCTCCCTCTGCCTCTCTCTCTGTGTGTCTGTCATGAATAAATAAATAAAATCTTTAAAAAAATCTTTCCCCTTTTACGCCTTCGCATTCTGTCTAGAATGAAGCATGAGCTCTGTTCCTGGCAAAGGAGGTCCTGTGCATCTGGCCCCCACCTGCCTCTCCCTCCCTCACACCTCCTACGCTCCCAACACACTGCCAGTTTCCATTCCTCCAACACATGGAATTAGATCCCACTTCCGGGCCTTTGCAACAAGATGTGCCCTCCATCAGAAAGTTCATTGCTCGGATCCCTGGGTGGCTCAGTGGTTTAGCACCTGCCTTTGGCCCAGGGCGTTATCCTGGAGTCCTGGGATCGAGTTCCACGTCGGGGTCCCTGCATGGAGCCTGCTTCTGTGTCTCTGCCTCTCCCTCTCTCTCTCTCTCTCTCTCTCTGTGTCTCTCATGAATAAGTAAAAAATCTTAAAAAAAAAAAAAAAAGAATGCTCATTGCTTCAGCTATTTGTGTGGCCAGCTCCTTTTGGTCAGCAAAATTGTCACCTCCGAGGAAAGGATTTCGTTCCTGGCCATCCAGAGAAAGCAACCCGTCAGCCCCTGCTTAACACATTCCCTTCACCCCAGGGTGTGGGAATCCTAGGTTGCCGTTTATTTATTCTTCAGCTTGTTTTTTATGCCGTCCCTCAAAACTCCCAGCTCTAGACACTGGAGGGAGCCAGTGTGATCTTTCTCCACCTCCCAGCCTTTGTGCACGCCGCGCAGTTCTGCCACGCATCCCGGCTTCCTATTCAGTTACACCTGTACACCCGATGCTGCCCTTCGGGTTCAAGACACCAAGTTCCCGCCCGCCAGAATTTTCCTCAATTGGGCAATTCCCCTCCCTGCCATAAGGAAAATGGTTTTCGAAGTCTCAGGAATGACAGCCTCGGCAGAACAAAGTAAACACCTGCCCCACGCAGCAGCCCTCGAGGGGAAGAGCCCCCGTGGGCGCGGCCATCTCAAGGCAGGGACCGCGCGGGTGCGGCCATCTTCCCTCCGCGCAGGCGCCGCGGCCCCGCCGCGTTCGCGTGGGGCCAGGGGGAGGGGGGCGGGAGGGGGCCCAGTGGTGACTATTGGCGGACGCGGGCTCAAAGCCCCACTGAGCGTGCGCACGCCCAGCTGCTGCAGCCCTGTAGGCTGCGGAGCCCGAGTCGGTCCCGAAGCGGAAGTGCTTTTCGGAGCCAGTTCTTGTACTGGTCTTCTCTGCAGTGAGCAGAAAATCTATTGTCGAGAGGGTGAGAGGGGGGTGGAGGTTGAGAGGGCGAGCGCTAGAGGTGATGGGCTGTGATGGGGACTTGTGTGGGGGACGAACGACGGGGGATTTGGTGTTGGGGGGTCATTGATGGGGGGAGTTGGGGGGTGATGGGGTGATGGGAGACCGATTGAAGGTCTCTGGGCACGATAGTGAACAAAGTTATGGGACTAGTCAGGGTTGAATGGGGCTTGCTAAACGTTGACTTTTACACATTTTCCAGCACAGTGACCTGCGCTAAGGGTTCATACGCACTCCTCAGGCCCCTCCTTAGGCGCGCCCCCCTCTCTTGCCCCTCTCCCCTTGCCCACGCGCCCCAGGGTAGGGGCCTGGTGTGAATACCACCTCTGAAGTGAATCTGCACCCGAAGGCTTCCTTCTGACTCCTGGGCAAGCCGGCCCCAGTGAGGTGAGGAGAAGGAAGAGGCACCTGAGAGGACTCACCTCAGAGCTTAAAGCTTGGGGTTGGGGGGGCGGGGTGGGAGACACTACTGCTACCGGGTCTGCGGGGGTGGGGCGGGGGGGGGTTGGGATCGTCGGGATTCAAGTATCACGAGGATGATAGTTTTCAAAGTTCAGTGTTCTTGGTGTTTAACAAATGCTAGCACTTTTGAATTACAGATTAATTAAAAATAGAGGGAAAGAAAATCAGAAGAAATTGATTTTATCCCCCTAAATTTAAATGTCCATTCTTAGACAGTTTTTAGTGTGTATTAGGGGTATGCATTTTTAAACATTTCACGTATACTTTGAAATGAGTTCCTGCAGTTTTATAACCTACCTTTTTTTCATTCAGAAGTTTACTGTGATTCAGCTTAAAAATTTATTGTGACATTTTAAAAACTTTTAATTTAGAAATATGTACAGAAAAGTACACAGATACTAAAGTATACAGTTCCATACAATATTTTAATAGCTGTGTAGCATTTCTTCCCTTGTATTTTCTTAATAATCTCTTACCTTGAGTCATATAAGGTTAATTTTGGCATCTATAAAGTCAGTGATGAGATGAAAGTACTTATAGAGGAATCGTGAAGCATTAGAATACATTATTTCATTAAGGAAAATGGCTGGAAATACAATTTTTGGGTCAGTACACAAGTGTATATAGGAAAAAATCTTTTGTGTTAGATGCTTATGTGAGGAAGAGTCAAGAATACACAGGTGGGTGTTCAAACCACAAGGGTGCCCAAACTTCCACAAATTGGCTTCATTCCCAGCCAATGAGGGGATTTCTAGGCAGATAATTCCGGGCAGATAAGCCTGATGAGTACTCTCATATGCTGTACACTTCTCCATTCTTCCAGTTCAGCCTTCACACGTCTCTGCCTTTTCCCAAGAAGAGCAGGAAATGGCCAAGTCCCAGGTAAGTATGTTGTCTGTTCCTCCCCACCGCACCCCCCCTTTTTGAACCATGGATGTGATGAGCTATGTAGGAATTTCTTACATAAAATAGGAAATTATTTGTAAATAAGCATTAGGATTGGGAAATGAGAGGCAGCCGCAAGGCCAAGTTAGAATGTAGACATGGAGGACTTAGGATGTAACATATACTAACATTGACTTACAGATATCTCTTTGAGCCTCTGGCTGCCAGAGGGAAACTTAAAGGAAGCTGGCTCCCCTTAGTTATCAGGAGAGAGCACACCGAGTCCTCAGGGAAGTAAAGGTTTCCTGTAATTGCCTTCCAAGGCATTTCTTTTCTGAGTCTTCATATGGATGGTGGAATTGTCTTCAGCCACAGCAGTGATAAATGCAATCCGTGGTTTCCTGCAGATATTTCTTATGGCATTCCTCAGTGAGCTGAAGACACAATGTCAAACTGGAATTTGGGAATGAAATATCTTAGAGAACTTGCTTTTCTTGGAATCGTTTTCCTGACGTAATTTTATAAGTCAGACTTAGGATTTTCACTTGGCCAAGAGACAGAGTCCTGTAGGTGCTCACAGCCAACCATCTTTTTCTATTCACTTAAAAAAATGTTTAAAATTAGTGTGCATTAGTAATTGTTTTTGTTGTTATTGTCCAGTACAATAAATGTGAACACATTTGGCATTGTTAAAGTCAGTGCTGGGATGAAGGCATGTCACCAATACAGACTGGTGTAACTAATCTATGGGATAGAGAATGGTTTCATCAAGCCAAAAAAAATGCCTTACGCTACCCCTTTATGTCTAATCCTTCCCCACCTATAACTTCAGGCAACCACAGATTTGTTCTGCGTCACTATAGTTTAATCTTCAAGAATGTCATATAAAGGAATCATATGGCACGTAACCTTTTTTAAAAAAATTAAATGATCTTTTGAGATAATCCACTGATGTGCAATTATAAAAATAATACAGAGAAATCCTGTGTATCCTTTACCTAGTTTCCCCCAATGGTACATCTTAACAAAGCTATGGTATAATGTCATGACCAGGATGTTGATTGTGATATGGTCAAGACATAGTTCCACCACCAGAAACATCCCTTATGTTGCCCTTTTATTGCTAAATCCACCCCTTTTCCCCAGTCCTTCCATTCTTTTTAGACTCCTGGGAAATACCATTCTTCATTTCTAGAATTTTGTCATTTCAAGAATGTGATAAAAAAATTAAATCATAGAGTGTGTGACCTTTTGAAACTGAGGGTATTTTACTTGCTGTAATTCCCGGGAGACTGAGATAAGTTGTGTGTATCAGTTCTTTTTTTTTTTTTTTTTTTTTTTTTTTGCTGGATAGTATTCATGGTATAGAGGTACCACAGCTTATCTATCCATTCTCCTGTTGAAAGACATTTGAATTGTTACCAGTTTTTGGAAATTATGAGTACAACTAAACATTCATACATAGGTTTTTGTGTGAACATATGTTTTCATTTCTCTAGAATAAATATTGGATTGCTGGGTCATACGGTAAGTGTATGTTTAACTTTTTAAGAATCTGCCAAACTGTTTTCCAGAATGATTGAGTCATTTTTCATTTCCACCAGCAACGTACAAGAATTCCAGTTGCTTCACATTTTTGCCAGCACAGGATATTGTCAGCATTTTTAATTTTAGTCATTCTAGCAGTATAGTTGGTATCTCATCATGGCTTTAGTTTGCATTTCACTAATAGCTAGTGATGTTTAAGATCTTTATATATGCTTATTTACTTTTCGTATATCCTCTTTGATGAAGTGTGCAATCAGCTCTTCTGCCTATTTAAAATTGGATTTTTTGTTTTCTCACTATTGAGACTTGAGAGTTATTTATATAGTCTGTGTACAAGTCCTTTGTCAGATACATAGTTTGTATGGTTTTTTTTTAATTCTCTTAACAATGTTGTTCACAGAGTAAGAATTTTTAATTTTGAAAATGTCCAGTTTATGAATTATTTCCTTTATGTGTTGTGATTTTGGTGTCAGGTTTAAGAACTCTCTGCTGGATTCTAGGTCGTGAAGATTTTTTCCGATTCTATAAGTTTCACAGTTTAAAATTTTACATTTAGACCTATGATCTCTTTTGAATTAATTTTTATATAAGGTGTGGAGATTAGGTTGAGGGTTATTATTTTGTATATGGAATTCCATTTGTTCCAACACCATTTGTTGAAAGGATCATTTTTCTCTTTTGAATTGCTTTTGGAGTTTTGTCATAAATCTGTTGACCATATTTGTGGATCTATATTCGGATTCTGTTCTATTGATCTATATATCTTACCTAACCCTTTGCCGGTACCATGCTGTCTTTTTTTTTAAGTTTTCATTTAAATTCCAGTTGGTTACCATGCAGCTGTTTCCATAATTTAGCTATTGTAGATAATGTTGCTATAAACATTGGGGTGCATGTATCCCTTTGAATTAGCATTTTTTAAAAGATTTTATTTATTTATTCATCAGAGACACGGGGCGGGGGCAGAGACACAGGCAGAGGGAGAAGCAGGCTCCCCGCAAGGAGCCCGATGTGGGACCCAATCCTGGATCCCGGGATCATGCCCTGAGCTGAAGGCAGATGCTCAATTGCTGAGCCACCTGGGCGTCCCAGTATTTTTTTATTCTTTGGGTAAATACCTAGTAGTGTGATTGCTGGGTTGTAGAATAGGTCTATTTTTTAATTTTTGAGGAACCTCCATACTATTTTCCAGAGTGGCTGCACCAGTTTGCATTCCCACCAGCAGTACAAGAGGGTTCCCCTTTCTCCACAACCTCACTAACACCTGTTTTTTTAAAAAACGTTTTAAAGATTTTATTTATTTGAGAGAGTGCAGGAGCACGGGGAGGGACAGAGAAAGAAGCAGACTCCCCACTGAGCAGGGAGCCCCACGGGGAGGGACAGAGAAAGAAGCAGACTCCCCACTGAGCAGGGAGCCCCCTCCAAAAAAAAAGCTGAAGACAGATGCTTAACCCACTGAGCCATCCAGGCACCTGACACTTGCTGTTTTTTTATGATTGTTGATTTTAGCCATTCTGACAGGTGTGAAGGGATAACTTACTGTAGTTTTGATTTCCATTTTACTGATGATCAGTGATGTTGAGTGTCTTTTCATGTGTCTCTTAGCCATCTGGATGTCTTCTTTTGAAAAAAGTCTATTGTCTTCTGCCCATTTTTTTTTAAAGATTTATATATTTGAGAGAGAGCGAGTGTGCAGGGGAGGGGGGCAAAGGGAGCGAGACAGAGAGAATCCCAAGCAGACTGTGTGCTGAGCATGGAGCCCAATACAGGGCTCTATCTCACAACCCTGAGATCATGGCCTGAGCTGGAACCAAGATTGGATGATTAACCGATTGTGCCACCCAGGTGCTCCTTCTGCCCATTTTTTAAATTGGATTATTTGTTTTTGGGGTGTTGAGTTTTGTAAATTTGTTATATGTTTTGGATACTAACCCTTTTTCAGATAGGTCATTTGCACATATATTCTCCCATTCTGTAAGTTGCTTTTTAGTTATGTTGATTGTTTCCTTCACTGTGCAGAAGCCTTTTATTTTGTTTGAAGTCCCAATAGTTCATTTTTGCTTTTGTTTCCCTTGCCTCGGGAGATACACCTAGAAAGCTGTTTCTGCCCATGTCAAAGAAGTTACTGCTGGTGTTCTCTTCTAGGATTTCTATGGTTTTGTGTCTCACATTTCATCTATTTTGAATTTATTTTTGTGTATGATATAAGAAAGTGATCTGGTTTTATTCTTTTGCATGTTGCCTTCCAGTTTTCCCAACACCATTTGTAGAATGCAAATTCCTGCTTTGTCCAAGATTAGTTCACCATATAGTGTGGGCTTATTTCTGGGGTTTCTCATCAGTTCTGTTGATCTATGTGCCTATTTTTGTGCCAGCACCATACTGTTTTGATTACTATAGCTTTATAATATAACTTGAAGTCTGGAATTGTGATGCTTCCAGCTTTGCGTTTCTTTTTCAAGGTTGCTTTGGCTATTCGGGGCCTTTTGCGGTTCCATACAAATTTTAGGATTGTTTGTTCTAGCTCTGTGAAAAATGCTGTTGGTATTTTGATAGGGATTGCATTAAATATGTAGATTGTGCTTTGGGTAGTATAGGCATTTTAACAATATTTGCTTTTCCAAACTATATGCACAGAATGTCTTTCCATTTCTTTGTGTCATCTCCACAATTTCTTTTTTTTTAAGATTTATTATTGGAGAGAGGGAGAGTGAGCGAGCAGGAGGAAGGCGCAGAGGGACAGGGACAATCTCAAGCAGGCACCACGTTGAGCATAGAGCCTGATGTGGGGCTTGATCTCACAACCCCGAGATAATGACCCGAGCCGAAATCAAGAGTCTTAGCTCTAGCTGACTGAGCTATCCAGGCACCCCTGTCTTTCCATTTCTTTGTGTCATCTTCAATGTCTTTTATCAGTATTTTAGTTTTCAGAGTTCAGGTCTTTTACCTCTTTGGTTAGGTTTATTCCTAGGTATCTTACTGTTTTTGGTGCAGTTGTAAATTGATTCTTTAATTTTCTTCTGCTGCTTCATTATTGGTAAATAGAAATGTAACAGATTTTTGTACATTGATTTAGTATCTGAGACTTTACTGAATTCGTGTATCAGTTCTAGCAGTGTTTTGGTGGAGTCTTTCAGGTTTTCTATAGACAGTGTCGTGTCATCTGCGAGTAGTGAAAATTTTACTTTTTCTTGCCAATTTGGATGCTTTTTATTTATTTTTGTTCTCTGATTGCAGTGACTAGGACTTCCAGTACTCAGGTAAATAAAAGTGGGAAAGTAGATATTTCTGTCTTGTTCCTGACTATAGAGGAGAAGCTCTCAGTTTTTCCCCATTGAGGATGATATTAGCTGTTGGTTTTTCATAGATGGCCTTTATGATGTTGAGATATGTTCCCTCTAAACCTACTTTGTTGAGAATTTTTATTATGAATGGATATTGTACTTTGTCAAATGCTTTTTCTGCATCTATTGAAATGATCATTGGTTCTTATCCTTTGTTTTATTAATGTGATGTATCACATTGATTGATTTGTGAACATTGAACCACCCTCACAACCCAGGAGTAAATTACACTTGATCGTGGTGAATGATTTTTTTACTGTATTGTTGGATTTCGTTTGCTAGTATTTTATTAAGAATTTTTACATCCATGTGAATTCATCAGGGATATTTGGTCTGTAGTTCTCTTTTAGTGGTGTCTTTATCTGGTTTTGGTATCAGGGTAATGCTGGTTTCCTAGAATGAATTTATAAGTTTTCCTTCCTTTTCTATTTTTGGAATAGTTTGAGAAGAATAGGTAGTAACTCTTCTTTAAATGTTTGGTAAAAAAATTTGTCTGTGAAGCCATCTGGTCCTGGACTTCTTAGTATATCTGCTGCCGAAGTGAACACTCTGGACTTTGTTTGTTGGGAATTTTTTTGATTACTAATTCAATTTCCTTGCTGGTTAGGGTCTGTTCAAGTTCTCTATTTCTTCTGTTTCAGTTTTGGTAGCTTATATGTTTGTAGGAATTTATCCATTTCTTCTAGGTTGTCCAATTTGTTGGCATATAGTTTTTCATAATATTCTCTTATAATTGATTTCCATGCTGTTAGTTGTGATCTCTCCACTTGGATTTGTGTTTTTATTTATTTGGGTCCTTTCTATTTTCTTTTTGGTAAGTCTGGCAAGAGGTTTATCAATTTTATTATTTTTTTCAAAGAACCAGCCCCTCATTTCATTAAACTGTTCTATTGTTTTTTTTTTTTAGTTTCTGTATCATTTATTTCTGCTCTAATCTTTATTATTTCCTTGTTTCTGCTAGCTTTGGGCTTCATTTGTTGTTGTTTTTCTAGCTCCTTTAGGTGTAAGGTTAGGTTTTTTATTTGAGTTTTTTTCTTGCTCTTTTTTGAAGATTTTATTTATTTATTCATGAAAGACACACACAGAGAGAGGGGCAGAGACATAGGCAGAGGGAGAAGCAGTCTCCCTGTGGGGAGCCTGACAGCGGACTCGATCCCAGGACCCTGAGTTCACGCCCTGAGCTGAAGGTGGATGCTCAACCACTGAGCCCCCCAGGTGTCCCTTATATCTTACCAGATTTTTTCTTGTGGTTGACTTCAAGTTTCATAGCATTGTAGTCAATCTTTTTGTATTTGTTGAGTCCTATCTTGTGACCTAATCTGTGATTTATTCTGGAGACTCTCCCATATGCACTTGAGATTTTTTTTTTAATTTATTCATGATAGGCATAGAGAAAGAGAGGCAGAGACACAGGCAGAGGGAGAAGCAGGCTCCATGCCAGGAGCCTGATGCGGGACTCGATCCGGGGACTCCAGGATCGTGCCCTGGGCCAAAGGCAGGCACTAAACCGCTGAGCCACCCAGGGATCCCCTCCCATATGCACTTGAAAAGAATATATATTCTGCTGTTTTGGGATGGAATGTTTGAATATATCTGTAAGTCTATCTGGTCCAGTGTGTCATTCAAAGCCATCGTTTCCTTGTTGATTTTCTGTCCCTTGATGTAAGTGAGGTGTTAATATCCTCTACTATTATTATCAATTAGTTTCTTTATGTTTGTTATTAATCATTTTATATATTTCAGTGCTCCCAGGTTGGAAGCATAAATACTTTCAATTGTTCTATCTTCTTGTTGGATTGTCCCGTTTATTATGCTATAGTGCCCTTCTTCTCTTGTTACAGTCTTTGTTTTAAAGTTTAGTTTGTTCAGTATAAGTAGTTACTCTGGCTTTCTGTTGACATTCATTTATGTGATAAATTTTTCTTTATCCCTTCACTTTCAATCTATAGATGTCTTTCAGTCTAGAATGATTCTCTTGTATGAAGTGCCTGGCTAGTTAGGTCAGTAGTCATGTGACTCTTGGAGTTGTGAGTTTGAGCCCCATGTTGGGTGTAGAGATTACTTTAAAAATAAATAAATGAATGAATGAATGAATGAATCTCTTGTAGGCAGCATACAGATGGGTCTTGTTTTTTTGTTTTCTTAAAGATTTTCTTTATTTATTCACAAGAGACACAGAGAGAGAGAGGCAGAGACATAGGCAGAGGGAGGAGAAGCAGGCTCCATGCACGGAGCCCGATGTGGGACTAGATCCCTGGACTCCAGGATCATGCCCTGAGCTGAAGGCAGACGCTCAACTGCTGAGCCACCCAGGCATCCCCAGGTCTTGTTTTTTTTAATCCATTTTGACACCTTATGTCTTTTGAAACATCTAGTACATTTACATTCAGAACAATTATTGATAGATATGCATTTATTGGCATTTTGTTTCTTTTGTTGTTTCTGGAGATTTTCTCTGTTCCTTTCTTGTCTTTGTCACTTTTGGTCTTTCCTTTCCACTCAAAGACTTCCTTTTAATATTTCTTGCAGGGCTAGCTTAGTGGTCACGTACTCCTTTATTTTTTGTTTGTCTGGGAAACTCATTATCTCTCTTTCTATTCAGAATGATAGCCTTGCAGGATAGAGTATTCTTGGCTGCAGATTTTTCCAGTGATCACTTTGAATATATTATGCCACTTCCTTCTGGCTTGCCAAGGTTCTGTTGATAAATCTGCAGCTGGCCTTATGGGTCTTCCCTTGTACATTAAGGACTAATTTTTTTAAAGATTTCATTTTTTAAGTCATCTCCATACCCAAAATGGGGCTCAAGCCCACAACCTCAAGATAAAGAATTGCATGCTCTACTAGCTGAGCCAGCCAGGCATCCCTAAGAACTTCTTTTGTTTTACTGCTTTTAAGATTTTATTCTTTATCATTATATTTTACAAATCTAATTACAGTATATCTTGGTGTTGGCCTGCTTTTGTTGATTTTGATAGAAATTCTCTGTGTCTTGTGGATCTAGATGCCTGTTTCCATCCCCAGATTAGAGTAGTTTTCAGCTACTATTTCTTCAAATAAATTTTTTGCCCCCTTTTCTCTCTTCCTCTTCTGGGACTCCTACAATATGAATGTTATTACATTTGATGGTGTCACTGAGTTCCCTGTCTATTCTCATGTTGCATAATTCTCCCCTCTCTTTTTTTCAGCTTCGTTACTTTCCGTTACTTTGTCTCCTACATCACAGATTCTTACCTCTGAGTCTTCCAGCCTGCTGTTTGTTACATCAGGTGTGTTTCTAGGGTTTTTTTTTTAAGATTTTATTTATTTATTCTTGAGAGACACAGAGAGAGAGTGAGGCAGAGATACAGGCAGATGGAGAAGCAGGCTCCATGCAGGGAGCCCGACATGGGACTCGATCCCGGGTCTCCAGGATCACACCCTGGGCTGAAGGTGGCGCTAAACCACTGAGCCACCAGGGCTGCCCATGTTTCTAGTTTATTGCACTTTTCATCTCTGATTATTTATTTTTTTAAAATTAGCCCCCCCTCCCACAGTGTGGGGCTTGAACTCACAATGCTGAGATCAAGAGTTGGACACTTAACTGACTGAGCCACGCAGGTATCCTTGATTCTTTTTTTTTAACTTGTATCTCTCTTTTTAAGTGTCTCACTGATGTCTTCTCCTCTTTTCTCAAGCCCAGTGAGTATCCTTATGTTTGTTGCTTTAAGTTCTCTATCAGGCCTTTTACTTATATCTGTTTTGGTTAGATCTCTGGCCATGGCCTTGCTCTTTTCATTTAAGAGTTTGCTTTATCTTCACATTTTATCTAAGTCTCTGCCTTTTTCTGTGTGGTGGAGAACCATTTATTTATCCTGCTTCTGAAAGTAATGGCCTTATGAAGAGGCTGTGTAGTGCCCAGGGCCTGGCACTTCATGGAGTGTGTCCTGTGTGTGCTGTTTGAGCCCTGCTGTTGTAGTTTCAGCTGCTCTGTCCTTCACACCAGTTATCTGCAGAGGCTCTCCTTGCCTACTCTGGGCAGCATTTGGTCCCTGGTCTGAATGTAGCGAGTTTGAACTAGGTGTGCTGTGGTCTGCCTGTGAAACGAGACCCATCACCAACTTCACTGGAACTAAGGCCCTGCAGAGCCCTCTGGTCAGGAGATGGGTGGACAGGGGTTTGTGCTGGCCTCTGAGGAAGGGGCATGCCGTGCTGGGACTGAGGCTGGCGTGACTGAGAAGGGCAGTTCCACCCGAGTGCTGGAGCAATAGACTTGTTGTAAGCAAGTCAGATAGCCGGCATCAGCGACACATTCCTTGCTACAGATGGCCCTGTGTATGCTGAGGGGTAGGGAATTGAAATGGCATTGGCCAGCCTCTTTGTTCCCATGGAGGTGTCTCCATGAGTGTTGCCTCTCAGGCATACCCTCCAAGAAGAGTGAATAATCTTCCTACTGTGTTCCCCAGGTATTGAGCTTATTTTTGTATATGCTATATGAAAGCGGTCCAGTTTCATTGTTTTGCCTGTAGCTGCCCACTTTTCCTAGCACTCATTTATTGAAGAGACTGTCTTTTCTGCATTGTTCTATTCTTGCCTCCTTTGTTCTCGATTAGTTGACCATATAAGCATGGGTTTATTTGTGGGGTCTCTATTTCATTCCATGATCTATGTGTCTCTTTTTGTCCCAGTACCATACTTTTTTGATTTCCTTTGTAGTATAGTTTAAAATTAGGAAGCAGGATCCCTGGGTGGCGCAGAGGTTTGGCGCCTGCCTTTGGCCCAGGGCGTGATCCTGGAGACCCGGGATCGAACCCCACGTCGGGCTCCCGGTGCATGGAGCCTGCTTCTCCCTCTGCCTATGTCTGTGTGACTATCATAAATAAATAAAAAAAATTTAAAAAAGGATATAAAATGTTTAAAAAATAAATAAAAAAATAAATAAAATCAGGGAGCATGATACCTAGCCTTGTTCTTTCTTAAGATTGCTTTGTCTGTTGGAGATGTTTTGTGGTTCCTTTTAAGGTTTAGGATTATTTGTTATAGTTCTGTGAAAAATGCTCTCAGTATTTTAATAGAGGTTGCATTAAATCTGTAGATTGCTTTAGCTACAGCATTTTAACAATATTTTTTATTTCAGCCTATGAGCATGATATCTTTCCATTTATTTATTTGTGTCATCTTCCATTTATTTTGTCAAAATACATGGTTTTCAGAATACATGACTTTTGTATCCTTGGTTAAATTTATTCCTAAGTATTTTAGTTTTTTTGATGCACTTGTAAATCTGTTTTTTTTAAGATTTTATTTATTTATTCATGAGAGACACTCAAAGAAAGAGAGAGAAAGGCAGAGACACAGGCAGAGGGAGAAGCAGGCTCCACACAGGGAGCCTGATGTGGGACTCAATCCCGGGTCTCCAGGATCAGGCCCTGGGCTGAAGGCGGTGCTAAACCACTGAGTTACCCAGGCTGCCCCTGATTTACTTTCATTATTAGTAATTGTTCTTCAGATTTTCTAATTCATCATGATTCAGTCTTGGAGAATTGTATGTTTCTAGGAGTTTATCCATTTCTGTCTGATTTGTTGGTGTATAATTGTTGATAGTATTTTCTTAATCCTTTGTATTTCTGTGGTATGAGTTGTAATTTCTCCTTGCTTGTTTCTGATTGTATTTATTTGGGCTCTCTTTTCTTAAGTCTGGCTAACAATTTGTTGATTTTGTTTACCTTTTCAAAGAAGCAGCTCTTAGCCTCATTGATGTTTTTTTTCTTTTTCTTTTTTTAAGATTTTACTTATTTATTCATGAGAGACACACAGAGAGAGGCAGAGACATAGGCAGACATAGGCAGATGTGGGACTTGACTCCAGGACCACACCCTGAGCCAAAGGCAGATGCTCAACCAGCCACCCAGGTGCCCCAAGATAGTGTTATATTAGTTTCATATGCACAATATGATTCAACATTTACATATAACACCTGGTGCTCATCACAAGTGCCTCCCTTAATCCCTATCACCTGTTTCACCCATCCTCCCACCCACCCACCCTCCTACCTCCCCTCTGGTAATCATCAGTTTGGTGTCTGTAATCAAGAGTCTGGGGCAGCCCGGGTGGCTCAGCGGTTTAGCGCCGCCTTCGGCCCAGGGCATGGTCCTGGGGGCATGGTACTGGAGACCTGGGATCGAGTCCCACATCAGGCTCCCTGCATGGAGCCTGCTTCTCCCTGTGTCTCTCATGAATAAATAGATATAAATCTTTGGGAAAAAAAGAGTCTGTTTCTTGGCTTGCCTGTCTCTCTCTCTCTCTTATTTTCCCCTTTCCTTGTTCATTTTGTTTCTTAAATTCCATATATGAGCGAAATCATACGGTATTTATTTTTCTTTGATGGACTTATTCCACTTAGCATAATACTCTCTAGCTCCATCCACATTGCAAATGGCAAGATTTCATTCTTTTTTTATAGCTGAGTGCTGTTCCATTGTATACATATACCACCACATCTTCTTTGTCCATTTGGGCTCTTTCCATAATTGGGCTATTGTAGAAAATGCTGCTATAAATGTTGGGGTGCATGTATCCCTTCAAATCAGTATCTATGAATCCTTTGGATGAATACCTAGTAAAGCAATTGCTGGATTATAGGGTAGTTCTATTTTTAACTTTTTGAGGAACCTCTATACTGTTTTCCAGAGTGGCTGCACCAGTTTGCATTCCCACCACCTTTTCTCCACATCCTTGCCAACATCTGTTGTTTCTTATGTTAATTTTAGCCATTCTGACAAGTGTGAGATGGTTTTGATTTGTGGTTTCTCATCGTGGTTTTGATTTGTATTTCCCTGTTGTACTTTTAATCTTGTAACATTTATAAACCTTTTCCTTTATGAGTAACATTTTTCACATCTTGTTTTAGAATTCTTTCTCTACCCCAAGACTATGAAAACATTTTCCTGTACTCTTTTATAGGCTCCTTATTGTGTTATCTTTCACATTAGATTTATAATTTCTCTGTAGCTTATTTTTGTGTATGGTGAGTTGGTGGCTAAATGTGATTTTTCCCCCTATAAAGGTATCCAGCTAATCTGTCCATATTTATTTAAAAAGATCATCTTCTCCCCACTGCCTTGCCAGTGTCAACTTTGTTGACACTCAGGTGTCCATACATACTTGGATTTTCTTTTTAGTCCTACTGGACTATTTGTCTATCCTTGTGCAAATACTACATCGTCTTACGTATATCCTGTATTCTTATGGAATATTCCATATACTTGATGGAATAGTTTTTTTTTTACCCTGGTTTGTAATTTTCCAAGGAAGTAGGCATCCTGTATTAAATCATCATCATGAACTGGGAACCCAGTCAGCATTTCCCTACATTGCATCCTCATCACCCAGTTGTCAGTGTTTTAGAGTAAAAGGAATGTGCAATTACAGGAACTCGTGGCATTTGAGGATGTGCTTGTGGATTTCACCCCAGAAGAGTGGCAGTACCTGAACTCATCACAGAAGACTCTGTACAGAGAAGTGATGCTGGAGACCTACGGCAACCTGGTCTCTGTGGGTAAGAATGGCTCCATCGAGTAATTTTGCTGCTTCTGATTATTGTGTATGGTAGAGGGCCATTCTTTTCTCAGTTTGGAAAACTTGTAAGGTCTCTGAACTGCTTGAAAAGTTTGACATTGAAACGTTCTGGGATCAAAGTTTCCTGACAGGGTGTTTGTGAACTCAAAACCCAGGTGAAATGGTTTGACTTGACCATTGAGTCAAGTGATAGGTCTCTCATGCTGCCCCAAACTCCACCTTCCTATTTCTCAGAGGCTCTGAAGACCCAAGGAGGTATCACTGTCATTTATCATTAGCAGGGCAGCAGGATACCAAACCAGATCTCATCCTCAAATTGGAGTTAGAAGGTCCATGCCTGGCAGAAAGAAAAATCTCAGTTTGGAGCTTTCCAGGTAAGTGGGGTTGACTCAGATGATGAAGACAAGAGGTGCCAGCTTGTCAACCAGGGGTGAGGACCTCTGAAAGAGCTTTCAGGGGTGTCTGGAGAAGGGTTGTGACCCTTTGATGTTATTGGATAAGAGACCAGAACACCCCAGACATGAGACTGACATTCCTCACCCTTGTCCCACACCTACCAGACCACTTCCCTTAAGTTGGTGCTTACCCAGAAGTTTACTTTCCCCAGTGGATACATGTCAAGTGCCAGTCCCCACCCCCAAGCCCTGCCACTTCTCTCATTTTCATTTCCCATTGCCTTATCTGAAGCCAGGCCCAAAGGAATCATAGGCCAAGGGACTGATAGTCTAATTCCAAATTGGATTACCTACTTCTATCCAGTTTAGATAGTCCTATCAGACTTGTTTGCCTAAAACATCTTGATTGTCTTTTTTTTTAAAAAAATAGCTTTATCAAGATATAATTCACAGACCATAACATTCACTCTTTTTGAAGTATACAAATTCAGCGATTTTTAGTATACTCATCAGGTTATGAAGCCATCACCATTATCTAATTCTATAATGTCATTATCACCCCCAAAAAGAAACCCTCACCCCTATCAGTCAGTCTCCATTTCCAACCACCACTCCCCTCAATGCCCTGGCAACTACTTCCTGCCTCAATAGTTTTTCCTATTCCAGAGATTTCATATAAATGGAACCATACAAAATGTGGCCTTTTATGTTTGGTTTCTTTCACTTGACATGGCTTCAAGTTTCATTCATAGTGTAGCACATATCAGGACTTCAATCCTTTTTATGGTAGAATCATATTCTCTTGTCTGGATATGCCACTTTTGTTTATCCATTTATCTGTTGATGGATATTTAGGTTGTTTCCACTTTTTTGGCTATTATAAAGCTACTATGTGGGAGCTTGGGTGGCTCAGCAGTTGAGCGTCTGCCTTTGGCTCAGGGCATGATTCTTGAGTCCTGTGATGGAGTCCCACATTGGGCTCCCTGCATGGAGCCTCCTTCTCCCTCTGCCTGTGTCTCTGCCTCTTTCTCTCTGTGTCTCTCATGAATAAATAAGTAAAATCTTTTTAAAAAGCTGCTATGAACATTTGCATAGAATTTTTTTAAATTTATGATAGTCACACAGAGAGAGAGAGAGAGGCAGAGACACAGGCAGAGGGAGAAGCAGGCTCCATGCACCGGGAGCCCGACGTGGGATTCGATCCCTGGTCTCCAGGATCGCGCCCTGGGCAAAGGCAGGCGCCAAACCGCTGCGCCACCCAGGGATCCCTGCATAGAATTTTTATGGCGATGAATGTTTTGAGTATGTACATGGGAATGGAATTGTCAGACACGTGTTTAACATTTTGTAGAACTGCCAAATGGTGAATATCCTGTTCTCAAAAATTTTTGTCCAGTATTTTAATACTCACAGATGATTCTTGCCTGAGTCAATTTATAAGATGGTTGGAAGAAGGGTGAATTTTCTATCATTCCTTATATATTTATAACTAGGCATTCTTCTCTTACCCCATCCCATTAATGAACTAATTTTAGTATCAGTATGGATTCAGGTTTTTATTTTCTAGTATGCTCCAATACATTAAAGTCTACTGTTATTATACATCTTGTTGGGTTTATTAAAAAAAGATTTTTGAGAGTGAGAGTAAGCAAGAGAGAGCATGAGCAGAGGGAGGGGGCATAGGGAGAGGGAGCAGCAGGTTCCCTGCTGAGGAGGGAGCTGATGCGGGGCTCGGGGGCTCGATCCTGGGATACTGGGATCGTAACCTGAGCTGAAGGTAGATGCTTAACTGACTGAGCCACCCAGGCAACCCTCATTATTCATTTTGATGTTCAAATTGACCTCAGTTTGTCTAGTAGGAGTCCTTTCAGGCTGGCTCCTCTGTCTTTTAACATGACCCCATCTTTCTTTGAGTACTTTCTAACACAAAAATATGTTCTAGGTTCACGCTGTACTTTCCCTGTTTCAGACCTAGAATCAGCAACGTCTCCAAGGATCTTTGATTCCTTTTAGTGGGGAATATCATTGAGAAATCAGGATTTGAGTGCAGAGTGTGCTCGGATTCTTGTTTCTCAAAACCTACAAATGATTCCTGTCCATCTTTCCCCCGCCCCCCTTTTATTTTTTTTAAAGTAACTAGTCAATTTGTCTTTTAGTTTCCCACAATCTGGACTTTACTGAGTACCTTATGGTATTTAACATATTCGTCTGTCCCTTGTTTTTCTTGTAAATTGGTGGTTAGATTCTGAAATTTGATCAGATTCAGGGTTCTACTTTTTCTTTTAACAAGTTTACTTCCTAGCTGGTGTGACATACTTCCATCAGGAGGTGTGTAATGCTTGGTTGTTTATTGTAGTTAACAGTAGTGACTATTGCTTTTATCTTCATTAGTGTTTGCAAAATGTGGGCAGCCCTGGTGGCTCAGTGGTTTAGCGCTGCATTCCGCCCAGGGTGTGATCCTGGAGACCCGGGATCGAGTCCCACCTCGAGCTCGCTGCATGGAGCCTGCTTCTCCCTCTGCCTCTGTCTCTCTCTGTGTGTCTCTCATGAATAAATAAATAAAATCTTTAAAAATTTTTTAAAAAATGTTTGCAAAATGGTGATATTTTGTTCCTTCTTTGTTGATTAGCTGGAATACTTCTATAAAGAGGACTGCCTTTCATCTGTTATTTGCTTATATGTTAGTTGCATGAGTTCTGTTTCAGTTATGTATGTTTTTCTATTTGTTTACCAGTTTTAAAAGTAATGAGTTGGTTTTGTAGCATTATTCAAAAGATGACTATTGTGTGTTTTAATCCATTGCCTTATTCTCACTATGAATCAAACTGCCCTATCTCTGGCCAACAGAAACCCCTTCAAATTGGCTCCTGAGTCTTTGGTAGCTTCCTTGCTTTCTGATGTTACAAGATGTTCCAGGTTCATTTCATGGCCTGGAATCAGCCATTTCTCTAAGGAACCCTGTGTTTTTTCCTTTTTTGTGATAAATACTGTTTTGAGACCACAATTTGGATGTTAGGGAATTGTTTCTAGGCCTTTTAAAAATTGACAGGGCTTGGAACTATGTAAAAAATATTTTTAAAAAAATTTTCTTTCTTTATTTGAGAGAGCATGAGCAGGGGGAGGGGCAGAGGGAGAAGCAGACTGTCCTCTGAGCGTGGAGCCTGATGCAGTGCAGGGATTGATCCTGTGACCTTGGGATCATGACCTGAGCTGAAGGCAGATGCTCAACTGACTGAAACACCCAGGTATCTCACAAAAAGGCTTTTAAAAGAAAACATATCATGTTTTCAAATTGGTATTTCCACTTCATTTAAAAAAATCGGTATTTCCAAATCTAATTCCGGACTTAAAGGTTTTTAATTTGTTAATCTTACATCTTTTTTTAAAAAGATTTTATTTATTTATTCATGAGAAATACAGAGAGAAGAGAGAGAGGTAGAGACACAGGCAGAGGGAGAAGCAGGCTCCATGCAGGGAGCCCTATGTGGGACTTGATCCTGGTCTCCAGGATCACGCCCTGGGCTGAAGCCGGCGCTAAACCGCTGAAACACCTGGGCTGCTCTGTTAATCTTAAATCTGATGGTAATATTGTTAATATTATTCTGAGACTGCTGTCTATAGTGGTTTGAATCAATTGAGGTAATCATGTTGGTATCATTGATAATCAAGACTTCATGGTTGGAAATGATTTAGAAATACAGATGAGGATATATTATTATTGTGGAATCCTTTTAAATTCAGTTTTGCTTTATGATAATATAAAATACTTGGTTCCAAAGTCAAGTCTAGAAAACAAGGTGTATTTGAAGCAGTTCAGCTTCTTTCCCTTCATTTCACTCTTTTCCTTCCTTCTGTAGGTAACCATTCATTAAAATTGAAAGGTATATTCTTCCATTGTTTACATGATGAGTGTATATAAATATATATTTCTTTCCTTAGAAAAATGGTAGTCCACTATGTACATTTTTTAAAAGATTTTATGTATTTATTTTTAAGGATTTATTTATTTATTCATGAGAGACACAGGCAGAGGGAGAAGCAGGCTCCTCACAGCCCACAACTCCAGGATCATGCCCTGAGCCGAAGGCAGACGCTCAACATGGCTGAGCCACCCAGACGTCCCAAGATTTTATTTATTTAACAGAGAGAGAGTGCACAAGCAGGGGGAGTGCCGGCAGGGAGCCTGATGCAGGTCTTGATCCCAGGATTAAGTTAAATATAATTCCTTTTTATAGTAGTGTAGTGGCTGTTAATCAAATAGTTGTTCTTGCAGTAGTAGCATCAGTTGTTTTAGTAAACAGTTGAAAGTACTTCCTGTGTGCCATGCATGCCCTGTTATAAATAGTTTAATCCCATCAACATATTTAGGTGGGTACTGTTATAATTCCTGTTTCCAGGTAGGAAATAAAATATGAATAGATAAGTAAGTTGCTAAGGTCACAGAGCAAGTGAGTGGTTGAGTCAGGATTTGATCCTGGATTAGAAGGTTTATGGCCCTAATTATGCTGCTTCTTACCACCTAATGACATCCAGATTTAGTAGATGCTTGGTGGAGCTTGTGTTCTATTAGGTGTACTTTGAAAGTTTTTTTTCTGAACCTGGGTGGATCAGTCGGTTGGGCATCTCAGAGTACTGTGATCAAGCCCCGCATGGGGCTTCCTGCTCATCAGGGAGTCTGCTGATCTGTCTTCCACCTCCTTACCCCTCACCACTGCACAGCTCAGTCTGTCTCAAATAAGATCTAAAAAAAAAAACCTTTTTCTGTGATTCTGATGTTCATGTGTGACTAAGAATTAGTGCTTTGCTAATGAAATTAAGGATGTCCTAACAACATGCTCCATTTTAAAATTCAGTTTTACTATTTCAAATGTTATCACTATTAAATCTAAGTGGTAGTATGAGTAGTTTTCTACTGTTTCATCTTCTCTGTATGTTTGATAATTTTGTTACAAAATTTTAGGAAAAGGTGAAAACTACAGAAATCATTAAAATTCATTATATATGCAAAAATTATTTACCATATTTTACTGACTTCAAGATCCAATTGATTTTAATACATACTACTAAGAAAAATTGGCACCAATTAATTGATGACATGCCATTGGTTATAAGGTACATTTGGATTCAGTGATGTGTTAAAATGTGAAATAATATGCATCTTACAGTTGATGAAATATGGTATATTTAAGGCGAAGCTTTGCAACTTTAACTGTCTAAATGAGCAGTACAGATGACTACTTTAGAAATTTAAAAAATTAAAGTTAGGAAGATCAGAGTAAGCTTTTTTGAAAAGACTGAATTGTTTCTTGAAAGTTATCTAAATTCTGATTATAGCATAACATGAGGAAGGAGTTGGCATTAATATAGACATAGTTTTTAGTGAAAATAGTGAAAACAGGAGCAGAAAATAGTGAAAACAGGAGCAGAAGGTAATATTGAAGTATGAATGCAAACTTAGATGAATCCAGATTGGGGAAAGTTCTTTAAGGTTTTTTTTTTTTTTGTTTTTTGTAAGGTTAATTATTCTAGATCTTTGTCCTATTCACTAAGAATGTGGATTTGGGATTGTTGTAAGATTTGAATCCACTAACCACAGTTGCATTTTACCTAGTTATAAATAGCGTAAGTCATGTACGCTTAAAGGTTGATAAGTTCCCCAGAGTTTATGGAAATCCGAGATGATGTAAAAGTAAAGGTAAGAAATACTGAGATGTCAGGGTAAGATTGTTCTTGGTAACAAAGAGACTAGCAGGTGGGATTTCAGTAAAAGAACAAGATTTGATGGTTAAGACTCTCTCTAGGAACTCAGATAAAATGAGATAATACTGTCAGCATTTATAGGGTAGGGTATTTTTAAAAAAGGTCCATTATAGAATGTTAAATTACAAAAATGATTTATTTATTTATTTTATTTATTTTATTATTATTATTTAATAATATATAAATATTATTATTTATTATTTATTTTATTATTTATTATTTTATTTATTTATTTCCTTCTAGAAGAAGCCTGTCAAGTTGATGAACAGATTGAGAGACAGCACCAAGTTGACCAAGATAGATATTTGTTGATGCAAGTTGGATTCCCTGACAAAACAATTATCACCAAGACTGGCTATGACTACAATGAATTTGGAAATGCATTTCATCTGAATACAAACCTTGTTGCTTCAATACAAAGATCCCATAAACATGAGTCATTTGGAAATAGTATGGTAGATAATTTAGACCTATTTACCAGAAGCTCTGTAGGAAAGAAACATGATAATGGATGTGCAAAATTATTCTTCCATACCGAATATGAGAAAACAACTCCTGGAGTAAAACCCCATGGATATAGAGAGTATGGGAAAGCCCTCAGGCGAAAGAAAGGTCTTAGTCTACAAGAGAGAATTAAAAATGGAGAGAAACCCTTTGAATGCACCGCGTGTAGGAAAACCTTCAGCAAGAAGTCACACCTCATTGTACATTGGAGAACTCATACAGGAGAGAAACCTTTTGGATGTACTGAATGTGGAAAAGCCTTTAGCCAAAAATCTCAGCTCATTATACACTTGAGAAGTCATACAGGAGAGCGACCTTTTGAGTGTCCAGAATGTGGAAAAGCCTTCAGAGAAAAGTCAACTGTCATAATACATTACAGGACTCATACAGGAGAGAAACCTTATGAATGTAATGAATGTGGAAAAGCCTTCACTCAGAAGTCAAACCTCATTGTCCATCAGAAAACCCACACAGGAGAGAAAACTTACGAATGCACTAAATGTGGGGAATCTTTCATACAGAAGCTTGATCTAATTATACATCATAGTACGCATACAGGAAAAAAACCCCATGAATGTAATGAGTGTAAGAAAACTTTCAGTGATAAGTCAACCCTCATTATACATCAAAGAACTCACACGGGGGAGAAACCTCATAAGTGTACTGAATGTGGGAAGTCTTTCAATGAGAAGTCAACCCTCATCGTGCATCAGCGAACTCATACAGGAGAGAAACCCTATGAATGTGACGTGTGTGGGAAAACCTTCACCCAAAAATCAAACCTTGGTGTACATCAGAGAACTCATTCAGGAGAGAAACCTTTTGAATGTAATGAATGTGAGAAAGCATTCTCTCAGAAATCCTATCTCATGCTCCACCAGAGAGGTCATACAGGAGAGAAGCCCTATGAATGCAGTGAATGTGAAAAAGCATTTTCCCAGAAATCATACCTCATTATACATCAAAGAACTCATACGGAAGAAAAACCCTACAAATGTAACGAATGTGGCAAAGCCTTCAGAGAAAAATCTAAGCTCATTATACATCAGAGAATTCACACAGGAGAGAAACCCTATGAATGTCCTGTATGTTGGAAAGCTTTTAGCCAAAAGTCTCAGCTCATAATACATCAGCGAACACACACAGGAGAGAAACCCTATGCATGCACCGAGTGTGGCAAAGCCTTCAGAGAAAAATCCACGTTCACTGTACACCAGAGAACTCATACTGGAGAGAAACCCTACAAGTGTACAGAATGTGGAAAAGCCTTTACCCAAAAATCAAACCTTATTGTGCATCAGAGAACACACACAGGAAAGAAGGCCCATGGGAAAGGCCACAGCCGTAAGTCAAAGCTCATTGCACATTAGAGAGTAGGATCAAGGGTGCCTGTTTACGTTCACTGAGGGAAAGTTTTGTCCATTGAATTAACACTTCAAAAGTACATTCTGACTTCTGGTTCAAATACAGGGAGTAAAAGTCAGCCTCTCTTCTTTTTAGCTCAGTCTTCACCAAAACACTACAAGGAGCAAAAGCAAAAGTGTAATCTCTAATGTGACACAATGAGAAGATAGCCGAAATCCCGATGAGAGAACTGCCAGAGGCAGAGGAGATTGAGCACCGGGGCAGGAGACGTCAAAGGGAACACTCAGGGCTGCAGCTGTGAGACAGCACTGGTGAGGACACTTAGTAGAGGTTCAGGATAGCCTCTGAGTGCAAGGCCAACCACCATCCACAGCAGTACCAGCTGGCATGGGCAGGAAGGAGGTAGGAGGTCTCTTAGACCCATTTGGGGGTCCAAGGAGAGGCCTCGACAAGGGATTGCTCAGACAAGCCATATTTGTAGAAAGTAGTCTGTACTCATGAGCAGAGCACTTGGCAGGGGCTAGGGTGAGAGAAGGGGAGTGTTCCTTCTGAAGAACCCTACAGCTGCCCAGTTTACTGACTCTTAGAGGTCAACTCTAAAAGAAATACCAAATGGAAAAAGAAAAAAAAAAGCAATTTTAAGAAAAACTTATCCGCCTAGAATGTGGCCCTGGTTTCTTACCCCACATGAACCTCCAGGAAGCAGCAAGTCCAGGAAAAACTCTTACTTAAAAACTATTCTGAAGTAATGAAAACCACAAATGCAATTCCACGTCTGGAAATGTATATACTCATGCACGTACAAAATGATGAATGCACATCAGATACTCACTAGTGCATGGTTTGTGAGAGCAAAAGGTTGAAAGTTGTCCAGGTGGTAGGGGTCTGGATCCTGAAATCCATTTAATGCAGCAAACTCCTAGGTAGACAAAGTGAATATATAAAGAGAACTTGGACATCAAGTGTCCTGAGTGTACTGATGTGGGATGATCTCCAACATACATTATTATTAGGTGCAAAAAGCAAGGTTCAGGATGGTGAATATAATAGGCTACTGTTCGTATATAAAAAGAATAGATGGCAAGTACGTAATTGAGCATATATGCATAAATGAGCTCTGGGAAGTTACAAAAGAAGCTGAGTACCCTGATTACCTCTGGGGAAGGGGAAGGGAAGTGGGTGGCTTAGGGGTATGGAACCAGGAGGGAGACAACTGTATGTCCTTTCATAACTTTTGAAAATTGTGCTATGTGGATGTACTACCTTTTCAATGAATTAAACTTTTAAAAATGAATATTTTGTTCCATGGAAGTGATTATGAAGTTAGATTCTAGACATGGGATTTCATAACATTTAACACACATATGTTCAATGGAGAGTTTAATTATTTTTGAGTGAATAAGGAGAAGAATCGGTCAGAACAACAGGTACCCAGCCAGTTCCGAAGGCTCACAGGCATTGCTTTCCTGAGGGTGCCAAATAAGGTGATTCTTAGGTCAGTTGGGATCACATCATGGAAACCGGAAGTAATTGAGACCAGAATACATTTATTTGGTGAGCCTGGTGACCTCTGAAAATATCCTGTAATAAAGCCCACCATTGTCTTTCCATATTTGAACAAAATGATTTTAAATCACTTCACTTGTAGTTTGCGTGTATGTATATTTTTATGAGATAAAAGCATGAATACACAGGGAGATTGGGTAGCTCACCCCCTAGGTCACACTACTGCTGTTGATGTATCTGTAGCCACGGTCTGAATGCTACCAAAGACCAGGTAGAAGCATGTCTGCTCCAGAATAAGAGCTCCCACCATGTGCCATATTGTGGCCCTCACAGTTCTGTGGCTTTTCTCTGGGGCTCTACCGAGCTATGTAAAACCTGGGTATGGTCAGTGTTCGGATTTAACAAAACAAGTGAGTGAGTCAGACCTCCAGGACCTGTCTGTGCCCTTCTGGGCCTTTTTTTTTCCTGTAAATTATCCTGCAAGAAAAAGAGGTGTGGGCCCACTTTTATGAGCTCTGTAAGTCAGACATGTCCCATTTAGTGCCTTTCTAGGAAGAAGGAAACTTGGGAGAAAAAATATGCGGCTGGATGACTTGCTTCTGGTGCAGTCAGCTGAGAGGTTACCCAAAGGTCCTAAGAATGAAGCCTTTCATCTTCCTGCTCAAAAGGAATATTCCTGGGGATTCAGGCCTCTCAAAGGTCATCCTGAAGTGCGGTGTGAATAGGGTGTTGGATCTGCCGTTTCAGGTTGATCGTGGACACCAGTGTCCTGAGACACAGATGGCAGTCTGATGGGCCATGTGTGTGAGTGGAAGTGAGTGCAGTGTGGACCGAGGAGGGAAACGGAGTGTGACAGCAGGATGTGGGTAAATGGATGAATTAGGGGAAAGTAGAGGAGGGTAATGAAGGGCCAAGTGTTGGAGGAATGGGGGGACTGAAGAGGCGGGGTGGGGCGAACAGGGAAGAGTAGGGGGAAAATGGGTTAAATAGCCAGTGGGGTGAGTTACTGGGGAAGAACGAGTGTAAGTCAGTAGGAGTGATGATGGGGAAAGTGGGAGTAAGTAGTTTGAGTGAACGGGCCAAGAGTGGATGTTGGACATGTGGACAGCATGGAGTAAGCTGGGATGTGAAGCCTACTGGGGATGATGGTGGTAAATGGGGCTAAGAACAGAACAGTCAAGACAAGTGGCAAAACGTGGCCGAGCATTAGCAAGTGTGAAGAGGAAGAGTATGGGTGTCAGTGCGGGACAGGCCACTGGATCCAGGGAACAAAGGGTGCTCTGTGGTGAGCAGCTGGGATCTGTGGAGTTGGGCTTTAGGGTCTTGGGGTTTCGGTGATGCAGGATCTTGTGGTATTGGCAATGAGGGTTAGGGGGGACTGAGTGGAGGAGGCAGGAGATGGTCACGGGTTTCTGCACAAAGAGGAGCTGCCCCCGAAGACCCTGCAGTGATTATAAGCATATAGGATGGGAACAGCCCACATTTGGGATGCAGTGCTCAGCAAATGTTCCTCCCGTGTTCTATGTTCTTGTTCTTATTTGTATACAGTGGGAGAGGGAGAGGCCCCAGCACAATGTATCCTTGATACCACCCCCAAATCAGCTCTGCTGTGCCCATAGGCCAGCTTCAAGTCCTGTCTCCCATTATTTATGCCAGTTATTTGTCTTACTGCTTTAGCTAAAACCTCTAAGATGATAAACATAATGACGTCTTTAGCCTGTTTCCCAGGATCCTAGAGACTACTCAGATTCCGAAGATCAGCCCTGTGACCCTTGACTGGCCCTGTAAACCACCCAGATCAGCACTGCCCCCCCACCCGGTTTTTTAGCCAGCTACTTCATATTATCTCATTTCTTTGGGAAAACTCCACACTGATTTATGATCCCTTTTCACCTCACCCTTTGGGAATTGTTACTATGAGAAATCCCCCTGATACAATGATGGACTCCAACATACTACCAGGCAAGCTATCCAAAGGTCACAGAGTAGGATGGCTCACAGACCAAAATAAAATGCTCCAGTCACGTGGCTTATTGTCACTTTAAAAGCACAAGATCTATATAAAAACCCAAGAAGCAAACGGAAAGAGATGGGTAGTTAACACATTTAGAATAGGGCACAAACAGGGTGATGGACATTTCCCTGATTCCTTTGTTATGTAATGTTCATACACCCTTAGCTCCGTGTCTCCGGATCTCTTGCATCAGCCTCACTGGTTATGAAGACCCGAGTTGAAGTTTAAACAAGGGGCCAATGACATCCCCTGCTTGCCTCAGCTGTAGCTCACCAGTTAGCTTCCTGCAGTGTTCTGGGTTTTATCTGTGATCAATGGAACAATACTGTCACCAACTGGTGGGGAATTGAAGTAAAATGTGGCTGTTTCTTTGGGTTGCAGGATACCTCATGACCTAGTCTTCGCATTCCTCTCTATCTTAAACTAACACCCTTGTTCCATCATGTATTTGATATATTCTATTCATCTTTAGTGTACCCTATCACCTACTAACTTACTTGCTAACTAGTTAATACATTGTATGGGGCAGCCTGGGTGGCTCAGCGGTTTAGCGCCGCCTTCGGCCCCAGGTGTGATCCTGGAGACCGGGGATCGAGTCCCACATCGGGCTCCCTGCGTGGAGCCTGCTTGTCTCTGCCTCTCTCTGTGTCTCTCATGAATAAATAAATAAAATCTTTAAAAAATACATCGTATGAATTCTCAAAAGTAGCTTGTTATATATATATATATTTTTATTTATGATAGTCACACACAGAGAGAGAGGCAGAGGAGGAAGCAGGCTCCACGCACCAGGAGCCCAACGTGGGATTCAATCCCGGGTCTTCAAGATCGGGCCCTGGGCCAAAGGCAGGCGCCAAACCGCTGTGCCACCCAGGGATCCCAGTACCTTGTTATTTATACTTCACTCCTTAGGGTGAAGCTTAGCTATTTCAAGCTCCTAGCTTATTATCTATGCTTAACACTTAGAGGAATTTCCTCCATCACATTTGTTTTCATGTCCTCTAGAGGACAAACGATAAGAGAGAATCAAAGGGAGTTCTTTGAAAGGGTTAAGAAACAGGAGAAAGGGCAGCCCCGGTGGTGGCGCAGCGGTTTAGCGCCGCCTGCAGCCTGGGGTGTGATCCTGGAGACCCGGAATCCAGTCCCATGTCCGGCTTCCTGTATGTGGCCCCTTTCTCCATCTGCCTGTGTCTCTGCCTCTCTTTGTGTGTGTGTGTCTCTATGAATAAACAAAATCTTTAAAAAAAAAAACACGAGAAAGCCTAAACTGATCAAGAAAAAGGGAAAACAAACTTTCAAATTAGGAGCGGTAATAGTGGACTTCCTTACAGATTTCATAAACATTAAAAAAGGGAATTGTGAAAAAAAACTTTATGCCAACAAAATTGACAATTTAGTCAATGTAATTAATGGAGAAAATCACATAATAATCCCCATAGATGCAGAGAAGGGGATCTCATACAATTCAACACCCATTCATAATATAAATTCTTAGCAAACTAGGAATAAGAGAGAACTTCCTTAGTCTGATAAAGGGTGTCTCAAAAAAAATGGTAACAGTAAAAACTTTCTTTTTGAGATTGGGAATGAGAACTAGGATGCACTGTACTGGCAGACTTAGTGACATACAGTAAGAGGGTGAAAAGGAGTAATGACTGGAAAGGAATAAACCCCTCAATTTTTACAGTTGATGTACGTACACAGAAAAACCCAAAAGCATCTATAAATGAACTGATAGACTTAAGTGAATTTTGCAAGGCTGCTATATATAAGCTTGAACACAGACATTCTTTTCTAGTTGTTGTCAGTACAAAGAAAAATACCATAGCGTCAATTTGGGGAATAGAAGAGCAAATAATAGATGGGGCCAGGTAACGGAGATCCCTGAGAGGAGGAGTTTACATGTGGGTGGGGTGGAATCTGATTGAAATCTGAAAAAGCAGCTTACAGCTTCTCACAAGGAGGAGAGAAGGAAGCAGAAGGAACAAAGGTCACAAAGGTAAGGTATCAATGTCTGCATAAAAAAAAAAGACTGATGACAACTGGAGGGTTGGAGAATGAAAAGGCCTGGGAAAGGGAGAATGACCTAGAAGGGCTTGTTCCAGCTGAAGGAGGCAGGGATGAGATCTGAGGAAAAAGGAAGGCAGGTATGTTTCTTTCTCAAAGCTAAGCAAAGAATACGGGGTGGAAGGGCTGTGGGAATGTGGAAAGGTCATTTAAACCAAGGAGCTCACCCTCTTGTCCTATAATCACCAGTGGCCTACCTCCTCTCCTTTAAGGAAGACCAAAGGTATATGTCGATGGCATGTCAAATCTCCCTCTCACCAGCTAGAACCTTCCACCCACCATCACCAACCTTCTTAGTCCTTACCTATGCAACTGTAGATTTTTTTTCTGCCATTCAAGGCTCTTTCTCAAAGGTGAAGATCAGGTCTGGTTTGGTAACTTGATCACCTACTTAGGCTCAGGGGCCTCTGAAGACTGAGGAAAGGGTAGCTTCATGGACTACATAACAAAGCTGCCCAATTATATCTTGTCCAAGTCTGGTCATTTCCCTTGGGAGGTGAGAGACCATCTCCAGGGGCCAAAGGGGATAAGGAATCTTTTGCCCCTGAAAATTTTCAGAACTCTACAGGCAAGAAGCTCCCATCATCACCCACGGATGATGTTGGTTTGCCAGCTGGCCACTCCACACGGAATGCAAGGAGAGACCAAAGAGGCAGACTGTTCTAGACTGGTATGCGGTGAGTTTGATAAGCAAGGGAACTTGCTAAGAGGCTTGTCTAGGGTGGCTACAAGATTAGTGAGTAGATCTCCACACCCACTGGCCACGATCTTAAAAGTTTATACAGAGACCTTAACTAGGTTTGGTCACATATACCAACCAGATGGGCTCAACAGTACATTATTCTCTGAGGTCTGCATCCTTGAAAATGGCTCCCACTGTGGGAATGGTGGACATAATAAATCCCAAGGACAGGAGATGGGGTGAGAAGCCTCTCACTGCCTGGGTCCAGCTCACAGATGAACTGGAAGTCCTCCTCCAACACTCCAGCCCTTGCAATTGGTTCTTATAATCTTACACAAGCCCCTCTTCTGTGATGGGCCGTGATCAGTCACCAAGAAGTATCACTAGCATGGAAGTGGCTCCTTTGGAGGCTCCTTTGGGCCCTGGAGGCAGACACCCACAGAACAGAATAGGCACATGTAAGAGAGAACACAGATTAAAATGATAATTCCCAAAATAAGTTTTTTCCATCAAGAACCCCATGACCCAGATCACTGATTTATTTATTCCTATAAGCTGGGGACTGGATCACTCAGTGATCCAGGTGCCTCCTTGCAAGGCAGTAATAATGTCCAAGGCTACCCTATTTTGGAGGACATTTTTTCTCACTAGAGACCCTTTAGTGTTCAATAAAAGGTGCTGCTGGCTATCATTTTGTTGGGTGAATTGAGTAAGGTTTCTGTGTATGCTATAACACCCTCCAGGTCAATGGAAGGGACAAAGACAGCAGCCAGATTATCATACTAGTGGAAAACAGAATGTGCCCACCTGGTCTTGAGGAAAGGGAGATTGGAAGCTTTAGGAACTTGACCAGGTTATGCACACCATATATGTTGGCTGCTGGAGACAGTACTGTCAGACCAGAGGAGATGGATTAATGACAGGATCTCCTTCTTTTCCCTTCTTTCAATAGTGCATGTTCCATTCCAGGCATAGTGCATTTCAACGGGTCCAGCTTATAGCAGGACAGTGGGATCTCAATGGAGAAGAGAACCACTGTTCCCTTTCACCAAGGGGTGTGAAGTAATTCACCCATCCTGGTGAAATGTCCCATTGCAAATTTCAGTACATAATGCCTTTCCCAAGAGTGTTAGCAGCATAGTGTGTCGAGCCATGGTGAAAGGGCAATGGCTGTCTCCTGTGACTTCCATACCGTTAGAGTGTTGGGTGTCTCCATAGTGCCCCCCAGTCTGGCATAGGGGACAAGTGGCCCTACTGGTTGACCATCCAACTATATTAAAGGCTACAACACCTGGCCAATGTGTGTTCACCTGTTAGTAATTTAACCTGCTGCTTTAACATTCCATTCTTCCTTTCTGCCAATCTGCTTCTTGTGGGTTGTAGGGGAGATGGAACCTCTGTTCAAGGCCATGTTCTTTTGCCCAGTCTTGCCCATCATGACCTTGGAACTGTGACCCCCCCCCATCACTGTCTGCTCAACGAGGGTACCTGTACACAGTATGCAGCTTCTCTACCCCTAATGGTGGCAGCCTGGTTTGCACAGTGATGGAGGGAAGCTTGGGTTGGGCCAGATGCAGTGTCCATACAAACCACAGCATATATAGAACCCTGATTCGGGGGAGGCAGGGGCAATATGATCAATTCACCAATCTCTCACCAGTTGGGAACTCCAGTAGATGGTTCAGACTCCCATCGGCAGCTGTCTTGGGCTCTGTTTAGCACACACAGGACATGCTGTTACCGCATTAACCGAGTCACTGTATTTCAAGGACATGTACCATCCCACACAGGAGATAGAGTGGCCACTCTTCCTTTGCACCTAATGTGCTGTATCTACTGAAGGATCTGTTGCTAGGGCTTGTACCCAAGCAGGGGCATCAGCTGCCCGATTGCCAGGGGGTGTCAGAGCCTTATGACCCAGGGTGTAGAAGACAGTGAAGAAGGCCTCACGCTCTTGAAAGTGAACCCAAATGCCTTTCCACTTATCTTGACCTGAAGAGGACTTATTCATGACCATCCACCACTCGGTTTCCCATTGTCTAAGCCATAGAATTAAATACCTTTAAAACAGCCAACTGTCTGTGCAAAAGGTTAAGCTGCAGCTCATGAGTGATCACCAGCCAAACCACTCTGAGTTAAGCCTTATGGCTTCCATGGCTTGTTCCTGTTTCTAGGCACCTGTCTACCAGGCATCAACAGGAATCCCCCCCACTCCCACTCTATGAGCTTCAGGGTTGCCACAGGACTAGGGGTAGGGGCATGTGGAAGAGCTTCGTAGCACCTGTATTTCTAGAGACAGTGGGCTGGCGGGCAAGGTGCTCTTCTGTTGCAAACAGGCATGTGACTCGTTCAAAAATGAGGGCTTGAAGCATGGCAGACGTGGGTAGATGGAGCATACTCTGAACTGACCCTTTCACAGGGAGGGAGGTTCTTACCAAGATGTGTTGTTCCTTCATGAGAGGCTCTGCCTGAAGGAGCACTATGCATACTGTCAGAAACTGTCACTCTGTGGGGGTATACTTGGCTTTTGCCCCATTCCAGAGCTGGGACCAAAATCCTAGGGGTACTCGCTTTTTCTGTTGTTTCTGCCACAGGTGCCCAACTCATTCCTCTGGAGTCACATCTAACTGAAATGATAGCTCTACAGGCTCGGGAGATGTCCAGAGCTTTAATCTGCTCCATTAGTATTTTTGCCTTCTCAAAGGGGGCTTGCTATTCTGATCCCCAGGCCCACACGTGCCCTTTCTTTATGAGGCAGTATAAAGGATGAAGGAACCGTGCCAGGTGGAGAATAAAAGTCCCCCCCCCTCAAACCGCAAAACTCCTACAAAGGTCTGCCTTTCTTTCATGTTCTCAGGGATTGGGGAGGCTTGCACTCTATCAATCACAGCTTCTGAGACAAGGCACACCTTACCCAAACAACTTGCCAAAACTACAGTGGTGCCTGGGCTTTGGATTTTCTGTGGGTTCATGGTTCATCCTCTGCCTCACCAATGTTCCAGCAAAGTCTGCAGAGTGTCCTACAGCAGAGGAAAGTCTTCGCATGTTAACATTATATCATCAATGAAATGGGCTTATTTCACCACGTGAGGAAAGAGAACAGGAACAGGTCTCGGGCTATCATCCCATGACACACTGTGGGGCTGTGCAGGTAGCCGTGGGGAAGCATTCAAAAGATGCATTTTTGCCCCTCCCGCATGAAGGCAAATTCATCTGTTATCAGAAACCTGCACCAGTCTGTCTTCTCTGTGAATCTCCTTGAAGATGATGTACTTTTGCAGGGACACTTTTGCAAAAGCATAACCATCTATAAATGACAGAAGACTTAAAAAAAATAGTCCTGATTAGAGATCTGATGAGAGTTCATTATAATGCAATTGACAAGGAAATTTCTTTCTTTCTTTGGAGAGAACAACTCTTACGTATCTTTCATTTATACAAACAGGGCATGTTTTGTTTTGTTTTGTTTTGTTTTCAAACAGGGCATGTTAAGGAAAAGACACATCAAGACAAATTTTGCTATGGCCCAGGAGACAAGGAAGGGAGTGACAGGCCTCTTGAGGCCCTGTTGGGAGAGAGGGAGTCTGGGAAGCGTGGTGAAAAAATCTGGGGGAAATTTGATTATTTCTGTGATAGCCTTTAAAAAATAACAACTAGAATTATTATTGGTAACATTATACCAGGAAATATCAGAGTTTTAGAAATTTCTCTTTTTAAAATATTTTATTTATTCATTCATGAGAGACACAGAAAGAGACAGGTAGAGAGAGAAGCAGGCTCCATGCAGGGAGCCCAATGCGGGACCCGATCCCGGGTCTCCAGGATCATGCCCTGGGCCAGAGGCAGATGCTCAACCACTGAGCCACCCAGGCATTCCAGTTTTAGAAATCTCATATAATTTCTGGAACACTTATATTTATACAAATATAATGTATTTATATGAATATAACCCAATTAAAGTTTAGTATCACTTCTAATTTGACAATGCTTCCCATGTAATTTAACACATCAAATAAGCCTAATCACCTTAATACCTGACTTTTACAAGGAGAGAGAACACATCTTTTGGGATGTTCCAGGGAACCTCTAGAAAATCCCAAAGTTAGTTTGAGGTCTAAAAGACTTCAGGGGCACCTCCTGGGTGGCTCAGTCTGTTAAGCATCTGCCTTCAGCTCAGGTCGTGATCTCAGGGTCCTGGGATGGAGCCCCCCTCATTGGTCCCTAATTGGGCTCCCTGCTTGGCAGTGAGTCTGCTTCTCCCTCTCCCTCTTCCCTTCCCCATTTGTACACAATCTGTCTCTCAAATAAATAAAATCTTTAAAAAAATAGACTTCAGAATTTGGGCCGCCGGGGTGGCACAGTTGGTTAAGGGTCTGACTCTAGTTTCAGCTCAGATCGTGATCACAGGGTCATGGAATCCAGGCCCCCATCCCCCCTCATCAGGCTTTGTGCTCAGCATGCAGAAAGATCTCCCTTTCCCTCTCCTTCTCCTCCCCCTGCTCATGCTCCCTCTCTCTCTAAAATAAATCAATCTTGGGGGAAAAAAAGACTTCGGAATTTGATTTTTGTGAAATTTGTCAAAAATATCAAAATAATGTAAAAACACTTGATGAAACAGAATCATAGATCACTGTGAAACAATAGCTGTCCATTTAATCAGTGACAAAGACATCAAAGCCAAATATAGAAAGTTACATAGTTACAAAAAAACTTAGCTCTTTCAATAGAGAACACTGTTTTCTTAAGCAAAGACATGATTAAGACAACATTTGCGCACAGGGAAGTATTTTGATAAAACACAGAGTCTGTTTCCTAGGCAAGTTACTGAAAAGGTAAAGGAAAACCTTTCACAACTTCATTAGGAACAGACCACTGGGGCAGCCCGGGTGGCTCAGTGGTTTAGCGCTGCCTCTGGCCCAGGGCCTGATCCTGGGGCCCCAGGATCGAGTCCCATGTTGGGCTCCCTGCACGGAGCCTGCTTCTCTCTCAAGAATAAATAAATAAAATATTTTTTTTAAAAAGGAACAGACCAATAGTACAAGAAAACTTTTTCTAGCAGATGAGAGAAAATTAAGTTTTAGTTTTACCTACATGTACTATTAAAACTCAATTTTCTTTAAGCCAATTACATCAAGCTCTTTTACAAAACAATTTTAGCAATATCCTCCACAGGTAGGAAAACCTCACGTATATATAACATGTATCCATAAACATAGAGACACAGAGACCCCATAGCTTTCATTCCAAAGCTTTAGTCATGAATCAGGAACAAGGCAAAGCTCATTAGTTTATAGATAACAGCTGAATCCAAATTGTGTCTGTGGAAGATGGAGCAAATTAAGGTTACCGGCTTACATGGCTAAGGCTTTTCACTAACGTTTGGGGAGAAGACTTTTAAGATTTGAATTTGCCCTTGACATACAATCTTATGGAAGCTGTGGACTACATTTTGGGCAAGGGAGCTTCTGTAGTACTATTTTAAAAAGCTTCTTTCTCCTTTTTTTCTTTTCAGCCTCACGCAATCATGGGCAGCGTTTTAGTTATCTCCCAGGGTGTTTACTTTTCAAAGACACAATAAATATGATTTACAATTTCAAGGGACAGAGAAAGAATGCAAGATTTCACCTATGAGTTTTGGGGTACATTTCTCTATCAGAAGTCTAGGATTGGGCACCTGGGTGGCTCAGTGGTTAAGCATCTGCTTTCAGCTCAGGTCATGATCCCGGGGTCCTGAGACCAAGTCCTGCGTCAGGCTCCCCGCTGAGCTGGGGGTCTATTTCTCCCTCTTTCTCTGTCCCTCCCCATGCTTGTGCCCTCTCTCAAATAAAATATTTTTTAAAAGTCTAGGATTATTATTTAAATTTTTCCTTTGTATCAGGGGTCATATGGCACGGGGCACTTCACCTTTTCTACTATCAATCACCACAACACCCCCCTCTTCACTCTCTTCACCTTCCCAGGGACTCCACCTCTCGGCATCTTTATCAGATTTTACCCCGAGTGCTCAGACCTTAATCTGTTGCAGCTTGCCCCCTCCCAGCTTTGCAAAATGGCATGCGAAGGTCTCCAGTTTATTCTCTTGTTCCCCTACCTCGTCTGCCAGCCCCGAAGCTGGTGAAGCAGTAGACCACTGCATGCCTTTCTGTAACCTCAGCTCCTCTCCCAGCTTTCTAACTCAAGCTTCAGCCTCCAGTTGGGCAGATGAACTGGTGCAGGCAGCAGCCAGCTCACTGAGACAGCAATTTGTTTCCCTTCTCTGGGGCAGTACACTCTGCATGGTTCCCCAGACACACACATCAGACCAGCCAGTGTTATGGGGCATCCCGACACCCACATGGCAGCCCGGGAACATCACCACCTCCCCACAGAGAGGCTGTGACCAGCTCAGGATTTCCCCTATGGATGCTTCCTTCCCAAGGCCCATCGTGTTGGAGAAAGTCATCGAAAGGAAGTGTCTGACAGTTAACTTGTGGGCCAGCCCCAGACCCCTGGAGGCTCCTTATTCCCCACCCTGTCCTTGAAGCGTGGGCTCCACTTGCCTTTCCTGCTCACAGAGGCGGCTCCAAGGACACAGCCTTGAGATAATGAGGTGCTGTTGAGAACACCTGCAAGTATACTCGACTGAACAGTTAAACCCCCTCCCTCCCTCCTCTCTCTCTCTCTCTCTCTTTCTCTCTCTCTCTCTCTCTCTCTCTCATCTCTCGGGGCACCTGGGTGGCTCAGTGGTTGAGCATCTGCCTTTGGCTCAGGTTGTGATCCTGGGGTCCTGGGATCAAGTCCCCCATCAGGCCTGCTTCTCCCTCTGCATATGCCTTTTGCTCTCTGTGTCTTTTGTGAATAAATAAATCTTTTAAAAAAACCCACTCTCTCTATATATAAACTTTTAAGATTTGCTAGGCAGGCACGGGGGTCTACTCATCTCACTTTTCCCCAAGACAAATCTTGTAAGTTTCCTTGCTTATTAAATCGGCTGGCTACGTACTAACCTGGACTGGCCTGCCTCTTTTATTGTTCTCTCGCTGCCCTCTGAGTACCAGGAGCCAGTTTCAGAGTATGCCCTGGAAGGTTCTGGGAGGGTTGCAAACTGGTGGATTTGTTTGGACTTTTGGACAGCTCACCAGGTGTTGTCTCACAATCCGGCCCCCATACACGGAGAGCAACGACAGACCAGAGAAGGAGGCCGCCCATTCCAGATTGGTAGGTGGCAGTTTTAATAAATCAGGGGAACTTCCGAGGCTTGTCGTGGGTGGCCATGAGATGAGTGGATCTCCATATCTGCCTGCCCAAGTCTTATAAGTTAATATAGATGTCTTAGCGGGGTTGAGTCATGTATCACCCTTAAGGCTCCTTGAGAACAGCTCCCACTATGCAAATGGCAGGGATTCCAAGGGCAGGAGAGGGGGGTGGGAGCCTCTGATTGCCTGGGTCCGTCTCACAGGTCCCCTGGTGGTCACATCCTCTGGATGACCTTCTTTAATAGAATGACAACTTCAGATGGAGTCATCACTAAATTGGGGACATTTGAAGACAAGGCTGAGGACTTCCCCTGACAGGAGTGGTAGCACACAGGCCCTGCTCAGAGAACTCCGTGTGGAGATGTGATCTTACAGAAGTACAGCCACCGGGCCTCTGGGCAAGGTAGGCTTGCCCAGGTAATTTGGTGTTCATGATTATTGTGTCCTACACAATACCTTTTATTTGTACGTTTTGAAAGCTATCTTTTGTCCTTATCCTCAAACATCACTGATTCTGTAATGACATGTAATGACTACATCTAAATGGCCATCGCTGGGTGATGAGGAAAATATATGCAGGAACATCTTCTCTGTTCAAGAAAGAATGCCTGCGGGGTGCCTGGGTGCCTCAGTTGGTTAAGTGTCTGCCTTTGGCTCAGGTCATAATCTCAGGGTCCTGGGATGATTCGGGCTCCCGCTCTGCGGGGAGTCTGCTTCTCCCTCTGCCCCACCCCCTGCTGATGCACATTCTCTCTCTCTGTCTCTCTCTTAAATAAATTTTTTTTTAATTTTTAATTTTTGTCTTAAAAAAAAAACAAAAACCCACAAAAAAGAACACCTGCACTCAACCTGGTTTTTGTCACATGTTGAGAAACAAAAATCTAATTGGAGAAAGTTCTGCTTTTGGTGATGACACAGAAACTTTTAGCAGACCAATTATCCTGCTGAGATCAACTAAAAAACTGGATAAAATACAGTATTTATTTGGAGGCACCATAAAGCTGCTGAGGGGATGGAGATCTGAGAGGCCAAGAGCACAGAGAATTAAAAGACCAAAACTGTCAGACCAGTTGAGTACTGAGCCCAACTATAGCATATGCTACCTATGAGAGACAACTTTCTTTAGTCTTGCCCATAGACACTGCAAATGGGGACTCCAGGCCCTGAGTGGGTAGCTGCTTCTAAATTTTCTAAGTCTCTCTCCAGTGCCTGAAACCAGCTGGGGCCAGTGCTATCTGGGTGGGTCCCCAGGTCTGGTTCTAGTACCACAAACAGATTGCACTTACTACATAGCACCACATTTCTTTCAAGGGCCCTCATGAGATCAGGCCACCAGAATGGTGCTGACATACTAATTTTGGATGATGCTCACAGAGAACGTGGGACGCGTTCTGGGCTCTGAGTGATAAAGGCCCACCACCAAGCCTGTGCTTGAGCTACATGTGTGGGCCTGTGTATTGGCTCATCTGCTGGTGTTCTGACTATAGTGCCACCTCTGACTTTCAGCATTCAAGAACAGTGAGGTGTCTTTATTATTTAAAAAAAATGTAGAGAGCAAAAGGATGGAGAAAGATATAGGATGTAAAGACCAACCCAAGAAACTAGATGCATCTGTACCAGCAGACTTGGCTGGGATGGAGCCTGGAGAGCACTATCCCAGCACCTGGAGAGAAGGGGCCAAACAACTCAGGGGCAGTTGGCATGGAAACAGTGATCTGAAAAATGCCTGGGACACATGGGGGAAGATTATTCGCTCTTCTTGGAGTTCTTCCCTGATCAGGCAGTGGTCACAGAGATGCCTCTCTGGGCACAAAGGAGCTGGCTGGTGCCATGTCCCTCTCCCAGTCTCAGCATACCCACGGCCACCTAAGGGAAGCAGCATGGCACTGACAGTGGCTTCCTGACTTGCTCATACTAAGTCCCCTGCCCCTCCACTCTGGCAGGACTGCCCCTTCTCAGTCACACCTGCCTCAGTCCCAGCACAGCGGGCCCTTCCCCCAGAATACCAGCCCAAACCTACGCCCATGTCATGTCTCCTGACCAGAGAGTGCTACAGCCCCTCAGTTCTGGTGCTAGTGGTATCCGGTTTTATTTAACAAGCAGACCAGAATACAACTAGTTAAAACTCCCCACAAAACAAACAAACAAACAAACAAACAAACAAACAACCAAACAACAACAAAAAACAACTCCTCACATTCTGGCCAAGGACAAAATGCTGCCCACAGCAGGCAAGATGAGCCTTTATGGGTGACTGGCCTGAAGGAAAGAACAGTGAGAACATAACAGCAGAGCGCAAGCAGCACACACCAGAGGCACTCCCTAAAGCATCAGGCCCTGGACACAACATGCCCTCTTCTTCATAAAGCCATTACTGCCAGGAGCAGGAAACATAACTGGCTTTTCTAACACAGAGAAAAAGGTAAAGACTTAGACAAAATGCCAAGACACAGGAATTCATCCCAAATGAAAGAACAAGATAAGACCATGGCCACAGATCTAACCAAAACAGATATAAGTAACAGGCCTGATGGAGAATTTAAAGCAACAATCATAAAGATACTCCCTGGGCTTAAGAAAAGACTGCAAGACATCTTGGAGGCGCTTATCACAGAGATAAATAATAAAAAAGAATCAGAAATGAAAAATGCAGTAACAGATTGGAAACAGGCCTGATGCAATGAACGATAGACTAGAAGAAGCAAGGGAATGAATTAGTGATAGAGAAGACAAAAGTGATAGGGAAAACAAAGATGCTGAACAAAAGAGAGAAAGAATAATTATGGAATATGACAATAGACTTAGGGAACTCGGTGACTGCATCAAATGTAATAATGTATTATAGGAGTTCCAGAAGAAGAAGAGAGGGAAAACGGGGCAGAAAATTTATTTGAGGAAACAATAGTGAAAACTCCCCTAATCTGAGGATGGAAACAAATATCTAGATCCACAAGGCACAGAGAACTCCCATCAAAAGCAACAAAAGCAGGCCAACACTAAGACATATTGTAATTAAATTTGAAAAATATACTGATAAAGAAAAAATCTTAAAAACAGCAAGACAAAAGAAGTCCTTGACTTACAAGGGAAGACTCATATGGCTAGCTGCAAATTTATCAACAGAAACTTGGCAATCAGGAAGGGAGTGACATGATATATTCAAAGTGCTGAATGGGAAAAATCTGCAGCCAGGAATACTCTAGCCAATAAGGCTAGCATTCAGAACAGAAGGAGAGATAAACAGTTTCCCAGACAAACAAGAAATAAAGGAGTACGTGACCACTAAACCAGCCCTGCAATAAATATTAAAGGGGACTCTTTGAAGTGGGAAGGAAAGACCAAAAATAACAAAAAATAAAGAATCAGAGAAAATCTCCAGAAACAATGACAAAACAAGTAAAAAATGCACTAAATTCATATCTATCAATAATTACTCTGAAGGTAAATGGACTAAATGCTCCAATCAAAAGACACAGGTGTCAGAATGGATTAAAAAAAAAAAACAAGATCAACCTATATGCTCCCTACAAGAGACTCATGTTAGATCTCAAGACACCTGCAGATTGAATGTGAGGGGGAAGGAGAAATATTTACCATGTAAATGGATGTCAAAAGAAAACTGGATAGCAATACTTATATCAGACAAACTAGACTTTAAAACAAAGACTGTAACAAGAGATAAACTTATAGATAAACACTATAGGGCAGCCTGGGTGGCTCAGTGGTTTAGCGCCGCCTTCGGCCCAGGGCGTGATCCTGGAGACCTGGGATCGAGTCCCACGTTGGGCTCCCTGCGTGGAGCCTGCTTCTCTCTCTCTCTCTCTCTCTCTCTCTCTCTCTCTCTCATGAATAAATAAAGTATTTTTTTAAAAAGGCACAATATCATAATAAAGGGGACTATTCAACAGGAAGATCTAACAATTGTAGGTATTTATGCATCCAACATAGGTGCACCCAAATATATAAATCAATGAGTAAACATAAAGGAACTAATTGATAATAATACAATAATAGTAGGGCATATTAACACCCCACTTACATCCAGGAACAGATCATCTAAACAGAAAATCAACAAGGAAACAGTGGCTTTGAATGACACAGTGGACCGGATGGACTTAACAGATATATTCAGAACATTCCATCTCAAAACAGTGGAATATCCAATTTTTTTCATGCATGCATGTGATATTCTCCAGAATAGGTCACACATTAGGACACAAAACAGGCCTCAACAAATTCAAAAAGATGGAAGTCACACCATGCACCTCTTCTGACCACAATGTTAGAAAACTTGAAGTCAGTCACAAGAAAAAATCTGGAAAGACCACAACTACATGGAGGACAAACAACATGCTAGAAAAGAATGAATGGGTCCAGTAAGGAATCAAAGGAGAAATTTAAAAAGTACATGGAAACACATGAAAATTAAAACACAACCATCCAAAACCATTGGGATGCAGCAAAAGTGATGCTAAGAGGAAAGGCATACAGGCCTACCTCATGAAGCAAGAAAAAGCCCAAACAAACTAATCTTACACCTGAAGGAACTAGAAAAAGAACAACAAAGCCTAAAGCCAGAAGAGGGAAGGAAATAATAAGGATTAGAGCAGAAATGATATAGAAACTAAGAAAAAAAAAAAGAAGAGATCAATGAAACCAGGAGCTGGTTCTTTGAAAAAATAAAATTGATAAACCTCTAGCCAGACTTAACAAAAGGAAAAGGGAAAGGACCCAAATAAATAAATCATAAACAAGAGAGGAGAACTCACAACCAACACCACAGAAATACAAACAATTATAAGAGAATGTTATGGAAAACTATATGCCAACAAACTGGACAACCTGGAAGAAATGGATAAATTCTTACAAACATATAAACTACCAAACTTAAACAAGAAGGAATAGAAAACTTGAACAGAATGATAACTAGCAAAGAAATTGAAATAGTAATAAAAAATCTTTCAACAAACAAAAGTCCAGGCCCAGATGGTTCAAAAGTCAAATTCTACCAAACATTCAAAGAAGCGTTAAAATTTATTCTTCCCACACTTTTCCAGAAAAATAGAAAAGGAAGGAAAACTTCCAAATTCATTCTGAGGCCAGCATTACCCTGATATCAAAACCAGATAAAGATTCCACTAAAAATGGGAACTACAGAATATCCCCAATGAACATGGATGCAAAAATTCTCAATAGAGTACCAGCACACCAAAACCAACAGTACATTAAAAGAATCATTCATGGGATCCCTGGGTGGCGCAGTGGTTTAGCGTCTGCCTTTGGCCCAGGGCGCGATCCTGGGGACCCGGGATCGAATCCCACATCGGGCTCCCGGTGCATGGAGCCTGCTTCTCCCTCTGCCTGTGTCTCTGCCTCTCTCTCTCTCTCTGTGTGACTATCATAAATAAATTTAAAAAAAAAAAGAATCATTCATCCAGTGAGATTTCTTCTAGCTTTTTTTTTCTAAGATTTTATTTATTTATTCATGAGAGACACACAGAGAGATGTAGAGACATAGGCAGAGAGAGAAACAGGCTCCCTGTGGGGAGCTTGATGGCGGGACTTCCTCCCAGGATCATGCCCTGAGCCAAAGGCAGACACTCAACCACTGAGCCACCCAGGAGTCCTTTTTTCTTGTTTTGTAAAGATGGTTCAATATTCACAAATCAATCTCATTCATCACATTAATGAAAGAAAGGAAAGAATCATATGATCGTTTCAATAGACACAGAAAAAGCGTCTGACAAAGTACAACATCCATTCATGAAAATCCCTCAACCAAGTAGGTTTAGAGGAACATACTTCAACATAATAAAGGCCATCTATGAAAAACTCACAGTTAACATCAACTTCAAAGGGGGAAAACTGAGAGCTTCTCCTCTACAGTCAAGAACACGACAGGGATGTCCACTCTCACCAACGTTATTTAACATAGTACTAGAAGTCCTTGCCACAGCAGTCAGACAACAAAAAGAAATAAAAGACATCCAAATTGGCAAGAAGTAAAACATTTATATTTGCAGATGACATGATAGTCTATAAAGAAAACCTGAAAGACACCACCAAAACATTGCTAGACCTGATATACTAATTCAGTAAAGTTGTAGGATATAAAATCAATATACAGAAATCTGTTACACTTCTATACACAAGTAATGAAGCAGCAGAAAGGAATATTAAGAAATCAATCCCATTTACAATTGCATCAAAAGCCATAAGATACTTAGGAGTACCCAAACAGGTGAAAGACCTGTACTCTTAAAGCTGTAACACGCTGATGAAAGAAAGTGAAGAAGACACCAAGAAATGGAAAGCCATTCCATGCTCATGGGTTGGAAGAGCAAATATTGCCAAAATGTGTATACTGCCCAAAGCAATCTACACATTTAATGCAATTGCTATCAAATTACCAACATATTTCCCCAGGGCTAGAACAAACAATCCTAAAATTTACATGGAACCAAAAAAGACCATGAACAGCCAAAATAATCTTGAAAAAGAAAAACAAACCTGTAGGTATCACAATTCCAGACTTCAAGGTACAGTACAAAGTTGTGGTAATCAAAATAGTATGGTACTGGAACCAAATAGATAATTATACAATTACATGGCTACAATTATATGGTTAATCTTTGGTAAAGGAGGAAAGAATATATAGTGGGAGGGGCACCTGGGTGGTTCAGTGGTTGAGTATCTGCCTTTGGCTCAGGTCGTGATCCCAGAGTCCTAGGATCCCCACAGGGAGTCTGCTTCTCCACTGCCTATGTCTCTGCCTCTCTGTGTCTCTCATGAATAAATAAATAAAATCTTTAAAAAAATTAAGAATAGAACTACCCTACAATCTAGTAATCATGCTAGTGTAATTTCTCCCCAAAACAGAATAACACTAATTCAAAGGGATATGGGCACCCCCATGTTTATAGCAGCATTCTTTAACATCAAATAATAGTCAAATAATGGAAGCATCCCAAGTGTCCATTGACCAATGAGTGGATAAGGAAGATGTGATGTGTGAGTGTATGTGTGTGTGTGCACGCACACACTAGATTATTCAGCCATATAAAGGAATTAAATCCTGCCATTTTCAACAACATGGATGGAGCTAGAGAGTATAGTGCTAAGTGAAATTAGTGAAAGACAAATGCCATATCATTTCATTCCTATGTGGAATTTAAGAAACAAAACAAATGAGCAAAGGAAAACAATGTGACAAATCAAAAAACAGACACTTAAGTATAGAGAACTGGTGGGTACTAGAGGTGAGGTGGGTGGGTGAGGGATGGGTGAAATAGGTGATGGGGATTTAAAGGGTACACTTATGATGAACACTAAGGAATGTATGGAATTATTGAATCACTACATCATACATCTGAAACTAATATAACACTGTATGTTAGCTCTACTGGAATTAAAATTAAAATCTTAATAAAAAAAGAACTTAGTCAACTAGAAATAACAAGAACTCCCTTAATCTAATAAAGGGCATCTATATAAATCCTACAGCAAACATAATTGTTACTGGTGAATGAGTTAAAAGTTTATCCTCAGATCAAGAGGAAGGAAAGAATATCGGCTATCACTACACCATTTTTATTCAGTATTGAACTGAAGGCCCTAGCCATGCAGTAAATCAAGAAAAAGAAATTTAAAAAGTAAGGATATGAAAGAAGAAATAAAACTGTCATAATTTGCAGATTATATTTTTAATGTAAAAAATTTTAAATATCTTCAGAGATCTATTAGATTTTATAAGTGAGGTTAGCAAAATTAATAAAATGTCAATATATAAAATTGTATACACACAATTGTATTTCTTTTTTTTATTTTTATTTTTATTTTATTTTATTTATTTATGATAGGCACACAGTGAGAGAGAGAGAGAGAGGCAGAGACATAGGCAGAGGGAGAAGCAGGCTCCATGCACCGGGAGCCCGATGTGGGATTCGATCCCGGGTCTCCAGGATCGCGCCCTGGGCCAAAGGCAGGCGCTAAACCGCTGCGCCACCCAGGGATCCCCACAATTGTATTTCTATATTACAGCAACAACTGGAAAATTAAAGTTTAAAATTATGCAATTTACAATTATAGCAAGAAATGTTTTTTAAAAACCCCAAGGAATAAATATAACAAAATATGCATGAGATCTTTGTAGAGAAAATTACAAACATTAGTGAAAGAATGTCAAGCCCTAAATAGCATTTATTGGAATACTAAACATTGTAAAGGCATCGATTTTCCCCCAACTGACATTTAGGTTCAATGTAGTCCCAGTACACTTTCTGGAGAAGTTGACAGCTTCTCAAATATACATGGAAATACAAAGGACCTAGAATATCCCAGATGATCAGGAAAAACAAAATTGGAGGACTCACACTACTTGATTTCAGGACGCACTATAAAGCTACAATAATCCAGACTTGAAGAACAAGGACAGACCAGCAAATAAACAGAACAAACAATCTAGAAATAGATGTACAAATCAGCTGAACTGCAACAAATTCAATGAACAACAAACAATGAAATTCAGTAGAGAAATTACAGTCTTTTGGAAATAAGCAATGTTGGAGTAACCAAGTATCTATTTGCAAAACAAATGCTCTTATTATCTCGCATAAAATTTAAAGGCTATTACATAAATGAAGCAAATATGGCCCCTAAATCCTGGCCTTCTTCTATTTGTTACTTCTTCATAGCAAACTAGGACCATTACTTCAAAGCTTGCCAGTGCCAAACTCAAATTTTACAAATCTGCTTGCTTTGAATTAGCCCAAATAATGTTTTCAGCCATTTAGAGCCTGCCTGCTTCACGGACCCTGCAAATCTGTACCCCAAATCTGCTAGCCATAGATGAGACAAGCCCTGGGGCCACGGACACTGAGCAGCTGTGGCCTGTAAAAGCCCTCTGACAAAGGCTCCCATCTTGCTGCTGAGTGACATCACTGAGTGCAATACCCCATTCACCCAAAACCCCTCCTCACTGGGAGTTCCACTGCCTTCTTGCTTTTCTAGCTGGTGGCCCTAAGCCATTAAATTGGGAGCTTTCCTGCTATGAGGGACCTCAGTCACATGCACCCTGTCCTAGCACCACTACAAAAACGAAACAAAACAAAACCTTGCTGAGAAATACTGACATATTATGATCATGTCTTTTCTTTGATTAGCCCCAAATCCTCAAACCCACTACGTGAGGCCATAAGCACGGGGAACTGGCATGTCTACCTAGTCAGGAGGACACTCAAATGGCAAATTCATTTTGGATGGTTTCAAGTGGTTGGGGCTCAACTCTGGAATGCCTCCGTGTCAGTTTGGCATGGCACTGTTCTTTTCAGTTGCTCCAGTGTGTGTGTGTGTGTGTGTGTGTGTGTGTGTGTGTGTTCGTGGTATGCTCTCTCTCTTTTAAAAAATATTGTATTTATTTATTCATGAGAGACACAGAGACATAGGCAGAGGGAGAAGCAGGATCTCTGCAAGGAGCCCAATGTGGGACTCGATCCCGGGATCATGCCCTGAGCCGAAGGCAGAGGCTCAACTGAGCCACCCAGGTGCCCTTGTGGTCTTCTCTTGTGCTTCATTAGCCCGGTCAAGCAGTAACACCAGTATTTGAATGAACTCACACCATTAGAACTGACTTTTGGCATCAGAGGTGCTGAGCTGCCCAGGGAAGGCGATCAGCTCGCCTGCTTGGGTCTCTGATACCAGGCAGGTGCTGGATACCATAAGGCCTGTAGGCCTGAGAGAAAAAGAAGAGGAGTGTCTGCCCCTGGACTGAGGGAGGGCTACTCCTGACTCCATATCAGGCTATAGAAGGAGGAGCTCCCCGTGGCTGGGCCAGGGGCTTGGGGATGAGAGGATGTCCTCTTCCCTGGAGACCACTGTGACAGCCTGAGGCCAGTTGCCTTAGTGCAGTTGTGGTTGTGGTGGGGTGGGGTGGGGGAGACATATTTGTAAGCAGCCAGCATGTCTCAGCTGTTGTGACATTGAATTATTCTGTGGCAGAATTATAATTATAATAGAATTATAGTGTCAACCGGCTAGCCTGTCCCTGGAGGGATATCCAGAGCGCCACCTTTGGGTTCATCCAGGTAAAGCATTACTTAAAGTGACCAAGGCAAGGAAGTTTTCATTCCTGACCCTCACAGAACCACTAAGGAGGTTGCTGTCTTCCTGGATAGGGGCTCAGAACCCACGAGAGGCGTGCTGGGCCTTGCTTCCAGGCAGCTTCTCACCAGGATACAGCCTGGAGAGGACTAACAGCCCAGACTCTGGGGGAAGACAAGATGGAGGTGAGGGCCCCGGGGAGGCAAAATGCCAAAAGATCTTTTTGTCCTGGTTGTTCCCTTGGAGACTATGCCTGTTTCCATTATTGGAATGGGCTGTCTCAGTCATCAGGGAGTAACAGACTAAGGCTTGTACGCTATTGGTGGGCACTGATAACCAGTTAACATTCCCTCATTGGCGTGGGTGGTTAGGACACCACAGTAGCAATTATGGCAAGGTGCTAAAGGATGACGTACTGTCATGGCTGACGTGAAGAAGCGGTACTACCATTTCATCATTCAATCCCCTGTCTGCCTGTGCTGACAGCCACTGGTAGTGAGTGGAGGCTATAAAGCTATAAAGCTTTTTCCCTTCACTAGAGCTCCTTTACCACATAGCACCACTTAGTTTTTTTAATTCTATTCTTTAAAGATTTTATTTACTCATTTGAGAGAGAGAGAGTGCGCACATGCACGCAAGTGAGAGAAAGCATGAGTGAGGGGCAGTCAGAGGGAGAGAGGAACAGAGAGAGAGGGAGAAGCAGACTCCCCGCTGAGCAGGGAGCCCAACTGGAGGCTCAATCCCAGGACCCTGGGACCATGACCTGAGCCAAAGGCAGATGCTTAACTGACTGAGCCACCCAGGTGCCCTCAGATAACAGCACTTTAATGAACAATATTCAAAATAACATGGGTAAATGGTTTGGAGTTATAGGCTTGGCTAACATGTCTCATTCAGTGAACATATCACAGGAGAATTGACCACAATCTGCCTTCACCTTTGAGGGTCAACAACAGACCTGTTTTGTTCCTGGTCGTCCGTGGGGAGACGTCAATAGTCTTGCCATTGCACATGGGTTTTGCTAACAGGACCTAGATGCCTGCCCCTCACTCCTACCAAAAGTGGCTTTGGCATCATATTGATGATATCCTCTTCACTGGACCTAGCCAAGTCTCTGTCTCAAGGACCCACAACAATGAGTGAATGCCTCCCAGAGAGGGGATAGATGATTGTCCCATTCCATAAGGTACAAGGTCTAAGGTACTCTATATAAGGTTCTTCTACTCTGTTATGCTTGGGGGCTACATTTGGAACTGAAAAGGGTAAACTATTTCCAGTCTGGTAAAAGAAAATCTCCTAGTGCTCCAACCTCCCACATCTGTGAGGAGGCTAAATGGTTGCTAGAAGTTTGGATTTTGATGCCTACACATTCTTCACTCATGCTATCTGCTGGGCCCTATCTACTGGGTAGTCCAGGGGTCTTCCATATTCAGTGAGGACCTGAGTAACAAGAGGCACTAGATAAACTAAAGGGGGCTTTAGTTTCAGCTCTCCCAATAGTGCCCCAGGGGCAGGACATACAGGTAGAAGTTTCCACCACCGAAATTTGCCTCCTGGGGCCTCTGGGACAGGCAAACTCCAACCCATGGACGTTTACTATAACCAACTTCCAGTCTCAGCCCAAATGTATTTGCCACTGGAGAGGCCACTCCTGGCAGCATACAGGGCAGTTTGGGAAACTGAGGTCCTTTCTGGGGTGGAGCAAGTTACCCCACAGACCTAGATTTCTAGTATGTCCTGCATAATGGAAAAGGCCAAGAATCTAAGTGTCTACTGATAAATGAGTGGATAAAGAAAATATGGTATATATAAAAATACTATTCAGACACTAAAAAGAATGAAATCTTGTCATTTGCAACAATATGGATGGACCTTCAGAGCATTATCCTGATGTATATATGTATGTGTGTGCGTGCGTGCGTATGTGTGTGTATGTGTGTGTATGCAAGCTCCATGTGTAATGTGGGGCTTGGACTCATGACACTGAGATCAAAAGTTGCATGTTCTACCGATGAGCCAGCCAGGTGCCCCCCAGAGCATTATTCTAAATGAAATAGCTCAGACAGGGAAAGACAAATACCATATGATCTCACTTATATGCAGAATCTAAAAAGAAACCCAAAACGAAAACCAAGCTCATAGATACAGAGAATGGATTTATGGCTGCCAGTGGCATGGTTGTGAGGTGGGCAAATGGGTGAAAGGAGACAAAAGGCACAAACTTGCAGTTATAAGCTAAATAGGTCCTGGGGATGCAATGTCCACCATGGTAACGAGAGTCAATAATATTGTATTGCATATTTGAAACTTTCTAAGAGAGTAAATCTTAAAAGTCCTTAGCGCAAGGAAAAAATATTTTTGTAACAATGTATGGTGATGGATGTTAGACTTTTGTTGTGATCATTGCACGATATATGAAAATATTGACTCACTACACAACATACTTGAAACTAACATAATATGTGAAGTATACCTCAATAAAAAATAGCATAGCTTAGATTTTCCACCTACCCTGCCATCCTACAGGCAAGAGAGAGCATAGAAAAAAAAATGGTATTTTAAAACAAGGACTCCTGAGAGAACAATGATCCTTCAAGTTCAAAAGTACTGCCCGCAGTCCTGATTACATTAAATTCACACACACACACACACACACCGTGGCATAACTGCATCATTAAAATTCACAACAAGGGTACCGGGGTGGCTCAGTCAGTTAAGCATTGCCTTCGGCTCAGGTCATGATCCTGGCTCCAAGTCAGGCTCCCTGCTTGCCAGAAGTCTGCTCCCTCTCCCTCTCCTCCACTCCTGCTCTCTCACTCTCTTGCTCTCTTGCTCTCTCTCTCAAACAATAAAATAAAATAAAATAAAATAAAATAAAATAAAATAAAATAAAATATTAAAAATCACAACAAATGAAGAGGCCACCAATAGAGACGCTATGACCTCTGCTAGTGCACACATCCACACTGGACATAACTCAATCTGTTCTCACAGATGTGGGACCCCTGACATTGTCACCAAACAGCAAAGCAATGCCCACATGGTATCTTTCACCTTTCTTTTCTCTCTTATAGAAAACCCAGAGCCTAACCACTGGAACTTCCAACCTGACAGGGACCAGCCATGGACCACTGGTTCCAGGACCATCCTCTCAGCCTGCTTCTGCTCCTCATCTAGTGTAAGCTGAGCAAACCACTCAGCACTGTCTGGAGACATCCAGACATCCAGCATCCTTATCTGCTGCCCACATACTCCACTAAAAACACCATGGAACAAACCTGGGCCTGATCCCCAAACCCAGGAGGTAGAACTAATCCCTCCTAGACCAGTAGGGCCATTTGACTGATTCCCAAGAGACAAATACCTGCCCCTCCTCTCTCTCCCCACTGCTGCCCGCAGGTGACCTCTGATTTTCACCTCTGCTCTGCTGCTCTGCCTCCTCCTTACCTGAGAACTTCCTACCTTCACCAGTGTCAGCTACACACCCACTGATGGATCACCCTGCCCTGGCAATCTACACCCTACTGCTGACAAGGTCTTTCTGGAAACAACATGCCACATGCACAGCTCAGGGTGACAAGTGACATAGGTCAGGATGGGGAGCACAAGAACTATGCCGTTGGCTATTCAGATGGCTCAGTCCTACTAACATGATCACAGACACCAACACTGAGGCTAGCGCTCCTCCTCTTCCTCTACTACTACCAGCACCACCCATGCTGGCTAAGCCAGACTCTAACACATGGCTTGTGACTCCCAGGTGCCTTCTAACTCTATGGGTTAACTTTTACTCCAAATCAGATGAAATTGACTATCACCAACTAGTGCCATCAAACAAATAGAGCAATGGGCCACTACTTATGAATCTCATTTAAGGTATTCCCAGAGAGGGTGTGCACCAATACTACAACCAGGATGCTCATGATTGGTGCAATCAAATTAAAAATGTTGTAGTCCAGACCTAATACCAACAAACCCTACAGGGCTTACAGAAAGAAAATTCCACCTCTTACCTATTCTCCAGATGATGATAAATTAAACCTTGCCAACAATGTACACCCTTAAAATTGGCCTCTCCTCCTATTAATAATAACGATCTCTTTCCTCCTTCGAAACAAGTCACGTTTATTGAAGGAGAAAGAAAGTGTACTAACCAAGTGACCCAGGGGACTTTACCACAAACTTCCTTCCTGGCTGCTAATCAATATATACAAGGAGAGCAATGTATACTACATCTTTCCTAGGTCAAAGCATGCCTAAAATATCAGTCTATGATCAGCTTGGGAATTCCTAACATTCCACAACACCGAGGACAACTTGACCCTACACTCAGTGGAAGCGGGCTCTGCAATAGATGCAACATTCATTAGCTGCCACAGTGAACAAGCAGAGCTCCTAGGTATTACAGCAAGGACAATTCCCACAAAACCCATATACGATCCCATGGAGAAATCTAACTGCTCTCTGCCTGGGAGTCTTTCCACCCAAATCCACATCTACTTGCTTACAGCTACAATCACATTTGCTGGGCCTACCAAGACCATTAACAAGGCTTCAGAAATATTTGAGTGAGACTGTCACTCTCCTTGGAGAATCCTTTTAAAAATGTCCAGAATCCCATAATAGAAGAGACAGAAACAATAATCACAAGATTAGAGGCAAGGCTAATCTGGGAGGAAATTTAGTGGTGGGTACCATCACCTTCTTCCAAGGGGCAACCTCTGAGTCTGCCTTAGAAAAATCTCCTTTAGAACAGAAGTGATAGAGCAGGTGGTCTTCTACTGCAACACAGCGAAGTCAAGATAAAAAGGGACAGAAATTGGCCAAATGTATAATACAGTTAATGTCTATTTTGGAGATACTTTGGTCCCCATGTAAAGATCCTATCTATATGTTAGTACCCCGTAGTTCACGATATAATTTGGTGTGTGGCTAAATTAACAGCTTTTTATTTTTCAAACTGCCGAGAGCACCTGCAAAGTGTATCCCACACACTGGAATCACACTGATGCTACATACTACTACTGGCAACTGGCAGGGAACCCAAGCATCAGAGCCCACTTATCAGAAGAAGGAGAAGATACAATTTACCCACCAAACCAAACCTGCATATTGCCTTTGCCACAACCATCCACAAGATGGCACATTTAACTTCATGCTGTCCTTGCTTCTGCCAACCTGATTTTAGTACACGTAGCATAACTGCCTGGCCAAGCTCCTCCATCAACGTCTTTTACCAAGAGAAGCCTATTCCTGTAAGTATCCACATCCAACAACAATATCCAGAGGCTAATCTCACAGAAATATGTGGTTAACCGTGGGCTGTGCCCATGACTATTTTAGTTGACCTAGGTGCTGAATCCACAGTAGAGAACAAGCAAAGTTGTCCGACGGCAACATTCTATCCTTCTATTAACACTCCCTGGAACTTCAGTAAGCCATGCAAACTGACCTTCATAGGAATAGAGATGCTTTACACTGCTCCCAAGCTCATGTGTTAAGAATTACAACTTAAAAAAAAAAAAAGAATTACAACTTTAGCTATAAAACAACATGGGGACAGGGGACAGATTGTTATATAAATGAGCCAATGACAGTCTCTATATATTGGTCTTATGTTGTTTACTTTTTCACAGCAGGTCAGTACCATTAGTTCAAAAATCATTGTTTCCAAAAATTTTAATATCCACATGTGGGTTTTTTTGACTTATTTAATTTAAATTCAATTTGCCAACATATAGGATAAATACTCAGTGCTCATCTCATCATGTGCTCTCCTTAATGCCCTTCCCCATCTACCCTATTCCCGTACCCACTTCCCTTTCTGGAATCCTTTGTTTCCCCATGTGTTTTTTTAAAAGATTTTATTTATTCATTCATGAGACACACACACACACACACACACACACACACACACACACAGAGGCAGAGACACAGGCAGAGGGAGAAGCAGGCTCCATGCAGGGAGCCCGATGTGGGACTCGATCCCGGGCCTCCAGGATCATGCCCTGGGCCGAAGGCAGGTGCTAAGCCACTGAGCCACCAAGGATCCCCTCCCTATGTGCTTTTTTAAAATATTTTATTTATTTATTTATTCATGAGAGACACACAGAGAGAGCCAGAGACATAGGCAGAGGGAGAAGCAGGCTCCCTGTGTGGAGCCGGATGCAAGACTTGATCCCAAGACCCTGGGATCATGCCCTGAGCCAAAGGCAGATGCTCAGCCACTGAGCCACCCAGGTACCCCTCCCTATGTATTTTAAATATAGCCCCAATAAGCAGAATTTTTGCCAGTTAGAGCCTGTCTGCTTTGTATACCCTCAAAACTGCAGGCAAAATTTGCCTGCCATAGATAAAATAAACCCTAGATCTATCTATAAAAGACACAAAACCACTGCTGCCTTTGGAACTCTTTAACCAGGAGATTCCCCACCTATCATGACATATAAGTTCCCTCTCAGATACCTCTTGCTGGGGAGTTCCCTTGTCCTCCTCCCTTTCAGATTGGTGTGGCCTTCTCCTGCTGTGAAGGAAATCCCCTGCACACATACTTTTTTTTTTAAAAAAAAAAAAGATTTTATTTATTCATGAGAGACACACACACACAGAGAGAGGCAGAGACACAGGCGAGGGAGAAGCAGGCTCCATGCAGGGAGCCTGACATGGGACTTGATCCCAGGTCTCCAGGATCAGGTCCTGGGCTGAAGGCAGACTCTAAACCACTGAGCCACCCAGGCTGCCCCCATCCTTTTCAGGCTTGTCATAGGCTATTGCCAGTTTGTGACCACATCTTTTTCCTTGAACAGCCCTGAAATCCCTTGAACTAATTATAAACAACCAGTAAATCCATTAATGAGAAACATCCTACTAATAGAATAAAAGACAAAAACCACATGACCATCATCCCCACAGACACAGAGAAAGCACTTATCAAATTTCAATACCCTTTCATCTGTAAAAGCCTTAAAAAACTAGGAATAGGGATCCCTGGGTGGCTCAGCGATTTAGCGCTGTCCTTCGGCCCAGGGCATGATCCTGGAGTCCTGGGATCGAATCCCACATCGGGCTCCCTGCATGGAGCCTGCTTTTCCCTCTGCCTGTATCTCTGCCTCCCTCTGTGTCTCTCATGAATAAATAAATAAATTATTTTTTTAAAAAAGAAAAAAGGCAAGAATATCAGTACTCCCCACTTCTACTCAACATTGCATTGGGGATTCCAACCAATATAATAAGGCAAGGAAAATGTATTAAAGGCATACATACTGGAAAAGAAGAAGCAAAATTGTTTTTATTCACAGACAACACAATCTTTTCATAGAAAATCCTGAGTTACCTACAGTAAGAAAAAATCTACTAGAATTAATAAATGGGTCTAGTGGGGTCATAGGATAATAGATAAGTAAACCAAATCAATTGCATTCTATACATTAACAACAATTTAAGAAGAAAATTAATAGTCATTCCATTTATAATGGAATGAAAAAAGAATAAAATATTTAGGAATAAATTTGACATAAGAACTTCATGACCCATACACTGAAAAATACAACACATTATCACCAGAAATTAAACAAGACCTTTCAAAAATGGAGAGATATACTATGTTCAAGGATTGGAAGACTTAACACATTTTTGAGAGAGAGAGAGAGAGGAAGAGAGAGAAAGCGGGGGAGGAGCAGAGAGAGGGATAGAGAGAATCCTAAGCAGGCTCCATGCCCAACACAGGGTTCAATCTCACAACCCTGAGATCATGACCTGAGCTGCAATCAAGAATCGGACACCCAGGTACCCCAGGAAGATTCAATATTTTTAAGATGTCAATTCTCCCCAAATTGATTTATAGATTCAGTGTAATCCCTATGAAAATCCCTGCAGGGTTTTTGTTTTGTTTTTAGAAGTTGACAAACTGATTCTGAAATTTATATGGAAATGTAAAGAACATAGAGTAGCCAAAATAATTTTGAAAAAGAGCAATATTAAAAAAAAAAAGAAAAGGAGCAATACTGGAGGACTTACACTCCCTGAATCCAAAGCTTAACAAAAAGATACAATAAGCTATATTTTTAGCTAAGGGTAGACATAGAGCTTAATGGGACAGAATAGAGTTCAGAAATAAATCCTTACATTTTTGATCATCTGATTTTTGACAAAGGTGCCAAGGCAATTTAATGGTAAAAGGCTAATCTTTTCAACAAATGGTCCTGAAACAATTGCATAACCATATGCAAAATAGAACAAAAATGAATTTAGACTCTTCTATCCCACCATCCATAACTCAAAATGAATTATAGACCTAAATGTAAAGTCTAACATGAAAAAATCTTGCAAAAGAAACATAGGAGAGGGCAGACCAGGTGGCTCAGCGGTTTAGCACCGACTTCGGCCCAGGGCGTGATCCTGGAGACCTGGGATCGAGTCCCACGTCAGGCTCCCTGCATGGAGCCTGCTTCTCCCTCTGCCTGTGTCTCTGTCTCTGTCTCTCATGAATGAATAAATAACATATTTTTAAAAAAAGAAACACAGGAGAAAATCTTTGTGACTGTGGCTTACACAAAGATTTTTTAGATGGGATGTTAAGAGTGCCATCCATACAAAATGATGAATTGGACTCCACTTAAATTTTAAAAATATTTCCTCGAGATGCCTGGGTGACTCAGTGGTTGGACATTTGCCTTTGGCTCAGGTCCTGGGATTGAGTCCCACATCAGGCTGCCTACAGGGAGCCTGCTTCTCCCTCTGCCTGTGTCTCTGCCTCTCTCTCTGTGTCTTTCATGAATGAATAAAATCTTTTAAAAAATATTTCCTCAAAAGACATCATTAGGAAAATAAGAGGACCAGCCACAGACTGTGAGGAAATACTTGTAAATCATATATTGCATAAGGAATTATATCCTGAATATACCAAAAACCTTACAATAAGATGACAACCCAATAAAAAAATGGGGCAATGGGAAGAAGTTAAGATAGTGGAGGAGTAGGGGGACCCTAAGCTTTCCTCATCCCTCAAACACAGCTAGATAAATGTCAAATCATTCTGAACACCCGAGAAATCAATCCGAGGACTCAGAGCAAAAGACTGCACATTTAAAGGTAGAAAAACAGCCACATGATGGAAGGTAGGAGCTGTGGAGAGCTGATTTGAGGGAGAAAAGAATTGCAGGTCTGGGGAGGGGAGGGAGCCCTGATCACAGAGAGAGGAGTGAGAGAGAAAGAGAGAGGGGGGAACCAGAGTGAAAGCTGTGCACAGGGGATTACACAAGAAAAACTCTTCCCCAAAGCCACTGCCTGGTAAAAGGAGAAATGCTGACTACTGCAAGTTTTTATTAGCAATAGAGCTCAAAGTCTGAAGTTTTGGAAGTCTGTGTCATCACTGGGGTCACGCCTGGCGGGCTTAGAAGGCGTGGGGAAGGAGGGCAGAGGCCTGGGAGTGAGCAGCATGGTCTGAGGATCCCCTGGGTCACACGGAGAGAAACAGTTCCCCTCCTTGTAGTGTATCTGGGAGAGGTGGCACAGCCTTGTTGGGGACAAAAGAGCTGGTGGGCACCAATGTGCTGCCCCGTTCACCAGCATAGGAACAGAGACACCTGCTGAGGGCAGCAAACCTTGGTGCCCACTGTCTGCTGTGCTTTGCCATTAATTTTGAACTGCTGTGTGGTCATGGGCCTGCCTTCCTGGGACAAACCAGCACTAGCCACAGTGTGGCAAGATCCTCCCTGAGAGGATCTGTGTGGGTCTGCCCTGTGCGGGTCCCTAAAATTTGGAGCTTTGAAACACAGTGGTGTGACTGTGATAAAACCCAGGAGTAGTGGGCTGCCTGGCCGGCAGACAGCTCGGGCACAGACAAGGTGAAGCCAGGGATCTGACGGAAACCAGGGACACAGGAGAGGAGATTGTTTGCTCTTCTGTGAGGATTTCTGAAAAGTGGTGAGCACCAACTCTCCACTCCGGGGAAAGACAGCAGGGTGAAAGACAGCAGGGTGACACCATACACCCCACCCACTTGCCCATCAGGACGGACCAACTTCAGTGAGCAACACAGTGCCCCCGAGTGGAGGCTGGAGCCACTTACACCAAGCCCCGCCCCCCTGCATCCTGCAGGTGCAAATCCACCTGAGAATCAGCAAAGAAGTATCTCTCCCAGAAGACCAGCACAAACCTCTTGCATGCACCAAGTCTACTGCTGATAGAGTGCTGCAAAGCCTCAGATCTAGGGGAAATAGGATCCTGCTTCTTTTAACAGGCAACCCAAACTCACCTAGTTAAACTTGCTACACAGTGGACAAGGCCGAAACATCCCCCACTGCAGGCAAGGAGACACTTTGCAGAGGACTGACCTGAGGGAAGGAGCAGCCACAACACAGCAGCAGAGTGCACACTCTGAAACAGGCCCTGAAGCACCAGGTCCAAGACAGTAGAGGATTTCTTCCTAATATAGCTATTACTCTCAGGAGCAGGAATATAACAGGCTTTCCTAACAATCACAAACAAACAAAAAAAAATTGACCCAGACAAAATGACAAGATGGAGGAATTCACCCCAAAACAAAGAAAATGAAGACATCACGGCTGAGGATTTAATCAATACAGATACAAGTGAGATGTCTGAACTAGGATTTTAAACAATCATCACGGGACGCCTGGGTGGCTCAGTGGTTGAGTGTCTGCCTTTGGCTTGGGTTGTGGTCCCTTGGTCCCAGGATCAAGTCCCACATCAGGCTTCCTGCAGGAAGCCTGCTTCTCCCTTTGCCCATGTCTCTGCCTCTCTCTCTGTGTCTCTCATGAATAAATAAATAAAATCTTTAAAAATAAATAAATAAAAATAAAACAATCATCATAAGGATACTAGCTGGGTTTGAGAAAAGTATAGAAGAAACTAGAGAATCCCTTACTGTGGAGATAAAAGAACTAAAAACTAGTCAGGCTGAAATTAAAAATGCTATAAATGATATGCAAACTGACTGGATTTAATGAGAGTGAAAATAGATGAAGCAGAGGAACAAATCAGTGATGTAGAAGATAAAATTATGGAAAATAATGAAGCTAAAAAAAAGAGGGAAAGAAAGGTATCAGATCACAAATGTGGACCTAGGGAACTCAGGCAACTCCTTAGAGCATAATAACATTCATATCATAGGAATTCCTGAAGAGGGATCCCTGGGTGGCGCAGCGGTTTGGCGCCTGCCTTTGGCCCAGGGCGCGATCCCGGAGACCCCGGATCGAATCCCACGTCGGGCTCCTGGTGCGTGGAGCCTGCTTCTCCCTCTGCCTGTGTCTCTGCCTCTCTCTCTCTCTGTCTCTCTCTCTCTCATAAATAAATAAAAATTTTAAAAAAAGGAATTCCTGAAGAGGAAAATGGAGCAGAAGGTTTATTTGAGGAAATTATAGCTGAAAACTTCCCTAATCTGGGGAAGGAAACAGACAGCCAAATCCAAGAAGCACAGAGAGCTCCCATTAAATACAACAAAACCTGGCTATCACCAAGACATCATAGTCAAATTCAGAAAATACACAAAGACAGAATCCTGAAAGTGGCAAGGGGGGAAAAAAGTCCTTAGCCTACAAGGGAAGACAGATCAGATTCATAGCAAACCTATCCATAGAAACATGGCAGGTCAGAAGACACTCGCAGGATATATTCAACATGCTGAATAGGAAAAATATGCAGCCAAGAATACCTTATCCAGTAAGGCTGTCATTCAGATTAGAAGGAGAGATAAAGAGTTTCTAAGACAGGGGTGCCTGGGTGGCTCAGTCAGTTGGGTGTCTGCTTTTGGCTCAGGTCATGATCCTGGGTTCCTGGGATTGAGCCCTGCATTGGGCTCCCTGGTCAGCGGGGAGTCTGCTTCTCCCTCTGCCCCCTCTCACCCTCTTATGCTCTCTCTCTTGAAGAGAATGTGCACACACATTCAAATAAGTAGATAAAATCTTTTATTAAAAAAAAGAGTTTCTAAGACAAAAACTAAAGGAGTTTGTGACCACTAAACCAGCCCTGCAAGAAATATTAAAGGAGACTCTTTGAGTAGGGGGGACAAAAGACCAAAAGCAATAAAGACTAGAGAGAAACAGAGACCATTACCAGAAACACCAACTTTACAGGTAACACAATGGCACTAAATCATTTCACCATCATAAAGGCCATATGCAAAAACCCACAGCTAATATTATCTTCAAGGGGGAAAAACTGAGAGCTTTTCCTCTACAGTCAGCAACAAGGCAGGGATGTCTTGTCAACACAGTTATTTTTTTTAATTTTTATTTGTTTATGATAGTCACAGAGAGAGAGAGAGAGAGGCAGAGACATAGGCAGAGGGATAAGCAGGCTCCATGCACCGGGAGCCCGACGTGGGATTCGATCCCGGGTCTCCAGGATCGAGCCCTGGGCCAAAGGCAGGCGCCAAACCACTGCACCACCCAGGGATCCCAAGACTGTTATTTAACATAGTACTGGAAGTCCTAGCCTCAGCAATCAGACAACAAAAAGAAAAAGTATCCAAATCAGCAAGGAAGAAATCAAACTTTCACTATTTGCAGATGACATGATACTCTATATAGAAAACCTAAAATACACCATGAAAAATTTTCTAGAACTAATACATGAATTCAGTAAAGTCACAGGACATTAAATCAATGTACAGAAATCTGCTGCATTTCTACACACTAGTAATGAAGCAGCAGAAAGAGAAATCAAGGCATCGATCCCATTTATAATTGTACCATAAACAGTAAGATACCTAAGAATAAACTTAACCAAAAAGGTAAAACATCTGTACTCTGAAAACTATAGAACACTAATGAAAGCAATTAAAGATGACACAAAGAAATGGAAAGAATTTCTATGCTCACAGATTGAAAGAACAAACATTGTTAAAATGCCTCTATTACCCAAAGCAATCTACACATTTAATGCAATGCCTATCAAAGTATCCATAGCATTTTTCACAGACCTAGAAGAAACAATCCTAAAATTTGTACAGAAACAAAAAAGACCTCGAATAGCCAAAGCAATCCTGAAAAAGAAAAGCAAAGCTGGAGGCATCATGGGATGGTTGGGTGGCTCAGCAGTTGAGTGTCTGCCTTTGGCTAGGGGTGTGATTCGGGAGACCCAGGATTGAGTCCTGCATCAGACTACCTGTGGAGAGCCTGCTTCTCCCTCTGCCTATGTCTCTGCCTCTTTCTCTCTGTGTCTCTCACAAATAAATAAATAATCTTTTAAAAAATAAAACAACAAAGCTGTAGTCATTAAGGCAGTATGGTACTGGCACAAGAACAGACACATAGATCAATGGAACAGAAAAGAAAACCTGGCAATGGATCCACAACTACATGGTCAACTAATCACTGACAAAGCAGAGAAGACTATCCAATGGAAAATAGCCTCTTCAACAAATGGTGTTTGGAAAACTAGACAGTAACATGCAGAGGAATGAAACCGGACCACCTTCTTACACCACACACAAAAATAAATTCAAAATGGATGAAAGACCTAAATGTGAGACAGGAAACCACCAAAATCCTAGAGGAGAACACAGGCAGTAACCTCTTTGACCTCGGCTGCAGCAACTTCTTAATAGACATGTCTCTAGAGATGAGGGAAACAGAAGCAAAAATGGACTTTTGGGAGTTCATCAAGATAAAAGCTTCTGCATAGTGAAGGAAACAATCAACAAAACTAAAAGACAGCCTATGGAATGGGAGAAGGTATTTACAACTGACATATCTGATAAGGGTGAGTATCCAAAATCTATCAAATAGCATTCATAACTAAAGTTTTATTAGAACACAGCCATGCCCACTTCTTTAGAAGTTGTCTAGACTGCTTTCCCACTACCATGGCGGAGACAGGCAGAGACCATATATGGCCCAGAAGGCCTGAAGTATTTCCTACCTAGCCTTTCATTGAAAAAGTTTGGGGGATCCCTGGGTGGCTCAGCGGTTTAGCGCTGTCCTTCGGCCCAGGGCCTGATCTTGGAGACCCAGGATCGAGTCCCACATCGGGCTCCCTGCATGGAGCCTGCTTCTCCCTCTGCCTGTGTCTCTGCCTCTCTCTCTGTGTCTCTCATGAATAAATAAAATCTTTAAAAAAAAAAAAAGAAAAAGTTTGCCGACTCCTATAGTAAACTACATGAAACATAGAGTTTCTTTAGATCAGTGGTTCTCGGATGGGGTCAGTTTTGTCCCCCAGGGGCCATCAGTCAAGGCCTAAAGACTTTTTTGGTTGTCACAACTGGGAGGGATGCTACTTCATCCAGTGGGAGACCAGGGATGCTGGCAAACATCCTATGATGCACAAGTCAGCCCCCGCAACAAAGAATGATCCAGACCCAAATGTCAATAGTACCAAGGTTGGAAACTCCGGTCCAGAAAACAGAGACAACTGCATATTTAAAGGTGGATACCACGGCCTCGCCCTGAATAAACTAAACACTATACTCTTGCCCTTGACTCTACTAACTATGTCCAGCCTCTACATCCCTACCCTCCATGTCACTATAGCCTGACTCCATGCAAGGTATGTTCCCAGTGGGCCCTGCTCACGGCCCTCACAATTCCTCATCAGCCTCCTTAACCTCCCATCCTTGCTGCCATGCTCTGCTCATCTAATTCCATATAGCATCACCCTTCCATGTCTCTACTGGTCAGGTTCTTTCAGTTCAGACCTATCCACCCCTCCCCTGGCTCCCTGGTTGACTAGCTCTCCTGATTCTCCATCATTGCCCAGACCAGGAGGGTCTCAGTGGCAAGCCCATTCCCAGTGCTGGGAAGGTAAGAAGCTGTACCTCATACCAAACTGACTGACCCACTCCCAATTTTTGTCCTGGGGGACATTGGGTGCTTGAGGCAGAGCTTCCCGAGTCAGGGGTAGGTATATTGCCCTCCACCCAGATCACTGGGGCTGAAAGTTCAATGGGGGAAAGCATAAGAGAGAGAGAGAGAGAGAGAGAGAGAGAGAGAGAGAGAGAGAGAGAGAGAATGCTGCATAATGGCCTATTAGGTCTGGCTCTAAAGCTATGAATCCTACCTCAGATGCTTGTGATATGTAGACACTTGAGCACCTTATTCCTAGGCCTTTCTGGGACTTGGCTTTCTAAATTTTTGAGAAGAGAAGGGTGATCACACATACTGTGTGTGAGGATTATAAATACCAAGGATTATTGGGCACCAATACTATTGGTTATTAGTATTATTAGTCAGTTGAATGTTTGACTTGATCTCCACTCAGGCCTTGATCTCATCATGGTCATGAGTTCAAGCCCCACATTGGGCTCCATGTTTTACTTAAAAATAAATACCAAGGATTGTTATTACTGTAATATAGTAATAAGTATAGGATTCAGAATTAGGCTGTGAGCATCCTGAGGAACTTGTGGGGGTTTCTAGGGAGAGAAGGGGACATTCTGGTTGGGGGCAGGGGGATGGGGATAGGCATGCGGTAACAGAAATAACAACAGGGCAGCCCCAGTGGCTCGACGGTTTAGCGCTACCTTCAACCCAGGGCGTGATCCTGGAGACCCAAGGATCGAGTCCCATATCAGGCTCCTAGCATGAAGCCTGCTTCTCCCTCTGCTTGTGTCTCTGCCCTTCTCTCTCTCTCTCTCTCTCTCTCTCTCTCTCTCTCCCATAAATAAATAAAATATCTTTTAAAAAAAGAAATAACAATAATAATAGCCAACACTTACACAGCCTCTACTATGGCTCCCCCTGACCACTGTGTGAGGGGCTTTCTACCAGTAAGTTTGTCTGATCCTCCCAAAAGCCCTGTGAGGCAAATATCCCTATTTCACATGTCAAATGTTTTCGTCATGGGACACCTGGGTGGCTCAGTGGTTGAGCATCTGCCTTGGGCTCAGGTTGTGATCCCGGGGTCCTGGGATTGAGTCTCCCCACAGGGAGCCTGCTTCTCCCTCTGCCTATGTCTCTGCCTCTGTTTCTCGTGAATAAATAAATAAAATGTTTTTTTTTTTTTAAAAAAAACCCACAAATGTTTTCATCACTGGAGCAATCTCCCAGCCTTCAGAACCCAAGAGGTAAAAGCTCTGAATGGAAAATACCAACCTGAAATGCCCACGTGCACAGGGAAGCTATCCTTGCCCATGGAGACCAGGTGGCTCCAACTCTCCAGCATCAGGCTCCTGAGAATGGTCCAGCTTCCTCCAGCTGGAGGGCCATCCACAGCCACATCCTCAGGTGGCACAGCTTGTAACCATACATTCCTGTCCACTCTGGGCAATGTAGGAAACACAGGTGGGGGATTTCTCATCGCTTTCCTAGTCATACTGCTCTGTGAGGAGTGAGGTAGGGTTCCTACCTGAAAACAAGTCTGTGTTACACCTTGGGGAAAAACCAAAATCAGAGAGGAAATGATGCCTCCAGATATGAAGCACTGAGAAGGACACAGCATCACTTCTGGTGGCATTCCTACCAGAGGTGCATGATCTGAATCCAATCATGAGAAAACATGACATAGATCCAAACTGAGGGCCATTCTCAAAGCACATAACCTTCAAAAGTGTTGAGGTCACACAAATCAAGGATATTACCTTGCTTGGACTGCCATGACAAGGCACCACAGGCTGAGTGGCTTCAACAGAGATCTATTTCCTCACAGTTCCAGAGTCCAGAAGTCCAAGATGAAGATGTCACCAGGTTCAGTCTTATTCTGAGGTCTTGCTCCTTCGCTTATAGATGGCCACCTTCTCCCTGTCTTCACATGGTCTTCCCTCTGTATGTATCTGTGTCCTAACTTCCTTTCCTTATTTTTAAAAATATTTTATTTATTTGTTCATGAGAGACACAGAGAGAGGCAGAGACACAGGCAGAGGGAGAAGCAGACTCCCTGCAGGGAATCCGATGTAGGACTCCATCCCAGGACCCCATGATCACCCCTGAGCCAAAAGCAGATACTCAGCCACTGAGCCACCCAGGTGCTCCCTAACTTCCTCTCCTTATAAGGACACCAGACAGATTGGAGGAGGCCCACCCGTATGAATTTATTTAACCTCAATTACCTCTTTAAAGACCTCATCTCCAAATAGAGTCACATTATGATATGCTGGGAGTTACAACTCCAACACATGAATTGGCAGGGGGTAGTGGGCAGCTGGAAACAATTCAGCCTATAACATCAAGGGAAGATTTGAGAAACTGTTCCAAATTAGAGGAAACTAGAGAGACATAACTAATCCAATGTGTGGTCCCAAATCAGATCCTGTACTGGAACTGGTGAAAATGAATGAGATCTAGGGGTGGATGTAACACAGTTGTGTCAATGTTAAATTTCCTGATTTTTTAAAATATCTTTTTTTAAAGATTTTATTTATTTATTCATGAGAGACAGAGACATAGGCAGAGGGAGAAGCAGGCTCCATGCAGGGAGCCCAATGTGGGACTCAAACCCAGGACTCCAGGACCACACCCTAGGCTGAAGGTGGCATTAAATCACTGAGCCACCTGGGCTGCCCAAATTTCCTGATTTTTATAACCACTGCATTGTGTTGGTTGTTGTTAATGGACTCAATGTTTGTGCCCCTCCTCAAATTTATATGTTGAAGCCCTAACACTCAGTATGGCTGTGTTTGGAGATGGGGTCTCTGAAGAAGTAATTAAAAAGTAATGAGGTTAAGTGGAGATTGTAAGGGAAGGGCTCTGACCAGGAAGATTGTAAGACTTTAGAGACCTTGCTCACACGGGTACACCCCCCTCTCCCCGATGTCCACACACAAGGAAAGGCCACGTGAGGACACAATGAGAAGGGAGTTACCAATACATCAGGAAGAAAGCCCTCATTAGAGATGGAGTTAACTAGAACCTTGACCTTGCACTTCTCACCTCCAGAACTGTGAGAAAATACATTTTTGTTGCTGAAGCCACTTAGTCTGTGGTATTATGTTGTAGCAGCCTGAGCTAAGACAGTGGTAGGTAGAACATACTTGTCCTTAGGAAATGCACAGAGACGTTGAGAGGCATGGAAGCATCATGTTCACAACTTACTCTCAAATGGTTTGGGGTAAAAAATACATACATAATGTGTGTGGGGGTGGGGTGGGGGGGAGATAGAGGGAAGAATCTTAAAACAAATGTGGCAAAATACTAACAACTGTTGAATCTGGCTGAACGGCACATAGGAGTTCTCTGTATTGTTTATGGAAATTATCTCTAAGTTTGAAATTATTGGTAAATAAAAGGTTAAAAGTTAACTTTGTTAGTTCCATTGGGATATGGGATCGATAGGAATTAAAGTATTTTTTTATTTGAGAGAGTGCATACAAGTAGGGGGGAGGGGCAGATGCTTAACCAACTGAGCCACTCAGGCACCCCTAAAGCAGTATTTTAGAACAATATTTATGGAGTCTTTCCAATCTGGCTGGGTTCTCTGTATTGAAGATAATCTCCATGGGGCACTCAGGTGGCTCAGTTGGTTGGGTGTCTGCCTTCAGCTCAGGTCACTATCTCAGGGTCCTGAAATCGAGCTTTGTGTCCGGCTCCCTGCTAAGCAAGGGAGTCTGCTCCTCTGCCTCTCACTTGTGTGCTCTCTCTCTCAAGCAAATAAATAAAATTTTTAAAAAAGATGACCTCCTTACTTGGGTACAATATTGGTCCCTTGGGCCTACACTTTGAGTGACCCCATCTTTGCTCTCTCTGCAGTCCTGTGTCTATAAGACAAGCAGATTCCCATCATTCTAAAGATGAAGTTGTTGCTGCTGAATGGGTGGCCTGGGTCATCTTCATTAACTCTCCCAGCCTGCTAGGAGGGCCACTGCAGGGAAATTCATCCAGAGCACTACAAAGCATTTCCCTGTTCCCTAAAGCATCTTGACACAGCTCTCTTTGCTTTGTGTGAGACAGAGGGCACAAGCCCCTACCTATGCTCACCAGGAACACGATAATGACTCAGGACACTTCCTCTTACCACTTCTTCCTTCCCTCTCACCCAAACGAAAAGGCCATTGCCCTGACCGGAGGAGACCCCACCAACACACTTTGTCTCCTTTCCACAGGGGGGCAGAGCCCAAAGTCTTCAGCATACAGAGAGCCTGGCAGAGCCAGCTAGGGAGATGGAACATGCTCAGGACTCCTCTGGAAGAGCCCCATGGCCCTCAGTGGCTGGCTTTCACCTGGCGTACGGCTCCCTGTCAAGCCTCCCTCTGTTGCTGAGGAGCACCCTCTGCTGCTGAGGAGCACCCTCTTCTGCTCCCTTTGCTTAGAGGGCTTCTTGGGGCTCATTCCCTGAGGGGTCATCCAGCCCTGCCCCCACATCCTGGGAAACCTCTGCCCACCCCCTCTTGGAAGAGTGACCCCCAGCTGGCACCGGAGCTGGCCCCCCTTCAGCCCTTCCTGGGTGCCCCCACCCACAACCATTTCTGTCCATCCACAAGGCATTCTCTTCTTTCTTTAGATCGTGGCTGATATCCCTACTCCCCAGGCCCTTCCTGCACACTCCTTCTCAATTGCAGTTAATCCCCTGCTCCCTCAGGACCTTTCCCAGAGGAGCGCCTGGTGGCAGATGCATAGTACTTTTGAAAGCTGTTGTGCATTGGTTCTTGGAGTCATTTCTCAGTCAAGTGCTGGATTCTATGTTAGGAACTACGGTTCAGCCTCTGCCCCTGGGGGACAGAGGGGCTGCATTGCAACAGCACCCTTGTAGGACACTGTTCCTGGTGTATCAGGAGCCAGTTTCAACCACTGCCCTGCCAATGTGACCTGGGCTCTTCATTCCGGTGGTCTGGGACCCAATAAGCCTCACCATGCAGCAGATGGAGGCAGTGCTCTGGGGAACAACAGTGTGCTTTGTGACCCTCTACCCACAGAGGGCCACCGACCACCTTGGCCTCTTGATGGGGGTGGGAGGTGAGGGAATGTGCCTTATTTGAGCCTGGATCAAAGCCCTCTGAAGTCTTTTCATTATGGCAGTTCCACCTCCACCCTAATTCCTCCCCCCTTCTCAGTACCAGCAGCCTCGGGCCACACTACCCTCCCAGCCAGTGCCAACTCTTGTCTTCCTTGCTCCTCATAATGTTCATGGTGGTGTCGTCAGGATAGATTTCTCAGCTCCTTCAGAGCAGATTCCATTTTATAGTGCTCTTCATCCCTTCACTTGGCATAACCTTGGCATATTGTAAGAGTCCGAAGATTAGCGTTTCTGAATGTGTGGAAGAGGAAAGAAATTTCCTACTCAGGCCTCAAACATCACCTATTACTTCACCTGATTTCTGTGTCTGCTTTCTGTACCTGCGTGGCTCAGTGGTTGAGTGTCTGCCTTCAGCTCAGGTCATGATCCTGGGGTCCTGGGATCAAGTCCCGTATCAGGCTCATCGCAGGGAGCCTGCTTCTCCCTCTGCCTGTGTATATGACTCTCTCTCTCTCTGTCTCTCATGAATAAATAAATAAAATCTTAAAAAAATAAATCACTGATTTTTAAAAACCCGGTCTCCCCTGTGAAACCCGAAGATCCATTTTTCTCAGAGCACTGACAAATGGCGTGCCTATTATTCTTAAAGGACTTGGAAGAAGAAGAGCCAATGTCCAATGATCAATCACTAGTGGAAGACACAGTGTCATGGAAGTTCCATCCTTGCTGTCATTGGCAGTAGGCCCGACATACAGGGCAAATCAGGGAGGGCCACAGGGTCTGCGTAAGAGCCACCCAGCTGTACGGTGAAAGAATTGGGATCCACCCCCAGGTGACCTGCCTCCTTGACTTTACCATCTCACACCCAGTGGACCAATAACCATTGCTGCAGCCACTCTACCCAGCACAGAAAAGGCTCAACTGTGGGCAGAGACTCTTCTGGGGCCCTCTGCCCCCTGGCTGTGTTAAACACATTGGTACAGGGGATGGCAGTCTCTTTTAAGTGAAAGCTTCAATGACGCTCACTTGGTATAATAGCCTCAGACAGAAGTTGCCAGTTTCTAGTGGAGAACCAGATCGGCCTGTGTGAAGAAGAGCAGAAGAGAGCAGGAATGCCATTGCTCTGGCCTGTCCCATCTAAAGATGCCAGGCATGGGTGAGGGAGAGCAGGCAATGAAAGACTCTGACCCACTGAAAGGGAATATAGAGCTCACTGTTCAGGACCTGGCTGTCTAGATAGCAGGAGACCAAACAGGTGCTGAACAGATGAAGGGTCTACTTGGGTACTTTGAACAGCCCTGATGTGTCGTTAAACAAAATCTTGCTCTTTTGCTTTTTGCTTTTTTGCACGAGTGGTATACACATCTTTGGGCCCCTTTATGGCCTCCTGCGCTGGCCCCCACCTATGGCTAGTGTTGGCTGCAAAGGGCAGACCTGGCACCAATGGTGTGCCCATGCTTTCTGTCTCTGTTAAGCCTGTATCACACTGGAAGTATTATTTGGGGTATAAAATTTTTATTTAAAAAAGATTTTATTTATTTATTCATGAGAGACACAAGACGGAGAAGCAGGCTCCCTGTGGGGAACCCGATGCAGAACTCGATCCCAGGACCCCAGGATCACAACCTGAGCTGAAGGCAGATGCTCAACCACTGAGCCACCCAGGTGCTCCGGGGTATGAAATTTTATTTTATTTTATTTTATTTATTTTTTGGGGGTATGAAATTTTAAATAAAATAATCTCTCCATAATTCAACCCAAGTAATCATTGCCCTCTAGAACAAACAGAATAAAATTTGAGATATCCACTTGTAAAGCTATTAAAAAGAATGAAATTTTGCCATTTGCCACATGGGTGGACCTGGACGGTATTCTGCTAAGTGAAATAAATCACAGAGAAAGACAAATACCACATGACTTCACTTTTATGTGGAACATAAGAAACAAAACAAACAAACAAAACAAAACATAGCCCAGACTTAGAAATAGAGAAAACAGATTGGTGATTGCCAGAGGGGAAGAGGATTAATGGGTGGAGATAATGAGTAAGGGGGGATCAAGAAATAGGAACTTCCAGTACTAAAATATGTAAGCCATGGGGATATAATGTATAGCATGGGGAATATAGTCAATAATATTGTGTTAACTTTGTAACAGATGGATTCTTCCACCTTCATGTATTCCAAAAAAATCAACAAAATGAAAAGGCAAGCTACTGAATTGGAGAACGTATTTGCAAATCCTCTATTGGATAAGGGGCTACTCTCCAAAATACATAAAGAATTCAAGTTTGAAAGTTGCCGAGAGAGTAGATATTAAAATTTTTTTTGATTGCGGCAGAGATTACTAAAGCAGGAGAACCCCAGTGGAGGAAGGTACATTTCAGGACAGAGTCAGGACCACTTGTTCAGCTGCCTCTCCACACCAGGGAACTCTGCTTCCTAAGTTAAAGCCCCGAAGGTCCTAGAGTGTGAGGAGACAAATATTGTCAATTATACTTCAATAAAAGTTTGATGCTCCTGTGTCTCTGCCTCTCTCTCTGTCTCTCATGAATAAATAAATAAAATCTTAAAAAAAAAAAAGAACGGACAAAGGACCTGTGGTAAATCTATAGAGTGGAATACTCGAGAGTAATGGAAACAACAGGTCGATGCAACGATGTGGGTGAAAGTCATAAAGATAACGATGGCTGGAAGGCTGACCTCAAAGGGCACATACCATGCGATGCCATTTAGATAAGTTCAAACACAGACACAACTAACCTAGCCTGGGAGAAATCAGGATAACAGTTACCTTTGGGGGGGCGGGGACTGTTATGGAGAGTAGATAGGAAGGGAATTCTGGGATGCTAGTAAGAAAGGAAGCTGGCCTGACACAGCTGGGCCTTGGGATTCCTCTGCTGAACGGGAACATTTTTACAGAAGAAAAACAGACCAGGTCACTCTACAGCTGGGATGAATCAAGACAACATCTCTAATCATGTCTGACCACAAACAAAAACACATTGTCCAAACCACAAAAATGATCGAATACCCTCCCTTTGTCAGCTAGTGTGAGTGACTCGTGCTTCTTTACCGATTACTTTTAGCGTTTCTTCACTCCTTCCACCATACAGGCTTCAGACACTCCCTGCTTCCTGACAGCACCCAATCTAGAGCCACATCTGGCTTCTTTAATCCTCCCCCAAATCACCTACAAGAGGCCCATATCCTGCAGGTCTTTTATCACACCCCCTTACTGAGACACCACACTGTTGTGCATTCTTCCTCGCTGCACTGAGTGATAAATCCAACTTGCTCAACCTCATGTGTGTCCCTGGTGGTCTTCGGCTAGAGCGCTCGGACACACAATATGCTCTGTTCCTTGAAATGAATAATGTCTACATGGAAGTGTTCATTTGAGAGATTCATCATGCTTATGTGCTTGTTACTTATGCCTTTGTGTGTGTGTGTATATATACACATATAATTGCAAGACCTCCTCCATATGGATCTCCATAACCTCTTCCACCATACCCTCCTCTTCCACCATAGCCCCCTCCTCTTCTACCATAATCTCCCCTCCCACCATAATCTCCTCTGCCTTGAAAACCTCCTCCTCTACCTCCCCCTCCCCCACTTCCTCCCCACCCTCCTCCTCCTCCTCCTCCTCCTCCACTACCACCACCACCGCTGCCTCCCCAACCTCCCCCACCTCTCCAGCCACCTCTTCCACCCCCACCACCTCCTCGACCACCCCCACCACCCCAACCACCCCTTCTGCCCCCTTCTTGTCTCTTTTGCCAAGGGGGCATTTCAGGGGGTGGTGGTTCAATTTCATTTGGCCATCCTCCTCGGTCAGGCACCCTTCCCATCAGCATACCCATACGCATGCTTATGGCAAGTTACCCAGTGTATTAAAGCTTCCCAATTAAAAAAAAATTAATGTAACAAATACCAAACCACTGAGTGTTCATATAACGAAACTTCTTTGAACTCCTGTAACGCACTTGGGACTTTTCTGGGTGTCTGGGTGCACAGAAATGCAGAATACACATTTCCTGTCCTCGAGGGGTTTATAGCCAGTGAGTAAGGGACAGGGGAGGCAAAGTAGGGAGTGACAGGTAGGGGGCTACGAACCAAATTTGCAGAAATCCCAGTTGTTGAGAAATGTTATAGACAAGATATTAACCAGAGAGAAAGGAACATAACAAATCTACCTTGTTTTAAATATAGGTGAGATATTCTCATAATATTTATAAATCCACCTTGTTTGTCTTAAATGTTATAGATATTTACCAAGGTCCCTGGTTAGCTTTCTATAAAAGACCGACCAGAAAAGCCCTCAGTGGCAACCCACTCAGAGCCCCACTCACTCTAGAGTGCTTCTTTCCTTTCTGTTCTAACCCTCTCTTTTTTAAAAAAAAGATTTTATTTATTCATTCTTGAGAGAGAGAGAGAGAGAGAGAGAGAGAGAGAGAGAGAGAGAGAGGCAGAGACACAGGCAGAGGGAGAAGCAGGCTCCATGCAGGGAGCCTGACATGGGACTCAACCCCGGGTCTCTAGAATCACACCCTGGGCTGAAGGCGGCGCTAAACTGCTGAGCCACCTGGGCTACCCCCTGTTCTCACCTTCTCACCTTCACTTAATAAACTTTCACCTCACACATAGCCAACAAGCATATGAAAAAAAGCTCCACATCACTTGCCATTGGGGAAATATAAATCAAAACTACAATGAGATATCATCTTATACCAGTGAGAATAGCTAAATTTAATAAGACAGGAAACAGCAAATGTTGGAGAAGATGTGGAGAAAGAGGAACCCTCTTGCACTGTTGGTGGGAAGGCAAGCTGGTGTAGCCACTCTGGAAAACAGTGTGGAGGTTCCTCAAGAAGATAAAATAGAGCTACCCTATGACCCAGCAATTGCACTACTGGGTATTTATCCCAAAGATACAGATGTAGTGAAAGGATAGCTGTACGCCAATGTTCATCGCAGCAATGTACACAATAGCCAAACTGTGGAAGGAGCCAGGATGTCCTTTGACAGATGAAAGGATAAAGATGTAATACACACACACACACACACACACAATGGAATATTACTCAGCCATCAGAAAGGATTAATATTTACCATTTACATCAGCATAGATGGAACTGGAGGGTATCATGCTGAGTGAAGTAAGTCAGTCGGAGAAAGACAATTATCATATGGTTTCACTCATATGTGTAATATAAGAAATAGCGAAAGAGACTATAAGGGAAAGGAGGGAAAGTGAGTGGGGAAAAAATTAGAGAGGTAGACAAACCATGAGAGACTCCTAACTGGGAAACAAAGGGCTGCAGAAGGGGATGGGGTAACTGGGTGATGGGCATTAAGGAGGGCACATGATAAGATGAGCACTGGGTGTTATACTATATGTTGGTAAATTGAACTTAAAAAAATATTTAAAAATTAAATTAAATTTAAAAATAAAACAAAATAAACTCTCACTTCATCCTTTGTCTGCAAGGTTCATTCTTTGGCTCCATGGGACAAGAACCCAGCAAATATGCTGCAAAGCTGTGGAAGAGCTGTTTTGACAGGTGCACCGTGTCCCTCGGCTGATTGGGAAAAGGCATTTCCCTGTGGTCACATCAGGAGGGACAGGATGCAGCAAGTGCTGGATAAATGTGGTAGGTAGCTGCCCACACCCAGGAATGAAAAGTCTGGAATGGAGGGTTTAAGAGGCCTTTAGTTTCTGGTTTCAAAACCAAACACCACTAAAAAGAAAAAGACCGTTTTTTAACATATATATTTTAAGATTTTATTTATTTATTCATGAGAGACACACAGAGAGAGGCAGAGACATAGGCAGAGGAAGAAGCAGGCTCCCCGTGGGGAGCCTGAAGCGGGACTCGATCCCAGCACCCCAGGATCACGACCTGAGTCCAAGGCAGACGCTCACCACTGAACCACCCAGGTGCCCTGAGACCAGTCAAATTCAATTAAGATAAAATTAAGATGAAAACAGAATTAGGCATGAGAAAGGAAGTATAATTAAAATATCTAGAGATTTTTTTTTATGATAGTCACAGAGAGAGAGAGAGAGAGAGGCAGAGACATAGGCAGAGGGAGAGGCAGGCGCCAAACCTCTGCGCCACCCAGGGATCCCATATCTAGAGATTTTTAAAGTGTGAGAACACTATGTGAATTTTCCAAAGAAAATGGGGATAATGATAGTCCTCACTTGATAGCTTCTTAGTAGATAAAATAAAAGCCGAAGAAAGCAAAGCACTTAGCACAGGGCAGCCCGGGTGGCTCAGCGGTTTAGCGCCGCCTTCAGCCCAGGGTGTGATCCTAGAGACCCGGGGTTGAATCCCACGTCAGGCTCCCTGCATGGAGCTTGCCTGTGTCTGTATCTTTCATGAATAAATAAATAAGATCTTTTTTAAAAAGCACTTAGCACAGTGTTAGCACCTAAGGGCTGAACTGTAGCTATTATTTCTGTTAGCACCTGCCTATCTCCCCCAATCAGGATGCCCCCTTTTTTGCCCTAGAAAACCCATCATTCCGTGAGCTCACAGCCTAGCTCAGGACGCTCCGCACCAGTCACGAGTTAGCTATTACTACCATCTTCATTTCAAAGTTGTAACTGAAGAAACTGAGGCACGGATAGGAAAAGAAAACAAAAACACAGTGGCCAAGTTTACAGAAACCACAATCTTCAGAGACTCGGTCCGGCCACAGATCGAGCTCCTAAATATTAGGTAACGCCGCAGCCACCCCGCTAGTGGGCGCAGCTCTCGCCCCGAAAGACAACGCCCACAAGGAAGCGCAAGGAAGCCCTTGCTCTGGAAGCCCCATCCAGTGGGCTGCGAACCGTAGTGGGCAGGGCGTATGGGGCGCCTAGGAACGCCCCGCTTTCGTTAGAATGCCCCTGGACTCCCCACCCCTTACTTGACGCCCCGCCCTCACGTAGAGCTCCCAAACGAACTTTCCCTCACGTACACCGGCCCCCCACGCCCCGCCCCCCACGTCCTGCACACCCCGGCCCCTAGAGAACGCCCCACGTGCTCCGCCCATCACGCAAGAGTGCGCCGGTGCACCGCCCGCCACGTTAGACCGCCCCACTCGCCACGCCCTCACGTAGAACGCCCCAAACCCCACCCTCACGTGGAAAGACCCACAGGTCCTGCCCACCACGTAGCGCGGCACTCGCCCCGCCCACACATAGGACGCCCTCACCTGCCCTGCTTTTACATTAGACCGCCCACACGCCCCGCCTTCTATGTAGAACCGCCCACATATCCCGCCCACCACGTTAGACCTCTGCGCTTACCCTGCCCCCACGTAGAACGCCCTTCACGTAGAACCCACATGTCCCGCCCACACGTAGAGCGCGCCACTCCCTCCGCACACACGTAGCAAGACGCCTAACCCCGCCCACTACGTTAGGCCGCCCCCGTGCCCCGCCCAACACGTAGAGCGTCCCGCTCGCTCCGCCTGCCCGTAGGACACCCCCCCACATCCCACCCCCTACGTAGAACCACCCACTTGTACCGCCCCCCACGTAGAGCATGCCACTCGTTCTGCCCACGCGTAGAATGACGTCACAGTCCTGCCCACCGTTAGATCGCACACCCTGGCCCCGCCCAACACGTAGAACGCCTGCTCGCTCCGCCTCCCGTAGAACGCCCCCACACCCCACCCCCTACGTATACCCCTGTCCCGCCCATCACGTAGAGCGCTCCACACGCCCGCCCACCCTTAGAACGTCCTCACATGCTCCTCCCAGCACACTCCCGCCCTTCACGAAGAACGTCTCGCTCGCTCCGCCCACACGTAGAACGCCCCCAAACCCCACCCACCACGTAGACCTGTCCATAGCCTGGCCCACTGCGTAGACCACGCCACACATCCCGCCCTTCACGCAAAACGTCCCGCTCACCCCGCCCTTCAGGTAGAACGCCACACCGGTTTCGCCCAACTTTTGATCTCGGTGCTTGCCTCGCCCTCTTCGTGGAAAGGCCGCCCAGGTTGTAGCCTTTCTAGTCCCTGGAATAGACTCGCACCTGGGACTCCTGCTGCTTCAGTCCCCGCGAGCACTGTCTTTACCACCTCTCCACGGATGGCGTAGAACCAAACTGAGCAATGGAGAGAGGAGAAGGGCTGTGCTGTATAGAATTGGACGGGCGGGCGGAGAACTCTAGATTTCTGTCCGAGTGGGGACAGGTCTAGTGGGAATCCTATGGGGAGCGTGCTCGGCAGCGGGACGGGCATCAGGGGATTGCAAACGACGGTGAGAGGCGGGACGCACAGGTTAATCCCAGGCAGGGGTGAAACGGCTATGTGAGGGATGGGGACCTGGATGCACCCTTATGTATGTAATGGCAGGGGCATCTTAGCAGTTGAAAGTCCCCAGTTATAGGTGAAAATAGCCTAGTGGGTCTGGGGTCAGTGGGAGTCTGTTTATCCCTCTGCCCCTCACCCGACTCATGGTCTCTCTCTCTGTGTCTCTCAAATAAATAAATAAAAAAATTTTAAAATTTAAAAACCCCACCTTTTTGTACTGAAAATGTCTTAAGGATTCTTTCTTGACTGCCACTTCTGGCCCACATCACAACAGGTGTCAACGGGGGCAAAAGGCCTTCAGAGCACATGTGTTATGTGTAGAAGGGGAACTGGCATACACATGAGCTACTCTTTGTGGTCCCTTGTGCCACACGTGGGTTTTACAGGGTCAAGGGTGGGGGTTTTCAGAGTACCAGATCTGTATCCAAAGGGCTGTGGGCTGGCTTTTGCCAGGCTGAGGCTGCCAAGTCACAGTGAGATAGTGCTCTGGGCCCGTGACTCAGGCAGGATGGATGTCTTTAAAATCCACATGGAAGGGATCCCTGGGTGGCGCAGCGGTTTGGCGCCTGCCTTTGGCCCGGGGCGCGATCCTGGAGACCCTGGATCGAGTCCCACGTCGGGCTCCCGGTGCATGGAGCCTGCTTCTCCCTCTGCCTGTGTCTCTCTGCCTCTCTCTCTCTCTCTCTCTACCCCCCCCCGTATGACTATCGTAAATAAATTTAAAAAAATTAAAAAAAATAAAATCCACAGGGAAGACTCCTTCCCCCCCTACACCATAAACTGTAGGAAGCATCTTCCTCCTGTCATGTCCTTTCAGTGAGCGAGTGCCCTCTCCTGAGAAATCTTAACCTTCTGCTCACTTCAAAGAAGAAATGTTCGGGCAGCCCCGGTGGCTCAGCTGTTTAGCACCGCCTTCAGCCCAGGGCCTGATCATGGAGACCCGGGATCAAGTCCCATGTTGGGCTCCCTGCATGGGGCCTGCTTCTCCCTCTGCCTGGGTCTCTGCCTCTCTGCGTCTCTCTCATGAATAAGTAAATAAAATCTTAAAAAAAGAAATGTTTATAGGAAGTTGGTTGCTTATCATAAAGTATATATTGAAGAGTGCTCACAGCAAAGAGGCAATAAATTGATAATGCCACAGATATAAAACAGCAATAGTAACATAAAGGGGGCTTTCTACATTCCGCATGAAGTTTTAAAATATGAATTCCAATCAGTCTGTGAAAAGCTAATATATATTTAAATTCATAGCAATACCGTTAAAATATACATTAAAAGGGATATAGTCAAAAATTTACTAGACAAATTGGAATGCTGGAAATATACAAATAATTTAAAAAGGAGTCAGGAAAAAAACAAAAATAGAGGAAACAATCAGAAAAGTAATAAACTATAGGACATAAATCCTAACAATAATTACATTAAATATAAATATCCTACAAATTTTAGTATTATTTGTTATAGTTCTGTGAAAAATGCTGTTGGTATTTTGATAGAAATTACATTAAATCTGTAGATTGCTTTGTGTAGTATAGACATTTCAACAAAATTTTTTCTTCCAAACCATGAACATGGAGCATCAGTCCATTTGTTTGTATTGATGAGGGAGCAGAAGGCAAGCTGAGGACAAAGCACAAGCTAACACCTCCCTGCCCCCGCCCACTTCCTGCCCCAGGAGGGATGTGTGTGACATTCCTCTGCACTCCTAGCTGCACTAGAACAAAAGAAAGGGAAAAACAAATAGTTAACTGATAGGATCAGAGTCCTGCCTGCATGATTCCATGAGTTTGCAACTGTCTTAATGATTGATAAGAAGAAAGCAATCTTCAGAAAACCTATAAACTCGATTTCCTGGAGTCCTAACATCACCCTCCCCTCCATAGGACAGAAAATCTTATATAATCAGTCATTCCTCACAACCCCAGTGCAGCTCTTTGCACCCATGGGTCCTGTCCCTGAGTTTTAATAAAACCACCTTTTTCCACCAAAGAGTCTCAAGAACTCTTTCTTGGCCATAGGCTCCAGAGCCCACAACTCCAAACCACATCATCAGGGTGGAAGAATGTTGTACCTACATTCCAACAGACTCTCTGGGATCTTTAACATTACTAAAAATATCAGAGAAACAAACAAATCAATACATTTGGTGTTTTTGCTAGCACCCCAACATCTGATTCTGTATGCTCTTCTGATTAGAAGTGGGATCTGCTCTTTTCGTGTAACTTGGGTAAATGTGGCTCCTGACTTATAAGTGGACTACACATTCTTGATGAAGTTTTGGAATAGAGGTGAGGTCCGGAGCCAACAACCAAGAAAGAATTCTTGAGACATCTTTGGTGCAAAATGGTGGTTTTATTAAAGCACGAGGACAGGTCCCATGGGCAGGAAAAGCTCCTGCCCTGGGCCTGTAAGGGGTGGCTGATTATATACCTGAGAGTTGGGAGAGGTTTGAGGATAGCTGTACTCTCTAAGGAATTTTGGAAGCAAGGTTTCCAGGATGTTGAGAGGGCTAGCTATTGTTGGGAAAAGGTCATTTATTACCGTCTAATAAAACCTGAGTCATGAGACCCTTCAGATGTGTATCGGTGGGCCGTGTGCTTGTGCCTTGTCCTCAGCTACCCCTGTGTTCCCCCATCACCAGGACCTCAGGATCACAACCTGAGCCAAAGGCAGACATTCAACCACTGAGCCACCCAGGTGTCCCACAGTGTAGGCTTTAAAACGTTTTCTATTTACATAATCTCCACACCCCATGTGAGGCTTGAACTCACAACCTTGAGATCAAGGGTTGCATGCTTTTCCGACTGAGCCAACCAGGTGCCCCAGTTTAAGCTTGTTAAACACAAAAACCCAGCACTGGCTCCAGGCCAAGTCAGCAAACCAGGGCTTAATACCTAACCTAACTGCAGTTTAAACCTTCCCCGGAAATGTAAGTCTTAACCTGTCTAATCAGGAATGTTCTGATCAGCAACAATAAGGTAATCTGTTACCCTCTCCATTACCCTTTCCATTGCCCAAAGGAAGATGAGGTAATCCACCTAAAGACCCCTGTCCTTCCACTGAAGGGAAGGTGACTTTGCTTGGAACAAGCCTATCTTCTCTTCTGCTAATAACTTTCTTGACCCACTCTTTTCTCTATAAAACCTTCCATTTTGTACAACTCCTTACAGCTCCCCTCTACTTACTAGGTGGGGTGTTGCCCTGCCCCATGCATGAATCACTTAATAAAGCTACTTAGATCTTCAAACTTGGTTGGAGTTTTGTTTTTTAACAGGCTGCTATAACAGAATATCATAGTGGCTATATAAACAACAGAAATTTATCTCTCATGGTTCTGATGGCTGGGAAGTGCAAGATCAAGGTGCTCACAAGATTCTTTGTCAGGTCAGAGCTTTAGTTCTTCATTCAGAGATGTCAGTCTTCTCACTGCGGTCCTCACACAGCAGAAGGGGCAAGGAAGTTCTCTGAGGTCACTTTTGTAAGGGAACTAATCCCATTCATGAGAGGTTCACCCTCATGACCTAATTACCTTCCAAAGCCTCCACTTCCAAATGAATGACATGGGGGATTGCTTTCAACATATGCATTTTGAGAGGACACAAATATTCAGTCTGCAGCATTATGCCCCTGGTCCTCCAAAGTTCATGTCCTTCTCACATGCAAAATACATGCATTCCATCCCAGTAGCTCCCAAAGTCTTAAGTCATTACAACATCAACCCTAAGTCCAAAGTCTCATCTAAATATCATCAAAATCAGATATGGGTGAGACTCAAAAGATGATTCTTGCTGAGGCAAAGTCCTCTTCAGCTGTGAACCTGTGAAACAAGTTATGTGCTTCCAAAACACAATGGTGGGACAGGCATGCGATAGACATTCCCATTCCAAAAGGGAGAACTAGAAAGAAGAAAGTGGTAATGATCCCAAGTAAGTCCCAGATCCAACAGAGCAAACAACAGTAAACTTTAAAGCTGGAGAATAATCCTATGTAGCTCAATGTTCTCCCTCTGGGCCCTTTGGGGGGGGCAGTGTGACCCCTACAGGGTACTGCCCACAATAAAGCTCTCTGAGGTGGCCCCACTCATGCTGTTACACCCTTTTTATATAAAAAAAAGATTTTATTTATTCATGAGAGACACAAAGAGAAAGGCAAAGACATAGGTGGGAGGGAGAGAGACATAGAGGGAGAAGTAGGTGGGTCCCTGTGGGGAGCCCAGTGCAGGACTTGATACCAGGATCCCTGGATCATGACCTGAGCCAGAGGGAGATGCTCAACCATTGAACAACCCAGGTGCCCCACAGTCACAGCCTTTGAGACTGCTCGGGGCCACAGGGCCTAGCACTCTGGGGCTGTGGTGGCAGCAATAGCCCTGAGGATCTCTGAATCACCTTCAGGGTCATTCTTCCATAGTCTTGAAGAATAGTGTCTGGCTTCTGTTTGGATGGCTGGTCCATACTAATTTCCTTATCTTTGGCCACACCATTGATGTTCCTGATTGGATCCAGAATGCTATAACTACATACATAAAAACGCTACCAATGTTTTGATTTTTACTTTCAATCATAATGCATATTTTAAAGAACTCAAGAGAATAGAATATGTACCTAGCTATTTAACTAAGTTTGTTGCTCTTCCTTCATTCCTGATGTCCCAAGTATCCTTCTGTTATCATTTCCCTTCTATTTGAAAAACTTTCTTTAATAATGTTAGAGGGTGGGAGACTGGGAGAGAAAAGGTAGCGCATAAGCGCTCTGTTTTTTTAAAAAAATTAAAAAGATTTTATGTATTTATTCACGAGAGACACTTAGAGGCAGAGACATAGAATGAGACTAGAGAGAGAAGCAGGTGGGTCCCTGTGGGGAGCCCAGTGCAGGACTCAATCCCGGGACCCCTGGATAGCCACCTGAGCAGAGGGCAGATGCTCAACCACTGAGCCACCCAGGCGCCCCCTCCCCCCCTTTTTAAAATAAAGGTATCAGTCCCATCAGGGGGACTCCATCGTCATGATCTCATCCAAGCCCAAGCACCTCCTAATACCATCACATTGAGGGTTAGGGTTTCAACACACAAACATTCCATAGCAGCAATCAGTCTGACTGAGGTAAGGCTGCTGGTTGCAGTTTCATTTTCAAAGCCTTTTCAGTACTATTTGGATGTGTCCTATGTGTGTGTCAATCTATCTCTTAGCTCAGAGAAAGCCTTTGGAACAGATCCATGCATGTACAACTTGTGGGTAAGCAAAACCTCAGTTTTCAAATTGACTTGCTTCACCTTAAGAAGTGTCAGGAAGGGGATTAAGGAGTACAGTTGTCATGATGAGCACTGTGTAATGTGTAGAATGTAGAACTGTTGCACTACCTTGTACACTTGAAACTAACACAATGCTCTATGTTAAAAATACTGGAATTAAAATTAAAAATACTAATTAAGAAGAAGAAAAAAGTTTCAGGGAACTGTTTTTTTTTTTCCTGTTAACTGTGGTAATTCATACCACAAGTCTCAGAGGAGAACAGAAAACTTGAATATTTCTCAGGCGGGGGTCCCACAGCATCACCCCCACTTCACTCTTGGCAGGGGAGGGGATAGGGGGTAGGGCAAATGAACTCCAACCGTGCTCTATCCAAATGCTTGTGAGGGTTCTGGAGAAAATCCCTCCCCCATGTGCTTTATCTGAGTCTCCACCCTTAGCTCTCCAGCTTTTGAAAGTGGCCTGGATAGGGAAGTTGTTTTTCTTTCAAAGAAGGGCATATAATAATAATTTTTTCCCATGCCAGAGTGTAGAGATGAAGCATGAGACCAGATTGATGGGCCCAACACATGAACCACTATATTCTGTGGGGAGGGAATCTCTCAGGGGTAAGGCAGGGTTTTTCCATATCTTCTCTCATAACCCACTCTTGAGATATGGTGCTGAGAACTGTCCCAAGCAATGGGTTGTGACAGTAGCCACAGGGATTGTTGGGGGAATACCTACAGACCTCCTGCTCCTAAGCTTACTCCCACCCATTCTTGGCCAATAATATTTCATTTATTTGCTCCCTTGGACAACCACACCTTGGGCCCCACTTTGTCCAGGATGCCAACTGTACTACTTGTGTGCAAATGACATATCTTGTGCATTTTCACTTTTTTTTCCTAATATAAATATTCTGGCTTTCTAGAAAGAAAAGAAAAGAAAGAAAGAAAGAAAGAAAGAAGAAAGAAAGAAAGAAAGAAAGAAAGAAAGAAAGAAAGAAAGGTTGCTAAAGCAACTCCCAAAAATCTCCTGAATATCACTGGTAAATTGTCACCCCTTAGAATGGTGTTGATACATTTAGTCACCCCATCCCATTCTCAAAGACTCTGTAGAAGCTCCCAGCAGAAATTTCCCCATGTCAGTATCTTGGACTCTCTTGTTAAAATACTACTGAATCTAGGACGCCTGTGTTGCTCAGAGATTCAGCGTTTGCCATTGGCTCAGAGCGTGACCCCTGGTCCAGGGATGGAGTCCCACATCGGACTCCCTACAGGGAGCCTGCTTCTCCCTCTGCCTATGTCTCTGCCTCTCTGTGTCTCTCATGAATAAATAAATAAAATCTTTAAAAGAAAAACTACCAAATCTGATTTCACTTACATGTGGAATCTAAAAAAGAAAACCAATAAATAAACAAGAGCAACAGAATAGACTCATAAATGGAGAAAACTTATGGTTGCCAGAGAGGAGGAAAGCTGGTGAAATAGGTGAAAGGAATTAAGAGGTACAAACTTCCAGTTATAAAATAAATAAGTCACAGAGATGAAAAGTACAGCATAGAATTATATACTCAGTTATGTTGTGAAAACTTTGAGTGGTGATGGATGGTAACTACACTTCTTGAGATGAGCATTTTACTTTTTTTTTTAAAGATCTCATTTATTTATTCATGAGAGATACAGAGAGAGAGAGGCAGAGACACAGGCAGAGGGAGAAGCAGGATCTATGCAGGGAGCCTGAAGTAGGATTTGATCCCAGGACCCGATCCCGGGACTCCAGTATCACACCCCAAGCTGAAGGCAGATGCTCAACCACTGAGCCACCCAGGCGCCCCTGTGATGAACATTTTATAATGTATATTAATTGCCAGATAACTATGTGGTATGCCTGAAACTAATATAACTAATAAAATTATATGTCAACTATACTTCACAAAATTATAATTATATATATATATATATATATATATATATATATAATTTCCCTCCCCCCAGTTTTAAGCCATTCTCACATTTCTGATGCAAACACTATTTGGTCTTAGTTTGGTCTACAGTTTATTATTTTAGTATATTTAGCATATAACTTATCATTTTTGTATTTATATTGAAAATGAGATTGATACTGGTTTTCCAATTGGAGGTTCTCTGTCAGTTTTTGCTATCATGATTGCTACCTTTGTAAAGTGAATTTGGAAGAATCCCATCTTTTTCAAAGATTTAAAACAATTTAGAATGGGAATAATCAGTGCCTTGAAAATTTGAGAGGATGGCAATCAGACAATAAAAAGAAATAAAAGGCATTCAAATTGGCAAAGAAGTCAAACTCTCCCTCTTTGCAGATGACATGATACTGTACATAGAAAACCCAAAAGACTCCACCCTGAGATTGCTAGAACTCATACAGCAATTCAGCAGTGTGGCAGGATACAAAATCAATACTGAGAAATCAGTGGCATTTCTATACACTAACAATGAGACTGAAGAAAGAGAAATTAAGGAGTCAATCCCATTTACAATTGCACCCAAAAGCATAAGATACCTAGGAATAAACCTAACCAAAGAGGTAAAGGATCTATATCCTAAAAACTACAGAACACTTCTGAAAGAAATGGAGGAAGACACAAAGAGATGGAAAAATATTCCATGCTCCTGGATTGGAAGAATTAATATTGTGAAAAGGGCAACGATACCCAGGGCAATTTACACATTTAATGCAATCCCTATCAAAATACCATGGACTATCTTCAGAGAGTTGGAACAAATCATCTTAAGATTTGTGTGGAATCAGAAAATACCCCGAATAGCCAGGGGAATATTGAAAAAGAAAACCAGAGCCGGGGCATCACAATACCAGATTTCAGGTTGTACTACAAAGCTGTGATCATCAAGACAGTGTGGTACTGGCACAAAAACAGACACATAGATCAGTGCAACAGAATAGAGAATCCAGAAATGGGCCCTCAACTCTATGGTCAACTAATAGTCGACAAAGCAGGAAAGACTATCCACTGGAAGAAAGACAGTCTCTTCAATAAATGGTGCTGGGAAAATTGGACAGCCATGTGCAGAAGAACGAAACTAGACCATTCTCTTAACCCATACACAAAGATAAACTCAAAATGCATGAAAGATCTAAATGTGAGACAAGAATCCATCAAAATCCTAGAGGAGAACACAGGAAACACCCTTTTTGAACTTGGCCACAGCAACTTCTTGCAAGATACATCTAGGAAGGCAAGAGAAACAAAAGCAAAAATGAACTATTGGGACTTCATCAAGATAAGAAGCTTCGGCACAGCAAGTGACAGTCAACAAAACTAAGAGACAACCTACAGAATGGGAGAAGATATTTGCAAATGATGTATCTGATGAAGGGCTGGTTTCCAAGATCTATAAAGAACTTATTAAACTCAACAGCAAAGAAACAAACAATCCAATCATGAAATGGGCAAAAGACATGAAGAGAAATCTCAGAGGAAGACATAGACATGGCCAACATGCACATGGGAAAATGCTCCGCATCACTTGCCATCAGGGAAATACAAATCAAAACCACAATGAGATACCACCTCACACCAGTGAGGATGAGGAAAATTAACAAGGCCCCTGAAAGCAGCAGGCGCAGCCCCCTCCAGCCAGAGCTGCTGCCTGACCCACCGGCTTCTCCCCGAGGCCCCGCCAGGCACGTGCTCCAGGCGGCGGGGTGTGGCACTCTCTCCCCTGGGCGCCGCCTCCTCCGTTAGTGACCCCGGGAACCTGGAGGCCCCACTGCCCCTCCCGCGATCCTGCCCAAGTTCCCTGCTAAGCGCCTTTCAGTCTGGGAAGAATCCGGGGCGGATTTTTAAAGTTCCTGCTTCTCTGGGGCTGGGCTTTCCTGTCCCAGAGGCTCTCGCCCAGCTCCTCGCGGGACCCCTCCCCCACTGGATTCTTTTTACATTTTTTCCCATCTTCCTACCTTGTTAGAAGCACAAACTCTTCTCTCTGTAGTGTTCCAGCTGTTCTCTCTTTAAATCTCAGGCCGAATTCGTAGGTTTTCAGGATGATTTGAAAGTTATCTAGATAAGGTGGTGGGGACAGGTGAGTTGGGGACCCTAGTCCTCCGACATCTTGCCCCGCCCCCTTTTTAAAATTTAAATTCCAGTTAGTTAATATACAGTGTAATATTAGTTTCAGGTATACAATTTAGTGATTAATCACTTATATCCAACACCCAGTGCTCATCACATTGTGTCCTCCTTAATACCCATCATCTATTTAACCTATCCCTCCACCCACCTCCCCTCTGATACGTATCAGTTTGTTCTCCATAGCTAAGAGTCTGTTTCTTGATTTCCCTCTCTTTTCCTCGCCATGTTCATTTGTTTTGTTTCTTAAATTCCGTGAGTGAAATCATATGGCATTTGTCTTTCTCTGACTTATTTCACTTAACTTAGTACTCTCTAGTTCCATCCACATCATTGCAAATGGGAAGATTTCATTCTTTTTTATGCCTGAATGATATATATATATTATCTCATCTTCTTTTTTTAAGATTTTATTTATTTATTCATGAGAGACAGAGAGAGAGAGAGAGAGAGAGAGAGAGAGAGAGAGAGGCACAGACACAGGGAGAGGGAGAAGCAGGCTCCATGCAGGGAACCTGATGCAGGACTCGATCCTGGGTCTCCAGGATCATGGCCTGGGCTGAAGGCAGGTGCTAAACTTCTGAGCCACCCAGGGATCCCCTCATCTTTTTTAAAGTAGGGCTTGAACTCACAACCCTGAAATGAAGACCTAAGCTGAGATCAAAAGTCAGACACTTAAATAACTGAGCCACCCAGGCACTGCCCCCACCTTTTTTTATACCACATCTTTATTCATTCATCAGCTAATGGACATTTAGTCTCTCTCCATAGTTTGGCTATTGTTGATAATGCTGCTATGAACATCAGGGTGCATGTATCGCTTCAAATTAGTATTTTTGTGTCCTTTGAGATAAACCTAGTAGTGCAATTGCTGGATTATAGGGTAGCTCTATTTTTAACTTTTTGAGGAACCTCCATACTGTCTTCCAAAGTGGCTGCATCAGTTTGCATTCCCAACAGTAAGAGAGTTCCCCTTTCTCCACATCCTTGCCAACATCTGTTGTTTCCCATGTTGTTAATTTTAGCCATTCTGTGTTAGGTGATATCTCATTGTATTTTTGATTTGTATTTCCCTGATACCAGTGATGTTGAGCATCTTTTCATGTGTCTGTTGGTTATTTGGATGTTTTCTTGGGAAAAATATCTCTTGTCGGCTTATTTCTGGATTTTCTATTCGATTTTATTTTTGTGGAGTACCATATTGTTTAGATTACTACAGCTTTGTAATATAACTTGAAGTCCAGGATTGTAATGCCATTAGCTTTGCTTTTCTTTATCAAGATTGTTTTGACTATTTTGGGCCTTTTGTGGTTTCATAGAAATTTTAGGCTTTTTAAAATTCTAGTTTTGTGAAAAATGCCGTAGTTATTTTCATAGAGGTTGCATGAAATGTGTAGATTGCTTTGGGTAGTATAGACATTTTAACAATGTTTGTTCTCCCAATCCATGAGTTGGTAATTCTTTTCATTTCTTTGTGTCATCTTTAATTTCTTTCATCATTGTTTTATAGCTTCAGAGTAGAGGTCTTTTAGCTCTTTGGTTAGGTTTATTCCTAGGTATCTTATTATTTTTCGTTCAATTGTATATCAGATTGTTTTCTTAATTTCTCTTTCTCCTGCTTCATTATTAGTGTATAGAAATGAAACATCTATTTCTGCAAACTGATTTTGTATCCTGCAACTTTGCTGAATTCATTTATCAATTCTAGCATTTTTTAGTGGAGTCTTTGGGGTTTTCTACATATAGTATCATGTCATCTGCAAATCGTGACAGTTTTACTTCTTCCTTACTGATTTGGATTCCTTTTATTTCTTTTTGTTTTCTGATTGCTGTGTCTAGGACTTCGAGGACTATATTAAATAAAAGTGGTGAGAAGGGACATCCTGATCTTGTTCCTAACCTTAGGACTTTATCGACTGAGACACCCAGGTGTCCCTATATGAATGTGTTATTAACCCATGCCATACACATTTTGTCTTTCTTTTAAAAAAATTATTTATTTATTCATGAGAGACACACAGAGAGAGAGGCAGAGACAGAAGCAGGCTCCATGCAGGAAGCCTGATTTGGGACTCAATCCCAGGACTCCAGAATCACGACTTGAGCCAAAGGCAAAGGCTCAACCGCTGAAAACCCAGGCATCTCCGTCTTCCTTTCTTTCTGTCTTTTTCTCTCTTTCCTCTCCCTTCCTCCTTTCCTACTTTCTTTCCTTTCTTTCTTTCTCCCTCTGTCTTCCATCTACCTACCTACTTCTGTACTTACCTACCTACCAGGCTCTGATTCCAAACCTACACCACAGGGCTCATTCCAGCTTTACCTTTTCCTTAATTATAATTTCTTTCACTCACAGTGAGAAATCTGGTTCTCATTAACTACAGTATATTTACTTATTTGTTCAACTATAGTATTCACATAAGGAAATTTCAAAATTGCCAACACATACCCCTGGGAGAAACAAATTTATTATAGTATAGTATTTATGCGCAGTTCTTTTCCCTTACATCCAGTGAAAATGTTGTTTTCCAATTTATGTAGGTTATGTCTTTCTTCTCCATCATCTGCAGTGTAATGTTATTAATTTGTAAAGTAATTAGGTTCATATTTAAAAGTTTGTGATCCATTTTGGTTTCCCCCCACATCCAACTTAAAAATTTATGTATTGTAAAATTCACATTCTGTGGTATATATTTCTATGGGTTTTGACAAGTGCAGAGTCATTTGTGCACTACCACATTCATGATACACCAGTTGAAGAACATAAATTGTTTCCAGTTTTTGGCAATTATAAAGGAAGCTGCTTAGACATTTACATATAGGTTTTAGTGTGAACATAAGTTTATCTTGGGTGAATACCTAAGAGTGAGATTGCCGTTTAATTTTATATGAAACTATGTAATGTATGAAGGCTCTAGTTGGTCCACATTTTTCAAAGCAGTTGTTATCATCAGCCCTTTCTATTTTTTTATTTTTATTATTTGTTTAAGATTTTATTTAATTCATGAGACACACACACACACAGAGAGAGAGAGAGAGAGAGAGAGAGAGAGAGAGAGAGAGGCAGAGAGAGACACAGGCAGAAGGAGAAGCAGGCTCCATGCAGGGAGCCGGATGTGGGACTGGATCGGGTCTCCAGGATCAGGCCCTGGGCTGAAGGCGGCGCTAAACTGCTGAGCCACCCGGGCTGCCCTCGTCAGCCCTTTTTAAAAGTCATTTTAATAGGTGTGTAGGGGTATTTTGTTGTGGTTTTAGTTTGCATTTTCCTAATGACAAATAATGTTGAACATATTTTCATGTGCTTATTTGCCCTTTGGGTGAAGTGTCTGCTCAAGTCTTTTGCCCATTTTTATGGGTGGTTTGTTATAAAGTCTTATTATAAACTTTTGATTTTTTTTTTACACATTCTGGATACAAGTCAGATACGTGTTTTGAAATTATTTTCTCCTAGTCTTTGGATTGTTATCCTTTCAAGAACAGTTTCTTTGATGAAGTCTAATTTATCAAATTCATTTTTTACTGGATTGCGGGTTTCATGTTATATCTTCTTAGATTTCTTAATCTTTGCTAACCCAAGGTCACAAGGTTTTCTTCCATGTTTACTTCTAGAAGTTTTTTATTTTTATGTTTCACAGTTAGGTCTATGGTCCACTTTTTTATGGTAAAATATACATAATATTCATCATTTTATCCATTTTAAAATGCACAATATGGTGGCATTTAGTATATTCACAATGTTCAACAATCATTACCTTTATCTAGTTCCAGAATATTTTCATCACCACACAAGGAAACCTATCCATTAAGCAGTCACCCCTCATTCCACACTCTCACCAGTCCCTGACAACAACTACTACTTTCTGTCTCTACAGATTTGCCTATTCTGGATATTTCCTTTCAGTGGAATCATACAATATGTGGCCTTTTGTGTCTGGCTTCTTTCACATAGCATAATGTTTTCAAAGTTTATATTGTGGCACGCATCTATGCTTCATTCCTTTTTATGGCTGAATAATATTGCATCATGTGAATACACCACATTTTGTTTATCTACTTAACAGCTAATAGACCCTTGGGTTATTTCCACCTTTTGGCTATTATGAATAGTGCCTCTATGAATATCTGTGTATGAGTTTTTATTCAAACACAGGTTTTCAACTATTTTGGGTATATACCTATAAGTAGAATTGCTGGATCATATGGTAATTCTATGTTTAACTTATTGAGGAACTGCCAAACTATTTTCCACAGAGGTGGCTCAATTTTACATTCCCATAAGCAAGGCATGTATTTTCTCCATATCCTTGCCAAAATTTCAGAATACATCTTTTTTTTTTTTTTCAGAAAAAAAGGAGGGAATACTTCCCAACTCATTTTATTAGGCCAGCATTACCAAATACTAAAATAAGAAAAAAATATGACAGAAAAAGAAATCTGAAGACCATTACCTCTCACAAACATGACACAAAAGTCTTCATTAAAATATTGATAATATAGGGGCGCCTGGGTGGTTCAGTCAGTTAACCGTCTGACTTAGTTTTGCCTCAGGTCATGATCTTAGGTCGTGGGATCGAGCCCTGCATTGGGCTCTGTACTCAGTGAGGAGTCTGCTTAAGACTCACTCCCCTATTGCCCCTTTCTCCATCCTCTCTCCAAAATAAATAAATCTGGGACACCTGGGTGGCTCAGTGGTTGGGCCTTTGGCTCTGGGCATGATCCCAGAATCCAGGATCGAGTCGCACATTGGGTTCCCTGCAGGGAGCCTGCTTCTCCCTCTGCCTATGTTTCTGCCTCTCTCTGCGTGTATCTCTCATGAATAAATAAATAAATCTTAAAAAAATAAAGTAAATAAATCTTTAAAAAATATTAGCTACATATATGTAAATATATTTTATATATATTTAAATTTATTAAAATATATAAAAACATACAGGAGACTTATAAAAAGATGACACACACATATGTATATATCTCATACATCATAACAATGAGGATTCATACCAGGAGTGCAAGGCTGTTTCAACATATGAGAATCAATCATTTTAATTTACCATATTAACAGACTAATAAGCCAAACCATATAATCACCTCAGAAGATGCAGAGAAAGCATTTTATGAAATTAAATATCCATTTATTATAAAAGCTTAAAGCAAACTAGGAATATAATGGAAATTCCTTAACCTAACAAATGGCATCTACACAAAACCTACAAGTTACATCATGTTGAATGGTGAGAAATTGCATGCTTTCTTCCTAAGATCAGAGAAAAGGTAAGGATGTCTTCTCTGACTACTCTTATTCAATATTTTGCTGGAAGCCCTAAATAGTGCTGTTAGATAAGAAAAAGAAATAAGAGGCATTCAGATTAGAGAGAAATAAGACTCTATTTCCAGACACATTGTTGTCTATGTAGGAATAATTTAAAAATCTACAACTAGAACTAGTGAGTTTAGTAAAGTTTCAGGATACACTGTCAGTATACAAAAGTCAATTATATACTATATACCAGTTATGAACAGGAGGAATTTGAAATTTAAAAATATAACATCACAATATATCCCCACAAAAATGAACTATTTAGGTAGATATTTAACAAAATATGTGTGAGATCTGTATATTGAAAAGTAAAAAGCATCAATGAAAGAAACCAGTCATCATTTAAATAAAAGAGACGGCACCTGGTGGTTCAGTCAGTTAAGCCTCCAACTTGATTTTGGCTCAGGTCATGATCTGAGTTGAGAGATTGAGCCCCAGGTCAGACTCTGTGCTGGGTGTGGCACCTACATAAGATTCTCTCACTCTCTCTCTCTGCCCCTCCCCTCTTTCCCTCTATAAATAAATAAATAAATAAATAAATAAATAAATAAATAAATAAATAAATAAGGTAGACCATGCTTAAAAATTGTAAGACTCAAAAAATTATGATGCCAATTGTCCCCAATTTGACTTATCGATACTACATAATTCCAGTCTAATACCCAACAGACCCTTTTTAAACCTTATTTAATTTTTAAAAATTTTAAAAATATTTTATTTATTTATTCATGACAGACACAGAGAAAGAGGCAGAGGCAGAGGAAGAGAGAGGAGAAGCAGGCTCCCTGTGGGGAGCCCTATGCAGGACTCAATCCCAGGACTTCAATCCTCAATTCCAGGATTATGCCCTGAGCCAAAGGCAGATGCTCAACTGCTGAGCCACACAGACGTCCCAAAACCTTTTAGATATCAATACACTAATTCTAAAACTAATATAGTAAAATAAAAGAGTAAGAATAACCAAAACAATTCTGAAAAATAAAGCAAAGTTGGAGTATTTGCATTATTTAATTTCCAGACTCACTATAGAGCCTCAATTATCAAGACAGTGTGGTATTGACACTGCAAGAAACACAGATTGATGGAACAGAATAGAGAATGGAGAACAATATAGAGAACCCTAAGATTGGCCACACAAATGGAGTTGTTTTTCTTTCCTGTCAGAGAAAAAAGTACAAATAAGCGAGGAAAGGCAAAGGGCTAAAGGAAACCTGTGGTATTGGGTTTGAGTCAGAAATATCAGTATAAACTCATGTTTATTTAAAAAAATATATAGCTAAAGAAGTAAAAATAAATATGTAAGTATACATGGGTTAGAATATATATATATATATATATATATATAATGTATTTCCTTGCTGTTTGACATCACTAGCAGTGATATACCAGTAGCAATGAACGCATCTAATACCAAGAATTTGGTTTCTAATGCTACTTTCCAGGAAAGGAATAAGATCTCATTGGAGAAATTTATAGCTGATTCTAGATCTGGAATAGGGAAAATACAAGATAAATCTGGACCAACCTATTGTTCTAGTAAATAAGGAAGTGCTCTCCTCTACAGTAGAAGGATGGTGGCATGTCAGAGGGATGCAGGAGCCAACCTCAAAGACCTAACAATGGCCAAACCTGTTTGTGCCACACGGTCATAATAAAAAATGCAGTATTGGATTATAACACAGAATAAAATGTCCATTCATATTGATATAAACAAATAACTGAATGAATAAATAAATAGATCGAGGATGGAAAGGGCAAATCTTTTTTTAAGATTTTATTTATTTATTTATTCATGAAAGACAGAGAGAGACATACAGAGAGGCAGAGACACAGGCAGAGGGAGAAGCAGGCTCCATGCAGGGAGCCGGACAAGGGACCAGATCCCGGGACTCCAGTATCACACCCCAGGCCAAAGGCAGGCGCTAAACCGCTGAGCCACCCAGGGATCCCCGGCAAATCTTTTTTTAAAGACTATTTATCAGGCTCCCTGCGGGGAGTCCGATGGGGAACTCGATCCCAGGACCCTGGGATTACGACCTGAGTGGAAGGCAGATGTTCAACCACTTAGCCACCCAGGTGCCCCAGGGGCAAATCTTTCTAGGAATCCCCCCTGCCAAAAAAAATAACAGAGGAATCCCAATTAATAAGTGTAGAAGCAATCAGAGAAACAGAAAATCACTATTAAAACAAGACAGGAGTATTGCTGAAGGGAAGATCGACTGATGAATGCTAAAATTACTGAGTAAAACTTTAAGGAGAAACAAGATATTTTCATAACTTCAAAATAATTCCTTGTGGTAGTTTTATTTATTTTTATTTTTTTAAGATCTTATTTATTTATGAGAGACACACAGAGAGAGGCAGAGACATAGGCAGAGGGAGAAGCAGGCTCCCCCCTCCCCAGGGAGCCCTACACAGGACTTGATCCTGGATTCTGGGATCATGCCCTGAGCTGAACTCACCGCTGAACTCACCACTGAACTCAACCGCTGAACCACCCAGGCGTCCCCTTTGTGGTGGTTTTTTTTTTTTTTTTTTATGATAGTCACAGAGAGAGAGAGAGAGAGAGGCAGAGACACAGGCAGAGGGAGAAGCAGGCTCCATGCACCGGGAGCCCGACGTGGTATTCGATCCCGGGTCTCCAGGATCGCGCCCTGGGCCAAAGGCAGGCGCCAAACCACTGCGCCACCCAGGGATCCCCTTTGTGGTGGTTTTATTTATTTTTTATTTTTTTTGAATTTGTGGTGGTTTTAATATATGACCATAAACTCGTTGATACCCCTCCATCCAGATGTGGAGCTTAATTCCCCTTCTCCTTTACTATTGAGGATTTTGATTCATTTCTAATGAAGAGTAGTATGGAAAGAGGAAAAATAGTAACTTTATGACAGAGAAACTTAGGAGATACCATTATAACAAAGCAACCAAGGTGAGTATAACCAGTAATAAATCATATTGATATCATCTGTCCCTGAAATAATGCAATAAGGGCACAGGATCTCTGTGATTTCATCCATCCCCCAAATCCATAATCTCATCTCATCTGTTTATGATAAAACGTCAAACACAAGATACATGACTACTCTTCAAAGGTGTCAAGCTCATGAAAGACAAAGAAAGACCAAGACCAAGAAAGTCACAGACTGGAGGAGACTAAGGAAACATGACATCTAAAGGAATGTGAGAGGTAGCTGGGTGGCTCAGTGGTTTAGTGTCTGCCTTTGGCTCGGATCCTGATCCCAGAGTTCTGCTGGGATCGAGTCCCGAATCAGGCTCCCAGACATAAAAGCCTGCTTCTCTTTCTCTCTCTCTGCTTCTCTTTCTCTGTGTCTCTCATGAATAAATAAAATCTTAAAAAAATAAAAAGAATGTGATATCCTAGACTAGATCCTGGAATAGAAAAAGCTTAGTAAAGGATTAACCTTGCCCAAAGAAAGGTTTGGCTATTTGCCCTGGCTCCTAGGAGGTACCTCTAAGCCTTTGGAGTGTCTTGCTTGATAAGAGAATCTGTTTACCTGAAGGCTTGAGCCATGCTGGACAATTTATACTAACTATATAATTTATGGTATGGGTTTTGGGCCGTGGTATCAACTTAGCCAGCCTCTGGAGGGCTAAAGACAATATATATCATGGGAAAAGACATACTTACTAAAAACTAATTGAAAGAAAAAAAATGGAGTGGAGAATATATATATATATATATATATATATATATATATATATATATATATATAAATTTATAATGAAATAAACCCTGTTTATGGATCTGAAAGCTCAATATTGTTAAAATGTCAATTATTTCCAAATAGATCTATAGATTCAATTCAATTCCAATCAAAACCCAAGCAGGCTTTTTTACAGTAACCAATAAACTGATTTTAAAATTCATACGGGGGCACCCCCAGTGCGGTTTAGCGCCGCCTGCAGCCCGGGGTCTGATCCTGGAGACCCAGGATCGAGTCCCGTGTCAGGCTCCCTGCATGGAGCCCGCTTCTTCCTCTGCCTGTGTCTCTGCCTCTCAGTCTCTCTCTCTCTCTGAATAAATAAATTAAAAAATACTTAAAAAAATAAAAAATAAAATTCATACGGAATTTCAAAAGACCTCGAATAGCCAAAACAACTGTGGACAAGAAGAGTAAAGTTGGAGGAGTTACACTATCTGATTTCAGACTTATTATGAAGCTACAGTACACAGTAATGCTATAGTGATACAGAAGCTACACAATACCAGGAGTGGTACTGGCATTAAGATAGACAAAGAGAAAAACAGAACTGAAGTACTGCCAAATGATCTTTTACAGAGATGAGAAGGAAATTCAATGGAGAAAGAATAATCTTTTTCAACAAATGGTTCTTGAACAACTGAACAGCCATATGCAAAACAAAATGAATTTAACTTAAATCTTTTCCTAAGTAAGACCATATAGAAAATTAAATCAAAATGGATGATAGAACTAAAAGAGTCATTATTATAAAATATCTAGATGAAAGCATAAGACAAAATCTTAGTGACCTTGAGTTCTATAAAAATTTCTTATCATTACTCAAAAGCATGAGCTATAAAAGAAAGTATAAATGAGGGATCCCTGGGTGGCGCAGCGGTTTAGCGCCTGACTTTAGCCCAGGGCGCGATCCTGGAGACCCGGGATCGAATCCCACGTCCGGCTCCCGGTGCATGGAGCCTGCTTCTCTCTCTGCCTATGTCTCTGCCTCTCTCTCTGTGTGTGACTATCATAAATAAAAAATAAAAAAAAAAAATTTAAAAAAAAAAAAAAAAAAAAAAAAAGAAAGTATAAATGAATTGGAATTATTAAAATTAAAAACTTTTGCTATTCTGTTATTCGAATGAAATGGCAAACCTGGAAGAAAATGTCTGCAAATTATATATCTAACAAAGGATTTATCTCTAGGATATAAAAAGGACTTTTCCAACTCAATAACAAGACAAACAGCCCAATTTAAAAGTGGGCAAAATATTTTAAGGGAAACATCAACCAAGATGATATATAGATGGCAGAAAAGCATAAGATTCTCAACAGCATTAGTTATTAGGAGAGTGTCCATTTAAAACCACAGTGAGATACCACTTCACTCCCACTAAAATAGATAAAATTCATAGGAATAATCATACCCAATGAGGGCAAAGATATGAAGCAAATGGAACACTTATATACTGCTGGTGGGAATATAAAATTGGTACACCACTTTGGAAAACAGTTTAGCAGTTTCTTAAAAAGTTAAATATACACTCACCATATGACCAAATCATTCATTCCTAGATATTTATACAAGATAAATGAAAGCTATGTCCACACAAAGACTTACATATAAATGTTCATATCAGTTTTATTTGTAATAGAAACAACACATTTTAATCAACACATGAATGGATAAACAAATTTGGCTATTATATATACAATGAAATACCACTTAGTAATAAAAGGAAATGAATATAGATACCTATAGCAACACAAATAAATCACAAAATAATTAGCTAAATGAAAGAAGACAAGAGTGCCTATTATATGATTCCATTTATACAAAATTGTAGAAATTGAAACTAATCTATGACTGAAAACAGATCAATGGTTGCCTGTGGATAGGGGAAGGGTGTAGGGAGGGATAGTTGGATGACAAGGGGCATAAAGAAACTTCTGGGGGTAATGACAATGTTTATTATTCTTTTGTAATGATGGTTTTAAAGGTGCATATATATGACACAACTCATCAAAATCTATTTACTGTGTGCTAATTATACCTCAATAAAGCTGGAAAATACATTTGAGGACAATGGGAGAAATTTGAAAATAGGTTGGCTAAGAAATATAGAATTAGGTTGATAATGATAATCCAGTTATATGGGAGAATGTCCTTATTTTTATGAAATGGATGCTCAAGTATTTATGAGTATAATGCTATGTCTATAAACTTACCATCAATTTTTTAGGAAAAATGTACATATACATTGTTGAATCAAGGTAAAACTTATATGTGTGTTCACTGTACTGTTCTCTTAGTATTTCTACATGATTAGGAATTTGTGTAATTAAAATTTGGGAAAAATAATATTGCTATATTGTTTTATTGCCCATCCTCCTCTTCAAAGAGAGAAACATTTACTTTATTGTACTAGAATGTAGGCAAATCTTTTCTGGGAATTTCTCCAGGGAAAAAAACATTCTCTATCTTTACTGCCCAGGGATATAAATAAATCTGAGCACACTGTCTGTTGATGTCCAGACAATAAGAAACATGAGAGATTCATGGAGAACTATCTTTGAACACAAGGCCAGAGACAATCACTCATAACTATAAAGAATAACGATATGAAATGAAAGTCGACAGGTATGAAATGGATGGAGATGACAAAGACATATTATATATGCAATAATTGATGCCCTTGAAGAAGAGAACTGGATCAGAAAAAAAATGCATCAGAAAAAAAGTTTATAAAACTTCACTGAAATGAAAAGCTTGAATCATGATTGCAACAGCTCATTGTAACTAAAATTAATTCACAAAAATCAAGACCAAGGCATATGTCTCTAAAGATCCTTAACTTCGAGCATAAAAAATTATACGGCAGAAAGGTACAAGAAAAAAAGAGAGATTAGTCTAAGACTTCTCAATGGCATCACTCAATTTTAAAAGATTTTCAGGAAAAGGAAGTAACTTATCAATCAGGGTTCAATCACGGAAGTGGATTCACTATAATTATTATGGAATAAGTAATTTTTATAGAAATTCGACCATGCACAATTGTGGGAGTAGCTAAGAAAGTAAAGGTATAGAAAGGGGAGATGGAAGATTAGAGAAGTCACTAATCCAGCCCTTTTGAAATGCTGGCATGGATAGGTAAATCCCAGCTTGCAGGCAAATCTGAGAAGCCAGGCACATCCAGCTGCTGAAGTGAGACTGTCAAGGGAGAGCTTATAGAGAAGTCTATGAAAAACTGTTGCCTTTGTGGGCCTCAGCCAAGCATCTGGTGGTTGGCCTGGGACCACTGTGGTCAACAGTGTTGGGAGATACAAAGAAGGGCTGAATACTGAATGAAAGCGAGTAAGTAAGGAAAAATTAAAACTTTCTGGGTACCTCTGCATCTGTCCTTCACTGTATGTAACATTAAACTTGTAGAGTAATGATTGCTCCTTCACTTTGAACTCTCAAATCTCATGCAATCTCTACTTCTGGCCAACTCTAACCTGGAGTCAAATAGAATTCTTGAAAATGCATTTCTTTGATATGTGCCCAGACAACAATAGAGTAATACAGCCCAAATGATCTAGTATTTTTCTATCGAAAAAGTTTTGAAGTGAAGTAACATTACTGAGTTCAGAAATTTCTTCAGATTTGCTCAGTTTTTTTTCTTTAGTTAAATTCACTTTGAAAATAATATTCATCAAAGTTAACAGTGACCTCCTTGCTACAAATTCCAAGAATCAGTTTTCCATCTTCATATGAATTGATCTCCAGTCTGGACAATTCTTCCACTGTGACATTGCTTCCATAGTGTTTCCAACACTATCTTCTTTGAGCCTCTAAGTTTTACCTCTCTGGCTGCTCCTTCCCATTATCCTCTATTGATGAATCCCTCTTAACCTGGTCCTCAAATGTTGGTAGCACAAACCTTGGTCCTAGGCCTGTGTTTCCAGTTACCGAATAAATTTTCTTTAGGTAACTAGATGAGACTAAGATACCACAGACGAGCTCTCAGGTCCTGCCATTTGATTAGAATAATGCATCTACTTGCCAAGGAATGCCTGAAGCTACCAGAAATTTGGAAGAGAGGCATGGAACAGTTCATTTCCTAGAGCTTTCAGAGGTAATCTGGCCCTGTAACACCGATTTCAGACTTCTGGCCTCCATAACTGAGACCAAGCAATTTCTATTGTTTTGAGCTAATATACTTCTCATGTCAAATCTGTGAGGTAGGTACTACTGCGAACATCCTTTACAGCTGAAGAAATTAGGACAAAAAGGTTAACTAAACTGCCTAAGGAAACATTGCCAGTAACTAGTAGAGCCAGGATTAAAACCTTAGCAGACTGGTTCCTGGGCCCATCTACCTAACCACTATGAAAACTACCTCTTCATATTTTTTTTAAATTTATTTATTTATGATAGTCACAGAGAGAGAGAGAGAGGCAGAGACACAGGCAGAGGGAGAAGCAGGCTCCATGCACCGGGAGCCCGATATGGGATTCGATCCCGGGTCTCCAGGATCGCGCCCTGAGCCAAAGGCAGGCGCCAAACCACTGCGCCACCCAGGGATCCTGCTCTTCATATTTTTAACAACATTGCTCCTTGTGACAAAAAAGTTTAAAAATAAAAAGGTGTGTATATAAATCTTAATAAGAAAAAGGTTGAATAAATTATTGTATATCCATCCCTATGAACTATCATGCAACAAAATTCTTGTTGAGTAATAAAGCAAGATGCAGATACAGTTGTAGGACATGATCCTGTATTTGAAAATCAAGGAAGAGGAACATCTGGGTGGCTCAGCGGTTGAGCATCTGCCTTCGGCCCAGGGTGTGATCCTGGAGTCCTGGGATCAAGTCCCACAACGGGGAGCCTGCCTCTCTTTCGCCCTATGTCTCTGCCTCTTTCTGTGTCTCTCACGAACAAATAAAATCTTTAAAAAAAGAAAATCAAGGAAGAAAACAATCCATATATAGCTTCTATCTGATTATAACATGGGAACATATATGTCTATATATATAATTAAGACCACAGATTAAAACATGAAAGTATTCATAGTAGTTGATTAGTACTGGTTATCTGTTGGAGATGAATAGTGGAGGAGGAAATTCAATAAATAATAAATATATTAGTTAGCTTTTTCTGGGTTACAAGTCACCCAAAATTTAGCATTTAAAACAATCAATACTTAATTCATGATTCTACGAGTTGTCTGGGATGGGTGGGATGGAAGGCAGAGCTCTTCTAGTCCAGGCCAGTGTATTACTAATCTATTACTATGTAACAAGTTGCCCTAAAATTTAGTAGCTTAAAACAACAAATATTTATTCTCTCACAGTTCCTGTGGGTCAGGAATTCAGGTGAGGTTCAGAAGGGTGTATCTGGTTGAAGGTCTTCATAAGGTTGCAGCCAAGCTGTCATTTAGGGCTATGGTCTCATACAAAGGCTAGACTGGGAGGATATGCAACCAAACTTATTCACTTGGGTCTCTCCATAGATCTGCCTCATGAGATGGCAACTGGCCTCCCCTAGGGTGAGGCATCTGAGAGAGTACCCAAAAGGGATGCCACAGTTTCTCTGTAACCTAACCTTGGAAGTGACATCTCATAAATTCGGCTTCATTCTATTTATTAGAACCAAATTCACCAAATCCAGCTCAAGCTTGAGAAGAGGGTTATACAAAGGTGTGGATACCAAGAAATGGGGATCATGCAGGGTCATCTCAGATGCTACTGACCACAATGGGCTTGAACAGGGTTGGATGGCTAGTATAGCTTCATTTGCATGTCTGGCAGATGAAAATCTGGTTGGTGTAGGGAACCTCAATTGGGATGGTTCATCTCTATTCCATCACTGCTCCATGAAGTCTGCCATTATCTAATAGCACAGCCCAGGCCTTTTCACACTTGTCCTTAGGATTCCAAAGAGGAGCAAAAGTGGGCAAACCTCAATGTGCAAGCACTTCTCAAACATCTGCTTGTATCATATTTGCTAATGTTCCATTGGCCAAAGAAATGGCCAAACCCAGTATTTTTTTTTTAGGATTTTATTTATTTACTTGAGGGAGACAAAGAGTGCGACAAGCAGGGGGCAGCAGAGGAAGAGGTGGAAGCAGACTCCCCACTGAGCAGGGAGCCCAATGTGGGGCTTGATCTCAAGACCCTGAGATCATTACCCAAGCTGAAGGCAGCCACTTAACAGAGCGGGGGCTAAAAAAAAGGGAGGAGGGAACAAAAAACAAAAAACAGAGCCACCCAGGTGCCCCTGGCCAAACCTAGTTTTAAGGTTTAGAGAAGTGGACTCTATCTCTTGATGGATGAAGTAGAAGAGTCACATTGAAAGGGGAGCATATATTCTGATGTTAGTGGTCTAAAGGAGACAATCTAGACTCCTGGCTTCTGCCCAGGATGTAGATATCTGGAAAGAGCATAGGTCCCATTCTTATAATCAAAAAAATGGGTAATCTACAAAATCATAATTTTTGAACTTATCAGAGAACTATGATCACAAGGCAACCAATTAGCTTGATACATAAAACAACTGCTTCAATCCTCAACAGGAAGTTGTCACTGGGTCACTTGTGGCAAAGCAAGAAGGAAGATGGGTCCACTATACCAGCATTAAGATTTCAGCATGAAGTTTAATGAAGTTCTAAAGGCTGAGTGTAAGATAGTACAAAAATAGAGAACACCTGAGAGCTGGAAACCTAAGAGTAGTTGGCCTTCACTTGCAGGCTCTTTTCTACATACCTCCACTGGATGCTTACAAGAAATAATAGGGGTAGAGAAAGAGACAGGAGAAAGCCTCTCTCAGTGATGTAGGCCTGCAAGGGGACAGCTGCAGATAAAGAAATGGCACAAAGCCCCAGTGGGACCCTACTGCCTTACAGAGCAAAAGCCTTAAGCCACTGGGGGAAGTGATGTAAACCCAGCTGCCTCCAGGACACAGGTACAGATCCATTGTGGCTAGAGAAAAGGGAAACGGAAAAAAAAAACTTCCATTCATGGGGGAAGGGCAGTTAATCATCCTGAGTTGAAACCATTAAAGACCTTATACCAATGGGGAGGAGCAAGATCACTGAAAAACCCCCACCCTGAAGACCTAGGGATATAAGGCCTGCCTAAAAGTGAGGTTGGCCCAGGACAACTCCTGACCCCCTACTCATCAGGTCACCAAGAACCAAGTAATAACAGCAGTCTACTACTAAGGGAGAGACAAGGGCATAGAGAGAGATCTTCCCTGAGTTGCAGGCACACAGGCCTAAAGGCCTAAAGGCAAGTGTGGTATAAGAATATTGAGAAAAATTATCTTGAAAACCATTGCCTGCTCTAAGCCCAAGGTAATACTTGAGAAATTTGATGTCTATGGTACAATGAAGATATCATAGCAGCAACAAAACCTAAACCCAGACCAAATTCTGACTAGATGAACTCACCCCCTTCCCGCTTAACGATTTATCAGAAGAGCCGTCATAACTATTTCCAGGAATAAATATTATTTACCTCAGTTTCTACTCTCCTACATACAACATCTGAAATTTGGCCAAAAATTATTAGATGCAAAACAGAAAGAAAAAACAGTCCAGGGATCCCTGGGTGGCGCAGCGGTTTGGCGCCTGCCTTTGGCCCAGGGCGCGATCCTGGAGACCCAGGATCGAATCCCACGTCGGGCTCCTGGTGCATGGAGCCTGCTTCTCCCTCTGCCTGTCTCTGCCTCTCTCTCTCTCTCTCTGTGACTATCATAAATTAAAAAAAAAAGAAAAAGAAAAAACAGTCCACTATAAAGAGACAGAATAATAAAAAAAAATCCAGACTCAGCTGACCCAGTTGTTAGTACTATCAAATAGGGAATTTAAATTAACAATGATTAATATGTTAGAGAGGATGGTGGGAAATGTGAACAACAGGTATGAACAGATGGCGAATTTCATCAGAAAAATGAAAACCTGAAGAGTCAAATGGAATACTAGAAATAAAGAAAACATAACTGAGATGAAGAATGCCTTTAATGGGTTCATCAGTAGACCTAACAGAAGTAGGGATTAAACAGATTGAACAGGGTAGGGGTCAACATCCATGAACCTGAAGATAGGTTAACAGAAATTATTCCAACTGAAACACAAAGCAAAATAAAGATTGAAAAGGGACACACATAGAGGGATGGTAGAAATTTGTAACATTTTTCTATCTAACACAACCTATTTTCTGGTCATTAATTATTTATATTACCACACCATGCAAAAATATGTTCACCCTCATTCCAAGACTTCCAAACTTCTCATCCCAAATTGGCATCAGGCTCAAATCCAGGACCTCGAGTCTGAACCTGCATCAAGGTTCAGATGTGGCTGAAGCAGCTTGGGTGCAATTTCTCAGTTTCTTGATCCAGAGACCTGTGAGCTAAATGACAAGTTATATGACTATCACCACCCCCCCACATACACACTCAACACACACACACACACACACACACACACACACACACACACACACACTGGTGACATAAGGATTGAACTGTAGTAGATACCCTCATTTAAAAGAAGGGAAGAATAAGAGGCACATGTTAATCACTGTTCCATAACAATTCTGAAATCCCACAGAGCTAATGTTGTCAGATTTCCCCTGCCCACTCCAGGGGCAGATGTTTCTGGATTGGGTCACAGTTCTATCTGGGAACAGCTTCCCAGTCTATTTTAAGATATTGTTCTTGGGTCTTCTCTTTGAGACATCTGTCTTTTCCCATAAGAAACGGCAGCTGAGTAACTTTCTCTGCTTGCTTCATGTTCATAGAAGTTAGAGAAGGTAGTCCAAGGCTGCTTTTCATTTTGGACTGTTTCAATTCCTTTAAGTCCAACTTGGAGGTAGTAAAACTCTATTAGAAACTTTATAGGTGTTTGTGAATCTCATTTGTATTTACTCCATGCCCCAAATGCCACATTAACAATTCTTTTTTAGACAGGCCCCTCTCTACATCAGCAATGTATCAGGGTGCTGGACAGACAGTGTCATGAAGTTTTTAGAAACCATTTGGTTTAGCTGAGAGAGTCTCCCAAACACCAACTTAAATATTTCACACATTTTAACAAAGGGTCTTAGAGCCGCATCCATGATTTGATCTCTAACCTGAGACCATTTTTCACCTTGAGAATATTCTGATGAATGGAGAGACTGGAGGTGTGAGGAATAGTTATTTTCCAACCCAGCAAGTCCTGGCTTTTTTGTATTTCTTTTTAATTCTCTGCTTGTAAATGGTACAGTTATTTCTGTAGTTCATCTCTCCTTTGGTACCTTGCCATATGTGGCTTTTTAGAAGCAAACTGGTATTTCCAACATTCTGTTGGAGATATCCTTAGCCAGATCCACAAGTTCATTTGGTATATTCTCTATCTTCTCACAGAGCATGGTGACTGTTTTGCTATTCTTTCCTTAGTAAATAACATGAGCTGCCATCTTTTCCAGCCTTTTTAACAGTTTTCCTCATTATTTCCAGTCTCCATCTGCCACCCAGGCCCAAAGCTAATGCCACATGTCTTATGTTTTGGTATAATACCCCCCTACACACACACACAAGTATACACTTTTAGGTATTACTTAGCATTTTCTGTGCAACAAACTACCCAAAACAGTAGCTTAAAACAATTATCATTTTATTTAAGTCATGATTCTCCAGGTTGGCTGGGGTAACTGGTATGGCTCTTTTGGTGTGGGCCAGTTTGGTTGGGGCTGGAGGTTGAGGACGGTCTCACTCTCATGTCTGGAAGTTGATCTAAGAGGCCTCATCTGTGCTGGCTTATCTCTTTTACATGTGGTTTCTCATCCTCCAGCAGAGCACTCTTGAGTTTCTTCACATGAAGATCTCAGAAAGAGCAGCAAGGGAAGACAAGCCTCAAGACACACTTCTCTCCAGCTTCTTGAATCTCTTTGCTAATGTACATTGGCCAAAGCAAATCACATGGCCAAGCTCAGGGTCAAGGAAAAGAGAGAGCTCTACCTCTTAATAAAAGAAAAAAAAGTAACATTTCAAAGGGGTATGCATAAAAGGTTGGGAGAGGTCTGTGGCTCTTTTGCATTGTACCACAATGAAAAAAAGATAAACAATGTTGTGGAAACCAGTATGAATAATAGGATTAGAGTTATGTATTAAAGTAAGATTGTATTTGTAGATGTGTGTGTATATATGAAACCATAATGGCTTTAAAACTGTGGAAAGACATTTGACAGACACAATTATATTAAATTCAAAACAAGAATTTCAATTCAATTATCCCTCCTGTGGTGCAATGTCTTCTGCCACAAACACCCTACAGAACTGAGAGTTGGTCTACACATCAAATACATTCTTCTGTTCTTTCATTTTGTTGCCACTTCAAATCGCTTAATATAACACAGTACACAGGACTGTCATTTATATACTTTTGCTCACTCCATTTATAAAGAATTTGATAACAATTTGCTTTATAATACTTTCTACAGGAAAGGTTTTCCTAATGCATCAAACTGACAGCATTTTTTCCAGTAGGAGTTCTATTATCTTTTGTGAGGCATGTAAATATGAAAAGTCCCTTTTATTCTGTGCATTTTGAGAGGATCTCTTTTGAATAATTTTTCTCATGTCAGGTGAGAGAGCTGATGAATGCTTTTTATCATGCAGTGTATTCATATAGGATCTGTCTTGGATGGATTTTATAATATACACTAAGACCTGACTTCTGGGATAAGGCTTTCTCATTTTTAAGAAACGGGTACTTTCATGCATGGATATTGCGATGCATACTCAGAACTGATTTCTGAGTGAAGCCCTTTCCACAGTCACTGCATTTATAGGGTTTATCTCCAGTATGAATTGTCTGGTGTTTATTGAAATTTGACCTGTCAGTGAATGCCTTCCCACATTCTGCACACATGTATGGTTTCTCTCCTGTGTGAATTCGCTGATGTACTTTGAGATGTGGTTTCTTGGAGAAAGATTTCTCACACTCAGGACATTTATAAGGCTTCTCTGTAGTATGAATTCTCTGATGTGTAATTAACTCTGACTTCTGGATGAAGGCCCTCCCACAATCACCACAAACATAGGGTTTCTCTCCAGTATGAATTGTTTGGTGTTTATTGAAATTTGACCTGTCAGTGAAGGCCTTTCCACATTCAGCACATATGTAAGACTTTTCTCCAGTATGAGATTTCTGGTGAGTATTGAGATTTGACCTGTTGGTAAAGGCCTTCCCACATTCAGTGCATATATAGGGTTTTTCTCCTGTGTGAATTCGCTTATGCATCTGGAGTTGTGACTTAGAAGGGAAAGATTTCCCACAGTCACTGCATTCATAAGGCTTCTCTCCAGTATGAATTCTTTGATGGGCAATCAAGTGTGCTTTTTGGATGAAGGCCTGCCCACATTCAGTACATATGTAAGATCTCTCTCCTGTATGAATTCTCTGATGCATCCTGAGCGTTGATTTTTGGGTAAAGGCTTTCCCACACTCACCACATTTGTGGTGTCTCTCTCCAGTGTGAATTTTCTGATGTACATTGAGGGCTGAGTTCAGGGAGAAGCCTTTCCCACATTCACTGCATTCATAGAGTTTTTCTCCAGTGTGAGTTGTCTGATGTCTAAGTAGAGAGGACACCTGGAAAAATGATTTTCCACATTCATTGCATTTATAGGGTTTTTCTCTAGTATGAGTTTTCTTATGCATGATTAATTCTGAATTCTGGATGAAAGCCTTCCCACATTCAGGACATATATATAGTTTTTCATCTCTATGAACTCTCAGATATATACTGAGTAGTGGCTTCTGTGTAAACACATTTACACATTTGCTAAGTTCATGAGGTTTTTCCATAGTATGGATTCTCTGAGGTGCAAAGAGGTGTGACTTCTGAGTGAAGATCTTCCCAAAATCAGTACACATATCTGCCTTCTCCCCAACAGGAAATTTCAGATTGTGACTGAATGCTTGTTTGAGACTGAGGACTTTTCCACACTGATCACTTTCACAGAATTGTACTCCTGTACAAGTATTTTCATGGTTAGTATAAGAAGAGCCCTGTGTGAAAACGTGACCATGCCCCATATTTGTATCAAAGTTCTTTGTTGCATTGTTTTTACTAGGAATATGTAAGTCTAAATTATGCCTAAAACTCTTTCCAAATGAGTCACATTTCTGGGGTCTTTTCTGTGAAGGAATACGATTTGGGCTTGGATGAATAAATTTTCCATGGTCTTTATATTCAAAATCCCACTCTGTATTCAATACTTTCTTATTGATGAAAGCAGAATGACTCAGAGGTTTGCTCTGTTTTTCCTGATATCTTTCTATCTGTTCAGAATCTTGCCACAGTTCTTCTAAAATGGAATACAATGAACCGTCTCTTGTATCTTCACCCTCTTTTTCATTATGAAATGAAGCTTTTCCAGAAATTCTTTTTTGTGGGGTCTTAATCCCAAACCTCCCATCTAAAAAGAGAAAGAAAAAGTAAAATTGACACAAAGAATAGATAACAGAGGATTAAAAGGTAAACAAGCTATTCAAAATTGAATACAGGGAAACTGGTAAATATGATGATGATGACCACAGTGATGACAAGAAAAACACATATAGCACATACAGTGTGCCAAGTTCCTGCATAACATTTATGATGTTCCAGGTATTACTCTAAGAAATACACACACACACACACTCAATCCTTTCAAAGACCCTTTGAGGTATTTTCTATTATTAATCCACCTATTGTAGATAAGGAAAGTGAAGCTCAGAATAATTATTTATATAATTTGCCCTAAAACATAGTTATTAAGTGTTGAAGGCTGGAGTTCAACATAAGCAATCTAGTTCTATTTTGGCTGGAGGCTTGGATATAACATAGACTGAAGATTAAAAAGACAAAGGTTTTCAGGGAAAATGTCTGTGGAGAGAGTAGGTTTGGAGGGGATGATTCAGAGTCTAAGTTCTCATTAGCTTTTGATTCTAAATCCTCATTAATCTTGTTCCTTTTTACTTGTTAGCAGCAATACCAAGTTAATGCGATCAAACAACCAATTTAATTTGCTAACAGAGTAGATTCTAAAAGTTCTCATTACAAAGAAAAAACACTTTTTCTTTTTTTGGTATCTTTATGAGATGGACTATAACTAAGCTTCTCCTTTTTTAAAAGATTTTATTCATTTATTCACGAGAGACACACAGAGAGAAGCAGAGACATAGGCAGAAGGAGAAGCAGGCTCCCCATGGGGAGCCTGATGTGGGACTTGATCCCATTACCTGGGATTACGCCCTGAGCCAAAGGCAGAGGCTCAACAGCTTAGCCACCCAGGTGTCCCTGTAACTAAGCTTCTTGTAATCATTTCACAATGTATTTAAGTTAAGCCACTATGAGTACACCTTAAACGTATACAGTGATATATGTCAATTATATCTCAATAAAACCAAGAAAAAACTAATTTATTCATGCCTATAGGAAAAATACTGTAGTCATAGCCATCCTGACCTATACAAACAATAAATAGCTATTTATACTCCAACTCTCCATCTAGGTATAATTGTTTTCTTGGACCTGAAAATATTTATATCTAATAAAGTAGCATGAAATCAGAGAAAAAACAAGCTATCCGTGGTAGACTAAAAGCTGTTCCACCATCCTTTTGTATTAACAGAGTAGTAGCCAGGCATATGGCTGCCTAGTCATATAACATCTCTCAGCCTCCTCTGAAAACTGGTATGGCCACGTGACAATGTTATCATCAACAGAACGTGAGAGAAAATGATGGGTGCCATTTTCAAGCCAGAGCATGGAGACAGCAGGCATGTTTTCTCTACACCCTCTTCTACCTTCTTGCTGGATTTGGCAGTAACACAGATACAAATATGCAGATGCCACACACACACACACACACAAAAAAAACCCCAAGAGATGGTGGGGTTATGTTAATGGAAGGAACCCAGAATCTGGAATAAACATGAGCAATGAAGTGTTCCAAAGGCCTGTGATATTAGAAACTTTATATAAGAGAGAAGTAAAATTCTTTAGCATCTAAGTCACCATCTTATAATCTCTTTATTACTGCAAATAAGTTTTAATTAATATACTATTTTCATCCAGAGTGGGGATCACAGATATTTCCATTACCAGCATAATGCATGAGGTGTATTAGATTCTCGATAATTTTAAAGTGGAGAAATTACACATTATTTCATTAGCAAGAGATGTGAAATAGTGAGAATGTTCTGAGTCATCAAATCCAGTTTTCCCCTGTTGGTCACTTTGATATTGTATTCTAGATACATATCCCATCCAAAATCTCATCCTCTTATTTTTAAGTTGCATTTTTATTCTCATGCACTTGGCTTTAATTTATTCTGTAGATATTAAGAACTGGATTCCTAGGCATGGCTTCAAAAGTGGTTCTGCTTTTCACTTTAACTTATAAATATATAGAGAAAGTATAACTTATGGATAATTAAGTTAACTTCTAAACCCCTCATGTATCAGACAATGTTTAGATCACCAGTACCAATTTTCATCGTAAAAAATCTGCTCCTGCGGGGGGGGGGGGGCGGAGCGCCCTGCAGGGGGGGAGCCAAAAAAAAATCTGCTCCTGCAATAATAAGCTCCTCTACACCTTTCCTGAGCCCACAGATTCAATGAACAGTATATAAATGGAGAGTCAACAGTCTAGATAACAGCTGTGTGTGCAAGCTTGCATTCTATTTACCACTCCAAAAGTCCCGTTTATTCTTAAATCAAAAGACACATTCATGCCCTCTTCCTCCATTTAGCCTGCTTAGCATTTTCTTTTGTGCCTTTTTTGTGCCCCTTAAAAGGTATTCATGCTTCATTAAGCATTTTTGAGTCTTTTACTTTGAAAATTAATCTGATCATATTGCTACTGAGACTTTTTTCCCCTAAATTTCAAAAGCAGACACCTTCTGTGCTATTCATTTTGCCAATCATTTTAATAGATTTCTGTTATAATAGAAACACAATACACAAGCAGTAAACTTTTAATATTTGATATCATTATTTTTACTTTCCAATTATAATCTATGTCCTATTGAAACCTCTCAGTCAAGTTTTTAAAAACACTCTGAAATATAGCAAAAAACTCTTAAGATCTTATCCCCCACAAACTCAATTAGTTAATAGTGCTAAGTATTTCCTTCATGCTTAGTGTTCAAATAATGAAAATAAGATAGACGCTCTTGTTTTCAGGGACTTTCAAAATTACTAGGGGCAGAAGCATCTGAGAGATAGAGGAAGAGAAATGGAGAAGAGCAATGAATTTGCCATTCCATGGGATAGATGATAACTTTAAATGAAACAAAAAGTGTCTATTACTTTAGGCAGAACACAAGATAAAGATCCTAGATGCAGAGATAAACTTCATATATGGTAGGCATTAAAGGCAAGGTGAAAATCTGAGGAAAGCATGAATTAAGAAACTGTACAGATACAACTTTATTTATTTTTATTATTTTTTAAAGATTTTATTTATTTTTTCATAAGAGACACACAGAGAGAGGCAGAGACACAGGCAGAGGGAGAAGTAGGCTCCCTGTGGGGAGCCCGATTCAGGACTTGATCCCAGGACCCCAGGATCACAAACAGATACAACTTTAAATGGAAATACATGGCCACACTGGTCATGTGTTATATAATACAGAGTAATTGTAAGTTTACTTTATTAAGCTGATGCCAAAGATAATGGCAATGTTTTAGGTAATGAAATATAGCAGGAGGATTTAAGATGAACTAGATACAAGAATAGAATCTGCAAATCTCATTAGGAACAGAATAATCCAAGCATAAGAAAATATACATCTGTTTTTGGGTGGTGCTAATAGGAATTAAGATGAGAGTACATCTGAATAGTATTCTTTTAAAAAATAGGAATTGCAGAGTAATTAGAGAAGATAACTAAGAGGGAAGAAACAAGAAAACAGCAGAATCTGACAGAATTTAGAACATGAGGGTTCCTGATTTGGGTAATGATGATGCCAATTTTTCACATACTAGTAAGGATGAATAAAGTAGAATATTCTATGGGAATTGTCTAATATGCAGGTAAATGTCATACTAGAACCCACTTATAATATACCAACTAGTGGTGTCAATATAGAAGTCATCAGAATACAAATAAAAAGCTTAAGTGTTCAGAATGGAAGACTCCTTTGAGTTAATTACTATAGGAACAAATACCCAGAAGATAGTAAACAGCATCCATAACCAGGGGGATCTCAATGGGGGTAAAGCCTCCATGGAAAAGGAAATGACCAAATTAGGTGCAAATCAAGAAGAAAAAAATGATATAGTTAGAAAAGACAAAATAATCGGAACAAGCAATTCGCAGAAGGGGAAACCCAAATGGATAACCAATATTAGAAAGAACAAGAAACAATACTACTTCACATTCATTAGATTGGCCACAAAATAAGAAATCTGGATAATTCCAAGTGTTGCCATAGATGTTATGAAATGGGCATATTTGTGTACTTCATGTATATCCCAATGATCGAGTAGTACCATTTCTATATAAATATCCCCAAGGAAAAATCTCATAGGCTTGTAAGATGTGTATAAAAAATTCTTTGTTTTGTTTTTTTTTAAATTGAGGTATAATTTCTACATAGTAAAATGCAGATCTTAACTGTAGAGACCAATGAGTTTTTTATTTTATTTTTTATTTATTTTTAATTTTTAATAAATTAATTTTTATTGGTGTTCAATTTACCAACATACAGAATAACACCCAGTGCTCATCCCGTCAAGTGTCCCCCTCAGTGCCTGTCACCCATTTACCCCACCTCCCCCTCCCCTTCCACCAAATGAGTTTTTTAATATGTATATACCCATGTAACCTCTACCTAAATGAAAATCTAAAACATTTTAATTGTCCCACAAAGTTCCTTGTAGCTTTTCCCAGTCAATAACTGACTCTCAGAGATAATTACCACTCTGATCATAGGCCACTAATCATTTATCACCATAGATTAGTTTTGCTTGTCCTTGAACTTCACGTAAGTTGAAATTCATCTGTATACCTGGCTTTTCCGTTCAATACACTTTTCTGAGATTCATCCAAGTTCTTGTGTCTGTCAGTAGCTCTTTCTTTTTCATTGCCATGTATTATCATATTATAAGAAAATAGCACAATATTAACCCATTCTCCTGCTGATGGACACTTGGGGTGTTTCGCATTTTTTCGCAATTATGCCAATGCCAATATGAACATTCTGTACATTTCTTTTAGTGGACATATATATTCACTTAAGTAAATGCCTAGGAGTGGCATTGCTGGGATACAGGAAAGCCATACATTTAGCATTAGTAGATACTGACTGTTTCCCAAAGTGGTTGAAGGTATTTACATTCCTACCATCAATGCATGTAAATTCCAGTGGCTCCAAATACTCGAGTAAGTATTGATATTGTTAAGTCTTTCTAATTCTATCCATTCTTTTATATGTATGTATCTGTGTACGGTTGTCCCACTGTGGTTTAATTTTCAGTTCCTTGATAAGCAGCGATGCACAGCATTTTTTCTTTTTTAAAGATTTTATTTATTTATTCATGACACACACACACACACACACACACACAGAGAGAGAGAGAGAGAGAGAGAGAGAGAGAGAGAGAGCAGAGACACAGGCAGAGGGAGAAGCAGGCTCCATGCAGGGAGCCTGACGTGGGACTCGATCCCGGGTTTCCAGGACCAGGCCCTGGGCTGAAGGTGGTGCTAAACCGCTAGGCCACCCGGGCTGCCCCAGCACTTTTTCATATATAATGGCCATTTATTTGGATATTTCTTTTAAAAGTACCTGTTTGGGACACTTGGGTGGCTTAGTGGTTGAGGCATCTGCCTTCAGCTTAACATGTGATCCTGGAGTCCTGGAATTGAGTTCCACAGTCCCACATCAGGCTCCCCACAGGCTGCCTTTTTTCCTTCTGCCTGTGTCTCTGCCTCTTTCTGTGTGTCTCTCATGAAAAAATACATAAAATCTTAAAAAATATAAAAGTACCTGTTCGTATCTCTTATCCATTTCTTTTTCTACTGGGTTGTCTGCCTTTCTCTTTTTGATTTCTAAGTTTTTTTTAATATATTCTAAATATAGGTCATTTATCAAATCTATGTATTGTAATTATCTTCTCCCAGTTTGTGGTTTCATATTTACTTTCTTAATATGTTTTGGAGAAGTGTAATTCTTCAATCTAATATAGTTCCACTTACTATCAAATGAGATGGGAAGTGCTCTCTCTCTCTTTTTGTCTTCAAAAGAACTTGAATAATATTGGTATTATTCTTTCTTTAAATAAGAGGAAGAATTCACTGATGACATGCAGGCTGGGAGCTTGTTTGTAGAAAGATTTTATTTATTTTATTTTATTTATTATTATTATTTTTAGATTTTATTTATTTTAAAGATTTTATTTATTTATGAGAGAGAGAGGGGGAGAGAGAGTCAGGAGAGGGGCAGAGGCAGAGGGAGAAAAAGAGAGAGAATCTCAAACAGACTCTGCACTGAGCGCAGAGCCTGACAGTGGCTCTATCCCTTGACCCCGAGATCATGACCCAAGCAGAAACCAAGACTCAGACACTTAATTGATTGAGCCACCTAGGTGCTCCTGATGTGCTATATTTTCATTATCATTCTGCTCAAAACATTTTCTAATTTCATTGTGGCTTCTTCTTTGACTTATGGGATATTTGCTTGTGTGTTGCTTACTTTTCAAACATTTGGATATTTTCTGGTTGTCTTCTGTTCAGTTTTAATTTATTTCAATAGTAATCAGAGAACATTTAGCATATGATTTCAATCCTTTGAAATCTGCTGCAATAAGCCTTATACCCTAAAATTGAGTCTATTTTGCTCAGTATGCATATGTACTTGAAAAAATGTATATTCTATAGTTGTGGGATGCAGTGACTTATGGTCTGTCAATTAGGTCATATTGGTTTATCAAGTTCAAATCTTCTATCTTTTTTAAAGATTTATTTGAGAGAGAGAGAGAGAGAGAAGTATGCATGGGGGGAGAGGGACAGAGGGACAGGGAGAGAGAGAATCTCATGCAGACTCCCCACTGAGTGCAGAGCCCAAGGTGGGGCTAGATCCCATGACCCTGAGACTATGACCTGAGCCATAATCAAGAGTCAGACACTCAACCGACTGAACCACCCAGGTGGACCTCAAATCTATATCCTTAAAGATTCTTTCGTCTGTAAATAGACAAAAATTAGTTATAGAGATAGGTATGTTAAACTTTCCAACTATAATTATGCATTTTGTCTATCTCTCCTTTTAGCACTGTCAATATTCACTTTATATATTTTGAAGCTACATTATTAAGTGCACAAAAATATAGATTTTTAATATATTCCTGTTGAACTGAAGTTTTATCAATTTCAGAGAAAGACAGTACATTGTGGAAGATACAAAAAACATTAAAACAATGATAGAGGAATATTATGAAAAAACCACATTCCAAAAATTTGATAACATAGATAAAATGTACAAACTCAAAGAATCAAAACAAGAAGAAAACTAGAAAATCTGAATATTTCTATATCTATTGAAGAAACTGAATTTGAGGGGCTCCTGGGTGGCTCAGTGGTTGAGCATCTGCCTTTGACTTAGGGTGTGATCCCAGGGTCCTGGGATCGAGTCCTGCTTGGGCTCCCAGCAGAGAGCCTGCTTCTCCCTCTGCCTGTCTCTCTGCCTGTCTCTGGGTGTCTCCCAATAAATAAATAAAATCTGGGGATCCCTGGATGGTTCAGCGGTTAGGTATCTGCCTTCGGCCCAGGGCGTGGTCCTGTAGTCCTGGGATCGAGTCCCACGTTGGTCTCCCTGCATGGAGCCTGCTTCTCTCTCTGCCTATGTCTCTGCCTCTCTCTCTCTGTGTCTCTCATGAATAAATAAATAAAATCTTTAAAAAACTGAATTTGAAATTAAAAGTGATCCCACAAAGAAAACTTCAGACCCATATGAATTCACTGGTGTATTTTTATCTTATATTTAGAGAAAAGTTATAAAATTTATTTTTATCTTTTTAAAAGATTTTATTTATTTATTCATGAGACAGACAGAGAGAGGCAGAGACCTAGGCAGAGGGAGAAATAGGTTCCTCGCAAGGAGCCTGATGTGGGACTCAATCCCTGCACCTGGGATCACGCCCTGAGCCAAAGGCAGACACTCAACTGCTGAGCCACCCAGGTGCCCCAAAATTATAAAATTTAAAGCAATCTTACACAAAATAAAAAAACAGAGGAGTGAAGATTTAAAAATCCTAGCAAATATAGCGGTTTTACATAAAGTCTTTCAGAAGATAGAGCAGGCATGAAATTTCACAGCTCATTTTATGAGGCTAGCATTAACATGATACTAAAAGTCAAAGATATTATAAGCAAAATATCCCCCAAAACTAAAGACTAATACCTCATTTAAACAGAGAAGTAAGAATCCTTACCAAATATTAGCAGATTGATTCAAGAAACATAAAAAAGATAATATAATCATGATCAAGTAATGTTTATCCCAGTAAGGCAGTCAGTTTAACATCTGAAAATCTGTGAAATTCACCATATCAGCAGAATAAAGTGTTCATCTTAATAAAGGCAAAAAAAAGCATCTGGAAAACCCAATATCCATTCATGTTAAAGACCTTCACCAAGCTAGAAATAGAAAGAAATTGCCACAAATTAATAAAGGACATCTAAGGAAAACCACAGCTAATATACTCAATGCTGAAAGAGTGAAAGCTTTTGCCCTTAAGATAAAATAAAAATAAAGGGCATGCAGACTAAAAAGGAAATGATAAAAAGACATGGTAATTGATGCAAAAACTTTGTAAGGAATTTACAAAAATATTCACTAGAATTAATAAGTGAATTCAGCAAGTGTCAGAATACAGGATCAATGTACAAGAATCAATTAAAAAATTTCCACCTCTAGTATGGAGAAGTAAGCTCCTTAAAAAAAGTCCTCTACGGACAGTAACTGTATTCTCTAGGAAAACAAAACAAAACGTGTAATGGTAGAGTGAACAAAAGCAAGTGGATTTTGAAGAGGAGTTAGAAGTCAGAAGAAGTCTGAGCAGAGATCTAAGTTGCTACCCACCATAGGTGAGGCAGCATCTCCAGTTTGAGTTAACTGACTACTATGACAACAACACAGAAGAATATCACAGAAAATGGTGTTATTATAGCAGAATCTTGTTAATATTTGGGATAACAATCCAAAATTACTCAATATAAGATGACCCAGAAAAATGTTTGGTCACTTTCCAGTGTCTTCAGTAGTTTTTTTTTTTTCCTCAAATTTTTATTTAAATTCCAGTTAGATAAGGTATAGTGTAATACTGGTTTCAGGAGCAGAATTTAGTGAGAAATCACTTACATACAATACCCAGTTCTTATCATAACAAGTGCCCTCCTTGATACCCATCATCCATGGGTATCATTCCTCACTTACCTCCCTCCATCAACCCTCAGTTTGTTCTCTATCATTAGAGTCTCTTATGCTTTGCTTCTCTCTCTTTTTTGCCCCTTTCCATATGTTCATCTCTTTTGTTTCTTAAATTACACACATGAGTGAAATCATATGATATTTGTCTTTCTTTCTGTAGTTTTTAAAGTATGTTTTTCATAGTTAACAGGATTTATATCTTTTAGATAGGTGGGTCTAATAGAAATGATTCAATCATATTAAACTCAAGTTATTTTTATATATGGTGTGAGGTCAAGGGTATTTTTCCTCCAATACTGATATCCATTTGTTCTAGCTCAATTTGTTCAAAAACAAAATTCCTTTCCCCCCACTGAATTGTATTTGTACTTCTAACAAAACTCAGTTGTCCATATATGTAGTGGGTCTATTTTTGGATTCTCTCTTCTATTCCATTTATATATCTGTTTGTCCTTACATGAAAACCACACTACCTGGATCATTGTAGCTTTACAGTAAATCTTAACACTTCTTTTTAAAGACTATGTTGGCTATTCTTGGGCCTTTTCTTATCCATAACAACTTTAAAATCTCTGTCAGTTTTTATTCCCTAAAATTATAAATAATTGATTGAACAAGTAGAATACAATTCATTAAGCAATAGATTTCAACAACATGCAACCAACTCGATTTATACACTATAGAATACAACACTGAACAACAGCTGAACACACATTCTTTTCAGAGACACATAGAACATCCCCCTACATAGACCATACACAGAAATCATACAGAGTGTATTCTCAGACTACAACAGAATTAAATTAGACAACATAAAGTAAATAGACAAATTCCTAGAAAAATACAACTATGTCTGACAAAAGATGAAAGAGAAAATCTGTGTAACTCTATGTCTATGACAGATTGAATTTGTGGATTTTTTAAAAAAGATTTTATTTATTTATTCATGAGAGACACAGAGAGAGAGGCAGAGACACACAGGCAGAGGGAGAAGCAGGCTCCCTGCGGGGAGCCCGATGTGGAACTTGATCCCAGGACCCCAGGATCATGCCCTGAGCCAAAGGCAGATGCTCAACCACTGAGCCACCCAGGCATCCCAGATATTGAATTTATTATTAAAACTTTCCCATCAAGAATATTCCAGGTCCAGATGGTTTCACTGGTGAATTCCATGAAACAGTAAAAGAAGAAATAACAATCTTACACAAACTATTTCAGAAAATAGAAAAGGGAACACTTCACAACCATTTATGTGTCCAACATAGTCCTAACACCAAAACCTGACAAACACACTGCAAAAAAAAAAAAAAGAAAACTAAACTAGTATCACTCATAAAAATGCAAATACTTTAAAACAAAATATCAGTAGATATAATCCAACAATATATAAAATAAGGGTTATACATTATAATCAACTAATGTCTCAGAAATACAAGGTTAATTTAACATTTGAAAATCAACTCACATATTAACAAAATAAAAGCAACAATTCATATGATTAATAAAGATGAAGAAAAGGATTTGACAAAATTCAACATGTAACCGTGATTTTAAAAAAAAAGCTCTTCAACAAGCTAGGATTAAAAAAGAACTCACATAATCTGATAAAGGGCAGCTTCAAAAACATAATAGAGAATGGAATGATTTTTTTTAACTCTAATATTGGGAATAAGGCAAGCATGCCCTCACCACTTCTATTTAACATCAAACTGAAGTTGTTAGTGAAATAAGAAAAGAAATAAAAAGCATGAAATTGGAAAGGAGAAAGTAAAAGTGTCCCTAAAGTGATAATGATTACTTACATAAAAAACCTCAAAGAACCTACAAGAAAACTAATAGGTGAATGTAGGAATGTCTCAGGATACAAAGTCAATGTACACAAATCAATCACCAGCAATTTATACTAGTTATGAACAATCCAAAATAAACTAAAAAAACCAATGTCATTTTACCACAGTGTCAAAAAGCATCAAATATGTAGGAATAGGGACACCTGGGTGGCTCAGTGGTTGAGCGTCAGCCTTTGGCTCAGTGCCTGATCCCAGGATTCAGGATAGAATCCTGCATCGGGCTCCTTGTGGGAGGCTTGCTTCTCTCTCTGCCTGTGTCTCTGCCTCTCTCTCTCTCTGTCTCTCATGAATAAGTAAATAAAATCTTTTAAAAAAACTATGTAGGGATAAATTCAATGAAGGACGCAGAAGATTTTTTTAAAAGATTTTATTTATTTATTCATGAGAGACACACAGAAAGAGAGGCAGAGACACAGACAGAGGGAGAAGCAGGCCCCATGCTGGGACATGCTGGGCTCCATGTGGAACTCAATCCAGGGACTGCAGGATCATGCCCTGAGTCGAAGGCAGATGCTCAACCAACCGCTAAGCCACCCAGGCATTCCTGCAGAAGATTTCTACACTGAAAACTATAAAACAACAACAAAAACAACAAAAAAAGAAAACTATAAAATACTGCTGAAAGAAATCAAACATCTAAATACATGCAGAAAATATGCCATGCTTATGGATTAGAAGGCTCAATATTGCAACGATATCAATTCCCCTAAAACTAATCTATAGCGTCAACTCCAAACAAAACCTCAGCAGGCTTTAAAAAAAAAAGCAAACTGATTATAAAATTTATATGGAAATGCAAATGACCTAGAAAAGCCAAAGTCATTTTTTAAAAAAAAATGTAAAGTTGGAGAACTTACCCTGCCTGATTTCAAGACTCATTATAAAAGCTATAGTAATAAAGAATATATGGGTTTGCCAAAAGGACAGTATATTAACTGTTTTCTGTATTTTTTAAAAAAGTTTTTAATTTGAATTCCAGTATCGTTAACATAGTGTTATATTAGGTTCAGGTATATAATATAGTGACTCAACAATTCTATATATTACTCAGTGCTCATCATAAGTGAATTTTTTAATTCCTATCACTTCTTTTACCCATATTCCCACCCACTTCCCCCCTGAGAATCATCAGTTTGTTCTCTATGGTTAAGAGTCTGTTTCTTGGTTTGTCTCTTTTTTTCCTCTTTATTCATTTGTTTTGTTTCTTAAATTCCACATACGAGGGGCACCTGGGTGGTTCAGTTGTTGAGTTTCTGCCTTCAGCTCAGGGCATGATCCTGGAGTCCTAGGATCTGGTCCTGCGTCAGGCTCCCTGCAGGGAGCCTGCTTCTCCCTCTGCCTATGTCTCTGCCTCTCTCTGTGTCTCTCATGAATAAATAAAATCTTTTTTAAAAAAATTCCATATATGAGTGAAATCATATGGTATTTGTCTTTCTATAACATTAGCATAATACTCTTTAGTTTCATCCATGTTCTTGCAAATGGCAAGATTTCATTCCTTTTTATAGCTGAGTAATATACCGTTTTCTATATATCACATCTTCTTTATGTTATTTCTGTATTCTTGATGCTCTGCCATCTGGTGCCTTCCTTGCTCATCCTGGAGAAACTGCCTTTCTCAGTGCTAGTTAATTCCTAGAGATAGCACATGACTTCCGTTACAGCACATCTTTCATATGCAAACTAATCCAGAGCCCACAGTCACCAACTCTCCTCCTTTGTTAAGCTTTCAAAGGTTGAGCTACCATCCTCCAGCCCTAATCACCTCAGTATCAGGTATCAGGTAACTAGAGACAGTCCCTACATCTCTGGTGCCCTGCTGAAATGACTCAAACTAGTCAATACTCAGCCTCCCCAGCCTGCTTACTCTGCTTCACCCATTCTTTCCCATGAAAATAACAATAAAGGCTCTTCTCCATGCTTTCCCCTTAAAACTTTGGCCTCCTGATGGACCCTAGTGTTTCCTGGTGTGGCCTTGCATGGTGTGGCAGGTCTCCTCTTCTTGGGAACTGTGAATTACAAATTATCTTTTCAATGGCAGTCATCTCTGGATCTGTTGGTCTCCCCAGACCCAAATAATATTAAAACTTACATTTTTGAAAGATTTTTTATTTATTTGTTTGTTTGTTAGAGAGAGAGAGTGTGTGTGTGAGAGCATGTGAGCATCGGGGGTAGGGGCAGAGGGAGAAACAGACTCCCCTCTGAACAGGGAGCCCAACCTGGGGCTCGATCCCAGGACCCCAGTCTCATGACCTGGCCCAAAGGCAGCTGCTTAACTGACTGAGCCACCCAGGTGCCCCTAAAACCTACATTTTAATTTTTTTTTAATTTTTATTTATTTATGATAGTCACAGAGAGAGAAAGAGAGAGAGGCAGAGACATAGGCAGATGGAGAAGCAGGTTCCATGCACCGGGAGCCCGATGTGGGATTCGATCCTGGGTCTCCAGGATCGCGCCCTGGGCCAAAGGAAGGCGCCAAACCGCTGCGCCACCCAGGGATCCCTAAAACCTACATTTTAAAACAGAAAGACATACAGATCAATTGAGCAGAATAAAGAGTCCAGAAATAGGTTCACATATATAAAGTCAATTGATTTTGAAAAGCACGACGAGGAAATGCAATGGGAAAAAAATCTCTTCAGCAAATGGTTCTGGAACAAGTGGATGTTGTACTGATAAAAATGGATTTGTAGGTCTAAACTGAGAAAGATAAAATGCTAAAACTTATGGAACATGAGAAAATCTTTGTGACTCTGTGGGAGGCAAAGATTTCTTAGATAGATCACAGAAAGCACTAGAAAATTTTAAAAGATGATAAATTAGGGCAGCCCTGGTGGCTCAGCAGTTTAGCACCGCCTTCAGCCCAGGGCATGATCCTGGAGTCCCAGGATCGAGTCCCACATCGGGCTCCCTGCATGGAGCCTGCTTCTGTCTCTGCCTCTCTCTCTCCCTCTGTATGTGTGTGTGTGTGTGTGTCTCGTGAATAAATAAAATCCTTTTAAAAAAGATGATAAATTAGACTCCATCAAAATCAAAATGTTTGCTTTTTGTTTAGGCACCAGTAAGAAAAGTGAAAGCCATAAATTGTAACAAGATATTGGCAATGTATATATCCGGCATAGGAGTTACATCCAGCAAATATAAACAACTCTGAAAACTCATTAAGAAAATAACCCAATTAAAAAATGGGAAAGGTATCGGAATAGATGCTTCAAACAAAAATGAACAAATGGTCAATAAGCACATAAAACGATACTTATCGTTACTCATCAGAGGAATGCAACTTAAAATAATAATGAAATACCATTACACATCCACTATAATAGCAAAAATTAAACAGATCTATAGCAGTGAGTGTTGGCAAGGATGTGGAGTGACAGAAATTCTTGTATGCTGCTGCTGGAAGTGTAAGATCATACAGCCATTTTGGAAGGTAGTTTGGCAATTTCTTTTTTTAAGATTTTATTTATATGAGAGAGAGAGAGAGAGAGAGAGAGAGAGAGAGAGAACACACCAGCTGGGGGGAGGGGCAGAGGGAGAGGGAGAAGCAGACTCCCCATTGAGCAGGGAGCCAGATATGAGGCTTGATCCCAGGACTCTGGGATCATGACCTGAGCTGAAGGCAAATGCTTAACTGACTGAGCCACGCAGGTGCCCCAGTTTGGCAATTTCTTACGAAGACAATCATACATTCATACAATTATATGACCCATCAGTGCCACTCCTAGGTATTTACCCAAGAGAAATGTAAACATATGGTCAAAGACATACCAGAATGTTCACTACAGCTGCATTCATAATAACCAAATAATAACCACCTGTCATCAACAGGTATGGAGAGAAACAAATTGCAATCTATTCATATCATGGAATAGTGTTCAGCATTTACAAGGAATAAACTCTCAATATACTCAGTAACATGGATGAATGACAAAATCATTAAGCTGAACAAATGAAGCCAGACCCGAATGGGTATTACCGTAGGATTTCACTCGTATGAAACCCTAATAAAGACAAATCTAACCTATAGTGACAGAAAGCATTTAATGGTTTGCCTGGGGCCAAAGTGGTGGTGCATACTGACTGCAAGGGACAGAGGTTCATTTTTATGAGACAAAATGTTCCCCATATTGTGATTAGGGTGGTGGTTAAACCAGTATGTGCTTTCATCAAACTGCATACTTTAAATAGATACATTTTACTGTACATAAACTAGACCTTAATACACTTAATTTATTTAAAAGACAAAAATGCTGAGGCACCTAGGTGGCTCGGTCAGTTAAGAATCTGCCTTTGGCTCAGGTCATGATCCCAGGATCCTGGGATAGAGCCCCGAGTTGGGCTCCCTGCTCAGTAGGGAGTCTGCTTCTCCCTTTCCATCTGCCTTTCTCCCTGCTTGTGCTTGCTCTGCTCTCTCTCTCTCTCTCAAATACATGAATAAAAAATTTTAAAGCTTTTATTTATTTGAAAGAGAGAAATTATGAGCAGGGGTAGGGCCAGAGGAAGCAGACTCTATGCTAAACAGGGAGCCCAATGTGGGACTCAACCCCAGGACTCTGGGATCATGACCCAAGCCGAAGGCAGACACCCAACCAACTGAGCCACCCAGGCACCCACATAAATAAAATCTTAAAAAAAAGACAAAAATGCTAAGTGACAGTGATCCTAAGGTCAGAAGATGGGAGAGAGGCAGGGCAATAGGGGAGGTGGAGAGGAGTAAGGTATCTGAAAGCAGTACCTTCAAAGAGAAGAGGAAGTGAGGCTGGTTGTGGATGAGTTTACTGGTATCTTAGAGTTAAGAAGAAAATGAGGAGGAAGAAAGTGAAAAGGTCATTGGAGGAACAGGAATGGGGCAATCAACTGGTTTTCAGAGAAGGCAAAACCATTAAAACCTGACAGTATATATTGTAAAAATCTAAGACTTTGAGGGTGGGGTTTAGGTAATGAAGCATAAAAATGTGATGGAAGGAAAGAACATTCAAAGAAACAAGATCTATAGGGAGGAAGCCTGGCATATGATCCTGAGTGCAGGAATTGTAGCAATCCTCCAGGAGGAAAGCCAGCCAAAAAAAGACACTGATCACAGGAAATAAAGGGAGAGAGCAGTCGGGTACCTAAAAGGCCAATGTTCACTCTTCTTAAGCAGTTTCCAAAGTTGAAATCCTTCAAGAAGGTAGCAATAATAGCATTTTAAAGGCATAGGCCTTTTAGGAAAAGAAAAGTGTCTCCATGTCCCCCATCTGTCTGGGTTGTACTCACTCACCGGAACAGCTCTGATGTGGGGTTTTCCTCTCCAAAATCCACGGCTCCTCTCCTTGTTCCAACTTGAAGATGACTTCTGGTTTGGGAACTTCATATCCTGTTAATAGGACATGATAGAATTGGGACTGGCTAACTGCTTTCCACTTGTTTTTTTTTTTTTTTTGAAGTAACCACATTTCATTGGGAAAATGAGTAGTCATCACAGAGGTTAATGGACTGAAGGATCTCAGGCTAATCAAAGGACACCACCAGCACACCCTTCAGATGGCTCAGATTACTCAGCAGCTCAGAATGGAAATACTCTCATGGAGGCTCTGTGTTAGTTTCCTAGGGTGGCTGTAACAAAATGCCAAAAACTGGGCGGCTCAAGACAGCAGAAAGTCAGTCTCCTGCTGGAGCCTTTCAAGTCTGAAATCAAAGTGTTAGTAGGGCTATGATTTCTCTGGCGGATATAAGGGAGGCTCTCCCTTGAATCTTTTAGCTTGTTTGCTGGCAATTTTTAATGTTCTTTAGCTTCTAAACGCATCACTCCAGTCACATGGCCATCATATATCCCTGTGTGTCTCCACATACTCTTCCCTCTATATGTGTCTATTTCTATGCCCAAATTTCTCTTTTTTATAAGGACAGCAGTCATTAGATTAGGGCCCACCCCAAGAGACTCATTTTAACTTGATTACCTCTATAAAGACATTATATCCAAATAAGGTCATATTCTGGGGGTACTGGGGGTTCAGATTTCCATATATTTTTTCCAGGGGGACACAACTCAACCCATAAAAATATGCCCTCTAAGCCACCTGGGTGGCTCAATGGTTGAGGGTCTGCCTTCAGCTCAGGTGGTGATCCCGGGATCCTGGGATTGAGTCCTGCAACAGGCTCCCTGCAGGGAACCTGCTTCTCCTGCTGCCTCTGTCTCTGCCTCTCTATGTCTCTCATGAATAAATAAATAAAATCTTAGAAAAAAATCTGCCCTCTGATCCTCCCCACCAAATTCATGTCCTTCTCACGTGCAAAATATACTAACCCCATCCCAATATCCCCCAAAGTCTTCATCATTCTAGCATCAAGTCTGAAGTTCAAAATCTATCTAAACACCAACTCAAAGTCTCAAATCTTATCATCTAAATTACCCAAATTCATTATGGGTGTGATGTGAGTGTGAGTCATCTTGGGGCAGCTTTTCTCCGCACAAACCTGTGAAAGCAGACAAGTTATTTGCTTCCAAAACACAATGGTAAGAGGCATAAACTAGACATTCCCACTTCAAAAGGGAGAAATTGAATGAAAAAAGGGATCATATCTGCCCTACGACCCAGCAATTGCACTGCTAGGGATTTACCCCAAAGATACAGATGCAGTGAAACGCCAGGACACCTGCACCCCGATGTTTATAGCAGCAATGTCCACAATAGTCAAACTGTGGAAGAAGCCTTGGTGTCCATCGAAAGATGAATGGATAAAGAAGATGTGGTTTATGTATACGATGGAATATCACTCAGCCATTAGAAACGACGAATACCCACCATTTGCTTTGACGTGGATGGAACTGGAGGGTATTATGCTAGTGAAATAAGTCAGAGAAAGACAAACATTATATGGTCTCATTCATTTGGGGAATATAAAAAATAGTGAAAGGGAATAAAGGGGAAAGGAGAAAAAATGAGTGGGAAATAATCAGAGAGGAGACATGAGAGACTCCTAACTGGGAAACAAACAAGGGGTGGTGAAAAGGGAGGTGGGCAAGGGGTGGGGGTGACTGGGTGACGGGCACTGAGGGGGGCACTTGATGGGATGAGCACTGGGTGTTATGCTATATGAAAAAAAAAAAAAACCTCTACATTTTCCTTCAAAAAAAAAAAAAAAAAGGATCATAGATCCCAAGAAAGTCCAAAACCTAGCAAGGTAAATTCCATAAAATTTTAAGGCTTGAGAGTAATTCTTTTAAAAAAATTAAATTCAATTAATTAACATATAATGTATTATTAGTTTCAGAGGTAGAGGTCAGTGAATCATCAGTCTTTTTTTTCAGACTTTATTTACTTATTCATAGGAGACACACAAAGGGAGAAGCAGAGACACAGGCAGAAGGCGGCTCCCTGCAAGGAAGCCTGATGCAGGACTCGATCCCAGGACCGCAGGATCACACCCTGAGCCGAAGGCAGATGCTCAACCACTGAGCCACCTAAGTGTCCCTGGGATTCATCAGTCTTATATAACACGCAGTGCTCCTTACATCAAGTGCCTTCCTTAATGCCCATCACCCAGTTATCCCATCCCCCCTACTGACCTCCCCTCCAGCAACCCTCAGTTTGTTTCCTGTGATTAAGAATCTCTTATGGTTTGTCTTCCTCTCTGATTTTGTCTTGTTTTATTTTTCCCTCTCTTCTCCTAATTCTTATTGGCTTGATGTTCTGTCCTCCAAAAGCCTACCAGTGGTGACCCCCACCCTATTGACCCAGGGCCAGGAGTGGCACCATTCACTACCTCCTCTACTGGTCCACTAGCAAAATATTTGCTTCCTGTTCCTGTGACCTTACACTCTGCTGTTCTCTTAGTTCCAAAGGGAGGAATGTTTCCGCCAGGAGATACATCAGTGATTCCACTGAACTGGAAGTTAAGTCTGCCTCCAGGATGCTTTGGGCTCCTCATGTCTCTGAATCAAAAGCCAAATCCATAGAATGTTCAACACTGAGTAAATGATGATGTATCAATGTAAGTTTGTTAATTGCAATAAATGTATCCCTCCGGTGGGGGATGTTGTTAATGGGGAAAAAAAAGGCAAAGAAAGGAGTTACTGTGCTGACTACTGGGGTGACTGATCCTGACGACTCAGGGGAAATCGGACTGCTACCCCACAATGGAAATAAGGAAGTCTGGAATACATGAAATCCCTACTTGTGCCCTGTGATTAAAGTCAATAGGACCTATAACAATCCAATTCAAGCAGGACTACTAGTGGCCCAGATCCTTTAAGAATGAAGTTTTGGGGGGTGCCTGGGTAGCTTTGCCAGTTAAGCATCTGTTTTTGGCTCAGGTCACGATCCCGGGGTCCTGGGATCGAGCCCCGTGTCGGGCTCTCTGTTCAGAGGGGAGTCTGCTTCTTCATCTCCCTCTGCCCCTCCTGCCCTCTTGCATGCACACATGTGCTCTCTTTCTCAAATAAAAAAAATAAAATCTTAAAAAAAAAGAATGAAGTAGGTAAAGAACCACAGTCTTTTGAGGTGTTTGCTGTGGGCAAAGGGAACAAGAAATGGTTAGTGAAAGAAGGAATTCTTTCTTAAGACAGCAACACAGACACCTTGTCTCAGTTTGCAGTCTACTGGCCTGCCCTGCAGATTTCACATTCAGGATTACAACATCAACTCACTTGAATTTCCAGCCTGCAGGCCTGCCCTATAAATCTCAGACTTGTTGGTCCCTGCAATCAGGCGAGCCAGTTCCTTAAAATAAATCTCTTCCTCGGACTCTGTATTTGTATTCATCCTCTCTGTCTCTCTCTACATATGTGTGTATGTATATGTGTGTGCATGTGTGTATACACTCTGTATATGTATATACCCATATCTTATGGGTTCCATTTCTCTGGAGAACCATAATACAGATTTTGAAGAATAGTACTAGAGGAATAGAATACTGAGTTTTTTGAATGGGTTATGGGGTTTCTAGAATTGTCTCTCTACTCTGATTAGATTTGAAGGCACTAATGACTCTATTTCCCATAAGTAATGAGGGCCCAGATAGTCCATGGAGTGATGTGGCAAAAGAGATGTGTAAAATATCACCACATTGATACTCCTAATCAAATGCTTGTGAGAGGCATGGTTCTGGGTGACCTTGTATTTGACACCTTAGAAATTTTTGTCAAACTTACAAGCATAATAAGATTGCCAGGTTGTTCTTTTTTTTTTGCCAGGTTGTTCTTAATCATGCTGGCCAAAGGGGTTGGGGTTGTGAGAGGATATGATTTCCCAGCTCAAGCACTGCATAAACAACCTGAAAATTTCTACATCTGTCCTGAAAGAAACCCCTAACTTCTGTAGCTACAGAACTGATACTGCTGAAAAGCAAATCTAGAGTCTCATTCTGTGGGTGGCTACATTACAACATAAGTTGAATTCCCAACCTTACAAGGTGTCTGCTATTAAGGTAAGGGAATTGACTGAAAAGGAATGGGATCCAGAAAATTGGAATGGACACATATGAGGACACTGAATTTCTAAATTCTGATGAGCCTTCTTCATGAGTAGAAGCAGCCCTCCTACCCCCATCTGAGATTAACCCTACCTTGCCCAAGGACCCCTCAGTGGCCTTCTCTGAGGTACCTGCCTTGCAAGGTACTGCTGATTTCTCTCACGACCTACCCCTACTACCCTTATTTGCTTCTAGACCTAGAACTAGACTCGAGTTCCATCAGGGTACAAAGGGTGAGTGAGGTATAGTGTAATCCATGAGGAAGTGCAAAAGAACTGCACTATTTGTCTAATTTATCCAGACAGCTGGGAAATCTGGGTGAAAATGGATATTTAAGAGCGTGGGATCATGGAAAGAACATAAAGTTGGATCAGGCCAAATGTGTTGGTATGTTTGCACTAAGGAGATTCTGAATTTAATGTTGCTGCTTGAGGGGTTAGACAGGGCTTGAACATTCTGTTTGATTGGCTGAAACATGGATCAAAACGTGGCCTGTATGAAATGCAATTGAAATGTAGAAGTGCTTTGGAAAAACTCTCTATACTATAGAGGAAGGCATCCAAAGGCTTGGGGAAATTGATGCATTAGAGTGGATTTATCATGTAAGACATGCTCTCCCACCCTGGGAGGGTCCAGAAGCCACGCCTGTCACCATAACTGGGACACAAGAATTTGTGTATGTGTGTGGCTCAGTATTCTTGAAGAGCTCTGTGATTGCTCTTCTCTGGAGGACACAAATTATAACTGGAACTGCTGCCACTGAATTGGGAAACCCCAATGCAATACGAGTAATTGGATTACTGGGGTGACAAGGGCCAAATGGAGGCAGTGAATTGCTAAATGAAAGGTGGACATGGTAACTATAACGGACAGCATTGTCAAAGCAGTGATCAGAATAATCTGACTTGTAGAGACCCATGGTGTTGGCCAGTTGATCATGATGTCCCCTAGAAAAGAAATAGATGAACAGTCTATTACATTCTTACTTGATGTGCAAAAAGAGAAGAGTTCTAGATCAAGTGACCAGAAGTGTAATTTGAAACATAAAAACAGAGTCTCAGCTCCTCAATCAATATTCAGACTTCTGTCAGTTTACAGATCCAGAGTCTTTTGAATGAAGGGGAGCCCAGGTCCCTTGAGGAAGGATCCCACTACACTGTCAAAATGTAGACTACTAAATTTTCTCTTCCCTAAAGGAATTTACAGCCCTTTGTCAGGTTGCAGGGAGGGAGAAGACATAATGAGGCTTTTCAGAGATTACTGGATACCAGTTCTGAATTGACATGAATTCCAGGAGACCCAAGATGTCACCGTGGCCCACCAGGCAGCAGAGGGGCTTATGAGAGAGAAGTGATCAACTGAGTTTCAGCTCAGCTCTATCTCATAATGGAGGACAGGGGACACCCAGCAGGCCCCCCAATCCATCCTGCAGTTATCTTCCTGGTTCAGCAATGCAAAATTAGAACACAGATACTCAGAAATTGGCAGAATTCCCATACTGGTTCCCTGAACCACAGGGTGAGGGCTATTAAGGTGAGAAGGGCCAACGGAAAGCCGCTAGAACCGCCTCTACTAGGAAAATTGTAAAGCAAAAGCAGTACTGCATTCCTGTAAGAACTGCAGAGATTAGGGCCACCATCAAGAACCTGAAGGATGCAGGGGTAGTGAGTGCCACCATATCCCTATTCCACTTGCCTCTTTGGCCTGTGCAGAGGACAAACAGATCTTGGAGAATGATTGTGGCTTGTCAAAAGCTTAACCAGGTGGTAACTTCAGCAGCAGCTGCCGTACCTGATGCAGGTTCAATGCTTAAACAAATTAACACCCCTTGGGACCTGCTGAATAGGTACTGATTTGGCAAATGTGTGGGGGTTTGTTTTGCCATAACTATTAGTAAAGACTACTAGAAACATTTTGCTTTCATCTGGCAAGGCCAACTATATATGTTTGTGTGTGTGTGACACACACACACACACACACACACACACACACACACCCCTTCACTGTCCTACCTCAGAGGTATTTCAGCCCTCTAGCCCTATGTCATAATTTAGTCTGCAGGGATCCTGACTGACTTTTCCTTACACAAGATATCACATTGGTCCATTACACTGATGACACTATGCTGACAGAACCTGATGAATGAGAAGTAGTAACCACTCTTGACTTATTTATTGGTAAGGTATTTGTATGTCAGAGGGTAGGAAATAAATCTGACAAAAATGTAGGGGCCATCCACCTCAGGGCAATTTCTAGAGGTAGAGCGGTATGGACCCACTGGACTGCTCATTTATTCATGAGAAACACAGAGAGAGAGGCAGAGACATATAGGCAGAGGGAGAAGCAGGCTCCCTGAGAGGAGCCTGATGTGGGACTCAATCCCAGGACCCCAGGATCACGACCTGAGCCAAAGGCAGACACTCAACCACTGAGCCACCCAGATGCCCCTAGAAATTTCTAAGTGAAGAATAAGTTTTTGCCTCTGGCTTTTCCTACAAGTAAAAAGAGGGACAATGCCTACTGGGCCTCTATGGACTTCAGAGGCAGTAATATTACTCATTTGAGTATGTCACTCTGGCTCACTTACCAGGTGATCCAAAAAAAACTGCTAGTTTTTTTTTAAAGATTTTATCTATTGATTCATGAGAGACAGAGAGAGAGGCAGAGACATAGGCAGATGGAGAAGCAGGCTCCCTGTGGGGAGGAGCCCAATGAGGGACTCGATCTCAGGATCCCACGATCACGACCTGAGCCAAAGGTAGATGCTCAACCACTGAGTCACCCAGGCACACACAAACTGAGCAGAGCCCAGAACAAAAGGCTCTGCAACAGGTCCCAGACTGTCATATAAGCTGCTCTGCCACTTGGGCCCTATGATTGGGCAGATCCAGGGGTACTTGAAGTGTCAGTGGCAGGTAGGAAGGGAGCTTTTGGCAGGCCCTTATATGTGAACCACAGAGCAAATCTTAGGATTTTTGAACAAAGCCCTGCTACCTTCTGAGGATAACTGTTCTCCTGTCGAAAACCAGCTTCTGGCTTGCTACTGGGTCTCAGTTCACTTGCTCATTGAATTTAAGCATATTAGTCAGTGGAAGAAAGGAAACTTACAAGGACTCCTTTAGTAATGGTTAGTGAACATGGAAGAGTCCAGTGCTGAATCCTCATAGTGGTGGGACACAGGAAATATGGCAAGAGGTAGAGACTCCCTGGTGCCACTCACAGGGGACCCACATCCTTCTGATCAAACCCCAGCCTGTAGATGGTGTGGTCAGTAGCAGCCCCTGAAGCACTGAGCCTGAATCTCCCCGGAGTTGTGTTGCTTGGGCATGCTGCCCAGGGTGAGTGGCAAAGTCCTTCTAAGGCTAACTAATGGCACAACTGCAACTCTTCACAAGCACCAGAAGGGAAAGCTGACACGCACTTTGAAGAGAGAATTCAAGAGAGCATGAAGCTGTGACCTCAGATTAGATGCAGCAACTTCATCCCCTTAACCCTGGGTGGTGGCTCTGCCCCTTCGGGCCTGGAAGCAAGTCGGTGGCTTGCCCTCTGGAACTGAGGATTTATTGGTAAGTCAGGATGGGCTGTCACATCCCATTTTCCCAGCCTGTGCCCTCTGGGCCTGTGGTGGCAGCAGCAGCACTGTTGGCCTCAGAACCATCCCTGGAGTCAATCATTCATCCCTCTTCTTGAAGGCTGATGTGTGTGCACAGCCAAACACTTTTCCCAGCCTATCTTCTACCTGTAGAATCCCAGATGTCTTCCAGCCCCCTCATTTTTTCCTGTCTTCTTCAGTCTAAGCTGACAGCATTTCTAATGACATGGTTGATGGTATCCACAAGCTGGCAGCATTTCTAATGACATGGTTGATGGTATCCACAAATCATACATCTGATCTCTTTAGCAATTAGTTGCCCACATCTTTGGGGTTCTTTTCAGAGTCCATCTCATTTTTTGCAATATGGATAGGCTGAGCATTTTCCAAATCTTCAAGTTCTGGTTCTCTCTCTCTCTCTTTTTACTAATAATTCCTCTCCAATGTTCCTCTTTCCTCCTACATTTTACTGTCAGCAGCACAGGAAAGCGCAGGCCATGCCTTTAACATTTTGCTGAGAAATTTCTGCAGCTAAATATCCAAGTTTAGGGATGCCCAGGTGGCTCAGTGGTTGAGTGTCTGCCTTTGGTTTAGGTCCTGATTGCGGGGTCCTGGGATTGAGTCCCGCACTGGGCTTCCCGAAGGGAGCCTGCTTTTCCCTGTCTCTGTCTCTACGTCTCTCTGTCTCTCATGTATAAAAAAAATAAAATCTTTAAAAAAATAATATCCAAGCTTATCACTTATAATTTCTACTTTCCACCCAACAGGACACAATTCAGTCAAGTTCTCTCCCATTTTGTAATAAGGATCTCCTTTCCTCCAGCTTCCAGTAACATGCTCTTCACTCCATCTGAGACCTCACCAAAAGCCCCTTTAATGTTCATTATTTCTAGCAGTGATTTTTTTTCAAGGCAGTCTAGGCTTTTTCAATCAAGCACCTAAAACCTTTCTAGCCTCTACCTATTATCCAATCCCAAAGCCACCTCCATTTCTTTCTCAGTATTTGTTATGGCAGCTTCCCACTTCCCAAGTGCAAAAATCTGTATTAGTTTCCTAGGGTTGCTATAACAAAGTAGCACAAGCAAGATGGCTCGATATAACAGAAATTTACTGTCTCACAGTTCTGGAAGCCAGAAGTCCAAAATCAAGGTGTCAGTGGGCCATGCTCTTTTTGAAGCAGAACCTTCAAAATAGGAAGGAACTGTCCCATGCTTCTCTCTGACCTTCTGGTGGCCCCAGGCATCTCTTGGCTTATAGATGCATCACTCCAGTGACATGGTATCTTCTTCTCCTTATGTGTCTTCACATTGTCTTTCCTCTGTGTATGTCCGTCTCTGTGTCTAGATTTCTCTTATTTTAAGTACACCAGTCATACTGGGTTAGGACCCACCCTAAAGACCTCGTTTAAGCTTGATTACTTCTGTAAAGACCCTAATTCAAAAAAGATCACATCCTAAGGTACTGGAGGTTAGGACTTCCAACATTATTTTACATGCAGGATAAAATTTTACCTGTAATGTGCTCCTTGTAGATTCTTAGGAGGGCTATGCTTACCCACTGAGAGCAGGTGGCTGTAGTTCTCCAGCATCACATCCTGGTACAGGCGTCTCTGAGTAGAGTCCAGTTGCTGCCACTCCTCTCTGCTGAAGTCCACAGTCACATCCTCGAATGACACTGAGAGCTGTAACAATACAATCCTGTTCAGGGTGACATGGTCAGCACTGGGGATAGGGAGAGGATCAGTAAGAAATTATTTTTAATGATTTTCTGCCAGAACATGCTTATACCATATGCCCATGAAATACCTAGGTATAGGCAATGTGTAGCTACAAATATCTCATCGTACATTTTTGCCATTCATTGTATACATTGAGTCAGTCTTTCTTTTTAAAAATAATAATTTTGTACAAGATTTGACCTTGATCCTATTTTTTTTAAATTTTTATTTATTTATGATAGTCATACACACAGAGAGAGAGAGGCAGAGACATAGGCAGAGGGAGAAGCAGGCTCCATGCACCGGGAACCCGACGTGGGATTCGATCCCGGGTCTCCAGGATCACACCCTGGGCCAAAGGCAGGCGCCAAACTGCTGCGCCACCCAGGGATCCCCCTTGATCCTATTTTGTTGTTCATTTTATTTTTATTTATTTTTTTAAGGTTTTTTTCTTAATATCTTATTTATTTGACAGAGAGAGAGTGCAGAAGCAGCAGAGCAGCAGGCAGAGGGAGGGAGGAGAAGCAGGTTCCATCTGCCTGTATTCTGCCCTGGCAGGGAGCCGGATGCAGGGCGCCGGATGCAGGGCTCGATCCCAGGACCCTGGGTTCATGACCCTAGCCAAGGGCAGATGCTTAAGTGACTGAGCTATCCAGGTGCTCCTTGTTGTTCATTTAAATAGGAAGTTTGTATTCTAGAACTTTCATTTATTTTTATTTTTACTTTACAGCCATTTATTGTGCTCTAGTGAAGGAGAAAAAAAAGTGCTAGTGTTACAAATGCCACTGTCACATCCACAAATGCCAGTCATTGCAAACCAAACCATGTGTGTCTGTAGGGTGTCTGAGCATGCAGTTTGCTTTCACTGCAGGAATGGGGTGGGGGCAGGCTGAGCCTGGGCTCTGAGGGTTTTGCTTAGGGGGAACTTCCTGTCCTGGGTACCCACCTGTGAGGGAGTCAGGGGACAGGTAGGGGTAGTTTTGCTCAGTGCGTCTTTTAGGTCCTGCTGGGAACACCTGGCTGGATGTTGGACTCTGAAGCATTCTGAGGAGGAGGGCCCCTTAGTATTAACCCTGTAGGGAGGTGCCAGGGGGCCTCCCAGTGATAACCCTGTAGGCAGGTGCCAGGGGGCTGGAGGATGCCATGCAGGGGGAGGGGGTTGGTGGGGCCTGCTCAGCCCTGCTGAGAGCAGCAGCCAGACTCCCTGGAGGAAAGACAGAGTAGGGGGCCCAGGGCCCAGGGCCCCAGGCAGAATTGTAGTAGTTGGTGGGTGGTGGTTGTGGGCAGGCTCCCCCAGGTCTAAGTATTCAGGTGTCAGGCAGTCATAGGGGTCATAGACCTGACACAGCAGCCTATATGCTGTCATGCCCTGCTGCGAGGCCCCCTTGTTGCTGCCCATCTGCAGACTGGTGTTGAGTATGTCACAATGCTCCATGCCTAACCCTGACTTGAAGATTGTCACTTGGTCCCAAGTACAGTCAGGCTGGACTGGCTGGCTCCCTTGCTGGTGATGGCGGCCTAGTCCAGAGGCTGGTGTTGGCCCAGCCTGGGGTCACAAAGGTAGTGCTGGGTGCCATAGGCCATCGTTCCCTGCTGGCTAGCAAACTTGTTGGTGCCCATCTGTAGCCCAATGATGCTCTGTCCTTCTCTTAGCTTCCCTAGTTCAAATTTTAGTTCCTGCTCCTCTGCATACTTGACCCCTATGTTTACCTTATTCCCTTTCATCTTGGCTATGCTAGCCAGGGCTGTCAGGATGAACTGCACTTGGGTGTGGCTGGTGTTCTCAAACAGGTCACTGGCCTCAAAAATGTCATGGGGCTTCACCCTATACTTGGTGATGCCTTGATGAAGTTGCTGATGTTTTCCAGCTGATGCCCATTTTGGGTCAACTCACTGACCTTCTTCATGGGGTCTGGCTTGGAGCTTACTGATGCATTTGCAAAGAATGATGCCATCTTTGAGGCTGTCCATCAAGTTGTTGCTGATGCGGTGCCCTGTCACCTCCTCGATGCACTCTCGAATCTCCTGCTCACACTGGTGGTCATACTTCTGGGCCAGCTTGTTCTTGGCCTCAACAGATAACCTATAGGCAGGGCCCTGGTTGAAGTGAGCAGAGGACATGCTGGCTGGTGGTAGGCAGCAGTGGCGGGGGTGCGGAGGACCAAGGCAGCAGCTAAGACTCCATCTGTCTGTGTTCTATAACTTCTAGAAGGAAGCATGCATACTTTTTTTCTTTTAACTTCACATAGCTCCCTCTACTGTTGCTTTAATTAATTCTTTAAAAATATGGCATTTTCTCTTGATGCTTTTTTATTGCTTATTTCTAATTTAATCCTATAGTGGTCAGAAAATATGCTCTGTATGATTTTAACATATGGTCTATCTAGGAGAATGTTTCATGTGTCCCTAGAAAAGAACTATAATCAACTGTGGATGGCTGTAGTATTCTATAATATATAAATCAAAGCAGCTGAGTGTTGCTGAAATTTTCTATCACCATACTCATTTGTCTTCTATTTCTTCAATTATTTGTCAACTTTTTGGTAAAAACAGGCAAGGAAATGTTAAGGTTTACATGGCTATGCAAAGGACCTAGAATACCCAAAGCAAGGAATAGTATGGAGGATTTACATGTAATGTTAAGTCTTACTATAAAGCTACAATACTTCAGACAGTGTTGTATTGACCTAAGTATGGACAGATATATCAATGGAGCAGGGTAGAGTCCAGAAACAGAACCACACACATATGGACAACTGTTTTTGACAAAGGCACCAAAGTAATTCAATGGGGAAAGGAAAGTCTTTTCAAAAAATTGTGCTGGAACAATGGACATAAGTTTTGGAGGAAAAAAAAACAAACCTTGACCAATACTTTACACCACATAAAAAATTAACAATAATTAAGTTCCAGTATGACTGGATTAATTTTATCAGACCAACTTTCATATAGATAATAACTATACTCTGAACAAAATATTTAAAAAAAACTATCTGGAGATGCTGAATAGCAACAAAAATCAGCTATTTACTGGAAGAGAACTGATAATTAGGAGAAGAGATGGAACTGGATGTGATTACCAAATTTACAGCCTTTTACTTGTAAATAGACCTAGTCACTGCTATGCAGGCTAACTGAAATTCCAATAGAAAAACTTCACTCTTACTACTTGAAGAATCAGGGAGTTTTGCAGTCATCATGACCATCAGAAAGTCCAGGGAGAATTTAGACAGAAAAAGGTAAATTCTGTGTGTTAACTCTTCCAAATCTCTGGTTGACTACACAGATTAACTAAAATTTGATTTATCACATCACAGAGGAGACAGTTTCCAGTTTGAGTCCAGCCAAATTAAGTGCTTGCTAAACCAAATGAAACAAAAACTCAGCGATCCTCAGTGGAACTAAAACAGAATTCAAAATGTCTACAATATATTATTCACAATAACCAAGATACAGCTGAAAATAATCAACATAGAAAGAGAGAGAAAGGTATCAAGAGAAATAAAAGAGGCTCAAGAGGAAAAGCAATCAGACTGACCCTGAACTGATTCAAATGCTGGAATCAGCAGTAAAGGATTTTAAACCAGTTATCTATAAGTATGCTCAAGAACATAAAGAAAAATATGTTCACAGTGAAAGAATAATAGGATAGTTCAACTGAGAAGAACTATAAAAATAACCAATTAGAATACTATAAACAATTATGTGTGAACAAATTGGACAACCTAGAAGAAATGGATAAATTCCTAGAAACACACAACCTACCAAGCCTGAATCATGAAGAAATAGAAAATCTAAACAGACCAAATACTAATAAGGAGACTGAATCAGTAATCAAAAACCTCCCAACAAAGAAAAGTCCAGGACCAAACAGCTTCACCAATGAATTCTACCAAACATTCGAAGAATACAAATCCTTCTCAAAATCTTCCAAAAAACAGAAGAGTAGGAAACACTTCAAAATTCATCTAATGAGGTCAAATTATCCTGATACCAAAATTAGAGAAGGATACCACAAGAAAAGAAAATTACAGGTCAATATCCCTGATGAATACAGATGCAAAAATCCTCAACAAAATATTACCAAAATGAATTCAACAATATGTTAAAAGAACCATACAAAATGAACGAGTGGGATTTATTCCAGTGATACAAGGATGGTTCAACATCTGCAAATCAATCAATGTGACACATTACATTAACAAAATAAAGGATAAAAATTGTATGATCATCTCAATAGATGTAGAAAAAACATTTAATGAAGTTCAACATCCATTTATGATAAAAACTCAATAAAGCAGGTATAGAGAAAAGATATCTCAACACAGTAAAAACCATATATGACAAGCCCACCGCTAACAACATAATCAACAGTGGAAAACTGAAAGCTTTTCTAAGATCAAAAACAAGACAAAGATGTCCACTCTTGCCACTTTTATTCAACAGAGTACTGAAAGTCCTAGCCAGAGCAATTAGGCAAGAAAAAGAAATAAAAGGCATCTGAATCAAAAAGGAAGAAAAACTGTCACTATGTGCAGATGACATCATATTACATATAGTAAACCCTAAAGACTCCACTAAAAAACATGTTAGAACTAAAAAATGAATTCAATAGAGTTGCAGGACATAAAAATAAATATATAAAAACCTGTTGTATTTCTATACACTAATAATGAATTACCAGAAAAAGAAATTAAGAAAACAATTCCATTTATAATTGCACTAAGAAAAATACCAAGGTTAAAAAAAAGAAAAAGAAAAAAGAATAAAATGCCTAGGAATAAATTACCCAAGGAGATAAAAGAACTATATATTGAAAATTATAAAACATTGATGAAGAAAACTAAGAAAGACAAGAAAATAGAAAGATATTCTGGCTCATGGATAGGAAGAATTAATATTGTTAAAATGTCCATATTACCAAAACCAAACCACAGACTCACTGCAATCCCTATCAAAATTCCAATGGCATTTTTCATAGAAACAGAACAAACCTAAAACATTTAGGAAGCACAAAAGACTCTAAGTAGCCAAAGCAATCTTCAGAAAGAACAAAGCTGGAGGTATCATAACCTAGATTTCAAACTATATTACAAAGCTATGATAATCAAAACAGTATGTTATTAGGATAAAAACAGATGCATAGCTCAACAGAACAGAAGAGAGAGCCCAGAAATAAAACGACCCATATGGTCAATTAATTTACAACAAAAGAGACAAAAAATATACAATGGAGAAAGGAAAATCTCTCTCCTTTTTTGAAGATTGTATTTATTTATTCATGAGAGACACAGAAAGAGAGAGAGAGGCAGAGACACAGGCAGAGGGAAAAGCAGACTCTGAGGGAAGCCTGATGTGGAACTCGATCCCAGGACCCCGGTATCACGACCTGAGCCAAAGGCAGAGGCTCAACCACTGAGTCACCCATGCATCCTGAAAATCTCTTTAATAAATGGTGTTGGGAAGAGTGGACAGCTATATGCAAAACATGAAACTGGATCACCTTCTTATACCATATACAAAAATCAATTCAAAATGGAGTAAAGACTTAAATGTGAGACCTGAAACCATAAAACTCCTAGAAGAAAACATAGGCAGTAATCTCTTTGATATCAGTCTCAGCAACATTTTTGTAGTTATGTCTCCTCAGGCAAGGGAAACAAAAGCAAAGATAAACTATTGGGACTACACCAAAATAAGCTTTTGCACAGCAAAGAAAACCATCGACAAAACAAAAAGGCAGCCTAGTGAATGGGAGAAGATATTTGCAAATGATATATCTGATAAGGGGTTAATATCCAAAACATATGAAGAACTTAAACACCAAAAGAACACCCCCAAATAATCTTATTTAACAATAGGCAGAACACCGGAATACAAATTTTTCCAAAAATGATATACATGAAAAGATACTCAACATCACTGATAAACAGGGAAATGCAAATCAAAACCAGTGAGATATCACCTTATACTTGTCAGAATAGCTAGAATCAAAAAGAAATAATAAGTGTTGGTGAGGATGTGGAGAAATAGGAACCCTTGTATACTGTTAGTGGGAATGGAAATTGGTGTAGCCACTGTGGAAAACAGTGTGGAGGTTCCTCAAAATTTTAAAAATAAAATATCATATGATTCAGCAATTCCGTTATTATTTACCCAAAGAAAATGAAAACACTAATTTGAAGATACATGTACCCCTATGTTTATTGCAGCATTATTTACAATAGCCAAGATATGGAAGCAACCCAAGTGTCCATTGATAGGTAAATAGATAAAGAAGATGTGGGATATATAAAATGAAATATTATTTAGCCATAATAAATAATGAGATCTTGCCATTTGTGACAACATGGATGGACCTAGAGGGTATTATGCTATGTAAAATAAGTCAGATAGAGAAGACAAATACCATATGATTTCACTTACATGTGGAATCTAAAAAACAAAACAAATGAATGAAGAAATGAAAAGACAAGCTCTTAAATACAGAGAACAAACTGGTGCTTGTTCCCTAACAGAGGGGAGGTGAGAGGGGATAGGTGAAACAGATAAAGAGGATTAAGAGATATAAATTTACAGTTATAAAATAAATAAATCATGAGATGAAAAGTACAGCATAGGAAATATAGTCCATGATACTGTAATAACGTATGGTGACTACATTTATTGTACTGAGAGCTAATATATAGAATTGTTGAATCAAGATGGTGCGCACCTGAAACTAAGATGACATTTTATGTTAGATATATTTTAATCAAAAAAAGGAAAAAAGTGCCCTATAAGAAAACATAAGGGAATATCTTTGCAACACTGGGTCAAGCAAGAATTCTTGACATAGGACAAAAAACAAATGTAAAAGAAAATTTTGATAAATGGGACTTTACCAAAATTAAAACTTCTGCTCATCAAAAGATGCCATTAAGAAAATGAAAAATCAAGACACAGAGAAAATATTTGTAATATATATATAAAACACCCATAGTAAGAATGTAGAAAGAACTCCTACAAAGTAATAACAAAAAGAAACATAACCCAACTTTTTTAAATGGGTAAAATACTTGAACAGACACCAAAAAAGATCTACAAATGGCCAATAAAGCATATGAAAAGATGTTCAACATCATTATTTATGAGGAAAATGCAATGTATTTATTTTGTAAAAAAATTAATTCTGGTACATTTAACATACATTGTTATATTAGTACGAGGTGTACAATATAGTGATTCAACAACTCCATACATCATCCAGTTCTCATCATGACAAGTGCACTTCTTAATCCCCATTACCTATTTTATCCATCCTCCCACCCACCTCCCCTCTGGTAACCAGCAGTTTGTTCTCTAGTTAAGAGTCTATTTTTCTGTTTATCTCTATTTTTTTTTGTTTCTTAAATTCCACAGAGGAATGAAATAATATGGTATTTGTCTTTCTCTGACTCATTCTGCTTATCATTATACTCTCTAGATCCATCCATGTTGCTGCAAATGGCATGATTTCATTCTTTTTTGTGGCTGAGTAATATTCTATTGTATGTATATAGCACATTCTTGTCCATTCATCTATTGATGGACACTGGGGTGCTTCTATAATTTGACTATTGTAAATAATACTTCCATAAACATAAAGGTGTATAACTGGAAGAAAGTATGGAGGTTCCTCAAAAAATTAAACATTGAATTATATGACTTAGAAATTGCACTAATTGGTATTTACTCAAAGAATATGAGGAAAATTCAATTTAAACTACACTGAAAATAGCACTATATGCTCACTAGACAAGCTAAAATTAGTAATGAATTAAAAAATTGGGATGCCTGGGTGGCTCCACAATTGGGTGCCTGCCTTCAGCTCAGGTCACGATCCCAGGATCCAGGATCAAGTCCCACATTGGGCTCCCTGTGAGGAACCTGCTTCTCCCTCTGCCTGTGTCTCTGCCTCTCTCTCTCAGTCTGTCATGAATAAATAAATAGATCTTTTAAAAAAAGAATTTAAAAATTGCTGATAGGCATGTAAACTGAATCATCACTGGAGAACCTTGTGTGGCAGTTTCTAATAAAGTTAAATATACAACCACCCTATAATCTAGTGTTTACATTCCTTGGTAGTTACTGAAATAAGTTGCAAACATATTCACTCAGAAAAATTCTACAATAATGTTCATAGCAGGCTTTATGCATGATAGCCAAACACTAAAACATTCAAAATGTTCAAAAGCAGATGACTGCATAAACAAATTGTGGTAGATTCATACAATGAAATACTCAGCAATAAAAAGGAAAGAGCTGGTGACAGACACAACCTGAATGACTCTCCAAAATATTTTGTTATTTTAGAAATAGAAGCCAAACACAGACCAAATGATTCTATTTATATGACAATCAAGAACAAGCAGAGCTGGGTGCCTGGGTGGCTCAGTTGGTTAACCCTCTGCCTTTGGCTCAAGTCATAATCCCAGGGTCCTGGGATGGAGTCCCATATTGGGCTCCTTGCTCAGGGGGAGTCTGCTTCTCCCTCTCCCTCTGCCACTCCCCCTGCTGTGCTTTCTCTCTAATAAATAAAACCTTTTTAAAAAAAAGAATCAGCAGGGGCAGCCTGGGTGGCTCAGGGGTTTAGCACCACCTTCAGCCCACGGCATGATCCTGGAGACCCAGGATTGAGTCCCACGTCAGGGCCCCTGCATGGAGCCTGCTTCTCCCTCTGCCTCTCTCTCTCTGTGTCCCTCATGAATAAATAAATAAAATCTTTTTAAAAAAGAATAAGCAGAGCTAATATATAGTGATTAAAAGTCTTAAAAATGACCAGGATACTGACTGGTCAAAAGGGTGATGGACCTATTCCGTATTTTAGTCTGAATAATGGTTACACATATATATTCGTCAAAACTCATCAAACTATACATAATCCAATGTCTTTCTAATATAACTCAGTTTCAAAAAACACAGAAAACAATAGTGCAAATTAGAAATATATTTAGGGTACACTGTGGGCCCCAAAGAGAAAATAGTTCTACTGGGGGTATAGGTTTAGGGTCCTTAGACTTGGATAGTTTAAATAGAATCTTGGGGGAAAACATTAAGTATGATGGAGATAAATGGGGGAAATATTTTCTAGAAAAGACAAAGAGAAAGGTATGGAGAAAGGAAAATACATGGTAATTAAAGAAAGAATGAATAGCTCTGTAAAAAGGAGAGAAGACTATAAAATATGTGAGGCAGGTGATTTTAAGAGAAAAATCCAAGGAAGTATGTTAGAGTCTGATCATGAAAACAGTGCAAATTCTTTTCGTAATACAAGCATATCTTGTTATATTGGGCTTCACTTAATAAAGTGAAGCATTTTGCAGATACTGCATTTTTTACAAATTGAAGGCTTGTTGCGACCCTGCATTGAGCAAATCTATCAGTGCTGTTTGTCCAACATTTACTCATTTTGCATCTATATGTCACAATTTGGTAATTCTTGCAGTATTTCACACTTAATTATTATTTTATTTCTTTTGGTGATCTGAGATCAGCGATCTTTGATGTTACTATTGTAGTTGTTTTGGAGTACCATGAAATACATCCATATAAGACAGTGAACTTAACTGATAAATGTATGTGCTCTCTTTTTTTAAAGATTTTATTTATTCATGAGAGAGAGAGAGAGAGAGAGAGAGAGAGAGAGAGAGAGAGAGAGAGGCAGAGAAGCAGAGATGGGCAGAGGGAGAAGCAGGCTCCATGCAGGGAGCCCAAAGTGGGACTTGATCCCAGATCCGGGGATCATGCCCTGAGCCAAAGGCAGATGGCCAACTGCTCAGCCATCCAGGAGTCCCTAAATGTGTGTGATCTAACTGATCCACTGCTCAACTGTTCCCATCTCTCTCCCTCTCCTTATGCCTCCCTATTCCTTGAGACACAACAATATTGAAATTAGACCAACTGATAATCCTACAATGGCCTTCAAGTGTTCAAGTGAAAGGAAAAGTCACATGTTTTTCACTTTAAACCAAAAGCTAGAAAAGACTGAGCTTAGTGAAGAAGACATGTCAAAACTGGAGATAAAACCAAAAGTTAGGCCTCTTGCACCAGTTAGCCAAGTTGTGAATATAAAGAAAAGTTCTTAGAGGAAATTTAAAGTGTTCCTTCAGTGAACACATGGATGATAAGAAAGTGAAACAGCCTTCTTGCTGATATGGAGAAAATTTTAGTGGTCTGGACAGAAGACCAAATTAGAAAAAACATTCCCTTTAGCCAAAGCCTAATAATCCAGAGCAAGGCTCTAACTCTATTTAATTCTGTGAAAGCTGAGAGAGGTGAGGAGGGTGCAGAAGAAAAGTCTGAAAACTCAACAGCAAAGAAACAAACAATCCAATCATGAAATGGGCAAAAGACATGAACAGAAATCTCACAGAGGAAGACATAGACATGGCCAACAAGCACGAGAAAATGCTCCGCATCACCTGCCATCAGGGAAATACAAATCAAAACCACAATGAGATACCAGTGAGAATGGGGAAAATTAACAAGGCAGGAAACCACAAATGTTGGAGAGGATGTGGAGAAAGGGGAACCCTCCTGCACTGTTGGTGGGAATGTGAACTGGTGCAGCCACTCTGGAAAACTGTGTGGAGGTTCCTCAAAGAGTTAAAAATAAATCTGCCCTACGACCCAGCAATTGCACTGCTGGGGATTTACCCCAAAGATACAGATGCAGTGAAACGCCGGGACACCTGCACCCCAATGTTTATAGCAGCAATGTCCACAATAGCCAAACTGTGGAAGGAGCCTCAGTGTCCATCGAAAGATGAATGGATAAAGAAGATGTGGTCTATGTGTACAATGGAATATTACTCAGCCATTAGATACGACAAATACCCACCATTTGCTTCAACGTGGATGGAACTGGAGGGTATTATGCTGAGTGAAATAAGTCAATGGGAGAAGGACAAACATTTTATGGTCTCATTCATTTGGGGAATATAAAAAATCGTGAAAGGGAATAAAGGGGATAGGAGAAAAATGAGTGGGAAATATCAGAAAGGGAGACAGAACATGAGAAACTCCTAACTCTGGGAAACAAACTAGGGGTGGGGGAAGGGGAGGTGGGCGGGGGGTGGGGGTGACTGGGTGGCGGGCACTGAGGGGGGCACTTGATGGGATGAGCAGTGGGTGTTATTCTGTATGTTGGCAAATTGAACACCAATAAAAAATAAATTCATAAAAAAAGAGAAGTCTGAAGCTAGCAGAGGTTGGTTCATGAGGATTAAGGAAAGAAGCCATTTCCTTAACATAATAAAAGTGCAGGGTGAAGCAGCAAGTGCTGATGGAGAAGCTGCAGCAAGGTATCCAGAAGACTCAGCTCACAGAATTAATGAAGATGGCTACATTAAAAAACATATTTTAATGTATATGAAACAGCCTTCTGTTGAAAGCAGATGCCATCTAAGACTTTCATAGCTAAAAAGAAGTCAGTGCCTGGCTTCAAAGCTTCAAATGACAGGCTGTCTCTTGTTAGGGGCTGATGAAGCTAGAGACTTAAAAGTTGAAGCCAATGTTCATTTATCATTCTGAAAATCCTAGGGCTCTTAATGATGCTAAATCTACTCTGCCAGTGCTCTATAAATGGAACAACAAAGCCTGGATTACAGCCTGTTTATAATATGGTCAACTGAATATTTTAATCCCACTCTTGAGACCTGCTGCTCAGAATAGAAGATTCTTTTCAAAACATTACTGCTCATTGACAATGGCACCTGGTCACCCAAGAGCTCTGATTGAGATGTCCAATGAGTTGAATGTTGTTCTCATGCCTACTAACGTAATATTCATTCTGCAGCCCATGGATCTAGGAGTAATTTTAACTTTCAAGTCTTAGTATTTAAGAAACCCATTTTTGTAAGACTACAGCTGTCATAGATAGTGATTCTTCTGATGGATCTGGGCAAGTAAACTGAAAACCTGAAAAGGATTCACCATTCTAGATTCACCATTCATCATTCTAGATTCACCATTCGCCATTAAGAACATTTATGATTCATGGGAAGAGGTCAAAACATCAACATTAACAGGAGTTTAGAGGAAGTTGATTCCAATCAACCCTCATGGATGACTTTGAAGGGTTCAAGACTTCAGTGGAGGAAGTAACTGCAGATGCTGAGAAATAGCAAGAGAACTAGAATTAGAAGGGGAGCCTGAAGATGTGAGAGTCTCACAATGAAACTTTAATGGATGAGGAGTTGATTCTTATGGATAAGCAAAGAAAATGGCTTCTTTTTTTTTTTTAAAGTAAGCTCTACACCCAACATAGGGCTTGAATTCACGACCTCGAGATCTAGAATAACATGCTCTACTGGCTGAGCCAGCCAGGTGCACCAAAAAGTGGATTCTTGAGATGGAATCTACTCCTGGTGAAGATGTTGTGATTACTGAAATGACAACAAAGGGTTTAGAATAAATAAATTTAGTTGTTAAAGTAGTGGCAGAGTTTGAGAGGACTGACTCCCAATTTTGAAAGAAATTCTACTGTGGGTAAAATGCTATCAAACAGCATCACACACTGCAGAGAAATCATTCATGAAAGGAAGAGTCAATCGACACAGCAAACTTCACTGTTGTCTTATTTTAAGAAATTGCCACAGCCACCACGGACTTCAGCATCTACCACCCAGATCAGTCAAAAGCCATCAACACTGAGGCAAGATCCTCCACCAGCAAAAAGATTATGACTTGCTGAAATCTCGGGTGATGCTTAGTATTTTTGAGCAATAAAGTATTTTTTAATTAAGGTACTCTTTTTTAGACAGAATGGTATTGCACACTCTATAAACTACAGTATAGGTTTTTTAAAAAGATTTTATTCATTCATGAGAGACACACAGAGAGAGAGAGAGAGAGGCAGAGACACAGGCAGAGGGAGAAGCAGACTCCATGCAGGGAGCCTGACGTGGGACTTGATCCCGTGTCTCCAGGATCACACCCCGGGGCTGAAGGCAGCGCTAAACCGCTAAGCCACCGGAGCTGCCCAACCACAGTATAGTTTAGCATAACTTTTATATGCACAGGGAATTAAAAAAATTCATTTGACTTGCTTTAATACAATATTCATTTTATTGCAATGGTTTGGATCTGAACCTGAGATACCTCCAGCATATGCCTGTAGATCACCACTGAAGTGTTTTATATACCAGAAAAGAGATATGACTTGAGTTTCATATTAAAATGTTTATCTTTCTGGGGTGCCTGGGTAGCTTGCTCAATTAAACATCTGCCTTTGGCTCAGGTCATTATCTCGGTCCTGGAATTGAGCCCCCCATTGGGCTCCCCACTCAGTGGGGACTCTGCTTGTCTCTCTCCCTCTGCTCACACCCTGCTTGTGCTCTCTTTCTCTCTCAAATAAATAAAATCTTTAAAAATTTTTTAAAAATGACTATCTTTCCTCTAAGGCTGCACTTTAGGATAAATAGTTGATTATGGAACTTTATTCTTTGCAGAAGTATTCCAGCTAATAGGTGCTAATAAAAGCAGAGATCTTCAAAAAGTGGAAAACTATTAGGTAAAAGACTAAAGGAACTTTACAATCTGGCTGGGGATGACGACTCCTGAATACACTGAGAGAGATAACCAGGCATTTTGTGCCTCCTAGAGGTGTGAATCAGCAAGCATTCACCATTACCTATGAAGTATTCTTTTCTTTTTTTAAGATTTTATTTATTTATTCAGGAGAGACACAGAGGGAGGCAGAGACATAGGTAGAGAGAGAAGCAGGCTCCCTGAATGGGGCCAGATGTGGGACTCCATCCCAAGACCCGGGATCATGACCTGAGCCAAAGGCAGATGCTCAACCAGTGAGCCACCCAGGTGCCCCGCTATGAAGTATTCTTGCCAAGAAATTAAATCCGAATTGTTCAAGCCTCTAGATTCATCAGTTCAAATTAAAACGGAGATACAGGAACTGTTTATTATATAAACAACCACGAGAATACAATTAGCAAATTTCAAAAACATGGGACCTAAGTCAGGGCAAATGGCCCAGTTTCTTCAACAAATAAATAGCAAGGGGAAAAATACAAGGGAAGAGAATGTGTCAGATCTGTTACAAATTAAAAGGAACTCAAGAGGGTCACCTAGGTGGCTCAGTGGTTGAGCATCTGCCTTTGGCTCAGGTTGTGATCTTGGCATCCTAGAATCGAATCCTGCCTCAGGCTCACTGCAGGGAGCCTGCTTCTCCCTCTGCCTATGTCTCTGCTTCTCCATCTCTCATGAATAAATAAATAAAATCTTTTAAAAAGGGAGGGGGATTCGAGAGACTATTAAGGGACAATTCTCAAGGGGTCTCACATTTCTGCATGCCTTGCAAGCAGCCTCACTGACTGCCTTTTGTTCTGAACTGTCTTTTCTCTCTTTTTTTTTTAAGATTTTATTTATTTATTGAGATAGAGAAAGCACACGCATGAGCTGGGCAAAGGGCAAGGGAGAGGAAGAAGCAGACTCTCTGCTGGCAAGATTTCATGCTTTTTTATGGCATATATATATAGATCTCACAACTTATTTATCCATTCATCTGTCGATAGACATATGGGCTCTTTCCATACTTTAGCTATTGTGGACATTGCTGCTATAAACACTGGGGTGCAGGTGCTCCTCTGGATCACTGCATTTGTATCTTTAGGGTAAATACCTAGTAGTGTAATTGCTGGGTTGAATGGTGTTCTATTTTCAACTTTTTGAGGAACCTCCACACTGTTTTCCAGAGTGGCTTTATCAGCTTACATTCCCACCAACAGTGTAAAAGGGTTCCCCTTTCTCCATATCCTCATCAACATCTGTCGTTTCTTGAGTTGTTAATTTTGGCTGCTCTGACCAGTGTGAGGTGGTATCTCATTGTGGTTTTAATTTGTATTTCCCGGATGTCAAGTGATGTTGAGCACTTTTTTCGTGTGTCTATTGGCCACACGTATGTAGACAGAAATAAGCCTTCTGTCAGCATTACAACCCAGGAATGTTTTTCTTAGGGGCCTAGAAGCCATCGCTTTGAAATGTAAATATCAAGGAAGATGATTCCGTCACGTTGGGAACTTAGCTTGGGCACCTGGCTTGAAACTAACTGTACTATCTACTTATCACAGAGACAGAGGAAATTTGATTTTGCCTTTTAGATAAAGACAATTAACTAGCACAAATGGCCACTCCACTTACCAGGGGAAGTTAGGAGGAACTATGAAAGAATGTAGAGCAAATGGTGCTGTCAAGTCCTCTCCATAAGGACTAGTTACCATTTATCTTGAAAACATGCATATAATGGACTGTAACTGCTCAGCTATGAAAGAGAGTGAGATTTCTTTCTGTCCTTGCAATCTCTTTAGCAGATTACTCATAAGGCAAATCACAGTCTGGTTTAACACTCAGCAATAAAATTCTTTACCTTCTTTTTTTACATTTGTAGAAAGAATTTCCTAGGTTGCCAGGAGATTTTATTTTTAATTTCCCCCAACAATCTACTGATAAGGATGGTATGGCCTTAAAGTTCCTGACCTGAGGGGCACCTGGGTGGTTCAGTCAGTTAAGCATCTGACTCTTGGTTTCGGCTCATGTCATGATCTCAGGGTTTTGAAATCAATACCAGCATTAGGCTCCACACTCAGCTTAGAGTCTGCTTGAGATCTTTCCCCCTCCCTATCCTTCCCCCTCGGCTTCTCCCCGTTCCCCTGCCCTCTTGTCTCTCTCCCAGGCACACTCTCGCTCTCTAAAAAATAAAAAAAAAAAGTTCCTGAACTGAGCAGAGAGGAAGGTGAATTTTAAAATATCTCCCTTCTAGTTCTGTGCATTTGTCAAATACTAGCTGGATAAATCATGCCCTCCAAATCCTAGATTTTATACTTGAGGAAACGTGTAATACAGGACCTAAAATCCATCAGGATTACCACTAGCTTTGATGGTGGAAAATATGGTAAGCCAAGAATGTTGCCTGCAGGTCTTTCTTGTAAAGAGCTAATGTATCACCATATAACATTTGGAATGGGATCTATTTGGAATGAGAATCCAGTATTACAGTGGCTTGAGGACAATACCTTTGGTTTGAGTGAACTGACTATCTGTGGTAGTTTTTAGAAGGACCTAGCCTCAGCAAATGAATTACTTGTGTTCATGGGATGACTATCATTCCAGGGAAAAGGTAAAAATTACCTGGAAACAATGAGCAAAACAGAAGAAGAAATGAAATAATTAAAGTCATTTTTTCTTTACCAAACTCTCCTCCTTTCTCTGCTGTCCCCATTTCCTTGCTCCCCTTCCCTTGGATGTCTTTATCCCTTCCTGTCTCAAACTAACTCCTGCTAAGAGGGAAGCTATGATCTCTGAGCTAGGCAGTTTTGTTAATTAGTAGATTTCCCTGCAAAGAGCGACAAGGGCACAACTTTCTTGAGCCAGTAATGAATTATTTGCCCTGTGAGAGGTTTGTGTGCCTCATGCCCTAGCTCCGTTCCTATTTCATGATTAACCTAGAAGCTAGATTCCACCTCCAAGAGTCCGTTCTTACCACATACCACATAGCTAGGAAAACAGAGATGATAAAGCAACACCATGAAGGAATAATTGGGAACCTGTATAAAAGACCATGTCCTCACGTGAAGGCAACAGGCTAAGAGAGTAGCAAGAGCAGTCACTTGGAAAAGACACAGTAAAAAAGGTGGCAGGCTGAAAAATACCAACAAGGGATACCAAATCTCCCATGCATGACATCAAAGTGTCATCTAATTCTACATTTTTCCTGATTTGGTGAGAAGACGGGAAGCCCTTCCTAAGCTCATAAAGCTGATGTCATTAGGAAGCTACCTGGGTTCCCCAGAAAGCCTTGAAAAAGGAAGAATGCCCTTCTACTCTGCCAATGTTACTCACCAAAGGCCTGCTCTTCCTGTGCCCAGGGAAGACCCACAGAAGTTTGCACAAGTACGTGGCAAGGTTTTTTTCAGCTTACAACCCCACACATGAGGATGTGCAGAATTCTGCAACCAGCAGGCTTTGCTTGTTTGGTGGAGCAAGCCTATCAGGACCGGAATTAAGCTGCTGCATCAAGGGGTATCATGGCCAAAAGACTCTAACTATCTACTGCCCCCCCCACCATAACTGCGGAAGAACTTAGGGCTTTGGCGACCCACTTAAAGGGCCTGCAAATGGCCATACTTGAATCCATTCTGCTAAAAGTAAGTTGAGAGAAATTAAAGCAGTGTACCCAGGAGATGAGTGAATTCCCTGTTGATGTCCATCAGCAGTTTGTTGAGGCTTTCTCAAAATTTACTGCAAGGGATCCAGGGGCAGATCAAAGTCACCTGCTGGTACTACCCACCTTTGTCTCAGCCTAGGACAGACCATTGACAGACCAGCATCAGCTGCTGAATTTGAAGACAATCTAGAGAAAGATGACGAAGAAGAGAAGCAACTAAAAACCACTGTGTTAACTGCTCAGTTACAACCATTTTCTAAGGGAATATTTCTACTCTGGGCAACATGAAGGGAGCCAAGGCAGATGGGAAAAGTGTATGTCATTATTGCAAGAAGCCAAGACACCGGAAGAAGATTTATAGAGACTCCAGAGGACAGTGATAAGAACAAGGAATGAGGGAATCAGGAAAGCCCAGGAGAAAGCCCTCGGCCAGGTAATAATAGGCAAATGGCTCAAAATTGACAGCTCCAGGAATTCCTGGAGGTGGGAACTGGTGAACCACAAGTTCAAGAACTTTCCCTCAGGCTAAACTATGTTTGTCTTTTCTGGTAAATACTAATGCTACTTATTCTGCAATTCCCTCAGAAATGTGTCACTTTGATCTAGTGGTAGGTCCACACACGCTGCTGACATTTCAGGTCAGCCTTCTACTTGCTCCCTTTCTTTCAAGGTTTCCATACAGATAAATCATCTGATGAAGAACATGCTTTCTTACTTTCTCCTGCAAACGTACTGGCAAGAGATTAGCTTCCAAATTTGTTGTACAAAATAAGAACCACCATATTCTGTACTCTGAACGGAGTTCTATGGTGCTTCCCTACAGAAAAGACACCTGATTTGGTGGCTCTGTGCCTTTAGAAAGAAAAGAGGTGTGGGAGAGAGTGGCAGTCTCACTCTGTGCTATAAAAATATCCCAAACTGGGACAAATCAATGCATTGCTTTGGGCCCTGGAAAATGATATTAGTTCAATTAAAGACCTAGAATCAATAAAAGAAACTTACCAAAAAGATAAGCTCTGGCCATGTGTAAAACAATATCCTTTGTTGAGAGCCGAATTAGAGAGAATAAAATTGATTATAAGAGAATTAGAAAAACCAGGGATAATTTAAAAAGGGAGTTCACCCTCTAATACTCCCATAATTCCAGGAAAGAAGGAAGGTAAATTTGATGAAGATAGACAATGTACATAGATCTGTAACAAGATTTTAGAGAAATAAATTTGTTGTCCTATTAGCCCCTATAGTTCCTAACTTAGCAACTATTCTGATGTTAGTACCAGAGTCAGCAAAGTTTGTCTCTGTAAATAATCTGTGCTCTGCTTTTTTTTTTCTGTTCCTCTAGCTTATGAGTCTAAATTCTTAAGGATTTTACTTCCTTCTTTTTAAGATTTTATTTATTTATTCGTGTGAGACACACACACACACACACACACACACAGAGAGAGAGAGAGAGAGAGAGAGAGAGAGAGAGAGAGAGAGAGAGGCAGAGACATAAGCAAAGGGAGAAGTACGCTCCCTATGGGGAGCCCGACACAGGACTGATCCTAGGACCCCGGGATCATGACCTGAGTCAGAGGCAGATGAACCACTGAACCACCCAGGCACCCAAGGATTTTACTTCTTAAGCACTCCAGTATTTATGGCAAGGGGCTCTCCTACTACTCACTCTAGCCATTTGTAGGAAAGCTTAGTGAAGTCTATTTCACTAGAGGAAGTGATAATTATTCAATATGTAGATTATTTGCTAGTGGCTTCTGAAACTGAAGAGCAATGCAAAACTGGTACTTTGGCTTTGTTACAATTCCTTGCTTCACTAGGCCATATGGCCTCTCTGGACAAATTCTAATATTGCCATGCTGAAGTAAAATATTTAGGGTCTCTGTTATTAGGTAAAGGCTGTAATTTAGTAGATGAAAGGCTCTATTATGGGACGTCTGGGTGGCTCAACAGGTGAGTGTCTACCTCTGGCTCAGGGCGTGATCCCAGGGTCCCGGGATCAAGTCCCACATCAGGCTTCCTGCAGGGAGCCTGCTTTTCCCTCTGCCTATGTCTCTGCTTTTCTCTCTATGTTTCTCCCGAGCAAATAAATACAATCTTCCAAAAAAAAAATCAAGACTCTATTACAGTAAGACACTCAATCAATCAGAGGGACTGGTGGGGTACCGTACACAGTGGATCCCAGTTTCTGCGGAGGGAGCAGAACCTCCAGTGGAGCACTGGCAAAGTGAATCTACAGACTCTCTGACTTGGTCCCTAGAACCTGCAGAGGCTTGTAAACAACTGAAATTGGGTAGTCTCTCCTTCCTCCACCTTTGGAGATTCCAAACCTTGAAAAACCTTTCCACTTGTTTTGTGGAGCTTTAACTCAAAAGATGGGGTTAAACTATACACCAGTGGCAATTTTTAGGTTCCAGATGCTTTGGAGTGGTGGAAGCAGCCACCATACTTAGTGAAAAGACTCAAGCCCTTACTTTGGATCACATGATTTATTTGCATGTCCCACATGCTATGACAGCTATCTTACAAGTACATAAGACTAGTATTTATTTGTACCCCATCTAATTATGAATAAACATTATTATCCAGTCCTAATATTGTGCTTAGAAGATGTAATCTCCTAAACCCTGCTACTCTTTTACCAGGTCTTGACCAAATGGATGATCATGAGTGTAAAACAGTAATAGAAGACACTAGACAGCAATCTGATTTTTCTGGTATTCCTGTTCAAAATGCATATTTGATAATGCTTACTGATGGACCATTTACAGGGGAGGCAAAGGGCCATCTTGAGGCTTCATGCATTGTGGCAACCGCTCAGGAAATCTTGGAAGCTTACGTTTTGCCTAGAATCAAATCGGCGGTAGCAGCCAAGTTAATAGCAGCTTTAGGGCTGTAGTTCTCGGTTTAGGACTTAAAGTGAATCTATATGCTGATAGTAAATATGCATGTGGTGTCTGTTATGTAATAGGGAAAATGTGAAAAAATAGGGGATTCTTGACTTCAATGGGAACTAAAATATTTCATGGAAAAATAACATCCGAGTTGTTAGTAGCTTCCCAACTGCCTGCTTAGGTATCAGTAATCCATTACAGAGCGCATATAGAATTGAATGACTGAACTTCCAAAGGGAAGGATTTTGCTGACAGAGCTGCAAAAGCCACTGTTAAAATGTGATACACTCACTTTAGAAGCCCCACTTCTAATACAACAGGAAACTTTCATTCTTTTTTAAACAGATGCCTTCCAAAAGAAAATGTACAAACAGATTAAGGCACTGAAAAGAAATTCAACTGTACCATGATTATCACCTAACAATATAATTCCTGGTCCACAGTCTCTACAAACCTGCTTGCTATTGTTGACTCACCAACAAAATCAGCCAAGTCAGTGAGGGATTTTAAAGACATTAGATTCTTACTATGCTCACCAAAAAGACAAATTTATTCAAAACATATTAAAGAGCTGTGCTATTCATCAGGCCATTCCCAAGGTAAGTGCCATCAGTTTCTTCCAGGCCATTCCCAAGGTAAGTGCAAGAAGTCTTCCCCAGCCAACTTTACCAGGACCTGGTGGTAGTTGGATTTCACAAAATCAATGCTTGCAGAAAAAAGGTAAGAAGTTTTGTCTAGGTATGGTATATATAATGTCAGGAGGGCCTGAATTTTTCCTTTCTTCAAAAGTCAATGCTAAGGATGTATGGGTGGCTCAGCGGTTGAACATCTGCCTTTGGCTCAGGGCGTGATCCTGGAGTCCCAGGATCGAGTCCCACATCAGGCTCCCTGCATGGAGCCTGCTTCTCCCTCTGCCTGTGTCTCTGCCTTTCTCTCTGTGTCTCTCATGAATAAATAAATAAAAATCTTTTTAAAAAGCCAATGCTAAGGCAATGGTAAACATTATTTTATTTTACTTTTAAAGATTTATTTATTTATTTACTTGGGGGAGTTATGCATGAAAGAGAGAAAGACAGAGACAGAGAGAGTGAATACACAGAGGAGAAGCAGACTCCCTGCTGAGCAGAGAGCCCAGTGCAGGGCTTGATCTCAGGACCCTGGGATCATGACCTGGGCTGAAGGCAGATGCTTAACCAATTGAGCCACCCAGGTGCCCTGTAAACATTATTTTAATAAACAGAATTCCCACTTTGGGAATACCAGAGCATATTGAATCAGACAGAGTAAGTCAATTTATTTATACTCTTGTTCAGAAACTATGCAAATGATTTCTATAAGCTATTATATACCCTATCATTCTTTGTTCTGTAGACATACAAAGCAAATGAATCAAACTCTAAAAAGACTCACTGGCCAAAATTCAGTGACCAATTAGGATAAAAATTACCTACAGCTTTATCACAGACTTTGTTAAAAATTAGAACCCCTGCTAGCAAGGGCAAAATCTCTCTCTTTGAACTTAGGGTTGGCAGGCCTATGAATTTTGGTCTGAGACGATGTCCTGTACCTAATTTAGCTGAATTCTCTCATAATCATATTCAATACTTAAAAGGGGTTTCTCTCTTCCCTAGAAGACCTCAGACAAAAGGTCATGAGAACCTAGAAGGACCTCTTGAAAGAAGACTGCCACCTCTACCAACCAGGAGAATTCATCTACATAAAAGTGTCTCAGGAAAGACAGGCTGTCATGACATTGGGAGAACAAAAACTGCAAGTCTACAAGTAGAAAAGCGACCACCTTTTGGAAGGTAGGAGGTGCGGACAGTTGACTTGAGGGAGATACAACTATGGGTATGGGCAGAGGGGAGGGAGCCCAACTTATAGAGGCTACCGCAAAGTATTATAAGCAGTGAATCACAAAAATCTAAACTTTTAGAAGTCCAATACAGTGGGGGACATGCCTGGCTTAAAGGTGCTCAGGGGGTGAAGTGTGGCAGGATTCCAGGTATGACACTATGGTCTGAGGATCACCTGGGTCACAAGAAGAATGGGTGGCACCAATGTGCTGTACTGTTCCCAGGCACTGTAGCAGGAATGTCACTGAGAGCATTGAGTCGTGGTACTGGCTTTCTGCTGTTTTTGCCATAAAATGCAAACCACTGTGTGACTGCTTTCCTGGAAGGGGTCAGCAAACAGCAAAAGTTTGGCGAGACCCACCCTGCCGAGTGTACGGGTCTGCACTGCAGGAGTCCCTAAAATTTGGAGTTTCGAAACTCAGTTACCTGCCTGAGATTAAAAAAAAAGAAAAAAGAAAAAAAAAGCTTGGGCACAGGCAGGGTGAACACAGGAGTCTTATTTCTTAAATATTTTATTTATTTATGTATTTATTTATTTATTTATTCATTCATTCATTCATTCATTCATTCATTCATGAGACACACACAGAAAAAGGCAGAGACATAGGTAGAAAGATAAGTAGACCCCTGGCACTAAATTCTTTTCTTTCAGTAATCACTCTGAATGTAAATGGACTAGATGCTCCAATCAAAAGACACAGGGTATCAGAATGCATTAAAAAAAAACCCAAACTCCATCTATATGCTGCCTAGAAGAAACTAATTTTAGAACTAAACACACCTGCAGATTGAAAGTGAGGGGATGGAGAACGATTTATCACACTAATGGACATCAAAAGAAAGCCAGGTAGCCATATCAGACAAACTAGATTTTAAAACAAAGACTGTAATAAGAGATGAAGAAGAGCATTATATCATTAAGGGGTCTACCCACCAAGAAGATCTACCAACTGTAAATATTTATGCTCCTAATTTGGGAGCGCCCAAATATATAAATCAATTAATAATAAACATAAATTCGTTGATAATAATTTAATAATAGTAGGAGACTTCAACATCCCACTTACAGCAATGGACAGATCATCTAAGCAGAAAATCAACAAGGAAACTATGGCTTTGAGGGTTTTTTAAAAAAGATTTTATTTATTTATTCATGAGAGACAGAGAGAGAGAGAGAGGCAGAGACACAGGCAGAGGGAGAAGCAGGCTCCATGCAGGGAGCCTGATGTGGAACTCGATCCCGGGTCTCCAGGATAAGGCCCTGGGCTGAAGGAGGCGCTAAACTGGTGAGCCACCCGGGCTGCACAGAAACTATGGATTTGAATGATACACTGGACCAGATGGACTTAACAGATATATTCAGAACATTCCATCCTAAAGCAGCAGAATACACATTCTTTTTGAGTGCACATGAACATTCTCCAGAATAGATCACGTACTGGGTCACAAATCAGGCCTTAATCAGCACAAAAAGACTGAGATCATACCATGAATATTTTCAGACCACAATACTATGAAACTTGAAGTTAACCACAAGAAAAAATTTGGAAAGACCTCAAATACATGAAGGTTAAAGAATATCCTACTAAAGAATGAATGAGTTAACCCAGAAATTAAAGAAGAAATTTAAAAAATACAAGGAAGCAGAAGATGGTGGAAGAGTAGGGTCCCCACTCACCTGTCCCCACCAACTTAACTAGATAACTTTCAAATCATCCTAAAAACCTACAAATTCAGCCTGAGATTTAAAGAGAGAACAGCTAGAATGTTACAGAGAAAAGAGTTCGCGCTTCTAACAAGGTAGAAGACGGAAAAATAAATAAATAAATAAGAATCTAGTGGCGGAGGGGCCCCCCCGCGAGGAGCCGGGCCAAGGCCGGGCAGCAAGAGCCTCCATGACACAAAAGCCCAGTCTCAGAAAAGCAGGAACTTTAACAATCTTCCCGGATGGAAAGGCACTCGCAGGGACCTCGGGCAAGATCCCAGGGGGGGCACTGGAGCTTCCAGGTTCCCGGGGTCTCTAACAAAGGAAATGTGCCCCGGGGGAGAGTGTGCGGCACCGTAAAGGGCTGGAAAGCGTCCCGGCGGGGCCTCGGGAGCAGCTCAGGCGGCGGCTCCAGACAGAGGGGACTGCGCAGCCGCAGGAACGCAATTCCAGCGGTGCAGGCCCTGGATCTCAGGACGCCGGGGGACACAGCCCAGGATCCTGCACTCCCCACAGGACAGGCGGAGCCCAGGAGGGCACAGGACACCGAGGACGCTCCTGCTGCCAAACGGGAAGGAGCTGTGCAGACCAGCACACACACCCCCCCACCCCCCCCACCCCGCTCCCAGAGCATCCAGGCCAGTGTGGACTGGGAGACTGCGGTAGTTACTGCGGGAGGTGTTTCCAGGACTGGAAGGCTGGCCGCTGCCAGTCTTCTTGTTCCTCCTCGTGTCACCCTGTGCCTGGGAGGGTCGAGGCTGCCAGGGTGCAGGGGCCTCACAGGATACACAGCTCCCACTGAGCCGGACACCTGGCAGGGGGTGGGGCAGCTCCCCCAGGTGCACACACCTGAGAATCAGCACAGCAGGGCCCTCCCCCAGAAGACCAGCTGGAAGGACAGGGGAAGAGCAAGTTCTTGACTGAGCAGCACTGGAAATCTCCAGGGGAAGTCAAGGGATTTACAGTATATAGAACCAGAGGATACCCCTCCTTGTTTTTTGTTTGTTTCGGTTTGTTTTTCTTTTGTTTTGTTTTCTCTTTCTTTTCCTTCCTTTTTCCAGTACAACTTGTTTTTAGCCACTCTGCACTGAGCAAAGTGACTAGAAAGAACTCATCACAAAAGAAAAAATCAGAAACAGTACTTTCTGCCACAGAGTTACAGAATTTGGATTACAATTCTGTGTCAGAAAGCCAATTCAGAAGCACAATTAAAAAGCTACTGGTGGCTCTGGAAAAAAAGCATAAAGGATTCAAGAGACTTCATGACTGCAGAATTTAGATGTAATCAGACCGAAAATAAAAATCAATTAAATGAGATGCAATCCAAACTGGAGGTCCTAATGACGAGGGTTAATGAGGTAGAAGAAAGAGTGAGTGACATAGAAGACAAGGTGATGGCAAGGAAGGAAGCTGAGGAAAAACGAGAAAAACAATTAAAAGATAATGAGGATAGGTTAAGGGAAATAAATGACAGCCTCAGAAGGGAAAGTCTATGTTTAATTGGGGTTCCAGAGGGCGCCAAAAGGGACAGAGGACCAGAAAGTGTATTTGAACAAATCATAGCTGAGAACCTCCCTATTTGGGGAGGGAAACAGGCATTCAGATACAGGAAATAGAGAGACCCCCCCCTAAAATCAATAAAAACTGCTCAACACCCCGACATTTAATAGCGAAACTTGCAAATTCCAAAGATAAAGAGAAAATCCTTAAAGCAGCAAGCGACAAGAGATCCCTAACCTATATGGGGAGAAGTATTAGGTTAACAGCAGAGCTCTCCACAGAGACTTGGCAGGCCAGAAAGGGCTGGCAGGATATATTCAGGGTCCTAAATAAGAACCTGCAGCCAAGAATACTTTATCCAGCAAGGCTCTCATTCACAATAGAAGGAGAGATAAAGAGCTTCTAAGATAGGCAAAAACTGAAAGAATATGTGACCACCAAACCAGCTCTGCAAGAAATATTAAGAGGGACTCTGTAAAAGAAAGAGGCAGTCCAAAGAAGCAATCCACAAAAACAGGGACTGATTAGGTATTATGATGACATTAAATTCATATTTTTCAATAGTAACTCTGAACGCGAATGGGCTAAATGATCCCATCAAATGATACAGGGTTTCAGACTGGATAAAAAAGCAAGACCCATCTATTTGCTGTCTACAAGAGACTCCTTTCAGACCTAAGGGCACCTATAGCCTGAAAATGAAAGGTTGGACAACCATTTACCATTCAAATGGTCCTCAAAACAAAGCAGGGGTAGCCATCCTCATATCAGATAAATTAAACTTTATCCCAAAGACTGTAGTAAGAGATGAGGAGGGACACTATATCATACTTAAAGGATCTATCCAACAAGAAGACCTAACAATCATGAATATTTATGTCCCTAATGTGGGGGCTGCCAAGTATATCAATCAATTAATAACCAAAGTAAAGACATACTTAGATAATAATACACTTATACTGGGAGACTTCAACACGGTGCTTTCTGCAAATGACAGATATTCTAAGCACAACATCTCCAAAGAAACAAGAGCTTTAAATGATACACTGGACCAGATGGATTTCAGAGATATTTACAGAACTTTATATCCAAACACAACTGAATACACATTCTTCACAAGTGCACATGGAACTTTCTCCAGAACAGACCACATACTGGGTCACAAATCAGGTCTTAACTGATACCAAAAGACTGCGATCATCCCCTGCATATTTTCAGACCATAATGCTTTGAAACGAGAACTAAATCACAAGAAGAAACTTGGAAGAAATTCAAACATGGGGAGATTAAAGTCCATCCTGCTAAAAGATGAAAGGGTCAACCAGGAAATTAGAGAAGAATTAAAAAGTTCATGGAAACTAAAGAGAATAAAGATACAACCATTCAAAATCTTTGGGATACATCAAAAGCAGTTCTGAGAGGGAAATACATCGCAATACAAGCATCCCTCAAAAAACTCAAATACACAAGCTAACCTTGCACCTAAAGGAACTGGAGAAAACAGCAAAGAAAGCCTACACCCAGCAGAAGAAGAGAGTTAATAAAGAGTCGAGCAGAACTCCATGAAATAGAGACCAGAAGAACTGTAGAACAGATCAACAAAACCAAGTATTGGTTCTTTGAAAGAATTAATAAGATAGATAAACCATTAGCCAGCCTTATTGAAAACAAGACAAAAGACTCCAATTAATAAAATCACAAATGAAAAAGGAGAGATCACAATCAATACCAAGGAAATATAATCGATTTTAAAAACATATTACAAGCAGTTATACGCCAATAAATTAGGCAATCTAGAAGAAATGGATGCGTTTCTGGAAAACCACAAACTACCAAAACTGGAACAGAAAGAAATAGACAACCTGAACAGGCCAATAGCCAGGGAGGAAATTGAAGCAGTCATCAAAAACCTCCGAAGATACAAAAGTCTAGGGCCAAATGGCTTCCCAGGGAAATTCTATCAAATGATTAAAGGAGAAACAATACCTATTCTACTAAAGCTGTTCTGAAAGATAGAAAGGGATGGAATACTTCCAAACTCATTCTATGAGGTCAGCATCACCTTAATTCCAAAACCAGACAAAGACCTCACCAAAAAGGAGAATTATAGACCAATATCCCTGATGAACACCGATGCAAAAATTCTCAACAAAATACTAGCCAATAGGATCCAACAATACATTAAGAAGATTATTCACCATGACCAAGTGGGATTTATCCCCGGGATGCAAGGCTGGTTCAACACTCATAAAGCAATCAACGTGATAGATCATATCAACAAGAGAAAAAACAAGAACCATATGATCCTCTCAATAGATGCAGAGAATGCATTTGACAAAAGACAGCATCCATTCCTGATCAAAACTCTTCAGAGTGTGGGGATAGAGGGAACATTCCTCAGCATCTTAAAAGCCATCTACGAACACAGCGAATATCATTCTCAATGGGGAAACACTGGGAGCCTTTCCCCTAAGATCACGAACACAACAGGGATGTCCACTCTCACCACTGCTATTCAACATAGTACTAGAAGTCCTAGCCTCAGCAATCAGGCAACAAAAAGAAATAAAAGGCATTCAAATTGGCAAAGAAGAAGTCAAACTCTCCCTCTTTGCAGATGATATGATACCATACATAGAAAACCCCAAGAATGCTAGAACTCCACCCCAAGAATGCTAGAACTCATACAGCAATTCGGCAGTGTGGCAGGATACAAAATCAATGCCCAGAAATCAGTGGCATTTCTATACACTAACAATGAGACTGAAGAAAGAGAAATTAAGGAGTCAATCCCATTGACAATTGCACCCCAAAGCATAAGATACCTAGGAATAAACCTAACCAAAGAGGTAAAGGATCTATACCCTAATAACTACAGAACACTTATGAAAGAAATGGAGGAAGGCACAAAGAGATGGAAAAATATTCCATGCTCCTGAATTGGAAGAATTAATATTGTGAAAATGTCAGTGGTACCCAGGGCAATTCACACATTTAATGGAATCCCTATCAAAATACCATGGACTTTCTTCAGAGAGTTGGCACAAATCATCTTTTTTTTATTTTTTGTAAATTTATTTTTTATTGGTGTTCAATTTGCCAACATATAGAATAACACCCAGTGCTCATCCCATCAAGTGCCCCCCTCAGTGCCCGTCACCCAGTCACCCCCACCCCTGCTCACCTCCCCTTCCCCCACCCCTAGTTCGTTTCCCAGAGTTAGGAGTCTCTCATGTTCTGTCACCCTCTGATATTTCCCACTCATTTTTCTCCTTTCCCCTTTATTCCCTTTCACAATTTTTTATGTTCCCCAAATGAATGAGACCATATAATGTTTGTCCTTCTCCGATTGACTTATTTCACTCAGCACAATACCCTCCATTTCCATCCACATCGAAGCAAATGGTGGGTATTCGTCGTTTCTAATGGCTGAGTAATATTCCATTGTATACATAAAACACATCTTCTTTATCCATTCATCTTTTGATGGATACCGAGGCTCCTTCCACAGTTTGGCTATTGTGGACATTGTTGCTATAAACATCGGGGTGCAGTGTCCCGGCGTTTCATTGTGTCTGTATCTTTGGGATAAATCCCCAGCAGTGCAATTGCTGGGTCATAGGGCAGATCTATTTTTAACTCTGAGGAACCTCCACACAGTTTTCCAGAGTGGCTGCACCAGTTCACATTCCCACCAACAGTGCAGGAGGGTTCCCCTTTCTCCACATCATCTCCAACACTTGTGGTTTCCTACCTTGTTAATTTTCACCATTCTCACTGGTGTGAGGTGGAATCTCATTGTGGTTTTGATTTGTAGTTCCCTGATGGTGAGTGATGTGGAGCATTTTCTCATGTGGTACAAATCATCTTAAGATTTGTGTGGAATCAGAAAAGATCCCGAATAGCCAGGGGAATATTGAAAAGGAAAACCAGAGTCGGGGGCATCACAATGCCGGATTTCAAGTTGTACTACAAAGCTGTGATCATCAAGACAGTATGGTACTGGCACAAAAACAGACACACAGATCAATGGAATAAAGATCTAAATGTGAGACAAGAGGGGATCCCTGGGTGGATTAGCAGTTTGGTGCCTGCCTTTGGCCCGTGGTGTGGTCCTGGAGTCCTGGGATCAAGACCCACATCCGGCTCCCTGCGTGGAGCCTGCTTCTCCCTCTGCCTGTGTCTCTGCATCTCTCTCTCTCTCTCTCTCTTTTTCTCTCTCTCTGTGTGTGTCTCATGTATAAAGAATAAACTCTTTTTAAAAAATTAAAAAATAAAAATAAATAAATGTGAGACAAGAATCCATCCAAATCCTACAGGAGAACAGAGACAATATCCTTTTTTAACTTGGCCTCAGCAACTTCTTGCAAGATACATCTAGGAAGGCAAGGGAAACAAAAGCAAAAATGAACTATTGGGACTTCATCAAGATAAAAAGCTTCTGCACAGCAAAAGAAACAGTCAACAAAACTAAAAGACAACCTACAGAATGGGAGAAGATATTTGCAAATGACCTATCAGATAAAGGGCTAGTATCCAAGATCTATAAAGAACTTATTAAACTCAACAGCCAAGAAACAAACAATCCAATCATGAAATGGGCAAAAGCCATGAACAGAAATTTCACAGAGGGAGACACAGACATGGCCAACAAGCACGTGAGAAAATGCCAACAAATTGGGCAACCTGGAAGAAATGGATAGATTCCTAGAAACTTACAAACCACCAAAACTGAAACAGGAAGAAAGAGAAAATTTGATCATATCCATAACCAGCAAACAAATTCAATCAGGAATCAAAAATCTCCCAACAAACAAAGTTCTGGGCCAGATGGCTTCCCAGGGGAATTCTACCAAACATTTAAAGAAGAGTTAATACTTATTCTTCTCAAAGTGTTCCAAAAAATAGAAATGGAAGGAAAACTTCCAAACTCATTCTGTAATGCCACCATTACCTTGATTCCAAAACCAAAGACCCCCACTAAAAAGGAGAATTAGCGGCCAATATCCATGATGAACATGGATGCAACAAAACACTAGCAAATTGGTCCAAATAGCACACTAAAAGAATTATTCACCATGATCAAGTGGGATTTATTCTTGGGCTGCCTGGGTGGTTTAGTATTCACAAATCAATCAATGTGATACACCACATTAATAAAAGAAAAGATACGAACCATGTGGTCCTGTCAATAGATGTAGAAAAAGCATCTTTCAAAGTATAAGCATCCATTCTCAGTAAAAACTCTCAATACAGTAGGGATATAGGGAACATACCTCAACATCATAAAGGCCGGATATGAAAGACCCACAGCTAATATCCTCCTCAGTGAGGAAAATCTGAGAGCTTTTCCCCTACAGTAAGGAATACAACATGAATGCCCACTCTCACTACTGTTACTTGCCATAGTACTGGAAGTCCTAGCCTCAGCAATCGGACCACAAAAAGAAATAAAAGGCATCCAAATTGGCAAGGAAGAAGTCTAACTTTCACTATTTGCAGACAACCTAATACTGTATGTACAAAATGCAAAAGATTCCACCAGAAAATTGTTAGCACTGATACACAAATTCAGTAAAGTCACAGTATACAAAGTCAACATACAGAAATGTGTTGCATTTCTATACACCAATAACAAAGCAGCTGAAAAAGAAATCAAGGAATTGTTCCCACTTGTAATTGCACCAAAACCAGTAAGATACCTAAGAATAAACCTAACTAAAGAGGTAACAGGTCTGTACTCTGAAAACTATAGAACACTTATGAAAGAAATTGAAGAGGACATAAAGAAATGGAAAAGCATTCCCTGCTCATGGATTAGAAGAACAAACATTGTTAAAATGTCTTTACCCAAAGCAATCTACACATTCAATGCAATCCTTATCAAAATACCTCCAGCATTTTTCACAGATCTAGAAGAAACAATCCTAAAATTTGTATGGAACCAGAAAAGATGCTGAATAGCCAAAGCCATCCTGAAAGAGAAAAACAAAGCCAGAGATAATCACATTTCTGGATTTCAAGCTATATTACAAAGCTGAAATCAATGCAGTATGGTACTGACATAAAAACAGACACATAGATCAATGGAACAGAACAGAAAACCCATAAATGGATCCACAACTCTATGGTCAACTAATCTTCAACAAAGCAGGAACAAATATCCGGTGGAAAAAAAAATGGTCTCTTCAATAAATGGTATTGGGAAAACTGGAAAGCCACATGCAGAAGAATGAAACTGAACCACTTTCTTACACCATACATAAAAATAAATTCAAAATGAATGGAAGACTTAAATGTGAGACAAGAAACCATCAAAATCCTAGAGGATAACACAGGCAGCAACCTCTTTGATATTGGATGTAGAAACTTCTTACTAAATACGTCTCTGGAGGCAAGGGAAACAAAAGCAAAAATGAATTATTGGGGCTTTGTCAAGAGAAAAAGCTGCATGACAAAGGAAACAACAAAATGAAAAGGCAACCTATAGAACAGGAGAATATGTCATTGCAAATGACATGTCTGATAAAGAGCTAGTTTCCAAAATCTATAAAGAACTTATCAAACTCAACACCCAAAAAACAAATAATCCAGCTAAGAAATGGGCAGAAGACATGCATAGACACTTTTCCTAAGACATCCAGATGGCTAACAGACACATAAAAAGATGCTCAACATCACTCATCATCAGGGAAATACAAATCAAAACCATGATGAGATACCACCTCACACTTGTCACAATGGCTAAAATTAGTAACACAAGAAATAGCGGGTATTAGAGAGGATGTGAAGAATGGAGAACCCCCTTACATTGTTGGTGGGAACGTAAACTGGTGCAGCCACCCTGGAAAACAGTATGGAGGTTCCTGAAAAAGTTATATCTATCATATGACCCGGCAATTGCACTACCAGGTGTTTACCCAAAGGATACAAAAATATGGATTTGAAGGGGCACATGCACCTTGATGCTTATAGCAGCATTATAAACAATAGCCAAACTATGGAGAGTCTAAATGTCCATCAGCTGATGAATGGATAAAGAAGAGGTGGTATATATATACAATGGAATATAACTCAGCCATGAAAACAAAGAATCTTGCCATTTGCAACTATGTGGATGGAGCTAGAGTGTATTATGCTAAGTGAAATAAGCCAGTCAGAGAAAGACAAATACCGTATGATCTTACTCATATGTGGAACTTAAGAAAGAAAACAGATGAACATATGGGAAAGGAGAGAGGGAAACAGATCATAAGAGACTCTTAATGATAGAGAAGAAAGTAAGGGTTGAGGGTGGGTGGGAGATATGCTAGATGGGTGATAGGTATTAAAGAGGGCACTTGTAATGAGCACTTGGTGTTGTATGTAAGTGATGAATCAATGAATTCTACTCCAATAACTGATATTGCACTGTATGTTAACTAAAATTTAAATAACGAAAAAATAAAGTGGAAACTTGGAAAAAAAGTTAATCAGTGAAGACAACTTTAGATCCTATCAACCTGGAGATGGCACCTACATAACAACAAACTTGACTAGCCTTTATCTACCATTAGTTTCTTCCCATATATTTACCTTCCCACAGTTTGGTGTCATTAGAAGCCTAACACTGTTGTTATTGTTGTTGTTGTTGTTGTTTTCTTGTCATTTCTCCATTAATGTATTGTTCTTTGTTGCAGATGCTCTATAAGCCAGAGTTCTAAGTTACCACTTTGTGTTCCTCATTCTCCCTTGGGTATCTCCCAGGTATACATGAGATATACATGTTAATAAACTTCTTTTTGTTTTTCTCTTGTTAATCTGTGTTTCAGAAAGGGGCTCAGCCAAGAACTTAGAAGGATGGGATGAAAATTATTTTTTCCTCCCTATAAGGTACTCTAGTGAACTTATGTATGGGGCTATTTTAGTTACTTAAGAATCACATTTTAGGGGTAACTGGGTGATGGGCATTAAGGAGGGTATGTGATGTGATGAGCATTGGGTGTTATACTATATGTTGGCAAATTGAATTTAAATTTTAAAAAAAGATCCAGAAGACTCAAAAAAGGTCACATTTTACTAGAAAACATGTTATTTGTTACACTGCTTTTTTTTCTGTATTCCCAATAATGGTCTTTGCAATAACATATTTCTGATCGATTCATATTGTATTCCCAGAATAGACATGACTTGGACTTGTAATTCCAACCGAATTATTGGCAGACTAAAGATGGAACCATCTTCATTAGCAATTTTTTATAATATCAAAGTAAAGTCACTTATATGCATCAAGATACTCAAGCCCTAAATCTGACACACAATGTTCTGTTAACTGGTTTGATCAAAAGAATCCTTACAGAAGAAAGAAATTCTTTAACTACATAACAATCGAGAGAACTGTAGGAGTAAACCCACCAGCAAATTATTCTCTCACCTTTACTATGGTGTTTGGTTCAATAAAACTAATGGCCGTAAAGAGAGTGATAGTAAGTTACATCCAAACTGGTGGAAATCCTTTCAACAGACCCCTCAAGATACATATTTTTATATACTACCCATATATAATATAGAGGTCTACTATATTTGGAACATGGCAATGCCCTGAGCCTATTTTAATAGCCCTCTAGAATTATAGGTTGATGGTTTCTCTTAATATATATGAGCCCAATATCCGTTGTCACAACCAGACATGTATTCTTTGAGCCCTCCCATTACAGAATCTATCTAAGGGGCAAACAAGGGCAAAAGACTTATTAGAATACAGTCCTGGGAGGAACAGGAATAAGCACAGGTACAGTGATCCCTTATAATTATTGCAACTTTGAATAATAAACTTAGTGCTTTGAGGGAATTACAGAAGCACATAATACAACTGCAAACTGGGTTGAATCATATCATGCAAGATGGTTAAATGCCATGGGAGCTCAAGTAGGATGGAAATGGAGAAAATTCTGGAATTGGATTGCTTGGAATAATTTAATAATGGAACAAAAAATCACCACAAAGGTCTCAGAGCCACCCATCTGTACAGTCAAGAAGCAATTAACTACCAAATAGTTCCATGATAGCATCACAGTTCAGTTACACGACTGTTCATCTTTAAGGAAACAAACGGGTATTAGACTATGACTACACCAGAATGGATAGAAGAATGGTCTAAAAAAAGCATCTAATTAATAAACAAACAAACCTGGCATTTATATAAGTGAAATAAATCAGTCAGAAAAGGACAAATACCATATAATCTCACCCATATATAAGATTTAAGAAACAAAACAAATGAGCAAAGGGAAAAAGGAGAGGCAAACCAAGAAACAGACTCTTAACTATAGAGAACAAACTGATGGTTGCTAGAGGGGAGAGGGGTGGTGATATAGGTAATGGGGATTAAACAGTACACTTGTGATGAGCATTGTGTCTTGTATGGAAGTACTGAATCACTATATTCTACACCTGAAACTAATAACTAGTATTACACTATATTAATGAGCTGGAATTTTTTAAAAACTTGAAAAAAAGAAGAAAAAATTTGGCATTTATAGAGGCTGCAGAAGATAGGTCTAACATTACTGGATTAATTTTAAGATATAAATTCTCTCCATTCCCAGTATGGAGAGATTCACAAAAGTGGATGCCTATTATTCATGGAGATTTGTGTGCCCATTATAATAATATAATTATTGATTTGGACCAATGCAAAAAAATGGCCCATTGGCTGGGTTTTTCCTCAAGACTTAAAACAATTAGGGTCCAATACATTAATCACTGGAAATTCAATCTACACCCTTCAAAAAGTGTCGCGTAATAATACACTGCATAATGACCATGGGTGTCTTTGTGCTTTGCACCTGGGAAATATTATGTGGGGAGACAGAACAACTAATGCAGGGATAAATTATGTAAATGTGATGTTACTTATTGAATGATGGGAACTCAGGAGAAATTCATTGGACCTTATAAGAAAAAACTCTTTCAAAATTAGATTATCAGGCTTCCAAAGAGCTAGTCTTTAGGCTTGGATAAGATTTCACAAGGCATTACAAAATAATCCTTAATTATTTGAAAAAGCAAGCAATAGACATCACGACAGTTTGTAAAGGTACAGTTTGTAAAGGTACCGTGCGGGGAAAGGGCAATTTTTGCACACAGCTAATCAAGAATGTGCTTTAACTACTGGTAAACATACTTAAAGGTTTATTCCCTAAGGGAAATACTACAGATTTTTCCACTCATGTTATGGATGTTTCCATAATTGCTTTGCTTTGTTATTGTGTAGACTTGCTGGATATTTAGGTGGCTGCAAATTGCCTTGAGAAAGGTCGAAAGTTCAATGGACATAGAAAATTGTGGTATTATTATTTTTAAAAAGGGGAAATTGTAAGGATTAGAAAACTGAATTTTCCTTGTTGTCAAAAGGGAAAAAGACCTTTTCTTCCCTCTCTTTCCTTAGAGCATTTCTTTGAGACAACTAGTATTTGGGGTTTTTTTTTTTTAAGACTATTTATTCATGAGAGACACAGAGAGAGGCAGAGACATACGTAGGCAGAGGGAGAAGCAGGCTCCCTGAGGGCAGCCCGATGTGGGACTCAATCCTAGTACCCCGAGATCATGCCCTGAGCCTAAGGCAGATGGTCAACCACAGAGCAACCCAGGTGCCCTGACACAACTAGTATTAGTAAATACTTCCTCTGCCCCTTAGATATGCACATAAATCTTTTATTTTTTTAAAAAGATTTATTTATTCATTCATTCAGAGAGAGAGAGAGAGAGAGAGGCAGGCAGAGACACGGGCAGAGGGAGAAGTAGGCCCTATGCAGGGAGCCTGATGCAGGACTCCAGAATCACACCCTGGGCTGCAGGCCACGCTAAACCTCTGCGCCACTGGGGCTGCCCACGTAAATCTTTTAAAAGGCTAAATAGGTCTCCTGTCAGCATTACAACCCAGGAATGTTTTTCTTAAGGGCCTGGGAGCTATCTCCTTGAAATGTAAACATCAAGGAACAAAGCGTCCTTATCTCCCCATCATGCTGGGACCTTAGCCTGGCTCTGAGCTGTAACTACCTGCTTGTCACAGAAACAGAAGCTTGACTTTGCCTTTGGATAGTGGCAATGAACTAGCACAGATGGCCACCCTAATTGCCAAGTGAATTTAGGATGAAAGAATCAGAGTGAAACGTGCTGTCATCCCTCTTTCATGAAGACAAGTAATCATTTACCTTGAGAACAGACTGTATCTGCTCAGCAACACAAAAGGTCCAAGATTTCCATCTCTGCAATCTCTTTAGTTAATTGCTTGTGATGTACATTTCGATCTGATTTAATGCTTTGCTTACTCAAGAAAATGGTTTTCTTTCTATTCTCCATTTGTGGAGATTTCCTAGGTTGCCAGGAGATTTCAATTTTTTTCCCTAACGTGCAACCAAGCTGATTCTGGCCACTGTGTTTTCTGTAACAAAGTCTTTCATTGATGACTCAGGAGTCTTCTGAGTTCTGTGGACACTGGAAACCGTGACAAGCCAACTTGTTAGGTTATAAGTAGCGGCGGCAGGGGCAGTGCGGGGGAGTCTTCACAGTTCTTGACACCAAGGACCAAGACCAATCTGTACTCACATGGCAAGGCCTATGAAGTGCTTTTGCAGTGTACTCTCAGAGTTAATGGGAGTACCTTGGTATTTCAAACCAGTGAGTGGGTTAGTTAGCAAGACTGCCTCTATCTTCTCCTGTACAAACTTTTCACCAGATAGATGAAGTCCCTTTGGTTGGCCAGTCAGAAGCCTTAATCTCAATGGCTCTGCTGGTGACATTATTATGCCTTTGCCATCAGAGGTGGCTGGCAAACCCTGACAAAATTTAGGGGTCTCCTCACCAAGTCAAGTGCCTGGGAACTCTTGGTGGGTTAACAATACTCTACCCTTCTTGCAATCAAGGAAAAAGTTCCACTTCTTTGAACTCAACACCTAAAAGGTAGCCCAGCATCATACTGGACTCTTTTGGTATGGGAGACAGTTTGTGTCTTCCCTGGACATTCTGCTTGATACTTTATGTTGGCTAAACAGCAAACCAATGTTTTTTTAATGGGGCTCAAACCAACAGGCTGTATAGATAGGATGCTGTCTAGCAAGCTGTGGCACATTCTCTGTTCCCTTTCATGGTCTTAAAAGCTTGATGAGCCTATTGAGCTAACAGTTTATATAACTCCTGATTTTGCCTACTGGGGTCACTAGCAAAGGGAGGTAACCACTACTTGGAAAAGCCTATTGGGGTTTTGGCCTTGTCATCTTCCTTCCACAGCTACTAGCAACATCCCTTATGAAAAACAACTACCAGCTTGTTATTGGTCCCTTGTCAAAACTGCACACCTGACCCAAGGAGGCCTTAAAACTCTCTAGCCTGATAGTCCCAATTTGGGGTAGGTCAAGACTCGATGACTAACAAGATGGAAAGGACACCCCCCCCCAAATCATCACTTGTCAAAAGGAAAGAGTATATTCAAGAGCACAGCTGGCCTGACACCAACAGCATCTTAGCTTTTTATGATAATGAGACAGCTATCCCTTTGGAGGAAATTTCTTTCCCACTCTGCCATGTGGAGCAATGCTGCTGGACTTAATGGAGCCCCTGGTTCACAGAGGTTTCCCCAAATACCTGGACTTAATCCACTAATGGTTTGGCCAAGCTGGAATCTAGCGGTTTCCACTGGGTTCTGTAGCTGTGCTACCTCAACAGAACCGAGAATGGATGTGGACACTCTACTCAGAAGGCAGAACTCAGGGCCATTCCCATAACCCTGGCTAATATTCCCTTTGATATTTATTGATCCTTGACCTATTGCCAATGTCCAGCCATTCAGTCTCCTACGTGGAAGACTACACACTGAGAGATTGGACAGCCCTTTGGTATCATGGACTGTGGAAACAAATTGCAGCTACTAACTGGAACAGTCTGGGTTACCCAGATAGATACCTATGGGAAGGGACCATTCTCTAATAACACTGACTGGAATCAGGCTACTGGTTGAGCCTTCTCTGTCCAGATTACTGCCACTGTATTCTGCACCCATCATCACATTGGACACGGCAACACATCCATCAATATAGACTACTACCTTTCTGATGCAGAAGCTACCACTGCATGCCAAACTTGTGACTCCTTCTGAAAGATGACTGGTTTGATGAGGGAGGGCACATCCCATGAAGTATGGCCCCGCTTGCCCATGACAAACTGTATCACACCTCAGGCCCCCTCTCAGAGCTGTTTCACTGGTGTTGCACCATTGGTGACATTTTTTTCAGGTTAGAGTATTACCATTTCAGTCTGCTCATTTCGCTCCAGCCACACAATTGTGGCTCTTAGAATTAATGTGTGTCTGGTTTTCAGCTTTCTAGACTCTTGGCAGCCTGAAGATGGTTTGCCTTTTATTGCAAAAGCCATGTAGCAATAGGCCAATAGTCAAGGTATCAGTGGACTTCCACACTGGTATTTTTTTGCACTTGAATGGTCTTCTCAAAAATGGACTCAAAAGAATTTCAGACTCTATCTGCCCCATCTCTTCCTGGTCCATATACCCTAGCAAGGCAGTTTGGTCAATGAATATGGCTGTCCTCAGAATAATCTTTCAGTCACTCCCTGGGTACTGATCAGAACAAAAAGTGTTAGGGGTTATATGGACATATTTTGACAATTTGGGATCCTGTCTTAAACATTCCTGGGTATAATCCTCTTTTTTCACCTAATGGCAACCCAGACTGTTTGGTAACCCTCTGGGTGGCAGCCCAGCCAGAAAGCAGGGAGCCCAAGAGATGTAAATCAAATTCTGATTCAGTCATTTTAATTCTCTGGTTGGAGTGACACTGTTCTAGATCCTAAGGATAATTGGTTTAGCATATCACTCACTGTGTCTCCCCACAATGACTTACATGGGCCAAAGTACAGAATGGAACAGATATCTGTAAATTTATTAAAAAACACCCTTGCCCCTCAGGCACCTGACCGCATCAGATGAAAAGTCTGGGAACTAATAGGAGATGGGGCGGGGAGGTTTGAATTTATAGTTACTAGACTAGGCCATATGATTTTTTTATCAGTAGAGGGTGAGCAACAACAAAGAACCTGAAGAGGAAACAAATAAGACCCCAAAGGGTACAGATAAAGGAGGGACATTAATGATCTTGGTCTTTCAGAACCACCCCTGTAGACTTCCTCACAAAGGAAAGTGCCCTGGTACACTTCCCCAAAACAGCTGTAAGGGCCTTCAATTTAACTATCAGGCCTGGCAATACACGCAACCAGGTTCCCAGTAACCTTGCTCCATCAGAAACAGCAGGGAGGGGTCCCAGCTCTGCATCCCACAAGCAAAACAGCTGTCAACACATCTAAATGTCTCCTTTGAGCCACTTTCCCTCAGCCATCACTCAGTCATTCTTGGGAGGCAGAAGAATGCCACGTGGCTGGTGACACAGACACACAGGACTAGCCTCAAGTTCCCAAACAGTACTGAGAACCCTTGACAATGCTGAACTGCACCTGAGCCCTGATAATAGTCAGTGACAGTTAAGAAATACCCCCACTTGTTTGTGATCTTCCTCAAGAAATGACCTGCCACCAAAAAAAATCATCCTTCTCATATAACTTATATAAGGCTGGCTTGTCCACTCTTTCTCATGCCTCTCATAAGATTCCCAAATAACTCCCTTGTTTACCCATGACAAGGTCAAATGCAGACCTTTCTCCTTTTGCCTGAACCTGTGGACAAGGCCAGCACAGACCCTCTAACTCCCTGTTCTTTGTTCATAAATGATTAACTGAGATGAGAAAGCTATCCCTCTTAAACTAGGCAGACACAGAAATAAACATTTCTTTTTCAGCTGACTGAATTGAGAATTTCCCTGATTGCCAAAACAATCCCACCCATAAACCTCCCCACTATAGCTTTCTTACTCCTCCCTGTGAAAGTAAAAGACAAAACCACCCTGCCAAGACACTCCAATTTTCACATCTTAAGTACTCTCTCAACAGCAATAGCCTGAGTAAAATCAGTATTCTGACTTGTTCAGTTTTTGTCTTGGACAGTTAGGTGTCATGACTTGAATAGGACTGGAAGCCTATCTCTGGAACCCCATCTTCCCCACTTAGGTAGTGAGGCTGCAAGCACACTGTGTTCCTTCCCTGACTGGTGATCCAGGGATCCCATGATGAGTTCAGCTCCTCATCCCTGTGTTCTGGACACCATCCGTGGTAGCACAATAAGGATGTGATTTTCATTCTTCCTGTGGTTTTATTTTGCTGCCAGATTTTGTTTAACCTTGGTATTCATTGGAAGCTCTCAATCCAGTTCTCAACCCCTTCATAAAACTCCTGCCAATTACACGCCTCACCACTATGGCAACAATTCACTGCCTCCAAAAACAGCAGAATTTTATAACTAAGGACAACTCAGAATTCCAATGTCTCCTTTGGGGCATGTGAGATCTCCCCAAATGTGTTCATTTATGAAGCACCCTCAAATCTTGGGGCTCTAAGACCTCTCTTTTCACCAATGGTCAGCTTATTCTGTTTGGTACAAAGAGGCTGAAAAATGAGAAAATACCTCCAATCTATCCCAAACTGTATAGTCCCTTAAGGACTATCTCTCTTACTACCAGTCTGCCCCTCCTGCTCCTCCTTCATCCCTAACTAAACTTTACAACCCTTCCTTCACCAGAACCCTCCATGTGTACCACTCTAGTCCTTTCCCCTATTCACCATTCCTCCTCATTCTATAGATTCCTTTTATCCCCACTTCAGCCCCCTACTCCCCCTCTTCTACTGTCTGTGGCTCCATTAAACTCTCCTGCTCCTAATTACCCTCCCTAACCTAGATTACTGCCCTCCTCCAACTGTGATAGAAGGTCAACAACCTGAGTGTGTCGCTGAACAAGGCTTGGTCTTGTTCAGATTTACATGCTGTTGTTAAAGACTTTCAAGGAGCAGCCTGGGTGGCTCAGCGGTTCAGCGCTGCCTTCAGCCCAGGGCATGATCCTGGAGACCTGGGGTTGAGTCTCACGTCGGGCTCCCTGCATGGAGCCTGCCTTCTGCCTGTGTCTCTGCCTCTCTGTGTCTCTCATGAATAAATAAATAAAATCTTAAAAAAAAAAGACTTTCAAGACCCCTGTAAGAACAGAGAATTTAGTAATGGATTCAGACTGGCCTTTGGGGGATAGTCTCCTGGGTTCCCTGATTTATATCAACTAATAAAACTGCTTAGTGGGCCCCAAAGATAGACCTTCAAAAAATCAGAACGCCTCCAAGGCTAACATGCAAATTAAAATCAGAGGGGAGAACAAAGCAATATATAGATTCAATGCAATCCCTATCAAAATACCAACAGCATTTTTCACAGAGCTAGAACAAATAATCCTAAAATTCATAGAGAATCACAAAAGACCCTGAAAAGTCAAAGCAATCTTGAGAAAGAACAATGCTGAAGGCATCACAATCCCAGATTTCAAGATTTACTACAAAGCTGTAGTAATTAAACAGTATAGCACCAGCACAAAAAAAAGACACACAAATCAATGGAACAGAATAGAGATCCCAGAAATAAATCCACAATTTATGGTCAATTAATTTATAGCAAAGGAAGCAAGAATATACAGTGGGCAAAGACAGTCTTTTCAATAAATGGTGTTGGGAAAACCGACAGCTACATGCAAAAGAATGAAACTGGATCACTTTCTAACATCATTCACAAAAATAAACTCAAAATGGATTAAAGACCTAAATGTAAAACCTGAAACCATAAAAATCTGAGAAGAGAACACAGTCAATAATTCTCTAACATCAGCCCTAGCAACATTTTTCTAGATATGTTTCCTCAGGCAAGGGAGACCAAAGCAAAAACTTTTGGTACTAGACCAAAATAAAAGGTTTTGTAGAGCAAAGGAAACCATCAGCAAAACAAAAAGCTAACCGACTAAATGGGAGAAGATATTTGCAAATGATATATCCAATAAGGGGTTAATATCCAGAATACATAAAAAATATACAACTCAACACGAAAAAACCAAACAGTCCATTTAAAAAATGGGCAGAGGGGAACCAGGGTGCCTCCATGGCCATGATCCTAGGGTCCTAAGATCGAGTCCCACGTCAGGCTCCCTGCAGAGAGCCTGCTTCTCCCTCTGCCTGTGTCTCTGCCTCTCTCTATGTCTCTCATGAATAAATAAAATATTTTTTAAAAATGGGCAGAGAACCTGAATAAAAGACATAGAGATGGCCAACAGACATATGAAAAGATACTCAGCATTACTAATCACTGGGGAAATGCAAATCAAAATCACAATGAGATATCATCTTACACCTGCCAGAACCTTTAGGCTCAAAAGATAACAACAGCTGTTGGCAAGAATTTGGAGAAAAAGGAGCCCTCATGCACTATTGGTGGGAATTCAAGCAGGTGCAGCCATTGTGGAAAACTGTATGGAGGTTCCTCAAAAAATTAAAAACAGAAATACCATATGATCTAGTAATTCCACTACTGGGTATTTACCCCAAGAAAACAAAAATACTAATTGAAAAGATCTACGCAGCCCTATGTTTACTGCACCATGATTTATAATAGCCAAGATATGTTAGCAACCTCAATGTCCACTGATAAACAAATGGGTAAGGACGATTTTGTGTGTGTGTGTGTGTGTGTATACATATATGTGCGTGTGTATATATATATATAGACACACATACACTGGAATACTATGCAAGTATAAAAAAGGATGAGACAAGCCATGATGCCATTTGCAACAACATGAGCAGACCCAGAGGGTATTATGCTAAGTGAAATAAGTCCATCAGAGTAAGTCAAATACCATATGTTTTCACTCATATGTAGAATCTAAAAAAAATGAACAAACAAAAGGCAGAATCAGACCCATAAATACAGAGAACAAACTGATGGTTACCAGAGGGGAGGGGAGTGAGGGGATGGGCAAAATGGGTGAAGGGAAGTGGGAGATCTAGGTTTCCAGTTACAGAAAGAATAAGTCAGGGGAATAAAAGGCATAGCATAGGCAATATAGTCGATGGAATTATACTAGCATTACATGGTGACAGATGGTAGCTATACTTGTGGTGAGCATAGCATAATGTATTAGAGAAGTTGAATCACTATGTTGGGGAGAGACTTTTAGAATCCAGTCTCACTGTCTTCCCCTCAAAAATGTATTAGAGATACAAGATTGCAGGGACGCCTGGGTGGCTCAGTGGTTGAGCATCTGCCTTTGGCTCAGGTTGTGATCCCAGAGTTCCAGGATTAAGTCCCATATTGGGATTCTTGCATGGAGCCTGCTTCTCCCTCTGCCTATGTCTCTGCGTCTCTCCCTCTCTCTGTCTCTCTCATGAATAAATAAAAATCTTTAAAAAAAAAGAGATTGCAGACAATGAAGACATAACTTGATCTCTAACTACAGACACAGATTAGAAAATACTTGAAAAGATTACTCTGGTCTTGCTCTTGACAATTACACTGCATCCACCTTGGTCAGTAACTGTTCATGGCTTACATCCAGAAAGTAAAGACATTATCCAAAAACATAAATTGGTGAACTACTCTTCCCTCCTAAATACATACACTAGCTCAACACCAGAAGGACTCCACAAATGAACACAGTGCAAACCCATGATTAGAAGGAAACAAGCCAGGGCAGTCTGCTCCCTATAAAAATTCCACAGACAGGGACACTTGCAGATATCATTATTAAAGAAAAGCAAAGGGGCCCTAGACTTGGGATTTCTTGGCCTTAAAATACAAAAGGGAACAAAAGTCCAAAAATCCCTCTCCCCAATGGCTTTCCTCAAAGGGACCCTCCCACTTGTGCCCACAGCTGACTCAGTGTGCAAGGGGAAATGATCATCTCTGAGCCATGGACATCCTACCATCTTACTAGTGGAAGCAAGGCAACACATTTCACTACTAATACCTCTTCTTCTCCTACTGCCCTCCCTCAGAAGACACAAACCATACCTGTGGTGGAAATGGATAACGTGCAACACAACTTCCTTCCATCTAAACCTCCTCCTGTCTTACCAGGTTCTCTCAGTACCCAGCACCATGTTCTGCTTAGCTCCACTACTGCAGTAAGCCTCCTGGCAAAACACAGCTCTTTTACGTGAACCAGTGAGCTATAAGCTCTCTATTTGTGTCTGTATGTGTGTTTACGTGTCTGTGAGTAAGTAATACTTTCCTACCTCTAGGCAAAAATGAATAGCCCTCAAATTCCCCCAAATTAGGTAGCTCTGAACTCCTAGTACTCTCAATGTGCTTAAAACAAAGTGTTCTTACAGACCTGAACTCAAATATTTTAAGAATTCAAGTTCAAATAATTGAGGTAAATCTTTGATGAATGAGACTAGTTTAATATTGTCAGTTAATAAAAAACAGCCACATCTTCTACATTCCCAGAATCAAGTATAATACAAGCATACTTTTTTTATTGTAACCAGCTTTTATTTATTTTTTTTAATTTTTATTTTATTTATGATAGTCACACAGAGAGAGAGAGAGGGGCAGAGACACAGGCAGAGGGAGAAGCAGGCTCCATGCACCGGGAGCCCGACGCGGGATTCGATCCCGGGTCTCCAGGATCGCGCCCTGGGCCAAAGGCAGGCGCCAAACCGCTGCGCCACCCAGGGATCCCCCAGCTTTTATTTTTAATGATATAGAGGAGAAAAAAAGAGAAAGTATCCCAGCACATTATTTCTAAAGGGTACTACTTTTAAAACTTTGGTTTATTACATTTGTGTGTGTATGTGTATGTGTATAGCATGTGCATATGTGTGACTACAGTCAGGGTGTATACACTGGTCACCATGTAAAATGTACTTCGCCCCCTGAATCATAGTTCAAAATGTTTAGAAAAAAAGACATTTTAAAACATACTTGAAAGCCTTTGCTTTATTTGCAAGACTGCCTTTAAGAGCAAGCAAAGCAACAGGCTACAATGTCATTTTCCATTATATAAAATATTTGCCTGAAGAATCCAGGATGTCTGACTGAAGTCTACAAACTGAGCATCTTTCTCTGTCCATCAAACAGCATTACTGGGGAGGTTCTCAGTACATCAGTGCTTTGTAGACAACTGCCACCATACTTTTCATTCCAAATTGCCATCAATTGCCAAATCACTGACTTCTTTTCAGTCCACTGGAGGCTGACTCTTACATACTCATGTTAAGAGTGGACATGACTGGACAGAAGAGATGAATAGACATTTTTCCAAAGAAGACATCCAGATGGCCAACAGACACATGAAAAGATGCTCAACATCACTCATCATCAAGGAAATACAAATCAAAACCACAATGAGATATCACCTCACACCTGTCAGAATGGCTAAGATTAACAACTCAGGAAGCAACAGATGTTGGCAAGGATATGAAGAAAGGGAACCCTCTTATACTGTTGTTGGGAATGCAAACTTGTACAGCCACCCTGGAAAAGTGTGGAGGTTCCTGAAAAATTTAAAAAGAAAACTATCCTATGACCCAGCAATTGCACTACTAGGTATTTATCCAAAGGATAACAAAAATTCTGATTCTAAGGGATACATGAACCCCAATGTTTATAGTGGACTATCAATAATAGCCAATTACGGAGAGAGCCTAAATGTCTATTGACTGATGAATGGATAAAGAAGATGTGGTATGTGTACACACACACACACACACACACACACACAGAATAGAATATTACTGAGCCATAAAAAAGCATGAAATTTTGCCGTTTGCAACGACATGGATGGAACTAGAGTGCATTATGCTAAGTGAAATAAGTCAGTCAGAGGAAGACAAATACCACATGATTTCATTCATATGTGCAGTTTAAGAAGCAAAACAGATGAACATAGGGGAAAGGAAGGAAAAATAACAGATAAAAACAGAAAGACAAACCATAGGAGATTCTTTACTACAGAGAACAAACAGGATTGCTGGAGGGGAGGTGGGTAGGGCTAAACAGGTCATGGGCATTCAGGAGGGCACCTGTGATGAGCACTGGGTATTAAATTTTTTTTAAGTCATGAGAGGCACATAGAGAGAGACAGAGACATAGGCAGAGGGAGAAGCAGGCTCCCTATGGGGAGCCTGATGCAGGACTTGATCCCAGGGCCCCGGAATCATAACCCAAGCCAGAGGCAGATGCTCAACCACTGAGCCACCCAGATACCCAGCACTGGGTGTTATATGTAAGTGATAAATCACTAAATTGTACTCATGAAACCAATACTACACTGTATGTTAACTAACTTGGACTTATATAAAATCTTGGAAGAAAAAAATAAAATCTTTAAAAGAAAGTTGACCAACAATCTAGACAACCATTCCCCTCAGCACATCCCATTTGCCCTTAATGATCCATACTGGTATTTAAAACCACCCCACACTGTCAACCCCTACTGTTCAGCATATGCTAACTACACCTTATCCCCCAACATAGTTAATGCTTGAGATCTCCAAACTCCATAACTCCATTTTCTCAGGATTGAGTGTAAAAAATATATATAGGGGCACTTTTCATCCCTGGTAACCATCATTTTCTCCCTACCACTTTCCAGTCAGCCTTATGGACCTTGCTTGGTTCTACCCAAAGACGCTTCCTCCTGAGGAGTCATGCTAAGGTTAACCACAACCATTTATTAATAACAGTTTCCACAATGCAAACACTGGCTGTGATCCCTATGATACTACTTTTTATGTGGCTGCCAGCCTACCTCTGCCTTCCTCACACCAACCTTTCCTGTGTCTTTGCAATCCTTGTTCGGGACCTTCAAATGTTGAAAACCAACAGCCCACCTGCTGACCACATGTCCCTTTGGAGACTTATACAACCACTCCAAAATAAGCCAACTATAGTGTGTTCTTGAACTTCCCTGGGAAATCAGCAATTCTCTCTTTATGCACCATTTCTTCATGAGGGCCATTTCACCCACCAAGGGAATTCTCCAACTAGAAAAAATAATTCAAAATCGCTCCTTAGCCCTTGCAGAAGTAATAAATACCACTTCTACCTTAGGAGTACTGTAAATAAATTTAAACTCACTGGCCCAAGTCATTCTGGCAATCATGTAACTCTTGACTTCCTTCCTAGTCAGGGAGATATCTGTGCCATAGCCAACAACATATCTCATTGCACTTGGATGCATGCCACAGGCCAAACAGAATAGTTAGTCATGATATTCAAGAAGGTTAGTTGGCTTTCTAAGGTTGATATGAACAGTTTGTGAAACATGTTCTCCTGGCCAGAATATAGGATCCTGCCTTTGAGGTATATTGCAAAGATTATTAATCCTTCTCGTGTTTATAATCTTATGCCTTGCAGTTGGGGATGCATCCTTCCCATAGTCTTAAATGCTACTATTCAGGCAGTCTTGACAAATGATTCAACAACATATCATAATCCAGCAGACCCGAGAACAACTACACCTCCAACTGACTTTGCACACAGAGATCAAAACTAAACTGACAGCTTTACATGTAGATTGACAATCCACAAACCTGGATTGATAATCATAGACCCAGGCATTCCCATATTGCCTTATTTTCCAGATATATTTAAGGACAACCTTATTGTTATCTTAACAAGAGATGATATTGAATTCCACTTGAGCCCTGAAAACAGCAATAGTTTAAGAAATCACCTCATCCTTTTGTGTTCTTGAAATAATTTATAGCAAAGAACACTTTTCCCCATATGCTTTAGGTAAGACTTGCTGTCCACTTGTTCTCATGACCCCCATAAGACTCCTGGATTTACCTGTGACTAGGCCAAACACAGACCTTTCCCCTTTTGTTGAAACTGCTGAAAAACCAAACACAGACCCTCAAACTCCTTATTCTCTCTCTCATGAATGATTCACTGACATTGGCTTAAAGTAGCCAGACACAGAGAGAAACATTTTAAGCAGAGATTTCCCCTGAATGCAGAAACAATCACACCTGTAAATCACCCTACTATAACTTGTCTACTCCTCCCTCTAAGAGTAAAAGGCAAAACCACAATACTGAGACACTCTGCTCTTCAGATCTGGGGCACTCTCCTGACTGCAACAGCCTGAACATAATCAATTTCCTTTCTTGCTCAGTTTTGTCTTCAACAGTTAAACACTACCAGCTGGCTGACAGGTCACATTGGAGGCAATCTCAATCTGTGTCCCCAGACTGCTAAGGGTCCTATTTAGAGGGCCCCCCCCCCATTGTAAACAACACTTTCATCCAGGGGCTACACCCTGGAATTGTACTTTATGTGTGAAAGCCAGCTATTAACTTGCCTTCCCCTCGCCAAAAAAAAAAAAAAAAAATCACAGTGCTTTGCATCTTAGGGGTGGTCGTTAAGATGGAGACTGGTGGTTGAGGTAGCCCTTAAAACAACTCTGGAGATCTCTCCAGAAGGAAGCTATCCTTGGTTTGCTACAAGGAGCTTCCTAGAAGGATAAATGGCTTGTATATTTATGTGCATCCTGAGGGAAGGTATTCCTATAACAGGGATCATCCAATTAGAAAAGGTGGTAAGAAATTTGTTCCTGGGATCCCTGGGTGGCGCAGGGGTTTGGCGCCTGCCTTTGGCCCGGGGCGCGATCCTGGAGACCCGGGATCGAATCCCACGTCGGGCTCCCGGTGCATGGAGCCTGCTTCTCCCTCTGCCTGTGTCTCTGCCTCTCTCTCTCTTTCTGTGTGTGTGACTATCATGAATAATAAATAAAAATTTAAAAAAAAAAAGAAATTTGTTCCTGATTTTAGCTGAGGTGATCAATCATACTACTTTGGCCCTGGAAGGCATTCCGGTCAGCCTCAACTTGCTATACAGATGATGAAATTGCCCCACTGGGCCAAGGCAGAAACTGTGCAATTACTAACACGTGCTGCTGCATCTGGATTAGTGCCTCAGGCCAAGCAAAAAGGTCACTATAGAAACCTAAGGAGAAAAGCACCTGGCTTTGTGAGGTGAACCTTAATGACTTATGGGATTTGTTCAGCTGATTGAGTCTGGAATCCTGGAGGTTGTGGCTGAGCAAAATACTGCAGCATGGCCTCATTCTGCCACTTGGAACTCTATAATCGCTTTAATTAAATGCTGCATGAGACAAACAACAGATTTGGCCCTGGCCTCCATGAGTCAGATTAATCAGAGTGGCCAATGGAATAGCGTACTTATGAGAAAATTTGCAGAAAGCAAAACAATATAGAAATGGTATTAGATATTATGGATATCCAGTGGATATTGCTGGGAGACAATTCTCCACGGGACTTGCACAGTTCTGCATGTCTAGTGAGCACAGGCATGGACCGCCCTTTGTTCTGGACTATCTTTTCAAGGATGTTTGCATGGCAAACAGCCTTAGAACATATTTGTGCCACCCTCCAAGGCAAAGGCCAGGTTTGCTTACTACTCATTATAAAAGATTCAGGTAATCTAAGGAACCCGCTGTGTGGGCAGATGTCACACAGGCCTTTTCATATCACCTCATAGGGAACTGGCACAAATGCGAAGACACCGGCTACTATTACCATGGGTATTAAGTCCTCTTTCTCTGACCCAGGAGTCTCAAGACTTCCGCCAGCATCCAGGCCACTGTGGCAGGCTCACTCGTTAGTTTGCAAGTAGAATAAAATCTCAGACCCGGGGATCCCTGGGTGGCTCAGTGATTTAGTGCCTGCCTTCAGCCCAGGGTGTAATCCTGGAGTCCCGGGACCGAGTCCCACATTGGGCTCCCTGTGTGGAGCCTGCTTCTCCCTCTGCCTCTCTCTCTCTGTGTCTCTCATGAATAAATAAATTAAATCTTAAAAAAAAAACTCAGACCCATTCCAGTTCTTGACGAGACACAGGACCACAATGCAATGATATGGATGGTTCTAGACAGTATGATGCTAAGTAAAATAAGTCAGAGAAAGACAAATATTCTCTGATTTCACTCATATGTGGAATTTAAGAAACAAGACAAACGAACAAAGGGGAAAAAAAGAGAGACAAATCAAGAAACAGATTGTTAATCATAGAGAACTGAAGGTTAACCGAGGGGGGGAGGGAGGTGACAGAGATTAAGGAGGCCACTTGTCATGATGAGCACCAGGTATTATATGGAAGCATTGAATCACTATATTGCACACCTAAAGCTAATATAACACTGTTCACTAACTGGAATCAAAATTAAAACTTAAAAAAATGCAATGTTTGGACTTCATTTGGATTCTGATTTGAAGGAACCAACTTCAAAAAGACACCTGTTCAGCTGTCTTAAAAATTTGTGTAATATGTTGGCAGACCTCAATAAAAAAAATGAAGTAAACAAACAAACAATATAGAAATGAAGTTCCTGCCCCAATAGTAGGTAACAAAGAAAGAATTATGACTAGTAAACAAAGTGAAGTGGAAATGAATAAAGATTTTTAAATATAATACAGAAAAATATGGAAGAGAAGAAATTCAATATGCATATAATTTGTGTCCCTAGAGACTGACCCAAATTGGACAAGCTCTCAGAATTCAAGGAAAGCTTATAACAAATAAAAGAACTCTTGAAATAGCAGTACAAGACTCTTATCATGACTCATACTGGACAATTAATAGATACTGTTTCAATAATTAGATTATTTTTTATAACATTAATGTTATAAAGGTACCCACTGAAAGAACCAAAAAAGAATTCAACCCTTTCAAATTACTAGAAGGAACCCAAAACAAAGCAAAATGGACCATATAGTGAAAGATATTTTAAAAGTAGCATTAAAACTAGAAGGCATAATATTAAACACACCTTTTCAAACATATAGAAAAAAATGCGCAAGGACTCAGAATGACAATGGTAAAAAGGATGAGCAAAGGTGTATCAGGAAAAGCCAGCAGAAAGGAAGCAAGGTCTCCATTTCAAAACCAACCAGAGGAGAATTCCGGGACAAAAAAACTAAATAAGACAGAGGAAGACAATTTATAAAGATAAAAGACTAGATCCAAAATAAAGAATTCTGGACATCATCAAAGTATAAGGAAGTGCCCACAGAAAGGAAGCAAGGTCTCCATTTTAATGTCAGTCAGAGGTGAATTCTGGACAAGTATTAAATAAGACAAAGGAAGGCAATTTATAAAGATAAAGGACTCAATTCAAAATGAAGAATTCTGGATGTCATGAATCAACCCCTATTGCATCAGTGACAATCCCTACTGTGAGTTTTGGGAAGAGACTTAAGTGTGAAGTGCTCAACTTTGATACTTTTTAGAATCAAGAATGGATGCTGGGGAACCCTGGGTGGCGCAGCGGTTTGGCGCCTGCCTTTGGCCCAGGGCGCGATTCTGGAGACCCCGGATCGAATCCCACATTGGGCTCCCGGTGCATGGAGCCTGCTTCTCCCTCTGCCTATGTCTCTGCCTCTCTCTCTCTCTCTCTCTCTCTCTCTCTCTCTGTGTGTGTGACTATCATAAAATAAATAAAAATTAAAAAAAAAGAATGGATGCTGAATTTTATCAAATGCCTTTTCTCCAATGATATGTTAATATTGGCGAATTACATAGAGATTTTGTAATACTGAACGGTGTGCTCAGAATGAAAGCTCTTTCAAGGAACTGCTAGATTCTCTTTGGTAATATTTCATTTATAATTGCCCCATCACTCACTATTCATAAGTGGGAATGATCTGTAATTGGTGTTCCCTTTGTCAGGCTTCTGTACCAAAACATTAAACAGAGAGTATTAAGAAGCCCTCAGGAAAGCAAGATTCTGGCAAGGATGTAGGGTATGAAGCAGGAATAAGGAAGAGTTGAGGGGTGGAGGCGGGGATGTTGGCTTAATGGAGGCTCCCAGGATCTGTAGAGAACTGTACCGGGAGGAGGGTCATAGGGGGAGTGATCCCCACCCCAGTTTGGGGAAGCAAGTCCCTGACCAAAAATCCAACCAACAGGAGAGGAAAAATAAATGGCTGTTTAAACACAGTCAAATATATTCAACCTCAGCTATACTAAGAGAAATGCAAATTAAATCTGTACTGAGATACCATATTTTAACCTATCTGATGTGCCAAAAAGAAAAAAGTGAATATGACAAGACATTGTGCTCCACAGGGTAAGGTAAAAACAGGCACTCTTCTATAACTGGTATGACCTACAAGGTAGGCCACTTTGCTATACCTCTCAAAAATGAAAATGCATATATGTCATTTGTCCTGAGAATTCTATTTGCAGAAATTTCTCTTTAAACATACCCCCTTGCACCCACCCCTCTCTATCTGTATGATTCTGACTACTCTAGGTATCTTATGCAAGTAGAATCTACGCATTTATCTTTTAGTGACTAGATTATTCATTCAGGTCAATGCCCTCAGGGGTTCTCCATATTGTAGCATGTGTCAGACTGAATACTATTCCACTGAATGTAAAGACCGTTTTGTTTATCCATTCATCTGTCGGTGGCCACTTGGGTTACTTCCACCTTTAGGTTATTCTGAATAATGCTTCTATGAATGTGGGCATTCATATATCTCTTCAAGTCCTGCTTTCAGTTCTTTGCGATATAGACCCAGAAGGGAATTGCTGGATCATATGGTAATTCTATTGTTTTAATTGAGATATAATTGACATATAACATATTTTATTGGTGTCAGTTGCACATGATGATTTGGTATTTGAATATGTTGCAAAATGATCGCCACGATAAGTCTAGCTAACAACCACCATCAAATATAGTTGAAGAGATATATGACAATTAAGTTATTTCTAGGTTCTGGCTGTTACAAATAATGCTACAGTGAGCATTTATATCTGTGTCCTGGTATATCAGCCAAGGATTTCTCTTGCATATTTTCCTAGGAGAATTGTCTCTTCACATGGTCTACATGCACCTGGATGAAGAAGGCTAATATGTTTTTCCAAAGAGACTGTGCCAATTTACAGCCCCACCAGCAGCACAGAACTACAGATATGAGCTAATACAGCAACAGCTGTACATGCTGACATGAACATATAAGCTGCTTATAGGGCTCTACATCCTCTCAACGCTTGTTATTGTCAGTCTTAATTCTTTTTAAGGTTGGTATTTATTCATTTCAGAGAGAGAAAGACAGAAAAAGAGCACAAGCAAAGGGGAGAGGCAGAGGGAGAGGGAGAAGCAGATTCCCAGCTGAGCTGGGAGCCCAACGCGGGGCTTGATCCAGGACCAAGAGACCATGACCTGAGCTGAAGGCAGATGCTTAACTGACTGAGCCCCCCAGGTGACCCTCAGTCTTCTTAATTTTAGCCATTCCAGTGAAAATGTAGTGTTATTACATTATGCTTTAAATTGTGCATTTCCCTGATGACTAATGAGACTGAGCACCATCTCAGGTGTTTATTAGCTATTGGATATCTTCTTTTGTTACATGCCTGTTCAAATAAGGCCTCTGACTACTTAGTAGTCTGCTTTTTTATTATCTTGTTGTTCTTTATATATTCTGGGTATAAGGCTTGCTTGTCTATCTCTTCTCTCACTCTGTGGCTTGTGATCTTCTTAATGGAAGTGATTGGTGTACAAGTCAGGATAGTAGTAGTTATCTTTGGGAGTAGGAGGACTCTGGAATGCTAACTCTGGATACTTTCTAGATCTACACAGTGAAAAATCACTGAGCTATACATGTCTGCTTTGTACACTTTTCTGTATTTATGTTGTATTTTACAATAAAAATCTTTTAAAAAGGGCCACCTGGGTGGCTCAGTTGAGCATCTATCTGCCTTTGGCTCAGGGCATGATCCTGGTATGGAGTCCCACGCTTCTCCCTCTGCCTATGTCTCTGCCTCTTTCTATGTCTCTCATGAATAAATAAATAAAATCTTTAAAAAAAATCTTTTAAAGATAGGCTTAATCTATGACCCGTTAACTCCACCACTATGTATATAGTTAAGAGATAGGGGTACACATGTATATAAGGGAACATGAAAAAAATGTTCATGGCAGTATTGTTTGTAATTCATATTATATTTCACCTAAATTAACAAAATTGATACAAATTTATTTAGTAGGCCACCGTTTTATGAAATAAAAAATAAAATAAATAAAAAATAAAAGGATAAAATAAGAATGTGTTTTCAGCTGCTTTTATTTGCATAAAAAACTGCTAATCATTTATAGAAAACTAACTAACCTGGTTAAATGTATTAGTATTCAGCTGAGAGGAAAAAGAAAGCTAGACTGTATACTTTTATATTTTTAAATTTTATAGAGTTGTATGTTTTTTAAATTTTTTAGTCATGTGTCTATATCATTATTCAAAACATTAAACTAAAAAATTCACTAATATCCTTAGAGTGATAAGATGCTGTATCCATAAAACAAAAACAGCATGTGGGGTACCTGGGTGGCTCAGTCATTAAACTTCTGACTCTTGATTTCAGCTCAGTTCATGACCTCAGAGTTGTGAGATCAAGCCCTGAGTCAGGCTCCTCATTCAAGCGGGGAGTCTGCAGAAGATTCACTCTCTCCCTCTGCTCCTCTCCCACATGTACCCTCTCTCTCTAAAATAAATAAACAAACCTTAAAACAAAACAAAAACACTATGCTATTTAAAAATTGTGAAAACAAAAAGGGCTATTTGAAATAAAAATATATAACAGCATTAATGAGACACATGAAAGAAGAATTGGAAGATAATTAAAAAAACTACTAGTGACAACAGCAAGAGAGAAAGAAATGGACATTAGTAGAACAAAGAATTTTTTAAAATGGAAGATCAACCAAGTAAGCAGAGTTTTTTGAAAGACAGAGAAAAATGTGTGACTAGAAAAGGACTAAACTGGAAACTAGGCTTTTAAAATTCTGCACAAAAATGATTTCTAACCTAGAATTCTACACCCAGCCAAAAATATAAATATACTCTCAGGGTCGAGTAAATATATTTCCATGGTATATATTACTTTTATATTTCTATAAATATATTTATAAAATTATATATATTTATATATTCTTGTGTGACATTGTCAAATATACAAAGTTTTGTGAAACCTACCTGTCACACATCCATTCTCAAGGATACACTGGAGGATGTACTCCCACAAAATAAGAGGATCAAGAATGAAGAAGACACAGGATCCGGGAAACAGGAAGGAAGACAGAGGGTCCCCAGGAAAGGGAATTGGACACAAGACAGAGGTGAAAGGGATTTCTTGGGGGATTTCTTCCCTTCAAAGGGAAGGCACCACCATAACAGGTGCCTGTGAAGTTGAGAGCAACCTGACTAGTCTTCAACAAGCCAACCAGCTCCAGGAGAGACTTCTTCAAAGACAGGCCACTAATGTCCAGAGTTGAGAACATCACCACCTATTACCAGCTGTGTGCACATGGGCCAGATATGTTTATTCTATGCCTCAGTTTCCTCTTCTATAAAATGGGAATAACAATGGCATCTATTTCTCCAGGTCGTTATGAAGACGAGTTAGTATATGTTGTGTGCACATAACACTGCTGGCACAGAGTAAACACGATATGAGTGTTTATTGTCATTATGATTATTACCTATTATGTTTGAATATGCAGAGAGGAGATTTAAACAACTTTGAAGGGACTCCTGGGTGGCTCAGTGTTTGAGTGTCTGCCTTTGGCTCAGGTTGTGATCCTAGGGTCCCAGGATCGAGTCCCACATTGGGCTCCCTGCATACAGCCTGCTTCTCCCTCTGCCTATGTCTTTGCCCCCCTCTCTCTCTATGTCTCTCATGAATAAATAAAATCTTTAAGGAAACCTCAAGAATTCAGAGTTGAATCATTGATATATATATAGTAGAGCAAAGAAATGACTCCAGAAAATTATTAATTCCAGGGAAAAGAAAGAATTGTGCAGAAATAGTAATCACAGCATAGATACCACATGACTCAAATATAAATAATCACAGTAATAAACACTGATAAGAAAAAAATAAACACTGATAAGGAATCTGATCAAAACAATATTTATAGGCAAATGTGTATGTTAGTAGAGGTGTATGGAAAAGCTAAATCTCTACCTTCCATAATGGAAGTCACTAGATAATGGCCAAAACTTTAAAAAAAAATCAAATCCATTAAAAAGATCAAGAGTATTTGCCTCTAGGGAGCCAGAATCTGGCAGAAACAAAGCAGAAAAGAGCCATTTTTAAAAGATGAGTTAGAGAATTGTTTGACATCCTTTACCACTTGTAAATAAAACTAAAAACTAATTTCAAATGACAAAGTGGCAAAAAATATTCACAAAAATATATGAAAACTATAATGGGTCATGAACCCTAATTTAAAAAAAAAAACCTTAAAACTCCGTAAGCAGGGATCCCTGGGTGGCTCAGCAGTTTAGTGCTTGCCTTTGGCCCAGGGCGTGATCCTAGAGTCATGGGATCGAGTCCCACGTCGGGCTCCCTGCATGGAGCCTGCTTCTCCTTCTGCCTGTGTCTCTGCCTCTCTCTCTGTCTCTCATGAATAAATTTTTTTTCACAGGCTCAACACAAAGTTTATTTTTTAGTTTTGTCACAATGCGGGATTCCTCATCAAGTGGCTTTCCAAAGGGTGATTCAGTGACCCAGGTTCCTTTCTTGTGGCTCTGCCCTCTTTTTTAAAAAAATTTTTTTATTGGAGTTCAATTTGCCAACATATAGCATAACACCCAGTGCTCATCCCACCAAGTGCCCCCTCATTGCCCATCACCCAGTCACCCCAACCCCCTGCCCACTTCCCCTTCCACTACCCCTTGTTCATTTCCCAGAGTTAGGTGTCTCTCATGTTTTGTCACCCTCACTGATATTTTCACTCATTTTCTCTCTCATGAATAAATAAATAAAAATCTTTTTTAAAAATCCATAAGCTATGAAACTGGAGATCAAGTAGGAGAAAAACTCTGGAAGAAACACAGACACATGGAAGCTAAACAACATGCTACTGAACCACAAATGGGTCAAGCAAGAAATCAAAGAGGAAATCAAAAATACATACAGACTGATGGAAATGAAAACACAATGGTTCAAAATTTTTGGGACTCAGCAAAAACAGTTCTAAGAGGGAAGTGCATAGAGATACAGGCCTATCTTAAGAAGCAAGAAAAATCTCAAATGAATAACCTAACCTTACACCTAAAAAGCTAGAGAAAGAAGAACAAAGCCCAGAGATAGAGAAGGAAGGAAATAATAAATATTAGAGCAGAAATAAATGAGATAAAGACTAAACAAAATAGAAAAGGGCTATGAAGCTAAGAGCTGGTTCTTTGAAAAGATAACAAAATTGATAAACTATGATCTCATCAAGAAAAAAAGAATATTCAAATAAAATCAGAAGTGATTTTAATGATTAAATGATTTAAAAAGGAGATATAATCAGTGACTTCATTGAAATACAGAGGATCATAAGAGACTACTATGAAAAATTATAAGCCAAAAATTGGATGAACTAGAAGAAACAGATACATTCCTAAAAACATATAATCTCCCAATACTAATTCAGGAAGAAACAGAAAATTTGAATGGACTGATTAACAGCAAAGAAATTGAATCAGCAATCAAAAAACTCCCAACAAATGTCCAGAACCAGATGGTTTCACAGGTGAATTCTACTAAACATTTTTAAAAAGTTACTTCTGGGGCACCTGGGCAGTGCAATTGGTTAAGCATCTGACTCTTGGTTTCAGCTCAGGTAGTGATCTCAGGGTTGTAGGATCAAGCTCCTCATCAGGCTCTGCACTCAGCACAGTGTCTACTTAAGATTATCTATCCCTCTCCCTCCTCTTCCTCTGTCCCTACCCCTGATCTCTCGCTCAAATAAATAAAATCTTAAAAAAAAGACTTACTACCTATTCAAAAACTATTCCAAAAAACAGGAGAGGAAGGAAAATTTTCAAATTCCTTCTACAAGACCAGCATTTCTCTGATACCAAAACCAGACAAGGACATTACCAAAAAAAGAGAACACTGATGCAAAAATCCTCAACAAAGTATTAGAAACTGAATCCAACAATAACATTTAAAAAATCCTCACCCTAACCCATAGTCAGTGAAATTTATTCCAGGGAAGCAATGGTGGTTTAATATTCACAAATCAGGAATGCCTGGGTGGCTCAGTGGTTGACTGTCTGCTCAGGGCGTGATCCCCAGGTTTGGGGATTTAATCCCACATCAGGCTCCCTCTGGGGAGCCTGCTTCTCCCTCTGGCTATATCTCTGCCTCTCTCTGTGTCTTTCATGAATAAATAAATAAAATCTTAAAAAAATAATATTCACAAATCAGTCAGTGACATACATACATTAACAAGAAAAAAGATAAAAACCATATAATCATTTTGGGATACCTGGGGGATCAGTCGGTTAAGCATCTGTCTTCGGCTCAGGTCATGATCCTAGGGTCCTAAGATTGAGCCCCGCATCAGGCTCCCTGCTCAGTGGTGACCCTGACATGAGGCTCGATCCCAGGACCTCAGGATCATGACCCAATCCGAAGGCAGATGCCCAACCGACTGAGCCACCCAGGCGCCCCTGCCTGTGTTTTCTTTTAGGAGTTTTGTGGTTTCAGGTCTCAAATTTAGGTCTTCAATCCATTTTGAGTTTATTTTTATATATGTTGTAAGAAAGTGGCCCATTTTCATTCTTCTGCATGCAGCTGTCCAGTTTGCTGAGCACCATTTACTGAAAAGACAGGTTTCTCCCCATTCTATATTCTTGCCTCCTTTTGTTATAAATCAATTGACTGTATAGTTGTGGGTTTATTTCTGGGCTCTCTATCCTGTTCTCTTGATCTGTGTGTCTGTTTTTGTGCCAGTAGTATACTGTTTTGATTCCTACTTATTATATATTGAAATCTGGGATTGTGATACTTCTAGCTTTGTTCTTCTTTCTCAAGGATGCTATGGCTATTTAGAATCTTTTGTATTTCCATGCAAAGTTTAGGATTATTTAAGTTTTATGAAAACTATCTGGTATTTTGATAGGGATTGCATTGAATCTATAGCTCACTTTGGGTAATAGGGACATTTTAACAATATTAGTTCTTTCAATCCATGAGCTTAGTGTATCTTTCCTTTTGTTTGTGTCATGTTCACTTTTTTAAATTAATGTTTTATAGTTTTCAGAGTATAGATTTTTTACCTCCTTGGTAAAACTTTTTCCTAGATACTTTATATTCTTTTTGGTACAATCATAAATGGGACTGTTTTCTCATTTTCTCTTTCTCCTACTTTGTTATTAGGATACATTGATTTTGTATCCTGTGACTTTACTGAATTTATTATTAAGTTCTAATCATTTTTTTGTGAAGTCTTCAGGGTTTTCTTTTTTTAAAGATTTTATTTATTTATTCATGAGAGACACAGAAGGAGGCAGAGTCATAGGCAGAGGGAGAAGCAGGCTCCCTGTGGGGAGCCTGATGTGGGACTCAATCCCAGAACCCTGGAATCACGACCTGAGGTGCCCCCTCTTTAGGGCTTTCTATATATAGTATCATGTCATCTGCAAATAGTGACATTTTACTTCTTTGGATGTCTTTTATTTCTTTTGTTGTCCGATTGCTATGGCTAGAATTTCTGGTATGTTAATAAAAGTGGTGGGAGCGAGGGCACCTGGGTGGCTTAGTCAGTTAAGTGCCTGCCTTTGGCTCAGGTCATAATTGCGGGGTCCTGGGTTTGAGCCCCACATTGGGCTCCCTACTCAGCAGGGAGTTTCCTGCTCCCTCTCTGCTCCACCTCACTCGTACACCCTCTCTCTCTAATAAATAAATAAAATCTTTTAAAAAGTGGTGAGAACGGATATCTTGTCTCATTAATGATCTTAAAGGAAAAGCTTTCAGTTTTTCATCATTAACTATGTTAGTTGTGAGTTTTTCATATATGGCCTTTATTATGCTGAAGCATATTCCCTCTAAACCCACTTTATTGAGAGTTTTTATTATGAACGGATGTTATTCTTTGTCAAATGCTTTTTCTGCATATATTGAAATGACCACTTTTTTTGTGCTCACCCAACTCTGGACAAGGTCCAAACACTCCCTACTGCAGGCAAGGAGAAACTCTGAAGAGGACTGACCTGAGGGAAAGAGCACCCACAAAACAGCAGCAGAGTGCATATAGTATAAACGAGGGACACTACCTGAAGCGCCAGGCCCTGGATATTATATGACCTCTTCTTCATTAAGTCATTACTCTCAGAAGCAGGAAACATAACAGGCTTTTCTAACAGAGAGAACAAAACAGAGACCTATACAAAATGCCAAGGTGAAGGATTCATCCCAAAAGAAGGAATAAGACAATGTCACTGCCAAGGATCTAATCAAAATAGAGAAAAGTAATATGCCTGATCCAGGATTCAAAGCAACAATCCTAAGGATACTAGCTAGGCTTGAGAAAAGCATATAAGATACCAGGGAAACCCTTGCTGTATAGATAAGAAACCTAAAAACTAGTCAGGACAAAATAAAAAATGCTATAACTGAGATGTGAAACCAATTGGATGTAATGACCACAAGGATGAAAGAATCAGAAAAATGAGTAAATGATATGGAAGATAACATTATCGAAAATAATGAACTAAAAAGATTAGGGAAAGAAAAATATTGGATCACGAATATAGACTTAGGGAACTTAGCAACTCTATAAAGCATAATGACATTCATATTACAGAAATCCCAGAATATGAGGCAGAAGTTTATTTGAGGAAATTATAGCTGAAAACTTCCCTAATCTGGGGAAGGAAACAGACATTCAAATCAGGGAGGCATAGAGAACTCCATCAAAATCAACAAAAGCAGGCCAACACCAAGACACATTGTAGCAAAATTTGCAAGATATAAAGATAAGGGAAAAAACCCTAAAAGCAGCAAGGGAAAAGAATTTCCTAACTTGTAAGGGAAGACACATAAGGTTAGCAACAGACCTCTTCACAGAAACGTGGCAGGCCAAAAGAGAGGGGCAGGATATATTCAGTGTGCTGAATGGGAAAAATACGCAGCCAAGAATACTCTATCCAGCAAAGCTGTCATCCAGAATAGAAGGAGAGATAAGAGTTTCTCAAACAAAGACTAAAGGAGTTCATGACCACTAACCTAGCCCTGCAAGAAATATTAAAAGAGACGCTTTGCATGGGAAAGAAAGACTAAAAACAACAAAGACTAGAAAGGAACAGAAAATCTCCAGAAAAAAACACTTAACAAGTAATACAATAGCAATAAATTCATACTTATCAATAATCACTTTGAATGTAAATGGACTACATGCTCTGATCAAGAGATACATGGGGCCAGACTGGATTAAAAAAATAAGATCCATCTATATGCTGCCTACAAGAGACTCATTTTAGACCTAAAGATACCTGCAGATTGAAAGTGACAGGATAGAGAACAATTTATCATGCTAATGGATGTCAAAAGAAAGCTGGAGTAGCCATACTTATATCAGATAAACTGGATTTTAAATCAAAGACTGTAACAAGAGATGAAGAATGGCACTATACCATAATAAAGATCTATCAACAAGAATATCTAACAACTGTAAACATTTACAACTTGGGAGCAGCTAAATATATAAAACAATCAATAACAAACTTAAAGGACCTCATTGATAATAATACAATAATACTAGGGGACTTTAATACCCCACATACAGCAATGAACAGATTATCTAAGCAGAAGATCAACAAGGAAACAAGACCTTTGAATAACACACTGGACCAGATGGACTTAACAGATATATTCAAAGCATTTCACCCTAAAGCAGCAGAATACACATTCTTTTCAAGCACACATGGGACATTCTCCAGAAGAGACCACAAATCAGGCCTGAACCAGTACAAAAAGATTGAGATCGTATCATGCATATTTTCAGACCACAACATTGTGAAACTTGAAGTCAACCATAACAAAAAAATTTAAAAGACCACAAATACATGGATGTTAAAGAACATTCTACTAAAGAATGGATGGGTTAACCAGGAAATTAAAGAAGAGTTTAAAAAAATATATGAAAACAAACAAAAATGAAAACACAACAGTCCAAAACCTTTGGGATGCAGCAAAAACAGTCATAAGAGGGAAGTATATATCAATACAGGCCTACCTAAAGAAATCAGAAAAATCTCAAATACACAACCTAACATTACACCTAAAGGAGCTAGAAAAAGAACAACAAATAAAGGCTAAAGCCATCAGAAGAAGGGAAATAATAAAGGTTAGAGCAGAAATAAATGATATAGAAACAAAAAATAGTAGAATAGATCAATGAAACTAGGCCAGCAAAGAATTAATAAAATTGATGAACCCGTAGCCAGACATATAAAAAAGAAAAGAGAACAGACTCAAATAAATAAAATCATAAATGAAAGAGATCACAACCAACACCACAGAAATACAATTATAAGTGAATATTATGAAAAATTATATGCCAATGAATTGGGCAATATGGAAGAAATGGATAAATTCCTAGAAACATAAAATAGCAAAACTGAAACAGGAAGAAATAGAAAATTTGAACAAACCAATAATCATCAAACAAACTGAATCAGGAATAAAAAAAATCCCCCAATAAACAAAAGCCCAGGGCCAGATGGCTTCACAGGGGAACTCTACCAAAATTTAAAGAAGAATTAAAACTTATTCTTCAAAAACTGTTCCAAAAAATATAAATGGAAGGAAAACTTCCAAACTTATTCTACAAGGCCAGCATTACCTGATTTCAAAACCAGACAAAGACTCCACTGAAAAGAAGAACTATAGGGATATATCCCTGATGAACATGGATGCAAAAATTCTCAATAACATACTAGCTAATCAAACCCAACAGTACTTTAGAAGAATCATTGACCATGATCAAGTAGGATTTCTTCCTGGGCAGAAGGGTGTGTCAATATTTGCAAATCAAACAACATGATATACCACATTAATAAAAGATAAGAGGTCAATAGATACAGAAAAAGCATTTGACAAAATTCCCCACCTTATCTTAATAAAAACTAAGTAGGGATAAAAAGAATATACCTCAACATCAGAAAGACCATATATGAAAAACTGAGAGCTTTTCCCCCTGAACTCAGGAACAAGAGGGGGATGTCCACTCTCACCACTGTTATTTAACATAGTTCTAGAAGTTCTAGCCTGAGCAATCGGACAGCAAAAAGAAATAAAAGGCATCCAAATTGTCAAGGAAGAAGTCAAACTTTCACTATTTGCAGACAACCTGATACTGTATGTAGAAAACCCAAAAGACTCCACCAAAAAATTGTTAGCACTGATACACAAGTTCAGTAAAGTCACAGTATACAAAGTCAACATACAGAAATCTGTTGCATTTCTATACACCAATAATGAAACAGCAGAAATCAAGGAATCCACCCCATTTACAACTGTACTAAAAAATATAAGATGGGGCACCTGGATGGTTCAGTGGCTGAGCATCTGCCTTTGCTCAGGTCGTGATCCCGGGGTCCTGGGATCGAGTCCTACATTGGGCTCCCTGCTTCTTCCTCTGCCTAAGTCTCTGCCTGTTTCTCTGTGTCTCTCATGAATAAATAAATAAAATCTTTAAAATATGTATATAAGATACCTAGGAATAAACCTAACCAAAGAGGTAACAGGTCTGTACTCTGAAAACTATAGAACACTTATGAAACAAATTGAAGAGGACACAGAGAAATGGAAAAGCATTCTATACTCATGGATTGGAAAAACAAACCTTTAAAATGTCTCTACTATACAAAGCAATCAACACATTAAATGCAATCCCTATTAAAATACCAATAGCATTGTTCACAGAGCTAGAGCAAATAATCCTAAAATTTACAGAAACCACAAAAGACCCTGAATAGACAAAGCGTTCTTGAAAAGGCAAGGCAAAGCTGGAGGCATCACAATTCCAGACTTAAAACCATATTACAAAGCTGTAATCATCAAGACAGTATGGTAATTGGCACAAAAACAGACACATAGATCAACAGAACAGAATAGAGAACCTTGAAATGGACCCACAACCATTTGGTCAACTAATTTTGAACAAAGCAGAAAAGAATATCCAACGGAAGAAAGACAGTCTCTTAACAAATGATGCTAGGAAAACTGGACAGCAACATGCCAAAGAATGAATCTGGGCCACTTTTCTTACACCATACACAAAAATAAATTCAAAATGGATGAAAGACCTAAATGTGAGACAGGAAACCATGAAAATCCTAGTGGAGAACACAGGCAGTAGCTTCTTTGACCTTGGCCATAGCAACTTAACAGACAAATCTCCAGAGGCAAGAGAAACAAAAGCAAAAATGAACTATTGGGACTTCATCAAGATAAAATGCTTCTGGGGGCTTCTGGGTGTCTCAATTGGCTAGGTATTCCTCTCCTGGTTTTGGCTCAGGTCATGTTCTTAGGGTCCTGGGATCAAGCCCTTTGTTGGGCCCCTTATCAGTGGGGAGTCTGTTTCTCTCTCTCTGCTCCACCTCCCAACACTCATGCTCTCTCTCTAAATAAATAAATAAATCTTAAAGAAAGATAAAAAGCTTCTGTACAGTGAAGGAAACAATCAATAAAACTAAAAGGCAACCTTTGGAATGGGAAAAAGATATTTGCAAATGACATATCTGATAAGGGGCTAGTACCCAAAATCTATAAAGAAGTTATCAAACTGAAAAACCATAAAACTAATAATCCAGTTAAGAAATAGGCAGAAACCTGAACAGACATCTTCTCAAAGAAGACATACAGATGGCTAACAGACACATGAAATGATGCTCAACATCACTCATCAGGGAAGTACAAATCAAAACCACAATGAGATACCACCTCATACCTGTCAGAATGGCTAAAATTAACAACACAGGAAATAGCAGGTGTTGGCAAGGATGTGGAGAAAGGGGAACTCTCTTACACTGTGGGTGGGAATGCAAACTGGCACAGCCACTATGGAAAACAGTATGGAGGTTCCTCAAAAACTTAAAAATGGAACTACCAAAAAAAATGGAACTACCATATGACCTAGCAATTGCACTACCAGGTATTCACCCAAAGGATACAAAAATATTGATTCAAAGGGGTATACATACTCCGATGTTTATAGCAGCATTGTCAATAATAGTCAAATTACAGAAAGAGCCCAAATGTCCATCCGAATGGGAATGGATAAAGAAGAGATGGTATATATACATACAATGGAATATTATTCAGCCATTAAAATGAAATTTTGCTATTTGCAATGATGTGGTGGAGCTAGAGTATTATCAAAGTAAAATAAGTCAGTCAGAGGAAGACAAATACCATACAGTTTCACTTCATCTGTGGAATTTAAGAAACCCGATGAACATAGGGGAAATAAAAAAAGAGAGTGAGAAATGCAAACTATAAAATAGACTCTATAAGGAACAAACAGGGTTGCTGGAAAGGAGGTAGGTGGGGTTATGGGCTAAAAGGGTGATGGGTATGAAGGAGGGCACCTGTTTGATAAGCACTGGGTATTATATGTAGTAATGAATTGCTGAATTCTACTCCTGAAACCAATATTACACTATATGTTAACTAACAAGAATTTAAATAAAAACTTGAAACAAACAGGGCAGCCTGGGTGGCTCAGCGGTTTAGCACCGCCTTCAGCCCAGGGCCTGATCCTGGAGACCCGGGATCGAGTCCCACGTCAGGCTTCCTGCATGGAGCCTGCTTCTCTCTCTGCCTGTATCTCTTTCTGTCTCTGTGTGTGTGTGTGTGTGTGTGTGTGTGTGTGTCATGAATAAATAAATAAAATCTTTTAAAAAAATACTTGAAACAAATAAAAATGAAATAGTATAAGAATAAAAAAATGAAATCTCACTATTTATGACAATATGGATGGACCTAGAGGGTATTATGCTAAGTGAAATAAGTCAGAGAAAGTCAAATACCATATGATTTCATGTATATGTGGAATCCGAAAAATAAAACAAATCAAAAAATCAAAAACAGATTCTTAAGTACAGAGAACAAACTGGTGATTGCCAGAAGAGAGGTCAATGAGGTAATGGCAAGATAGATAAAGGGGATTAAGAGATACAAACTTCCAGTTATAAAAATAAATAAGTCACAGGGATGAAAGGCATAGCATAGGAAATAGAATCAATAATATTGTAATAATATTTTATGGTGAAAGATGGTGATTAGGCTTATTATGGTATTCAGTAATATATAAAACTTTCCAATCAGTATGTTGTACATCTGAGGGGTGCCTGGGTGGTCAGTTGGTTAAATGTCTGACTCATGATTTTGGTTTAAGTCATGATTTCAGGGTTGTGAAATCAAGCCCTGCGTCAGGCTCCACATTGGCCATGGAGCCTGCTTAAGATTCTCTCTCTCCCCTCTGCCCCCACTGCTCCCCCTTAAAAAAATTTTTGTGCATCTGAAACTAATATAACATTGTATGCTAATTATACTTCAGTAAAAAAATCCACAAGCTAAGATAAATAAATGGACAAGATAAGAAAATTCACACAAGGGAAATGAATGACCAATAAAAATTCCCTGATTATACTGGTTAATTAAAGAACAAGTTATACAAATTAAAGTAATGAGATACTATCTTTCATTCTGGATGAACTCCTGCCTCTAGGCACCTCTTCCTCCTCACCTCACAGGAGCTGTCACATCTCTCCCCAGCTAGAGCTAGGGATGGCCCAGGAGAGCTCCGGCTGGCTGGCATGTTCCTGCTGGGCCTCAACCCTCCGGTTCTCTTGCTGATGCTCGTGCCACAAACCCGAAGCCAAATGGTGTCCGTGGACTCAATAAGAGCTGCTGGGGCCGGAGGGAAGTTCTTGCAGCCTCCACTATGGGGTCTAGCCCAGGAGTTCCATAGAGTACTCCAAGATTCCTGGAAAGATAGTATCCACACAGACATTCAGGATTCACCCTGCAAACACTTCCTAGAGGCACCAAAGTACAGTTCCTGGCACTGGATACCATGGGGTGGACAAAGTTCAGTTAATACCTATTCTAGTTATTCATCAAAATGGAATATGAGCAAGACCATGAGATTGAGACAAAAATTATTTTTTAAAAATTTGTATTTATTTGAGAGAAAGAGAGCCCATGAGCATGACAGGGAGGGAGGCAGGGAGAGAAGCAGACTCTCTGCTGAGCAGAGAGCCTGATGTGGAGCTTGATCCCAGGACCCTGAGATCATGATCTGAGCTGAAGGCAGATACTTAACCGATTGACCCACCCAGGTGCTCCGAGACAAAAATTATTAAAGCCCGAAATTCTAGTCCTGCCAATTTTCAGCTATGAGAATATAAAAATGTTTCTTCAGCTTTCTTTTCAAAATGAGTCAAAATTATTCACCTCAAGGGGTTGTGAAAATTAAATGAGATGATGTTTATAAGGCACTTAGCAGCAGGCTGGACCAAGTAAATATTTAATTCATATTAGCAAGTATTGTCATTAAAAGGAATCAGGCCATAAGCGGAAGTAGGTAATTCTCTTAATTTGCACAACAATCCTGTTACCCATGTGTTGCCATTATTATTATTTCATTTTATGCACACAGAAACAGAGGTTTAGTGATATTAAGTCAAACCCAGTCTACCTGGCTTCAAATTTTACATTCTCAACACTACAGCATATAGCATCTTTTGTATGGTAGGCTTAAAATAAACATGGTTCTGTTTAACAGATGTTGAAAACATGACTGTGATTTGGAACAACAAAAACAATTAGTTTCTTAAAACAGAAGAGATATGCCATAAGGAAAATGCTAATGGCCTTGGACTACAATGTTTTCACTACCTTGAAATATTCAGAGGTAAAATTGTTTCTCCTTTTATAGGATCTAAGGAGAAGGCGGCATCTCTTTGTCTACGTCAAGGAACAATTTTATTGTCAAGGAACAATTTTATTCTGATCAACTAATAGAAACACTACGGATTTAGTCATTCTTGTTGGGAAAGGGAAAATATCCTTTATAAAATGAAGAGGAACTTGATTATGAAGAGGAACTTAATTAAGACAACAGAGTAAGAAATGAGATAAAGAGGAAACAAGTAAATAAATAGTAAAATAAAAGACATGAGTAAGTTGAATTTTAAACATATAAACATGATGTTATAGCAAAGAGAGACCTGCTTTCTTTCCTTATGCCCTTGGAACTTCTACAAAATTCCATCAAATAACTTGGCCATGAAGAAAATATGGCAAGGGCACCTTGGCGGCTCAGTCAGTTAAGTGACTGACTCCTGGTTTTGGTTCAGCTCATGATCTCATAGGTCTTGGGATTGAGCCCTGCATAGGGCTCTGCACTCAGCAGGAAATCTTCTTGAAAGATTATTTCTCTCCCTCTGCCCCTTCCCTCCCCTCAAATAAATAAATCTTAAAAAAAAAAAAGAAAATCTGATAGATATCTTAATGTTGGGAACTGACAGGCTATATTATTATATTGATCATAATATAAAATGTTCAATATCATTAGTCATTAGGGAAATGCAGGGCAAAACCAAAATATTCCATTCATTAGGAGAGAGCTTCGCATCCATCAGGATGGGTAAACTAAGGGGGGGAAAAGACAATAACAGGTATCGGTGAGATGTGAATAAATTGAAGCACTCATATATTGCTGGTAGAATTGTAAAATGGTAATAGCCACTCTGAAAAACAGTTTGGCAGTTCCTCAAAATGTTACCCATAGGGTCACAGCAATTCTACTCCTAGGTACCTTGCCAAGAAAAATGGAAACATATGTCCACTCCCAAACGTATATACACAACTATTTACAGCAGTATTATTCGTAGTAGCCAAGAAGTAGAAACCACCTAAACGTCCATCAACTGAAGACAGGTAAACAAAATTTAGTATATCCATACAAGGGAATATTATTTAGCAATAAAAAAGAAGTACTGATACATGCTACAACATGAATAAACCTTGACATCATTATCTTATGTGAAAGAAGCCAATCACAAAAGACCACATATTTTATTATCCTATTTATGTGAAATATTCAGAATAGGCAAATACACAGACACAAAAAATTGGTTAGTAGTTGCCTAGTCTGGGGGTGTGGGGTGACATGAATGCTGAATGTCTGCTAATGTGTATAAGGTTTCTTTTCTGGGGTTTGGAAAATGTCCTAAAATTAGACTGTGGTGATGATTGTACAATTCTGTGAATGCACTAAAAGCCACTGCTCTAAATGGATGAATTTTATGGTACTGGTATATATCTAAATCAATCTGTTTTAAAAGAAAAGAAAGACTTGCCTAAATAACCCAGGATCAAAGTGGGAAGTCAATACAGAAGCTACACAATTTTTACCAGAAGTCATGGAACACACTAAAGTCATATAGAGTGAAATTTACAACTTTAAATGGCTTGATTTTAATCAAAAATAAATGTAACAAAAAGAGTGATGTATTCAGCCTAAAACACTGGAATTAGAAAAAACAAAACCAGGCAAAGCCCCCCCTCCAAAAATAAACTAGTTATTAATAAAAATAAAATCTTAAATAATTCAAATAAATATAATAGGCGGTTTAAAAAAAAAAAACAAAAACAAAGAGCTGGCCCTTTGAAATGACCAATGTCATAATCACCCCCTAGCAAACCAGATAAAGGAGGACAGTTTAAAATAAAGAAATACACACACACACGGAAAATCTTTCCCAGACAGGGCAGTGTTTCAAAGTAGTTATTGTGAGTTATACATAACTGTATAGCAACGTATTTTAATATTGATGTGAAACAGGTGATTCCCTAGCAAGGTGTAAATTAACAAAGTTAATATAGGAAAAAACAGAAGAGAACAATCAACGTAGAAGAGATCAGGAAAAAAAATGACATAACACAACAAACGCAAATAATAAGACTCTGACCTGTAGAAAGGAAAGGCAAATAGCCCATGGATTTTAGGGCCTGAGGAACAACAACACACTGTTGAGTTCCCTAGGTCTCCTTTTCCTCCCATATATCACAAACAGGACACTGGAGAAGCTTATAACTCAGAACTGTTAAAAGGCACAGACAAAAAAATCTCTGAGAAATGCCTACTTCCCTTAATCACAGGGCCAAGAAGAGGGTGGCCTAACTAAATATACCACCCCACTCCACCCAAATACTAAGAGAATACACATTCTCTTCAAGCACCCATACAACATTCTCAAAGACATATCACACTCAGGGAGGGTCATAAAACAAACCTCAATAAATTGAATTTATATGGTGTATGTTCTTTAATATCATCAAACTAGAAATCAGTAACAGATAACAGGAGAGTCTCCAAGCACTTGAAAATGACACAATACATTTCTATATAATCCATGGATCAAAGAGGTGATCTCAGGAGAAATTAAAAAGTAATGAATGAAAATTAATATACAACATATCAAAATTTGGGGGATGGAGATAAAGCAATGTTGAGAGGGAAATTTATAGTACTAAAATGTTTATATTAGAAAAGAATTAAGGTCTTATATCAATCATTTAAGCTCCCATCTCAAGAAATTAGAAAAAGAACAAAGTAAACCCAAAGCAAGCAGAAGAAAAGAAGTAATAAATATATAAGAGCATAAATCAATGAAATTGAAAACACTTACCAAATTGTTGAATCACTCTATTGTACACCTGAAACAAAAATAGTTGAGACAAAATATATATGTAAATACAGAAAAAAAGAAATGAAAACAGAAAAACAATACAAAACAATCACTGAAACCAAAAGCTCGTCCTTTGAAAATATTTATAAAATTGATAATCCTCTAGCAAGACTGATGAAGATACAAATTACCAATATCAGAACTGAAACACAAGGTATAAAGATGCTGCAGCCATTAGAAGTAAAGTAAGGGAATACCACAACAAATGTGCATAAATTCAACAGCTTGGATGAAATTGTCCAATTCTTCAAAAAACACAAATTCCCACAAGTCACTCACTATTAAATAGATACTCTGAAAAAAAATAATAGATAACCTGAAGTCACATAACTACTACAGATGTTGAAGCCATAATCAAAAAGCTTCCAAAAGGGAATGTCCAGGCTCAGATGGTTTCACTGGAGGATTCTATCAAACAGTTAGAGGAAAATTAACATAATTCTACATAATCTCTTCCAGAAAATACAAAAGGAGAGATTACTTTCCACCTCATTCTATGAGGCTAGTATTATCCTAACACTAAAACCAGACAAAGACAGTATAAAAAACTAAAACTGTAGGCCAATGTCTTTCATATACCGAGTTGCAGAAAATCCTCAAAAAAAAAAAAAGCATTAGTTCATCAATTCCTGCAACATATAAAAAGAATTACACAGCACAACCAAGTGAGGTTTATTCCAGGAATGTAAGGCTGGTTCAACATTCAGAATTCAATCAGTGCATTCTCCCATATTAACAGGCTACAGAAGAAAAATCACAAGATCATGTAAATTCATACAGTATTGACAAATTTCAATACCCTTTCATGATAAAACTAGATAGACACATAGATCAAAGGAACAGAATAAGGAACCTAAAAATAGCCCCACACAAGTATGGCCAATTTATTTTTCACAAAGGTGCAAAACAAGTCAAGGAAGGAAGGATCGTCTTCAATAAATGGTGCTTGACATTCAAATAGATGAGTTTCAGTCTTAGTCTCACTCTATACACAATACTGAACTCAAAATGCACCATGGACAGCAGGAAGGAGAAATGGAACAATCACCAACACACGGGAGAATTTCTCTCTCCTCTCTCAGTAACGGGAGACAAGGACACCAAAGAGTACAAATTTTGTATGACACAGCTGACAACTAAACAACTAAATATAATTTTTTATTAAAAGAAGGAACATTTATAAAAATTCACCACGGCCTAGGCCATGAGTCTCCTCCTGTTTCAAGAAATGAGCTTCATAGACATTTTTCTGACCACAGAAAACTAAAGCTAGAAATCTATTAAAAAGATAAACTTTTGGAAACTAAAAACGCACTTCTAAATAACCTGTGGGTAGAAGAAAAATCAACTCTCAGGGAACACTTAGAACATAATGCACCGAACCTCTGGGTCTTTAGAGTGAACTTCAGGACTTTAACGTCGAGAGAAGAGGAAAGCCTGCAAAATAATGATCGAATCATCCAACTGTTAGACAACCGATTCCACCACTGACCATACAGAATGCCCCAACACTCACGCTCCCCGGGCCCCATCGCTTCCACATCCCTCGGACGCAGAGCACTGAGATCCTCCTGACAACTATTAAACACTGCTGAGAACCATAGCCGCTTCCGGTCACCACCCCTAGCACTGCCCCTTCTGAGGGTTTGGGAGCGATGGACGAAGGGGGCGTGGTCCTGCACAAGCGCAAAACCACATTCGAAGCCGCTCTCAGCCCAGAGTCAACATGGGGATGTTACAGATCGGTGCTTCGGGGCGTTCGGTGCCCTACAACCGCGTCGTCAGGCGGGGAACATGGCCGCGCCTGTGTCGCGCTTCCCCGTCGGGTGCGCCATGTTGGGGGAGTAACTGTTCCGTACCAAGGGTAAAGAAGCCTCTAGACTCACAGAGCAGAGCCGCGGAGCTGTCTCCGTGGCGGGGAGCGTGGGTGGCGACGTTCTTTGGGGCGGGCTTCCTGGAGGAGGGGTCTTTGGACCTATACTCTGGATCTGTGTAATAATGTTCAGAGAAGCTGAAGGGCTTCTGACAAGGCGCAGAGGTGCCGCTGGCTGTTCTCTCCCGGCAAATACCACAGGATGAGAAAGTGGGGGGGGGGGAGAAGTCAGACTGGTTTACAGTCCTCTCCTGGAACATACCACGAGCCAAGAAGGGGAAGAAATTGGGGGTGTGCAAGTCTCCTTGGGATATAGCCCTAAGGGAAAAAGGGGGAGAAGTCAGTGTCAGATACTCTTCTGTTGTTCTTGTAGGGGTTGGCTGCGTGGGATCTGAATGCTCCCATAGTCTACATTATCTCCCACTCCAGCGACCTCAGATAAAATATGTACCAATAATACTTTTTGGTTTTCCTTAATCTAAAGCAATATGTCAATAAAACTGTAGGAAACTATTATTTTTATTTCCATATAAAATAAAATCTGCATAGTGATAATGCCCTTTGAAAATGTAGCTTTAACATAAGACTGATTCTGCCCTTCAACCAGTTTGCTGCCCCTAACATTACTTCTAATATGGAAATTCTGGAGATGCTCATATCCTTCTAGGAGATGTCAGTGGGGGCAGAAAGGGAAGTCCTGTTGCCCTTTAGCTGGGAATGCCTACTTTTCCTTCAAAACCCAAGTTCAGAGGATCCCTGGGTGGCTCAGCTGTTTGGCGCCTGCCTTTGGCCCAGGGCGCGATCCTGAAGTCCCGAGATCGAGTCCACGTCGGGCTCCCGGCATGGAGCCTGCTTCTCCCTCCTCCTGTGTCTCTGCGCCTCTCTCTCTTTCTCTATGTCTATCATAAATAAATCTTAAAAAAAAAAACAAGTTCAAGTATCTCCTCCTCCAGGGAATCCTCCTGACAGAGGTCAAAGGCTCTGTACCCTCTGAAGGCTTTTCTGGATCCTCAGATGAGGAAGGTATTTTGAGGGGACCTGACACAGGCTGGATGCAGTCCAGTCACCTCCCCTCTGAGGCTCAGTTTAACAATCTGGAATGTAAGGGTGTCCTACTCAGCCTAAGACCATCTGGGACTAATTTGTAGTCTGATCCATCAATCAATGAGGGAGACCACACACCAGAGGAACTATAGAGTATCTTACTAAACAAAGGAAAAGGTAGAGTTACAGGATTTTGAGGAATGGTGAAGTTTAGATGAGATAGAAATGAAGCGGTGTTTTGGTAACCTTAAAGCAAAACAGGGCTGTATGTGAACCCCAAAGTGAATGGAGTCCTGTTTTCCTGAAAGCAATAAAGCTAAGATGGATGTAAAATGTCGTGTCTAGATACCCCTTATCTCTGGTCAGAGTTGGAAATCCTGGCTGCTTCTTCGTGTCTAAGTGACTTAGAGTCTCCAGTGGGAGCAGGATGTTTCATTCATACTGATACCGTTTCAAATGGCAGCTTTCTGATAGTCTGTGATTGTAGAGATGGAAGTTTCCCAGTGACTAAGAAAGCAATAGTCACTCATAGTAGAGTTCTTTATGGCATTACAGCTGCAGAATGTCCTTGGGAGAAATAATGTTTCCTGTTAACTCTGCATCTTAGTTTATCTGTGATTATTCTCCCAGCCTGTTGAATGGCAGGGCAGATTTTTATAGTTTGAGCTAATTTTTGCTATCTTAGAGGGTTGGACTCTCATCATTCCAAATTCTCTTTCTACATATATATCCCTGGTCTGATAGTTTATTGAATGAATAAACAGAAGGAATTGAATCAGTGGTAACATGTCTGGCATACCTCTATATAGAGTTCCAAGAATCATTGTCCATGTTGTTGAGCATCCTAATAGTACTACAGTTATATTAAAAAATAAGAGGTCTGTTAGACCATTTCAGAGAAGAAGGAAAGATAGAGCCAATAAGCATATGAGGAGAAGTTCAAAGTCATGAACGATCAGGGAAATAGAAATCAAGACATGCTGAGATGACATTTTATACCCATTCACTTTACAAAAATTTCAGTCTGTTAATACCAAGTGTTGAAGAGGATGTGCACCCACAAGATTGTTTTGCCCTGTTGAAGGAATGTGAATCAGTGTAAGTGCTTGTAGAAAGCAAAATGGAGTCTGTCCTGTCAAGCAGGAGCCTATGTCAAGCAATGACCAACCAAGTAGTTAAAGTTACTGCAGCTGATAGATATCACCAGGATCAGCCAGCTGACACCCTGGAACTTATAACAAGCAGAACTAGAGGAGGTCTGCAGAGGCCCAATTAAACCCCTTTAAAAGGGGATTTTTTTCAGGGGTCCAAGACTAATTAATCCCTTTAAATGGGGGAAGATTTTTGCAGCAAACTGTCAGACTCTTCAGACATGACCTTTTTTATGTCTGACCACTTTTAAAAAGGCAACTGCTACCAAAGGCTCTGCCCAACTCATCTCCGAGCAGAACTGAGATCCTTCACTGGTTGAACATAAGAAGCAATAAGTGCTAAGAACTGACCCAGACTATACGGAGACCTTATCTCAAACGTGCGCTCACAGACTGTCTTTGCGTCTGGTTCATTAACTTCCTACACCCTTCTGTTATCTTGTTTGTTGTGCAGTTTGTCTCATGTCCTGCTCTTTGTGCTGTGTAAGAAGCCAAGTTTTTTTTTAAGATTTTATTTATTTATTTCACAGAGAGAACGCGTGTACAAGCAGGGGGAATGGCAGGCAGAGGAAGAGGGAAAAGCAGGCTCCCTGCAGAGCCAGGAGCCTAAGGCAGGACTCAGTCCCAAGACTCTGGGATCATGACCTGAACCAACTGACTGAGCCACTCAGGTGCCCAGAAACCAAGTTTAAGCACTAAGCACATGGTAAAATGTCATTGAGTTTAAATCCTGAACGTGCTATATGATTGTGATTAACTTTGCTTTATTATTGAATAAAGCTGATATTGTGGAAAGACACAACTCGTGTATACACCTTCATACCATGTTTATGGCACCGCTTTAGAAAATAGGCATTCTGGGACACCTGGGTGGCTCAGTGGTTGAGCATCTGCCTTCCACTTGAGTGGTGATCCTGGAGTCCCGGGATCAAGTCCCACATCGGGATCCCTGCATGGAGCCTGCTTCTCCTCCCTCTGCCTGTGTCTCTGCCTCTCTTACTCTGTGTCTCTCCTGAATAAATAAATAAGATCTTAAAAAAAAAAAGAAAATAGGCATTCTCTCCTACAGTGAATATTTACATACCTCAGAATTCAGCCAGTCCACTCTTAGGAATATATCCAAAAGAGGGTAGGGCACCTGGTTGGTTCATTCAGTTAAGCGTCTGACTCTTGATTTTGGCTCAGGTCATGATCTCAGGGTCGTGAAGTTGAGCCCCACGTCAGGCTCTGCACTGGGTGTGGAGCCTGCCTAAGATTCTCTCCCTCTCCCTCTGCCCCTCCCCACCCCCTCACACCCTCTCTTTGTCAAAAAAACAAAAAAAATCACTCCCACATGAAACCTAGGATATGCATGACAATCTGTTCACAATAGCAAAACCTAGAAACAAAAATGGATGCACATCAACAAGAGTCAAAATGAATAAACTAGGATAATACTCAATATGGATGAATATTAAGGGAAAAATACCCTGTAATTCCCGAAAGATTATATAAAGTGTAACACACTTTTATAAGATTAAAAGCTACTAATATAAAGGACATAAGCTATTTAAGACTGTATGTAGTTACAATAAAATTATAATAAAATACTATATTAAAAATAAAAGATTTATGAACTTGGGATTCAGTTCAGGGGAGGCAGAGCAATGAATTGGGGGCCCAGGTTACCATCAAGGCCATACAATGGGTAGTAGGCACATTAAGTGCTAACTTTATTATTACACCTATTTACATTAGGGGTACCTGGGTGGCTCAGTCAGTTAAGCGTCTGCCTTCGGCTCAGTTCATGATCCCAGAGTCATGGGATGGAGCCCCACATCAGGCTCCTAGCTCAGAGGGAAGTCTGTTTCTCCCTCTGCCCCTCCCCCGCTGCTCATGCTCTCTCTGTCTCTCTCTAATAAATACACAAAATCTTTAAAATAAATATAAAAAATAAAATAAAGTAAATAAAAGCTATTTAAGTCAATTGGGAAAATAAGGCTATTAGATAAATATCTAAATGTAAAAAGACAAAGTCTGCTTGGAGAAAAAGTGCTGTCCCTTCCTTGAATAGAGCAATGAAATTTTTGGCCCCAGACCAGAGATGCCATCCAGTGGTGGGAAGAGCAGAGAGACAGGAGCCCCATGACCTTGACACTTACTGAAGTCCCTGCTAAAGATGCTCTGGCTCCATGGCTCACTCCATCATGCCTGCTCAAATGTCCTTTCTCTTGATGTCTTCTTTCCCTGACCTACCCCCCCCCACTCTCTAGCTCCTCACTATGCCTTAGTTTTCTTCATAGCCTTCTTTTTTTAATCAGAAATTATCTTATTCAGGCAGCTCTGGTGGCACAGTGGTTTAGTACTGCTTGCAGCCCGGGGTGTGATCCTTGGAGACCCAGGATTGAGTCCCACGTTGGGTTCCCTGCATGGAGCCTGCTTCTCCCTCTGCCTGTGTCTCTGCCTTTCTCTGTGTGTGTGTCTCTCATGAATAAATAAATAAAATCTTTTTAAAAAAATTATCTTATTCATTTACTATTTGCTCATTTACTTGTTCATGCTAGTACTGAAGTGATTTCTGCCTCTCATATATGTGGAGTAACTGCTTTATTTTTGGTATCTTTACTAGAGATGTAGACAGCAGTAAAATACACACAACCAGGGTCATTATCTTAAAAGATTAATTATTCCCTTCAAAAGATTCTGCAGGCATCTCTGGATGACATGACTAATTATAAAATTGATTTGGTAGGAGTAACGTAGGAAACACTAAAGAGATGGAGAATTTAAGACCCTATTTGTTCATCAAATATTTATTGTACCTATTTGGTACTTGATATTTGGTAAAATAAAATAGACCCCAAATTCCACCCAACATCCTAGTGGGGAAAAGAGCTTCACCAACCCAACATCCTAGTGGGGAAAAGAGCAATAAACATGGTTTTCTCAAAAGTTGATAACTACTACAGGGGGTGGATGGGGCAGTAATGTGAGTTAGAAATAGGGGAGGAGGGGGGCTACAACTTTAAATAGAGAGATCAGAGTCTCCTTTTAAACTCTACAACTGGCCCACTCCAGGATTCAGGACAGTCAATCCTGAATCCTGGAGTGGGCCACTTGTGAATCTTCACATTTATGCTGGCAACCAGTTGAAAACAAGGAAAAATGCAAGGTCAGAATATTTACAGATCTGCAGCTAAGGACATAATGATGAGCACCTCTTTGTCCTATGGTAAATGCAGAGTGATATCCACAGTCTTTATTTATTTATTTTTAAATTTTATTTAAATTCAATTAATTAATATATAATGTATTATTGGTTTCAGAGGTAGAGGTCAATGATTCATCAGTCTTATATAACACACAGTGTTAATTATATCATGTGCCCTCCTTAATGTCCATCATCCAATTACCTCATCCCCTCTCCCCCACCCCTCCAGCAACCCTCTGTTTCCTATGATTATGAGTCTCTTATGTTTGTCTCCGTCTCTGATTTCATCTTGTTTTATTTTTTCCTTTTTTCACCTATGATCCTCTATTTTGTTTCTTAAATTCCACATATGAGTGAGATCATATAATAATTGTCTTTCTGTGATAAACTTATTTCACTTGGCATAATATCCCCCAGTTCCATCCATATCATTGCAAATGGCAAGATTTCATTTTTTGATGGCCGAGTAGTATTCCATGATATATATATCACATCTTCTTTATCCATTCATCTGTTGATGGATATCTGGGCTCTTTCCGTAGTTTGGCTGTTGTGGTCATTGCTGCTATAAACATTGGGGTGCAGGTGCCCATCGGATCACTACATTTATATCTTTAGGGTACATACCCACTACTGCAATTGCTGGGTTGTGGGGTAGCTCTATTTTCAACTTTTTGAGGAATCTCCATACTGTTTTCCAGAGTGGCTGCACCAGCTTGCATTCTCACCAACAGTATATGAGGGTTCTGCTTTCTCTGCATCCTCGCCAACATCTGTCATTTCCTGACTTGTTAATTTTAGCCATTCTGACAGGTGTAAGGTGGTATCTCATTGTGGTTTTGATTTGTATTTCCCTGATGTTGAGTGATGTTGAACATTTCTTCATATGTCTGTTGTCCATTTGTTTGTCTTCTTTTGAGAAATGTCTATTTGTGTCTTCTGCCCATTTTTGATTAGATTATTTGTTCTTTGGATGTTAAGTTTGATAAGTTCTTTATAGATTTTGGATACTAGCCCTTTATCAGATATGTCATTTGCAAATATCTTCTCCCATTCTATCAGTTGTCTTTTGTTTTTTTTATTATTTCCTTTGCTGTGCAAAGGCTTTTTATCTTGATGAAGTCCCAATAGTTCATTTTTTAAAAAGATTTTATTTATTTACTCATGAGCGACAGAGAGAGAGAGAGGCAGAGACACAGGCAGAGGGAGAAGCAGGCTCCATGCAGGATGCCCAACGCAGGATTAGATCCTGGGTCTCCAGGATCACACCCTGGGCCGAAGGCAGGCGCTAAACCACTGAGTCACCCAGGGATCCCCCAGTAGTTCATTTTTGCCTTTGTTTCCCTTGCCTTTGGAGACCTGTCTAGTAAGAAGTTGCTGCCTGTGTTCTCCTCTAGGATTTTTATGGATTCCTGTCTCACACTTAAGTCTTGCATCCATTTTGAGTCTATTTTTGTGTATGATGTGAGAAAATGGTCCCATTTCATTCTTCTGCCTGTGGCTGTCCAATTTTCCCAACACCATTTGAGGAGTGGTATCCACAGTCTTCTGATCAGCCTTGTCTTACATGCTTTCTTCCTTTAGTAGACGAAAAATATCTTACAATACTAAAAAATATTATCTGTCTTCCACTGACAGAGGTAGAGGAAAGCCTGGTAAAAGTATCAGGTTCAGTGGCTAAGCAGGGACCTCTGGACCAAAAGCCACAACCATTTACACATGTCAGTAGACAACAGGCAATGATGGCTTATTTATTTTACACCCAACTTTTTAATGGAAAATTTTTACACTACACAGAAGTTGAAAGAATTGTACTACAAACATCCAAATGCTCTCCACCTGGATATAACAACTGTTAACTTTTGCTACATTTCCTTTATCTCTTTTTGTACATTCATACAGGCCCCATCATTTCAAAATAATGTCCAAAATAAGTAAATACAAAAATATAATATCCAAAGAAAATTATTTAAGTAACTGAAGTAGAGGTTAAAGGCTGTATTCAGCTGATGAGCATCAGGTAACCCCCACCCCACCCCACCCACTCCACCTTGCATTGAAGCAGGATTAGGGTTGGTTTTTTTAAAGATTTTATTTACTTATTTTGACACAGAGAGAGCACGAGCAGGTGGAATGGCAGGCAGAGGAAGAGGGAGAAGAAGTAGGGAGGAGGGCAGGCAGAAGGAGAGGGAGAAGCAGGCTCCCCACTGAGCAGGGAGCCTGAGTTGGGGCTCAATCCCAGGACCCTGGGACCATGGCCTTAGCCCAAGGCAGATGCCTAACCAGCTGAGCCACCCAGACACCCCAGGATTAGGATTTTTATAGGGAAAAGTTAGATACGTGTCTTTGCACTTTGGGCTTAGGTGATGGTTTTTTTTTTTTTTTACCTTAAGAGAAATTCACAGTTAGGGGGTTGTTCTTGTTTTTGTGCTTTTCTCTCAATCAGAGCTGCACACCATCAGAACAGTACTTTCTGAGAATTGTTTTTATAAGCCTTGTGGCTTATCCATTAATCAAAGTTCATGCGGGAGGGGAAAGAATAGATAGCAAAAGAAAGAAAGGACTCCAGCATGTTTGTTGTATAATACCTTTCTACAGTAAACTGGACATCATGCTCCCTAAAAGCTAAATACTCAGCATGTATCTCCTCAGGGACTGAATATACAAACAGACAATGGCCAGACCTATACAGTTGATCCTTGAACAAGGGAGTTTTGACTGCACAGGTCCACTTATAGGCAGAATTCTTTTTGATAAATACAGTATAGTATTGTAAATGTATTCTCTCATGATTTTCTTAATACCATTCTTTTCTCTATCTTACTTAAATGTAAGAATACAGTATATAATATACATACAACATACAAAATATGTGTTCATCAACTATATTATCAGTAAGGCTTCCAGTCAATGTTAAGCTATTAGTTAAATTTGGGAGGAATCAAAAGTTATTCCACTGTGTGAGGGGGAGGTCAGTCCCCCTAAACTCAGTGTTGTTCAAGGGTCAACTGTATGTAACACTAGAACTCTGACCTACAACCTCTGTAGCAACAATCCTGGGAAGCCAAACCACTGCCTCTGCAGCAGTGGTTCTAGACGGTCAGAACTTGGTCAATGACTACCAGCCTCCTCATTTTTTGCCCCCACTCTCCACTTCCAACTCAGGTCCAACCAGAGAAAACAAAATCTGCTCCCCAAACCAATCACCTAAGATGCGCTGCTTCTAGTTAGCCTGCCTACAGCTTCCCCATGCCAACAGCGTTATAATCAGGGCATACCTGAAGCCTTCCCTTTTTTTACTGTAAAGCTTTTTCCACTCCTCTGTCTGCCTTTGAGTCTCTGCCAAAAGGCAAGTGACAATGTCAGACTTCCTTGCCATGGTGAGCTCAGAATAAATGGCCTTTGCTGTTCTCATTTGGTTTGTCTTCATTTATTTCCACAGGACGTGCCTGAAGTCTTTCTTTTCTTCACTATAAAGCTTTCCTACATGTTGGTGACTGATTCCCTTGCTATAGAAAGCTTTGTAGCCTCTTTCCCTTTTGGAGTCATCTTTGTATATTTCTACACTCCTAAGAAAAAGGACCTTGTTTTTTTGTGTGTGTGTGTGTTTTTTTTGCATAGCCACAAGCCCATTCCCACATCTAAGAAATCCAAGATATGAATTTCAATTTTTTAAAAAGGATTTTATTTATTTATCTGAGAAAGAGAGAGAGTGCTCGCAAGCGTGCGTGGGAGGAGGGGCAAAGGGAGAGGTACAAACCGACTGAGCACAGAGCCCTATGTGGGGCTCCCCATACAGGACCCTGAGATCATGGCCTGAGCCAAAGTCAGACGCTTAACTGACTGAGCCACCCAAGCACTCTAACTTTCAATTTTATTTAAAAATTATCATACAGTAAAATTAACTTGTGTACAATTCATTAGTTTGAATACATGTATAGATTTGTAAAACCACCACTACCATCACGTTATAGACAGTTCCATCACCTTCTCCAACTCCTCCCAAAAACTGCATCACACTTAAGAAATTTAACAATCATAAAATAATATATGCATCCCAACTTCAAGTTTTTCTAATTATCCTCAAATTTCTTTTAAAGTCCCAAATACAAATAGGGTTCATTCATGGCATTTGGCATCATTCATGGCATCACACCTCTTTAGTCTCTAATCTCTTTTTAAACTAAGAGTATTTCCCAGCCTGTTTTTTTTGTTTGTTTGTTTTTGGGTTTTTTTGTTGCTGTTGTTTTTGTTTTTTTGTTTTGTTTTTGTTTTTTTAAATCTGTCATGACCTTGGTATTTTTGAAGAGTTTGCCAGTTGTGTTGTAGATGGTTCTGCATTTCTAATTGTTTCCTCATGAATAGATTCAGGTCAAACAGCTTGGGAAAGAAATCTGCATGGGTGATTTGTCCCTCTCAGTGAGTCATGTCTGGAGACATGTGTCCATGCATCCTATATTTGTTAATACTAAATTTAATTTCTTCATTGTAAAGAAATCTTTTTTTCTTTTCTTTTTTATTTTTCTTAAGATTTATTTATTTATTCATGAGAGACACAGACTGAGAGAGAAAGGCAGAGACATAGGCAGAGGGAGAAGCAGACTCCTCACAGGGAGCCTGATACGGGACTCGATCCCAGATCCCAGGATCACAACCTGAGCCGAAGGCAGGTGCCCAATTGCTGAGCTACCCAGGCGTCCCATTCTTTTCTTTTCTTTTTTTTAAGGACTTATTTATTTATTTTAGAGAGAGAGCTCAGGGAGGGGCAGAGGGAGAGGGAGAGAGAATCTCCAGCAGACTTCTGGCTGAGCTTAGAGCCAGACATGGGGTTTGATCTCACAACCCTTGGACCATTACTTGAGCCAAAATCAAGAGTCATAACGTACACTTAATTGACTGAGGAAGCCAGGTGCCCCAGAAATCCTTTTTCTTTTGTATTTAATTATTTATCTGTTGGGTAATTCATTGATGATCCTGTGAATAATCTCTTCCCCCAATGTGTTAGTTTGCTAAGTCTGCCATAACCTAATTCCATAAAACTGGGTGGCATAAACAACAGAAATCCACTTTCTTACCATTCTGGAGGCTAGAAGTCCAAGGTCAAGGTGTTGGCAAGTTTGGTTTCTTCTGAGGCCTCTCTCCTTGGCTTGCATATGGTCCCTCTCTTGCTGCATTTTTACATGGTTGCTCCTTTATGCATTTTTGGCATGTTTGGTGTCTCTCTGCAAATCCTAATCTCCTCTTCTTATAAGGATACCAGTCAGATTGGATCAGTGCCTACCCTTAAGGCATCATTTTAACTTAATCACCTCTTTAGAGGCCCTATCTCCAAATATGTCACATTCTCAGATACTGAGGATTAGGGCTTCAACATATGAATTTTGGGGGAACACAATTCAGCCCATGACACACAGGTAAGCATTCATAAAATTGTTTTATCATCCATTGATTATGTTTGCCTAAAACAATGATTAACTTGGGATTTGCAAATGGTGGTTTTCTAATTCTGTATCTTTCTATATTAGTTGACATTGTTCTGTAAAGAGTTTTCCTTCCTTGCATGTTCATTTGTTTGTTGAGAATTATTATATTCATGTGCCAGCATCATAATGTATTTGCAGATACATTACATAACATACAACTAATGCTTAAGAAATATCAGTGCAATTAATGAATAGTAAGTACTATCATAACATTCTACTGGAAATCCTACACACAATACTCATTGATTCCAGTTTCCTTCCCCAATTGCAATTTGTTATATATACTGGTTCTCGGGTCTTTCTTTACCTTGCTCTCTCTGAAACTATGTTTATTCTTACCTCTAATATTACATCTTGATGCTTCTTGAATCTCCTGATTGGAATCATACTGATTATTTGACTTCATTGATTTCTTTGAGTCCTACTGATGCATACTTGGATTTTTCTTTTTTTTTCTTTTTTTTTTACACTTGGATTTTTCTATATTTTTCTATTTCAAACAATGCCACAGTGAGCGACCCTATAATATACCTTCCAAACATGTATAGGTAAATTCCTCGAATAGAATCCCAGAAATGTAGCTTCTGAGTTGTAATTAAATGCATTTGTAATTTGCTAAATATTTTCAGGTTCACCTCCATAGAATTGTATCACCGACTATGCCCAACATAGAGTGTCGGTTTTCCCACAACTTCACCAACAGAGTGTGTTATTAAACTTTTAGGTTTTTGCTAATCTTGATAGATGAGATATGATATTCCAAGTGTTGTTTAAATTTTCATTTCTCTTAGTATGAAAGTGATTGAGCATCTTTTCATATGTTTCGAATCCCTTGTAATCCTCCTTTAGTCTTACTCGGTTATGGCATATGATTTTTTTTAATGCACTGTTAGATTCTGTTTCCTAATGTTTTACTTAGGTTTTTTTTTCTTTGATGTTTCTAAATTAGAATGCTCTAATTTTTTCATTTTTGTGCAAACTCCACAAGTCAATGTACACACATGTAAACATCACCACAATCAAGATTACAAATATTTCTATCACTGTTCCCCCAAAGTCTCTTCTTGCCTATTTGTAATCTATAAGTCCTCCCCATCCTCACCTCCAAATAACCACTGATGTGTTTTCTGTCATTATAGATTCATGTGCACTTTCTAGGATATTATAGAAATGGAATAATACAGTATTTTCTCTTCTGTGTTTGGTTTCTTTCACCCAGCATAATTATTTTGAAATCATTCAGGTTGTGTGTGTCAGTTACTTTTTATTGCTGCATAGCATTATAGTATATGGATCTACCACTATCTATCTATCTTTATCTATCCATTTGACTCTTTTTTTTAAAAGATTTTATTTATTTATTCATGAGAGACACTCAAAGAAAGAGAGAGAGAGGCAGAGACACAGGCAGAGGGAGAAACAGGCTCCATGTAGGGAGCCCGATGCGGAACTCCATCCTGGGGCTCCAGGATTAGGCCTTGGGCTGAAGGTGGCGCTAAACCGCTGAGCCACCTGGGCTACCCCTATCCATTCGACTCTTAATGGACTTCTGTGTTCTTCCCAGGTTTAGGCTCTTACACATAAAGTTATTTTAAACATTCATGTACAAGTCTATGTATGGGCATAAGCTGTTAAATCTTTTGGGTAAATACCCAGAGTGGAATGGCTGGGTCATACAGTAGGTGTATGTTTACCTATTTAAGAAACTGCCAAGCTGTTTTCCCATGTACTTTTATAATTTTACAATTCCACCAGCAGTGTATGACAGTTCCAGTTGTTCCTCACCCTTGCCAACACTGGTGAAATTGTCTTTTTAGTTTTAACCATTCTAATGGCTGTGAAGTGATATCTCATTGTGATTCTAATTAGCATTTTCCTGCTGTCTAATGAATCTTTTCATGTGCTTAATGGTCATTTGTATGTTTCCTAAGGAGAAAACTTAGATTATGGATGTCACTCTTTCTCCTTTTCCAATATATGTGTTCAAGGTTACAAATTTCCCTTTAAGCATTGCTTTCACCATATCTTTTTTAAGATTTTATTTTTTTTTTTAATTTACTAATGAGAGACAGAGAGAGAGAGAGAGGCAGAGACACAGGCAGAGGGAGAAGCAGGCTCCATGCGGGGAGCCTGACATGGGACCCGATCCCGAGACTCCAGGATCACACCCTCGCTGAAGGCGGCGCTAAACCGCTGAGCCACCTGGGCTGCTCGCTTTCACTGTTATCTCACAAATTTTCATTAAGTTGTATATTTCATTTTATTTACTTCAAATATTTTTCATTTCTCTTGAGGCTTTTTCTTTGACCCATGTTTTATTTAGAATTATGTTATTGAATGTCTAAATATTTGGGGATATGGATAGAGATAGAGAGAGATATAGAGATATATATTTTATGAGGGGAGAGAGAGAGCCTGTGTGAGTGACAGGGGAAGGGCAGAGGCAGAGGCAGAGGGAGAGAGAGAGAATCTATTGGACTGTGTTTTTCTTGCTTTTAGCATGCTATTATAATTTTTTGTTGAAAGCTGGACATTATGTGTTGGGTATCTGATGTACATGGGCCTTTGGTGTGAAGTTTTATGTTAATCTGACTACGAGTTGAGCTGTGTTTACTGTTTGCTATAGCTATAGCTGCCAGAGCCTTGAGATACCTCTAGTGTCCTTGTTTTTGTTTTTCTTCTCTCTCTAAGAAGAAAAAAAGTGTCTTTGAATTCCCATAATATATTAATTAATATATAATATAATAATATAATTAATATAATATTCTGTCATATAGAGTCTGTGTTCTTCAGCTCTTTCAGTTTTAATCCACTGTCATTATTCTGGAGGCCAGTTGATGTGGTGGTATGGAGTGAAGGAAAGGAAGCATTCTTTTTTTTTAAGATTTTATTTATTTGAGAGAGAGAGAGATAGAAAACAAGCAGAGGGAGGGCTAAAAGGAGAAGCAGGCTCCCCGCTGAGCAAGGAGCCAACACAAGGCTCCATCCCAGGACCCTGAGATCATGACCTGAGCAGAAGGCAGACACTTAACTGACTGAGGGACCCAGGCACCCAGGAAAGAAAGTGTTCTGTAATTATATAATTAAATCTCATTCTTTTACTGGGCCTGAGTGTCTGGAATGTGACCTTCAGAAGTGTTTTTTAGCCTTTTTTCCCCCTCACTCCCTTTAGATCAGAGAGGAAGGTTAGAGAGGGCTGGAGTTGACTGCCTTTCCCCATATAGACAAATCTCTGGAAAAAAATTGTTTCTTTTGGAGAACAGTCCCTCATTACAGAGAAATCTCTGGGTGTACATCAAAATGGTAACTTTGATCCTCCTCTTACCCACAACCTAAGGGAGTTTTCTTAGATTTTCACTTTGAGAATCCGGTTGGGTTCCTGGAGGTAAAATCTGTAAAAGTGTGAGGCCTCCCTAAGACTGGACCCCCAGACATTTCTCCCTCACAAGCTGATCTACTCTTAGCCTCTGGCAATTTGTCAAAATTACCAGTGAAAGGTCCTACCAGTTTATGGCTCCAATGGCTTCAGCTTCAGATAACGTAAGCTAACATTGGCTGTGATTCCCTGTATTTGTTTGTCTCTCCAAATTTTGGGGTGACTGTTGGCTCCATAATCCTGAATCTCTGAGAAGTCTATGAAAAGTCAATGATTTTCAGTTTGTTCAGCATTTTTTTCTTGTTGTTAGAGTGAGAATAATGACCTCCAAGTTCTTAATACACCAGAGCTGAAACTAGAGGTCTGTATGTACTTCTAATCTCCAGTGGTTAAAATAAAATCTTGAGTGGTGCATTTTACTGCATGTAAATTTTTCCTTAAAAATGTAAATTAATACTGACCTCCAGTTTATGATATGCATGTTGAAGTTTTTAGGAGTGATGCGTACTGGTGACTGGAAAATATATTGAAATGCATCCATAAAAAGCTGAGTTGATGAATGGACAAAAGGGTGGATAAATGAATAGAAGAGATATATTTAATAAAATGTGTTTTTCTGCATGCTTACTTTAAAATTCTTTCAACTTTTCTTTATACCTGGAAGTGCTCATAACAAAATGTTGGAATTAGTGTATCATCTTGTATATAATTGTTTCTGATTAATTTTTCCCCATAATACTGCTCATACTGTTGGGTCTCGCTGTAGTTTGACCTTTGGTGAGCATCTGGTTTGTTTCCAGGTTCTGATGGTGTTAATAGGCTTTCATGAATGTCTTTTTACATGTTTTCTGGGCATATGGGCAAGAGTTTCTCTTGGTGTTATTCCTAAGAGTAGACTCACAGTGTGTTGAGGTATTTGTAGAAGGGGATGCCAAATAATTTTCCAAAATGGGTTCACTAACTTATACTCCCATGAACACTGTAAGAGATATTGTGGGTCTGCGCTCTCACCAACATTTAATCTTGTTCAATTGCTTAATTTTTGTCCAATGAAAGGGTATATATGGTAACTCACCATGGTCTCAACATGAATTTCTCTGACCATTCAAGATTTGCTAATTATCTTGCTTATTTCTTTTTTAACTTCTACTTCATTGTGGATATTTTGTTTTCCTGTCCTACAGTTTGTACTAAAAGCTTAAATAATTGGTTTCAGTCTTTCTCATTTACTAATAAATGCACTTTATGATATAAATCATCTTAAGTATATCACTCTGCACATCACATAGGTGTTATGTAGTGCTCTTGTAATTCCAAGTAGCTGGTAATCTGTTTCCACATCCTCCTTAACATAAGTATTGTTTTTAGAGATTTTATGTATTTATTCATTAGAGACACAGAGAGGCAGAGACATAGGCAAAGGGAGAAGCAGGCCCCCTGCATGGAGCCAGATGCGGGACTCAATCCCACACCCCAGGATGACGACCTGAGCCAAAGGCAGATGCTTAACCAATGAGGCACGCAGGTACCCTCCTTAACCTAAGTATTAATTTTGTGTGAGTGCTTTCACTGTCCAAGCATTTGAGATTTTTGCTGTCTCTTTGTCTTTATCTCCATTTTTATTGCATTCTAGTCTGTGAATATGGCCTGTGTGATATAATTTGTTAAGATTTGTTATATACTTTGTGGCCTAGTGCAAGGAAAATTTTTTCAGAATATGTCATTTATGTGTAAAACATGTGCATTCTCTGTTGAATATGAAATAAGGATTGAATATAGACATATAAAATATCAAGCTTTTAAGTTGTATTATTCCAATATGAATACCTTGCATATGTCATCCCTTGACCTGTCCATTTCTGTGGGATATAATATTTTTATACTGTAATTGAATATTTGCAAAATTTTTCCTGTTGAATTAGTTTTTATTTTATATATTTCAAAAGCATATACACACCCCCACACATATAGATGCTCAGATTGGTGGATTTTCTCAGTGGCTGCATGCTTTATTTCTCTTAAAATTCTTCACTTTGAAATCTATTTTATTAGTATTATTAGTTGTGAATATTTCCATCCATTTCTTGTCCTAATTAAAAAAAATTCATGATGAACTTCTTACATATATACTAAAATAGAACAAAAAGCATGCCGAATCCTCATGTACCCATCACTCAGTTTGAACAGTTATCATCAACATTCTGTCTTTCTTGCTTCATCACTCCTTCACCCCTCACTCCTGTCCTCCCTTGTTTGAGTATTTTAAAGATAATACCAGACTTCATATCATTTCACCCATATACTTCAGTATAAATCTCTATCATCAAAGGATGCTTTGCTTTCATCTTCTTTATCTCCTCCTCCCTCTTTTTTTTTTTAAGTTTTAATTTAAATAATCTTTACACCCAACTCGGGGCTTGAACTCATGACCCTGAGACCAAGAGTCAGGCACTTAACTGACCAAGTCACCCATGCACCCTGGCCTAGGCCCTTTCAAAAACCTTTCCCCACTGCTGGGTCAGAAGGGCCTTCAGCTGGCATGGACTCTCCTACCACAGTCAGGGAGGGCTTCCCATAAGAGGTATGTGAGTTGGGTTTTGAAGAATGAGTAGCAGTTCATCCATTGAAGAGATATGATGGCTTCTTCTCATCTCTGCACCAGAGGGGCAATGGTATCTCCATATTTTCCATATTTGAGGTACTACAGGGCAGTAAACTCATTGTGGGGCAATGCTGAAAATTGGTTGTAATGCTGCACCAGCATAATTATCACTTAGATTTAATTTTATAAGTGACCCTAACTGCCTTTAGGGAATTAGGAATTAGGATGATGACTGCTCTGGCTGCTTCCTGCTGAAATGAGGTGGCGGTTGTGCAGCAGTTAGAATCTATCCAGGGGTCAGTTCAGGGATGGCAGTATGGCTCCAAGGGGGGGGGGTCACAATTGACAGCAAACAGTGTATGCATCAGCACATGCAAACGGATAAGCATTAAACAAGTTTGGGGGGGCACCTGGGTGGCTCTGTGGTTGAGCCTCTGCCTTTGGCTCAGGTCATGATCCCAGGGTCCTGGGATTGAGTCCTGCATCAGTCTCCCTGCAGGGAGCTTGCTTCTCTCTCTGCCTATGTGTCTCTGCCTCTTCTTTGTGTCTCTCATGAATAAATAAATAAAAATATTTTTTTAAAAAAGTGTTAGGTTCAAAACTGTGATCACATCTCTTAGTTAAGATCCCCAATTACCAATTCCGTCAAATAGACCAGTGGATATCTTGATCTTATTTAATTGATCATGAATGTCTCCTATAAATTGGGACACCTTGTGGGGATTATTTGTAATTTTAAAACAACACATGGGAAGAAACTTAGCACACCTCAAATGGCATAGCAATAGCAGATAGTCGGTAATGTCCTGGTTTTCAAGAAGTCCCTATCTGACTTCACTTAATTCTTGGTTGAGTGTGTCTAGTGCCTGGGAAGTATCATTTAGAGTCCTGCTGAGCAAGCATACTGTTTTGGTTATTTTGTGTTGCGGTCCCAACATAAGTCCTAGAAGTGCCATAGTGAGCTTTGAGGCTCCTCTCACCATGAAGGCTGTTTTATGTTTGGCTAAAGCCTTTGTTTGCAATTGTACATCAATAGAGGTGGCTTCTGGATGAATATGACTAAGGGATAAAACCATGAAGAAGCCCCTTTTTGGGAAATACATCGCAATACAAGCCTCCCTCAAAAAATTAGAAAAAATTCAAATACACAAGCTAACCTCACACCTAAAGGAATTGGAGAAAGAACAGCAAGTAAAGCCTACACCAAGCAGGAGTGAGATAATAAAGATTTGAGCAGAACTCAATGAAATAGAGATTAGAAGAACTGTGGAACAGATCAATAAAACCAGGAGTTGGTTCTTTGAAATAATAAGATAGATAAACCTGCCAGTCTTATCAAAAAGAAAAAAGACTCAAATTAATAAAACCGTGAATGAGGGGCACCTGTGTGGCTCAGTGGTTGAGTGTCTGCCTTTGGCTCAGGTCATGATACTGGGATCCAGGAATCGAGTCCCACATCAGGCTCCCTATAGGGAGCCTGCTTCTCCCTCTGCCTATGTCTCTGCCTCTGTGTCTGTATCTCTCATGAATAAATAAATAAAATCTTTTTAAAAAAACTCATGAATGAAAGAGGAGAGATCACAGCCAATACCAAGGAAATACAAACGATTTTAAAAACGTATTATGAGCAGCTATATGCCAACAAATTAGGCAATCTAGAAGAAGTGGATGCATTTCTGCAAAACCACAAATTACCAAAACTGGAACAGGAAGAAATAGAAAACCTGAACAGGCCAATAACCAGGGAGGAAATTGAAGCAGTCATCAAAAACCTCCCAAGACACAAAAGTCCAGGGCCAGATGGCGTCCCAGGGTAATTCTATCAAACATTTAAAGAAGAAATAATATCTATTCTACTAAAGCTGTTTCAAATGATAGAAGGGGATGGAATACTTCCAAACTCATTTTATGAGGCCACCATTATACCTTGATTCCAAAACCAGACGAAGACCCCACCAAAAAGGAGAATTATAGACCAATATCCCTGATGAACACAGATGCAAAAATTCTCAACAAAGTACTAGCCAATAGGATCCACCAATACATTAAGAAGATTATTCACCATGACCAAGTAGGATTTATCCCTAGGATGCAAAGGGTGCTTCAACACTTGTAGAACAATCAACGTGATAGATCATATCAACAACTACAACAAAAACAAGAACCATATGATCCTCTCAATAAGTGCAGAGAAAGCATTTGACAAAATACAGAATCCATTCCTGATTAAAACTTTTCAAAGTGAAGGGATAGAGGGAACATTCCTCAATATCTTAAAGCCCATTTATGAAAAGCCCACAGCGAATATCATTCTCAATGGGGAAAAACTGAGAGCCTTTCCCCTAAGATGAGGAACTGACAGGGATGTCCACTCTCACCACTGCTATTCAACATAGTACTAGAAGTCCTAGCCTCAGCAATCAGAAAACAAAAAGAAATAAAAGGCGAGGATCCCTGGGTGGCGCAGCGGTTTGGCGCCTGCCTTTGGCCCAGGGCGCGATCCTGGAGACCCGGGATCGAATCCCACATCGGGCTCCCGGTGCATGGAGCCTGCTTCTCACTCTGCCTATGTCTCTGCCTCTCTCTCTTTCTCTCTCTGTGACTATCATAAATAAATAAAAATTAAAAAAAAAAGAAATAAAAGGCATTCAAATTGGCAAAGAAGTCAAACTCTCCCTCTTCACAGATGACAAGATACTGTATATAGAAAACCCAAAAGACTCCACCCCAAGATTTCTAGAAGTCATACAGTGATTCAGTAATGTGGCAGAATACAAAACCAATGCCCAGAAATCAGTGGCATTTCTATACACTAACAATGAGACTGAAGAAAGAGATATTAAGGAATCAACCCCATTTACAATTGCACCCAAAAGCATAAGATACCTAGGAATAAACCTAACCAAAGAGGTAAAGGATCTATACCCTAAAAACTACACAACACTTCTGAAAGAAATTGAGGAAGACACAAAGATATGGAAAAACATTCCATGCTCATGGGTTGGAAGAATAAATATTGTGAAAATGTCTATGCTATCCAGGGCAATTTACATGTTCAATGCAATCTCAATCAAAATACCATGGACTTGGGCAGCCGGGGTGGCTCAGCGGTTTAGCGCCGCCTTCAGCCCAGGGTGGGATCCTGGAGACCAGGGATGGAGTCCCAGGTCTGGCTCCCTGCATGGAGCCTGCTTCTTGCTCTGCCTGTGTCTCTGCCTCTCTCTCTCTCTCTCTCTCTCTCTCTCTCTCTCTCTCTCTCTCTCTGTGTGTGTGTGTGTGTGTGTGTGTGTGTGTCTCATGAATAAATAAATAAAATCTTTTAAAAAAATACCATGGACTTTCTTTGGAGAGTTGGAACAAATAATCTTAAGATTTGTGTGGAATCAGAAAAGACCCCGAATAGCCAGGGGAATATTAAAAAAGAAAACCAATGCCGGGGGCATCACAATGCCGGATTTCAAGCTGTGTTACAAAACTGTGATCATCAAGACAGTGTGGTACTGGCACATAAATAGACACATAGAACAATAGAACAACTATTTGTTCTATAGAGGGCAGTGTGATGGTGATTTTGTGCATTTCTTTGTGTTTTTGTGTATTTGAACCTTATTAGGTACAGATTGTGTGTGTGTGTGTGTGTGTGTGTGTGTGTGTGTGTGTGTGTGTGTATTTAAGTAGGCTCCAAGACCAATGAGACACTGGAACTCAGGACCCTGAGATCAAGACCTGAGCTGAGATCAAGAGTCAGACCTTTAAAGGATTGAGCCACCCAGGTGCCCTGAGGTATGTGTATTTTTAGATTAGATATTGTCAAATGACTTTCAGAAATATCATATACATTATATTACATACATTTTGTATATAATATATATTACATACCCAATATATGTAATATATACATATATATAAATAAAGGCATATGAAATACTCATACTAGCAATGTATAAAATACCTCATTTTCCCAAAGCCTCTCCAGCACTGAATGATGTTCTTCTTTTTCATTTTATATCATTCTAAGGAATGAATAATTATATCTAGTTCCGTTTTACCTATTTTTTTTTCACCTATCAGTGAGGTTGAGCATCTTTTCTAGTTAAATAGGCCTTAGATTCCTTCTGTGCACTCCCCTATCCTTTGTTTATTCCTCTTCTCCCCCTGGCTTTTACATAATGAACTTTCCTATACTCCTTCATTTGAACATCACCAATGTCACATCTATTCCCATATACTTTAAGATCAATGTCTGGACATTTTCCTATATTTTACTGGCCTATTTATCCTTGTTTTGGTTGCATTTGTTTTCATTGTGAGTTTTAATATTTGCTAAACATCCTCTCAGTATTTCTTTACATAATTTTCATGGCTTCTTACACTTCCTTTTTTTTTGGTATATTTTTTAATTGGAATTCGATTTGCCAACATATAGCATAACACCCAGTGCTCATACCCACAAGCGCCCCCCTCAGTGCCCGTCACCCAGTAACCCCATCCCCCACTCACCTCCCCTTCAACTACCCCTTGATCGTTTCCCAGAGTTAGGAGTCTCTCATGTTTTGTCACCCTCTCTGATATTTCTCACTCATTTTCTCTCCTCTTTTCCCCTTTATTCCCTTTCACTACTTTTATATTCCCCATGAATGAGACCATATAATGTTTGTCCTCCTCCTATTGACTTACTTCACTCAGCATAATACCCTCCAGTTCTATCCACGTTGAAGCAAATGTTGAGTATTTGTTGTTTCTAATGGCTGAGTAATATTCCATTGTATACATAGACCACATCTTCTTTAACCATTCATCTTCCCATGGACACCGAGGCTCCTTCCACAGTTTGGCTATTGTGGACATTGCTGCTATAAACATCGGGGTGCAGGTGTCCCGGCATTTCACTGCATCTGTATCTTTGGGGTAAATCCCCAGCAGTGCAATTGCTGGGTCATAGAGCAGATCTATTTTTAACTCTTTTGAGGAACCTCCACACAGTTGTCCAGAGTGGCTGCACCAGTTCATATTCCCACCAACAGTGCAAGAGGGTTTCACTTTCTCCACATCTTCTCCAAAATCTGTTTCCTGTCTTGTTAATTTTCACCATTCTCTCTGGTGTGAGGTGGTATCTCATTGTGGTTTTGATTTGTAGTTCCCTGATGGCAAGTGATGCAGAGCATTTTCTCATGTGCTTGTTGGCCATGTTTATGTCTCCCTCTGTGAAATTTCTGTTCATGTCTTTCACCCATTTCATGACTGGATTGTTTGTTTCTTGTGTGTTGAGTTTAATAAGTTCTTTATAGATCTTGGATACTAGCCCTTTATCTGATGCGTCATTTGCAAATGTCTTCTCCCATTGTGTAGGTTGTCTTTTAGTTTTGTTGACTGTTTCTTTTGCTGTGCTGAAGCTTTTTACCTTGATGAAGTCCCAATAGTTCATTTTTGCTTTTGTTTCTCTTGCCTTCTTAGATGTATCTTGCAAGAAGTTGCTGTGGCCAAGTTCAAAAAGGGTGTTGCCTCTGTTCTCCTCTAGGATTTTGATGGATTTTTGTCTCACATTTATTTATTTTTATTTTTTAATTTTTTTAAAGATTTTATTTTTTATTCATGGGAAACACACACACACACAGAGAGAGAGAGAGAGAGAGAGAGAGAGAGAGAGAGAGAGGCAGAGACACAGGCAGAGGGAGAAGTAGGCTCCACGCAGGAAGCTGGATGTGGGACTTGATCCCAGGACTCCAAGACCATGCCCCGGGCCAAAGGCAGGCACCAAACTGCTGAGCGACCCAGGGATCCCCTCTTGTCTCACATTTAGATCTTTCATCCATTTTGAGTTTATCTTTGTGTATGGGGTAAGAAAATGGTCTAGTTTCATTCTTCTGCACGTGGCTGTCCAATTTTCCCAGCACCATTTATTGAAGAGACTGTCTTTCTTCCAGTAGATAGTCTTTCCTGCTTTGTCGAATATTAGTTGACCATAGAGTTGAGGGGCCATTTCTGGATTCTCTATTCTGTTTCATTGATCTATGTGTCTGTTTTTGTGCCAGTACCACACTGTCTTGAAGATCACAGCTATGTAGTACAGCCTGAAATCTGGCATTGTGATGCCCCCGGCTCTGGTTTTCTTTTTCAATATTTCCCTGGCTATTCAGAGTCTTTTCTGATTTCAGACAAATCTTAAGATGCTTTGTTCTAACTCTCTGAAGAAAGTCCATGGTATTTTGATAGGGATTGCATTAAATGGGTAAATTGCCCTGGGTAACATTGAAATTTTCACAATATTAATTCTTCCAATCCAGGAGCATGGAATATTTTTTCATTTCTTTGTGTCTTCCTCCATTTCTTTCAGAAGTGTTCTGTAGTTTTTAGGGCATAGATCCTTTACCTCTTTGGTTCCGTTTATTCCTAGGTATCTTATGCTTTTGGGCACAATTGTAAATGGGATTGATTCCTTAATTTCTCTTTCTTCAGTCTCATTGTTAATGTATAGAAATGCTACACTGCCGAGTTGCTGTATGAGTTCTAGCAATCTTGGGGTGGAGTCTTTTGGGTTTTCTAATGTACAGGATCATGTCATCTGCAAAGAGGAAGAGTTTGGCTTCTTCTTTGCCAATTTGAATGCCTTTTATTTCTTTTTGTTGCCTCATTGCTGAGGCTAGGACTTCTAGTACTATGTTGAGTAGCAGTGCTGAGAGTGGACATCCCTGTCTTGTTCCTGATCTTAGGGGAAAGGCTCCCAGTGCTTCCCCATTGAGAATGATATTTGCAGTGGGCTTTACGTAGATGGCTTTTAAGATGCTGAGGAATGTTCCCTCTATCCCTACACTCTGAAGAGTTTTGATCAGGAATGGATGCTGTATTTTGTCAAATGCTTTCTCTGCATCTATTGAGAGGATCATAAGGTTCTTGTTTTTTCTCTTGTTGATATGATCTATCACGTTGATTGCTTTACCAGTGTTGAACCAGCCTTGCATCCCGGGGATAAATCCCACTTGGTCATGGTGAATAATCTTCTTAATGTACTGTTGGATCCTATTGGCTAGTATCTTGTTGAGAATTTTTGCATTGGTGTTCATCAGGGATATTGGTCTATAATTCTCATTTTTGGTGGGGTCTTTTTCTGGTTTTGGAATCAAGGTGATGCTGGCCTCATAAAACGAGTTTGGAAGTATTCCATCCCTTTCTATCTTTCGGAACAGCTTCAGTAGAATAGGTACTATTTCTTTTTTAAACGTTTGATAGAATTCCCCTGGGAAGCCATCTTGCCTTGGACTTTTGTGTCTTGGGAGGTTTTTGATGACTGCTTCAATTTCCTCCCTGGTTATTGGCCTGTTCAGGTTGTCTATTTCTTCCTGTTCCAGTTTTGGTAGTTTGTGGTTTTCCAGAAATGCGTCAATTTCTTCTAGATTGCCTAATTTATTGGCGTATAGCTGCTCATAATATGTGTTTAAAATCGTTTGTATTTCCTTGGTAGTGGGTGTGATCTCTCCTTTTTCATTCATGATTTTATTAATTTGAGTCTTTTCTGTTTTCTTTTATTAAGGCTGGCTAATGGTTTATGTATCTTATTAATTCTTTGAAAGAACCAACTCCTAGTTCTGTCGATCTGTTCTACAGTTCTTCTGGTCTCTATTTCATTGAGTTTTGCTCGAATCTTTATTAACTCTCTTCTTCTGCTGGGTGTAGGTTTATTTGCTGTTCTTTCTCCAGTTCCTTTAGGTCCAAGGTTAGCTTGTGTATTTGAGTGTTTTTCGAGTTTTTTGAGGGATGCTTGTATTGCGATGTATTTCCCTCTTAGAACTGCTTTTGCTGTGTCCCAAAGATTTTGAATGGTTGTATCTTCATTTTCATTAGTTTCCATGAATCTTTTTAATTCTTCTCTAATCTCCTGGTTGACCCTTTCACCTTTTAGCAGGATGGTGTTAACCTCCACGTGTTTGAGTTTCTTCCAAATTTCTTCTTGTGACTGAGTTCAAGTTTCAAAGCATTATGGTCTGAAAATATGCAGGGGACAATCCCAATCTTTTGGTATCAGTTAAGACCTGATTTGTGACCCAGTATGTGGTCTATTCTGAATAAAGTTCCATGTGCACTTGAGATGAATGTGTATTCAGTTGCGTTTGGATGTAAAGTTCTGTAGATATCTCTGAAATCCATCTGGTCCAGTGTATCATTTAAAGCTCTTGTTTCTTTGGAGATGTTGTGCTTAGAATATCTGTCATTTGCAGAAAGTGCCCTGTTGAAGTCTCCCAGTAATTGTGTATTATTATCTAAGTATGTCTTTACTTGGTTATTAATCGATATACTTGGCAGCTCCCACATTAGGGCCATAAATATTCATGATTGTTAGGTCCTCTTGTTGGACAGACCATTTAGGTATGATATAGTGTCCCTCTTCATCTCTTACTACAGTCTTTGGGATAAACTTTATGTGATATGAGGATGGCTACCCCTGCTTTGTTTTGAGGACCATTTGAATGGTAAATGGTTCTCCAACCTTTTATTTTCAGGACGTAGGTGTCCTTAGGTCTGAAATGAGTCTCCTGTAGACAGCAAATAGATGAGTCTTGCTTCTTTTATCCAGTCTGAAACCCTGCGTCTTTTGATGGGATCATTTAGCCCATTCATGTTCAGAGTTACTATTGAAAGATATGAATTTAGTGTCATTGTAATACCTATTCAGTCCCTGTTTTTGTGGATTATTTCTTTGGGATTCCTCCTTTTTTTAAAAAAAAGATTTTATTTATTTATTCATGACAGACACAGAGAGAGAGAGAAAGAGAGAAAGGGAAGCAGAGACAGAGGCAGAGGGAGAAGCAGGCTCCATGCAGGGAGCCCAATGTGGGACTCGATCCCGGGTCTCCAGGATCACGCCCTGAGCCAAAGGTGGCACTAAACCAGCGAGCCACCCGGGCTGCCCCCGTCTGGTTTTCAAAGGCAAATGTAATGGGAATTTGTCTTCCCAGTGTGGATTCCCCATGCCTGGTGTGCCTAATATAGGGTCTGCTTTTCCCCCTTTCTGCACCCACGGTGTCCCTCCCTCCATGAACAGTCCTGCAGGTCAATTTGTCTCCCAACCATGTCTCCACCCTTCTTTGATGTGGTCTCTCTCTACATTTAACTGTGGAGAATCTGTTCTGCCCATCTTTGAGGGCATTTTCTGGGATATTTACAGTAATGTGGGTATTATCTGTGGGATGAGGTGAGCCTGGGAACCTGGATTCTCCTACTCCATCATCTTCCCCAGAAGTCTAGTTCCCTATTCTATTGACTCATATAGTAATACCTTTAGTCCTTGCATTACAACTGTACTGTAGTATCATATTTACCCATGGAAAAGGACATTTCTCACAACTATTCAATTCCCTCATTCTTAGTATAGTAACTGAAATCATCATTGTCCAAATAAGAAAATTTTCTCCCCTTCTAAAGTCTGCACTCTGAAATTCCAACCCTTTTTTACTCTTTCTGAAGGTTCTATTTAAATGTCTTTTCTTTGAGGATCCCTGGGTGGCTCAGCAGTTTAGCACCTGCCTTCGGCCCAGGGCGTGATCCTGGAATCTGGGGATCAAGTCCCACATCGGGCTCCCTGCATGGAGCCTGCTTCTCCCTCTGCCTCTCTCTCTCTCTCTCTCTCTCTCTCTCTCTCTCTCTCTCTCTCTCATGAATAAATAAATAAAATCTAAAAAAAAAAATAAATGTCCTTACTTTTCAAGTCCCATCTGTGTTACCTTAAACCAAGTTTATATTTTATCATGTTTGGATTATTCTGTTCATAATGGAATTATCTTTTTTAAAAGATCTGTATTTATTTATTTATGACAGAGAGGCAGAGATACAGACAGAGGGAGAAGCAGGCTCCCTACGGGGAGCTCCATGCTGGACTCCATCTTCAGACCCCAGGATCACGACCTGAGCCAAAGGCAGACACTCAACCACTGAGCCACCCAGGTGTTCCCTCATAATGGAATTATCTAATTATCTAATTCATCTAATGAATTTTTAACAAATTCATTTTAAATACTATTGACAGATTTCATTACCTGAACCATTATATTTATCTTGTACTTGCTTTATGAAATAAAATTGCAGTTACTCCCTATTATGCAGCACATAATTAAATTCTCCTCTCAGTGACAGCAAGCCACATATTTCCAATTTAACCTTATATCTATATATCTTCCATAACTTATGTTTGACTTCAGTTTTCTTAATGTTTCCTATATGTGAAATTCCTTTCTGCATCTAGGCTATTGACTATTTAGGGCTCTGACTATTTAGATATAGGTTTCCCTATTCCATAAAACTAGTTCTTAATTAATCCAGCATCTAATATTCTTTTCTTTTCTTCATCCCCATTCTGTAGAAACTCAGAACAAATAGAAACTTTTCCCACTTATTTTATTTTTTAGTTTAAAATTTTTGCAGAAGTAATATGTGCATAAGTTTTGAAATTCAAAAAGTGTGAAAGAGTACACAGAGAAAATTCTCACTCCCACCTCTGTCCCCAGTTCCCTTCCCTAGGGACTAACCAGTATTAATGATTTCTTAAGTTTCCTTCCAGAAATATTCATATACAAATAATACTTTTTAAAATTGTGTGGTATATGATCACTTCTATCCTAGATCCTTTTTTTAATCTCTAAGAATAAGAGCAATAGTAATATTCTATTCTTAAGTTTTCTAACAGAAAAATTGAGAAACCAGTTCAAGTGCTGAAATTATTGGTTTTGTGAAGATAGACAAACCAGAGTGTCTTGTTTCAGTAGGTGTTTTTTAAGTGTGTCAAAAAGAATTCAAAGAAACAGATTATTAGCGGTAAGGGAAACCTTGGCTTGAAAACAAAAAAGAATTTAGCCTTTGTTCATTAGTTATGCCAGTAAAGTGAACAACTCTTACTAAAAAGGCATTAAAGAGAATAGTACAGATAGTGTTGCTTTTAAAATTCAGAGAAAATGGGACACCTGGGTGGCTCAGTGGTTTGAGTGTCTGCCTTGGACTCAGGACATAATCCTGGAATTCTGGGATCAAGTCCCGCATCGGGCTCCTGTGTGGAGCCTGCTTTTCCTCCTATGTCTCTGCCTCTCTCTGTGTCTCTAATGAATAAATAAATAATTTTTTTAAATGAGAGAAAATAATGTCTTCCTACAGGTGTGGTGAGGTTGTGAATTAATATCAGAGCATAAGAGTCTTAAATGATCTATGAATCACACATACATTTTGGGTTTTTTAATTTCTTATTTAAATTCAATTAGCCAGGGATCCCTGGGTGGTGCAGCGGTTTAGCGCCTGCCTTTGGCCCAGGGCGCGATCCTGGAGACCCGGGATCGAATCCCACGTCAGGCTCCCGTTGCATGGAGCCTGCTTCTCCCTCTGCCTGTGTCTCTGCCTCTCTCTCTCTCTCTCTCTGTGACTATCATAAATAAATAAAAATTTAAAAAAAATAATAAATTCAATTAGCCAACATAAAGTACATACTTAGTTTCAGATGTAGTGCAATGATTTATTGGTCACTTATAACATCCAGTGCTTATCACATCGAGTGCCCTCCTTAATGCCTATCATCAAATTACCCCATCTCCCCACATAGCTCCCCTCCATCAACCCTCAGTTTGTTTCCTATAGTTAGGAGTCTCTCATGGTATTTCTCCCTCTATGATGACTTCCCTTTCAGTTTTCCCTCCCTTACCTATGATCCTCTATGCTGTAGTGATCCAAAGGGGCACCTGCACCCCAATGTTCATAGCAGCAATGTCCACAATAGCCAAACTGTGGAAAGAGCCAGAATGCCCATTGACAGATGAATGGATAAAGAAGATGTGGCGTATATATATACAATGGAATATGCTCATATTCCATTCCACGAATACTTATCATTTACATAGACATGGATGGAACTGAAGGGCATTATGCTGAGTGAAATAAGTCAATCAGAGTAAGACAGTTATCACAATACATTTTTAAAAATTATTTATTTATTCATGACAGAGAGAGAGAGAGAGGCAGATACATAGGCAGAGGGAGAAATACGCTCCCCGCAGGGAGCCTGGTGTGGGATTCGATCCCAGGACCCCCAGGATCACAACCTGAGCTGAAGGCAGATGCTCAGCCACTGAGCCACCCAGGTGCCCCTATCACATGTACATTTTGAGTTGGCACAAAGAAACAGAAAAGGCAAAGTTAATAGAAGGAGAGCCTGAATAATTATTGGATTTGGTAATAAACTGGATTTTTTTTAAGAAATAGTCATTACTAGCAGAATGCAAACTCACATTCATAGCTATTTTTTTTTCAGACCGTTGACTCCATTTATGTGCTTCTTTAAGTCTATGGGCTCAGAGTGTTAAATTATTTTTAGCATAGGCATGAACTTTTTACATTGAAGGTTTGTAGTTGTGATTAAATATTGTCCATTCTAGTATGTTTTTAAATGTAGTAAAAAGTTGGAAAAAGTTCCCAATCCCTGCATGTGAATTGGTATGCTTAAGATCTACAGAATAAAGGAAGAGGCTTGGGGATATAAAAAGTACAACATAAGAGTGTAAGAACAGTGAAGTTTGGGGGACAAGACAAAGTTCTTGATTCCAGTATTTTAGCCTGACTTTTTAAAAGAAAAAACCAAAACTGGACTTTGTGATCCAGTCATGCTCAATATCTTAAAATTTGGTAGAATTGGATAATAGTATAATTTATTAATTCTATTAATATTAAAGACCTACTGTATTTCATCTTCTATACAAATCATTTAAATATTAGTTATTTCCCCTTCCAGGTAATGTGATATATTACTTAGGGTAAAGCTGAACCTTAGTTTAAATCTAATCTCTCAAATATATATATATATATATATATATATATATATATATAATCCATGTTATCTTGGGAAAATTATTTACTCATTTTGAGCTTAATTTCCTTTAAAAATATGTATAATAGTATCTAACATAAAAGATTGCTGTGAGGATTTAATGAGTTTAAAGATATGTATGTATGTGTGTATGTATATATGCATCACTTAGAACAGTGCCTGGAAGATCCCAAGTGCTGTATAAGTACATAGCATATGGCAAAAACCATAGGAGTGTTTCCACCATTATCATCATTATCATCTAATGTCCCTCTGTCCAACTTGGATCAGTTGCATATAGCTCATCTATATTTGGTTAATTATTCTATGTTCCAATTTCATGTTCTTTCTTCTATTTTTAGGGGGGAAGTGTAGGATTAAAACCCTATAACAGAGAATTTCCATAAAAACTTATTTCACAGTGAGATAGTGGGTGAATTCAAGAGGAACTATTCATTGTTTCCATTATTAATAAAAAGTGTAGTAAGATGATGACCAGATAGACATAAGGAAAACTAAAATAGACTTTTGAATGATGTTGCCTTCATCAATAAGAACACATTGAATAGGAAGAGAGACTATATGTACATAGAAAAATAATCTACAGGAGCCCATGTTTAATTCATAAAATTTTACTCAGTTTTTCCTATACTGATGGTGTTCTCACACAGGAAGAAATTCTGTGAACCTAATCAATTTGGTAAAGTACTCAGCCATAAGCAAGAACATGTTCCTCTTCCAAAATTTCTTATTGGGAGGATAACCTATGTATGCACTGAATATAGGAAGGTCTACACTAAGAAGTCACACTTCTCTGCATATCAGATTATTCATTCTTGGAAAAAGCCCTGTGAATGCAATGAATGTGAGAAAGTTTTCACCCATCTGTCAATACTCAGGTTGCACTGGAGGATTCATACAGGAGAGAAACCCTTTATATGCACTGAACATAGGCAGGCTTTTATCCAAAACACACTTAGTTGCACATGAAAGAATTCATAGTGGAGAGAAACCTTATGAATGTAGTTACTGTGTGAAATCTTTCCCTTCCAAATCACAACCCCATGAACATAGGAATACTCGCACAGGAGAAAAACCCTATATACGCACAAAATGTGGGAAGATCTCCAAAAGATCAAATCTCCTTGCACATCAGAAGACCCATACTGGAGAGAGAGATTGTTTGTTCTGAATGTGGAAAGCCCTTCACTTCCAAGTAAGTATTGATTACATTTTAGAGAATTCATACTCAGGGAAAACCTTATGAATGCAGTGACTATGGAAAAATCTTTACCCAGAAGTCTCACCTCAATGTACATCTGAATTTTCATACTGGGAGAAACCCTATGTGTGTACTGAATGTGGAAAGACCCTCAACCATAAGTCAAGCTTAATTCTACATCAGAAAGTTCATGTTAGAGAACAGCTCTATGAATGCAGTGGTTGTGGGAATTCTTTCACTTTTAAGTCACAGGTCTATAAGCATCAAGAAAGTCACACACAAGAGAGACCCTATATATGCAATAAATGTGGAGAGGCTTTCACCAAAATATCAAATCTCTGCACACCAGAAAATTCATACTGGAAAGAAATCCCATTATATATCCTGAATGTGGGAAGATTTTCACATACAAGTCAGTTTTTATTACACATCAGACAATTCATACTGGGGTGAAAACTTATGAGTGTGACAACTATGGGAAATCTTTCATAAGTAAATACCAGCCCCAACAGCATCAGCAAAGTCACACAGGAGAAAAGCCCTATGTATGCACTGAGTGTGATAAGGCCTTAATCAAGTTTGAATAAGCACTGGAGTACTTGTCCTCAAGCAAAACCTTATAAATACAATGACTGTGGGAAAGGCAGCATCCAGAAATCAGCTGTTGGTATGCATCAATGTCTTCCCATGTAAAAAACACAAAATCTTTGTGTTTTTTCAATTTAAGAAAAACCTCAGAGAAGTCAGATCTAAATATATGTTATAGAATTCTTGCAGCAGAAAAACCACGAGTATATTCAGGAAATAAGCTGAGGGAAAAACTTCTAAGAATGCATCAGAGCAGTTTCCCTCTTTGCACATCCCCATTAAGTGGAGTTGACACTTGGTGCCTCACCCAGATCCTCTTTACTGGCCGGAGCACCCATCCCCATGGGTTGCAAGTGCTGCAACAAACAGCTTATACCTGTGACTTTCTGCAGAGAATTGCCCTTGGCTGGTCATAGCGCCAACATGCCTTCAGATCCCTAGGAAGTTATACCACCCTTCTGGGGAGTAGCCAACAATTGATTATATAGGAATACAAGAGCCCATGTTCCTGCTTCAAAGCACAGCTTTGCAGTGCAGTTGATGCTGCAGACACTCCTGTCCTTCCCCACACAGCTTTCCCGTGTGTCCAAACACAACTAGACTTTTCATGAAACTATACTCTTGCATTGATGATTCCTTCCCTATCCTGCTTCTTTTATCCCCTTAGAGATTTCACCTAAGGAAGACCCTGAATAAATAATGTACATCGGGGATCCCTGGGTGGCTCAGCAGTTTAGTGCCTGCCTTCGGCCCAGGGCATGATCCTGGAGTCCCGGGACTGAGTCCTGCGTCAGGCTTCTGCATGGAGCCTGCTTCTCCCTCTGCTTCTTCCTCTACCGGTGTCTCAGCTTCTCTCTCTCTGTCGTGAATAAATAAATAAAATCTAAAAAAAAATAATGTACACCCAGATGCCTTTCCTTAAGATTTTTACTCTTCATGAGAGACACAGAGAGAGAGGCAGAGACACAGGCAGAGGGAGAAGCAAGCTCCCTGCGGGGAGCCGGATGTGGGACTTGATCCCAGAACCCTGGGATCACACCCTAAGCCAAAGGCAGATGCTCAACCACTGAGCCAACAAGTTGTCCCTCAGACATGAAATATTTAAGAGTATTCCACCCACTTACTCTATTTGAGGAAAACACTAAAGGAAGTATTCTAAATAAGTGAATACTAAATCAGAAGATAGATCTCAAAATAAGAGAACAAAACAATTGTTAGCAATGACTCTTGTAAAATATACACCCTTGGGTACACATTCATATAGCCATAGTTAAGTTATGATAATGTGACTGGGGATTTTGAATTAAAATGTTAAGTAAATTTTCTTTTTTTAAGATTTTATTTATTTATTCATGAGAGATAAAGAGACAGGCAGAGGGAGAAGCAGGCTCCACTTAGGGAGCCCAATGTGGGACTCGATCCCGGGTCTCCAGGATCACACTCCCGGCTGCAGGCGGCGCTAAACCGCTGCCCCACTGGGCCTGCCCAGTAAATTTTCTTGAAGCAGAAATGACTTAGTTTCAGAAAAATATAATCTTCAAGTAAACAGTTTAATTTCTCTAGAAAAATCCAGAAGTGGGGACGCCTGGGTGGCTCAGTGGTGAAGCGTCTGCCTTCAAAGAAAAAAGAAAAATCCAGAAGTGATATTGTTCATTTCACTGAGACAAATATGGAGGATAGAGCAATTTCCTTTAGAAAGAAAGGTCTAATTATATTCTGATCAAATAGTAGAGAAAACAAATTAAATCATGTCTGTTAGAAGTAAAAATGTAGGGGCGCCTGGGTGGCTCAGTTGGTTCAGCATCTGCTTCGGCTCAAGTCATGATCCTGGGGTCCTGGAATCAAGCCCCAAGTCAGGCTCCCTGTTCAGTGGGAAGTCTGCTTCTCTCTCTCCTTCTGCTCCTTCCCTCACCTTGTCTTACTCTCTCATTTGTGCTCCCTCTCTCAAGTAAATAAAGAATATTTTTAAAAGAAGTAAACATGGGGGATCCCTGGTCGGCTCAGCGGTTTGGTGCCTGCCTTTGGCCCAGGGCACGATCCTGGAGTCCCGGGATGGAGTCCCTCGTCGGGCTCCCAGCATGGAGCCTGCTTCTCCCTCTGCCTGTGTCTCTGTGTCTCTCTCTCTATGTCTATCATGAATAAATAAGTAAGTAAGTAAGTAAATAAATAAATAAATAAATAAATAAACTAAAAAAAAAGAAGTAAAAATGTATATAATGAACAATTAGCAAGAAAAATTTCCGAACTAATGAAGTAAGGGGGAGAAACAAAAAATCAGAAACTTCATTGAGCTTCATTGATGAAGAAAAGGATAAAAGTTGTATTTAGGAAATTGTAAAATCAATAATAAGCATAATACAAAAAGATAAGATTATCATAATTCTACAAAGTGGACTGAATCTCAAGACACAAATGTGGGATTAGGGCAGAAAACATATACAGTTACAAGAAGTATATCTTAAAGATAAAAACACAAAAAAGATTTAGGCAAAGATACACAAGGTGAGTGGCAGCAAAATAAAAGCAGCGGGGTGATGTACTTATCAAAGTAAATTCAAGCTCAAAAGCACTCAAACAAGAAAACAGAAAAAGGACAAAACAAGGAAAATACATAATGCCATTGTGGAAAATGGCCTAAGATATACACTTTAGGGTGCCCCTTCCTCCTCTCCCCAAAACACAGAACCACAAGGAAAAATTTGTCTAAAAATATTATTGTATTTATTCTTTTTATAATATAACAGCTGAAGTAGACAGAAAAATCAGAGTAATGAAACATTAATCATCAATGGATATATCCATGAAAGTTTTACAGTTCAGTGGAGTATCTGAGCTACAAAGAAAATCTTGAGTAATGATTGCCAGTTTAGATTCAACAGGCTACATTCTCTGATCACAGTAAGATCATAATGACAAAAAAAGAAAGAAAAGACAAACTAGTTAGAAACTAAGAAACTTTCCTCTACAGCTAGGCTCAAAGTGAGAAATCAATTCTGAATTTGAAACTTTTATACCAGAGTTTAAGAGATAAAGTAACCACATTTAGAGGAAAGTGTTTGGCCTCAAATCCTTTACTATATATATAAAAAAAGACTGGACAAAGAAAAATAACTGAGTTAAGACTTTGATGCAGGAGATCAGAAAAAACAACAAAATAAATATATGAAAATTAAATACCAAACAAAAAACCAAGAAGTGGCAATTGATAAAGTTCAAATAAATAAAATAAATATGAATTTAGGGAATTTAAATAAATTATAAAGCTAGTCCCTTCATATAATCAATTCTGTGGATTGGCCCCTGGGAAAATCTGGTCAAATTGAAAAGAAAAAACTACAATATTAGTAAATAAAGAAGACATCACATCAAGCAGGTGGTAATATCAAGTTAGCGTGGTGGAATGTGAGGTATAAGTCTAGAGCAACATATCTAAGCATTTAGGTAAAAATGTGTGAGTCCTTGGGACAAAAGTGATCATGAAAATTAAGGAAAAAATCCCTAAGGGACCAGGGAGGGAGTAGAGAAAAAAATAGTGTTCAAGTCTGTCATTTCAAACATACCAGTATCCAAAGCAGCATTATGGGACACACCTCCACCGGCACAGGAGGCCTGGCTGGGGCTGACAAAGGGAGATATGCCAGAGGTCTCAGTCTTCTCCAGGCAACCCTATAGGTGTGAAATGTTCATGACCACATGGGGCTTCAATGTACAGGGCAGGCTGGAAAGGACAGACCCAGAGCAGTGTGATTGGGGGAGGAGGAGAGGATGTTGTGGGCAGTGCTGGGAAGCTATGCACAGACCAGGACGACTGGAATGGACCAAAGCTAACAGAAAGAGCTAGGACTTCATGAGATGGTAAGGGGTGGAACAAGATGGGCAGAGGCATGACTGCCATGACACTTTGAATCTTCCTCAGTGTCCAAAAGTGGAATTATCAGGGAGGACTATCCCACACTCATCTATCTCCCATCCCATTTTTCTAACACCTCTGGCCTGGGGAATAATAATTGCACAGAAGTTAAGGAATTGGCTATGCACTAATCAGGTGCCAACTCCGTATCTGATGGCCTAGGATGAGGGACTGCAGGGAACAGGGGTCATGGGCACTTCCACTGTAAGGTCACATCTCCCCTAACAGAAGAAGGCCCACTGAGCCCTGAGTGGGCATCACTCCACGGGCCACTTCTGCATGTGCACTGCAGCCTCCTCCTAAGTACAGTTGCACTGTCACTCACCATCAGAGGTTTGAAATTGAGTTTGTGGCCAGAAAGACAGGTTTGGGGGGCTATTGGGGGTTATTAAATTCCTTATTATGGGGCACCTGGGTGGCTCAGTGGTTGAGCATCTGCCTTTGGCTCAGGTTGTGATCCCAGAGTCCTGGATCGAGTCCTGCATCAGGCTCCCCAAAGGGAGCCTGCTTCTCCCTCTCCTATGTCTCTGACTCTCTGTCTCTCATGAATAAATAAATAAAATCTTTAAAATGAAATAAAATTTCTTGTTCTTCCCAAGTTTGTTAACAAAACTCTGGATGGTGGGGGATGAGGGCAGGGCCCTGCCAAGGTTTAGGGAAGAAAGAGACAGACAGGTGGAAGAATAAACAGAAACAGAGGGCAATTTTGAGGACCACCTTCCTATGAAGGAGTGAAAAGAGGCAGGAGACCAAATGATGAACAGAGAAACTCTAAAATGACCTAAGAACAAAGTGTTATAAGAACAAGTGTGTGAAGAATTCATTGAATGTCTCCTTTGCACAGGATGTTGGTTACAGGATCTCGGTCGAGCAGGGCTCAGCTGTCTAGTCTGGAGCGCAGGTCAGTGGTGAGCGGGTCATGCTGGATTGTCTGATGAAGCATCAGGCCCAGCAGCCCCGCTCGGTTCCTCATAGCTGTGCGCACCTTGTGCTCCTGCTCAACCAGCTCTTCTAGCTTGTGCAACTGTGGGAGGTAAGCATGAGAGGGGGATTCCAGGATGATATCCCCCTTCCTTCAGCCCCAGTCAGCATTGTAGCCTACCGCACGAATGCGCTCTAGGTCCACCTCAGCACGCCTCAGCTTCTCCCAGCAGTAGTGGAGGTTGCACAGGCGTTTGGGGAGGCAACAGAAATTGCCAGTGACCTCAAACACATTGTGCACTAGTGGGCAACCGCACACCTCATCGTCTGATACCTGTGAGGAAGAATGAAGGATGATGTAGTATGGAGGGGGGTAGAAATCTAGACATCGAGAGGGATCAGGTAGGCATTGTGAGAGGAATGGAGGGTGGAGGGCATTCTGGCAGGAAGGAGAAGAACGGGGAGTGACCTGGCAAGGGGGAGGATGAATTTGGGATCAGGTAGAGAAGAGGAGGCAAAAGGGGGACGATCATGTATAAGGAGGATGAAAGAAGTTAAATAAGCAGGAACGGGGCAGCCCAGGTGGCTCAGCGGTTTAGCACTGCCTTCAGCCCAGGGAGAGATCCTGGAGACCTGGGATCGAGTCCCATGTCAGGCTCCCTACATGGAGCCTGCTTCTCCCTCTGCCTGTGTCTCTGCCTCTCTCTCTCTCTCTCTCTCATGAATGAATAAATAAAATTAAAAATAATAATAAATAAACAGGAATGGAGGTGATCAGAAAGGAGAGACAGAAGAACAGAAACAGATCAAATGAGTGAAAGGAAGGATGGAGGGAAAGTCTGACAGGGCACAGTAGATGCAAGAGGGTTTGTAAGCATGGAAGAAGTGAGGAATGAGACAGTGAGGGTGGGAGGAATAGGGGCTGGGTAAAAAGGGAGAAAGGACTTAGGAGGAGCAAATGACTGCGGGGCAGGCAGAATAAGGATGGAGGGAAGTCATGTGGGGGAAAGAGAGGAATATGGGGCAGTCTGGCAAGGGGTGGGAAGGAAATGTATGATGGTCAGGCAAGGAGAAGAATGGGGAATGGTTATGCAGTGAGGGCCAAAGGAAAGGGACAGATGGTCAGGTAGGGATGGAGAGAGAAATTTAGGAGGGGTAGGTCAGGCAGAGAGAAAACAAGAATAGAAGAGAAGCAGCCAGTAAGGAGGGGGGAATGTGGGGTGGTCAGAAGGGAAGAAGGGGACACGCGAAGGTCAGTCAGGAGTTATGGACACAGTTGGGCGGAAGGAAGAAAGAAACAGGAGGCAATCAAGAAGAGAGGAAGAGAGAAATACGGTGGTCAGGCAGGGAGAAGGGGACAAATGAAGGATGATGATGTAGGGAGGGAAGAGCCACCTTGTTATCTCTCGAGTGCTCAGGGCACAGCACCTGGAGCCGTTTACAGTACTTCTTACTCTTTGGGTCGTAAACATCACAGAAAAGCCTTGTGGCCCTGAGGGGAGATGGAAAGTGAAGTGCTAAGGGTCAGAAAGGGGGAGGTCCCACCCTGAACCCCTGCCCATACTTTGTCCCCAAATCCACCCATTCCTTCCTCCTAATCCACCCACCTCTACCTCTGAGCCCACCCACATCTTTCCCCTGATCTTGCCCACCCTGCACCTGACCCTGTCCACATCATGCCTTTGATCTTGACTAGCCCCACACTCACCCTTCAATGCAAGTGGGGTACATGGACCCAAAGGACGACTTGCACTCATACTGGGAAGAAAGAGTACAAATGGGAGGAACCGTTAACGTACACAGCATGTCCTCCCATGACAAAGCCCCAAACAACACATTTGTCCCTGTGGCTCCCATGCTCCTGTCTGCCCAGCCGACTGCTTCTCTTCTATTCTTGTTTTCTCTCTGCCTGACCTACCCCTCCTAAATTTCTCTCTCCATCCCTGCCTGACCATATCTCCCTTTCCTTTGGCCCTCACTGCATAACTATTCCCCATTCTTCTCCTTGCCTGACCATCATACATTTCCTTCACCATTGGCTGATGCTCCAATCTTGGCCCTCCTACTAAGGATGGAAGAGAAGCACAAATGGGTCTAACCACAGATATGTGTTGCTTTCCTTTCTACAACAAACACCTAGGCACCGAACCTACCCTCCTCCCCACAGAACCCACCCAGGCAAAAACATCTTTGCTCCATCTGCCCCCGGCCAGTTCCCCAACCTTGGCAAAACAGCGTTCCATGTGGCGCATGGCGACATGCATGCTGACTGACTGCCCACAGGAGACACAGAAGATCTGCAGATTTAGGCTGTTCTTGCTACTTTGGTTAGTCTGCACAAGACAGTGGAAGGGCCAGTGAAGCAGTGCAGAGAGGGGAGGGGCAAAGCAAGATTTCAAATACCTTTCTACTTCACCCCAGCCACTCCCATCCACCTCCTCATCCTTGCACACAGCCTGCTGCTTGCCACGCTGAATTATGGCCTCCAGTTCATGGAAATGGCTCTCCATGTCCTTCAGGCGGCTGTGAGCATCCTGCTGTTCGCGGTGGATGCGCTCAAGCATTTTCTTGCCATGCTCCTCAGCAATGCAGGGGCTCTTTTGCCACTGCTGGATGCGCTGGGGCAGAATCTCATAGATGCGGCTGGAAAGGGAGATAGCAAGAAACGGAATGGGTAGGTAGGGACATCAGAAAAAGAAGAAAATTTAAAAAATATATTAAAATAAGAAAATGAATGACTGGTCAATGTATAGAATAATAATAGATGAGAGAGTGCTGGTGAATGGGTGACTGAATGGGGGATGGATAGATGGGTAAATGACTATAAGGGTAGGCGAGTGGGCTGGTGGATAGAATGTGTACGAAAGGTTCAGTAGGTGCGTGGCTGTAAGGTGGATGGATGGATGGGTGGGTGCGTGGATGAATGGTGGGAGGATACATGGGTAGAGGGATAGATAGGCTTCTGGATGGTATAGATTACGTCCCACTCCACATCCTGTTGCCTAACTTCACTCACTCAGCTGCCAGTTTCATGCCACAGTCGTCCGAGCAGTACTTGGAGCCTGGCCGGGTGGGATACACACAGCCAGGTCCCAGGCACTGCCTCAGCAAGACTGGATTCTTGACATCTGTCTTCTCTGTGTGTTTCCGCTTTTCTGTGAGCTTTTGCTTCTGCTTCTCCTTCTTCTTCTTCTCTTTCTGTGGGACAAGAATAGTCAAGACAGAGATAGAAGAGTTGATGTCAGCTTTCTAACCTTTCACCCCTACCCTGTATTCCACCCCTGACCCCTGTCTTCATGGCCCCCCATTCCTCTCACTGTCCACTTCACCTTTTTCTTCAAATTCTCCATTTTCTTCACATTCACTACTGGTTTCTGTGGTGCAGGATCCAGGAATGGCAACTCCTCAGTGTCACTCATCGAGGACTGTAGGCCAGGAAAATGCCAGTAGGTCTTCCCAACTTGTTTTTTAAATGATGTTTTGACACTCCCTATCTTTGTTCTTCTCATTGCTGACCCTCTCTGCCTTCATTTTCAACTTCTTTCTACCCAGGCTCCCTGACATACCCTCATAAGGCTTTGTCAAAAGTCCCCTATGCAAAAGTTCTGGCATAGGTTTCAGTCCTGAGGCAGGTCATTTTCAGACAACAGCTGGGGTGTGGCTGTTATCTGAGAGACCTCCTTTACTGCCAATGGCACTTCCAGCATCTGGTACTTCTGGGACAGCCTGGACTTCTGCAGTCCACAGTAGGCAGCTGTGATTGAATGCACAGTACCCAGTGTGACCATGGCAAGGTGTCTGAGAGTGTTCCAGGCAAGAGCTGAAGAGAAAATCCTTGCACGAACTCCACTTCTCCATCTACCCTGTGTCCTGGATTTACCAGAGACTAGGGATTACAACTAGGTTCCTGTGCTGGTGGGAGGAAGGGTCTGGGTTGGCACTAAGTGAATGGGAACAGACTTAACCTGTCCCAACACTCCTGGTCCCACCTTCTGGCCGACAGGGCCAGGTTCCACTGCACCTGGCTGGGACTGACTGGCACGATTTGGCCCTGCTTGCCCACTTTATCCAGACACACTTGGCTGATCCATCTCAACCCACTTTGCCCACCTGAATGCATAAGGCCCTGCTTATATGCTCAAAAAAACTAGACTACACTCTGTTATACTTGGTCAACTCAGCAGGCCTTGCTCCACCCTTCAGGACACACTTGCTACCCTACTTACCCTGCACTATGTACCCAGACAAACCACCTCAGTCTAGCCCACCCAAACACACATGACCCCACCCCTCAGATATGCTCCGCCCACCTGTCTGCCCCACCCAGCCCACCTAGTCCCTCCAAGAAACACTGCCTGACTTCCCCCTTGGACACATTCTCTCTCACCTTACACTGCCAGCCCTGTGGGCCTCATACACGCCCCAAGGCATACCTAGCCCTGCCCCATGCAAGGCCCTCTCCTCTTGCCAGACTCTCTCAGCCTCATATGCTTCTCCCCACTTCTCCTACATACCGGTTCTGTCTTCTCTCCCACATGCTAAGCCATGCCAAGCCCTCCCTATCCCCCACTCCCCATGTGCAAATGGCAAGTCATGCCCTGTCTGCACTGACTCACCTAGAATAAGTTGATGATCTTTATTCTGAAAAGTACTCCTACCTGTACCAATGACACCAAGTAAAATATATAAAAATACATTTTTTAAAATGCATGTGTGTATATATATATATGCTCACACACAAACAAATCATTCTCAGTGATTATAAGAGCAAACACACCCAATAAAAGAATATACACTTTTGATTAAGAAAATCCCCAGTTGGAGAATTCATACTATTTTTGAGGTAGAGATGCAATATTAGTAAAAACTGACCCTGGAATTAGCCTTCAAGGAAGTCTAAACACATTCCAATGAATAAGTATCACATAAGGCACAGAAAAGATTGCATCAGAAATTAATAAAATGTTTAAAACTTTTTAAAACCTAAAACACACTTCTAAGTAACTCTTGGTAACACTACAACAACACTGAAACTAGAAAAAAACTTAGAACGTAATAAGACCAAGAACAATACATACCCAGCTGTGGAACTTTAAGGTGAAAATATGAGAAAAGAAAGACGGAAATTCGTATTAAAAAAGCCACTATCCCGACTCCAAGAAAGACGGAAATTAGTATTAAAAGAAGCCACTATCCCAACTCCAAAGACCTCCATTATCAACCCCAAAATTCTCTTCAGTGAAATCACACCCACAACTCCAATCACAGAACCTGAAGTCCGTCGTCCGAGTTCTTCAAAATACCTCAGCGCCAAGCAGGCACTAACCCGTGAGGAGCCTCGTGGCAGGTGCAGAAAAAAAGTCAGTAGAGCTACTTCCGGCTCCGGTATCGACCATAGCCCCACCCCTTTTTTAATGTGTTGGGTTTGCGCTTGCTCAGGATCCCGGACAGAGCTGCTGTACTGCCCAAAGTTGGAAGAGCATGGTTACAGAGAAACCACTTCTGTATGTGTGCCATTCTGCACATGTGCTATTCTGCAGAACATTACCACGGGCCTACAGAGATACACTTGTCTTTTCTGAGATCAGCACCAAGTTTCATGTATTAGAGTGATTGATCATTGCATTATTGTATATTGTAGGAAATTAAGCCCCTCATCATTGCCAATTATTTTGAAAAGTTTCATATTATTACTATTTTACTGTCTTCTGTCATTTTAAATATGTGGTAAACAATGAGGAAAACAAACAAAAACACATAAATAAATTTTTTTAGTCAAGAAAGTAGAAAAAGATTTATAGAAAATCCAGGAAATAAATCAAAATGCAAGAAGGTAGGAATAAATTCATATTTGAAGTTCATATTTTATTACATTATCAGTAAAAAAATTATTAATGGGGGGATCCCTGGGTGGCTCACCGGTTTGGCGCCTGCCTTTGGCCCAGGGCGCGATCCTGGAGTCCCGGGATCGAGTCTCACGTCGGGCTCCCGGCATGGAGCCTGCTTCTCCCTCCGCCTGTGTCTCTGCCTCTCTCTTTCTATGTCTATCATAAATGAATAAATAAAATCTTAAAGAAATTATTAATGGGGTAAACTCTCCAGTTAAGGTCAAAGATTGCCATTTCTTTAAAATATTTATTTATTTATTTATTTATTTATTTATTTATTTATTTATGATAGACACAGAGAGAGAGAGAGGCAGAGACACAGGCGGAGGGAGAAGCAGGCTCCATGCTGGGAGCCTGACGTGGGACTCGATCCCGGGACTCCAGGATCGCGCCCTGGGCCAAAAGCAGGCGCCAGACCGCTGAGCCACCCAGGGATCCCAAAGATTGCCATTTTGGATGAAAAATAACTAATCTAGTTATATTCTGCTTATGCCAAACTTAGCAAATCATTAGAATACAGAAAATTTGAAATAAAGGGATGGAAGAAAATTTTCCAGACACATGCTGACCAAAATAAAGCAAGGTCATTTATTTTAACATCAAACTAAAAAGACTAAGACAAGTTATTAATTAGGATTGAAAGGTCATTCTATAATGATATGATTCACCATGAATATGTAAAAATTTTCAATCTTATATACAATTAAATGGTGTAAAATAAATATAAAGAAAATATATTAGGTAAGACAGGAAAACAATATTTTCATTGTAGAATATTACAACCCCACTGTTCTTCTAATTCTCACTCACTCTTCAAGACTTAGCTCTGGTATCACTCTCTGGGAAGTTCTCTCTGCTTCCTTTTCATCTGGATGACCAGCCTCTCTTTTGAATGAACTTTTGGACATAATTATAATAGCAAGGATGTTCCTTTTATTTGAATCTTGAAATTAAGAAGGAAATGGATGCCTTGCCTGAATCCTTCACACCTGTTTTGTGTCTGTCTTCCTCACTTGAAATGAAGGTAGGGACAATGCTGGTCTTGGTCAATGCTGGTTGCCCAGTGCTCTGTTTACTGCCTGGCACACAGGGGTATCCAGTAGCCATCATTGATCAAAGGAATGCATGAGGAACTCTACCCCTCAAATAATGTTGCAAAATGGCAAATTACTGTAATTTATCTGGCTCCCTATTATTCCTTGAAGATAAAAAGCAAATATATGCTGTAACTTACATTGGAGTTATGTTTAACTAATCATTGACAAGAAAAGCAGTGTTCAAAAAATGTTTAAGATCTTTCTGTTAAGACGTTATTTTTCCCTGATTCAAGCCTGGCATCTAATGACAGTGTCCCCAGCTAAATCTTCACAGTTTATATCAAACCTTGTTTAGGGACTGGGGCAAGAGATAAGAAATCCAAGCTGACCTCAGAAGTAGTCTGTGAACTCTAAACAAAGTATTACTTTGCCATGGTCATGGAAGTTTATAAGTACTACTTGTGGTGTCCAAGCTATCGTTTTAACTTCTCTTTGAATTATTTTTCATCTCTGTGGCCCACTCAGTGAGTCCTGGACAGCTTTTTGCTCTCCTTCACCTCTGATTTCATACCTACTTCTCTAGGGTCTCGTGTCTCTTTACTGCTTTCTTTCATTCCCAATTCCAAAGCACTAGTTGAGGTTTCTCATATTTTGCATCATAATAAACTTCTCTCTTTGAAATGTGGCTGGTCAATCCATTTTGCCTCCAGGATTGTCTTCCTAAAGGACCACAGATGATGAAATATGTCATCATCCTCCTTGGGAATCTTCCTTGGATCCCCAGATTCAGAATCAGTTCTCCACTCTATGATGTGCCTCTCATAGATAAGTTCTCTATAACAGGCCCCACTTTCCTGTGGCAGACAAGTCCTCTTCCTAGGCCCCCCAGGTGTCAATCATTCAGAGCATCCTGGATATTCACTCTCTTGTCAATCCAGCACTGACTTCCACATACCAGGCCTTTGCTCAGGCCTGCCCTTCTTTTTTGCTAATTCTTACTCACCTTTCAAGACTCAGCTTTGGCACGATCATCTGTCAAGCTCCCTCTATTTCTTTTACAACTGGGTGACTTGTTTCTCTTTTGAATGTACTTGTGGGCATACTTATAATTGTGAGTGGTGTTCCTTCTACTTTAATCCTGGAATTATAAAGGAGAAGGGAGTGTTTGCCTTACCTTTCACATCTGTTCCATGTTTATCTGTTTTTGTGTGCCATCATTTTGCTTGTCTTTCAAGGCTAAGCTCAGAAACTTGCCCCACTAAGATGCCTTCCCCAATACCTTGTTCCTCCTTCTTCCATTTTTCCACAGTAATTCTGTCATTCTGCTTTGCATCACTATGTGCATTGCAGGGTTCTCTCCTCCACCAGACAGTTAAAGCAAAACTGAATGTGAATGCCCTGACTCCTAGCCCAGTGCTCCTACAATAGCTGCTGATGATTTTTTTAAAAGATTTTATTCATTTATTCATGAGACACATAGAGAAAGATGCAGAGACATAGAGGGAAAGGTAGGCTCCTTGCAGGGAGCCTGACATGGGACCCAATACCAGGACCGGGATCACATCCTGAGCCAAAGGCAAAAGCCCAACCACTGAGCCACCCAGGTGTCTCATGCTGATAATTCTTGACTCATTGCTTTGGTCTCTTCTGACATCCCAGATACATTAGATGCTAAGTGTTTTGTGAGCAAAAGAGTACCTTTTTAGAGGGAAACACTAGAATGGCCATCCAGATGGGATGGAATGAGAAACCATCCCAAGAGCAGATACTCTAAACTTAACCTTTCCTCTGCAGACTGTTTCTGTACTTATAATTTTGGTTTTTATAACATCTAATATATTAAATTTTCTTTTATGGATCATGCTTTGGGTAATCATATCTAAAACTCCTTAGCTAGCTTAAAACCACAGATTTTCTCCTATATTTTCTTTCAGGAGTTTTATAATTCTATATTTAACCTATAGGTCTATGATCTGTTTGATTTAATTTTTGCATAAGGTGTGAGTTGTAAGTTAAGATTCATTTAGTGTGGGGGTATTTTTGGAGTTTTTTTTAATATATTCAATTCCTCCAGAATTATTTCTTGAAAAGACAACCCATTCTCAATTAAAAAGACTTTGCATTTATTTTATTTTTCTTCAAAGATTTTGTTTATTTGTTCATGAGAGACACAGAGACAGAGAGAGAGGCAGAGACACAGGCAGAGGGAGAAGCAGGCCCCACGCAGGGAGCCCGACATGGGACTCGATCCTGGGTCCTCAGGATCACACCCTGGGCCAAAGGTGGCACTAAACTGCTGAGCCACCTGGGCTGCCCAAGACTTTGCATTTAATTCAAAAATCAGTTGGCAGAAAGAGGATTCTGAGAAGATGGAGGAGTAGGAAGTACCAGAAATCTGTCTCCCATCTAGACAACATTGTGCTGGCATAATCTTCCTGGTGTAACTATTTTAGAACTCTGGACGAGAGATAATATTTAAAGAAATAATGACCCAAAACATCATAATTTGATGAAAGATATGAATATAAACATAAAAGAAGCTTAATGAACTCTAGATAAGATTTACTTGAAGAGAGGTACACCAGGACACATTATAAATAAACTTTCAAAACACAAAAAATTTTGAAAGCAGCAAGAGAGAACTGACTCATCACATACAAAACATACAAGGGATTCTCAATAAGATTAAAAGCAAATTTCTCCTCAGAAACTTTGTGAGGCCAGAAGACAGTGGGCTGATATATTCCAAATGCTAAGAAAAAAAAAACCTGTCAACCAAGAACTCTATATCCAGCAAAATTGTCCTTCAAATATGAGAAATTATGACAATCTCAGATAAATAAAAGCTGACAAAATTCATTGCCACTAGACCTGCCCTGCAAGAAATGCTAAAAGGAGTCTTGTAGGTTGAAATGAAAGGACAATAGACAGTAACTTGAAGCTACATAATTTTCTTAATATAGTTTTGAATTCATTTGCTTTTTTTGTATATTTTTTATTGAAGTTCAACTTGCCAACATATAGCATAACACTCAGTGCTCATCCCGTCAAGTGCCCCCCTCAGTGCCCATCACCCAGTTACCCCATCCCCCCACCCACCTCCCCTTCCACTACCCCTTGTTCATTTCCCAGAGTTAGGAGTCTCTCATGTTCTGTCACCCTCTCTGATATTTCCCACCCCTTTTCTCTCCTTTCCCCTATAATTATAACTTTATATGGTGACAGATGATGACCACACTTACCATGGTGAGCATTATGTAATGTGTAGAATTGTCAAATCACTATGTTGAAACTAATATAACTGAAACTAACATAACATTGTATGTCAAATATACTCTAATAATATAATAAATAAATAAGAGGCAGTCCAAGATGGCCACATAGGAAGACCCTGAACCCACCTTCTCATATGAACACACTGAATCTATACTTGCATATAGAAAAATGACTGCTAAAGAAGAACTGATGGCTTATTGAACAGTTTCTGCACAACAAACAATAGAGGGATCACATAGAGAAGGGTAAGAGAGACATGGTAACAATGGAAATCTCACCCTCAACATGAAGACCTGAAGCAGGGAAGGATATCACTGAGATGCCCACATGCAGACTCACCTGCCCTGGAGCACAGTGAATAAAACAGTGATTTAATGGGAAACTAGATTATAAGTGAATGAAATTAATTTACTAACATTAAAGAGTCTGCCAAACAGCAGAGGAACTCCTAGAACTCTCTTCAGGGTCAGAGGTGCTGGTAAGCACTATTATGTTCCCCTTCCACCTTGATAGTAGGGTAGAGGCACTCTAGCCAACCTTCTAGGGCTGCCCCAGTGAGCTCCAGGCCACCAGCCTACACCAGCTCTAGCCATACCCCCAAGGCAGCTCCTCCTGCCCACATCTGCCCCAGGTCCAATCATCCCACCAAGGACCTGCATCTCACCCAACTGTCCTACTTGGATTATTCTGATATAATACACATTGGGATACCCCAGCCCATGCCTACTTCAGCTCCAGCAGTCCCAGCAGGGTGTCCCTTGTGCAGAGCACACAGGAATCCCTGGCCCCTGCCTGCTGTAGCTCTAACTGCCCCACCATAGCAGCCCCAGCATGGAGTACCCTGGGAACACCTGGCCCACACCCACCCCAGCTCCAGCCATCCCACCAGGTCAGCTCATGCACAGAGTTCCCTAGGACCTCCTGGGCCACATCTGTTCCAGCTCCAGCTCCAGCTGTCCCAACAAGTCTACCCCAACACAGAACACCCCAGGACACCCACAATCCATGCTCACTCCAGCTCTAGCCAGCCAGACAAAACTGCCAGGCACATGCAGTTTACACAGGGGACACTCCTACACAAGGGCACTGCTTCAAGACCAGGAGAGGTGGCTGCTCTACCTAATTCATGGAAACAAACATGGAAAATCAAACAAAATGAGGGAATAATGAATATGTCCCAAATGAAAGAACAAGATAATAACCCAGAGGAAACCCTAATGGAACATAAGCAATTTACCAGATAAGGAGTTCAAAGTAATACTCAAAGATATTCACCAAGCTTAGGAGAAGAATGGAAGAACATTGTAGAACTTCAACAAAGAGTTAGAAATGTTAAGAATGAACAAATCAGAGCTGAAGAATATAATGACAGAAATGAAAAATACATTGGAGGGAAACAGTAAATTAGATAATATAGAAAAACTGATCAGTGATATAGAAAACAGAATAGCGGACATCACGCAATCAGAACAATAAGAAAAAAATTTATTCAGATTTTATATTTTAAATTTATTTTTAAATTTATTTTTTATTTTCAAGTTTTTATTTAAATTCCAGTTAGTTAAAATATAGTGTAACATTAGTTTCAGGAGTAGAATTTAGGGATTCATCACTTACATATAACACCCAATACTTATCACAAGTGCTCTCGTTCAAAAAGGTTCTTTAAATAATAGTTTAAGGAACCTCTGAGACAACATCAAGCATGCTAACATTTTTGTTATAGATGTCTCAGAAGGAGAGGAGAGAGAGGGAGGGATAGAAAACTTACTTGAAGAAATAATGGCTAAAAACTTCCTAACCTAGGAAAGGAAAAAGACTCTCAGGTCCAGGAATCATGGAGAGCTCTAAACAAGATAAATCCAAAAAGATGACATGAAGACATATTATAAAGTTTCTTTTTTTTTTTTAATTTTTATTTATTTATGATAGTCACAGAGGGAGAGAGAGAGAGGCAGAGACACAGGCAGAGGGAGAAGCAGGCTCCATGCACCGGGAGCCCGACGTGGGATTCGATCCCGGGTCTCCAGGATCGCGCCCTGGGCCAAAGGCAGGCGCCAAACCGCTGCGCCACCCAGGGATCCCATGAAGACATATTATAATTAAAACAGCAGAAGTTAAAGACAAAGAGAAAATCTTAAGGATAGCAAGAAAAAAAACAAAGTCACAAAAAAGGAAAACTCCATAAGACTATCAGTTGATTTTTTAGCAGAAGAGAGTGGTAGGATGTATTTAAAGTGCTGAAAGGGAAAAATTTACAACTGAGAATACTCTGCCTGGCTAAGATTATTACTCAGAATGGAAGGAGAGATAAAGTGTTTCCCAAAAAAAGTGAAAACTATAAAAGTTCATCACCTCTAAACCAAGTTTACAAGAAATGTTAAAGAGTCTTCTTAAGCAGAAAAAAAAGCTATAACTAGAAATAGGAAAATATGTGAAAGAAAAATCTCACTGGTAAAGGCAAATATATAATAAAGGTAGTAAATCAACCAACTAAAAAGTTAGTATGTAGATTAAAGACAAAAATAGTGAAATGAACTATAACTACAATAAGTAGTTAAGGGATACACAAAATAAAAACATGTAAAAGAAGATATCAAAACATAAAAAATCTGGAGAGGGAAGTAAAATGTAGTGCTTTAAAAATGCATTTGAACTTTTAGCCACTATCAGCTTAAAATAAACTATTCAATAATAAACTATTCAATATATATGAAACTCATGATAACCACAAACCAAAAACTTACAATAAATACACACAAAAAAATAAAGAAAAAGGAACCCAAACAAAACACTAAAATGAAAAATCATCAAATACATGAGTTCGGGAGAAGAAAAAAAGAATAGAGAACTACAAAATGACTAGAAAACAATGAACAAAATGGCAGTAAGTACATACCTATCACTAATTCCTTTAAATGAAAATAGACTAAATGCTCCAATCAAAAGACAGAGTGGCTGAATGGATTAAAAAGAAAAAATCAACCAGACCCATTGCCTACAAGAGATTTACCTGAATTAAAAACACACAGACTGAAAGTGAATGGATAGAGAAGGATATTTCATGGAAATAGAAATGAAAAAGGAAGCTGATATAGCAATACTAATATCAGACAAAATAGACTTTAACACAAAAACTGTAACAAAAGACAAAGAAGGACATTAATAATGATATAGGGGTAAATTCAAGAAAAGTATATAACATTCAGGGGCACCTGGGTGGCTCAGTTGATTGAATGTCTGCCTTTGACTCAGGTCATGATTCCAAGGTCCTGGGATCCTGCTCTACATTAGGCTCCTTGCTCAGTGGGGAGTCTGCTTCTCCTTCTCCTCTCCCTCTATGGGCTCCCTCTCTTTCTCTCTCTCAAATAAATAAATAAATAAATATTTTTTTAAAAAAAGAGAAAAGTATGTAACATTCATAAATATTTACGCACCCAACACAAGAGCACCTAAAAATATGAAGCAAAGGGATGCCTGGGTGGCTCAGTGGTTGAGCATCTGCCTTCAGCTCAGGGCATGATCTCAGCGTATGAGATCGAGTCCCACATTGAGCTCCCTGCATGGAGCCTGCTTCTCCTTCTGCCTATGTCTCTGCCTCTCTCTCTGTGTGTCTCTCACGAATAAATTTTTTAAATCTTTTAAAAAAATATGAAGCAAATATTAACAGACATTAAGGGAGAAATTGACAGTAATTCAATAATAGTGGGGACTTTAATACCCTACATATCATTGTAATATCATTCAGACAGAAAATAAATAAGGTAACAATAACCTTAGATAGCACATCAGACCAGATGGACTTAATAGATAAATACAGAACATTTCATCCAAAAAGTACAGAATACGCATTATTCTCAAATGCACATGGAACATTCTCCAGGATAGGTAACATGTTAGGTCATAAAACAAATCTTAATAAATTCAAGAAGATCGAAATCATATCAAGCATTTTTTCCAACTACAATGATAGGAAACTAGAAATCAATCACAAAAAGAAAACTGGACAAAAACAAGGACTGAATAGATACCATGATGACAATAAACTCATATCTTTCAATAGTAACTCTGAACGTGAACGGGCTTAATGACCCCATCAAAGGGCGCAGGGTTTCAGACTGGATAAAAAAGCAGGACCCATCTATTTGCTGTCTACGAGAGACTCATTTTAGACAGAAGGACCCCTACAACCTGAAAATAAAAGGTTGGAGAACCATTTACCATTCAAATGGTCCTCAAAAGAAAGCAGGGGTAGCCATCCTTATATCAGATAAACTAAAATTTACCCCAAAGACTGTAGTGAGAGATGAAGAGGGACACTATATCATACTTAAAGGATCTATCCAACAAGAGGACTTAACAATCCTCAATATATATGCCCTGAATGTGGGAGCTGCCAAATATATCAATCAATTAATAACCAAAGTGAAGAAATACTTAGATAATAATACACTTATACTTGGTGACTTCAATCTAGCTCTTTCTATACTCGATAGGTCTTCTAAGCACAACATCTCCAAAGAAACGAGAGCTTTAAATGATACACTGGACCAGATGGATTTCACAGATATCTACAGAACTTTACATCCAAACTCAACTGAATACACATTCTTCTCTAGTTCACATGGAACTTTCTCCAGAATAGACCACATACTGGGTCACAAATCGGGTCTGAACCGATACCAAAAGATTGGGATTGTTCTCAGACCATAATGCCTTGAAATTAGAACTAAATCACAAGAAGAAGTTTGGAAGGACCTCAAACACGTGGAGGTTAAGGACCATCCTGCTAAAAGATGAAAGGGTCAACCAGGAAATTAAGGAAGAATTAAAAAGATTCATGGAAACTAATGAGAATGAAGATACAACCGTTCAAAATCTTTGGGATGCAGCAAAAGCAGTCTTAAGGGGGAAATACATCGCAATACAAGCATCCATTCAAAAACTGGAAAGAACTCAAATACAAAAGCTAACCTTACACATAAAGGAGCTAGAGAAAAAGCAGCAAATAGATCCTACACCCAGCAGAAGAAGAGAGTTAATAAAGATTCGAGCAGACCTCAACGAAATCGAGACCAGAAGAAATGTGGAACAGATCAACAAAACCAGGAGTTGGTTCTTTGAAAGAATTAATAAGATAGATAAACCATTAGCCAGCCTTATTAAAAAGAAGAGAGAGAAGACTCAAATTAATAAAATCATGAATGAGAAAGGAGAGATCACTACCAACACCAAGGAAATTCAAACGATTTTAAAAACATATTATGAATAGCTCTACGCCAATAAATTAGGCAATCTAGAAGAAATGGACACATTCCTGGAAAGCCACAAACTACCAAAACTGGAACAGGAAGAAATAGAAAACCTGAACAGGCCAATAACCAGGGAGGAAATTGAAGAAGTCATCAAAAACCTCCCAAGACACAAAAGTCCAGGGCCAGATGGCTTCCCAGGGGAATTCTATCAAAAGTTTAAAGAAGAAACCATACCTATTCTACTAAAGCTGTTTGGAAAGATAGAAAGAGATGGAGTACTTCCAAATTCGTTCTATGAGGCCAGCATCACCTTAATTCCAAAACCAGACAAAGACCCCACCAAAAAGGAGAATTACAGACCAATATCCCTGATGAACATGGATGCAAAAATTCTCAACAAGATACTAGCCAATAGGATCCAACAATACATTAAGAAAATTATTCACCATGACCAAGTAAGATTTATCCCTGGGACACAAGGCTGGTTCAACACTTGTAAAACAATCAATGTGATTCATCATATCAGCAAGAGAAAAACCAAGAAGCATATGATCCTCTCATTAGATGCAGAGAAAGCATTTGACAAAATACAGCATCCATTCCTGATCAAAACTCTTCAGAGTGTAGGGATAGAGGGAACATTCCTCAACATCTTAAAAGCCATCTACGAAAAGCCCACAGCAAATATCATTCTCAATGGGGAAGCACTGGGAGCCTTTCCCCTAAGATCAGGAACAAGACAGGGATGTCCACTCTCACCACTGCTATTCAACATAGTACTGGAAGTCCTAGCCTCAGCAATCAGACAACAAAAAGACATTAAAGGCATTCAAATTGGCAAAGAAGTCAAACTCTCCCTTTTCACCGATGACATGATACTCTACATAGAAAACCCAAAAGCCTCCACCCCAAGATTGCTAGAATTCATACAGCAATTTGGTAGCATGGCAGGATACAAAATCAATGCCCAGAAATCAGTGGCATTTCTATACACTAACAATGAGACTGAAGAAAGAGAAATTAAGGAGTCAATCCCATTTACAATTGCACCAAAAAGCATAAGATAGCTAGGAATAAACCTAACCAAAGAGGTAAAGGATCTATACCCTAAAAACTATAGAACACTTCTGAAGGAAATTGAGGAAGACGCAAAGAGATGGAAAAATACTCCATGCTCATGGATTGGAAGAATTAATATTGTGAAAATGTCAATGTTATCCAGGGCAACTTACACGTTTAATGCAATCCCTATCAAAATACCATGGACTTTCTTCAGAGAGTTAGAACAAATTATTTTAAGACTTGTGTGGAATCAGGGGATCCCTGGGTGGCGCAGCGGTTTGGCGCCTGCCTTTGGCCCAGGGCGCGATCCTGGAGACCCGGGATCGAATCCCACATCGGGCTCCCGGTGCATGGAGCCTGCTTCTCCCTCTGCCTCTCTCTCTCTCTCTCTCTCTCTCTCTGTGTGTGTGTGTGTGTGCCTATCATAAATTAAAAAAAAAATAAAAAAAAGACTTGTGTGGAATCATAAAAGACCCCGAATAGCCAGGGGAATTTTAAAAGAGAAAACCATATCTGGGGGCATCACAACGCCAGATTTCAGATTGTACTACAAAGCTGTGGTCATCAAGACAGTGTGGTACTGGCACAAAAACAGACTCATAAATCAATGGAACAGAATAGAGAACCCAGAAGTGGACCCTGAACTTTATGGTCAACTAATATTCGATAAAGGAGGAAAGACTATCCATTGGAAGAAAGACAGTCTCTTCAATCAATGGTGCTGGGAAAATTGGACATCCACATGCAGAGAATGAAACTAGACCACTCTCTTGCACCATACACAAAGATAAACTCAAAATGGATGAAAGATCTAAATGTGAGACAAGATTCCATCAAAATCCTAGAGGAGAACACAGGCAACACCCTTTTTGAACTCAGCCACAGTACTTCTTGCAAGATACATCCACGAAGGCAAAAGAAACAAAAGCAAAAATGAACTATTGGGACTTCATCAAGATAAGAAGCTTTTACACAGCAAAGGATACAGTCAACAAACTAAAAGACAACCTACAGAATGGGAGAAGATATTTGCAAATGACGTATCAGATAAAGGGCTAGTTTCCAAGATCTATAAAGAACTTATTAAACTCAAGAGCAAAGAAACAAACAATCCAATCATGAAATGGGCAAAAGACATGAAGAGAAATCTCACAGAGAACGACATAGACATGGCCAACAAGCACATGAGAAAATGCTCTGCATCACTTGCCATCAGGGAACTACAAATCAAAACCACAATGAGATACCACCTCACACCAGTGAGAATGGGGAAAATTAACAAGGCAGGAAACCACAAATGTTGGAGAGGATGCGGAGAAAAGGGAACCCTCTTGCACTGTTGGTGGGAATGTGAACTGGTGCAGCCACTCTGGAAAACTGTGTGGAGGTTCCTCAAAGAATTAAAAATAGACCTGCCCTACGACCCAGCAATTGCACTGTTAGGGATTTACCCCAAAGATTCAGATGCAATGAAACGCCGGGACACCTGCACCCCGATGTTTCTAGCAGCAATGTCCACAATAGCCAAACTGTGGAAGGAGCCTTGGTGTCCATCGAAAGATGAATGGATAAAGAAGATGTGGTTTATGTATACAATGGAATATTACTCAGCCATTAGAAACGACAAAGACCCACCATTTGCTTCAACGTGGATGGAACTGGGGGGTATTATGCTGAGTGAAGTAAGTCAGTCAGAGAAGGACAAACAGTGTATGTTCTCATTCATTTGGGGAATATGAATAATAGTGAAAGGGAATATAAGGGAAGGGAGAAGAAATGTGTGGGAAATATCAGAAAGGGAGACAGAACATAAAGACTCCTAACTCTGGGAAACGAACTAGGGGTGATGGAAGGGGAGGAGGGCGGGGGGTGGGGGTGAATGGGTGACGGGCACTGGGGGGGACACTTGACGGGATGAGCACTGGGTGTTATTCTGTATGTTGGTAAATTGAACACCAATAAAAATTAATTTATTAAAAAAAAGAATATGTGGTTTATGTATACAATGGAATGTTACTCAGCCATTAGAAATGACAAATACACACCATTTGCTTCAATGTGGATGGAACTGGAGGTTATTATGCTGAGTGAAGTAAGTCAATCGGAGAAGGACAAACATTATATGTTCTCATTCATTTGGGGAATATGAATAATAGTGAAAGGGAATATAAGGGAAGGGAGAAGAAATGTGTGGGAAATATCAGAAAGGGAGACAGAACATAAAGACTCCTAACTCCGGGAAACGAACTAGGGGTGGTGGAAGGGGTGGAGGTGAATGGGTGATGGGCACTGAGGGGGGCACTTGACGGGATGAGCACTGGGTGTTATTCTGTATGTTGGCAAATTGAACACCAATAAAAAATAAATTTATTATAAAAAAAAGAAAACTGGATAATACACGAACGAAAATGTGGAGACCAAAAAACATGCTACTAAAATCAGTAAGTCAATGAAAAAAAATCAAAGAATAAATTAAAAAATACCTTGAGACAAATAAAAATAGAAACACAACTTCCCAAAATCTATGTGATACAGCAATAGCAGTTGTATGAGGGAAATTTATAGCAATACAGGCCTACCTCAAGAAATAAAAAAAAAAAATCTCAGACAAATAATATAACCTTACATCTAAAGGAACTGGGAAAAACAAAATCCAAATTAGAAGAAAGAAGGAAATAATAAAGACCAAAGTAGAAATAAGTGAAATAGAGACCAAAAAAGAAAAGATCAATGAAAACAAGATTAGGTTCTCCGAAAAGATAAAGACTGATAAAACTTTAGTCATACTCACTCAAGAAAAAAGGAGAGAGAGCCCAAATCAATAAAACCAGAACTGAAAGAGAAGTTTCAACCAATATTCCAGAAATACAAAGGATCGTAAGAAACTACCAAGAGTAATTACATGCCAACAAGTTGGACAATCTAGAAGAAATGGATAAATTCCTAGAAACATACAATCTTCCAAGATTGAATCAGGAAGAAATAGAAAATCTGAACAGACTGATTGATAGTAATTAAATTGAATAAGTAATCAAAAAACTCCCAACAAATTAAAGTCCAGGACTAGATGACTTCACAGGTAAATTCTACCAAACATTTAAAGGAGAATTAATACCTATATTTGTCAAACTATTCTAAAAATTTGAAGAGAAACAGATACTTCCAAACCCATTCTACAAAGTTGGATTTACCCTGATACCAAAAGCAGACAAAGACATTTAAAAAATAAAATTGCAGGCCAATATCCCTGATGAACACAAGTGCAAAAATCCTGAATAAAATATTAGCAAACTCTAAAAAAAAATATTAGCAAACTGAATTCAAGCATACGTTGATAGGATCATACACCATGATCAAGTGGGATTTATTCCAAGGATGCTGTGATGGTTCAATATCTGCAAATCAATCAATGTGATACACATTAACAAAATCAAAGATAAAAATCATATGACTCATCATATTTTGTTTTTGTGATTTTGTTTTTCCCAGTTCCTTTCATTGTGTTTCTTGTCCACTGAGGGTGGCTCAGTGGTTGAGAATCTGCCTTCAGATCAGAGCAAGATCCCAGGGTCCTGGGATCAAGTCCTGCATCAGGCTCCCTTCAGGGAGCCTGCTTCTCCCTCTGCCTGTGTCTCTTGTGAATAAATAAATATAATATTTAAAAAAGTTATATGATCATGTTAAAAGAAGTAGAAAACAAATTTGACAAAATTCAACATCCATTTATGATAAAACTTTTAACAAAGTGGGTTTAGAAAGAACCTAACTCAACATAATAAAGGCCATATATGACAAACCCACATCTAACATCATACTCAATGGTGAAAAGCTGAAATCTACTCTTGCATTTTTGTTCAACATAGTACTGAAAGTCTCAACCACTGCAAATAGGCAAGTAAAAGAAATAAAAGGCATCCAAATTGGAAAGAAAGAAGTAAAACTGTTACTATTTGCAGATGACATGATACTATATAGAAAATCCTAAAGCCTCCCCCCAAAAAACTACAACTAATAAACACAAATTCAGTAAAGTTACAGGATATAAAATTAATATACAGAAATGTGTTGCATTTCTATACACTGATAATGACAATTAGAAAGAGAAATTAGGAAAACAGTCCCATTTACAATTGCATCAAAAAGAATAAGATACCTAGGAATAAATTTAACCAAGGAAGTGAAAGATTTGTGCTAGGAAAACTGTAAGGAATTGATGAAAGAAATTGAGGATGACATAAATAAATCGAAAAATATACCATGCTCGTGGACTGGAAGAATTAATATTGTTAAAATGTCCATACTACCCAAAGCAATCTACAGATTCAACGCAATCCCAATCAAAATAGCAATTGCATCTTCAACAGGACTAGAACAAATAATCCTGAAATTTGTATGGAACCACGAAAAACCCTGAATAGCCAAAGCAGTCTTGAGAAAGAAGGATGAGGCTGGTGGTATCATACTGCTGGATTTCAAACTACCCTACAAAGCTATAGTAATCAAAATAGTATGGTACTGGCACAAAACCATAACATAGACCAATGGAATAGGATAGAGGGCCTACAAATGAGCTTATGCTTATATGATCAATTGATCTATGACAAAGGAGGCAAGAACATACCATGGGGAAAAACAGTCTCTTCAGTAAACGGTGTTGGGAAAACTGGACAGCTACATGCGAAAGATTAAACTGGACGACTTTCTTATACCATGTACAAAAATAAACTCAAAAGAGAATAAGGGGGATCCCTGGGTGGCTCAGCAGTTTAGCACCTGCCTTCGGCCCAGGGCGTGATCCTGGAGTCTGGGGATCGAATCCCACATCGGGCTCCTGCATGGAGCTGCTTCTCCCTCTGCCTGTGTCTCTGCCTCTCTCTCTCTCTCTCTCTCTCTCTCTCTCTCTCTCTCTCTCTCTCTCCCCCTGTGTCTCTCATGAATAAATAAATAAAATCTTTAAAAAAAGAGATTAAAGATGTAAATGTAAGGCCTAAACCCTAAAACTCTCAGAAGAAAACATTAGACAGTAAGCTCTTTGACATCAGTGTTTGCAATATTTTTTTGAATCTGTCTCCTCAGGCAAAACTAAAAAGCAAATTTTTAAAACACACCAGAAAAAGACAAAAGTAGATTTGAACACGTGGAAAAACACCCTTTGTTCTTGTTCTTGGATAGGATGACTCAAAGTGATAAAGATATCAGCTCTTCTCGAGTTCATTTGTAAATTTAGTGCAATCCCTCCAAAATTACCAATAAGTTATTTCATGGATTAGAGTTGTAAACAATGTTAATGTGTGTGGCAAAATACACTATAAACAAAGGCAAAAGACAAATGTCAAACTTGTAGAAAATATTTGCAACATATACCACAATCAAGATCTAATCTCTAATGTAGAAATCGGGGGCCAGCAAGCCTTTTCTGTAAAGTAGTAAATATTTCTGGTTTTGATGAGCTCTGTCACAACCAATCAACTCTGCAATTAGTGTGAAAGCAGCACCAACAAGAGGTAAAAAAATGATTTTGGTTGTGTTCCTATAAAACTTCATTTATAAAAACTGGTGGTGGACCAGATTTGGCCTATGAGATATGCTTTGCTGACCCCTGATATAAAGAACTCTTGGGGGATCCCTGGGTGGCTCAGCGGTTTGGTGCCTGCCTTTGGCCCAAGGCGTGATCCTGGAGACCCGGGATCGAGTCCTGCGTTCGGCTCCCTGCATGGGCCCTGCTTCTCCCTCTGCCTGTGTCTCTGCCTCTCTATCTGTGTCTCCCATGAATGAATGAATGAATGAATGAATGAATGAATGAATAAATAAATAAACCTTTAAAAGAAAGAACTCTCAAAAATTAAGAGACAAGGGCTTGAAAAACCTCATAAAAATGGGAAGACATGAACAGGAAATTCACTTAAAAAGATGACCACCAAATATATTTTAAGTTTATTTTTTTTAATATTTTATTTATTTATTCATGAGAGAAACAGAGAGGCAGAGACATAGACAGAGGGAGAAGCAGACTCCTCACAGGGAGCCCCATGCGGGACTCGATCCCCAGACCCTGGGATCAGGACCCAAGCCAAAGGCAGACGTTCAACCACTAAGCCACCCAGGCATCCCTATTTTTAAGTTTAAATTCACTTATAATTAGAGAAATGCACATCATGTTTTCCACTGAAACACAAAAGGCTCTGGATGTGGGCCATCAGCCACATGGTGCTCACTCTCAGAAGGAGGATGCTGAGCTGTCTCAGGGGCAGCAAGTCCAGAATCTACTGCTTCTGTGACCCACCTGCCCCTGCCCTAAGGCCCTGGTGGTCAATACTAAGTATTTCATTCAATTTTCACTGAAACCCTGTCAGCTAGATGACAATGATTATCATTAGGCACATTTGACAGTAGAAGCAGCTGAAGCGCAGCCATGCTAGGCCATTTGCCCCAAGGTCACACTGCTAGCAAATGGAAGGATAGGGAAATATTTAAGCCAAGTCCAGCGGATGCCAAAGTGTCCACACTCTGTGATACTGAATCCTACACAGGGTCAGTCCCCAATATACTTTATTTCTATTTTCTCTCATCTTCAAAGCACTCTGGCTGAGGAGTGACAACATCTCCTGTGCATCAGCTGAGCTTCTGTGCATTTTGGTGCACATCCAGGGCCATCCACATGGCCCTGCCTCTTCTGACAAAGATGAAAACTCAAACTCATTGTCCCCACCCCCTTCTTGGACACTGGAAACTAGACATGGATCCCCCAGTGGCTGACCAACTCAGGACTGTTGGTCTTTGGTCACCTCGGGTCCCGAGCCCTGGGACCATGCCTCTGATTCCTCTAGCTGCCAATCATTTACTGACCAGAAGAAGCCACCTGTGGCTGGACTATGGGGACTGCCAGAGGACACTTCAAAGTCCCCAATTACTGGCATGTCCCAGGCTTTTCATATCATTTATCCAGTGATGGCAAATTACTACATCCAAGAGACAGCCTTTATCTGCTTTCCACAGGAACTTCAAATAATGCCCAACACAGGCACACCACTGCCACACCCCTAGCAGATTTCCAGTCATCAGTTTCCCCAGACTGCCAATCACTGACCTATATGGTTTCTAAAACTGACATGGAGAAATCAAACACTGACCATTCCTGAAGGATTTTTATGGCTCCCACTCCAGAAATCAAACCAGTACTATGAATATTCATAGCAACTTTATTCATAATAGTCCCAAACTATCCAACAGAAGGTGACTACATAAACAACCTATGGTACATTCATACAATGAAATACTATTCAGCAATTAAAAGGAGCAAAAAAACTGATACAGGGGATCCCTGGGTGGCTCAGCGGTTTGGCGCCTGCCTTTGGCCCAGGGCGTGATCCTGGAGTCCCGGGATCGAGTCCCGCGTCGGGCTCCCAGCATGGAGCCTGCTTCTCCCTCCTCCTGTGTCTCTGCCTCTCTCTCTCTCTCTCTCTCTCTCTCTCTCTCTCTCTCTCTATCATGAATAAATAAATAAAATATTTTTTAAAAAAGCCTGATACATGCAACTTCATAGAGGAATCTCAAAATCAGTATACTGAGTGAAAGAAGCCTGAAAGAAGAGTACATACTAGATGATTCTATTTATTTATTTATTTATTTTTGACTGGATGATTCTTTTTTTATATAATAAATTTAATTTTTATTGGTGTTCAATTTACCAACATACAGAATAACACCCAGTGCTCATCCCGTCAAGTGCCCCCCTCAGGGCCCGTCACCCACTCACCCCCACCCCCCGCCCTCCTCCCCTTCCACCACCCCTAGTTCATTTCCCAGCGTTAGGAGTCTTTATGTTCTGTCTCCCTTTCTGATATTTCCCACACATTTTTGAATGGATAAAGAAGATGTGGTTTATGTATACAATGGAATATTACTCAGCCATTAGAAACGACAAATACCCACCATTTGCTTCAACATGGATAGAACTGGAGGGTATTATGCTGAGTGAAGTAAGTCAATCGGAGAAGGACAAACATTATATGTTCTCATTCATTTGGGGAATATAAATAATAGTGAAAGGGAATATAAGGGAAGGGAGAAGAAATGTGTAGATGATTCTATTTAAATGAAGTTCTAGAACAAAGCCAATCCATAGTGATGGAAGTCAGCATAATGGTTACCACTGAATGGGGAGAATTGACTGGGAAAACACCATAATGGAACTTTCTGGAGTGATAGAAATATCTTGGTCAGGGTGAAGGTACATGGATCTATACATTTATAAAAACTCAAAACACTATATACCTAATAAGGGAGCATTTTAATGTATGTAAATTGTACCCCAAGTTAAAAAATCAGAAATACAGTGGGAATGTACATTTTGGATCAGTTTGTACCACCCAAAATAGTTACTTGTATGCATGTTTATGTAAAATCTGTAGGATACTGACTCTTGGGAAATATCCTCTGGTAACCCAATGGAGATGGAAGTCATGGGAAGAGATTAACAAACAGTCCTCACCTCTCAACCCTATTACATCCCTCACTTCCTGAACAAAAAAGATTTTTTCTTGCATACTAACAAATAAGCCATGAGGAACTATACACTTTAAAGAGTCAATGAAGTGAAATGACCTCTTGGTAACTGTGGGAGACTTTCTAGTATCATTCATTCAGCATATATACATGGCCCTAATCCTGGTCCAGACATTGTTGTAGTCCTGGGGAAAGAGCATCAAACAAAACTGACCTATCCTCTCTACTCTGGTGGCTGTTACGCTGCCCCAGTGCCCTCGGATGAAACTTCAGGCAGAGAGAGGACAACAGGAAGATCCCTGTGAGTGTGAAGTTAGAAAAGCAGAATCTGCGAAAGCATCAATGTGCTCAGGAGAAACAGACCCGTTTCTTTGAAAAGGTGTATGAGCTGGTATTGTTCTGAGGTAAATCCTGTGTTCTAAGTTTTGTTTTGTTTGTTAACTTTTCTTTTATTGATGGATAATATACGCAGTAAAGCATACAATATGCTCAAATATTAAGTTATGGTTTGATGGGTTTTTGACAACTCACTCAAATCAAGGTATAGAATATTCCCCAGAGGTCTCCCTTATGACACTTCTAGTCTAAACACTGCTTCCCACCCAAGGTAACCACTGACCTTAATCCTGTCACCATAGACTAGATTTACATATTCTAGAGTTTCAGATAATCACACAGTACAGAGTCTTGCATATGGAGTCATAGAGTCATATGGAATCCATATATCTGGAGTCATATAGGATAGAGTCCTTTGTGTCTGATTTCTTTCACTTAGCATAATGCTTTTGAAATTCATCCATGTTGTATCTGTCAGTATTTTTATTACTTTGCTGAGTAATATTCCTTTGTGTGGATAAACCAAAATTTGTCTACACATTCACAAGTTGATGGAAATTTGAACTGTTTCTTGTTTTTTCCCTATTATGAATGAATTCTCAGATTTACTAGATTCCCTATAACTCCATCCTTGACATCTTTCTTATGAACACGGAGCAGGGGGGACCTGAAGTCACTGAAAGAGAAAGAAAGTGCAACTTGAGAAGGAATGTGGTTATGAAGCTAGCGTTGGTCTTTGTAACTAATACAGGGGACCTAGCAAAATAAACAAATAAGTAAGGGTTAACAAGTTTTTTAAAGCCAATTTCAGGAAAGCAGAGTAGGGGCTTTCCAGAATAAGCTCTCCGAATAGGGTGCCAAAGTGAAGAGATTTCTTCACCCCACAAAGCAGGGCTTCTCTGTGATTTCTTATTGCATGAGTTGGACAGGAAGAGATCTAAGGCCCAGTTTCTTGTTCAGCCAATGAGAATAGAAAACATTAAAAAATGGAAAAGAGAAGCACCTGGGTGGTACAGTTGGTTAAGCAGCAGACTCTAAAGTTTCAGCTCAGGTTGTGATCTCAGTGTACTGGGATCAAGCCCTGCATCAGGCTCTCCACTCAGTGCAGAGTCTGCTTGGGATTCTCTTTCCCTCTCCTTCTGCTTCTCCTGCTTGCTCTCTCTCTCGCTCTCTCTCTCTCTCTTTCTCTCATAACTAAATAAATCTTAAAAGGAAGGAAAAAAAGAAAATGGCAAAGAGGTCAAGGATGTAAGTGTGAGTACCTCAGGACCCAATTAGGGCATGATCCTGTCCAGTCTTTCCCAGGGCTTATGGGGCATAGCTCATGGGGGTGGCAATAAGGAGGAGACTTGGAGCGCCTGACCCTACATAATTAGCCACAAGTGAGCGTCCTGTCCACATTCCACTATGCTAAATATGTCATCCCTATTTCTAGCCTTTTTTAGACCAATCATTTGTTCTTAATTTTCTCTTATTCCATTTTATCTGTTCTGATTTTTAAGTTGTTTATGTCTATTCTTGTAATGGCTTTTTGAGCTTTCAAGCATCTATAGCCACATAAATGTTTGTGAATAGTTTCAATGATTTTCTGTGCATGTATATGGCTCCTGCCTTAAGTTTTTTTCCAAGTTGAAATGGTAATTCTTCTGCAATAAGCCTCTATCATGCTCATTATTTTTATGCAGAGATTTTATCATTGCCTATGGCTGAATTATTTTTTAAACATTCTATATCTGAGTCAAATTAATGGAAATACATATGTGAATTTTCAGTGAAAAATGTATTTGGAGCTATGCTTATAAGATTCATAATATGTTTCCTGGGTTTCTCCTGAGTAAATTCTACTTGCTTAAATGACTTTCCCAGTTCTTAGATGGTGTATTAGTTTCCTGTTGCCTCTTTCACAAATTACCACAAATTAATGGCTTAAAACAAACACAAATTTATTACCTTACAGGTGTGGGGGTCAGAATTCTGAACTCAGTTTCACTAGGCTAAAGTCAAGGTTTTGGCAGTGCTAGTGTTTTCTGGAAGCCCTGAGGGGAGAATCTATTTCCTTACCTTTTTCAACTTGTAGTGGCTGCCTGTATTCCTTGGCTTGTGGATTTCATCCTCCATCTTCAGTGCCTGCTTCTGTCATTACATCACCCTCACTTCTTCTATAGTTAAATTTCCCTCAGCTTCCCTCATATAAAGACATTGGTCATTACATTTCAAGCCCACATGAATAATCCAGTATATTCTCTCCATCCCAAGATTCTTAACTTAATCACATCTGCAAAGTTCTTTTTTGCCATATAAGGTAACATTCACAGGTGTTAGGGATTAGCACCTGGGGATCTTTAAGGGGGGCTACCACATATGAATTCTTCCATGTCAAGGCTTTTCCAGTATTCTCTTAATGTAAAGGGCAAAGAATCACCCCCATATGACTCTTAGCATGTTCAGGTCATTGTGTGGCTAGTTCCTAAATATGTCCTGCTGTGAGGTTGACCCTGGGTGCTTGAGTAGAGCCTCAATATAAAACAAACCTGACAAATATTTAAAACATGGAGAAATGAAGATTTAAAAGTCAGTCAGGGGTCAAAAAGGATAAACTTCCAGTTATAAATAAGTCATGGGAATGTAACATACAGAAAAAAAGTCAGTATGGCCAATATAGATTTCTTCCAAATACAGACCCTAAATTGGGAAAAAATACCATTGTGTGCAAAGGCAGACTCTGAGAACTTTGGCTGTATGGGCATATTGGCAATTACAGGGATAAGGTGTAGACATTTTAGGTAATTTATTAACAATGATTCTATGACAATTGAGATTAATATTAACAAAAAGAAGTTATTGTCAGAAATCTCCAGTAGGGAGAAATCAATTAAGAGCCCATATGAAAATGTTAAATTTAAAGAACATAAATAGGTCTCTCACTGAGATTAGGCTGGGCTTGCATGGTTGATGTCCTGCTCATGAGAAAGAAGTACATGATGTGGGACAATTGCACAGAGGATAAGAAGAGCTTCCAGGAAACAACCTCCAACATTTTCACTTTCAGGGGTTCTAAATATGAGCAAATCTGCCTTTAAAAGTGGCAAATGAGCAAACCAAAGCTCTCACCAATCCAATATAGTCTTTCAAAAGGATCCCAAACTCAAATACCCATTCTGTGCCCCTAGTTCACTGAGGATCTCTGATATCTGAAACTAATGCCCAACCTTAGATACACATTTAAGGAACCCCAAGTCTTTTAACCATGGAGGAAACAAAAAGTGAATGAAAAGTACTGGTCTTAAAAAAAAAAAGTACTGGTCTTCTTTTTCCTAGGGAAGTCAGACAACAAGCCCCATGATAGCAAGAATCATTTCTGTCTCATGTCCTGGTGTTTTCCCAGTCCCAGGCCACATCCTGGAATACAATAGATACTTAGGAATATTTGCTCCACAAATGACTACGTAAAGAAATTATGCCATTTGTGCATACTATCACCAGATTGCTGTAGCTCTTCCATGTCACATCTCCGTATGGGGTCCTCTGAGTGAGGTCCAACCAACCCCACTCCTCCCCAGGGGAAGTCCATAGCCACATACCTGAAGACTGCTGATTCCAATAAAACCACACAGATTCTGGGTCGCCTGGGCGGCTTAGTTGGTTAAGCTCTGACTCTTGATTTCTGCTCAGGTCATGATCTCAAGGTCATGCGATCAAGCCCATCGGGCTCTGCACTAAGCAGGAGTCTGCATGAGATTCTCTCTCTCCTTCTTCTTCTTCTGCCCCTCCCCCTGCTCTCTCTCTCTCTCTCTCTCTCTCTCTCTCAAATAAATGAATAAGAACCACACAGATTCTGTCTCAGTGAGATACCATCTTCTCTAATGTTCATAGGAGGATGATTGAGATGATAACCCTGTGATATGGAGACCTGATTCAGAGGAATTTATTTTATTTTATTTATTTATTCACAACAGCCACACACAGAGAGAGAGGCAGAGACACAGGCAGAAGGAGAAGTAGGCTCCATGCAGGTAGCCCAATGTGGGATTTGATTCCAGACCCCAGGATCACACCCTGAGCCCAAGGCAGATGTTCAACTGTGGAGCCAGCCAGGCATCCTTCAGAGGGAATTTAGATGGGTCTTCTACCCTAAGTCTCAGTGTCCACACTCACTCCCAAGGCAATCTACTGTATCCAGTCTCATAACTCTAAAGCACCTCTAACACATGCCTTCACTTATATTTCCAATACTTGGCTCTGAGTTCTTCCAGACTTATTTCTCTCTTTCTCCAATATTAAGCACAGTCTCCAAAACAATCGGACATGAGCAAAACACTCAATAACTGAAAAATTATTTCCCTGGTGAGAATTTTTTTATTTAAATAAAAATTTATATATTTATTCATGAGAGACACAGACAGAGGCAGAGACAGAGGCAGAGGGAGAAGCAGGCTCCCCAAGGGGAGTCCAATGCAGAACTCGATCCCAGGACCCCAGGATCATGACCTGAACAAAAGGCAGATGCTCAACCACTGAGTTACCCAGGTGCCCAGAACATGAATTTCTTGAGACAAAGACAGATTTATCTCCTTCTGTAGTGTCCACCATAGCACTCAGCAGAATGATCCACAGGGGAAAGGAGTCAGCCTGGATGAGGAGTTGAATGGGAGCATTTCTGTGTAGTCCCTCCCTACCCACAAGTAGCCCAGAGACCTGGCAAAACATGATCAGGAATCCAGGCAGCAATTGCTACAGTCTGTTTCTGGAAACTCCTAGCCAGGCAAAGGAGAAATGTCTACCTGGTGCCTACCTTTTGGAGAAAGATCAAATTCTTATTCACTTGTGACAAATTTGTCACCAATTCAGACATCATTATTTCCTCCCCTGAGTCTTTTTCAGGAGACAGGCAGGCTACGGAGACAGTAGAACCAAAAGAATCTAGGCTTCCCACATTTCATAGTCATAAGCCTGGATGATGCCACTAATTCTGAGCTCTTCCTCTTGCCCTACACAGTCACACACTGTTGTCATAAGAATTCAGGGTAGTCGAGAGGTGCCTGGGTGGCTCAGTCAGCTAAGCATCTGACTCTTGATTTTGGCTCAGGGTGTTGAAATCAACCCCCACGTTGGGCTCCATGCTGGGTCTGGAGCCTGTTTAAGATTCTCTCTCTCTCCCTCTGCCCCTTCCTCTCTCTTAAAAAATTAACTAAAATTTTTTTAATTAAAAAAAAGAATTCAGGGTAGTCACATCTCACTTAGCATCAGAAAAGAAAACTCTTGAGTCTTACTGTCCATGAGGAAGAGATTAACAGTTCCAGCTTGAGAATGTAACTGCTAGTCAACCTCATGCCCCCACCCCCACCCCCCCACCCCTGCCCTGATCCAGTGGTATCCGTTATTTTGTTCATCACCAATCATCAACCAGTGGTAATGCAACTGCCAGGCCACACATGGAAAAGCCTTTTAAAATGCAAAGTGCTCTACTATATTCATATTGAGTATTTTAAAGTGCCATTTCCTGAGGACTCACTATGTGCTAGAGGTCATTCTGAGTACTTTACCTGCATTTGTCCACTTAACTCTTATAATTCTGCCAAGTACATATTATTTCTCCCACTGAATAGCTGAGGAAACTTGGGCATAGAGATGATTATTAACCGAAGACAAATAAGGTTATTAACATGCCTGGGGGAAAGTGGTTGAGACAGAATTTGAATGCAGGTCTATCTGTCTCCAAAGCCTAAATTCTCCTAAGTACTACACTTCTATAAAAACACACTTAAAATTGTGGAATTATTGGGGATCTTGTTATGCCTTAATATACCGTGGAGACGGTCATACAATGTTACTAATCCAAGTGTGCTGTGTGACCCAGCAGTGTGACCTGGGAACATGTTAGAAATGAAGAATCTTGAGTCCCAACCCAGACCTCCTGAATAAAAATGAGCAATATCCTAAACCAGATCCCAAGGGATTTCCCCGTGCATGGTTAAACTGGGGAAGCATTGGCTAGAATTCTGTGCACCATCAAGCACTAGCAAATGAAATGTTCCATTCCCCTCAAATATCCTGGAGCTCCTCCTGCTGGCAAAACACCTGTTTCAAGCTCCAGTGCCTGTATTTAGGCCCTTATCTCTGGCTCATTCATTTATTAAATCCATTCAACTAGCTATATAGAGCTTGCTACACAGAGGCACTGAGAATTCATCAGTGAATGATCACAAACCACAGCACATATGGAGAAGTTACATTCTACTGGTGAAGGGCAGAAATTAGACTAATAATAAATTATATATTGGATGGTGCTAAATTCTGTTGGAAAAACAAAACAGGCTGAGTGAATGAGGTACCAAAGACAAGCACACATCCAAGAGTATCTATATGGAGAGGGAGGACTGATTCTGGGCCAGATAAGATAAACAAATATCTTTCTGAGCAGAAAGATAAGAAACCATTTCACAGAGCACTATTAATCGAGGCCTGGTTTGCTATAAAAAAAATTGTTACTCAATCTGCAAAGCACTAGAATATCGTGGTTTTACAAAATCTCAGGAGAGATTTTTGATGTTGGTCTACTTCAACTTACCCTAACCAGGAGGTGCTGGAGCCAAATAGTTCTTGGCCCTTCCCATCTGCACAGGGCAGAACTTGAGTATCCTTCCAAGATGGAGGGATGCAGGATAGTAAGTGTCTAAAGAGTCACCATGCCAAAAATACCTTCTACTGTTATCCCTCTCCTCATATTTATCATCTCGTCTAATCGAGAGAAAAACATCAGACATACCCAGATTGGAGGACATTCTACAGGATATCTGGGCATACTTCTCAAGACTGTCAAGGTCATAAAAATGAGGAGGGAGTGAGAAACTGTCACAGACCACAGGAAACTGAGGAGAATGGCAACTAAATCCAGTATGGTACCCAGGTTGAATTCTAGAACAGAAAAAGGACATTAATGGAAAAACTGGGAAAACCAAATAAAGTTTAGAGTTTTGTTAATAGCTATGTATCATTGTTGGTTTCTTTGTTTTTGAAAAATATGTCATGGAAATGTAAGATCTTAATAATGGGGGAAATTGTGTAAGGGATGTATAGAATCACTTCCTACTATCTTTGCACCTTTTTTGTAAATCTAAAATGATTTCAAATTAAAGTATTTTTTTAAACAGTTCAAAGACTGGCAAAGGTTACTTGTTGAAGATGGATGGTAAGTGCAAAGTGGAGTCATTGTACTATTTTCTCCACTTTGATGTATGTTTGAGATTATCCATCATAAAAAATATTTTAAAGAAAAATGAGCTTGTTCTGATTCTTTGAAAAATTTAGTAAGATAAACATGTAGCAGAACTAATTAAGAAAAAAAAGGAGAGAAAAGGCATCCTGAAATTAGGATGAAAAGGGAGGAATGGGGCACCTGGGTGGCTCAGTGGCTGAGCATTTGCCTTTGGTTCAGGTCGTGATCCCAGGGTTCTGGGATCGAGTCCTGCATCAGGCTCCCCACAGGGGGCCTGCTTCTCCCTCTGCCTATGTCTCTGCCTCTCTCTGTGTGTGTATCTCATGAATAAATAAAATCCTTTTTAAAAATAAAATTAAAAGGGAAGAAATTTTTATGACTTGAGACATAACAGCTAAATACAAGGTATGAACTTTTTTCTATATACATGCCTTCTTTCCCCTGGATTATTTCAAAGCAAATTCCAGACACCCTATAATTTCTTCTTAGTTAAACGTTAAAGTTACTCCCTAAATAAGAACACCTTTGAAAATAATGACGGTACGATCATTACCACACCTAAAAATTTTACAATTCCAGATTATCAGCAAGTATCCAGTGTTCAAATGTTCCCAATAGTATCATACATTTTTATTTTATTTTTTTACTTAAACTTATTTTTTATTGGTGTTGAATTTGCCAACGTATAGAATAATACCCAGTGCTCATCCCATCATAAAAGGCATTCAAATTGGCAAAGAAGAAGTCAAACTCTCCCTCTTCGCTGAAGACATGATACTCTACATAGAAAACCCAAAAGACCCCACCCCAAGATTGCTAGAACTCATATAGCAATTCGGCAGTGTGGCAGGATACAAAATCAATGCCCAGAAGACAGTGGCATTTCTATACACTAACAATGAGACTGAAGAAAGAGAAATTAAGGAGTCAATCCCATTGACAAATGCACCCAAAAGCATAAGATACCTAGGAATAAACCTAACCAAAGAGGTAAAGGATCTATACCCTAAAAACTACAGAACACTTCTGAAAGAAATTGAGGAAGACACAAAGAGTTGGAAAAATATTCCATGTTCGTGGATTGGAAGAATTAATATTGTGAAAATGTCAATGTTACCCAGAGCAATTTACACGTTTAATGCAATTCTTATCAAAATACCATGGACTTTCTTCAGAGAATTGGAACAAATTATTTTAAGATTTGTGTGGAATCAGTATCATACATTTTTAAATGAATTGTGTGAATAAAGATACAAATAAGTCTCACATGTTATACTTGGTTGATATCTTTCTTAAATTTCTTAATATAAATAATAGTGAAAGGGAATAGAAGGGAAGGGAGAAGAAGTGGGTGGGAAATATCAGAAAGGGAGACAGAACATAAAGACTCCTAACTCTGGGAAGCGAACTGGGGGTGGTGGAAGGGGAGGAAGGCGGGGGAGGGTGGGGGTGAGTGGGTGGTGGGCACTGAGGGGGGCACTTGATGGGATGAGCACTGGGTATTGTTCTGTATGTTGGCAAATTGAACACCAATAAAAAATAAATTTAGTATTAAAAAATGTCTTAATCTATGTATTCCTTATCCACCTCTTTTATCCCTCCTTGCATGTATTCATTGATGAAAAGAGATAGTCTTGAAGAAATTCCAAATTAATGTATTTGGAATGAATTTGTATTTGGAAATTCATTTGTTAGTTTATAACATAGTGTTAGTTTACACGTTCCTCTGTTTTCTACATTTCTGGTCAATTGGTGGTTAGATCTATTGATAAGATTCTGATTCAACTTTTTGTCACTTATGTTATTTATGCTACAGAGATTTTGTAACCAATGTGCTTTCACTGGTTTGGGATGTTGGGTTGTCATTTTTTGTGATTTTATTAGTAATTGGTGGTTATTGCCTAGTTACACTAAGTCAAAATAGTCTGCAAAATAATTATATTCTATCACTCTTCTTCGCTTGTTAAGAAAGTACTTTTATAGAGAAAAGCTTTATCTCATCAACTATTCAGTTATCTTTGGTCAAAAATCATACAAGAAAAGCAGAATAAATGTTTTTTCTCCCCTTTATTTAAGCAAATCTTCAATTAATGAAGTGTTTTATGAGCATCTCCAAATGTGACATAAGGGTTGTTTTTATATCAATATGAACTCTTGGATTTAAATATATTTGAGGTGCTTTGATCCATCACAGTTATCCCTAATGATGCTCAAATTGTCCTATCTTTCACCAGTGGAAACTTCTTCAGTTGGTTTCTGAGTTCTTTTTGACATGACTATAGTAGTCTTTGAAAGCTTCCTAGCTAGCTGGAATAACATGATGGTCCAATATCATTTTATACACTTCCTACTACAGTCATAAAATCACTCCCTCATTGCTTTTAGTAAGTAATGGTATGTATAGGTTCTCATCCCAGCATCCCTGGGAATGCTCAATGCCACTGCATTGATTTTGCTTCTAAGTCTTTTCCACAAACAGAGCTAGAAAATAAATACTTTTTTAATAAATTAATTTTTATTGGTGTTCAATTTACCAACATACAGAATAACACCCAGTGCTCATCCCATCAAGTGTCCCCCTCAGTGCCCGTCACCCATTCACCCCCATCCCTCGCCCTCCTCCCCTTCCACCACCCCTAGTTCGTTTCCCAGAGTTAGGAGTCTTTATGTTCTGTCTCCCTTTCTGATATTTCCCACACATTTCTTCTCCCTTCCCTTATATTCCCTTTCACTATTATTCATATTCCCCAAATGAATGAGAACATACATTGTTTGTCCTTCTCTGATTGACTTACTTCACTCAGCATAATACCCTCCAGTTCCATCCACGTTGAAGCAAATGGTGGGTATTTGTCGTTTCTTTTTTAATCATAAAATACATAATGAGTCACATTGATATTTACATTTTTTTATTTTGAGTGTAGTTAACTTACAGTGATGTACTAGTTTTAGGTGTACAATATAGTGATTCAACAGTTCCATATATTACTCAGTACATATCAAGATACATATCAAGATAAGTGTACTTTTGGGATGCCTGAGTGGCTCAGCCAGCTAGGCATCTACCTTTGGCTCAGGTCATGATCCCAGGATACTGGGATCAAGCCCTATGTTGGGCTCCTTGCTCAGTGGGGAGTCTACTTCTCCCTCTTCCTCTGCCTGCTACTCCCCCTGCTTGTGCTCTGTGTGTGTGTGTGTCAGGTAAATAAATAAAACCTTTTAAAAAAAGAATAAGTGTGCTCTTAATTCCCTTCAATATTTAACCCATCCCCCCACAACCTCTCCTCTGGTAACCATCAGTTTGTTCTTTATAGTTAAGAGTTCTGGTTTCCTGGTTTGTCTTTTGTTTCTTTCCTTTGTTCATTTGTTTTGTTTCCTAATTCCATATATGAGTGAAATCATTTGGTATTTGTCTTTCTCTGCCTGGCTTATTTTGCTTAGCATTATACTCTCTAGCTTCATCCACATCATTGCAAATGGCAAGATTTGATTCTTTTTTATGGCTGAATACTATTCCAGTGTGTGTGTGTGTGTGTGTGTGTGTGTGCACATGTGCACTTCTTCTTTATCTATTCCTCTATCCATGGCCACTTGGGCCACTTGCATACTTTGGCTATTGTAAATAATGCCACAATAAACAGGAATGCGTACATCCCTTTGAATTAATGTTTTCATATTCTTTAGATAAATACCCAGTAGGGCAATTACCAGATCATACAGTAGTCCTATTTTTAATTTTTTTGAGGAACCTCCATACTTCTTCCATAATGGCTGCACTAGCTTGCATTCCCACCAACAGTGCATGAGTGCTCCTTTTTCTCCATATCTTCACCAACATTTGTTGTTTCTTGTGTTGTTGATTTTAGCCATTTTGACTGGTGTGAGGAGATATTTTATTATAGTTTTGATTTGCATTTCCCTGATAATAAGTGATGTTGAGCATCTTTTTAAGTGTCTATTGGCCATCTGTATGTCTTCTTCGGAGAAATGTCTGTTCATGTCTTCTGTCCATTTTTTAATTGTATTATTTGGTGTGGGTTTTTTGGTGTGGAGTTTCGTAAGTTCTTTATATGTTTTGGATACTAACCTTTTATCCAATATGTCATTTGCAAATATCTGGCCCCATTCACTAGGTTGCCTTTTAGTTTTGTTGGTTGTTTCCTTTGCTATGTAGTTTTTTTATTTTGATGTAGTTCCAATAGTTTATTTTTGCTTGGTTATTTCCTTTGGTTCAGGAGATATATCTAGAAAAATGTTGAGGCTGGTTTTGTGGGCTAATATGATCTATTCTGAAGAATGTTCCATGTACACTTGAAAAGAATGTGTATTTTGCTGTTTTAGTATGGAATGGTCTGAATATATGTTAAATCCATCTGGTCCAGTGTGTCATTCAAAGCCCCTGTTTCCTTTTTGACTTTCTGTATGGATTATCTGTCCATTGATGTAAGCGGGGTGTTAAAGTCCCCTACTATTATTGTATCACTGTCCATTATCTCCTTTATGTTTGTTATTAACTGCTTTATGTATTTAGGTGCTCCCATGTTAGGTGCATAAATATTTATAATTGTTCTATCTTCTTGCTGGATTGTCCCCTTTATTATTATAAAGTGTCCTTTGTCTCTTAAGTCTTTTTGTAAAGTCTATTTTTTCCAAAATAAGTATTGCAACTGCAGTTTTTAGAACTTTTTTTAAAGGATTTTATTTGTTTATTTGAGAAGACAGAGAGAGCATGAGCTGGGGGAGGGGTGGTTAGGCAGAGGGAGAAGCAGATTCCCTGTTGAGCAGGGAGCTTAGCATGGATCCTAGGACCCTGGGATCATGACCTGAGCTGAAGGCAGACACATAACTGACTGAGCCATCCAGGTACACCCCCAGCTTTCTTTTGACATCCATTTGCGTGATCTCCATCCCCTCACTTTCATTCTGCAGATGTCTTTTGATCTGAAATGAGTCCCTCGTAGGCAGCATATACATGGGTCTTGCATTTTTTTTATCCATTCCTTTTTCTTAGATTTTATTTATGAGAGAGAGAGAGAGAGAGAGAGAGAGAGAGGGAGGGAGAGAGGCAGAAACACAGGCAGAGGGAGAAGCAGGCTCCATGCAGGGACCCTGATGTGGGACTCGATCCCGGGATTCCAGGATCATGCCCTAGGCCGAAGGCAGGCACTAAACTGCTGAGCCACTCAGAGATCCCCCTGGCTTTAAGATTTTAAGGTTAATTGTGCATTCACTAATTTTATGAACACAATGTATCAATATATTATTCTCTCATGACTTCAGAATTTTATGTCATCACTAGAAAGGACTTCACTCTAAGATAATAATAAATATTTTCCCATTTTTTTCCTTCTCACACACTGATGGTTCTATTTTTATGTTTAAATCTTTAATCCGCCTGGAATTTATTTTAGTGTAGGAAGTAAGAGGGAGTTCTAACTTTACTGTTTCCTGGTAAATGGCATGAAATACTTCCTTCAGCTGATGAACTGGTATGCTTTTTCCTCGCAGACAATACAAATCACATAACTGATTCCATTTCCCCTTTTGCTATTGTGGTAGGAAGATCAGAGACAAATTCACAGTTAAGTACAGAAGTGAATTTCATACCTACATTCCAATTTTCCCTGATATTAATCTTCTATTTGTTTGCATTTTTTGTGATCCTGCCTTTATTTTTCAATTTTATGAGATGTATTCTTATCAGGTTCCAAATATCCAGTAGAAAATAAAGTAGGCAGTAAATGAACACCTAAGCTCTAACTCATCTGGGCCTCAGTCATTTCTTGCTCTTCCTTCCTTGGCTGGGAGGGAGAGAAATTACAAATAGAGATGAGAGACACAGTCTGCCTCATGTCTCCCAGAAGCACCAGCCTGAAAACACCCACCCATAACCCAGGTAAGAAATCACCAGTGGAAGCTTGGGAGGCTCACATACTTAGGCCCACTAACCCTAACATATGTATTAGTGATTCACAGGGTTGTATAGTGCTGACATGATTGGAGTTGGCAAGCTTTTCCTGTAAAAGGCCAGATAGTAGATACTTTAGGATTTTCAGGCTAAATGGTCTCTTTGGCAACTACTCTGCCGGAATAAGCATGAAAGCATCCACAGACAATAAGTAAATGAGTACAGCTATGTTCCAATAAAACTTTATTATTGGACACTGAAATTTGAATTTTATGTAATTTTCAAATGACACAAAATATTTTTCTTACTTTTTTCAAGTATTTAAAAAAGTGAAAACAGTTTTCTTAGATTGCAGGCTGTAGAAAAACATCAAGGGTCAGCAAACTCTTCCCTGATGCAGAGCTTGGATGAGGAAGTTTATCAGGAATATGTACAATTGTCAGCTAATACTTGATTGACAATTCAGTGACCTCCTTTAGATCAATAATTCTACATCTAGAAATTTATTACAAGGAAATAATTTTGTAAATTATTTTTTGTATAATTTTGTAAACAATTACAAATAATTAACAAATACAAAACAAAAACAAATACAAAAAATTATTTTGTATAATTTTGTAAACAAAAATCTGAAACCGAAGACTGTTATCCCATCCTGGATTATAACAATAAAAAAAAAAAACTGGGACACATCCAAACATCCAATAGCATAGGAAATGGTTCAAAATTCTGAGGCCGGGGCAGCCCAGGTGGCTCAGCGGTTTAGCGCCGCCTTCAGTGCAGGGCCTGATCCTGCAGATCCAGGATCGAGTCCCACATCAGGCTCCCTGCATGGAGCCTGCTTCTCCCTGCCTGTGTCTCTGCCTCTCTCTCTCTCTCTCTGTCTCTCATGAATAAATAAATAAAATCTTTAAAAAAAATTCTGAGGCCATCCAAAACATGGAATGCTATGCAGCCATGACAACAATTACCATGTGGTTCAGAAAGGGAAAAAGCAAATGGGGTCAAATACTAATATTTGGCAAGTCCAAATGCAGGCTCTATGGGTGTTCACTGCCAACTTTTCTGTAGGTTTAAAATGTCAAAATAAAGTTGGTAACATGTTTTTAAAAAGTAAAAAATGGGGGCACCTGGGTGGCTCAGTCAGTTAAGCGTCTGCCTTCTGCTCAGGTCATGATCCTAGGGTCTTAGGATCAAGCCCCAAGTTGGGCTCCTTGATCAGCTGGGAGTCTGCTTCTCCCTCCGACCCTTCCCCTGGTGCATGTATGCTCTCTCTCTCTCAGATAAATAAATAGAACCTTTTCTTTAAAAAGTAAAAAATGTTTTATGAAATGTAAGTTAATAGATTTGCACAGACCTATCTTCAATTCTTCAGAACTCTGTGTTGTTTTGTGTTAAAGATAATAAACATGGGGGGAACCCTGGGTAGCTCAGCGGTTTGGCACCTGCCTTCAGCCCAGGGCATGATCCTAGAGTCTCAGGATCGAGTCCCACATCGGGCTTCCTGCATGGAGCCTGCTTTTTCCTGTGTCTCTGCCTTTCTGTCTCTCATGAATAAATAAACAAAATCTTTAAAATATATAAATAAAGATAATAAACATAACACCTCTTTTTTTCCCCATAGGAAAATGGTATAGATTAACTCAATAATAGTTGTCTAACTACCTGGTGTCTATTTCAATCACACCAAATGTAATTTTAACTATATGTAATATTTGAAGATTTACAAAAAAAAACATTTTAAAAAATTACATGTCCTTTCCAATCATCTTGTTCTTAGGGCAAAGAAAAGCTTGACGTGCTTAGGTTTTGAGCATTTGAAAGAAAAACTTGCCTTTACACACAAAACACACAAAGTATGTGAGAAGACATCACTGGCATGAGTGGGGGCTCTCGGCCCTATAGGCAGGCATAGCATTTGAGGGATTTGGTATCTGTGTTCTCCTTCAGGCTCAGCCAAGACTTGCTGGGTATGATGCTATTATTTGAAAATGTAACATGGGAAATAAATTCATTAACTTGAGTGCATACAAATAAATAAAAGTTTATACATTTAAATAAAGACTCAGGAACATTTCTAACTACAGAATAGCCGATCTTGAGCAGAGGACTTCAGCGACCCGCCACCTGATGCCTCTATTAGACGAGGTAATAGACATAGTGTTTTGTCAATATCTGCTTGGATCCTAGTTATGGATGGCAGGTTGCAAACTGGAGTTACCAAAGCTGAGTTTCCGAGAATCTGTCTCCGTTTAAAAAAAAATTTTAATGCTCACAATCATTCCCATTACTGGGAATCAAACCCAAATCTCCCGTGCGAAAAATCAAAATCCATGGCGACAGTTCCCGGGATGTACTCTCCTTTTTACAAACCAGAACCAGAACCAATTCTTGCCCGTCTGCTTCCGAAGCTCTGACTTTTAAATACTGAACGCTTCTCTCTCCCCCCTCCACTTGTGCGCCCCGCCTCCCCCAGGAACCCGCCAAATCCCATTAAGGCCCGCCCCCGCGAGCCACGCTCAGTCCCCACAGGCTCCGCGCTGCCCTGTTCCCACGCCGCGCGGCCAGGAGTACACTCTGTGGATTCCCTAAAGCCCCGCCCTCCTCTCCTCCGCTTCGCCCCTTTCCAGCCCTTCAGAACCGCCTTTCCCACCCGGCTATTCGGTTGGCCCGCGCCCTTGTAGTACGTCATTCACCCGCGCCACCCGGAAGCCATGGTTTATAGCAACCGTTCTTATTGCCGGCGGCTCTAAGGTGAGGGCCGCGTTTGGGTGTCCCTGGGTGGCAGAGTCCCAGAGTTGGGAGGGGCAGAAGGCGGAACCCCCGGCCGGAGGCGAACGAGCCCACTCCCGCTGTTGAGGGGGTGCAGATGTACTGTGCCTGAGGCCAAACTGTGTGGTCAACGTGGTCTGCTCCGCTCCCCATTCCTCAGGAGCCCATCATGGCGACGCCCCCTAAACGGCGGGCGGTGGAAGTCACGGGGGAGAAAGTGCTGCGCTATGAGGCCTTCATCTGTGACGTGCTACAGCAGGACCTGCGGTGAGTGGCAGCGTGGAGGGCCGGACGTGTGGAAGGTTCCACGTGGGGGGGCGGGGCGTCCAAAGTCAGGGTCTAGCCTTCTGATTGGTGGGGGAGGCATTTGGAGTCCAGCCCCGTGCGCGGATCCGGCGAGGAGGAGCGACATCCGGGGTGCTACTGGGCTGGGATGTGGCGGTTCTTGTAGAGGGTGTGTCCGCGCCTGTCTGGCCTCCCATCTCACTTAGCCTTGGAGCTAGATTCTAAAGCGGGAGTTCTTAGGTTCGAATCCTTGGCTTGGCCCCTTCGCCATCTGTGTGAAGACGTTGTACCCTGCCTCGCCTTTGTGTGCCTCAGTTTTCTTATCTGTGAAATGGGGAAGTTCATGGAACCTTCCTCATGGGGTGGTTTTGAGTTTTTAATGTATTCCCCCCTTGTAAAGGATTTAATGTGACTACTAGGGGCTCTATGAGTATTAAAAATTGTTACTATCACTATTAATCTGAGCAGGAAGTAGAGTATTCAGAAGCAGAATAATGAACATCCTGAAAGGGATGGAAGATTTTTCTAGGGTGAGAATGGGACACTTTTTTTTTTTGAGAATGGGACATCCTGATTGGACGGAATGTGATAATAGTACTAATAAATAATAGCTAATACATATATAGAGCTTAGTTTTTGGTTAGGCGCGATTGTAAGTGCTTTGTAGTAAACAGTTCTCTTTTAATGACTTTGTGAGGTAATACTTGTCCCTTTTTTAAGGGATAGGGATCCCTTAAAAAAAGATAGGGAAATTGACTCCTAAAGAGAAAATGAGTCCTAAAGAATTTGCTGAAGTCACACAACTAGTAAAAAGGAGAGCCTAGATTCAAACCCAAGCAGTCTGACTCACAATTCAAATCAACTTCTGCACTAAAATGCTTCTTTAAGGCATGGTGACATGAGGGTCTCAGTCATAATATGAGGTATTCTGACAGGTCCAGGGCTTCCTGTTGGTCACCATTTTCCTCTTGTCCCATCAGAAAAGTGCTGGACCATCGCGACAAGGTATATGAGCAGCTGGCCAAATACCTTCAACTGAGAAATGTCATTGAGCGACTTCAGGTAAAAACAGCCAAGGTTAGGGACCATTTTGATGTGTTTGGGCAAGGGAGGGGGATGGGAGGAGAGACCCCAGACCAAAACCTGTCAGCTGACCTGAAAGGTGACCACTGACCCCTACCTCTTTTTCCCTGGCCCCACAGGAAGCTAACCCCTCGGAGTTATATATGCAGGTGGATTTGGGCTGTAACTTCTTCGTTGACACAGTTGTGTGAGTGTCTACCTGCCCCTCTGAGCCCACAGGGCTCAGCTTCCCCCTTCCTTCATGCAACAAATATTTTTTTGAGTATTTGCTATGTACCAGACACTGTGCTAGGTGCCGGGGATGTGACAGTGAATCGAATAGGACAAAACCCCTGCCCTCTCAGAGCTTCTAATTTGGGGAAGGTGGGAGGAGTGGAGTAAAAAAAAATTGCCAATAAACTGTATAGTATGCTAAACAGTAATAAAGACTTCCCCCACTTCCTCTAACCATTGTTTCCTCAGCCCAGACACTTCACGAATCTATGTTGCCCTCGGATATGGTTTTTTCCTGGAGTTGACACTGGCAGAAGCTCTCAAGTTCATTGATCGTAAGAGCAATCTCCTCACAGAGTAAGTCCATTCTATGAAGTGTCTAAAATACCACCATTTGCAACACCCTTTTCCCTTTCCCCATGGCTCTCTGAGATGATAGATACTTAAGGGCCCATTTCTCCTCCTCCCCAGGGCTAGGGCTGAGGAAAGTAGAGATGCAAAGCTCAGCCCCAAGAATAGCACATAGGAAGCACTCAATAAATGGTCTTGGTATTGTTCATTCACACACACATTTGTTGGCTGTTCTATGCCAGGTTCTGTACTTGGCAGTAGAGAGGCCGCAGTGAACGAGACAGAAGGGTTCCTTGAGGGCCTAATTTTGACCAGATCCAGGAGGTTTTGCCCTATAAATCAATAACAGTAAAACAAGTTACCTCCGATTTCACCTCCTCCTAATTTTCTTGCTCCTTCACTGTGCTCTCACCACACTGATCTTCCTGGGCTTCTTGAAACACCCTCAGAGTGATCCCACCTTAGGGTAACTGTGCTCTCTGCCTATAACATGCCTGGGTACATGCATAGCTTCCTTTTTCCTAACTCAGTTTAAGTCTTTTTTTCATAGTTTTTTTAAAGATTTATTTATTTATTCATGATAGACACAGAGAGAGAGAGGCAGAAACATAGGAGGAGGCAGAAGCAGGCTCCATGCAGGAGACCGACGCGGGACTCGATCCCGGGACTCCAGGATCGCGCCCTGGGTGGAAGGCAAGCGCTAAACCGCTGAGCTACCCAGGGATCCCCAGTTTAAGTCTTTTTTTAAAAAAAATTTCAATTTGCCAACATATAGTATATAGTTTAAGTCTTTCTTAAATGTCACCTCCTCAACGAGGCTGTCTGTAACCTAACTTTAAAATTGCAACCCCTGGGGGCACCTGAGTGGCTCAGTTGGTTGAGCATCTGACTCTTGGTTTTAGCTCAAGTCATGATCTTGGGGTCGTGGGATCCAGCCCCATGTCAGGCTCTGCGCTCAGCAGTGAGTCTGCTGGGGATTCTCTCCCTCTGCCCTTCCCCAGGCATGTGCTTGTGCTCTCTTTCTGTCTCTCTCTCTCAAATGGGTAAAATCTTTTTTAAAAAATTGCAGCCCCTGGCACTCCTCATTCCCCTCCCTTGTTCTACTTATGACCTCTTAATGTTTGCTGTGAAATTTACTTCTTTCTAAAATTCCTTGCCTTCACCCATTAGGATGTAAGCTTTACAAAGGGAGATATTGGGATGCCTGGGTGGCTCAGTGGTTGAGCATCTGCCTTTGCCTCCAGAGTTGCTGGATTGAATCCCACATCAGGCTCCTTCATGGAAGCCTGCTTCTCCTCCCTCTGCCTGTATTTCTGCCTCTCTCTGTGTCTCTCATGAATAAATAAATAAAATCTTTAAAAAAACAAAAACAAAGGGAGATATTTTGTCTATATTCGCAAGTGACCAGAATAGTACATAGCATATAGTAGGTACTCTGTTTGTTGAATGAATTTAAAAGGGTATCCTAGGAACAGATTGAGGGGGGATTGAAGCACATCTCTGGTGGTGGAGAGGAAGGTAATGTAGGGAGAAAGTATGGGCTGCTCCAGTTGAGTTTAAGGCTTTGTGCAGGGAAGGGAAATTGGGAGTGTGGATGAGAGGTTTGAAATGTAGCCAGGAAAGGCCTTCCGGGGAAGTGACATTTGAGTCTCTTGGTTGAGTGAACAAGCCATTGGGGCTTTGTGGGGAGAGCATTACAGGCAAGGGGACCACTGTGAGTGCCGTGTTAGCAGAATTGCCAAGATTGGCAAACATGCCACGAGAGGGGATACCAAGCAAAACACTTAGATTAATACCATCTTACAAGAGTGAATACCACTGATCTAAAATGCCTTCTAGGTTCTGTTTATGCCTACATTCATTTATTCCAGAGTTGCTTCTCTTCTGGTTTTAGTAATTCTTCTCTTTTCAAACCTTTCTAAGGTTTCCAAGTGTTAGTAGACCCAAAAGAGCCTCAGATCTGCTGAAATTTCTTTTTTAAGATTTTATTTACTTATTTGAGAGACACAGAGTGAGAGAGAGAATGAGCCGGGTGAGGGGCAGAAGGAGAAGCAGACTCCACTGAGCGGGGAGCCTGATGTGGGACTGGATCCTGGAACTCCAGGATCATGACCTGAGCTGAAGGCAGACACTCAAGTGACTGAGCCACCCAGGCGCCCTCTGCCGAGATTTCTAAATCTTGGTGATCAGACCAATTAGTGAAGGGGTCAAGGGGCCTGCTTTCATGGGCCAACACAGTTCTGAACTAGTGGTCATTCAGACCACATCCATTTTTTTTTATAACAGAGCTTTCCTTGTTATGTCACAGAATTCCTGAGCCTTTCAGATAGAGATTTTCATTTTTTGAGACTTGATATCTCTCCCCAAAAATGTATTTAAATTGTCAGTGCCTTCCCACTTGTCTGGTCTTTTTGATATATTGACTTGGTTTATTGGAATGAGAAATGTGATTGGATCCCTTATTACTTTATTATCATTAGGAGGGCTTCCTAGAAGTTTAATCATCCTAGGAGATGAAGATTTGAGTCTGAGTAGCTCACTCTCCTCTTTAAAATATTTTGTTATTTGGGACACACCTTGAACTAACTTTCTTTCGGGTTATTTTATGCAACCAAAAGGACTGTCAGCCATTCTTTCTTTTAGCACATTTCTTTGGGGGAGTGGGAGTATCAGATCTGTGTGTATATTCTTTCCTGATTATATAGAAAGGAGTACACATCCACAGACATGTAACTCTAGAAGAGACAGAATAGGGGCACCTGTCTGGCTCAGTAGCTGGAGTGTGTGACTCTATCTTAGGGTTGTGGGTTCAAGCCCTACATTTGGTGTAAAGATTGCTTAAAAATAAAATCTTTTTTTAAAAGGAGAGAGAACAGACAGTAACCATTTGAGTATTTATACTGCTTTACCTATTAAATCAGTAGCAAAAAATGAAGCATCTCCTGTGTGTTACAACTAGCATTTGGTGGACTTTGTATTTTTCTCCTTTTTTATTTTTTTAATTTTTTTAAAATTTATTTATGATAGTTACAGAGAGAGAGAGAGAGATGCAGAGACATAGGCAGAGGGAGAAGCAGGCTCCATGCACCGGGAGCCTGATGTGGGATTCGATCCCAGGTCTCCAGGATCGCGCCCCGGGCCAAAGGCAGGCGCCAAACCACTGCGCCACCCAGGGATCCCTTTTTCTCCTTTTTAAAAAGTGTTGCAACTCATAGCCTTTCCTAGACTAAGCTTGTACCATTAACTAATTTTGTTCTCTTTATTGATGTTCAGATTGTCCTTAGAAGTCAATCAGGTTCATTACTCTGTTCTTTGAATTACTACCCCAGATATTCTTGAAAGCATCCCTGTTCTCGGGCAACAGTGCCATGCTTCATTGATTTCTTGTCTTTAAACATAGACTCAAACCATCTCCTGAGGACTTCAGGTTCCTTTGAATGGAGTAGTCTATTCAGTTATTTATTCAGCATATGTTGGTGCCTACTATGTGCTGCATACTGTTTGGTTCCTGGGGATACAGCAGGGAACAAAGCAGATCAGTCTGTGTTCTCCGCCCTTACATAGCTTACATTCTAGTCAGGGGAGTCAGACAATAAAAAAAGAAGTAAATGATGTAGTAGGTCACAGGTTGGCAGTGCTACAGAGAACAGCCCGGAATGGAGAGGAGAAACATTCCCCGGAAAAAATTTTTTATGACTTTGTATGATGACAAATGGTAATTAGTTTTACTGTGGTGATCGTTTGACAGTGCATCCAAATATCTGATCATTATATTATACCCCTGAAACTAAGGTTACATGTTAATTATACTTTAGTAATTAAAAAAAGGAGGAGTGCCTGGATGGCTCAGTTGGTCAAGCTGCCAACTCTTCTGCTCAGCTCTTGATCTAGGCTCAGGGTCCTGGGATCAAGCCCCATGTTGGGCTGGGGGGGGTCTGTGCTCAGCGGGGAGTCTGCTTGAGGTTTCTCTGTCCCTTTCTGTCACTACCCTCTCTCTCTCAAATAAATAAATCTTTAAAAAAAATTTAAATAGGAAAAGAAACATTGCCTAGGATGGAGCAGTTGCAATTTTAAACAGAATGCTTGATTGGCTGTAGGGTGTGAAAGTTTTGGGCTGAACAACTGGAAGGATGGAGTTGCCATTATCTGAGAGGGAGAAGATAGAGGAGGAGCAGATTTGCAGAGGAGGACCAGGAGTTCAACCTAGGACCAGTTAAGTATGAGGTGCTTATTAAACAGTGAAGTGGAGTTTTTGAAGATAGAGTTAAAACTCCCAAGGCTGGAGAAGGGTCTGAACTGAAAATATAAATCTGGAAGATACCAATATCTTGGTATTCAAGATACGGGTTCATAGTGCTGTATTTTTTTCCATTTTAACATTCTATGTTGTTACCTTCTACTCTCCTTACCATATCTAATTTGCCTTCTACTTGAACAGATAGCTGAGCACAACAATGTCTGCCTCCCTTAGGACAGTATCAAGACCCTGTGTAAACTAGCCCCTTCCTACCTCTGGGACCTTTTCTTGGACCACTTTCCTTCCACCAGTCACTTAATTCCTAACACCCTGACTTCCTGACTGGTCCTCCAAAAGCTCCTTCCTGCCTTGTAGCCTTTTTGGGGAAAAGACCCTCCTACTGTTTAACTCTTACTCATTCTTCATTCCTCAGAAGGGCCTTCCTTAGCCCTTTGTATCAATTAGGATTCTGTTGGCTGAGTCTGATCCCAATCAGCTTAGAAGATAGAAGGAATTGGGGTGCCTGGGTGGCTCAGTCAGTTCAGCGTCTGGCTTCAGCTCAGGTCATGATCCCAGGTTCCTGGAATTGAGCCTGCTTCTCCCTCTCCTTGCTGCTCCCCCTGCTTGTGTTCTCTCTCTCTCTTTCTGTCAAATAAATAAATAAAATCTTTTAAAAAAAGAAGATATAAGGAATTGACCGGTATATGTAACTCAGCAGTCAAGGGCCAGAGTGGTTTGAGGCAACTCCACCTTTCCAGTTGCTTAGGCCTTGGCATCTTCCTTAAGTCCTCTCTCTCACAGCTGACATTCAACCATTTGGTAAATCCTGTTGACTCTACCTTCAAAATATATTACAAATGCAGTCACTAATCATCACCTCAGCTGCTGACACTGCAGTCTAAGTCTCCATTCTTTCACCTGGGCTATTACAGTAGCTTTCCCACTGGACTTCCTGCTTCCACACTAGCTCTCCTTATCCTCAGTCCTCCACACAGCAACCAGATGAATCCTCTTAAACCCTGGTCAGTGGGGCACCTAGGTGGCTTGGTCAGTTAAACAGTTAAGGGTCCAATTTCAGCTCAAGTCATGATCTCAGCAACCCGGGATTGAGCCCCATATCAGGGGTTATACCCTTAGTAGGGAGTCTGCTTCTCCCTCTCCCTGTAGCCGGACAGGAGCCCTCCCTCTGCTCATGCACACACATGTGCTCTCTGTCTCTCTCTCAAAGAAAATATTTTTTAAAAAACCCTTGTCATTTCACATTCCTTTTCTGATCAGAAGCCTCCCTTGGCTCCAATCTCACGTAGAGTAAACGTCAAGAGTCCTCACCATGGCCTTGTGAGTTTTACATGATCTGCCTCCCCACCTTATCTCTCTGACCTCACCTTCTACAGTTTCCCCTTCCCTTATTCTTCTTCAGCCATGCCAGCCACTTTGCTGTGCTTCAAACATGCCAGGTACACTCCTACCTCATCATTTTTCAATGTGTTGGGCCTTGTGTCTGGAACATTCATCTTCCATCTATCCTCATGATCATCTTCTTTAACTCTTTATGCAAATGCTTCTCGCACAGCCATTTGTAAGTGCTCTCATTAGAATTGCAGCCCCCACTCCTGCACTCATCCTCTCTTATCATTTAACTTTTTCATTTTACTTATAACCCTCTGAAATACTCTATATGTTATTCCATAATTTGTCCCTCTTAACGAGAACTTGAGCTCCATAAGGCTGAGATTTTTGTCTGTTGTGTTTGCTGTTATCTCCCAGTACCTAAAATTGCCTGGCATAGAGTAGGGATTCAATAAATTTCTTTGAATCAGTGCAGCCCAGATGGTGGCCAGGCATCTCTGCATAGGAGCAGGTCAAGTAGTAACATGTCCTACCACCTGCCATGTGGAAATCATCCAGGACATAGGCAGTTCTTGAAGTGATGAGGAAAAATCATCTTCATGAGCCTAAGTGGGGCCCACTTGGCCCTTTCTTGTTTCTTTTCTCCAGGCTCAGCGACAGTCTCACCAAGGACTCCATGAATATCAAGGCCCATATCCACATGTTGCTAGAGGTGAGAGCACCTCACCCCATTCCCAGACTCTGTCTCCAAATGTATTCAGGGTGGTGTGACCCGACGAAGGGAGAGAGCCAGGGATGGGAAGGACCATCTTCCTCTCTAAGCAGGAACCAGGCTGGCTCTGAGGGAGGGGAGGTCAGAGCAAGCCTGGGCTGAGGCCTAGACAATCTCTGTTCAATCTCTTCTATCCTCTTTTTCAGGGGCTTAGAGAACTACAAGGCCTGCAGAATTTCCCGGAGACACCTCACTATTGACTTCTTCCCGCCTCCGTAGACATTAAAGAGCCTGAATGCCTTTGAGTCACATGGCCCTTCTTTCCCCACCTCAACCCTTTGCTGTTTGCTAAGGTGCCCTGTTTCTAAAGCACGAAGTTACCAGGAACCCCAGAGAGCCAGTCTCTATGTGGAACCTTTAAAGGACCCCTGAAGTCCCGCCTCCAGCCTGTTGCCTGGCAGCATTTGCCACTTGACTTTCTGCTCTGCCCTCTTTTCTGTCGCCTTGGCAACCTGGGCCTCCCACCTGACCCTTCTATCTTCCTGGACGTAACTGTCTTAATCATAGAGAATGGGCTGATTCAGGGTGGAGGTTTGTTCCCAAGACAGTCAGCCTTTCATTCCTGGCCCTAAAGTTTGCCCCTCTCCCCCACCCTAATCATTACTGGGGTACCTTAGATTACACCCACGCCCGTCTTGTTCCAACCTTGGCCTCACCCGGCTTCTAACTAATTTCAGCTTCCACCAATGGGCGCAGAGCCTGATCCCGCCCTCCCCGGGCCGGCCCCTATTTTAGGTTGAGTCTAGTTTCCGCCAATCATTGCAGAGCCAGGTTCTGCCCCCTTATAACTGGCTGAGGCTCAACGCTGACCTCCTCTTAGGCTTTAGTTTCCGCCACTCAACGCTCCTTTGCGTGCCTGGCCGCTGTCCAACCCTATCTCTGCTGTCCTAAACTCGTCTTTTCTACCCAATCACGAAGGAGTTATCCTCCCACCTACGCACAGTCCTGGCCCGACCCCCTCCCAGCCTGCCGCTACGCCCACTTCCATATAAGTCCCGCTTCCGCTGGGCAGCGTGGAGTGCAGCACCGCCCAGTTGGTGTTTTGGCAGCTGTCTGGAGTCCCTAGTCCGCCAATCAGTAGAAAGCAGAGTCCATCCGCCCCTATCCTCGGAGGCCGTCTTCCATGCGGGCCAATTATTATCAGGCAGGCGCCCCCAGAATCTTGTCAATCGCCCACAGGCTGTCAGCCTTGGGCCAATCAGCGTGAAGCGCCAGCGGGGCCCAGCACGCCCCCTCGGAACCCAGGCGGCTATCTGCGTTCCATCAGTTCTCTTCGGGCCAATCATGGCCTAGCTCTGCGGGGCAGGGCCCGCCTCCCCAACCCTGGAAGCCGCGCGGTCGAGCCAAGGCGCTGTGTCCAATCAACCAGCCGCGGAATGCTCGGCTCCTCCTCCAGAGGCCCACGTGAGCCGTGAGGAAACGCAGGGGCGGCTTCTAGGTGCTGCCGCCACCGCCGCCGCCGCCGCCGCCGCCGCTGCCGCTGCCGCCACCTCGGAGCCCGGGCCTGGGGGGCGGTGGGGCTGCGCATGGAGCCCCCGCCCCCCGGAGCTGCCAATACTGCCACTGCGCTACACACAGGTGAGCCCGGGGCCTGGAGGGTGGAGGGCCCGTCCGTGACCCCACGTATCCTTCCCGCCCCCGCGCGAGGGATGTGGCTTGGCCCATGGCCTGCTGGTGTTCAACTGCCCACCGCCACCGCCACGGCTAGTGGACCTGCCTGTGGTATTGTCCCCTCCCTTCGCCCCTTGTAGTCGATCTGACCGTGGCTTGACCCCCCTTCCTGTTTTATAATGGATCGGTCCGCGTGCTTATAGTTCTCCCCACCCCACCTTACAGTGGACTCGTCCGTGGTCCTGCCCCGCCCCCACCCCCACTTAGAGGGGAGCTGCCTCGGGCATTGTCCCTCCTTGACAGAAGGTGCATCTGACTGTTTATTTTCTCCTGTCCTCAACTTTCAAGGGCCCCGTCTGTGGCCTTGTAGTTCTGTTCCTTGTAGTGAATCAGTCCATGGCGTGGTGCACCCCCCCGCACCCCCTTTAACAGTGAGTTAATCTGTGAAGTTGTATTCCTGCCTCCTCCAGTCCCCCAGTGCATCAGTCCCATGGTTTTATCTTTTACAGTGTATCGGTCTGAATTCTAGTATCCACATCCCTTGTCGTTATCAGCCCATTGCCCTAGCCTCTTTTTTTTTTTTTTCCAGACTGTTTCTCCAGCCCTTGGGCTTCTCTCTTCCTTTTAATAGTGGGTCAGTTTCGTGTTTTTGAACTCCCCATTTTCAGTAGCTCATTCCATGGCCTTGTTCCCTTCTCCTTTTAATCAGCCCGTGTGATGGCATTTCACCCCATCTACTCTTGTGCAGCGTGCCTTTCTGCTCCCCTTGCCCCCCATAAAGAAGATGAGCCTTTGCACTCCCCTCCACCCCCGCCTTTGCAGTGGATCTGTTCATTGGCCTTCCTGTTCCCCATGTGCTTGCATCCAGGCACACACCCCCATACCCTCCCCTGAGTCCAGTGCTTTGTAATCCCTTCTCCAGGAGGGTGCTTTTATTTTGTCCCTCCTTTCCTTGTGGTGGATCAGTCCATGGCCTTCCCTGCTCCCTCTCTTCTTAATGGTGGATCATTCTGTGTGCTTGTTGAACCTGGCTCTTTTTTACTCTAGAACACACCCCCCTCGTACACATCATTAATCCCTAAGACATTCTGCCTCACTGCAATAAATGGATGCATTCAAGATAGCGATAATGCCATTAGGAGCTAACGTTTATTGAGCACCTACTAGGTACCTGGCAAAGTGCTTTATATCCGTGACCTCATTTCGTCCTCACCACAATCCTTTGAGACAGGTACTCAGGAAAGTTCGGCACAAGGGGCTCGATACGTTATTCAGAGGTAAGTACCCAGTTAGGTTGCCCCTCAGAACACAGAATAATTTTTGAGGATCCCCTCTCTCACTTCATCCTATGCCACATGAGACCCCACTCCTTAAAAAACAAAGCACCTCCTGTCTCCAAGCTTTTGTTTTTGCTAGTTTCCCCCCGCCTGCAGAGCTGTCTCTATTCCACACCTTTTCTCAGCACCCATCCACCCGCAATCGCAGCAGCCATATGATCTGAGTGATTTAACCACTTTCTCTCCACACCTGCTTCCTCATTTGTAAAATGGAGGCATCAAAACCAGAATCCCCTCCAGTGTGAACATACCTGAGAGTTAATAAGACAAGTAACCTCTCTGGCTGCACCTCCTGCACCTTGTCCCTCTGACTCTGTTCCAGCCATACAAAGCTCCTCACTCATCCTCAAATCAAACACACCAGATACAGCCCAGCCTGAGGGCCTGTGCATTGGCTATATTTTCTGCCTGGAATAACGTCGTTCCCCTGATCTGTATGTGAGTCCTTTCAGAGTTCTATCCAAATGTCAGCCTGCCCCTGATCATCTGAACCTACATACTTAACAGGACTCAGGTTCCTTCTCTGCGGTAGTGGTCCCCTTTGCCCTTCATCACTATCAGACACACTGTGTAGTTTACCAGTTCACTGTCTCTCCTCATTAGAACAGTCAGTCCAATGAGGGTTTAGTTTTTTTGTCTGCTTATTTACTGGTGGGTAAATATACTTAGTATATACTAGGTGCTCAATAAGAATTTGTTGCATGCATGAAGGTGAAAAATATTATTTCAGACAAATCAGGGTGCAAGGGGAGGGAAGGGTTGGAGATGAAGAGGGTATACGAAAGCTAGCTAAAGAAGCTAGTTGGGACTGTTCATTCAGTAAACATTTAGCACCTACTGAGTACCAGGCACTCTTCTAGGTGCTGGGGATATGGGAAGGAACAGAACAGGCAGAAATCCCTGCCCTTGTGGAGCAGATGTTTGCTAAAAGTGGGGGAGACGGACTATATAAATAAAACAGTAAGTAAAATTAGATAGTATGTTAGGCGCTAAGGAGGAAAGTGAAGTCGGGAAGACAGGGAGAGTACGGGAGTGATTGAAATCTTGGGCACTGGGCAGGCCTCTACTTAGAAGGTGACCCTTGAGTTAAGGCCTGAAGGAGATCAGGGAGGAAGACAAAATATCTAGGGGAAGAGTGTTCTGGGGGTGGAAGGAACAGCCAGTGCAAAGGCCCTGAGGTGGGACTGTGCCTAGTGCATTCAAGAAATGTGAAGGAGGCCAGTGTGGCTGGAGCAGAGCAGAGGGCGGGAGGGAGACAGGCAGGCAGGCAGGCAGGCAAGCAGGAGGCAAGGTCAGAGCGGTGATGGGAGCCAGATGGTATAGGCCGTGGTGATACATAAGGTTGGAGGCTGGTGGGAGGGTGAAGGCTGATAGACAAGCTAAGAGCTAACTAACATTTGTCGAGTGCCTACCACATGCCAGAGATACTTTTCTAAGTCCTCTACATGTATTGACACTAAATCCTCACAAAAGCCTTTAAGACTAGTATATTTTGAAGATATTTTACAGATGCAGAAACAGACCCAGAGAGGTTGAGTAACTTGCTCAAGGTTGCACAGCTAGAACAAGGCAGAGGAGTGGGAGACCAAAGGCCCAGAGAGAACAGATCTGCAAGAGCAGACAGTTTATTCAGCACATTGGATCACACAGAGGAAGGATTCATTCTGTCTGGAAGATAGCAGAATTTGATGATTAAAGAGTTTATCGGGCATGAGAAAGGGGAAGGGCACGTACATAGCCTCAGAGGTGGGAAATGGGTGAGCTCACCATGCCTGTGATGTAGAGTGCCAAGCTCATGGCCACCTTAGAGTCGTTGTACACAATGTCCACAGATGTCCACATGGCTAGCTACCTCCCATCCTCCCCGTTTCTGCTCACGTGTCTCTTCTCAGGGAACCCTCCCCACTCACCCTCTAGGGTCTTCCCTCTCTGTCTCTCTTGATAGAGAGCTGGTATTGTAAAGTGCTAGGATCTCTACCTGCAGCCAGACTGCCCAGCTTTGAACCCCAGTTCTGCCAACTTCCAGCTGCATGACTTTGGGCAAATGACTAAACTCTATGCCTCTATTTCCTCATCTAGAAAATGGGAGGATCATAATCCCACCCCACAGTGTGACTGTGATGGTTGCATGAGTTAAATGTTCAAAACGATGTGTGACACACAGGAAAATAGTTGTATGACTGTTCTTAAAACCACTGTTGTTACTCACAGCATACATACAGGTGTCTAACAGGCCTCTGAGACAATCTCCAAAATTGACCTCCTGACCTTGCCTCAAAATCAGCTCTCCTGTGGTGCTCCCGGTTCCGTGGGTCCTGGCTCCATCCTTCCAGGCGACCAGGTCACAAACCTAGACTCACCCTTGCTGTTGTCTCTCACTTCCCTTCCCTGCCTCATACTTTGTCAGCAAACACTGCTCACTCTGTGTTCATATTTCATCCAGAAGTCAGCCATTCCCCCAGCAGTTCCACTGCAAGTCTCACCTGGACTGTCACAGTAGCCTCTTCAGCCCCTACACTCGGTTCTCCTCATAACAGCCAGAAGGATCCTGTTAAAATGCAAGTCACGGCCTGGTCCCCCCCCCCCCCCCCGTTCATGACCCCCTTGTGGCTCTTCTCTCAGCCAGCATCAGAGTCCTTGCACAAGGGCCTGAGAAAGCCTCACTCAGTCTGGGCCCCACGGCCCTTCTCTTCTCACCTCCTGCTACTTTTTTGCACGCTTACTCCCTCCTCTCTGACCTTGCCCTGCTCCACTGTCTTCCTCTGACCTGCCCAGTGTGGTCTAGCCTCAGGGTCATTCACCCTGCCTGGATCCACCTGCTGCCCGCGTCATCACAGACCTGACTCTCTTGCCTCATTTAATTTAGGTGTTTGCTCAGATGTCACCTGTGCAGTGCCTAACCCTCCCCTGACTACCCTTTCAAAAATAACAACTCCTCCCCTGCTTCACTTTTTTCCATAGCTCTTCTCACCAGCTGACGTACTCTTTCACTCCTTTCTCTTCTTTTCTGACGGTCTTCCCCACTAAAACATGAATTCCCCAAGAGCAGGGATTTCTGTTTTGTTCACTGCTGTATCTCCAGGAGGCGCTCACAGGAGGCACTCAATAGGTGCTGACCCCACAGGAGGCGCTCAAAGATGCTCGCTAAATGAACGAGACAGAGAAGTAAACCCATCTGAGTAAGGCAGATTACTAGGACACTTATTAGGGGTCAGGTGGGAAATACAGTAATAACCAAAATACAAAACCCTGTGTGCTGTTGAGGCTTGGCGCAGCCGGTCAGATTTTCCCTTAATGGGTAGGTCCTGTTGCAGCCAAAAGAGGAACTAGTAAAATTGCCTGTCTTCACCACCAGGAGTCACACTGAACTCTTTGTGTGCTCTGAAACAAGCAGGTCTTTGAAGTAAACCCAGTGAAGTCTCTGATGACAGGACTCTCAAATGTGGACACTCCGTGGCTTTGTGACTTGCATAATAGCCCAAAATTGTGTCTGCTCAGCCAACTTCATTAAGCGCTCCGACACGAGAAAGGATCATATACTGTGTATTTCCTTACATATTAAAGAATGAAGCTACAAATAACAGAGAAAGGTTCTTTGAAACCTGGTTTGGAAGGTCTTATTCTTAATCCAACAGTCCCAGCCAGTGAACAGTTGACTGATGAAAGCTCATTCCTTCAGGAATAGGAAGCTTCGTGTTTACTTCCAATTCACCCTCAGCGAAGAGGGCAGTTATGGGAGGAGGGGGGGGCTGCAGTGAACAGGGAGGGTCCTGTTCTCTACAGGACATGCTGAGGGAGCAGCATGGAGGGCAGGTTTGCCTAATGGTTACATGCTTAGACGACGACGACTGGAATCTGACTGCATGGGTCTAAAGCCTGGCTGTGCCACTTACACTCTGTGGCCCATAGACGTCATCTGGACATTTTGTACCTCCGCTTCCTCCTCTGTAAATGAGTGATAATAAAGAGCACCTACTTTCCAGAGTTGTGATGAAAGATAAATGAGTCAGTACCTATAAAAATAGCAGTACAGATCTACATGCCCTCATCCAATACGCTTGGGGCCAGATGTGTTTCAGAATTTCAGATTTTTCAGATTTTAGAAAGGTGGCAAGGGGCACATACAAGATGTTACATAACCCCCTCAGTGGGCTCAGTAATCAGCCACATTCAGATTTCTGTAGCAGAATGTTTGAGCGATCATGCTAAGTGAGAATCAATAAAGACCAGGAAGGGCCTTGTTCATTTTACATCTGGATTTGCTGCCCAAAGGGTTATAAAGAAGGGGTTTTTTTTTGTTTGTTCAAAGATTTATTTATTTGAGAGCAAGAGCTGGTGTGTGCTCAGAGGAGAGGGGCAGAGAGAGAAGGAGAGAGAGAATCCCAAGCTGATGGGACACTGAGCACAGAGCCAGATGCAGAGACTCGATCCCACAACCCTAAAATCATGACCTGAGCCAGAATCCAAGAGTCAGACGCTTAACCGACTGCACCACCCAGGTGCCCCAAGTTTTGTTTTTAGCGCTTTGGGGATTTTGGAATAGCAGATAAGGAATTATGAACAAATTGGAAACTACATTAAAAGCTTCTCACACTCCAGGCACAATATATTCAATCTGTAAAATAACTCTATGAACTCGGTATTATTATTATCCCTATTTTACAGGTGAGTGTGTTATTATCCCTATTTTACAGATGGGAAAATTGAGGTAGAAAGATTTTAAAGAATATGCCTAGGGTCACACTGCTAATAAGTAGCAGAATCAGGATTCCAATCCTGGCAATCCAGCCCTAGAGCCTGAGCTATGGTCTGGTAGGCCATATTGTCTGATTTGAACAATGCCAGCCAAGTATTATGAGCTCAACAAATGTTAGTCTTTGCTGTTATCAAGAAGGAGAATACAGACAGTAAGAGGCCTGAGGAATGCAAAGCAGAGGGAGCAGGCACTAAGTTTCAGGAAGGCTTCAGAAAGGCAAGACTCCTGTGGCTGGAACTCAGATGATGGGGAAGACTTCTAGGTAGAAGAAGGGAGCCCCACAGAGTAAACAGCTTTTGCAATGTGCTAGCAGAAGGAACCTCCTAGAAAACTTCATGTCTGGTGTAACAGAGGATGCAAATGAAAACGTTCAGGTGAGGAGCACCATACTAGCTTTTTTTAAAAAAGATTTTATTTATTTATTCATGAGAGACAGAGAGAGGCAGAGACACAGGCAGAGGGAGACGCAGGCTCCATGTAGGGAGCCTGATGTGGGACTCAATCCTGGGACTCCAGGATCAGGCCCTGGCCTGAAGGCAGGTGCTAAACCGCTGAGCCACCCAGGGATCCCCACTATACTAGCTTTCAACTCCTGCTGTGACAAATGATCACAAGTCACAAGCTGCTTAAAACAACAATGCAAACTATTATCTTGGCACTCTGGAGGTCAGAAGTCCAACATAGCCTCACCAGGCTGCAACCTGGGTGTGGGCAGGGCTGTGTTTCTTCCTGGCGGCTCCAGGGAATGACCTGTTTCCTGCTCATTCGAGTTGCTGGCAGAATTCAGTTCCTTGAGGTTGTAGGATTAAGGTCTCTGTTTCCTGACTGTCAGCTGAGGGTCCTTCCCACATTTATGAGGCCAACCATATTCCTGGGCTGGAGCTCTGTTCTTCCAGCTTCAAAGCCAGTAATGGCAAATCAGGTCCCTCTCATGTTTTGAATCTCTCCTGCCTCTTCTGTCCTTGCATCTCTCTGAGCTCTCTTTCTGCCTCTTCCTTTTTTTTTTTTTTTAGTAAGTGTTTCTGCAATTAGATTCAGCTCACTCAAACAATCCAGAACAATCTCCCTGAGGTCCGTACAGTAATACCCCCTTATCCACAGCTTTGCTTTCCATGGTTTCAGTTACCCGTGGTCAAGGAGAAGATGATTCTCCTGACCTATCATCAGAAGGTCAGTGGTAGCTTAACACTGTGTTATAGTGCTTACGTCAGTACCTCACTTCATCTCATTATGTAGGTATTTAATCATCTCCCATCATCATAAGAAGAAGGGTGAGTACAGAACGATAAGATATTGAGAAAGAGAGCACATTCACATAACTTTTATCATGGTATATTGCCATAATTGTTCAGGTATTGTTAATCCCTTGTGCTTGATTTGTAAATTAAACTTATACATAAACTGTGTATATTTATAGGAAAAAACATAGTCTATGTAGGATTTAGTACTGTCCACAGTTTCAGGCATCCACTGAGGGTCTTGAAACGGATCCCCCTCAGATAAGAGGGAACTATTATAACTCTAAGTTCATCTGCAAAGTTCCTTTTGTCATGTACATAACACACTCATAAGTGCCAGAGATTAGGATATGGACATTTCTGAGAGGGCATTATTTTCCCTACCATAGTCTGCCCTCTGGCCCCCAAAGATGCATATTTGTCCCACATACAAAATACATTCACAATGTCCTCTTGTCTCCAAAAGTCTCCTACCATTCTGGTGAGTCTCTAAAGCCAGGCTGAGGGGCTTAGAATTTAGTCGGAAGGTGTTTAGGGAATGATGGTAGGCTTTGGGGACAGAGGTGGAGACAAGAAGGCAAGAAAGGAATCCTCCTCTTGCTGACCTCTGCCTCCTTCTGTGTTCTCAGCCTCTCAGCTCTGAGCTATCTGCCCTCCAGGTACCCCTGGGATGGCGTGAGCACTCCGCCAGTGATGGACCCCTCTGTGACGCTGTGGCAGTTTCTGCTGCAGCTGCTGAGAGAGCAAGGCAATGGCCACATCATCTCCTGGACCTCACGGGATGGCGGTGAGTTCAAGCTGGTGGATGCTGAGGAGGTGGCCCGGCTGTGGGGGCTGCGTAAGAACAAGACCAACATGAATTATGACAAGCTCAGCCGGGCCCTGCGGTACTACTATGACAAGGTAAGGCCTCTGAAACCAGGACTGGGAACCACCAACTTTTATGGCAGTTATTCCATTTTCTTGTCTTGTCATAGCTATAACTTTGAAAACAGAGTTTACTATTTTTTACCCTATCCTCTCGTACTATTAGACCAATGTTTGGGCACCTCAAACATTTATCTCAGGTATTTTCTTTGTCTTACTACTTTGGCTGAAACCTTCATAGTATTATTAATACTGACCCCTACTAACCCACTTTCTGAGGCCCTCAAAGTCATACTGTTCCACCACACCCCACACATTTCATTTTCTTATTCCTATAGCTAAAAATTACAAAAGCACCATTAATAATGACTCTTTCTCCTCCTGCCTTCTGTAACTGGACCAATCCTGGACTTCTTCAGTTATTTCATAACCTACTCTTATTCCAGAATATTCTTATTCCCAGCATTAGAATGTCTATTACAATATTGTACTAACCTTTTCTTACCTCATGCTGTGGGATCCAGAACACTTTTATCAATTATTTTCTTCTCTTATTCTTTTAGCTGAAACCTCCAAAACAATATGTACAGTGCAGGTCTATACCCTATTCTCATGCATTTTTAGAGCAATGCTGGTCCATCCCAGTGTGTATTTTTTTGAAGATTTTTAATTATTTATTCATGAGAGACACAGAGAGACAGAGACCTAGGCAGAAGGAGAAGCAATCTCCCTGTGGGGAGACCAATGTGGGACTTGATCCCAAGACCCTGGGATCATGCCCTGAGCTGGAGGCAGATGCTCAACCACTGAGCCACCCAGGCATCCCATCAGTGTGTATTATTTTATCATCTTACTCCTATAGCTAAAACTTTGAATTTTTCTCATCCTTTCAGACTCCCAGACCGGTGCTGGATTTCTCCTCCCTGACAACATACCAGCTATTTCATTTTCTTTCTTATCTGAAACTTCCAAAACATTAATGAATATCCCTTTTCATTCCTTTTCTGAAAAACACAAACCCACCCTGTGACATACCTGACCAGCATTAAGATGTCTTTAGGATACCCTAGTGCCCCCCAGATGCCTCTTGTCCCCCACAACAGCCCTAGACCTATGCTACACGCCATAAATTATAGCATTTATTTGATTCTCTGATTTCTCATATTTTATTCCTTTAGCTGAAACCTCCAAAACAATATTGAGGCTGCCTCATTCTGTGCTTTGAGACCACCGCAACATCCCTGGGACCCTCCAGACCTATCCTGTAATATTCCAAACATGTTCTGCGATCCACCCTGCCAGCCTCGAGATTCCCCCCAATATGTATGCCAGTACTTTAATGGCCTTATCTTAGTTGCTATCAGTCACTTCATTTTCTAATTGCCTTAGCCTAAACCCGTACCATAGTACTAAGAATGAGGCTCCTCAGTTACAACTAGAACAAGAAATAAACTATGACAACCAAAAAAAAAAAAAAAAGCCCCCAAACAAAAACAAAAACAAAAGAATGAGGCTTCTCAGCCTGTTCTCCCCCTAGTGACCTTGCCCTGTTCTACATCTAGACCAATAGCTTTAAATAATCCTCTGTGTTAATAATTCATCCCGGCATTCTTCAATCTTAATTTTGTCTCTTCCAATATTTACATCAGTTACTTCATTTTCTTGTCTTGCTGCATCAGCTACACTCCACAACTGCCCTGGCAACCACCCCCAAGGCCTGGGCCCAATTAGCCCACAGACACCCCTGGTTCCTGGAGCCAGGAAGAAAGCCTGCTCCTGCACTGACTCCTAGGTGGGCCCCACTATGGAGTGCGACCACAGGATGTGGGGGTGGGGGATTGGACAGATGGAGATGAAGAGCTATGAGGAGATGAGAGGGATGGATGGGGAGGAGCCACAGAATGGAGACCGGGCAAGGGGAAAAGGGCAGTAGGCTAAAAGAAGAGCTGTGGAAGGGAGAAGAGAGAAAGGAGAGAAACTGGGAAGAATACAGAGAGGGGAATCACAATGGGGAAGAGGAGTAGAAACAGAAGGAGAAGGGAGAAGTCCCCAGATTGGGAAAGACACCGGTAAGAAGTCAGCCGGGGTGGGGGATACCCAATCAAGAGCAGACAGAGGAGGAATAGCGTATATGTAAAAAGACAGGAGAGGGGAAAGAAGGACCCTAGGAGACACACCCCTCTGCCCCCTCATCCATATCCTCCCTCCACTCTGGTCCTCTCTTCTAAGGTCCTTTATCCTGTCTCCTCCCTTCCCAGAATATCATCCGCAAAGTGAGCGGCCAGAAATTTGTCTACAAGTTTGTATCCTACCCGGAAGTCGCGAGGTGCTCCACTGAGGACTGCCCACCACAGCCCGAGGTGTCTATCACCTCTACTGTGGCTAATGTGGCTCCCGCCACTGTACATGCTGTCCCCGGGGATCCTGCCTCGGGGAAATCGGGCCCACCCAAGGGTACAGGAATGGCAGGCCCCGGTGGCTTGGCGCGCAGCAGCCGCAATGAATACATGCGCTCAGGCCTCTATTCCACCTTCACCATCCAGTCCCTGCAGCCACAGCCACAGCCACCCCCTCATCCTCGGCCTGCCTCAGTGCTCCCCAACACCGGCCCTTCAGGAGCAGCAGTGCCCCCGTCTGGGAGCAGGAACACCAGTCCAAGCCCCTTGGAGGCCTGCCTGGAGGCGGAGGAGGCTGGCCTGCCTCTGCAGGTAAGGACTGGAGTATGGAAATTCAGTAAGAGAGTGGATGTACAGTTCCCAGATGAGGAGGGGTGCTGGTAGAAGGGACATAAACATCCTATTTAGATATAGTGGAAGGAGGGACACAGAGGTTCCTTGGGAGAGGGGGTTACCAAGGAGAGCCATACAAGTACTAAGCTAGGCAGGGTGCCCTGAATTTATTTGCTTAATGCATAGGTTCTCTCACCTTAGTGTCCATCAGAATCACCTGGGGGAGGGATCCCTGGGTGGTGCAGCGGTTTGGCGCCTGCCTTTGGCCCAGGGCGCGATCCTGGAGACCCGGGATCGAATCCCACGTCGGGCTCCCGGTGCATGGAGCCTGCTTCTCCCTCTGCCTGTGTCTCTGCCTCTCTCTCTCTCTCTCTGTATGACTATCGTAAAAAAAAAAAAAATTTAAAAAAAAATTTAAAAAAATAAAAAAAAAGAATCACCTGGGGGGCTTTTTATTTAAATGACAGATTTCTGGGGCCTGCCCCTCAAAGTTTCTCATTATATGGATCTGCGATGAGCACAAGAATTCGTTTGTATTTGTTTTTTAAGATTTTATTTATTCATGAGAGACAGAGACATAGGCAGAGAAAAGCAGGCTCCCTCTGTGCGAGACTCAATCCCTGGACTGGGGATCATGCCCTGAACCAAAGGCAGACACTCAACCACTGAGCCACCCAAGTGTCCCAAGAATTCGTTTTTTTTTTTTAAAAGAAGTTTCCAGATGAGGCACATGCTACTAAAGCAAATTTTTGAGAACCACTGCTTTCATGAATGAGGGCAGTATCTCCACGAGGCCCACCCTTAGGGGAAGCTCTGTCCCCAAAGAGAAGCTGCCAGAAGAAGCTTCACATCCTTGACAAAGCCCCACCTCCTGCTCTTGGACCTGCCTTGATGTGTAGTCATGCACCCCCCCCCCCAGAATACAAAGTCGTACTTTCCAAGACAAGTCCTTGGCTTCACTAACCCAGCAATCCTTACGCACCCCTCTGCCCGCCCCCCACTCCTCTTCCAGGTCATCCTGACCCCACCCGAGGCCCAGAACCCTAAATCAGAAGAGCTGAATGTGGAGCCTGGGTTGGGCAGGCCACTGCCCCCAGAAGTGAAAGTGGACGGGCCCAAGGAAGAGTTGGAAGCCGCAGTCGGTGGGGAGGCGGGGTTTGTGCAGGAAGCCGCTAAGGCCGGGCCGGAAGTCCCTCCTGCGGAGGGCGTGCCGACCCGGCTGCCCGCGGTCGTCATGGAGACTGCAGCGCAGGTGGGCGGCCTCGCGGCTTCCGCTGCTTCCAGCACAGAGATCGCCCAGCCTCAGAAGGGCCGGAAGCCCCGGGACCTGGAGCTCCCACTCAGCCCGAGCCTGCTGGGTGGGCCAGGACCCGAAAGGACTCCAGGATCAGGAACTGGCTCCGGGCTGCAGGCGCCGGGGCCAGCGCTGACCCCGTCCCTGCTACCTACGCACACATTGGTGAGTGCCTGTGAAGAGGTGGGGCGGGTGAGAAAGGAGCTAGACTGCAAGGGCCAGTGTGGCTATCCCTGAGTGAGCGGGAGGGTGGAGCCTTCGAGGGGGATTGGCTGGAGGGACGGGGCTTGATTAGCGAAGGGCGGGCTAGTCTCCCCTGCTGAAGGATGGGCTGGAATGAAGGACGGGTCTGGGGAGTTTTGTGGGCGGAGACCGCGAGGCTGGGGGCGGGAACTTTTCTGGGTTGGAGTGTGGCTTGGGGAACCTGCATGGGGCTTTTTGGTCTGGGGTTTTCTTAGCGGATTTCCTGGGAGGTGTATGGGTTGGGGGGATCTGAGTTGGAAGTTGATCCTAAGCTGATGGGATAGTGATTGTGAGGTTTAAAAGCGACATGTGGATGGGGTCTTATACGTGATCTCGCCCAATGAAGCTAGAGGTGGGCTCTCCGGAGTTGGGAGGGGCTGTCTGTGACATGGGAGAGGTGTCATGGGCTTGACCTTAGTAGTTAGGGTGTAAGCCTGTGCACTTTGGGAGGGTGATCTCAGATGTCTGAGCTGGAAATCTGGTGGGACAGGAGCCAAGGTCCTTCCATTTTCCCACACCTGCCCTCTACTCACTTGAGCTCCAACCATCTGTTCCCCCACAGACCCCGGTGCTGCTGACACCCAGCTCGCTGCCCCCCAGCATTCACTTCTGGAGCACCCTGAGTCCCATTGCACCCCGTAGTCCAGCCAAGCTCTCCTTCCAGGTAGGATCCCCTTCCCCCATATTGTACAGGGTGAGAGACCCTAGCATGGCCCCCATCCGTGATCTTTCCCTATTTCTGTCCCCAGTTTCCGTCCAGTGGCAGCGCCCAGGTGCACATCCCTTCCATCAGCGTGGATGGCCTCTCAACCCCCGTGGTGCTCTCCCCAGGGCCCCAGAAGCCATGACTACCACCACCACCACCACCCCCTTCTGGGGTCACTCCATCCATGGCCCTGAACTTCTCTCCAGCCAGCCGTCTCAAGGAGAAACATAGTTCAGCTGACAGACTTGTGCTCTAGCTGTGGTGGGGTAGGGATTCTAGGAAGGATCTCTCAATAACCCTTCCACAGGAAACATACAACTTCTCTCTTCTTGGTCAGTTCCTCAGTGGCCGCCCTTACACGTCTTCTACTGCATTGGTGGAGACGGTTTATTTATTTATTTTTTGAAGGCCACTGGGAGGAGCCTGGCCCAACCCTTCTGGGGGGGGTTGGTGAGGACATCTCCCCCATCTCCACATTTTCTCCCCAAGATGAGACAATCGGGGTCTGGCTTGAGAAGGACCTTTCTTTATTTATTTCTCAGCCTGTGCTTGGGAAGCTGAGGGAGCCCTGTCTCCATTTTGGGGTGTGGGTAGAAGAGATAGCTTGTTGTAGTTTATTATTCCTGGCCATACCCAAGGGTCCAGGAAGAAATTGTGCCGTTTAACGGTTTGGGAGCCTTGGCCAAGAAAGACACACTCTAGAAATAGGAATTTCCACCTCCCCAGCCTTCTCTCAGATACCACCATTTTGGCCAGGGAGGAATGCTCCTTTTGTTCTTCTCCCCCTGAGAAGCCATTCCTGTATCTGCCAAACTCCTGGAGTCCTGCCTGTTACCTCCCAATGGAGGGTTTTTTTGGGGAGTGGTCCCCGTCTGGGGGGCCCCTCCAGCCAGTACTCCAGGTCTCCTTGTCCCCTACCCCCTGCCATTTTGATAGTATAATCTATTTTTAAACAGGGCTTTTCAATAGGGGAGAGGGGAGCATCTCTTCCTATATCTGAGATGCGGTGGGTGGGAAGGAAGGGATTTGGGGGAGGAATCTTCCTGCCACTCCCAAGTGTTTATTTTTGATACCAAACGTGTATTTTCAGCTCCCTCCCTCCCAGCCCCCCAATTTCCTGCGGGCGGGTACAAAGGACCCTTTAAGTGTCCCTGGAGTTGGGAGGGAGGAATGGGGGACATAAAGCCTGTCCTATCTGAATTCCAGGCTGGAGAGGGTGGGTTCAAAGGACTCCTGGGCTCACCTCCTGTCAGCACCGGCCCAGCCCAGGCCTGGGGACCTGGGGGTTGGTGATTTGGGGGACGGTGCTACACCTGTCTCCACTGTTTGTTTTACTTCCCCAAAAATGGATCTTTTTTTTCTAAGAGTCCCAGAGAATGGGGAATTGTTCCTGTAAATATATATTTTTAAAGGTGATACTGGAGGCTGCTAGCCTTTTTTTCTTTCCTTGAAGCCATTGGGACTGACTGTGACAGGCATGACTTTATGTGGAAGGCAGTGAAGGTGTGAGATTGACTGCAAGAGACAGCGTGACAGTGTGTGCAGGAAATAGCTGGAGAGACTGCAGATTGTAACTAGGTGTGCAAAGAAGAGAAAAATGTGGAAAGCTGTGATCACGTATGTATGCGTGTGGAGCCGTGTGTGTGTGTGTGTGTGTGTGAGATAGAGTGTGGCCGCTGAAACCACAGACGATGTGTCCATGTCATCATAAGAAATTACAGCTGTGTGTCAGATCACTGTGAGACTCGCTGCGTACTAAGGCACCCTACAAGAGGCTGGAGGTATGTGTGAAGTCCTGTTAATGGCAACGGTAGTGGGAACTGTACCTCAGACACCACTGGATGGGCTGATGATGGTGAGCAGGACAGACCGAGTGACCAAAAGGACGCTTGAGCCTGCGTGAGCATGAGGAAGGTGTGGGGGAAGATGGTCAGGGACCGTGTGCAAGCAAGGAACTTCGCTGTAAATAAGCAGCCAACTGTGTTCTGAAGATGACCATGAGTGAAGCTCCATGCAAGGCAGCCTCACGGAAAAGAGTTGACTGTGTGAGAGAAAATGGCTGTGAGGCACAAGATTTGAGAACACGTGATCGTGCATGTGGACACTATTCATGTGAGACCAGCAAGGACTATGTCAGAAACTGAGAAAAATTGGCTCTGACTGGGGGAGTATGAGGCTGTAAGCTTGTGTGTGTGTGTGTGTGTGTGTGTGTGTGTGTGCGCGCGCGCCTCATTCACATGCATACATGTGTGTACCAGAGGCGAGTGGCAGATTGATTACAGTTACCACACCAGTCTAGGCCAGAGGCTCAGGGACTGAGACAGCACAAGGGAAAAGGATGGTGAGGACTGAACCAGTCTGGGAGAACACAGAGGTGTCTGGAGCAAGAGCCGAGAAGGCACGTGGCACCGTGTTGAGTGGAAACCAATGGCTAAGCAGCACATTAGTGGGTGTGTGGAACAGCTCATGAGGGACTTGAATCAGAGGCTCTCTGTGTGTGAAGAATTGGGAAAATGAGGCCCTGGGAGACTGGTGGGGTGGGCGTGTGGGAGAAGTGGGTGAGGCCGTAGCTGTGTCTGAGCATCCCTGCTAAGGAAAGGGTGGTGTACAGCACTGACGCAGGCCGGAGGAGCCTGTGTGTGAGAGACTTGGAGAGTCCCTCGGCAGTTGGGAGTTTGTGACCACAGATGGCAGAGGCTAACTGAGGAAAGGTGACCACAATGGCAGCTGAGAAGCTAATGGTGTGGGTATGTGTAAAGGTCTTTGCAAGACACAATTAAAGGCTGTAAATAAGGCCTAGGTAAGTGGCACGCCACTTGAGAACAGAAGTGAGACCAGGTGACTGAGACGGCATCTGTGACAGTGTGTGATGGTGTATGTGTGTGCGCCTTAGCTACCATCAGGGACTGGGTATGCAAGATGGGGGCTTGAGTGAGGAGGTAGGAGAAGTGGCAATTTTGTCCCTGCACCAGAAACTTAGAGAGAGACCAGCAGGAGCTGTAAACCAGTGACTGGCAGAAACACCTAAAGGTGTGACTGCGTTTGTGTGCGTGTCAAAAACTGGTAAGAGGAAATGTTGGTGAGTGTGGCCAAATGAGGGAAGGCTGTAAGATGTAGAGTGTGTGTGTGTGTGTGTGTGTGTGTGACCCTCTTGGTAGGAGACTGGGAATCCGTGACATAAGAAATGACCCCCTGAGTGTGTGTGACTGAGGGAAAGTCTGAGAGGCTATGGGACAGAGTATGTATGTGAGCTGGTTCCTAAGAGACCTTAGTAGAGGCTGCAGACCCAGAATTGTATGTGTAACTGTATTTTTTTTAAAAGGGGGGTGGGCATCCCGGGTGGCTCAGTGGTTAAGCACCGCCTTCACCCCAGGGCGTGATCCTGGAGACCGGGGATCGAGTCCCACGTCAGGCTCCCTGCATAGAGCCTGCTTCTCCCTCTGCCTGTGTCTCTGCCTCTCTCTCTCTCTCTCATAAATAGATAAAATCTTTTTTTAAAAAGTAAGAAAACGACCAAGACCAAATGCGACTGTATGAGAAACCACTGATTTGTGCCAGGCCTGGGAGAAAGCCACTTCCTCCACTGGGACCACCTCCTCCGTCCCCTGTACTGGCTTCTCCCAGTTCTCCAAAACTTGAAATACTGGAGTTTCCAGGGCTTCACCTGGGATTCCCCTTCCCTCTTCTCACAAGCCCTCTCCAGGGTGGCCCGGTCCAGTCCCAGCATGTGAGACACTATTTCCCACACACACACAGCCCACCACTGGCAATGCCCACCTTTTTACCTCTAACCCAGACTCTGCCTCATTGCGCTTGTCAGAATCTCTAGAGTTTGGATTATTGATTGATTCATTCAGCACCTGCTTATTGAGCCCTGCAGACACAGCAGTTACCAAACCAGACACAAATACCTGCCCTTCGGGGAGCGAGTATTTTAGTGAAGGCAACGGACAAGCAACAGATAAATGCATCGTCAGGTGGCAGTGCAATAATTTCATGAGATAAGATGGTCTCACTCTGTCTAAATAAGAATGCTGCAGTCATTTTGTTGTGCAAATGTGGGAAAAGCCAAAAGTATCTATAGTCCTCTTCCCCAGGGAGTATACAGTTTAGGCCCAAAGGAAACATTGATTATAACATTATCACCAGGGCAACCAGTGATTAGATAAAACAGCCAACCAGAATCACAGGTTTCTAGGGGAGCTTGTTTCCACAGGATAACACAGCGACAATGTCTGAAGTCTTGGAATCTTAACAAGACCCCTTTGTTCAAAGCGTACTTTCAAAGGCAGGCCTGTATGATCAGGAAACAGAGTACATCTGTAGTAGATACAGATGTCAACACACCCTATTGCCCATTACATGAAACCAACATTCTTAACATTCTTAACAAAGTTTTAACACCTGACCAAATCAAATTCTATTACCTTGTTCTAATTTGCAGAATGGTACGTCTCTTTCCACAAATGCAGAGGAAATGAAACCTTGCCCTCCTAACATTTTTAGGCACCTTTTGTTCATTAGAGATTCCTGGTTTAAAAGTGAGCTCTGGAGTCTCACTCATCTGGGCTAATAAGAGAAGAGGGGCTCCTGGCCAGCTCAGTTGGAAGAGCATGCAACTCTGGACCTTGGGGTTGTGAGTTCAAGCCCCATGTTCGGTGTAGAGATTACTTAAAAAGAAAAAAGGAGGTAAGGAAGAAAAAAGAGCAAGTCCGTGGAGCTTGGTTTTTACCTGCACAGAAAAGGGGCTGAAGAGAACTTAATATTAACAGCAAAAGAAGGAGCACGTAGAATCATTTTTATAGATGACATCTACAATGAAAAAGAGGTGTCAGTGGCTAGAGTGGCTCTTACAGTGTGGACCCCAGACCAGCAAGCAGCATCACTGTCACCTGGGAGAGCCTGTTAGAAATGTTCATTTTTGTGTCTCATCCCAGACCTACAGAATCAGAAACAGAGGTGGGGCCCAGCACTCTGCGATTGAACAAATCTTCCAGATGGTTCTGAAGCACACTAAGATTTAAGAGCCCCTGGGCTACAGCGCAACAAGGGTACCATACCAAAAGGATAGCTGGGGAAGGCCTGTATGAGAGAGGGAACATTTTTTGTCTGTCTCCTCTCTTACAGCATAAGCGCCCCTCCAGGACCAGAATATTTGGCTCTCTTATTCTGCTCGGTCTAGTGCCAAGAATGGCATCTGACACCCAATAGGCACTCAGTAAATATTGAATCAATGTATTTAACAAACAGCCCCTACTGTATGCCAGGCACTATTCTGAGGATTTTTGAAAATCTTCAACTCCCAATCTTTGCAACAAACTGTGCTGTAGGCTCAGGGATGGGGCTGTCCCCTACCCCAGTTACTCTGACAGAACATGGCCAAACTGGCTCCCTCCCCAGGCAGGGGTGGGGGTGGTAGAGGGGGTAGTCCCCAGCTGGAACCCTGGGACAGTGATATCTCCAATTCATTCTCAAACCTTTCTCCCCACAATCCTCACTTCCCCTTCTCACTTCCCCCCACTGCTGACCTCCCCTGCCCACACTGACCACAGGCAACCTCACTTTCAGGAAAGAACGGGATGAAGCAATTGTCTCGAAGCCTTTTCCACCCAATGAGGAGGGATACACTGAGCTCAGTGCACCCTTGTTCCACACCCCCATGAGGTTGACCCCATCACTGTGGTAGAGATTGCATTTTACAGGTGGAGAAATTGAGGCTCAGAGAGGTTTAAGTGACTTGCCTAAGGTCACACAGCTAGGAAGTTTAGGCTCCATTTCTTCCTAGTAAGAATGTGTCCAAGGGGGCAATGACAGTGGTAATGGGTTACTGGGCAGGATGTGGGTGCTGGGGATACAGTGACAAAACTGGATCAAGGGTGAGGCAGGAAATAGGGAAGGGAGAGTGGGGCAGGAGGCTCGGGGCAGGGGTACCAGGAGAGAAGTGCAGAGACCCTGCATGACCCTCCCCTCCCCCATGCTGCTCTTTACCCGCCCAGTTCCTCCTGGCCCAGTTCCTCTTTGCCACTGATCCCAGAGCCAGGTCAGCCCATACAAAGCCGAGCCTCCTCTCTGGCAGGGTGGCAGGACTGCACGGGTGCAGCTCTCACCATGTCCACCCCAGGGCAGGCTCCTCAGTTGCTACTGCTGCTGTTCACCCTGCTGCCAGCCAAAGGTAAGTGCGTGAGGGCCCAACTGGCCTACAGGGGTGCCCAGACCCATCATACCCCTGATTGTGCCTGCCCCCCCACCCTGTTCCAGGCTCAGTCCCCATATGGTGCTTCACCCAGTATGAGGAATCTTCTGGCAAGTGCCAGGGCTTCCTGGGGAAAGGTATCCGTGTGGAAGACTGCTGTCTCAACCCTGCCTATGCCTTCCAGGAGCCTGGCAGCAAGCTCTGTCAGGCATGCAGGTAAGGAGGATCCTGAGATGCAGGGCCACCCAGAACTGGGCTCTTTCCTTCTCTGAAGTTCCCAAGGGTGATTCCAAGGCCCTGATCATGACCATGGCTCAGGGTTTCTCAGCCCCGGCTCTACTGACATTTGGGGCCAGAAAATTCTTTGCTGTGGGGGTCTGACCTATGCATTGCAAAGCTGTGTTCTGTAGCATCCCTGGCCTCCCACTAGATGCCAGTAGCAACTCCCCCAACCAAACTGCAACAACCAAAATGTGTCCAAACATTGCCAAATGCCTCCCCCACCTCTGCTGAGGCAAAATCGCCCCTGGTTGAGAACCACTGCTATACTTACATTCATTGAGCACTTCCTGCATACTGGTAGCATTGGAGGGTGGGGTACAGGTCAGGTGTATTCTGAAGGTAGCTCCAGTCCCCTAATTGTGATGACAGCTCATATTGAGTGCTTACTGCATACAGACATGTGGGGGTGGGTGAATTTGGGGAATTCTGAGGGCAGCTCCAGGCACCTAATCATGATGACACTTCACCTTCATTGAGCACTTCCAACCTACTGGATGCATTGCAGAGGTGAGAGGTAGCTGGAGGATCTCTGAGGGTGACTCTAGTCTCCTAATCACAATGCCAGCTTCCATGTAATTAGCCCTTACTGTATGCCAGACATGTTTTCTAACAGCTTACTGTACATCCCAGATACACCATGGGGATGGGGAGCTTGGGGATTTTTGAAGGCAGCTACCCTTCATTACCTCTAGTAATGTCAACAGTTCCCATCAATTTAGTGTTATGGTGTGTACAGGGGGTTGAGGATAGGTCTAGGGTATTTTTCTTTCTTTAATTTTGTTTTAGAGAGAGAGCACATGAGCTGGGGGCGGGGTAGAGGGAGAGAGACAATCTTAACCTCTGCGCGGAGCCCAGTGTGAGGCTCAATCTCAGGACCCTCTGAGATCATGACCAGAGCCAAAATCAAGAGTTGGACACTTAACTGACTGGGCCACCCAGCAGCCCCAGATCTGGGGTATCTCTGATGTGATCTCTAAGCTCACCAGGATGATAGCTACTATTTATTAAGAACTTTCTGTTTGCCCGCTAGCAAGCATGGGGATGCCTGGAAGGTTTCTGACAGCAGTCCTCGGTCCTTAGTTCTTACATTTGCTTGCTGCGTGTCTGGCACTATCCTTGGGGGATTCAAAGTGTTCCAGCTCCCCAATCATGAGGGTCAGTGATATTAAAGTACTTACTGTGTGCCCTCCTCTTGCCATTGAATCCCCAACATCCCTAAGGGGTAGGTACTCTGATCCATCCATTCCACATACGTTTATCCTGCACCCCCCCTTTACCTGTGCTCACTCTACAGTCCAGCACACCCCATCCTTGCCAGCTCAAACTAGGACAGGACACATGTGTTCCTCTCTGCAGGTCCCCACGATGGTCACCATGGTCTGCGTGGGCCCCCTGCTCGGTGACCTGCACTGAGGGATCCCAATTGCGGCACCGGCGCTGCATAGGCCGTGGTGGGCAGTGCCCCGAGAAGGTGGAGCCCGGGACCCTTGAGTGGCAGCTGCAAGCCTGTGAGGACCAGCCGTGCTGTCCTGGTGAGGAAGACCAGCAAGGCAGGAGAGCACTGTCTGTTACCTGGCTTTGGCAACCATCAGGGCAGAGGCCCTGAGGGGAGGACTACACCTGATATCTGTGAGGCACCAAGGAAGAGGCTGGCATGGCTGGAGGAGACTTGTGGGGGGCGAGATCAAAGGCGGCCTGATCCTTGTGGGCCACGGAGAGGATGCTGGCTTTTATTCTGTGGTGGTGGACAGAGGAGAGATGTGATCTGACTTGGGTTGTGACAGATCCCTCTCACTGTCCCGAGGAGGGCGGTCTGTATGTGGTAAGGGCTGAAGCAGCAGGACCAGTGTGAAGGCTACTGAAGTAGTCCAGATAAGCAATGATGGAGGACCATGTGTGGCAGAGGATGTGGGGCACGTGAGGAAGCAACAACCTCTGAATGGTGCCCCTGCTTCCATCCTGTCCCCATTTCTTCTCTCCCACAGAGATGGGTGGCTGGTCCAACTGGGGGCCCTGGACCCCTTGCTCTGTCACCTGTTCCAAAGGGACCCGGACCCGTCAGCGAATATGTAACCAACCCACCCCCAAGTGTGGCGGCCAGTGCCCAGGAAAACCACAGGAGTCTGAGACCTGTGACACCCAGCAGGTCTGCCCCGGTGAGTGAAGGCAACCACAGGGCACTGATGCGGGCACCCAGGGTGGATCTGGGGGCTATAGCACATGGTTGTGGGATAGTGGGAGGACCTCAGCACGTGTGACCACACCTGGCATCCCCCCCCCATCCCATCACAGTACACGGGGCCTGGGCTGTTTGGGGCCCCTGGAGCGCCTGCTCGGGTTCCTGCCACGGTGGACCCAGCGCACCTGCCGAGAGTCGAAGCCGCAAGTGTTCTGCACCTGAGCCCTCCAAGGTGCCTCCTGGGAAGCCCTGCCCAGGGTCAGACCATGAGAAGCGGCCCTGCTCTGGTCTGCCACCCTGCCCAGGTACACAGGGATGAGGCCTCGGACATTCTGTTCCTGATTCAGGAACAGATGCTCTGCCATCTCAGAGGATAGAGGTCTTAGAGCAAGTGACCGCAGAACTCTTCATTCTGGAACAATCTGCCTCAAGAGTCTAGGGGCTGAGGGGGAGATCGAGGTGGCCTATCTTCTCATTCCTTTCTCCACCCCCAACAGTGGCTGGGGGCTGGGGGGCGTGGGGCCCTGTGAGCCCCTGCCCTGTGACCTGTGGCATGGGCCAGACCCTGGAAAAACGGATGTGTAATCACCCTGTGCCCCAGCATGGGGGCCCCCCCTGCGCTGGTGATGCCGTCCGAACCCACATCTGCAATACAGCTGTGCCCTGCCCTGGTCGGTACCACAAGATTCCCTGTCTCCATGCCTAAGCCTCTCATCCATCCCTGCTGCCCAGTTCCTGCTGCTAATGCTTTGCTCCTGCCTCTCATTCCCCTATTCCCAGCCCTGTTGCTTCCGCCCCACCTCTGGTCCCCCAGCCCCACATCTGATCACCTCCACTCCTTCCCCTGGGTTTTCATCCCTTCCTCTGAATCCCCTCACTGGCTCCCTTTGGTGCAAGCCCTGGTTGCCCCTGTCTGTGCAGTGAATGGAGAGTGGGGGTCCTGGGAGGAGTGGAGCCCTTGCACCCGTCGGGGCATAAACAACATCAAGTGTAAGGCGATCCCAGGCCAGCAGACACGCTCCAGGAGCTGCAAGGGCCGCAAGTTTGATGGACAGCGGTGTGTTGGAGAACAACAAGATATCCGTCACTGTTATAACATCCAACACTGTGACTGTGAGTGCTCCCCACAGACTACACTGTGAGGATGGGCAGCCCCTGCAGCAAGAAGGGGTTTCTGACTCTACCATGGACCCCCATGTCCCTGCCACCTCTCAGTCTCTCTCTCTCTCTCTCTCTCTCTCTCACACACACACACACACACACACACACACACACACACACCCCACCCTGCTGAGACCTCTCATTCTGACTCATTGCAGGGAAAGGCTTATGGTCAGAGTGGAGTACCTGGGGGCTGTGCGTACCCCCGTGTGGACCCACGCCCATCCGCACCCGCCAGCGCCTCTGCATGGCCCAGCTCCCCAAGTTCTCGTGAGTGAGGGGGCAAAATGTGCTCAGGAGGGGGTCACGACAGCCATATGTGAGCAGTGATGGTGGGAGAGTCAGCTCAGCTCCCCACAACCAGAGCATCCACCCCTTGGGTCTATGGTACGTGCCTTGACGAGTGTTATCTCCCACCTGCAGGAAAAGGAGAGACACCAATGAAGCAGCTGAGAAAGAGGATACTGAGGGGGAGAATCAGTGGCCACTGTGCCCTTGGGTCTCTCATTTGGTCACTCAGCCATCCTGCCGCTCACCCAGGCTTTCCTGTGACCAGGCACTTGGCCCTCTTGGTCACCCAAGCTTGGGTCTGCCCCTAAAGCCACTCAGGCCTTCGTTCTCTTACTCATTCCTTCAGCCACCCACATCTCACTCAATGTCTCACGGCCTCAGGACCTGGGAGAGGCTTTCCCCCAACAATTGAAGACACACAGAACCCAGGTCCCATGGGTCCCCCCCAAAGGATACAGGTCAACAGGGGCCTGACAGAAGGCAGATGAGGAACAGTTGGTACAATGGAGAAGGGACTGATACCTCGCCCCAAGTCCATGTAGCCGATCGGATCTCACCTGGCAGGAAGGGGTCAGCAAAGGCATTCCCAGTGTTAAGACTGTGAGAGCAGAGTCCTGGATACTGGTGACCAGCTGCCCAAAGTTGGTTTATCCTGGGGGCCTAGGTGTTAACAGAGGGTAAAAACATCCTCCCTTCTTTATTTCCACATACCTCGAGCCACTAGATTAAGTGAGCTACTCTCCACTTGTGAAACACCTGCCATCTGGAAGTGGTCTCTGGTTCTGGGGTTTCTAGTAGGTCCTGAAGAAGAGTTAAAGGTGTTGAGTAGAGGTAGGAAGCACTTGGCAGAGTTGGGATATGAATGGATTTGATGGAGGGAACAGGGGTGAGAGTGAATGAATGGAATGCATGTCTCATGGGAGGAGCAAAGGTCCAGGCAAAGGTCCAGGCAAAGACCACTCTGGACATGGGACTGTGGATAAAGTGGAAAAGAGAGAGATTGTCTTGGGGCAGGCACCTGGGCCCCAAAACAAGGCCTTGAATACCAGGGCAAAGCATTTGGGGACTTTTCCCCATGGGCACTGGGGAAAGATGTAAGGAGTTTAGGAGGTAAGAGAAGGTAGGTATTGTCAACGAGTAACAATTACCAGCGTTTATTGAGCACTTACTGTGTACCAGACGCCACTCTGAGCACTTTACCAAAATTAATTTATTTATCCTCACTCAGCCCAGTAAGGTGGGTATTATTATTATTCCAATTATTCTCATTTTCCAGATGAGCATGGGGAAGATAAATTGCCCAATATCTCATAGGTAAAAAATAGTGTTGGGCACACAGTAGGCATTCATTATGAGTTTATTGAATGCATTCTTACCTTCCCTGAGCTTCTCCCTTCCATTCCCCCTCTAATGCCCCAGGCCAACCATTACTGTGGTCGAAGGTCAAGGTGAGAAGAACGTGACCTTCTGGGGGAAACCGTCAGCACAGTGCGAGACGCTGCAGGGGCAGAAGGTGGTGGTGGAGGAGACTCGGCCATGTCTACACGTGCCTGCCTGCAAAGACCCTCAGGATGAGAAGCCTTAACACCTGTCTCTTCTGCCCTGATCCCCTGACCTCCCAGACCTCAATAAATGAGCCTCTTCCCCAGGAGTGAAGCAGTAGCATCTTCTAGGCCAAAAGGCACAGCACGGGCAGAGTCGCAGTGGCTTGTTGTGGAAAACAGTTTTTCCATTGCGGCCACGGTTTGGCAGGAGCGAAGGCGCGAGTACCCATCCCCTCCCCGCTGCCTTAGCCTCGGCGTCTGCCCCTCTCCCCTCCTTGCGCCATGTCCCAGGGCGTCCGGCACATCCCTCTGCAGAGCTCTGCGTTACAGGCTTTCTGGTTGGTCACTCGGCCCGGCCGGCACTTTCTGATTGGCCGGCGTGCTCGAGGTTCCCACCCGTCGGAGCCTCTGGGCTGGCGGGTTGCGCATCAATCCAGGGCTGAGCCGCACGGCAGAGGCGGCAGAGGTGTGGCTGGGGTTGGCACCCCGCCGGGCGAACACCTGCACCCACCCACTCCCAACAGCCCAGATCCAGTGCTGCAATTAGCAGAGACCCAAAGCGGGGTGGCGGTTGGCCGGGGGTGGACTGAGGAAGTGCCTACGAGGTGCTCTGAGCTGGGGCGGGAGCGAAGAGAAACCAGAGTCAGCATCTGCCAGAAGGAGCCCCTGAGACAAACCCAGACACAGATTCTTTTAGTCTTTATGCACCCATTCAACACTTTTATAGCGTCTACTGTATAGAACGAAGTCTGGGCATCTGGGGTGGAGGAGGACTGGTAGAAGGAGAGGACATCTGAGTGAGGGAACAAACTCAGAATATGTGATCCTTTCGTTGAACATTTTTTTCCAACCCTTATCAACGCCTACTGTATACTAACAATAGCACTGGACATCATGGAGAACAGAGGAGTCAGAACAGCACGTGTCTCCACAGTGAAGGGAACAAACCCAGACACTAATGCTGTTAGCATTTGCTCATTCAATTTTGCACTAATTAGCATTTGCTGAATGCTGAGCCCCTTGCAATGAGACAAATCATAAGAATCATCATAGTTATGGTATTAGCTAATACTTAGTACTTGCTGTGTGTTTGGTAGTGTTTTTAGACTGCAAAGCACAGATTTATTTAATCCACAACAAACCTATAAGGGTCAGTATTATCATTATTCCCATTTACAAAGGATTAAACTGAGGCACAGAAAGGTAGCGGGCTGGACATTTGAAGCATGGTGTGTGCTGTGAGTGGAGGGACCCCTCCGCACAGATGGGAGATGTGTGACACCAAGATTCTGTCAAGGTGTTCACCTCTCGGGGTTGATTTCCCCCCCAAAATAGGTCAGTTGATGGGTTGAAGTAAAGACAAAGTTGAACTTTTGCTCATCTTGGGAAGAATGAGCTGAAGTGAATGATTCTGGTTGCTACTACAGGGTATAAGTGTTATGTGTCTACAAGAAAGTGGAAGTTTGTGCATTACGAGGTACATATCTGTGTGTGTGTCTGTGTGTGTGTGTGTGTGTGTGTGTGAAACACAGACCTATGGGTCATGCAAGAATTAAGGATGTATTGAGTATATGTGGAGAGTACATAAAGTTAGAACCATGTGTGCACTGTAACAATCTGAGTTACAGGTGTGTGTGTGTGTGTGTGTGTGTGTGTGCGTGCACACATGTACATGTGCATTCAGGTGCCATGGATAGACAATATGTGTGAGTTATGAACATGGGTACAATACTGATTACAAACATGTCGGGGTGCATGTCTCAGAGGCATTGCTCACCAACGCACAGCAAAGAAAATCATTCCTGGAGCCCCTCCTGTCTGTTCATTTCTGCTGGAGAAGACAGAGACAGTGCAGAGGAGCCTGACCTGTGCCTCAGGGAGTTGAGACAGTCCTGAAGGGAACCCTCATTCTTCTGCAAGACAATCTACAAAACATTAATTTCTGGAAATTGAGCCATCTGGAGAAAGGGAGTGATGCTGGGGGCCATGAGTACTTGAAGCCTGGGAATGGGGTTCGTGGGAAGAGTCATTCTGGAGACAGATTCCCAAGGAGCCCAACTTCTGGCTCCCAGAGGAGCCAGAAAGGTCTGTAGACCTGCAACTGCTCCTATCCGCCAGAGAGGGCACCATGGATCCAGCACAGCTTGTTTACTTCAGTTACTGAGCAAAAAACTGGGAAGCACAGACTTCTTTCTATATGTTGGAAAAGACCTGATTCTTGAGAGTTCCCCATCTGGGGAACATTGGGATATGGAGTGCCAGAGATAGCATCCAGGAAAGGGAGGGAAGGAATGGCCAAAGCAGAGGCCCGGAGGTGGATGAGGGAGTAGAGGGTAGTTTGGAAGTATTGGACTTGAGGACTGTGGGAGGCTAGAGGAAGGGGGAGTGGAATCTGAGTCCAGGGGAAGGGAACACTTCCTGGGTGAACTTGGCCAAAGACAATCCTTGAGAGAGAGGTAAAGGACATTCCTGGCAGAAGTCACAGCACATGAGAAAATATAGAGGCTCTCTCCCCCGCCACACACACACACACACACACACACACACACACACACACACACACCCTTATAGATGGGTCAGGTGATCATCTTAACAGATGAGGAAACCAAGTCTCAGAGGGGTTAAGTCACTTTCCCAGGGGTATGGTGGAGGCCTAGTTTGAACCTCAAGCACTCTGACTCTAGATTCCACACCATTACTACCTTGTTTAAACAGGCCAAGGATTTAATGAATAAAAAATAAACGAATAAGTGGATGATTCACCTGAAAATCCTACAAGCAGAAGAGACTCCAAATCTGCCTATTTCTTACCATATCTTCTTCTACCTCACTTGGTTAACCATCCTCACTGGCCCACAAGGACTGGCTCAGTTTGGTCTCTGCTAACCTCTCTGACCCCATCTCCTGCCAGAACTCCCACCCCTGCTCACTTTGTTCTAGCCACACTGGCACCTCTTTCTAGCACATTCTTATAAAAAAAAAAGGCATGGATCACAAAGTGAACATGGCCCTTTGGAAATGAATTGGAGCTCTTGGATTTCTTTATCTGTAAAATAGCAACGTTTCCTACTCCACAATATTGTTGTGAGGGTTGGATGAAACAATACATGTAAACAGCTTAGCTGGGTGCTGTCAACAAATGATCGTTTTTAAATGGATTCGTACTTTCATTGTAGTCAGGATCTCACAGGAGCTTACAGGATGGCTTCCACAGGTCCCCCTCTGCTGGACTGTAAAGGTCATTTGCTCATGTGGCAACATTATTTGGCACCTACTGTGTGCATACCCTAGGATGGGTCCCTCTCTGTCTGTAGAAACTTCTCTGGTGCAGGGAAGACAGCCAAGGGAACTGATGATATCATATCAGGTGGTTATGTGGGTTTTGGCTTATCCAGGGCAGAGGGATGGGAGCATATAGACTGAGTGTATGTGTCTAGGGCCCTGGGCATTGGGGGTGGGGGTACAGAGATGGACACACATCACATCTGGATCTTCGGGGAATGTGTCTGTGTGGCAAATCTAGGTTTATCATGATTGTCAGTGAGTATGTCATTTGGGTGTGCATGTTCGTATGAGTTTCCCTGGTTCTCTGTGTGTAGATGTGGTGCCTGTGTTTGTGTGTAGGCATATATGCATGCGTGTATGCATGCATGCCCATGTGTGTTACCCTGGGCTTGTGTATGTCTGCATGGATACCTAGATCGGTGTATTCTCCGTCTGTATGTGCCTCCGTGTGTTTTTTTTTAATTTTTATTTATTTATGATAGTCACAGAGAGAGAGAGAGAGGCAGAGACACAGGCAGAGGGAGAAGCAGGCTCCATGCACCGGGAGCCGGATGTGGGATTCGATCCCGGGTCTCCAGGATCGCGCCCTGGGCCAAAGGCAGGCGCCAAACCGCTGCGCCACCCAGGGATCCCCCTCCGTGTGTTTCTTTACTTTTGTGTGTGTTTATATGTATCTCCACGTGTATGTCATTCCTGTGTGCCTCCAGGCCCCAGCAACCCAGGGCAAGGGTGTGTACCCCCCAAGTGTCCAAGTCAGCCTTTCTGATGCTATGCCGCCCCCGCACCCTCTCTCTGCCTGACTGAGCCCGTATGGATATGGGAAATTGATTTCCCCCCACAGGGTACTGCGTGTGACCCCCATCCGTCGCGGTGAGGTTATTTCTCTACTTTTGAGTCTCTGCGTGTGCCTCCATTCCCCCCATCCCCCCCATGCCTTCTATGGTGAATATCAACACGGGGAACTGAGTAACTACAGAGAATCCTGCCTGTGAGTGAGACTGGGTGTGAAAACCGTAATGAGGCGGGGTGGGGGTCTTGACTGACCACTCACCTCGACCCTCCCGACAAGTATCTACCCCGCCCCCACTCCCTAAATTGCGCATCCCCAATCGGACGAGGGGGAGGGGAATCAGGATGCGGCGTGGCGCGTGCGCACTGCCGCCTTCAGCACCACGGACAGCTCCTTCGCCCCCGCCTGTCGGCGCGCGCCACCGCCTCCCCAGCACTGAAGGCGCGCTGACGTCACTCGCCGTTCCTCCCCAAACTCCCCTTCCCAGTCGCCTTGGTCGCGTCCGCGCCGCCGCCTGCCCAGCTGGACAGCACCACGAGGGGCGCGAGATAGGGGGGTACGGGCGCGACCATCGGCGCTGCGGCGGCGGCGACTCAGCGCTGCCTCAGTCTGCAGCGGGCAACGGAAGAGTCGTGTCGTGCCTGAGAGCGCAGCTGTGCTCCTGGGCCCCGCGCGGTCCGCCCCCGCGGCTCCTGACCAGGCTGCTCCTAGGACCCCCTGCCCCACGCCGCAGCCATGAACTACCTGCGGCGCCGCCTGTCGGACAGCAACTTCATGGCCAATCTGCCAAATGGGTACATGACAGACCTGCAGCGCCCGCAGCCACCCCCGCCGCCGCCTGCTGCCCCCAGTCCCGGAGCCACGCCCGGTCCCGCGACTGCCACTGCCGAGAGGGCCTCCGCGTCCGCCCCTGTGGCCTCTCCCGCTGCCCCTAGTCCCGGGTCTTCGGGGGGTGGTGGCTTCTTCTCGTCGCTGTCCAACGCGGTCAAGCAGACCACGGCGGCCGCGGCGGCCACCTTCAGCGAGCAGGTGGGCGGCGGCTCTGGGGGCGCAGGTCGTGGGGGCGCTGCCGCCAGGGTGCTGCTGGTCATCGACGAGCCCCACACCGACTGGTAAGCCACTGCCACGGATGTCTTCCGCGGGCCTGGGTCCCCCAGATCGTTCCACGATGAGCACTTATCAAGCACCTTGTGTGCTAGGCACCTGGTCCCCTAACCCAAACCCTTTTCCCTTAAATTATTATGCTGGGCACTTCCTGTGTACCCCGCCTTTGCCCCCACCCAGGCCTTCTCCATCTATACAGGGAGCAGTTATCGGGCGCTTGCTGTGTACCTCCTTTCCCAAAGCTTTGGCTTCAGTATATCCTGTGAGCATTCGAGAGCCTAATGTGCCTTGCCCTCCCCAACCCTCACCCCAAAGACCTTGTCCTTTAATGGATCTTGTGAGCATTTATCATTTACCTGCAGTGTGCCTTATCGCAGAGCCCTTCCCCAAAGCCTTGGGCTTCCATGAATTTTGTGAACATTCACTGAGAGCTTGCTATGTGTCTTGTCCCCCTCAATCCTTGCCCTCAGGCCTTCTCTCTAATAGAGCTTGTGAACATGTATCCAGACTGTGGTATGTGCCCCACCCCAACCCTCCCTCCAAAGACCTTTTAAGCTAGTCAGTGAACACTGATTGCCTGCTGCGTATCCCATCCCATCTTCTCACCAAGTGCTGCCTTTAATGGATTCTGTGGGGCTTTATTGAATCCCTTCTGTGTGTCCCAACTCTAAGTCCCTTCTCCAAGGACTTATTTCTCCAAAGGATCTAGAAAGCATTTATTGTCTGATATATGTGCCCTATCTCCAAATCCCTTTCTCAAACATATTTTGCTCAAATGAGTCCCATGAGCATTTTTGAACCTCCTGTGACTCATCTTCAGACTCTCCCCAAAATCCTTTTCCTCCAATAGATCTAGAAAACATTTATTGAGTGTCTCCTCTATCCTCCATTCTCAAGCTACTTCAAAGACCTTTCCTTTGGTGAACCCACCCAGCATTTATCACTGGCCAGCCATGTGAGCCTTCTCTAAAGCTTCTTTCCTCCAGTCTGTTCAGCAAGCATTTATTGAATGCCTGCTGTGTACCCCATCCCCAAAGCCTTTCCCCAGTGGCTTCATTCTGCATGTATTGAACGTCTGCATGACCCAACCTTAGACTTTCTCCATAAGGGCTTGCCTCCAATTAATAGAGTGATCAAATACCTCACACTTGTTGTGTGCACCATTTCAATACTCTTTCCAAAGGCCTTTTTCTTTTCATCACTCCTTGGAGCATTTGTGGAGCACCACTGTGTGCCTGATTCTGTGCCCTCTACACAAAAGCCTTTCCTCTCATGGATAGAGAATCAAGCTTACATAGATCAAGCTTCTGCATCCCCATTCCCCTTCCCCGAAGACTTTTCCTCCAATGGATCCAGTGATTGTATGCCCATCCCTAGCACCCCTCCCACAAAGACCTTTTTTTTTAATGGATCCAGTGAGCGTTTATGTATTGTCTGCCAGGTGCTCGATTCTAATCACCTCCCCCAAAGGCCTTTTCCTGCAATGGCCCCTGTGAGCATTTATGGAGTGCCATCTGTGTGCTCTATGTTCACACCTTCTTCCCAAGGTCTTTTTATTTTAGTGGATCCAGTAAGCATCTATGCAGTGCCTGCTGTGTGGAGGGAATAGACACCCCTTCCTTACCCCCTTGAAGAACCTGTGTCTGTCATAAAGCCTCTCCTTTCTTTTAATAAATCTAGAGCCCAATTTATAAGGATTACCCCTCCCCACTCCCTCTCAGTGTCCTTAGGGTTTCCTCTCCCAATCTTAAATCCATACCCCGAAAGTTCTTTCTTCTATTTAAGCCAGTAAACACTTATCAAGTTCCTATTATATAAGGGCCATTCTCAATGTCTTCTTTCCAAGTCTGGAAGTTGCTGTCCCATCTCAAGACTTCTCTTTCCAGGGGCCTACTTCAACCTAAATTTATTGAGTACCAGCTTTTTACTAGTTAGATCACCCCTCCTTCACCCAAGAGCCTTTACCCAGCAGCCTTTCTCTCTATTCAGAGCCATTTATTCATTCTACAGATATTTATTGCATACTTTCCCAGTGTCAGAGTATGGGAGGCCTCCATTTATTATTACTATATATGAAGAAGAACCCTCCTCCAGTTCCCCTTCCTTCTAACCCCAACCTCCAGCTGGATTCTCTATACCTTTTTCTCCATTCAACCCCACAATCGCTTAATAAGCACTTATTGCACACCAAGAACCCCATATTCAATGCATCTTCCTCTCCCCCTCTTGAAGCCCTAGTTCACCCTTCAACAATCTCCATCTGACCTTTGACACTACACAATCCATAAAGTTCCATGTGCACCTACTGTATTCTGGCTAGGTCCCCTCCCCCACTTAGTAGCCATCTTGCCAACTACTCTTTCCACTACCACCCCCCCACAGTTAATCCAAAAAGCATTTCTTGATCTCTGACTGTATTCTTTTCAAAAAACCGCATCCCTCTTTTCTCCATCAATCCATAAAGCAGTTCTTGAACGCGTACTAATAATTCCTTCACCAGCACCCACTCACAAAGGAGCCATCTTCTTGGCTAAATTTGCTCCATTGAAGTCAACAAACCTTAAATGGGGCCCCTGCTGAATATTAGTAATCACTCTCCTTTAGACTTCCCATCCCCACTCCTACACTACAGGAAGTTTCTTTGCTGCATTTTTCTTTGTCCCATCAAACATTCATTAATTATCTACTGAATACCAGTAAGACCCTCCCTCTTTCAATAATTACAACTCTGGTGTTTTCCATTTTTTTTCTAAGTTGTCCAGCAAGCATTTATTGAGCACCTGCTGAATTCAGTGAAAGATTCTTCCCTTCCCCTTCTGCATCTCAGAAACACCCCTTATCCCAACAGCTGCTCTAGTCTTTTCTTCCATTCCATCTAGCAACTATTTATTTAGGATCTACTATAGATGGGGTGGGATGGACAAAGGGCCTGTGTACACCAGGTTCAGCGTGGGAAACAGAGACTTCTGCATCACCTGCCTGCAGATATTGCAAGTATCATCTGACTTTGAGGATTTCAGCCTGGAATAAAGGAGGAGTTTTTGCAAACTCTGTAATGGACTGTACACCTAGATGGAGTCTGACACCTTTCGCACCAAACCTCACTACTCTCACCCTTTCCTGGGTCTCAAGTCCTCTGTGGCTTATAGTTGCAAACCCTGAGTTAAGAATCATCTCCCATTTTTATAGATAATTTAGTCCAATGTCCTTCAAACTGTGGGTCACCTAATGGCTTGTGACCAGCATTTCATTTACTTCATGCAGTAGTATAAATGAAAATAGAATATAACAAGAATATGCTACACATAATAAGTGGAATTATTATTATTTAGTGGAACTGTTACTCCAAGAAATTTAATCAGTAATGTATGCCATATATTATATTTGACATATGCTATATCATACATTTGCTATATAATAACTTTATAGTATAATACATATGTATGTGTATATTTTTCTTCATGAAGTGGAATAAGATAGACTAGGAAATACCAGACTCTGTTGCACGTAGTATAGGTAATCGTTTACTGAAACTTTCATTCCAATTATATATGTATATTTATATACCTTCTAGGTACATATACACATAGTATGTAATATGCAATATATTATATGTTATATAAGCCATACTGTATTATATTTGCTGTATAACATCAGAGGTGTCATATAAAATATATTACATATATAGGATAGGTTATTATGTATCTATGTATATAGTGGGTTATATAAACTCTATCTTTTATTGTGGCTTCTTGTCTTAGACTTCCCTGGAAGCAGGCCCTGAGACTCTGAGGTTTGTGTGCAGATTTATTGGGGAGAGCTCTTGGGAACAACACCTGTTGCGGGGGAGGAGTGAGGGAAGCAGGATTTAGAAGAGGGAAAGGTTGAGCTATGATGCAGCCACAACAGAAACCTCAGCCAATCCTCTGGGAGAGCTCTGGAGCAAGGATGACCCTTCAGAGTTACCTTAATCGAGGTGGGGTATCCAGGCTTTTGTATTTTTTTTTTTTAGGCTTTTGTATTTTTACAGCAGTCAATCATTAGTCACAAGCTGCCCCCTGGGAGGAAGCATAATCTTGGGGAAGGCAAATCCCTGCTGCAGAGGCCAGTTCCCAGTGAGGGACAGCGCTGTGAACCTTCAGCAGCAAATCTTCCCAGAAGCTGAGAAATAGATGGGAAGGCCTGAAAGTGGGGGTGGGGAGTGAGGATCGAGGGGAGCACAGAATCCACTCCTTGTACTGCTCTGATCCACTTGCTTCTTAAAGCAAGATCGCCCCATCTGGAAACAGCATTTCCAGGATTGTAATTGGTCTTGTCTTCTGGGGGAGACTTGAAAGAGCATGGTTAGTGGGATGAATGACATCCTCCACTGATGCTGTTGATAAAAGTGGCATAAATAAATGATATGCATTGTCTCCTTCTTCCACTATGCATTCTAGATTCCCCTGACCCTCAGCTAGCACCTCTCTTGGGCTTAGTGGCTTACCTGTTGAATGATCCATTCCCTCATCCTTGAGGGATTCCAGAGCCCTTGGTCCTCATGCCCTTCCCAGGCTGTGGCTGCTATACTTGTTCATTTCCTTGCATGGTTGTGCAAGGAGGACCAACAGATGCTGAAGTGGATCACCTGGGTGCCAAACATATTCCTCCCTGCTCCCACTGTGTAATAGCAATCCCTGAACGTCCTCCTGACATTTCAGGCCATATACCCCTGTGAAGTGATTCATTCCTCTTCATATCCACTGGCATGTAAAACCTGAGATATCCAGGTGGCATCCATAGCTTAGAATGTAATAGGATTCTTGCTGTGTCCCCTGGTAGCAGTGTTCCCCCTTGGAGAACCAGGACCTCTAACTTTGCAGAGCCTTGAGGGAACAGGAAGCACACATTCCAAAAGTGGATCACTGGGATCGATGGTAAGCTGGGCCTCTCCTTTCACCTCTGAGTTCCCAGACCCATGTATTCTACCCATTGGGAGCAGAGTATAAACAACGGGCCATTGATTTAGGGTGTTTTGGAGGATGGTGCCCCATTCTTTCATGGTATCATTTCTTAGCTGTGGCTACAAAAGTTGTTCCAGGCCAGCAGCTTCTGGGTGGTATTATGGTATATAATGTCATCAGTTGATTCCATGGACATGGGCCCACTTTGGCACCTCCTTTGCTGTCACATGTGTCCTTCAGTTTGATGCAGTGTTATGAGAGATCTCATACTGGTGGATCAGATATCGTGTAAGCCCTTGGACAGTGGTACTGGCGATGGTCCTGCAATCAGGAAAGGCAAACCCATATATAGAAAATTCCAGTCAAAATGAATAATTTGTCTTTCCAGGGTGGAAGGGGCCCAAAGTAGTCAGCTTGCCACAAACTGGCTAGTTGGTCTTAAGGGATGATGCCATGTCACAGGCTCAATGTTGGTCTCTGTTACCAGAAGATTGGACATTCAGCGATAATGCTGTAGGCCCCACTAATAGCCTCTATCTCTGCTACTCTTGCTACTTCATTCATGTACGCATCTGCTAGCACTGCGGTGGCTGATTTGAGAGGCTGGCTGACATCATCTGGCTGACTCATTCTGTCTACCTGGTTGTTTAGTGCCACTTCCATTGTGGATGCTGTCTTGTGGGTGTTAACACACAATACAAAGATCTTCACTCCTCACTTTTTGCCCACTCCCATGTCTACCCCTATATGTCCACCCACATTTCCATGTCCCAGACCTCCTTGTCCTGATCTTTTTTTTAAGTTTTTATTTTAATTCCAATTAGTTAACATGCAGTGCAATATTAGTTTCAGGTCTGCAATATAGTGACTCAACACTTCCATACATCAACTGTTGTACCTCACCTATTTAACCCATCCCCCCACCCACCTCCCCTCTGGTAACCATCAATTTGTTCTCTATAGTTAAGAGTCAGTCTGTTTCTTGGTTTGTCCCCCCTCTCTCTTTTTCACTTTGCTCATTTGTTTTGTTTCCTAAATTCCATAGAGTGAAATCACATGATATTTGTCTTTCTCTGTCTGACTTATTTCACTTAGCATAACACTCCTTGTTCTGATCTTCTAATATTTTTCCTTCAGGGCCTCTAATCAGCCAAGCCATCTACCACTGCCCCTCAGTGAATATATTCTAATCTTGGGCCATTTTTCTTTCCCTATTAAGTAGATTACTGGGTGCATAGTCCAAAGCTCTGCCATTGGGAGCTCTGCCACTTTCAGGACCACTCTGAGTGGGGCTATCATACAGCCACTGTCCATTTTTGGCTTCTCCCCACATACCAAACCAGTCATTTTTGAACCAAGCTTAGGCTTTTTCTTCCTTCCTTCACCCACTGGTTGTAAGGGGTCCCCTTGGTGAGCTGAGGGAGACACTAGTACAATAGTGGGGATGACATGGGCATCTAGATTACCTGCTCAGGCAGCTTGCTCAGTCCTGCTTGAGCTTGATCCCAGCTGCTGGGTCCATCTGATGTTATTACTTGGTGGGCCTGGCAGGACCCAGCTCACAATGGGCACCTGGATGCACAATCACTTGGTGCCCCGTAGTCAAGCATTCTGTCTACCAGAGCCCAGTACTGCACCAGGAGTTGTTTCTCAAAAGTCATGTAATTCTCTGCTTGCAGGTGGCATGGCCTTGCTCCAGAACCTGAGGAGCCTCCCACTCAAACTTGCCATAAGCTCCAACTGTATCTTTTCCCACTACTGACTTATTCGGTATCATAAGATCTTCCAGATCATATGGCATCCCATTCAGCCTTATGTTATACCTGAAATATGAATCAGAGCAGTATCTCCAGGTATGGAATATGCTGCCTCTAGAACCTGAAGACACCTACCAAGTGTTGTGCTTTTTTCTTCATGGTGGGAGGTGTAAGATCCAATGCTTTGCCCTATTATTTGGAGGGGCTGTCCTGGAATGCCTTGGACCACTGTATCCCAAAAACTTTCGATAATGTGGCAGGCCTCTGAGTCTTTGTATGGTTTATCTCCTACCCTCTGGAGTGCATGCGTCTTATCAAGACAATGTGCTAATCATCTCTTGCCCAATCAATATGATTTAATATAGCAGCCCAGTGTGATATTCTGTGGGATGTCCAGATGGCCCAGTGCCTTTGGACCATATGATGACGCAGAATGAGAAAGATAGCATAGCCCTGTGGCAAGACCATCAAAAAATATTGTCGTCAGTCCCATGTGAATGTGAAATGTTTCTGATCCTTTTTTCTGATCAAAATAGAAAAGAGTGCATTCAGTAAGTCACCTCAGATACAGCCACCTGCGTATCTGAGGTTTGCTCTAGCAATGGCAGCACATCCAGTACAGCTGCTTCAATTAGGGATATTGCTTGGTTGAGAATGTCTATAGACATTCTCCAGGACCCAAACTGATTAATTCAGTGGAGATATGATGGGACTAACACCCCTCCATCCTTTAATCTCTCAAAGTAGCATGACTTTCCACCATCACTCTTAGGATAGATATAATATTATCTTTGATTTACTGATTTGATCAGGGGAGGGATGTGTAGTTTCAGAGGCATCCGTTTGAACTTCCCCACTGCAATAGCTCTTACCCCTACAAGCCAAGGAGCCCATGTAGGGGTTCTGACAACTACAGTTATGTCCATTTTATTTTTTTAAAGATTTTATTTATGTATTTGAGAGAGCATGAGCAAATTCCAGTCAAATTCCACTCAGGGATCATGACCTGAGCTAAAGGCAGATGCTTGGGACGCCTGAGTGGCTCAGTGGTTAAGCACCTACCTTCAGCTCAGGGTGTGATCCTGGAGACCCGGGATCGAGTACCACATCAGGTTCCCTGCATGGAACCTGCTTCTCCCTCTGCCTGTGTCTCTGCCTCTCTCTGTCTCTGTGTCTCTCATGAATAAATAAATAAAATCTTTAAAAAAAAGAAAGGAAAAGATATCAATGAAATTAATCTCCTTGTCTGCTTCTCATTTCTTTTTTTTAAAAAAGGCAGATGCTTAACCAACTGAGCTACCCAGGCACCCCCAGATATGTCCATTTTAATTACACATTTGTGAATGACGGAAGTGACCACTGGGTGAACCTGTGGACTCAATGGACCCATTTTGAGCAGAACCTGGGACAGGACTTCAATTATCACCTTACCACTACTGTGCTTCTTGTTATGGCTGGTACCACTCTTACCAGCATATTCCTTATTGATTTTGTAAGTGGGGTATATCCTCTGGGCCTTCCCATAGAATATGATCAGCTGAAGAGTTTTCTAGACTTACCTAGTATATCTTCTCTAACATGTCTGTTTCTTTGAGTCCTTTGATCCTTTCTTTCACAGTCTGCCATGGAAGATTTGGCATTTCTGTTTCACTTGGTATTGACCATTGTTTGCTCCAGGGTTCCACAAGTCATCTCACAGTATATCGGCAACATCAACTTCATGTTCCACCTCTTTGGCCCATTGTCCTTAGGACTCAGTTTCATGCATACTTTGACAGCTCCTGTCAGTACATATTGGCCAGGTCTTTCAGCTTTTGTGTATTTCTTTCCTTCCTTTGCAAGCTTAGAACCTCTCCAGTTAGGTATTCTAGGATTTGACCCTGCATATAGATCTGTTTGCTAAGAGGGGAAGGGGGTAGATTCTGAAAGGGGCAAGCATTATTTTGTAAGGCATCTGCTTCCTTCAAGGCCTCTGTATTATCTTCAGGCAGAGGGAAGGTCTATACTCTAACAAGGAGAAGTGGACTACTTCTGCAGGCCCAGTGGGTTCAGGTGAATCAACAAGTTCGAGGTGTTACATACATCTTCCCAGATATCCCCATCCCAAGTCTAAGGGCTTCACTCTTGTCCTATTAGGGCTCTGACCATGGCATAGGAGATGTGCTAGGCCTGAGAATTCAACCTTCTCCAAAGTTTTGTTACACTTATGATTATGCTCTAAGCCCCTGGTTCTCCCCTCTGTCTGCCCTCCAGTTGTAGAAGATTGGTATTTCCTTAAATGTATCCAAGGGGGTCCTCTGGCTTTCTCATTTTGCTTTGAATTAGTGATTACTCACCCTGAACATGTCAGATCTTTCTTCAGCTAACCAATGGTGTTTAACAAATAGTCACCCAGGTCTGCTTACCATTTCCCTCACACCTCCCAAGTGCCAGGGATATTTCACCAACTGGTGCATTCCCTTCTATCAGTATCTCATTAGAATTCACCATCAGTAAAAGTTACTGCTACCCCCAAACGCCAAGGGCCCACACCATAATTCTCACACTCATGAAAATACACTCGACACTGTGCCTCTTCCCACTACTGACACGTCCAGTATCATGGAATCTGCCAGATCATATAGTTCAAGTGGCATCCTGCTGGCACCACAGCCCAGACCTGCTGCCAAGTGCTTTATGTTGCTACAACATGTTAAGGGCTATCTGTGCTCCACCCCCACAGACGATGGTTCCTCATTGCCTGCTGGCTGCTGGGTGACCCAATTCCAAAATGGCATTAGAGTCTTTTTTTGTAGTTTGACATCTCTGGCACTGTTTTAGGTTGGGTTCTCTGGAAACAGATTTTGAGGCAGGTATTTGTATGCAGGAGGCTTACTGGGGAGTGCCTTTAGGATCAATGCCTGTAAGGAGGGCAGGGTCAGGCAGAGGGAGAAACTGGTCCACGATGCAGCTGCATCAGAGGCCTCAGCTGATCCTAGGGCAGTGATATGGTCCTTCTGAGTCAGCTTGTACTGAGGCAAAAGGGCCAGCCTTTGTACTCACTCATGGGCCAGATATAAGACATGGGCTGCCTAAAGTAGATATAATCTTGGCCAAAGCAGTTCCCCATGACAAGACAGTTCCCAGTGGGACATAGCCATGGGCTGTCAACAGCTGATATCTGGGTGCGTTGGCCCTAAAGAGGACATCTGAGCAGAGTGCCACAGTATTCACTACACTTGTGGTCAAAAAAGTTTGAAATACAGTGACACAGTCTACATTCGTCACTATTTTATACATGAAAAATGTGCAGATCTCAGAGAAATTCTCTTCCAACACTTGTGTGCAGACAGTATCAGTAATGGAGTGCGTGTGTGTGCGTGCGTGCGTGTGTGTGTGTGTGTGTGTGTGTGTGTGTGTGGAGGGGTAGGGAAGGAGGAGGGGGAGGGAGGGAGAGAGAGGAAGAGGAGAAAATGACTGTGCTTGGAGTCTTTGGGGTTCATCAGTGAAGTCACTAGGGACCCTTTGTGCTGTGCGGATGTGTCAGAGACCCTTACTTTGTGCATGTAGGTAACCCTGGGAGTGGTTCCTCTCCTCACCCTTCTTGTATGAGAAACCTGACTGGAGATGAGCTTCTGTGTGTAGAGAAGCCTGTCAGGTAGAAATCCTGGGCCTGGGGAAGGACACCACTGGAAACCAAGCCCAGCTGGGGTTGGGCCCAGGGATAGTGACATGGCAGTTCATGCTGCATCTACTGCTGTTCCTACCCCTCTTCCCTCCTATGGCTTCCCCTTGCCCTCAGCTGCATCCCCCACCCCTGGTCCCCATCATTGATGGCTCTGGCTTCTATAGAACCACTGCCATCCTGCACCCCTCAATCTGCTCTTTTATATAGCTGCCCACCCACAGTTGTGTTCTTGGGGCACACAGCCACACGTGGCAAATGTGATGCTCCATGGGAAAGGGCCAGAGAGCAGAGAGATGCATCAGGCCACATGAGCAGACACAGACACTGAGACATACTGGGGCACACTTCATATATATGCATTCTCTAAGGTGTTTGTTTTTTGGTTTTTGGGGTTTTTTGCCATTTACGAACCTCCATGCAATTTCAAAGTACGTTACAGCTTATGAAGCACTCCCTCATTTGGCAAAGCTTTTCAAAAATATTTATGGTAGCAGTGGGATGAGCTGACCAGACTCTGGGGAATGCCTGCCTGCCATCTGTGGTTTAAGGACTTCTTTTAGAGTTCACAGTGTCCTTTGACATTGGCACACCTCCATGAGGATTACAACAGACTTCATTGTACACAAAGCACTGTGGAGCTTCTCAAAGTGTTTCAACCATCACGAAGCATTTTATGGCTCTGAAGGGGCAAAAGGGTTAAAGGACTGGCCTGGGGTGTGTCTTCATGAGATTGATGGATGTGCTCTGCTTTTCCTCTCTAGGGCAAAATACTTCAAAGGGAAAAAGATCCATGGAGAAATTGACATTAAAGTAGAACAGGTTAGTTGGGGTAGATGGACCTGGGGGTCAGCTGTCCAGACTGAAAACTAGTTGGTCATCTTTGTGGGATGTGGATAAATCACTGATTTTTTCACCTTCCTAGGCTGAATTCTCGGATCTCAACCTCGTGGCTCATGCCAATGGTGGATTCTCTGTGGACATGGAAGTTCTTCGGAATGGGGTAAAGGTCATGCGGTAAGTATAAAAAGGTTAACTTGGTGTTATGGAAGAGGCATAAGGACTCCCTTAGAGCTGAGAGTGAGTCCCCCACCACCCCACACCCATCCCTCTGTGAGCCAGAACTTAGGTGTATTACAGTAGCCAAGTTATGGAAACAACTTAAGCACCCATTAGTGAATGAATGGATAAAGAAGATGCGGTATGCATATACTATGAAATATTATCCAGCCACGAGAGAGAAGGAAACCTGCCATTTGCACCAATGTGAATGGACCTTGAGGACACCATGCTAAGTAAGATGAATCAGCCGGAGAAAGACAAGTACTGTATCCTGTCTATGCATTCGAAAAAAAGCCAAATTCGTAAAACCAGAGGCTAAAGCAGTGGTTACCAGAGGCTGAGGGGTGGTAGACTAGGAGAGATGTTTAAGGGCATAAACTTGTAACTGGTAGAGAAATGAGTCCTGGAGCATTAATGCACAGTATAATGAATATAGATAACAATATTGTATCATAATTATCAAACTTACTAAGAGACCAGACCTTCATTATTCCCACCACCAAAAGGATATTATTATTATGCGATGTGATAGAAGTGCTAAATAACGCTATATTGGCAATCCTATTACAATATATTAAGTGTGTCAAATTGACGTGTTTAATGCCTTAAACTTACACAATGTTATATGTCAATTAAAAAAAAATTAGATACAGAATGTGGGACGATTAGCTTCCTTCTGCAGAGCCAAGGATCCTAGCAGACCACGAGCCAAACTTCTTAGTTATTAAGTCAGCAAATGTTTCTTGAACATCTACTGTATGCCAGGTGCTGCTCTCAGCATTTTACATTCAATAGGTATTTATGGAGTACCTATTGCGTCTGTGAGAGACACTTGAGAAAAGAACTGAAGGAGGTGAAAGAGAGCTATGTGCCGATATCCAGGTTGGGGGGAGGGGGGAATGTTCCAGGCACAGGAAACAGCCCTGAGGCTGTTTGCTCACCCATCTCTCTTGGCCACAGTGTAGAGGCCCTGAGGCTGGAATTTATTCTAGGCTGCAGCCTTTGAGGACAGCTAATAGTCTGAGAGATTATGATCAGGGAGCTGTCAGAGCTGAGGGGTCAAGCTGCTAGCTGACCTGGGCAAGGCGAGAAACAGGTAGGAAAGGCTTCCAGGGGGTCACCAGATGGGGGAGGTGTAGCAAGGGTGATGGCACTGGAAGACACAGCCCGTGCATATGTGTTGAGGTAAGCAGCCACTTTGCAATTTCTAGGAGCCGTGGAGACTTAGAAAGTTGGTTTTTGTTCTCAGGGTGGTGGGGAGCTTTGGGAGGAGTAGTATCCTGGACACTTCTCCCCCTGCCATGCCAGGTCTCTGAAGCCGGACTTTGTGCTGATCCGCCAGCACGCTTTCAGCATGGCACGAAACGGAGACTACCGCAGTTTGGTCATTGGGCTGCAGTATGCTGGCATCCCCAGTGTCAACTCTTTGCATTCTGTCTACAACTTCTGTGACAAGCCCTGGGTGGTAAGTGACAGGAAGAGTGCTACTGGTGGAGGGACTGTCTCATGCATGTGTGCACGTGGGAGCTTGGAATCACTGTGATTTGGGGGAACTGAGAAAGTTTGAAGCTCGGAATCCCAGCTTGGAGACTCCATCCAGGTGAAGGATTTGCTCACCCATCTCTCCTGGCTCTCATAGTTCGCCCAGATGGTTCGACTGCACAAGAAACTGGGGACAGAGGAATTCCCTCTTATTGATCAGACTTTCTACCCCAATCACAAAGAGATGGTGAGTCTGGGGGAAGGAGAATGGGCAAGGGGGGACAGCATCATGCAGACTGTGACATTATTGCCATTGGCATGCTGTCAGAGAGTGCAGCCAGTGTGTGCATGTGAAGGGTGAAATTGCTTCATGACAGGGCTTATTAATACCATGAATTTACTTATGTGCTTGCAAGTGTGATTTAAATCAGTGATCCTGTTTCTTATCGTATCTTTTCTCACCATTATTAACAATCAACTTCTTGTGTAGATGAATAGATCTAATGTAATGAACCAGATCATGTTACATATAGAAATCAAGTCATTGTTACTGATATTAGCAAACAGCCTTCTTACCAATGTTGCAAGTGAGGATTGGCAATAAAGATGATTAGTAGTGATGTTATAAATTAAATTGTTTACCAATAGCCATTGAATTGTTACTTACTATTATTATAAAAGAAAATCACTAATATTACAACTTATCACTAATACTACAAATTACTCTTATTGATGTAAATTATGAGTACTACTGTTATGAATCAAATTGCAGTTCCCAACAGAAATTGAATAATCATGACTAGAGTCTTTGAAGATTATAACTATTACAAATTATTATCAGTATTACAAATTATGCTCTAATATAAATTATAAGTCTGTTTTGAATTATATTATACTTAATAGAGGTTACATTATCATTACTAATATCATCAAATATTATAACTAATAATTACAATTCATTACCAGTGTTACAAATTAAGATTTTCTTTATTTTTTTAAATGATTTTATCTATTTATTCATGACAGAGAGAGAGGCAGAGACACAGGCAGAGAGAGAAGCAGGCTCCATGCAGGGAGCCCAATGTGGGACTCAGTCCCACGACTCCAGGATCACACCCTGGGCCGAAGGGAGGCGCTCAACCACTGAGTCACCCAGGCGTCCCACAAATTAAGATTTTCATATGAGAAATTAAACCATTAGTACATTGTAAAATATTATTGTAAATTATTGCCAATGTTACAAATTAAGTTTACTAATATGAATTATAAGTACCTATATTTTGAAATATCTTATAGTCTCTAATAGAAATCATCATTAATATGGTTAACATTCCAGTTTACATTATGAATGATTGCTAATATTAAAGTTATAATTATTAATATAAATTAATGAGTTCCATAGTTATGAATCAAATTTTAGTTGCAAATAGAAATTGAATCACCATTGATGCCATCAAATTTTACAACTAATTTTATAAATGTTTAACAATGTTATAGATTCTATTTGCTTATATAAATAATCATCACCACTTTTGTGAATTAAATTACAGTTAAATGTCAATGTCAACCCAAAGTTACCATCTTGGTCAAATAAACATTGGTATTAATATTAAAAATTATTACCAGCATTACAAATTATGGTCACTGATTTAAGTTAACAGTATTATGAATTAAGTTTACTTACAGATGAACATCAAATCATTAGTTCTTAGGAAACCCAATTTGTTTACCATCATTATTATTTTTCCACATTCTTTGAGAGACAGTATAGCTGGTTGTGGTTGAGAGCATGGACTCTAGCTAGTGTTTCTATATTGGAATCTTAGATCTACAACTTATTAGCTTCCTAACATAGGAAATGTTACTTAGTGGGAAGCCCTGGTGGCGCAGCGGTTTAGCATCGCCTTTGGCCCGGGCTGTGATCCTGGAGACCCGGGATTGAGTCCCACGTCGGGCTCCCTGCATGGAGCCTGCTTCTCCCTCTCCCTGTGTCTCTGCCTCTCTCTCTCTGTCTCAATAAATAAATAAAAAATCTTTAAAAAAAAAAAAAAAAGGAAATGTTACTTAGTGATCTGTGCCCCAGTTTACCCATTTACAAAATGTGGGTAATAATAGTTCCTGCCTCAGAGTTGGTGTGAGAATTAAATTATTTAATGAATGTAAAGTGGTTAGAACAGTGCATCTGGCATATATTAACTGCTCCCTAACTGTTAACAGAGTTCCCTTCTATTCTAAATTTGTTGAGTGTTTTTATCATGAAAGGATGTTGAACTTTGTCAAGTGTTTTTTCCTTATTTATTGATATGATCATGTGGGGGTTTTTTTCCTTTATACTATGAATATGGTATATTACATTACTTAAGTTCCATGAGAATTGAGCCACATTTGCATAACTGGACCAATTCTCACTTGGTCTGGTGTATAATCTTTTTAGGATTCTGTTTTTTTAGTATTTTGTTGAGAATTATGGAATCTATAATCATGAAGGATATTGATCTATTGTTTTCTTATAATGTCATTGTCTGGTTTTGGTATCAGGGTGATAGTAGCTTCACAGAATGAGATGGATAGTGGTCCCTTCTCTTCTATTTTGGGGAGGAACTGTGAAAGATTAGCGTTAATTCTTTTTAAATATTTGTAGAATGCACTGGTAAAGACATGCTGTCTAGTCCTGGGCATTTCTTGTAGGATTTTTATTTTTTAATTATTTTTAAAGATTTAGTTTATTTATTCATGAGACAGAGAGAGACAGAGGGACACAGGCAGAGGGAGAAGAGACAGAGAGAGAGAGAGGCAGAGACACAGGCAGAGGGAGAAGCAGGCTCCATGCAGGGTCTCCAGGATCACGCCATGGGCTGAAGGCAGCACTAAACTGCTGAGCCACCCGGACTGCCCTCTTGTAGGATTTTTTAAAATTATTATTACTAATCTTTTTTTAAAAATATTTTATTTATTTATTTATTCATGAGAGATACAGAGAGAGAGGCAGAGACACAGGCAGAGGAGAAGCAGGACCCCTGCTGGGAACCCAATGCAGGACTTGATTCCAGAACCCCAGGATCATGCCCTGAGCCGAAGGCAGATGAAGGCCATGAGCCACCCATGCATCCCTATTATCATTACTAATTTGATCTCTTCATTTATTATAAGATTATTCAGGTCTTCTGGTTCTTCTTGAGTCAATTTTGGTAGTTTGTGTCATTCTAGGAATTTGTCCCCTTCACCTAGGTTTTCTTATTTGTTAGCATACAATTGTTCATAGTACTCTTTTAAATTTCTTTTCATTTCTGTAAGGTTAGTAGCTATGTCCCTCTTTTATTCCTTTTTTTTAATTTTTTTTATTAATGATAGTCAGAGAGAGAGAGAGAGAGAGAGAGAGGCGCAGAGACACAGGCAGAGGGAGAAGCAGGCTCCATGCACCGGGAGCCCGATGTGGGATTCGATCCCGGGTCTCCAGGATCGCGCCCTGGGCCGAAGGCAGGTGCCAAACCGCTGCGCCACCCAGGGATCCCTATTCCTTATTTTAATAATTAGTTTTCTCTCTTTTTTCCTTAATCTAAAGGTTTGTCAATTTCGTTGATCTTTTCAAAGAACCAACTTTTGGTATCATTGATTTTTCTCTATTTTTCTATTCTCGTTTCATTTATTTTCACTCTAATCTTTATTACTTATTTTTTCATTGAAGTATAACTAACATACAGTGTTATATGTTAGTTTCAGATGTACAAAATAATGATTCAACAATTCTATACCTCTCTCAGTGCTTATCAAAGATAAGTGTACTCTTAATCCCTTTTATCTATTTTGTCCATCCCCCAACCACCTCCTCTCTGGCAACCACTAGTTTGTTCTCTGTATTTTAAGAGTCTAGGGTTTTGGGGATCCCTGGGTGGCTCAGCGGTTTAGCGCCTGCCTTTGGCCCAGGGCACGATCCTGGAGTGGCAGGATCAAGTCCCACGTCGGGCTCCCTGCACAGAGCCTGCTTCTCCCTCCTCCTGTGTCTCTGCCTCTCTCTCTCTATGTCTATAATGAATAAATAAATAAATCTTTAAAAAATTAAAAAAAAAAGAGTCTAGGGTTTTGAGATGCCTGGGTGGCTCAGTGGTTGAGCAACAGCCTTTCAGCTCAGAGTGTGATCCTGGAGTCCCAGGATCAAGTCCTACATTGGGCTCCCTGCACGGAGCCTACTTCTCCTCCCTCTGCATATGTCTCTGCCTCTCTCTCTCTCTCTATGTCTCTCATGAATAAATAAATGAAATCTTTAAAAAGAGAGTCTAGGGTTTTTTTCGTTTGTTTCTTTTATTCTTTGTTTCTTGCTTTAATTTAAAATCCATTAATGAACATATAGTGTATTATTAGTTTCAGAGGTAGAGTTTAGTGATTCAACACTTGCATATAATACCCGGTGCTCATTATATCAATTGCCCTCTTTATGCTCATCACCCAGTTACCCCATGCCCCTACGCACCCCTCCAGCACTCCTCAGTTTGTTTCCTAGAGTTAAGAGTCTCTTATGGTTTGTCTCTCTCTCTGATTTCATCTTATTTTATTTTTCCCTCCCTTCCCCTATATTCATCTATTTTGTTTCTTAAATCCCACATATGGGGGATCCCTGGGTGGCGCAGTGGTTTGGCGCCTGCCTTTGGCCCAGGGCGCGATCCTGGAGACCTGGGATCGAATCCCACGTCGGGCTCCCGGTGCATGGAGCCTGCTTCTCCCTCTGCCTGTGTCTCTGCCTCTCTCTCTCTGTGTGTGACTATCATAAATAAAAAAAAAAAAAAATTAAATCCCACATATGAAAGAAATCATATGGTGTCTTTCTCTGACTTATTTCATTTAGTATTATCCCCTCTAGCTCTGTCCATGTTGTTGCAAATGGCAAGATTTCATTCTTTCCTATAGCTGAGTAATATTCTATTGTGAATACATACCACGTCTTCTTTATCCATTCACCTATCTATAGACACTTAGGTTGCTTTCATATTTTGGCTATTGTAAACAATGCTGCAGTAAACATAGGGGTACATATATCTTTTTTAATTAGCGTTTTCATTTTCTTTGGAAAAATACCCTGTAGTGGAATTACTGGACCACATGATAATTCTATTTTTTTTGAAGAACCTCCATACTATTTTCCATAGTGACTGCACCAATTTGCATGCCCACCAACAGTGCATGAGGGTTCCTTTTTTCTTCACATCCTTGCCAACACTTATTATTTCTTGGTTTTTTATTTTAGCCATTCTGACAGGTGTAAAGTGATATCTCATTCTGGTTTTAATTTGCATTTCCCTGATGGTTAGTGATGTTAAGCATCTTTTCATGTGCCTGTTGGCCATCTCTATGTTTTTTTGGGGGGAATGTCTATTCAAGTCCTCTGCCCATTTTTTTTTTATTTTTTTTTTAAATTTTTTTTTTATTTATTTATGATAGTCACAGAGAGAGAGAGAGATTTTTTTTAAAATTTTTTTTTTTATTTATTTACTCTGCCCATTTTTAATTGGATTATTTGTGGGCTTTTTAGTGTTGAGTTGTATAAGTTCTTTATATATTTTGGATATAAACCCCTTATGAGATTTACCCCTATTCACTTGAAATTATCTTCTCCCATTCAGTAGGTTGCCTTTTTGTTTACTTGATGATTTCTTTTGATGTACAAAAGCTTTTTATTTTGGTATGGTCCCAATAGTTTAATTTTGCTTTTGTTTCCCTTGCCTGAGGAGATATGTTTCTATGGCTGATGTCAAAGAAATTATTGCCAGTGTTTGCTTCTCGAAATTTTATGGTTTCAGGTCTCACATTTAGGTCTTTAATACATTTTCAGTTTATTTTTGTGCATGATGTAAGAAAGTGATCCAGTTTCATTCTTTTGCATGTAGCTGTCTAGTTTTGTCAGCACCATTTGTTGAAGAGATTGTCTTTTCCCATTGTATATTTTTGCCTCCTTTCTCATAGGTTAATTGACCATATATGTGTAGATTTGTTTCTGGACTCTATTCTTTTCCATTAATCTGTGTGTCTGTTTTTGTTCTGGTACCATACTATTTTGATTACTACAGGTTTGCAGTATGTCTTCAAATCTGGGATATCAGTTTTGTTCTTCTTTTTCAAAACTGATTTGGCAATTTGGGGTCTTTTGTGGTTCTATACAAATTTGAGATTATCTGTTCTAGTTCTGTGAAAAATGCTGTTGGTATTTTGATAGGGATTACATTAAATCTGTAGATTGCTTTGGGTTGTATGGACATTCCAACAATATTGCTTCTCCCAGTCCATGAGCATGGAATATCTTTCCATTGGTTTGCGTCATTTTCAGTTTCTTTCATCAGTGTTTTAGTTTTCAGAGTACAGATCTTCCACTTCCTTGGTTAAGTTTATTCCTAAGTATTTTATTATTTTTGGTGCAATTATAGTATGATTGTTAATTTCGCTTAGTTTCTTAATTTCTCTTTCTGCCACTTCATTGTTAGCATATAGAAATGCAGCAGATTTCTATATGTTAATTTTGTATCCTCTGACTTTACTGAATTTAGCTATCAGTTCTAGTAGTTTTTTGGTGGAGTCTTTGGGGCTTTTTATATATAGTATGATTTCATCTGCAAATAGTGAAAGTTTTACTTCTTCCTTACTAATTTGGATGTCTTTTATTTCTTTTTCTTGTCTGATTACTGTGGCTAGAACTTCCCATACTATGTTGAATAAAAATGGTGAGAATAGACATCCCTGTCTTGTTCCTGATCTTAGAGGAAAAGCTCTCAGTTTTTCCCCATTGAGTATGTTAGCCAGGGTTTTTTCACATATGGCCTTTATTATATTGAGGTATGTTCCCTCTAAACCTACTTTTCCAAGAATTTTTATTATGAACGGGTATTGTACTCTGTCAGATACTTTTCCTGCATTTATTGAGATGATTATATGATTTTTATCACACTGATTGATTTGCGAATGCTGAACGACCTTGCATCCCTGGAATAAATCCCACTTGATTGTGGTAAATGATTTTTTAAATGTATAGTTAGATGCAGTTTGCTAATATTTTGTTAAGAATGTATGTATCTATGTTCATCAGAGATACTGACCTGTAATTTTCTTTTTTGTAGTGTCTTTATCTGGTTTTGGTATCAGAGTAATGCTGGCCTCATAGAATGAATTTGAAAGCTTTCCTTCCTCTTCTATTTTTTGGAATAGCTTGACAAGAATAGATATTAATCTTTATTACTTCTTTCCTTCTGCATGCTCTGGGCTTAATTTGCTCTTCTTTTTCTAATTTCTGAAAAATGGAAGAATAGGTTATTGATTTTATATCTCTCTTCTTTTTAAATATACACATTTAGGGGCACCTGGGTGGTTCAGTGGTTGAACATCTGCCTTCAGCTCAGATCATGATCCTGGGATCCTGGGGTCGAGTCCCACATTGGGCTCCCCATGAAGAGTCTGCTTCTCTCTCTGCCTGTGTCTCTGCCTCTCTCTCTGTGTGTGTCTCTCAAGAATAAATAAATAAAATCTTTAAAAATAAATAAATATACACTTTTACAACTATGAAATTTCCTATAAGCATCACTTTAATTTTTTTAAGGATATGTTGGGTTTTTTTCTCATTCATCTCAAAGTATCTTCTAATTTACCTAGCAATCTCTTCTTTGACCCATTGGTTGTTTAGAAACACGTTGTTTGCTTTCCACATATTTGCAAAATTACCTAATTTTTTTCTGTTGATAGTTTCTCTTTTTTAAGATTTTATGTATTTATTCATGAGAGGCACAGAGAGAGAGAGAGAGAGAGAGAGAGAGAGGCAGAGACAGAGACACAGGCAGAAGGAGAAGCAGGCTCCATGCTGGGAGCCCGACATGGGACTCGATCCCGGGTCTCCAGGATCACACCCTGGGCTGAAGGCAGTGCTAAACCACTGAGGAACCCAGGCTGCCCCTGTTAATGGTTTCTAATTTCATTCAGGTGTGGTCAGAGAACCAAAATACAACTATTTTGTATGATTTAAGTACTTTTACATTTTTTGGGACTTGTTTTCTGGCTTTGTGCCCTTGAGGAGAATGTATATTCTGCTGTCATAGACTGTTCTATAGATGTCTGTTAAGTTTAGTTGGTTTATAGTGATATTCAAGTCTTCTCTTTCTTTGTTGATCCTCTGTCTAGTTTTTTCTCTATCCTTGAAAGTGAGGTATTGAAGTCTCCAGCTATTATCATAGAATTCTTTATTTCTCCCTTCAGTTCTATCTTTTTGTTTCATTTATTTTGGGGCTCTGTTCTTCAGGTACATATGTGTTTATCATTATTTTATCTTCTTGATAAATTAACCTTTTTATCCATTTAAAATGCCCCATGTCAATTGGGCTCCCTGCTCAGTAGGGAGTCTGCTTCTCCCTCTCCCTCTGCCCTTCCTTCCACTTGTGCTCTCTCTCTCTCTCAAATAAATAAATAAATAAATAAAATCTTTAAATAAATAAATCTTTAGAAAATATTGAATAGCTAAATTAAATATTAAGCATAAAAGGCAGATATAGGGACCCCTGGGTGGCTCAGTGGTTGAGCGCCTGCCTTCAGCCCAGGGCGTGATCCTGGAGTCCCAGGATCGAGTCCCACATCAGGCTCCCAGCATGGAGCCTGCTTCTGTCTCTGCACATGTCTCTGTCTGTCTGTCTCTCTCTTTGTGTCTCTCATGAATAAATAAATAAAATCTTTAAAAAATAAATAAAAGGCAGATAAAGACAGAATTGATTAATTATATGCTGTCTATAAGAGACACACTTTAGATTCAAAGGCAAATAAGTAGAAAGTAATGGATGGAAAAAGATTAGCCATGCATACAGTAACCGAAAGAGAGTTGGCTATAATAACATCAGATAAAACAGACTTTAAAACAGAAATTGTTACTAGAGATAAAGAAAGACATTTTTTTAAATTAAGATTTTATTTATTTGAGAGAGACACAGCAAGCACCTGAGTGAGGTGAGAAGCAGAAGGAGAAGCAGACTCCCTGCTGAGCAGGGAGCCTGATGTGGTGCTCAATCCCAGGACTTCAGGATCATGACCTCAGCCAAAGGCAGGCATTTAACCACCTGAGCCATCCAAATGCCCCTATTTATTTATTTCAGAGAGACAGAGAGACAGAGAGAGTGTGTGAGCACAGTAGAGAGGGGCATGGGGGAGGGAGAGAGAGATAATCTCAAGCAGACTCCTTGCTAAGTGTAGAGCCTGACACATGGCTTGATCTCACAACCCTGAGATCACGATCTGAGCCAAAACTAAGAGTTGGATGTTTAACTGACTGCAGCACTCAGGTACCCTGGATATAGAATTATTACATGATGGTCTTTTTCTTTCAGTGCTTTGAATATGTTGTCCCACTGCCTTCTAGCCTCCAAGGTTTCTGATGAAAAATCAACATTAATCTTACTGAGGATCCTTTGTATGTGATGAGTCCCTTTACTTTTACTTTTCTCAAGTTTCTCTCTTTGTCTTTGGCTTTCATATGTTTGTTTATGATGTGTCTAGATGTAGATCTCTATGGGTTTATCCTATCTGAAGTTCAGTGAGTTTCCTAGATGTATAGATTAATATTTTCCATCAAATTTAGGAGATTTTCAGCCATTATTCCTTTCAGTATTTTTTATTGCATCTTTCTCTCTACTCTCTCCTTTTGAGATCCCCATTATGTGTGTGTTGATATGTTTGACGGTGTTTCACAGGCCTCTGAAACTCTATTCATTTTATTTTTTTTTCTTTCAGTTCCTCACAATGGATTATCTTGGTTCACCTACCTTTAAATTCATTGATTCTTTCCTCTGGCAGTTCAAATCTAAGGTTGAGCCCCTCTAGTGAATTTTTTATTTCAGTTGTGTTTTTCAGTTCTGGAATTCTACTATTTTATCATTTCTGTCTCTTTATTGATAGTCTCTATTTGTTAGAATATCATTCTCATACTTTCAATTAGTTCTTTAGACATGATTTCTTTTAGTTCTTTGAAAATATTTTCAGGACGTCTGGGTGGCTTAATGGTTGAGCGTCTGCCTTCAGCTCAGGGCATGATCCTAGGATCCGGAATCAAGTCCCTCATCGGGCTCCTTGTGGGGAGCCTGCTTCTCCCTCTGCCTGTGTCTCTGCCTCTCTGTCTCTGTGTTTCTCATGAATAAATAAAATCTTTAAAAAATATATTTTCAATAGCTAATTTATAGTCTACTAAGTCCAATATCTGGGCTTCCTCAGGAACAATGTCTATTGGCTACTTCATTTTTCTCTGTTTGGGTCATACCTTATTGTTTCTTTGCATGTCTCATACATTTCTGTTGGAAGCTTAATATTGCAAATAATATTATGTGGCAGAATCTGGAAATCAGATTCTGTTCCCCATTCCAGGATTTATTTTTCTTGTTCTTTTTAAAGTGACATTCCTAAACTAATTCCATAAAGGTTGTATTCTTTGTCCTATATGGCCACTGAAGCCTCTGCTTCATTACCTTAGTGGTCAGGTAATGAATGGCAGATATTTCTTTAAATACCTAGAACTATTAAGTCTCCAAGCTTTTGCTGATGGGCCCTGTGCACACGTTGGGGCATGCCTTCAATACCCTAGCAGGCTACTTAAAACTTTACTTCCTGGTTTTGCAGAGCCTCAAGGTCAGCAAAAGATCCTGAGCATACACACAGCCTTTTGCATATTTGTGGTTTTCTAGATTCCTGGTAGTATGTCAGTGCTTTTCAAAGCCTCCTATGGAGATCTCCTTACCCAACTTTTCCTGTTAGGTTTTTCAGTTAGCTTGTAATGTTTGTCCTAACTATAATCACTGCCTCAAGTGATTCCTATGTTAAACAATTGCTACTGATTGTTTTTGAAAATAACCCCAAGGGAAAGCTGTTCACACTAGGTGAACTCTGAGTCAAATCAAATAGACAAGCCTTGTGAATGGAGTTTTCTAGGAAAGTGCCAAGCAGGTCAAATAAAGATAGTTCTCTAGGAATGTTGATTTTCAAGGCTGTTGTGGAGGTAGGGAGAAGGGGATGGAAACAGGGAAAATTCAAATGCCACAAAGCATACTGTTCTTACTGAGATTCAGCCATTTTTCTTGAATAGATGCTTCCTGAATTGTTATAAACCTTTGGTCAATTTCTAGAGTTCTGAAAAAATAAATTTTGAGAGTTTGCCAGTATTCTCATTGCTTTTATGGAAGAGAAGTTTTTATAGGCCATTTCTCTGGCATTTCCACTGGCATCACTTCCAGACATATTTTCTTCTTCACCAGCACCAGCCCTAGGATAATAGTGTTTCAGAGCCAGGGTGTGGGAACTAGATGTACTCATTGATACTGGAATATCTTTGCTTCTAGGCCCTCTCATTATATAGAGCTAAGAAATTTATATATATATGGAGTTTCTTTTTTTTATTTTATTTTATTTTATTTTTATATATGGAGTTTCATGTATTCATACTGAAACCTCTAATTCTAATCCAACACATCACAGGGCTTCTTCTAGCTTTCCCCCTTTCTATACTTATATTTTTCTTCTATAACAGTGAGAACCCTAGCCTCCAATATCATCAGTGTGTTTACTCATTTGCTCAATCCCCCAATACACAGAATGTATTTTTAGAATTTCAACATCCACACCACTATGAAAAACAAACTTAATAAGGTAGAGCTTGATATCTGTTGGCCCTTTTAGGTCTTTAGATGAGGATATACAGTCAAAGTACTGTATTCAAAAGTTTCTTTGTTTAGTTCATTTTATTTTTCATTCAGCATGATTACATTATTCATTTTACTTCAAATATAATTTGTTTCCCTTTGTATTATAGTCTTTTCCCTTTCTATGACTTAATTATACATTTTTTCATACAAGATATTAGCATGATTCCAAAAAGTCAAAATATAGAGAGGCATACATGGATAAAATTTAAAACCTAGATGAAATGCATAATTTCCTAGAGCAACACTGTTTCCCAAAATTGACCTCATTAGAGCTTAACAGACCAGTTTCCATAGAACAAAAGATAAAGTGAGTAAGGAAGTACTCATAAAAAAAGCATCAGGCCCAGATGGTTTCAGAGGAGAATTTTCCAAACTTACAGGGCAGTTAATCCCATTGCCAAATAAATTTTCCAGAGAACAGAAAATGAAAAGAAACTTCCACATTGTTTTTTCTAAAGCAATTATAACATTGCTTGCACTCAAAAAAGCATGGATTATTTTCACTCATGAATAGCAATGCAGGGATCCCTGGGTGGCGCAGTGGTTTAGCGCCTGCCTTTGGCCCAGGGCGTGATCCTGGAGACCCGGGATCAAATCCCACGTCAGGCTCCCGGTGCATGGAGCCTGCTTCTCCCTCTGCCTATGTCTCTGCCTCTCTCTCTCTCTGTGTGTGTGACTATCATAAATTAAAAAAAAAAATGAATAGCAATGCAATAATCCTAAATGAAATTTTGGAAATATCAGAGAGGGTGATGGAACATGAGAGACTCCTAACTCTGGGAAACTAACAAGGGGTAGTGGAAGGGGAGGTGGGTGGGGGGGATGGGGTGACTGGGTGATGGGCACCAAGGGGGGCACTTGATGGGATGAGCACTGGGTGTTATACTATATGTTGGCAAATTGAACTCCAATAAAAAAATATACAAAAAAAGCAAATGAATTCAAAACTATATTAAGAAAATTATGTAGCATGACCAAGTAAGTGAGTTTCCTTCTGGGAATGCAAGGATGGTTCTTTATAGGTAATGTGTTAATATAATACAACATATTAATAAATCTAAGGAAAAAATCATACAATCATTTCCATAGATATTTTTAAAAACTTTGGCAGAGGGCAGCGCCGGTGGCGCAGTGGTTTAGCACCGCCTTCAGCCCAGGGCCTGATCCTGGAGACCCGGGATCAAGTCCCACGTCGGGCTCCCTGCATGGAGCCTGCTTCTCCCTCTGCCTTTGTCTCTCCCCCGCCCCTGAATAAATTAAAAAAAAGACTTTGGCAGAATTCTGATACAACTATTCAAAAATAGAAATCAACTAATAACTTCTTAACATGATGAAATTTGTATACCTTGATCCTAAAGGTATCATCTATTTAATGGTACAACATAGAAGGCATTTTCAATAAGATCAGAAACAAGGCAATGCCCTTGTTTCTCCACTCCTTTTCTCCACTCCTTTTCAACTCTGTACTTGGAGGTATTAGACCAATGCAGTTAGACTAGGGAAAATAATTATAGATGTAAGAATGAGGAAAGAAGACACAAAAATATCTCTATTTAAGATAATATCAATAGTATACCTGGAAATTCCCAATAGAACCAATAATAAAGCTAATTCAAATAATAAAGAATTCAGTAATATAGCAGAATAGAAAATCAACATATAGAAATTAGTTTTCATATATACAAAGAACCAGATATAATGTGTAATAAAAGAGAAAACCCCATTTATGATAACGAAAAAGGATATGTCAAGATAAAGTCAACAAGATGTCAATTTCTCTTCTCAAGTTTTAATTTATAAATGCAATGTGATCCCCAAAAATATACTTATAAGCTTTTATCTGCAACTGATAGAGGTTAATAGTAAGCTTCACATGGAAATGCAAACATGCAAGAATATCCATTAAAAAAAACACCAGCTCTGATAGAGGGGTGGGCAGTTAGCCCTAACAACCTATAGGGAGTCTAATGCTTCTGCAAGCAAGCATTTTATGAAGGTTTTCTAATTTTATGTATGATGTAGGTATGTAGGTATGTAGGTATTTTAAAAGATTTTATTTATTTACTTGAGAGAGAGAACAAGTGAAAGAGAGAGAACACCAGCTGGGGAGAGGAGCAGAGGCAGAGGGAGAAGCAGACTCCCCACTGAGCAGGGAGCCTGCCATGGGGCTCTATCACAGGACCCTGAGACCATGACCTGAGACAAAGGAAGACACTTAACCGACTGAGCCACCCAGGAGCCCTGGTTTCCTAATTTAAACAGTATGATGCTGACACATGAATAAACAGTCTGACAGACTAAAGAAAAATTAAAAGTCCAGATATAGATTCATGTGCATATGGAAATTTAGTGCATGATAAAAGTGCCAAGCTTTGTTTTTGACATTTAAATTCTTTATCTGAAATGGATTTTTTCTCTTGTTTTAGCACTCTAACAAACATCTTTATTACATGAGTGCTTTAACACTTCTCTACATGCCCTATAGAACAGCTGTCACATCCATCCACTTAACACTAAACGTGAGAAAACAAGTGGTGCTCCTACAAATGTCTTTATTACATGTGTTCTTTGGAATTGTTTTTCTTTCTTTTTAAAGATTCTATCTATCTATTTATGAGAGACACAGAGAGAGAGGTAGAGACAGAGGCAGAGGCAGAGGGAGAAGCAGGCTTCATGCAGGGAGCTCGATGTGGGACAGGACTCCGGGATCACGCCCTGAGCTGAAGACAGACACTCAACCACTGAACCACCCAGGCACCCCTGGAATTGATTTTCATATACAATATGGAGTAGGTTGAGATCCAGTTTCATGTGTTTCCTTTTTTTCCCACTGATCTGTTATGCCACCTCTGTCATATACTAAAATCTCATGTATTTATGGGGGCAAGTTCTGGACTCTGTGCCAGTCCATTTATCACTTTCTTTATACCTGTACTGATACAGTACTATCTTAATAACTGTATTTTCTCATTAGTTACTGATCTCTAGTAGGGCAAATATCACAACTCCTGGCTGTACTGTAGCTGTATAGAGGCTATTTTTGTCAGGGACAGAAAGAACAGGACTTAAGAGGCCAGGAAGAAGACAGAGCTAATGATGGGTGATGATGGCAGCTGGATGGCAGAGGCATTAGACTTTCCTCAGGCCAGCTTGCCACTCACATGTCCTCTTTTATTCCCTACCCCACTGTGCAGCCTGGAGGGGCATAAGCTAGGCCTGGATTTGTGGAAACAGTCTTCCCCCCACCCTGTTCTTTGAAGCTCTGGTGGGAAGGTGCCCAACCTTCATCATATGGTGGGTGGCACGTATGGAGACTGGCTCTACTACATCTCTCCCCATCCAGGGTGCAGGCCACCAGGAATCCTCAGGGCTGCTCACTTCAGTATGTCTGAATAGTCATCAGTCAGGGATGGGGCACACGGGAGGATCTGACTTCTTTTCACCCCAACTTCCCTATAGCGTGGGGATCTACTTACATCAACCTGATCATGCAGACCTAGAGGTAGGGACTTCCCCTCCCTTGCTACCTACACTCTAGGTGATTTATGGCTCAGCAAATATTTATAGAGAGTTCATGATGGAACAGGTGGAGTCTGACCCCAAGGCCTCTCAGGATCCGGTCCCTTCTCTGGGCCTAGGATTCACAGTCCCTGTGCAGTGGGGAAAGAGAGGGTACTTGGGAGTGTGAATCAACAGAGTCAGGGATGGGGAGATTGTGGGAAAAAGAGAGGGCAGGAATAAGTGAGGAAGCGAAGGAAGGATCACGGGAGATGTGTCAATAGGATGGGGAGTTTTCGTTTGAAGGGGCCAATGTCATTGGGATGTAAGTCCAGGAAAGAGGACATAGCACAAGTGTACAGCTCCTTAAATTTTCACCAAGTGAACACATTCCTGTTGCTTGCATCCAGATCAAGAAGCACAACACGACCAGGTAGATCCCCAGCACAGTTAGAAGTTGATGGTCTTTGGAAGGCTTCAGGGGACAGTTGTGGGAAGTTGGTGGACTTCATGAAACTTGAGTTTGAGAAAGGACTCAAAGGGAGTCAAAGGGACTCCCTGACTCCGTGTGGCTGAGTAGAAGTCCAGGTCTAAGGCAGGAGGCTCTAGTGCACAAGGATTCAATAGAAGATATTGGGTCACCAGGGAAGGCAGCCCAGTTCATGGCTCCATGTTCTTTTTGAGAAAGAGAGAGAGAGCATGAGCAGGAGGGAGGGGCAGAGGAAGAGGGAGAAGCAGACTCCCTGCTGAGCAGGGAGCCCGACACAGGGCTCAATCCCAGGACCCTGGGACCACGAACCGAAGGCAGACGCTTACCTGACTGAGCCACCCAGGCGCCCCTCATGGCTTTGTGTTCTTGTCCATGCTCAGATAAGCAGGTATCCCTCCACGGACACTGTGCAAGGTTGGGACTTAGGTGTGTGGCTTTGCAGGGCTGGCAGGAAGGCATATATAGAATTGGTGGGGCAGAGTACCACTCCTCACACTTCTCATAGCTTATGCTCCTGGGAGAGAAGGGTGGCAGGCACTGATGATGGGCAGAGGGGCCAGGGGCCAGGAAAAGGGAATAGCTCAGGGTGAGGAAACAGGGAGGAGCAGGGAGCAGGGTGGAAAGAAGAGAGCAGGGAGAGGGATAGGCAAGATAGAGAAGGAGCAGAGCTCAGAGAATGGGGAGCAGGGCAAAGGAGCAGGGCAAAGGAGCAGGGGATGGGGGAGGGAGCAGGGAGCAGAAAGAACAAGGGAGAAGGGTTGAGCATCTGCCTTTGGCTCAGGTCATGATCCCAGGGTCCTGGGATCGAGTCCTGCATCGGGCTCCCTGCAGGGAGCCTGCTTCTCCCTCTGCCTGTCTCTGTATCTCTTATGAATAAATAAATAAAATCTTTAAAAAAAAAAAGAACAAGGAAGAGTGGTGCTGTGGCCACAGGCATACCTTAGAGGCACACTCCAGGCTCAGTGGCACCCTTTCCTGTAGATATTCAGGAAACCTCCCTGAGAAGCTCCTCTCCCAGCCTCTTTCAAGGATATACCACTCATTTCCCTGAAGTGCAAGTTCCCATCCCTCAAAGAGCCTAGAGGGGACAGATGCCATGTCTGACTCCTGGAGGTCAGTATAGTGTGACCAGATGTCCCTTGGCTGGGACTGTGATCCGCAAGCGGATCAGGCCACTCTGGTTGGTTTGGGGACAGAATTTGCTGTGACTTGGAGCACAGTGTCCTGAGAGGGCAGCCCTGGTGGAAAATACCCTGGGGAGGGGATGTTTTGTTTCAGGGCTGAGATGGGGAGAAGACTGAGGATGTCCATGCAGGGTAGAGACTCCTCATGGATGTTCCCACAGCTGTTCTTGGGGGGCATGGAGATAGCTATAACCACATTGCTCTTTATATTGGGTACTGCTATGACCCAGAGGCTTATGATCCCTTTTAGGAACCTTGACTGTCTGTGAAGCAAGGAAAGGGAGAGAGGTACACATAGGCTGAGGAGCATTTATGGGGTGAGGGGCTGAGGTCCTAGTATCATATCAGTAGCTTTTGTGTCTCAGAGACCCACCCCATTTTCTCAGCCAGATCAGGGTCAGGGGCTTGTATGTTGGTGGGGAGACAGGTGTGAGGAAGATGTGGGCTAAGTACCTGGATGATTTGAACTCATGATGCCTCACAGTCTCATTGAGGAGGATGAGCCCCAGGAATGAAGCCACGAGCACTAGGGATGGGAGAAATGTGTCAGGGAACCCTATTGGGTTGAGGCAAGATTTCCCCTATCCCCAAGACTCCTGAAACAAGTTTGCAGAGCACCTCCCTTCCAGGTTCTACTACCCCAGGGGGTTTTATCTACCCTTCTGGAACCTCACTGCAAGCCCCTGTGTTGGGGGCCTCTCCAAGGTCTACCCAGACTTATTTGAGTTACAGTAAATAGCATGGGTGTGTGGATGGTAGCATCTGAAGGCTTGCCCAAGGGTGACCACGGACAGAGCCAGGAGCTAAGGAGGGACCAGCAGGAAGGTGGGATTCATGGCAGGAGCCTGAGAGAAATGGGTTGGGGGAAGAGTTGAAAATGGCCTTTCTCTGGTCCAGCTCACCCCTAATCAGGAGAGGATTCAGGGAGCATCCTTCTAACACCACTGGTTTCCAAGGCCCTGGGGCCGGTGTGGGGGGGCATTGTGGGAGGGAAAGGACACTGAATCTGCACCTTTGGCCAATGGCCCCACCTCCATCCATGAGAGCTGGGTGGATCTCCACAAAGGTCTAGCAAGAGGCCCAAGCTCAGTGGTGGATAAATAGTCAACAGGAGGGAGGTGCAGCCCGGGCATTCCTCCCCACGTGAACCCTCTTATTTTATTCTTTTGAGAGAACATACCTCCAGCCTTCTCCTGGAGTACGGATTAGGAGTTGGGGAGTTTATCTGAGGTTCTTATGGCTTCTTACACAGACTTTCAATCCAGCTTGTTTTTTTTTTTAAAAAAAAAAAAAAGCTCCACCTTCACTCCCACACTGAAAAACAACTTGTGCCCTACTCGTTTCCTTCAGTGGGAGCTCGACAGTGTGATAGGAGTTGGTCCTCAGATTTCACTACTACTGTATGGGAGGTGTCCAGGGCTGGATAGTGAGACATAGGTGTCAGTCACTCCTGAGAAAAAGAAAGGCTGATCTTATTCTAGAAATCTACCTCTTCATCTGGGGTACCTGTCTGGCTCAGTGAGCGGAGTGTGCAGCTGTTAATCACAGGGTTGTGAGTTCAAGCCCCAGATTAGGTGTAGAGATTACTTTTAAAAAATCCAAAGAAAAAAGAAATCTACCTCTTCATCCATTATTGGGGGGTGGGGAGAGATGTTTCAACATATATTGTAATGGTAATATGGTAATATGGTAGTACATTGGGAGCTGTTCCAGCAAGGAGATTTTCCAACTAGAGATATCTAAGGATGGGGACATGTCAATGGGAATGGATCAATAGGGGCTATATGGAGGGGTGGGGTTCAACAAATGGAAGGATTTTCAAACAGGCTTATCAATGACATAGATATCAATGGTGGGTATTTCTGAATGGGAAGATTTGACAAGTGGATTTATCGATGGGAGCATTTTGATGGGCATGTCTGAATGAAGAGATATGTCAGTGGGTGGAGATACAGGAATGGGGTGATTTGTCAGTAAAGATTGTCAATGGGGGATGGTGCCTGGCTGGCTCAGTAAGTTAAACATGCGACTTTTGATCTCAGGGGTTTTTTTTTGTTTGTTTGTTTGTTTGTTTTTTTATTTATGATAGTCATACAGAGAGAGAGAGAGAGGCAGAGACACAGGCAGAGGGAGAAGCAGGCTCCATGCACCGGGAGCCCGACGTGGGATTCGATCCCGGGTCTCCAGGATCGCGCCCTGGGCCAAAGGCAGGCGCCAAACCGCTGCGCCACCCAGGGATCCCTGATCTCAGGGTTTTAAGTTCAAACCCCAGGTTGAGTGTAGAGATTACTTAAAATATTTTTTTAAAAAAGATTGTCAATGGGAATTATGTCATAAATAGACATTTATAAATAGATTTGCCAACTGGGTGGTCAGTAGGGGATATGCAAATGGCAGGTAATTATGAAGAGAGGTATTTGTCACTGGGATCCATCACTGGGTGATAGATTGCTGCTAGATATTTGTGAATGGGGAGATTTGTCAATGGGGATATGTCAATGGGATATTTATGAGTAAGGCAGTAGCTCAACACAGGTATTTGCTATGGGGTATTTGTGAAAGACGGGATTTGTACAGTGAGAGGGAACTTCTCCCAGGAGATTTACCAAGGGCTTAGAAATGTGTCACCTGCAGTCTTGGCAACAGAAGAGATTTGTAAGTGTAATGATTCATTGTCCACAATGAAGACTTCACAGTGAGGAACATTATTACAGGTGTGTGTGTGTGGGGGGGGTTTCCTTAGAAGTCTTTGAAAATGTTGGTATTTTTCTTTCTTTTTTTTAAGATTTTATTTATTTATTCATGAGAGACACACAGAGAGAGAGAGAGAGGCAGAGACACAGGCAGAGAGAGAGAGAAGCAGGCTCCATGCAGGGAGCCCAATATGGGACTCAACTCTGGGACCCCAGGATCACACCCTGGGCTGAAGGCAGGCGCCCAACTGCTAGGCCACCCAGGCATCCCTATTGGTATTTTTCAATTAGCGAGACTTGCACACTGGGAAAAAGTATACAAGATTTGAGTAATAAGAAAAACATCACAAATGAGCATATTAAATAGTTGTAACATCTCTGGGGCAGATTATCAGGATCACCAGTTAAACTAAGGTTTTCAGAGTGCATTAAATGATTACTACTAATATTATGCATTTATTTCCAATATATAAATAATCACTTCTGATAAGAAGTATCACTACTAAAGTTATAGGTCAAATTATACTTATCACACTACTACTACTAACTAGCTAATACTTGTAAGTGCTATGTTTCGAGCACAATTCCAGGAATTTTACACGTACAGCCTCATTTAATGCTCACATTGTCCCTGTGAGTTAGGCATTCCTTTTGTCCCTATTTTACAGATGTGGAAACTGAGGCGCAGAGAGGTGATATGATTTCCCCAAGGACACAGAGCTAGTACATGGAAGAGGCAGGACTTGAATGCAAATGACCTGGCTGCAGCGTTCATGTTCTTAACCACTACATATTGAATGTCCAGAAATTAAGTCACTGTTAGTAACATTACACATGAAGTTATTATTTATGAGAGTTTCATGTTTTGACCTGAAAAAAAAACCTCGATGAACACACACACTCCATTAAGTATCCTCCAACCCTAGCATGGACCTCAGAAGGAATCTGGGTAGGGACTGTGAGGCCCATTTTTTAGGAAGAACTATTGAGGCTCAGGTGAGGGAAGGGCTGGCCTCCAGGCTACCCATTGAGCTGGACCCCCCAACCTGCACACCTCACAAGGCTATCACCCCCATGTTTTTCCCTCTCAGCCAGCCATCTCTCCAAGCAGAGATTCACACCCAGACGCATGGAATGCTGGTAATAGTTGGGGGGGGGGGTGGCGCGTGATAACTCACTTTACTCACTTTAGTAGATTTTCTAGAAGAGCGATAGGGGGCATGTCATGACCCCAGGACTACAGAAATCCTGCCAGGGGCTCCTGCCAGGGTCTGTAGGAGGTGGCCTTGTATGCTGTTCTGGCCTCTGTAGGGCCTGGTGGTCCACCCCATCCTTGAAGCACTGATGTCTCCATTCCTGACACCACCTGCTGGTGGGTGGATCAGCAGAATGGCCTCCACGCTGGGCTCCATCTTTTTCTGCTGCCTTAGTCTACTTAGCCTTCCTCCCAGGAATTAAAATAGTTGAGGGCTCAGAGAATGGGCCCTGGGGTCAGGAAACAACAGCCTAAGAATGCAGGGAGCTGAGACCAGGATTTGGTGAATTGATAGGAGCAGCGGAGCCAACAGCAACAAGGCCACCAGAACCCTTACAGTCATACCCTTTAGCGAAGGCTACCATTTGCCTCTTTCAGTGTAGACGGGGTTTCGATCCTCCCAAGGTGTAGATGTTGACACAGAAATTGTTGCTGCAGCAGGCATCCCCGGGACATGCAGAGAGATAGGCCCTGAATGCTCAAAATCTACCCATCCTGATTCAGAACGTATCTTGGGCCCTGGGGGAATCTCCTAAGAGTGCAAGAGGCTCCAGGGGTCCAGCTTGTTGACCCAGAATTCCCTGGAGGAGACCTAGCTTCTTCTTAGGAACAGTGGGTAGTCTGATGGGAGGGACTTGGGCAGGGGGGCTTTCCTTCACCGAAGGAAATGCTATTGGAGCCTTTGTGCAAGCAGATTCCGGTCAACCGGAAACTCGGGTGTTCAGTCGAATGTGTGCACCAAACAGAGGTTCTGGTTCCCCAGGGCTCACTTGAGTCAGGACCTTTGGGGTGTCAGGGTCAGAAGTCAAGGACTGGGAAGGGCCCGGCTGTGAAACAAGAAGGCTTAAGGAAGGGAGTGTCTGGAGGATCTGTTACTCAGCTTTTCTGAGGGAAGATGAACCAGAAAGGTAAGGTTTGGGTTTAGAGGCCCCAGTTTTGGTAAGGGAACAGCTGTGTAGGAGGAGGTATGCAGGGGGCTGTGGGCTGGCATACCTGATTGGTCCTGATTTTGAACCCACTTGCACTTCACTGCTGTATTTCCTTCAGTGTTAGTCAAAGGAGTGAGGGGACGGGTGCCTGGGTGGCTGAGTGGGTTAAGCGGTTAAGGTCTGCCTTCAGCTCAGGTCATGATCCCGGGGTCCTGGGATCGAGCCCTGCATCAGGCTCCATGCTCAGCAGGGAGTCTGCTTCTCCCTCTCCCTGTGCTCCTCTGCCCTGCTCATGCTCTCTCTCTCTATCAAATAAATAAATCTTAAAAAATAAAGTGAGGGGAAAGGCAGGGGAAGGGGGAGAAGGGCAGAGCTTGGGGATTTCCATATCACACCTTCCCCTCATCCTTCCTATTCCCCAAATAGCCACTTCCAAGGAATCTCCTGCAAGCCATGAGTGGGGAGCCAGGACAACCTCTTCTTCCAGAGTCCCTGGCTGGTTATGTGGGGTGGAGCGGGGTGCTCTGAGCCCCCTGAAGCTTTCCCCTTTCACTCAAGTCAGACTCAACAGTACAAAACAGTAAGGACAGTAACACCCACAGAGGTGGATGGGGCAGGACAGCCTCCTGGATGGCATCAGGACAGTGCTCAAGGGAAAGAGCTGTTTGCCAATTGATAAGACATTTGTCGATGAGCTTGTCAACTGGAGGGATTTGTGAATAGAGGGACTTGGCAGCGAGGTAGTGATCTGTCAGTAGTGGGATAATTTTCTAGAGAGCCCCGTGCAAACAAGCATCATAAATTAGCCTGGTAAAAATATTTTGAAGTATCAAGCAGAGAGATCATCCGATAAATTGTGGTGGATAATGCAGGTTATCCTGGTCATTGCTGATGTTGCCGATCACCAGCACTAATGCCAACGTACAGAATTATTGCCAATACCTGAAATTTTATGTGAAATACAAAAAGCCAACATTTTGCACCCCTCACCCCCTCGGCATTGGTCCCAGGTTGTTCCCACCAGGTCATCAGTGGCCTGGCTTTGTTTCCAGACATGACACATGGACACTGCCTGCTGGATGGTAGTTCTTTATTTCATTGTTTTGGATAAAGAAAGACAGGAGTGGGAAGTGGGGTGAACACTGTGCAGGCTTTGGCTTCCACGGGGAGTAGGATTTAGGCCATCCGGGGCCGCAGGGACTGCCAGGTGCATATCCCTGGCTCTCTTGGCAGGCAGGCCAGGTGGCGGCTCTGGAAACCCTTGTCAGAGCCTGTGAGGAACTGGTCGGTCCACAAGCAATGAGTGTCACTCTGCAGTTTGCAGGGGATGGATGAACAGGTAAACACCTAGAGGCGGGGAGGGAGACACATCTCTGAGGGCTTCTCCCCCTGCCCCTGCCTCCCGTACCCCACAGAACTTTCCCCTCCTCGGTTTCCAATATTGAACTGCTAGGGAGACCTGGTGCTGCCCAACCAGGCGAAATACTCAAGAACAGCCCCTCCCATGGGAGGAACAGTCATTGGGCTTGGCAAGGTGACCGTAAACCAGCGAACTGATCAGTTTCCTGGAATAGTAGTTGGGGAACAGTCATGGGGGTGGGGGGGGAGTTAGGTCTCCAGGGGAATTCTCCCATAGGATAGGGACCAAGTGGCAGTAATAGAGAACAGCTGGCCAGTGGAGGGCCTTAGGCGTAGCACAGAGCCGTGGGGCTCAGACAGCGTCACTGGGATCAGAGGACATTCAGGGCCACGGGGAGACAGCCTTGGAATAGTCAGAAGAGCAACGTAACACACCCTTGTGTGTGAGGCGGTCAGAGCCCTGGAGCAAGAATCAGATATGCTGGGGAAGAGTCAGTGGGTTGGGGGATCAACACTTTGGGTTCTTGGAGAATATTCTAGGGAACCAAGAAACAATCCCTGCGCAGGGAGGGCGGGGGTCAGGAATAGACAGGGGGACGAGAAAATAGTCACAAGGAGGGATTTAGAGGGAAAGGAAGCAGCCCGAATTTCCAGGGAACAGTCTCAGGTTTGGGGGTGGGGGTGGGGAACAGCAAGAGAGATCAGGGACAGCCCTAGGGCTTGGGGAGCAGCCAGACGGGCAAGGCAAGGCCAGAGGGAGCGAGCAACAAGCCACGGCTTGGGGAAGAGCCAGAGGATGGCTGTGCAGACGGCGGGCAGGGCCCCGGCACTCACTGTGCACTCCTCACAGCCAGCAGCATAGGTCTTGATGAAGCCCCGGCGCTGAGCGGTACTCAGGCTGCTCCACGGGGCCACGAAACTGCAGGTGTTGATCTGCAAGTGTCCGTCCCGCAGGTTTCCTGGGTGGGGGGCGAGGGGAACAGACGGCAGCTGATTGGCTGGGCCGGGGGTCGGGGAGGGGCGGGGCGGGGACAGGGAGGCAGGGCGGCTCCTGATTGGCGCCCCTGGGGCACAGACCCCCCCGGCTGGGCAAAGCCCCCGGCTTTCCGATAGGCTGAAATCGGGGGCGGTCCGCATTTCAACGCGACCAGCCCCTCGGGGCCTCGGCGCGTCGGGGGGCCGGGCCGGCGTGGCACGGGCCGAGGGGGCGGGGCCTCACCGGCAACGAGAAACTCCTCGCTGCGGTTCTGGGACCTGTGCAAGTATCCGCAGACGCTCTCCAGGGCGGGGGTGTCGACGAACCGGATGTCCGAGGCATTCCCCAAAGCGCTGAAACCCTTGAACATCTGTCGCCGGGCGGGGGGAAGAGTCCCTTTTACTGACACGGTCTCCCACCCCGCGCTCTTCCCTGAAGCCCTCTAGCGTCCCCACGTCGCAGCTGACTCCGTCGACTTTCAGGCTTATTGGGCCGGGAAGGAAGAGTTAGGGAGCGCTGGGGAAAGGGCAGGAGGGATACCTTGGTCATCTTGATCTCATAACGCCGGTTTAAGTCGGTCTGGTTGACTTCTGCGGTCCCCACGAACTTGGCCCTGATGACTGCGGGCGGGGGTGGGGGAGAGGGAGGGAGACGAGTCAAATGGACTGCAGGAGCCAGTAAAATAGAAGGATCACTCGCGAAGCACACACTTCGGTGGGGGGATGGCTGGAATGGCCCACGGCACGCTAAGCGATGTGCACGCAGGTTAACTGATGAATCCGTATTTTGAGTGACTACTCTTTGCCAGGCGCCCGCTGCCTTAAGACTCTCCCATATATTCATCGTGTGTTCGTTCGCTCAACAAATATTTCGGAGCCCGCCGCGTGCCAGGCACTGTTCTGGGGGTTAGGAACAAAACGGTGAACAAAACACAGAACCCCCTGCCTCGTAGAGCTCATATTCTAGCCAGGAGGAGACTCCACACAAGTGAAATAAATCAGTATATGGAATGTTATGAGGTCTTCAGTGTGATGAGGAATTTTAGAGCTGGGGGGGTCAGGAGTACTAGGGCACAGGGGTGAAAATTTTGAACAGGGTGGTGGGGGAAGGCCATCCTGACATTTGAGCCCGCCACCGATGTGGATACCTGGGGTGTACCAGGTAGAGGCTGCAGCCAGTGCAAAGGCCCTGAGGTGCGATTGGGCCTGGAGTGATCGAGGAGCACGAGGGTGCAAGTGTGCTAAAGCAGAGTCAGCACAGGGCCAGGTGGAACTTTTTTAGACGGAGGCAACTTTGTGAACCCTCTGGACTAAGGGGAAACCAAAGCACAGAGTGTGTGGGCAGAGTGGGGTACACTCACCGATTTGGGAGTTGCAGAAGGCTGTCTGCGGGTGGGGTGGGGCACAGGTACAGGCCCTGCTGGGGGCGGTCAGCCACAGCAGCAGCAGGATGCAGGAGGCCAGGGGCGCAAAGGGTGCCATGGTGGGTTCTGCGGGATGGGGAGGAGCGGTCAGTGGTCCTTAGGGGCAGAAGTGGGCAGCGCCCTGCCCCCCACCCAGCTTGGAAGGGGGTTAAGCCACTGGACTCAGGGCTTGAGGGGTTGGAGACTGTGGAGATCTTAAGGGAGGGCAGTGGGGATTTGGGAGCCCAGCAGAGCTGAGGGGGCTGGGGGTTAGGAGAGCCTAGGAGTTGTGGAGCTTGAGCAATTTCAGGGCCTGGGTGAGTGGGGGGCTATGAGAATGTGGTGTTTGAAGAATAAGGCAGCAGAGGAGTTGCAGGATTTAGGGACGCTGAGAAGTTGGAAGGTGGGTCGAGAGGCTGGGGGGAAGAATTTGGGGTTCCGGGAGCTGGAGGAATTTGGGGGTTCGGGATTGTGCATATTGAGGTTGGAGGAGTGGAGAGAAGCTGAGGAACTGGGAGGAGGTGGGGGCTCAGAGAGTTTGGGGACTTAGGGGGCGGGTGCCGAGAGGGATCTGGGAGCAGAGAAAGTTGTGGTGTTGGGGATTTAGGAGTCTGGAGGGTTGGGGAGTTGGCCTCCTGGAAGGCAGCTGCGATATTAGGGGCTCACGGGTTCAGAGGAGCCGGGGGTAGAAGTCGGGGTCCCAAGGAGTGTGGAGTGTGGGAATTGGGGGAGCAGTTCCAGCACCCTCCCGCCCCCTCTCCTTGCCTGGCCCGGGGTCCTGGTACCCGCCAGCCAGACTGAGCAGCCAGGGGGCTGGCAGGAAAGCCCAGGCCCCCGCGGGCCGCGGGGGGCCCCAGCCTACCTCTGGTGAGTCTCTCCGGGCGCTGGGTCTGCGGCGATGGCGGCGGGGCCTGAGCAGTGGAGGATAAATGTCCACGCGAGGGGCGGGGGTGGCAGCGGTGCGGAAACCACAGGCCTCCAGGCTTCCTGGATGCATTACTCATCCGCCCACCCTCAGTGGAGGCCAAGGGGCGGGCCAAGGGCTGCCCAAAAGGGATGCATCCTCCTCCTCTCCCTCCCTCTGGGCCTCGCCCTGGCCACCCACCCCCATCTCCACATCAGGCAACCAGTCCTTCCAGGCAGCCCCCGTGGAGGGCTTCGAGGCAGGATAACCCCCCACCCAGGGCAATTCCCTAAAGTCTCCAAACTCTCTCCAGAGTCCACCCGAGGCCCCCCCCAAACTCCCCATGGCTGAAGCCCGAATCAGTTCATCCCTTTAATAAACATTGCTTTGTGCACCTACTGTGTGCCAAGCACACCCTCCAAAATCCCTCTCCTGGTTGATCTGAGAGCTGGGTGAAGGGTGAGCAAGGCAGAAAGGGAACAGGTTCAGTACAATCAGTGAAGAGAGAGAAAGCAAGTGAGTGGATGAGGAATACAAGGTGGGAGAACTGAGGCACGGAGGGGTTAAGTGACTTATCCAGGATCGCAGTTAGCAAAGTGGCAGAACTGGGATTCGAACTCAGATGGCCTGGAGCCAGAGCCTAGTCTGAACCCCTCTCAAAAAACATAGGCAGGGGCACCTGGCTGGCTTAGTCTGTGGAGCTATGACTCTTAATCTTGGGGTGGTGAGTTCCAGCCCCACGTTGGGTGCAGAGATTACTTAAAATAAAATCTTAAAGGGGGGGGAAACAAATACTTAGGCAAACGGCCAGCATTTATCTAGCACCAACTGTGTACCAGGCACTCAGCATAAATTTTTTCACTTAAAGCTCACAGTAAAAACTAAATAAATTTCACAGTAAAACCTCTGAGATGGGTACTAGTATCATTCCCATTTTACAGATGAGGAAATAGGAGCATAGAGGGATTGAAGAACTTTCCCAGGATCACAGGGCCTGCCTGGGATCTGAACCCGGGCTAACTGGTGCCAGGATCTTACCCCAGGCGTGGCACAGCCCTGGCAAGTGGGGAGCATGCCAGTGAATTAGTGAGCATTGGGTTGGGGGGGCAGTTCACTGGTGGGGAAAGAGGGCAGTGAGTCAGTAGAAAACAGATCCCCTCCCATCCTGCCCTGCCCCTTCCCCACCAACCCTCCCACATCCCGGTGGGGTGGTGTGGAGGGGGGTTGGTGAGGCAATCCCTGCCCACCGGCTTCCAGATGCTGCCTGAATCTTCCCACTGGGGTCCTGGGAAAGGGCTCTAAGGGCTCATTAACATCCTTTGTTAGTCAGGGAAGGCAGACCAATAATAATAGTGATGGTAGTGATGCTAGCAGCCACTTACTGAGCACTTACGGTGCGCTGTGCCCTATATTCTTTGTGTCAATTCTTGCATTTGGTTTTCATGACCCCCTGGCTAACGAAGCCTGCTTAACTCAGGGAGGTTAGCTCAGTCCACACCACCACCGCCGCCAACAACAACAACTACCACTGGCTCTTATGGGCGTCGAACCCTGTTCTTTTTTTTTTTTTTAAGATTTTATTTATTTATTCATGAGAGACACAGAGAGGCAGAGACATAGGCAGAGGGAGAAGCAGGCTCCCTGCGGGGAGCCCAGGATCCCGGGATCACGACCTTAGCTGAAGGCAGACGCTCAACCCCTGAGCCATCCAGGTGCCCCCCATCAAGCCCTGTTCTAAAATCTTTGTAAGGACTTCGTCCCTCAGCGAATCCCAGCTGCCTCCTGTTAATGCCAGCTAGCCAAGGGATGCTACCCCAGTTCTGATAACGGTACCCAACGCTTTTGGAGGATGGAGGCTTCCTGTGGGCCAGATACTGTGCTAAGCAGTTTTCCTGAAATAACTAATCTGTTCCTCCCACCTTCCCTGGTAGTGAGAGCCTTGCCTATCTCCTTATGCAGATGAGGACTGTGAGGCCAGGCGAGCGCTCCGAGGAACCTCGCCAGGAATGAGAATGAAGAAATGACCCTGTTTGGGGGGGGGGGGGAGGCGCGGAGAAGGGCAGTAAACCAGGAATTTGGAGAAGCCGGTTGTGAAAGTGCGGAGGGAGAGTGAATGAGGCCGGGGTTGAGTAAGTCAGCTCTTGGCCGCAGGGAGACGTGCGGGGAAGGGAAAGCCCTGCCGCGGTGCCTCTGCTTCTGATGCCAGCTCTGACTCCCAAGCTTGAGTCAGCACCGAGCTGGGCTGACTCTACACGTGAGGGGTTCTGTGCCTCTGGGTTGTGGTGCAGGTTTTGAAACCAGTGGGGTCTCCGGGCGGGGTATTGGGGTGTGTGGCCACCTGGGGAGCTGGATGGCTTGTGGGGTCCGTGGAGGTGGGGCGCCGGCTGGGTGTGCCACCTGCCCGGGGTCCCCGGTGGCCTCAGGATGAGGGGAAGCCAAGATTCAAACCTAGGGCTCGGGATCCCTGAGTGGCGCAGCCGTTTAGCGCCTGCCTTTGGCCCAGGGCGCGATCCTGGAGACCCGGGATCGAATCCCACGTCGGGCTCCCGGTGCATGGAGCCTGCTTCTCCCTCTGCCTGTGTCTCTGCCTCTCTCTCTCTCTCTCTCTGTAACTATCATAAAACAAATAAAAAAAATTTTTAAATAAAAATAAAAAAACAAACAAACAAACCTAGGGCTCTCCCGGGCATCCTAGGGTGCAGAGCTCCTTGCCTACACACGTGTGCACGTGTGACCACACGCATGTGCACGCAGTTGTGTTCCAGCCCGGGGCCAGAGAAAACAAGAAGGGTTTGTGCAATGGCGGGGGCGGGGGCGGGGGGGGGGGCTCGAAACCTCGGGACGGGGAAGGGCAGTGCGTGTGCACTAGCTCTCCGTGTCTCTGCCCCTGAGGTGTGTGTGTGTGTGTGTGTGTGCCTTTTGGTGGTGTGTGCCCCTCTGCGTGGTGTATGTGTGGACCCGGGGCATCTCGGTAGCCCTGTGTGTTTTGTGTGGTCTCTGAGAACCGTCTGTCTGCCTCTGCAGAGCGGGTGTAGGTGGCACATGTAATTGTGGCTGTGGTGCTCACCTCTGAGTCGCGTGTGTGTGTGTGTGTCTGTGTGTGTGTGTCCCCGCGTGCCTGAGCCTTGTGTCAAGCGCCGCCTCTGCGCTGCCACCCTGGAGTGCTATCTAGAGGATCCCCGTAGCCCCCGTCCCAACACCGTGCCTCTCAGGGGCCCCGTAATGACGCCAGCCATTTGGGAAATGAGGAAGGTGGGGGTGCGGAGAGAGGGTGAGGCCTGAAGGTCAATCGGTCACCCTGAGCCTGCGGGCTTCCTGTGCCTGTCGGGAACTGGGAACCGCCGCCGCCCCGGCATCCCCTCCGGGAAGGCCACCTCTGCCCTGTGGGGCAGCGGCTGGGCTGCCGAGGGGGCGGCCTGGCCCGGCGGTGCGGGGGCCAAGGTCGCCCAACCCGTCCCCCTTTCCCATCCAGGGGCGCGGGAGACTGGAGGCGTCCCCACACCTGAATGTGTGTGCGCGCGCGCGGGCGGGCGCCTCTCCGTTTGTATAGCCGGCAAGGCATGGTGTGTGTGTGTCTAGATATCCTTGTCATGTGCCCAGGGCCGCAGTGTGGGTCTCGGTGGTTCTGTGAATACCCAGAAGCATGTGTATCTCCGTAGGCGGTGTGGGTCCAGCTCCCTGTACGTGGGTTTCCCTGTACATGGTAATCCTCCATGTTGTGTGTGTCCCTCTGTTACGTGGGTTTGGGTGAGAGGAAAGGGTGTGGGTGTGTGTGTGCGCGCGCGCGCGCCCGTGCTGCTGGGCAATGAGGCTGGCCAGCAGCGCCGGCCCCTGCCCTACACGATGAGCAGCCGGCTGGCTGGATGACTGTGTGGGTCTCTGCAGCCAGAGAGCAAGGTGTGCTGTGAGCCTGTGTTGGTTGTGGGTCTTTCCATTTCGTGGGTCTCAACGTGTGTGGGAGTCTCTGTGCTTGGGTGTGATGGTCTGAATTCTGAGGGAGGGCTTGTGTACAGGTCTCCAGGTTGTGTCTGTGCATGCTCACATACGGGGCCTGGCTGAGGGGTCTGGTTACTACGTGCTCACCACCACACCCCGTGCATGCACACACACACTCACTTCTCTATCATCCGTCCACTGTAAAAACAAACTTTCCCCTTTCCGGAAAAGTCCCCCACCCCTATCCCATGGCTCTGCCCGGGAAAGCAGAGGCGGGATGTCTGGAACTTGGGGGGAGCGGAGGGAGGGACAGGCAGGCAGGGCTCCGAGTTCGATTCTGAGCTCCGGAGGAGGCTGTGTGGCCCCCCGCTGCTGTGTGTCTCTGACTCGCCTCTTCTGGGAAGTGGCTCCTCACATGGCTCTCCCTGAATGGGCTTCCCTTGGCGCCACCCCCACCCCTGGCCATCGCCCTCCTGGCCCTCCCGCCCTGACCCTGCTCTGCCTTCCCCCTCCCCCAACCAGCTCAGCAGCACAACGTACCCTGTGGTGGTGAAGATGGGGCATGCGCACTCCGGGATGGGCAAGGTGAGTCTCCAGATGGGGTGTGTTTGTGTGTGTGTGTTTGTAAATGGTGCATGCTCCTGGCATCGTGCATATGTATGTCCACATATATTGCGTATTCGATGCTCACTAGTCATTCTGTATGACTGTGTGACCTGGGGCGTCTTTATCGATTTATTTTTCCCCTCACATTCTTAGATTCTGTTGGCCCGATTGTCTGTCATGCATTCAACCAATTTTGTGTGTCCTGTTATTTTGTTCATGTATCCAGCACTGTGTCTGTGTATATGCATGCCTCTGTGTTGAACACACACTGTGTAAGCTTTTATGTTCAAGGGTCCTGGGGTCCTGTGTGCTCCCCACCCACCTGATTTTGGCTCTGTGTATGTAGGAAGCCGACTCGGAATTTGTACATTTGTGTCTATTCTTCTGTATGCTCTCATAGTGTGGATACAACTGACTTTGTGTCTGGGTGCTCGTATGCATAGACTATACATATGGACACACAATTTTTCCACAGCTTTACTGAGATATAATTCACCCACCATACTGCTTACCCATTTAAAGCGGACAAGTCTGCTGTTTCTTAGTATGTTCAAGGTTGCATATACCCCTCTGTGTCTGTGGTGTGTGTGTGAAGACCCGGAGACCCAGGATTATGCAGGCTTGGGTCCTAGGCGTATCCACACAACTGTTGTGTACTCAGCCCAGCCGTGTCATCTGTGTGCATGCCCCCGCCAAAGGCACTCCCACTGCCCTCACAGCTGCCCTGTCCTCATCTGGCCCTGACGACTCCTACCCCACTCCTACAGGTCAAAGTGGACAACCAGCATGACTTCCAGGACATCGCGAGTGTCGTGGCACTGACCAAGACATATGCCACTGCCGAACCCTTCATTGATGCCAAATACGACGTGCGCGTCCAGAAGATTGGGCAGAACTACAAAGCCTACATGTGAGTGCAAGAGACCAAGGCCTGGGTCGGGGTCCCCCGCCTCACGTGGCCTGGGCTCCCCCGAGCTTCTGTCATCTCTCCTCTTCGCCCCCAGGAGGACGTCAGTGTCCGGAAACTGGAAGACCAACACCGGCTCTGCAATGCTCGAGCAGATTGCCATGTCGGACAGGTGGCGGTGGCCCAGGCCCTGAGGGAGGGGAAGAAGGGGGGTGGGGATGTGTGGCCACCCCAGCAAGGCACTGACAGGCTGCCTTGCCCCATGTCTCGGCAGGTACAAGCTGTGGGTGGATACATGCTCAGAGATTTTCGGGGGACTGGACATCTGCGCAGTGGAAGCACTGCACGGCAAGGATGGAAGGGATCACATCATTGAGGTGGGAGCACCCAGAAAGCGGCAGGGGTACAGAGGGAGGAGCAGGCGCGTGGCAGCAACACTCCACAAACTGTGAGGCTCTCCATGGCCCAGAAGGTTGCTTTACTAATGCCCTCAATAAACTGTAAAGTACCTTATAAAATAGGAAGTGCTGGGTGAACAGCAAAGTATAAACAGCTTTATAAAACTATAAAAAAAAAAAGTTCTGTAAATCAGGAGGCCGCTGTTATCAAAGCAAACCACTTTCAAAGTTCTAAAGTTCTTTGTAGACAGTGGTGCCCCTGGGAAATAGTAAAGCAATTTATAAACTGTAAAGTACCTTGAAAATACAGAGTGCTTGGTGAATGGTCATGCTTTATACATGGTAAGGCATTTTGTAAACATTGGTGCCCGGGCAAAGCATTTTCTAAAGTCCAAACCTGCCATATATCCCCTGGTCCCTTGAAAAAGACAGGAGCTTTGTAAACTATAAGCCACGAAGTTCTTTGTAAATGGCAGCATACCTAGCAAACTATAAAGCAGGGATTGGCAGATGTTTCCTGTCAAGGGCCAGACAGTGCACATTTTAGGCTTTGTGGGCCATATAGTCTCTGTTGCAGCTGCTCTGCAAAAGCAGCCAAAGACAATATGTCATTATATATAAAAAAAAAAGGCATGGCTGTGTTACCCTAAAACTGTACAGACAACAGAAATTTAAATTTCATATATTTTCACATGGCATGAAATCTTCTTTTGGTTTTTTTCCCCAACAATTAAAAAAAATGTAAAGCCCATCCCTTAGCTCGGGGGCCATCCAAAAACAGGTGTTGGGCCAGATTTGGCCCTTGGGCCCTAATTCCTCAAACTGTTCTCAGCTGTAGACCCCCCACCCCACCACGAGCCATAGGGGCCTCAGAAACGACAAGCCTTCCTCATACTGCCAAAACTGGTGCTTCTTATTTCCTTGGCAGCAGCCATGCAATTCCCCAACTTAAGGCACTTTGTCACTGTCACCCTTGCAGGCACTTCCCACCTCTGTCCTCACTGGGTCCCTTTCTCCCCACCCCCTTCAGGTGGTGGGCTCCTCCATGCCACTCATCGGGGACCACCAAGACGAAGACAAGCAGCTCATCGTGGAGCTTGTGGTTAACAAGATGGCCCAGGCCCTGCCCAGGCAGCAGCAGCGGGATGCCTCCCCCGGCAGGGGCTCCCACAGCCAGGTCAGGCCCCTGGTGCTGGGTGAGGGCCAAGATACCCCAGGAGGCTGGTGGCGGCAGCCAGGCCCCTGGTCCGCTGCCGGAGCTGATCAGCAGCAGGCTAAGGGCACTGCCTTACGCACGTGTGGCCGCAGTCACCAATTGTTTTAAAAACTGCTAAGAGAGCCACTATGCTGACTTCCCTGAGTGCCCCCCAGCCCTCCCCTGGGAGCCAGTCCTCCACCCCACAGCCTGACATCGCCTCAGTTCTCAGCCACAGAGGTGGCAACACCCAGCACATGGGGAGCCCATGTCATTTGGATTGGCTGGTCCTCCAGCCGCCAGCTGCTAACTATTTTTAACCTCTCCTGCTCCGCTCCTCTGCCGCAGACTCCGTCCCCAGGGGCCCTGCCCTTGGGCCGCCAGACCTCCCAGCAGCCCTCGGGGCCTCCTGCTCAGCAACGACCCCCACCACAGGGTAAGTGAGGGGCCAGCTTCCCAGGCCTCTAACTGTACTGGCACCTAGCACCCCCCCCCAACCACCTCTCACGTGTATGCTCTTTCTGTCCCTCAGGTGGCCCTCCACAGCCAGGCCCAGGCCCCCAACGCCAGGGACCCCCGTTGCAGCAGCGCCCGCCCCCACAGGGCCAGCAGCACCTTTCGGGCCTTGGACCCCCAGCTGGCAGTCCCCTGCCCCAGCGCCTACCAAGTCCCACATCAGCGCCTCAGCAGCCTGTGTCCCAGGCCCAGCCACTGAGCCAGGCTCAAGGCCGCCAATCCCGGCCGGTGGCAGGAGGACCCGGGGCACCTCCAGCAGCCCGCCCACCTGCCTCCCCATCTCCCCAGCGCCAGGCAGGCCCCCCGCAGGCTACTCGTCAGACATCCGTCTCTGGTCAGGCTCCGCCGAAGGCCTCCGGAGCCCCACCGAGTGGTCAGCAGCGCCAGGGCCCACCCCAGAAACCCCCAGGCCCTGCCGGCCCCACACGCCAGGCCAGCCAGGCGGGTCCCATGCCCCGTACTGGGCCACCCACCACGCAGCAGCCACGGCCCAGCGGCCCAGGCCCTGTCGGACGACCCGCCAAGCCACAGCTGGCCCAGAAACCCAGCCAGGATGTGCCGTCACCTGCCACTGCCGGGGGACCCCCGCACCCCCAGCTCAAGTAAGAGGACCCCACGGCAGCCCTGGCCTTGCTGCTCACAAAATAGGCTCCTACACCAGGAGAGTGGCCCCAGCTCCCAGTCTCCTCGGACCCAGGTCCCACGCAGGAGTCCCAAGAGCTTGATCTTCAGTCTGGGCAGACCCCTCCTCCAAGCTGTCTCCCCCACCCCCCACTGCCCCAATTCACAGAGGCTCCTGCCCTCCATCCAAGATTTGTGCTAGAATCCCAGAGAAACCTTTATAGTTCAGAATCCTCCCAGTAGGCCCCTGGGAAAGCCCCCTCCCACACCCCTCTTGGTCGCACCTTGCTGACCCTCCATGAGCACCTCCCTGCCGCTCTGGAACCTTCCCAGCAAAACGCACCCTTCTCCTGCCCAAATGGACTCCTCCCGGCCCAATTCACAGTCCTCCTGTCCCTTCACACTCTTCCCAGCTGTCCTCATGCTTTCCTTTACAGCCTAGGCTCCATTCTGGGCCACCCCAGTCTCCTCCCAAACCATTACACCGTCCCCTCTACCTCTTCTGGTCCACTCCAGGCCTCCCCCTACCTTAGCTCAAAAGTCCTCCCTGCCATATCCAACTGCTTCCTCTTGGACTTGCCCCCCACCGCACGCCATCTTGTCCTGGGCTCTGTCCTAGGTACAGACCCTACCGTGCTCCCTCTGGGACTCCTCACCCACACTGGAAAGCTCCCTGCCCATCTTCACCTGCACATCCGACTCCTCCTAGTCTAGCCTAGAATGTGAAGAGAGAGGTTCTGCCCAGGACTCTTCCCACTAAGGCCAGGCTTCATCCAAGTCCTCCCAGCCTGGCCCAGGGCTCCCCCACTCCACCTGAGAATACATTAGGGTCCACACCTGTGATGGTGGGTGGGAGGGTCACAGGCACAGCCCCAGGACTAGTGGGGCAGGGCTGGGCCGGGCCTGGGGTAACATTGTGTTTCTCTCCCCTTCCTCCCTTCCTCCCCTCCCCTTCCTCCCATGCCTCCACCTTGTCTCTCTCTAGCAAATCCCAGTCTCTGACCAATGCCTTCAACCTTCCAGAGCCAGCCCCGCCCAGGCCCAGCCTTAGCCAGGACGAGGTGAAAGCTGAGACCATCCGCAGCCTGAGGAAGTCTTTCGCCAGCCTCTTCTCCGACTGACACCCTACCCCGAGAACCCTTAATTCCTCCTGGGCAACCCCTCTCTGGGCCCTGAATCCATTTCTCACTTTTTGAGTCTCCAAATCCCTTGAGAAGCCCTCTCCTGGTCCACCAAGATCCCTCTTCTCATTCTGCAGAATGCCCAAGTCCCTGGGGAGACCTCACTTCTGGTCCTAAATCCAATTCTCACTTTTGGAATTCCTGAGTCCTTTTAAAAGCCCACTCCTGGCGACCTCAAAACTTTTCAGTTTTAGAACTTCCAAATCCCTAAAGACCTCTCTCTATTCCTGGCTCCCCTCCACTTCGAGAATGCACTTTCCTCCCCAGAAGCTCCCTAACACCAGGGAACGTGTTCTGGCCCTAACACTGCTGAGTCCCCTCCTAGAGCCCTGAAATTCTTGGAAAACCATACTCCTGGTCCCAGATCTCTCAAGTTCGTCTTGTTCCCCATCAGAATTTCCGAAATCCTTAAGAAACCCCGGCCTTGGCACCCCTTTCCATGGATCACTCATCTCTAGAGATCCACCTCTTCAGATGCCACTATCCAGCCCAAGGATTTCTCCTAACCGGCCCCAATCCCATTCAACACATTGGGAGGCCCTCCTAGGACTAGGACTCTTCTGTTCCCCAGGGACCCACATTCCCACTTTCCTGCCTCTGACAGCTATCTTTAAATATGCAAACTCCACCCATCCTCCCAGACTCCTTTGCACATGGAGGGCCAGGGGTCCTCTACTTCCCCACCTTTGCCGTGATGTCTGTGTCTGTGACTGACGTGGCCTCCTCTCGTGCCGTGCTTGGCATATGTGGTCTTCGTTCATCGTGCCGCCTGTGGTGATGCGTGCAGTGGCGCTGTTTGTGTGGTCCGCATTCCCCCCCCCCCCACCACTCCTTGCCTGGACTCACTCCCACCCTTCAGCGGCTCTGAACCCCATGAGAAGAGTCGGGAAGCAAAATAAACAAGCAAAGGCCCAGCAGAATTCTGTACTTCTTGGTGAAGAGGGGAGTCCTTGAATGGTAGGGAAGACACAGAGGGGACCCCCCCAAATCCACACGGGGTGCTGGGGACCCCAAGATCCAGTGGAAGGCACATCAGGCACAAATTCCAGAGAGATTCTGAGTGGAATCCCTGCCACAAAGCCCAGCTTGGAGATAGAGGAGCTCCCAGATTTAGAAGTTATCCCCAAAGCCAAGAGGAAACCAAATTATGGAGGAATCAGGGGTCTCGGTCTTTGAGGGCCCCCTGCTTCCAGAGGAACTGGAAAAGCACATGGGGACACCTCCATCTCCCAGGATGGGTATGGGGGATCCTGAGGCAGTATCAGGGCAGAGACAGAACATTGATTGGTGGGCAGGGCTCCTTGGCATGGCAGGCTGAGACTGGTTCCCTGGTGACTGGGGGCAGGGCCTAAGGCACAAGGCGGGCTGCGCTGAGTAGGCAGGCGGGCAACTCATCAGCCTGGGTGCGGTGCAAGGAGGGTTCGGAGGCACTCCGCTCAATCTTGGGGAGTGACCGCTGCAACAGCTCAATCGCGGCCAGGATCTAGGGGCAGGGGTAGGTTAGGAGGGGTGTCCAGAGCCACACGGGCACCCCAACACCCACATACCCCAGCCTAACAGGGAAGTGTGCCTGCACATACACATCGTACACTGCTGAGCCTTGAACATGTACAATTCCCACTGACACCTGGGAGTCTTCCTCCTCCTCAGACTCACCCTCCCCGGTGTGCCCAGCCCGCCAACCTGGCTCACCTGGGGGAAGAGGGGACGTTCCTCCCGCTGGAACTTGAGGCAGTCAGACAGCAGGCGCCGCATGGCCTTGGGGCAGTTGCTGGAGATTTTGCTGAGGTCCGGGGACAGATAACCACGGCCCACCATAAAGATAATCTGGAGGGGCAGGAATGGGGTGATCTGGGGGCCTGGGCTGGGAGGCTGAGGGAATTCTGGGTCTCAAGGGGCTTTGGAGGCTCCTTCTTGGGGAAACTAGGGTACTCTGGGTATTGGGGTTTGGAAGATCATGAGGAACTTGTGGATCCAAGGACTCTGGGTTTCTAAGGACAAGGATGCTCTACTTGCAGAACAGAGGGATTTAAGTTTGGGAGCAGTAAAGAATTATAGGTATCCCTGCCCTCACAGGTTTCAAGGGGACTTATCAGTCTAGAAAGTACCAAAGTCAGGGGAAATAAGAAATTCTGGGTCCAGAAAGAGCTCAAGGAGTCTAAACCTCCAGAGCCTGTATTTCTGTAGCAGTTGGGGGCCTAGAGAACTATGGGTTCCATGTGGTCTGTAGGACTATGAGTGCTCGGTGCTTGGAGCCTAGTGTCCCAGGTTTCTGAGGGCCTACAAGAGTCCATGCCTTAAACGTGGAGAACTCTGAGAGTCTGGGACCTAGAGTATCATGGGTTCCTGGGCCCCCAAAGCCTGCCAGATGCCCATGGCCTGAATAACTGTTGGTATCTGTGAGTATTCCAGAAGCACAAATGACTTGTGTTACTGGGAGAAATGGGATTCTGGCCTTTGGGACTTGGGGGATTTTGAGTACCCAGGCCAGAGGACTGTAGGTACCTACAGGTTCCAGGGGACTTCTGGGTGTTTGGGGGCCATGGTGGATTCCAGGTATAGAGGATTCAGAAGATTCTGGACTTCAAGGACCCAGAAGATTGGAGATGTGTAGGGAAGGAGGGGATTCTAGGTAGGGAAGACCAGAGGATTCTGGGAGTCCTCAGCCCTGAAGACTTTGGGTTTCTGAGGGAAGTGTGGCATTCTTGGTCTTTACAAAGGAGGAAGTCTGGGGTTTGGAGGCTGAAGGGATTCCTTTGCCTAGGAGATTGCGGGTAAGGTGGGGGCTCACCTGGTCACGGCTGCCAATGTGGCTGTAAGGCAGTGAGCCGGTCATGAGCTCATAGAGCACAACCCCATAGGCGTAGACATCCGATTGGAAGCTGTAGGGGTTCGGGTCCTGCATACGGATCACCTCAGCTGCCTTCAATAGGGCACACCAGACCAGGCAAGAGGACCATGGAGGTCAGCCAATGGCTGGCCCTAGTCCCAGATCCCACCAGCCACACTGGGTACAACTCAGAGCATCCACATGAGATAAAACATGAGCAGTCTAGACACCTACATCTGGCATGAGCTACCCCATCCTCACTTGGCTCCCCACATCCCAGCCCAGCAACCCACACTATCTATATGGCCCCAGGCCAGCCCAACTCACCATCCACAGTACAGAGCCTGAGGGCTGCTCCAAGGGCTGGGCCCCACTCCACCGCGTCTTCACCGTGGCCAGGCCAAAATCACCAATCTTCACTGTGAGCCCCTCATGTAGGAAGATGTCCACCAGGGTCAAGGGCCACTACAGGAGCTCCAATAACCCCATCTCCCATCCTGACTGAGAGGTTCCCATTGATGCCCCCATACCAGTCGTGCCTCAGACCCTGAGCAGAAGCCCCCCAGTATCACACAAACTAGCTACAATCTTGACTTGGGTAGGGACTCACTTGACAATGCCCCTCCCCATGCATCCCCAGAAGGCCCTCACCGCCCCCCCCCCCAAGCCCTTAGACAGTGACAGGCAGATACTGTTAGACTTGAGATCTCGGTGGATGATGTTCTTGGCATGGAGGTAGCTGTGGGGGTGAAAGCAAAGGGCAAATTGGCTGGGGGTTACCTCCTTTCCCCACCCCCTCCCTTTGTTCCTAGGCTGGGAGGCTCACTCCATGCCCTGGGCAGTCTGTCGGGCCACATCAATGAGCTGGACCATGTCGAAGCGTGTGTCGGCCACATGCAGGTGGTGGTAGAGGCTGGAGCCCTCACACCACTGTGTGATGATGGCAAATCCTGGCCGGGTCATGAAACCCATGAACAGCAAGATGTTGACATGACGTGTCTTCCTGTAGGCATGGAGGGTGGTACCAGGGCAGGAAAGAAAAGGAACAACCATCACTTTCTGAGCATTAGGAATGGTACTGTTCACTGCTACCTTCTGTCATCATTTCCACCTTGTCTTTTAGGAGGCTCAGGGCCAGACTATGGCCCTGAGACATAGTTCAATGCATCTGTGAAATATGTTTGATGGGCTGTGATTCTGTCCCGGGGCTCCTGTCCCGAGCTTCTTCATCCAAGTCTCCCATCAAAAGCAGGAGGGAAAGACTACTGCCCCCCACCCCTCTACCAACCAGTGGCTCTCTCCATCATCGACCCCTGCCAACCTCTGACCTTGACCATGACCTGGGCCTGTGACCATTTTACAGACAAGAAAGTGGAATGCCAACCTTCCTCACTGATACAGAATACCAACAGACGCCAGTAAAAACACCAGTGACATGTGACTGTATCCTTGTTAATCACTGCAAGAGCCTTGTGGAGTTAGGACTCAGATCTGATCCTGTGTTCCAATCCAGGCTTCCCCAGGTACTCACTGTGCAACCTCAGAGAGGTCACTTAACCTCTCTGGGCCTCATGTTCCTCAACTTCAAAACCATGATAATGATATTAGCTACCTTATGGGGATGTTGGGAAGAACAGTTAGTAAGTAATCTGTAAGGTGCTTAGAACAGTACCTAACACAGGTAAGCACCCTGAAAATGTCACTGTCCTTGTTATTGCTGCTGGATACCTGAGTCTAGGTGACAGAAATGCTGTCACGGATGAACAGATCACCTCTGGTTTAGAAGAGAACCCTCCCTCCTTGGAGAAGTACTAACTGCAGTTATAATGATAACGCAAATGCAAACAACACTAACAATGCTCTGCAATTTTGCTCATGTCAGAGTGGATAACAGAGGACATGCACATTCTTCATGGTGGTCAGATTACAGCTAAAATATTAATACATAATACAATACAAACTAAGAGCGTGCTCAAATAATTTCACAGAGAGGAACAGAATAAAAGTGTTCTTACTGCGGCATCCATAATGAGGATAGATATTAAAATAGCACAAGAAATTACGGTAACATCAACTCTGTAATGTAACTGTGCCCATTTGTCAGAGGGAAAGTCCATGTCCGCAACCCCAGGTGTGGCAGTAACTAGAGTGGCAGAAAAGGCACACCAGGGTTTCTCAGTGCAAATTAACTAATATATACTAATGATATATTAAATAGAGCAACTACAATCATTAATCACACAATGACTACATTAAGTAACACTGCTCTTTAAATTATGGCACTGCTGTAACTAATAACAGGAATCCAACACGATAAACCTAATACTAATGATGCAATATGAGCAGAGGAGAAGGCAGGACACGAGCCTTCCTGGCAATGAGGTTTACATCATGCGATTAATATTAAATGCACACAGTAAGACTGTTGTCCTTGGGCCATACCCATTTCGCAGCAGGCAAATGAGAAAACCCACGTTTTGGAGGCGGAGACATTAACTGATACTAATATCAACCCAAACACAAACACAAACAATATCATCAGAGGGCCTCACCACATACCCATTTCCCAGAGAGGAAAGGAATATCCCTGATTGAGAAACGGCTTACAGTGATGGTTCTAACACAACACAGGCACAGGTGACGTGCGGGAAGTGCCCAGAGCATCGCCTTGCCTGGCCCCCATCCCCCACTCACCCCCACCCACGCATGCGCACCCAAGCCATCTCACCTGAGCACCTGCATCTCATTCTTGAAGGCCTGGGCCTGCTCAGCTGTGGGCTGGGCCACCTTGAGCACCTTCACAGCCACATCGCCATGCCACCGCCCGCGAAACACAGTGCCAAACGAGCCCGTCCCAATCCTCTTCAGCAGCTGCACCTCACTGGGTGGCACCTCCCAGTAATAGCCGGAGTCCCGGTACCCCAGATTCTTCTGTGGGCCACATGGGCAGCATCTCAGGAGCCTGCCCACTTCCCTCATCACTCAGCCTGGGGCACCCCCACCCAAGGCTCCCCCGGAGCTTACCACTTTCTTCTTGTCATCAGCCACGGACTTCCGCTCCCGCTGCTCTGACGGGGACTTGGAATGTGGGGACTTCCTCCCCGAGGACACGCTGGCCGGGCTGGGGCTCCCCCGAGGGGCTCCGTCACCACCACCTCTACTACCAGCAGCTGCAATGGTGGAGGGGATGTGAGTGGAGGCAAGCGGGGCGGGGTGAGGGGGCATGGGGCATGGCCGGGGGGCGGTGGGCTCACCATCGGTGCTAAAACTCTGGGCAGTGAGCTGGAAGAAGAGGGACAGGAGTCAGAGAGAGGACACGGGAGCCAAGAGGCATGGTCTCCCCTCTGCCCGGTGCCTTCTCTGACCGACCCCCTCCACACCGACCTGGATGAGGCTGGAGTCCATGGGGGCTGTGGTGCTGACCATATGGACGTTGGGAGTGGATGTGGAGCGGATGCGCTGGAGTGGGGTGTTGGCAGGGGCAGGGAAGGGAAAGTGCTCAGGGTCGCGGTGCTGGGTGCAGGAGCTGGCAGAGGAAAGGCTGTGAGATCACTGTCGAACAAACAAGAGAACAAGTAAAGCCGCCCCCCACCCCAGTAAATGTACATGTAGCTCACAGTAACTATCTACTGTCATTGCTGTTATTCATCTCCTCAAGAAACACTTACTGAGTGCCTGCCCTGTGGCAGAGACCACCCAAGGTCGTGGAAATAAAACTGTGGGCAAAATGAATAAAAGTTCCTGCCCTTGTGGGGCTGATGTTCCAGTTAAGAGAGCGCCATAAAAAAACAAACATTTAACATGTCCCTTGGTGACAGGTGTGATAAAGAAACAGAGCAACATGGAGACAAAAAGTGTCCTGGGCAAGGTGTAGAAAGGCTTCTCTGAGGGGACATTGGGGTGAAGACCCAAAGGAGGTCTTCACTGAGCCTGAGTGGCTCAGTTGGTTAAGCATCTGCCTTCAGCTCAGATCATGGCCCCAGGATCCTGGGATTGAGTCCCACTTGGGCTCACTGCTCTGCAGGGAGTCTACTTCTCCCTCTGCCCCTCCCTCCCTCGTGTTCAACTCTCTCACATGCGTGCTCTAATAAATAAAATCTTTAATAATCAATTAATTTTTAAAAAGACCTAAAGGAAGAACAGCAAGCTATATAGCGGGGGGGGGGGAAGTAATATATAACTACATATGCTATTAAAATATATTGTTATATAACATACATGTTATCTGTATTAAAACACCAATGGCTCCAAATATGCATATTATAACATTATACACTTAATCCTTGAACGATGCAGGGATTAGGGGCACCACCAATCCCCTGCCCAGCTGAACAGCCGCGTGTAACTTCTGACTCCCCAAAAACTTAGCTACTAAGAGCCTACTGTTGATTAGAAGCCTTACTGATAACATAAACAGTCAATGAACTCATATTTTGTATGTTCTATGTATTATATACTGTATCCTTACAATAAAGTTAGAAAAAATAAATATTTTTAATAAAATCATAAGAGAAAATACATTTTGGGTGGCTCAGTCAGTCAAGTGTCTGCCTTCAGCTCAGGTCATGATCCTGGGGTCCTGAGATCAAGCCTTGCATCTGACTCCCTGCTTAGCAGAGAGTCTGCTTCTCCTGCCCCTGCCCCTCCTTGTGCACGCTCATGCACGCACTCTCTCTCTCTCAAATAAATAAAAATCTTTTAAAAAGAAGAAAATATAGTACTGCATGTAAAAAATCCATATGAGAGCGGACCCACGCAGTTCAAACCCATGTTGTTCAAGGGTCAACTATATATGTTATACATAGATGCACATGTTAAAATATAAATATATATATGCTATATATATTTATTGTAATGTCACAAATGTATTTTTTTTTAATTTATTTATGATAGTCACACACACACAGAGAGAGAGAGAGAGAGAGAGAGAGAGAGAGAGAGGCAGAGACACAGGCAGAGGGAGAAGCAGGCTCCATGCACCGGGAGCCCAACGTGGGATTCGATCCTGGGTCTCCAGGATCGCGCCCTGGGCCAAAGGCAGGCGCTAAACCGCTGCGCCACCCAGGGATCCCACAAATGTATTTTTAAATGTCCCTTTCACTATCTTGAAATTAAATTCATAAATAATTAATCCACATATACCCATAATTAAAAGTGACAATGCCCTAACTTTACTATTTTATATTACATAAAAATGTGTTTTACATTATATAAAAGTAATGTAAATAGAACACGATGTATTAACATTGTGTATTTTTTTTAAACTGTCACATGGGCAGGATTTTTTTTTAAGATTTTATTTATTCATGAGACACACACACAGAGAGAGAGAGAGGCAGAGAGAGAAGCAGGCCCATGAAGGGAGCCCGATGTGGGACTTAACCTCGGGGCTCCAGGATCATGCCCTGGGCCAAAGGCAGGCGCTCAACCGCTGAGCCACCTGGGTGTCCCTTAACATTGTGTATTATGTAAATACAGACATTCTATGATAGACAAATAAAATGCATATTTTATAATGCATTTATACTATCTTAGGACAATAATATACTTTAACATAGAAATACTACAGTATTATACTTAACATAAAGGAAACGTAAAAGGGAATTTATGATAATATGTATTTCAAAATGGAAAGGCTTGAGCATGGTTGTACTGTAAGAATTAATGAAATAGTTAGATACACACATATATATACATGTATTTGTAATTAATAAAGACTTCTTATTTTTTTCGTAAATCAGTTATTTAGTTTTTATTTTATTTTTTTTAAAGATTTTATTTACTTACTCATGAGAGACAAACACAGAGAGAGAAAGAGATTGAGAGAGAGAGATTGAGAGAGGCAGAGACACAGGCAGAGGGAGAAGCAGGCTCCATGCAGGGAGCCCAACGTGGGACTCGATCCCAGGACTCCAGGATCACGCCCTGGGCTGAAGGCGGCGCTAAACCGCTGAGCCACCCAGGCTTCCCAAGACTTCTTATTCTGTACCAGATCTTGTTCTAAGCACTGGATATGCCTTAACACATTTAAATTCTCATCAGAATCCTTTATGGTAAAAAGTATTATTATCCCCTCTTTGTAGATGAAAACACTAAGGCCCAGAGAGATTAGGTGACTTGCTGAAGGTCCCACAGCTCCATACCTGTAGGTGCTCAATAAACGTTTGTCAAATAAACAAATGAATGAAATATGGCTTGTGGTCTACAAGGGCTTCCAGATTTTTTTCTCCTGACAACAGGCCTTCAGCTAAGGCATCCCTACCTGGGACCCTGAGGGGTTAGCGGCTCATTCAGGGGGCGGTTTGAGGGAGCTTCATGCTGTCTGGAGCCTCCGGACAAATCTTGGACACTGTGGTAAAACCTTGAGGGCATTAAGGGTATACAGTAAGAGGACAAGGGTCAGCCGTCTGTAAGAACCTTGTAGCTTCTGTCCTCCCCATTCCCCCGCCCACCCCAGGCCAGGCTCACTGTCGGCAGTTGGTACTCATGTCAACACAGACTGTGGGGACCTTGGAGGAACAATGCTGGTGGAACTTGTAGCCACAGGTTTGGCAGCGGAAGCCATGGAACAGAAACTTAAGGCAGAAGTCGCAGAATGCCAGGCTGAAGAACGTCTTCCGTACCTGCTGCCACAGAGCAGGGAAGATTGAGGCCTGATCAAGGACAAACCCGCCCCAGGCTCACAGTCTGCCCTGACTATCCACCCCACACTCACAAAATTGTGCATGGTCAGTGGGACGTCTTCGAGGACCTCTACAATGAGCTCCTCTCCATCCAGGGGGGCAATGGCTGTGTCCCAAGCAGTGACTGTCTTTCGCCTGTAGGGGGCATGGAAAGGAGTTGGTGAGAGGGTGGACAGGGATGATGGGAGGCACGGAACCCCCAAGTCCCTCCACACCTATCATCCATGGAGTAATATCTGACATGTTTAATTTTCAGCATGGCAACTCTAGGAACTCATTACTATCCTTGATCCCATTTTACGGATGAGGAATCTGGGGCTCAGAGGGATACAGTGACTTGCCCAAGGCCACACAGGATTGGGAGTGCCTGGCCAGCATGAAGAGTCCATGCTCATAACCACGAGGTGAGGAGCAAATGAGACAGTGAATATATAATGAAATCTCAGAAGTGCTAAGCAAGCCCCTAAAAAAGTGGCTGATGTGGCACAGAGATGATGAATAAAGAAGCAACATGTGAGGTGATCAGAACAATTAAGGAAGCCCAGGACAGAATAAATGGAAGGCCAGCATAGCGCAGCTCGGCAGACCAAGAATGAGGAAACAGGGCGCAGAGAGTTGGCAAATGGATGACATCATGAAAGAACACAGACAAACTCTGGTACGAGATGTGGGAACAGGGTAAGGACCTGAGGGCCAAGGTGAGATAAGCTGCTGACCTCGAAGGCCAATGAGCTACTGAAGTTATGGAACAAAAGCTACATGCACCCATGGATTCACTGAACTCAAGGGAAAACTAATGGAAACCGCACCACAGAGGGAAGGAGTCAGATGCCTCTGAGGAGAGGATGGGAGGCTGAGCACCCAGGGGAGGGCAGTGAAGTGGGGGAGGGAGCACACTTACCCCTCAATGAGCCGGTAGACCACACAGCAATCCTGATTGAGACCCCGTACCTTGAGGGCCTTGTCAAGAGAGTCGTAGACACTCATGCCATCCCGGACAGTCACCTGTGTGTGCATGCACGTGTGAGGATGGCTGGGTCAGTGCCCAACACGGGCCCCAGCCGACTTTCCCAAGCCTCTGTAAAAAGCCTCCTCCCACCCCTAGTCCCCATTCAGATCCAAGACTTACAACTGGGTTCATGCCCATCCCCTGCCCATTTTGCCCCAGACTCACCACAGTGCGTTGCTTGTTGGGCAGGTATACTTTGACAGTGCCCACTGCCCGGGACGGCTCGGCCCCGTTGGCAGGGGAGCCCCGTGGTGGCTCCATGGAGCCTAGGACTTTGTCAAGACGGGCCGAGGCGGGGCTGAGCAGGTGCCATGGGGCTCCTAGAACACAGGAGGAATTCAGAGAGCCAGTAAAAATAGTCTGGAAGCAAAGTGGCAGGGACAAAAACAACCCCCTCAATCTCCAGGCTCCACATCACCCTGTTGCCTCATCTACACACAACAGCCAAGGGATCTTGCAGACACCTTGAACTCATCCAGCTCCCCTCTGCTCAGCCTCTCCTGTTGTTTGTCTCACTCTTAAGGGCCAAGGTCTAGGATTCACTGCAGAGGGTAGGGGTGGAGGAGGGGGTAGTAAGGACACAAGGAGAGGCAGCACACGCTGTCCTGGAAGGTCCAGGAGTACCAAGTCTCTGCTAGGGGCTAACAAGGAAGTCAAACCACGCTGCAATGGGGTGTGTCGGGTACATAAAGGGCATGAACAGGCTGTCCTGGCTTTTGAATGGAGTAAAGTGGTTACAAGATACCATGGTGAGGGAGGAGTCACAGACGGGAGGATGGGAAAGAAATGGAAGATCAGCAGATACTGCCCTTGGCTGGTGGGGGGGAATGGGAATTAGGACCAAGCAGTGCTTTTAAGGACCCTGCAGGAATCCCTAAGCCCTGGCTTGGCCTGTAACGATAGTAGGCTCTCAAACACTGTTAGGTGGCTAAGGACAGTCACCAGACTGTGATGGGGACTCCATAGGGCTTAGCAGGAACTGTGCTGAAGGCACTGTAATGGGGAGAAAAGTGGGTAACAGGAGATCACTAGACATTATCTTGGGGGAACGGAGGGTAATGCTGCATTACCAAACACTGTCGAGGTGAGATCAACAGGTTTTAAAGCGGGGGTGGAGGGGTCCAAGATCCCCCTAACTAATGAAAAGGGTCACAGACAGTTACTGGTGATAATAGAAGGAGGCTGGGGAGGAATAAAGAGGAGTCATGGGGGAATCCTCAAACATTCTCCTAGCGGATCAGACACTGATCCAGAAGGAGGAGGGCGATTGATTGAACCACGTCTCCACGCACTCCCCATTGCCCACAAGGAAGGGTCATCAAGAGACCTCAAGGAGGTGTAGGTTGAGTCCGGGCACCGCACCACAGCCCAGGTCCCATTCAGCCCGGCCCCGCCTACCGAGGGCCTGCCAACTCTGCGCAGTCGCACTGCCACACGCGACGGGCGAAACCATCCCCCGCAGCCTTGCACCCCTATTCCTGTCTACCCCCCCACCCCCGCTGTCGACGATGGTCTCGCCCCGGGTCAAGCCATTTCTGCGGTTCCGGGCGGGGGGCGCCGGGGCCCAAGCGAAGCCATCCTGGAGCTAAGCTTTCGGTCCCGGCTCCCAGCCCGCGCCCGACGGTCGCTCCAGAAACCTAACCCCCGGGGCCCGCCCTCACCTGTCACGCCGCTACGGCCACCGCCGCCTCCATCTTGGGCCTGTCTTCTTGTTTCCTCGCAGAGTCCGCCTCCGCCGCCCCTCGGACTTTCACCATTGGCTCCGCCGGATTCAGCCCTCCGTCCTTATTGGTTAGGGTCACGCCTGTCAAAGGAGGACCGGCGGAATGTGGGTCGTGTTCCGGATCAGGACAGGCTGCCCGAAACGTCAGGCTCTGAGGCAAATTCGCACGTCCGGACTCGCGCAGGCGCAGTCGGGTGGAAACCTGCGCGCTGTGGACTTTAACCCCCGTCGTGCCGTGGTGGAAGAAAGCGCATTTTTTTTCAGTCACTGGGAGCTGACTTTCGGGGTTCCTGAATCTGGATGGGGAATCCTTAAGTGCCCTTTTCTGGCCAGTGACCCGAAGGCCTAGGTACCCATTAGGGATTTTCCCGTGTCTCGGTTTTACCGTATTTGAAATGACTTGGAATCAGACCACATAACTGCAACGTTTTCCAGTTCTAAGAAACTTGTAGTCATAGCTTTTGATAACAGCTGGTCTCTGGTGGGGCTGGGGCTGGAGTGTCCGTCTGGCTCCAGGAGTGTCCGGCCTGCTGTTCTGGGCAGCTTACTGTAGGAATGGGGCTGGTAAGGATTTTGAGCGATTAGTCCTAGATGATCAGGTGAACAGGCGAGGGAAGGGTGGCCCTGGAAGGGGGCACAGAGCAGGGAAACGTGTGAAGGTCCTGTAGCGTAAAAACAAATTTTTCAGAAGTTGAATTTCCCCCGATGTCAAAAGTGAACGAGGCTTTCCACCCTCCCTTTTCTTAGGGCATTTTCCTTTAGAAAACTTGTAAAATGTATTCTCTGTCCCTTCCAGATGGATATAAATCTTGTAAAAAGCTAAATAGGCCTCCTGCCAGTGTTACTACATTGGAATGTTGTTCTTCAGTGCCTTGGGAGTCATCTCTTTGAAATGTAAACATAAAGGAGTCTAGCTCCCTTATCTCCTTGTCTCCGTAGGAATTTGACCTAGGCTCCGGGCTCCAATTTGTTAACCTGCTTGTCAAAGAGATCAGTGTTTTATTTTTCCTTTGGGTAAAGGCAGGTGGCTACCCCCAATCTCCAGGTTAATTTGAGATGAACTACTTTTGGCAAAAGGTGCTGCCAGGTTCTCTGACTTGAGGACGAGTTATTGTTCTTGAGAACATGTATGTAACAGGTCATATCTGCCTGGCTATATAAAAAGGTGAGGTTTCCTTTTGTCTTTGAAAGTTATTCACCGCATTGCTTGAGTTGCGCATTGCAGTTTTTTTTTTAAAGATTTATGTATTTATTCATGAGAGAGAGAGAGAGAGAGACACGGAGACATAGGCAGAGGGAGAAGCAGGCTCCCCGCAGGGAGCTTGATGCGGGACTCGATCCCAGGATCCCGGGATCACTACCTGAGCCAAAGGCAGATGCTCAACCGCTGAGCCACCCAGGCATCCCATGCAGTTTGGTTTAATGTTTATTCGATAATAAAACTATTTCATTCTTTTCTACTTTTGTGGAGAGGATTCACGGGTTGGCACATGGTGAAATGGGAAAGACAGAGAAAATTTCCTAGGTGCGGGGACGCCAACATGCTTCAACATTTATTTATTGTTTCTTTGCCTATAAAGAGAGAGACAAAAGTTTGGCTTACTGGGATGTCATATAACCTCCATTTCCCATCACCCCCTTTCCATTCAGATTTTCACCATTCAGTGGTAAAAATTTAAAAGACTGACAACAAATACCACATATTTTGGAGCCTGACGCTCCAAATACCAGTGGAGCAACTGGAACATTCATGCATTGCTATTGGGCATGTAAAATGGTGAACCACTTTGGAAACAGATTGGAAGCTTCCTATGAAGGTAAACATAGATATACCATGTAATCCAACAATCTAACTCCTAGGTATTTACTCCAAAGAAATAAGAACATATGTCCAGTAATGTGCTGGTAAATGTTTAACAACTGGCTATCCAGGACAAAACAAAACAAAAACACTTCTTATCTGTAGCATTTGCCAACTATGGTATAAACACTCCCACCATGACTTATTCAAACTACTAGTATAACATCATGGAACCACAGTTGAGACGAGATTTGCCAAGTCAGCTCTACTGAGCTGTCCACAGCATGCTATTGCAATATGTCCACACAAAAACTTGCACTCAGATGTTCATATTAGCTTTATCCATAATAACAAAAAAAAAAAAACCAGAAACAGCCCAGGTGTCCAATAACAGAAGAATTGACAAGAAACACAACAACGGGATCGTGGAATAATACTCAGCAATGAAAGGGAACAATCTCATAGGGTTGGTGAATGAGTCCAGATTCAAAGGAGAACTACTGTATTATTTCATTTGTAAGAAATTCTAAGTCAGGCAAAACTAATCCATAATGAGGGATTTCAGACTAGTTGTTGTCTTGGGGGAGAATAACCAGGAAGGGCATAAAGAAACTTTTGGAGGTGACTGGACTGTTCAGTAATGCATCTGTCAAACCTCATTGAACTCTGTACTGAAACTGGGGACATTTTATTGTATGTAAAACATCCCTCATAAAAACCGCTTGGAAAAAAAAAAGCTTCAAACATAATTCCAAACATCTTGATTTCTTACAAATTCTTATTGGTTAGAGAAAAAAATTTAGAGAAAAAATTTTTTTTAAATTCTGTTTTCTGAAATTGAATTCCTGGACCCCAAATCTCAGTGCAAGAGCCCTGGCAGCCACCTAAGTGCCACATGGGGTCAGGAATAACTGTTGGAGCTCAGTGAACCGCCCCCAAATACTCCAACTAAGAATAATTTCCAGTGTTGGGGGGGATACATTTTACATTTCAATTCATTTAAATATTATTCAGTTATATATTATTTAATTAAAATGTTCATTTCTAGGCAGTATTTGAAGACAGACTTCTGGGCGTGTTGCACAACGTTTGCAAAAAGATGAATGAAATCCCTCCATAAAACTGCGCACTGGCTGGGTGGGGAGGGGGTTCAGGGGGAAAGAAATGGGATGGTGGAAGAAGGCAATTCTTTCTCTACCAAGGACTCATAGACTCCATCGTTTTTTAAGATTTTATTTGTTTATTCATGAGAGACAGAGACACAGGCAGAGGGAGAAGCAGGCTCCATGCAGGGAGCCGGATATGGGACTCCATCCTGGGACTCCAGGATCACATCCTGGGTTGAAGGCAGGCGCCAAACCACTGAGCCACCGGGGCTGCCCCATAGACTCACTTCAAAGTTATCCCAACTGGCATAACTTCAGCCAAGTATCCCACAGGTACCTACCAAACAAGCCATGAAGGCCTTTGAAGTGATTTAGGTTTTTGACATTTAAAACCGTCAGAAGCACCATGTACTAAAACAAAAATTAAAATCCGACCTGGCTGATTTTTTTTTTAATTATCCACCTAGAAATTTTAAAGGAGTTTAAATTGGTTGTTGGTTTTTTATTATTGTTGATTTAAAATTCTTAGAAACGTGTCTCAAGGTATATAAAATGTGAAGCGTTCACCGAATGCTGTGATAATGCGACCCACTTTCCACTGAGCAAATGGAGGTTCGGGCTGCCTTAACTGGAAGGAGAGAGGAGAGAACTCAGTCCAGGAATTCAAGTTTGAATAAAAACTGCTCAACAAGGGTGCGGGCCAGGGACACCTCCTTAAGGAATCTTGGATCTACCCCAGCAGTCCTGCGTGTCTGAGACCCGCCTTTAGAACCTGCCACTCCCATTTCCCAACGCCAACGCCCTTGACACCCCCCACCCCCGCGCTGCCGCTGCCTGGAGAATGCCACCTCTGAGACCCAGTCGCGATGCTTCCCTCTCAGCCACCCATTTGGGAAGAGACGACCGGCACATACACACATTTCACTAAGGGGCGAGACTTAGCTGGCTGCCCCACCGGTCTAACTCAGGACCCTCCCCTATGGCTCCGCTAGGCCACTGACCATCTGCGGGGAGCCACTCCGCGCTCCGGGCTCTCGACAGGCGTCGAGATTAGCCAATGGCAATGCAGTGAAGGACGGGCTTTGGGATGCCGCGGGCGTTAATAGGTTTTACCTCGGCTAAGGAACCGCTGACAAGCCAATAGCTATGCACAGGAGGTGGGCTTTAGGTCCATCCTAGCCAATGGGAGGTGATGCAAACCTAAGACTTGCTACAAAGCAGGAACGTAACGTTACTTTTAAATAAGAGGCAATGCGATTGTAAGCAGTCCGTCTAAAGCAGTGTGTGGAAGTTTCCACTTCTGAATAATCCTTGAAGAGATTTTTTTCATATACAACACAGGGGTAAGAAGTGTGGGGAATTTACGTGAGAACCAAAACATTACTTTTAACATTAATTTTCCTTATTAAAAAGTCTTTCCTAACAAAATGCATTGAGCAGTAATTTGATTTTGCTAGCCCTATCACCCAAAGTGATAAACACACACACACACACACACACACACACACACACACACACACACACACACACACCATTAAACCCACATAAGATTTTTTGGTTTAAAATTTTTTTTCAAAGCTCACTGTATGCAAAAAAATATTTTTTAAGTTCACTGTATGCTACATATGGCATTTCCATGTTTTCTTAAAATTAAACAAATGTGCAGGTTGCACGTTTTCAATCCCCAAATCCAAGGCTCAGATGATTTTTTTTAAAAAGTCAATTATTTCTCAACAAAGAGGAGGAGAATAATTAAACCAAATAACAGTCCTGTAACTGTTATTAAAAATGTATTCAGATGAGGAAATGCTTTGGTGAGTGTGCTTATTTCTTAGAAATGAACTAAAACTCAAGTATGAAAATATTTAATGGTCAAGCAAAAAAGAATGATATAAACCTACAAACTGAGCAGTGGTGCCACCTTTGAGATGCCAGGGACAGTGATATACACCTCTGGCCCTCCTTCCTAGCTTCCTAAGTAGGGATCACGATTTAATGTGGCAGAAACTATTTTTAAATTTTTAATTAATTAACTGAACAAATGAACAAAAAGTAATTTCCCCCAAGGAAGTGATTCGGAAGTGTCTGGATTTCATCAGAAATGCGTTTGGTAAAAATTTTCTCGAGGTTAACACATTTCAAGCACATATACACTGACCTACAGGCCCATCATAGGTGAAAAAAAGGTTTAATATTTGTTGGTTTACATCACACATATTTAATAAATTTCTAGTCAATTTATAAAACCATTATAAATGAGATTTCACACAAATGTACTCCACGTAAGTTTTCATTATTTCATTCATTAAATGACCTACATGTGGTCTTTACCATATCATTCTTCATACAATCCACATATTATAATACTCCTTTGTATATATAAAAGAATTCCTCATAGCTTTTATGCCACCTATGTAAATGTTATGTACAGTTATGTGGTCTGAGAAAATAAATTTTTAGAATTACCTAAAATGCTTTAGGATTTGACCACTTGTCTAATTAGACTGTGCAAATATACCCACGTCCTGCTATGTAATTGTGTGACCTTGGACAAGTTGTTTCCTCTCTCCACATATCTCAGCCTTATCTTTAATATTGTTTTAAGTACTTCTGTCACAGATTATAAGACTCTGTGAACTAATCTATATCAAATTTTACACAGTGCCCAATGCACAGTGACTAAGCAGTAATTATTAGCTATTTCTGTTATCACTATCATCACCATCAGTATTATTCAAGTATTAAAGCAAAGATCTATGTACCTTGGCAGAACTCGTATGATGCAAGTTCGAGGACGCCATCAGGACTGCAGAAGATTAAACATCCTGAAGAATCTAATATGAAGGCTAGTTTCATTTCAGAAGGCTCAGTCCCAGCACTAACAGATGTTTTAGCCATGCTGGGGGCCTGCAGGTACCCAGCTCAGCCTGTGCTACAGCTGTGAGAAGATCTGTTTCATTTCTTCTTTCCTTTCCTTTTCCAAGATCCCTTTAGGAGGTTGATAAACTTCCTTTATATCCTAAATTTTCTGGGAGGTTTTATCAAAATGAGTGGTAGAGTTTGTGAAATGCTTTTCTGCCATATGGTTTTCTCTTTTGGTTTGTTATTGTGGTGCTTTCCATTCATTGATTTTCAAACGCTAAGCCAATTCTGCATTTCTGGGATAAACCCCCACTTGGTCATAATATATTATCATTTTAGTATATTATAGAATTGCATTTACCAAAATGTTTAGAATTTTTGCACCTATATTACTGAGGGATATTGGTCTGTAGTTTTTTTTTCTTTTCTGGTAATGTTTTTGTCTGATTTTGGTATGAGGGTAACGCTGGCCTCATAGCATGAGTTGGAAGGTATTGCCACCTCTCCAATTTTGGGAACAGTTTGTGTAGAATTATTATTTCCTCTTTAATATTTGGTAGATTCACCAATGAAGCCACTTGGGCCTGGAACTTTCCTTGTAGGAACATTTTAAAGATTTTTTTTAAGATTTATTTTTTTTAAGATTTTATTTATTCACGAGAGACACAGAGAGAGAGGCAGAGACATAGGCAGAGGGAGAAGCAGGCTCCATGCAGGGAGCCTGATGTAGGTCTCCATCCCGGGACTCCAGGATCACGCCCTGAGCCGAAGGCAGATGCTCAACCGCTATGCCACCCAGATGTCCCTTAAAAGATTGGTTGGTTGATTGATTGATTTTAGGTAGAGAGAGTGAGAGAGAACAAGTAAGGGGAGGCCCAGGGACAGATAACCATGGCCCACCATAAAGATAATCTGGAGGGGCAGGAATGGGGTGATCTGGGGGTCTGGGCTGGGAGGCTAAAGGAATTCTGGATCTCAAGGGGCTTTGGAGGCTCCTTCTTGGGGAAACTAGGGTACTCTGGGTATTGGGGTCTGGAGAACCATGGGGATCTTGTGGATCCAAGGACTCTGGGTTTCTGAGTACAAGGATTCTCTGCAGAACAGAGGGATTTAGGCTTGGGAACAGTAAAAAATTATAGGTATCCCTGGCCTCACAGGTTTCTAGGGGGCTTACCAGCCTAGAAAGTACTGAGTCAGGGGAAGCATGAAGTTCTGGGTTTGGAGTTCAACTGGGAGGCTTGATCCCAAGAGATGAAATGATGACCTGAGCCAGTCGCTTAACCAATTGAGCCACTCAGGTGCTCTATCCTTGTAGAAACATTTTCAACTATGATTTCAATTTCTTTAGTAGATATAGGGCTACTTATGTTATCTTCTGGAGTGAGCCTTGATAGTTCATGTCTTTCAAAGAATTTGCCTATTTCCTCCGAGTTGTCAAATTTATTGCCACAAAGTCGTCATAATATTCCCTTATTATCCTTTTTAATATCTGTAGAATCTCTAGTCATGTCACCTCTGTTATTCCTGATTTTTTTTAACTGGTCCCTGTTTTTCCTCATCAGTCTGGCTAGAGGCTTATCCATTTTAATCAATCTCAAAAACAAGATTTTTTGTTTTATTGATTCCATTGTTTTCCACTTTTCTGTGTCATTGGGCTCTGCTTTGATCTTTATTAATTCCTTCTCCTTACATCACACTTAATTTGCTCTTCTTTTCCTAGTTGCTGAATGTGGAGGCTGAGCCCACTGATTTGAGATCTTTCTTTTTTCCTGATAGATATTTCCCCCAAATACTGCTTTAACAGCATCCAACAAATTCTGATATATTTTCATTTTCACTTAGCTTAAGATAAAAAAAACTGGGGGGCAGCCCGGGTGGCTCCACGGTTTAGTTGCCGCCTTTGGCCCAGGGTGTGATCCTGAAGACCTGGGATCAAGTCCCATGTAGGGCTCCCTGCATGGAGCCTGCTTCTCCCTCTGCCTGTGTCTCTGCCTCTCTCTGTGTGTGTCTCTCATGAATAAATAAATAAAATCTTAAAAAAAAATTTTTTTCCTCCTGAATCTTCTCTTGGATCCATGGGTTATTTAGAAGGGTGTTATTTTGTTTCTAAATATTTGGGGATTTTCCAAGAATCTTTCTGTTATCAGTTTCTACCTGCTGGTTCTGTTCATTTCTGAGAAAGGGGTTGTTGCAGTCTCTGGTTTCTAATTCAATTTCATTTTAGTCAGGGTGTATACTTTATATGACTTTCATTATTTATTAAATATTTTATTTATTTATTCCTGAGAGACACAGAGAGAGGCAGAGACATAGGCAGAGGGAGAAGCAGGCTCCCTGCAGGAAGCCTGATGCCGAACTCAATCCCAGAACCCTGGGATCACGCCCTGAGCTGAAGGCAGATGCTCAATCACTGAGCCACCCAGGTGCCCCTTTAATTATTTTTTTAAAGATTTTATTTATTTATTTATTTATTTATTTATTTATTTATTTAGCATGCAAGAGCCAGGGGAGGGGCAGAGGGAGAGGGAAAGAATCTCAAACAGGGTCGGTGCTGAGCATTGAGCCTGACCCAGGGATTGATCTCACAGCCCCAAGATCTTGAACTAAGCCAAAATCAAGAGTCAGTTGCTCAACAGACTCTGCCACCCAGGCGCCCTTGTATGACTTTATTTTTCTCTTTAGAACTTTTTAAAGAAATATTTTATTTATTTGTTTGACAGAGAAAGAGAAGGAGAGTACAAGCAGGGGGAGCAGCAGAGGGAGAGAGAGAAGACCCTGGGATCATGACCTGAGCCCAAGGTAGATGTTTAACTGACTGAGCCACTCAAGGCACCCCGTATGACTTTAATTCTTATACATTTATTGAGATTTGTTTTATGGCCCAAAATATGCTCTATGTTGGTAAATGTTCCAAAGGTAAATCAGGTCAAATTGGTTAGTAGTGTTGTTATAAACTGAATTGTGTTCTTCCAAATCCTATGTAGAAGCCCTAACTTCCAATAGGACTGTATTTGTAGACAGGGCCTTTAGGGAGGTAATTAATGTTCAATGAGGCATAAGAATGGGGCCCTAGCCCAGAAGGACCAATGTCCTTATAAAAAGAGGAAGAGATACCAGGATGCACACACAAAGAAAAAAGGCCAGGTGAGGATACAGTGACAAGGCAGCCATCAGCAAGCCAAAGAGAGAAACCTCAGGAGAAATCAACCTTGCCGACACCTTGATCTTGGACTTCCAGTCTCCAGAAACTGTGAGAAAATAAATTTCTGTTGTGTAAGTCACTCAGTTTGTGGTATTTTGTTTGGCAGCCTGAGCTGACTCTACAATATCGTTCACATCTGCTATATCCTTGTTGATTTTCTGCCTATTCATTCTATCAGTTTTTGAAAGAGGGATATTGACACTTCTGTTTTTTTTTTCTTGCAGTTATATCAGTTTTTGCTTTGTGTATTTTTATTTTTTAAGATTTTATTTATTTATGACAGAGAGAGAAAGAGCACACAGAGGGAGAGTGAGAGGGAGAAGCAGACTCCCCACTGAGCAGGAAGCCCGAAGGGGCTCAATCCCAAGACCCCGGGATCATGACCTGAACCAAAGGCAGATGCCCAACCATATGAGCCACCCAGGTGCCGCTGCTTCATGTATTTCTTTAAGAGTTTATTTTATTTATTCATGAGAGACACACAGAGCGAGACAGAGACATAGAACGTGATGCGGGACTCGATCCCAGGACCCCAGGATCACACTCTGAGCCAAAGGCAGATGCTCAACCACTGAGCCACCCAGGTGCCCGGCTTCATGTATTTTTATCCACTATTATTAGGTGAATGAATATTTAGAAGCGCTGTTCCCTTGATTATTTGACTGCTTTCATTATGAAACAACCTTTTCTGTGATATGTTCTTTGTTCTGAAATCTACATTGTGTAGATTTAGATAGTCACTCTAGCTTTCCTTCCACTAGTGTTAGCATAGTGTACCTGTTCCCATTCTTTTAAACTTTTAAAGGGGCGTTTCTATTTCTGTTTTTAGATTTAAAGTGTATTTCTTATAGGAAGCATATAATATGGTCTGGCCTTTTTCTCTCATCTAACAATCTGTGCCCTTTAATTTTGGTGTTTAGACCATTGAAATTCAGTGTGATTATTGATCTGGTTAGGTTCAAATCTATCACCATGCTATTTATTTTCTGTTTGTTCCATCTATTCTTTATGTGCTTTTCTCTCTTTTTCTAGCATCTTTTGGATTATTTTCTTAAAAGATGTATTTATTTATTTTAGAGAAAGACAGAGAGAGAGCAGGAGCAGGGGGAGGGGCAGAAGGAGAGAGGGAGAATCTACAAGCAGACTCTCCGCTGAGCACAGAACCCAGTGAGGGGCTTGATCCCAGGACCCTGAGGTCATGACCTGAGCAGAAAACCAAGAGTTGGCTGCTTAACCAACTGAACCACCTAGGTGCCCCATGGATTGAGTATTTTTTATGATTCCATGTTATCTCCTTTGTGGACTTACAAGCTGTAACTCTATTATTTTAGTAGTTGCTTTAGGCTTTATAATAAACATATTTAACTTATCATGGTCTACCTCTGAGTGACAATATACCACTTCATATGTAGTACAAGAACCTTACAGTAGTATACTTCTAGTTCTCCCCTCTTCAGATTTATGCTCTTATTGTCATGAATTCTATTTTTACACATTAAAACCCTCATGATACGTTATTATAATTGTTTTTAAACAAGCAATTATCTTTTAAAGAGATTTAAGTAACATTTTTAAGAGTTTTAACTATACAAAATCTTGTTTATTTACATATATAGTTACCACTTCCAGTGCTGATCATTCTTTTATGTAGATCCTGATTTCTTTTTTTTTAAGATTTTATCTATTTATTCATGAGAGACACAAAGAACAAGACAAAGACATAGGCAGAGGGAAAAGCAGGCTCTCAGAGGGGAGCTAGATGCCAGACTTGATCCCAGGACCCTAGGATCACGACCTGAACTGAAGGCAGACGCTCAGCCACTGAGCCACCCAGGTGCCCCATAGGTCCTGATTTCTATCTAGTATCATTTGCCTTCTGCCTGAACAACATCCTTTAACATTTCTTGTACTGAAGATCTGCTGGTGATGCATTCTTTCAGCTTTTGTATTTCTAAAAGCAACTTTAGTTCTCCTACTTAAAAAAATAATAATTTATTTATTTGAGAGAGAGAGCAGGTGCGCACACACAGGCAGGGGGAGCACCAAAGGAAGAGAGAGAAGCATGCTCCCCATTGGTGAGGCTCTATCCCAGGACCCTGGGATCATTACCTGAGCCCAAGACAGATGCTCAACCGACTGAGCCACCCAAGCACCCCTCTACTACTTTTAAAGTTAAGTTTTTAAAAGGTTTTCATTTTGCGATAATAATGGTAGATTCACATGCAGTTGTAAGAAATAATATAGAGAGATCTGCATACGCTTTTCCAAATTTTCCCCAACAGTAACATCTTGCAAAACTATAGTATACTGTCACAACCAGGAGGTCTCCTCAGCTCAGGGAGTCCACTGGGCTCCATCTTGTTCCCTGGCCCTTCGCTGGGTCTGGAAACTCTCAAGACAGCAAGCTGGGGCTATCCCAGGGCTGACTTTATTTATTTCCCGTTTCTCAGGGATCACTGTCCTTCATTGCATGTGATGTCCAATATCTTAAAAAACCATTGTTTTATTTATATTGTCTGGGATTTTTTGGTTCTTTCAGATAGGAGGTTATATTTATTCCCTGTTACTTCATCTTAGTTGGAAACAGAAGTGTTTACTCCTTTTCCTAATGACTCCACACAATCCCCAAAACCAAGATCTTGGGTGCTTTTTCCAAAGTAATGATTTTAACTCTGGCCAAGGTCTCTTTAAAAGCTGCTGTTTCCCCCACTGGGTTTTCCCCCCACACACACTGGCAGAAGTTTCTCTACACAGAACATCTTTCCTCTTGAGAAGACTTGTCTGTCATCCCTGGGTTTAATTCTGAGTTCACAGTTAAAGGCTTTATATAGAAATAGTCTAGGGGCACCTGGCTGGCTCAGTCAGTAGAGGGTGTAACTCTTGATCTCGGGGTTGTAAATTTCAGCCCCACATTGGGTGTAGAGTTTAAACATAAAATCTTAAAAAAAGAAAGAAAGAAAGAGAGAAAGAAAGAAAGAAAGTCTAGGTATACAGTATGCTTTCACACAGCATTTCTGTCCATCAGCTATTTCGAAATACAAATAGCTCTAGGAAGGGCACCTGGGTAGCTCAGTGGTTGAGCATCTTGCCTTTGGTGCAGCATGATCCTGGGGTCCTGGGTTCAAGGCCTGCATCAGACTCCCTGCAGGGAGCCTGCAACTCCCTCTTGCTATGTCTCTACCTCTCTCTCTGTATCTCTCATGGATAAATAAGTGACTCTTTCGGGAAGAGTCACTAAAAAAAGTAACAAGTTCTTGGTACTCACAAATGCACACTCATTTGAAAATCTTTACAGTTTTATTGATGATGCCGATTTTTCTGGTCTAAATCTCTTTCTATCTCATGGGCCCCTTTTCCAATATGGTAGGACAAGAGATATCTTGTGTGGCACTAATGTAATGGGGTATCCAAGCCTGGGATCATTCCAGGCAGAGGCTGGCAAAGATAAGTAAGAAAAGCAGACCCCTCTTCTTCCCTCCCTAGTCCCAAGGATGAGGAAACCAAACTTGCCAGGAACAGGATGAGGGGACCTAGGCCTGCCTTTCCCAGTAGGGCCCAGCTTAGGTCTTGAAACATGTGTCCACCCTTTTATTCCCAGTATTGCTCCTAACATAATATAATTTGTATTGTAATATTAGAATTTTAATTGATGCTAAAGACAAATGGTGCCAAAGCTATTGAGAATGCCTCAGAAGGATGAGTTTCTCTCAAAATTTTTTCTCTCTTTTTAAAAAGATTTTATTTATTTATTCATGGGAGACATAAAGAGAGAGAGAGTCAGAGACATAGGCAGAGGGAGAAGCAGTCTCCTCACAGGGAGCCCGAGGTGGAACGGGATCCCAGGACCCCAGGATCATGACCTGAGCCTAAGGCAGACGCTCAACCACTGAGCCACTCAGGTGTCCCTCAAAACTTTCTCTTTAAAAGTTTGAGCTTCAAAATAAAGTTTGAGCTTCCCACTCGTGCACGGTTGGTGGGAATGCAAATTGGTGTGGCCACTGTGAAAAACATTAAGGAGGTTCCTCAAAAAGTTAAAAAAAAGAACTACCCTACAACCCAGCAATCACACTACTGGATATTGCCCCACAGAATTCAAAAACACTAATTCAAAGGGATCCATGCACCTTGATGTTTGTAGCAGCATTTTTTACACTAGCCAAGTTCTGGAAGCATCCCAAGTGTCTATCAATTGATGAATGAATAAAGAAGATGTGGTATATATATAAAATGGAATCTTATTCAACCATAAAAGAGAATGAAATCTTGCCATTTACAACGACATGGAGAGAGCTAGAGAGTGTAATGCTAAGCGAAATAAGCCACTCAGAGAAAGACAAACACCATATGATTTCACTCATATGTGCAATTCAAGAAACAAACAAATGAACAAAGAGAAAAAAGAGAGAGAAACCAAGAAACAGACTCTCAACTATAGAGAACAAACAGATGGTCACCAGAGGGGAGATGGTGGGGGGATGGGTGAAACAGGTGATGGGGATTAAGGAGGGCACTTGCTGTGAGGAGCCCAGAGTGTTGTATGGAAGAGTTGAATCGCTATATTGTACACTTGAAACTAATATAACACTGTATGTTAACAACATTGGAATTGAAATTAAAATTTTTTAAAAATAAAAAAGTTTCTAAAAAGTTCCAGTAGACAAATTCAGAAAGTATAATAAAGTACAAGAGAAAAATAAAGATCATTCATATTCTCACTAAGAAAAAAAATTAAAAATTAAAAATAAGGAAGTCTGGGGCACCCGGGTGGCTCAGTCGGTTAAGCATCTGCCTTCAGCTCAGGTCATGATCCCAGGGTCCTGGGGTCGAGCCCCACATTGGGCTCCCTGCTCAGCGGACGGTCTGCTTCTTCCTCTCCCTCTGCCCCTCCCCCTGCTGGTGTTTTCTCTCTCTCTCTCTCTCTCTCTCTCTCTTTCTCAAATAAATAAATAGATAAAATCTTAAAAAAAAAATAAAGATGTTTGAGTTCCCATGGGAAATGGCACTTCCTAATTCTGAAGAGCGATATCAGCCCTGTTAGGCTCTAGGACATTTAAGACCCTTCCTGTAACCCAGCATCGCCTAATGCTTTATTGTCACTGTCTGCCTTTCTGTGTCTCTCTCTTTCTGGCTTTCTTCACACCAGTTATTTTCTATTTTAAAGCTTTTAAGGCTATTAAAACCAGCAACTGCTAAACTTTACCCCCTTTCCCGTACCAAGTGTTTGCCAGGGCGCAGGCCCTCTAGTGGCGCTATTGAAAGATTTCAACAGACTTGAATTAAAAATTTAGATTTTTAGAAACATATTTGTATTGCATGAAATATATGTCATTTATGCTTCATTTCTATTGCACCATAAACATTTCAGGAAGATGCAAATATTTTATTCTGGTATTAAATGTTTCTATTCAGATTAATTTTACATCGTATGTCACACAAAAGAATAAGAAACAAAAAAAGGCTAAGATGGTGACAACCACTTTTATCGTCAACATGAGTGTTTTTTCTTAAAAATTTTATTTGTCAGTAATCTCTACACTTAATGTGAGGTTCCAACTCATGACCCCAAGATCAAGGGTCGCAGGTTCACCGACTGAGCCCAGCCAGGCGCCCCTCGATATGAGATTTTAATTCGGATAAAAACCTCATGTTTCTAGAGCACCAATGTTCTTCACAATTAGCAGGCAAATTTTCTTTTTTTAAGACTTTATTTATTTATTTATTTATGAGAGACACACAGAGAGAGGCAGAGACATAGTCAGAGGGAGAAGCAGGCTCTCCAAGGAGCAGGGAGACCAATACGGGACTTGATCCCAGGACCCTGGGGTCACAACCTGAGTCGAAGGCAGATGCTCAACCCCTGAGCCACCCAGGCTTCCCAGCAGGCAAATTTTCATGTTTAATCCAAGAGTCTGTGGGCTTTTGTATTTGTACAAACTAACAGAAATCTAATCTGGGTTAGAGGATTTTTTTTCCCATTTATATCTTCATTCAAAATGCACACATTTCACAGTAGGCTGAAGCTTTGAAGCTTGAGGTACAATCACGATATGCAGTATTAACTATATTTTATACAGAAGTTTGTTGAAACCATCTATCTTGAAGCCAAAGACTCACCCATCTCATCAGGTAGTCACAACGTTTGGCATTTCCTTTAAAATCTGACAGCGTAGGCCACAAGGTAGAAAGATGATCTCGCAAGTTGGGTTTTCTATGAAGCGGGCCCAGTGGCAGAGTTTAGTGTGTGGACCATTTATTCAGGAATGTTCTTGGCATCAGTGCACGTGGAAGCAATGGGGAGAGGCCAGACTGAATGAAGGACAAGTTGAGCTGTTATGTGCAGTCCCTTTAACTGTCTTGGCTGATCACACAGGAAAGCTCTAGATGGAGGAGAGCGGCCCATCAGAGATTTCCAGAGCTGGGCTGAAGTTAGCCAGCCCCTTACTACCTCCTCATTTAGGCAGTGACTGGGTGTGGATTGCCCTAGGGAGAGCACAGCCTTGTGTAAGGTGGCTCTCTGTAGCCATGACCACCCTTATAGGGGCTGATGGCTAAGGGCTGAGCTCCCCATGATCCCAGCAGCTGGGGCTCCAAGTTCTTTCTTGAAGGGACATCCTAGGTGCCACATCAGAGTAGCCACCATAGGTCTGTTGGGGATTATTTTCCTAGCTTTTTTGAGGTATAATTGACCTTAAAAATTATATATGTCTAAAATGTACAGGGTAATGATTTGACATATCTTATTTTTTTTAATTTATTTATGATAGTCACACACAGAGAGAGAGAGAGAGGCAGAGACACAGGCAGAGGGAGAAGCAGGCTCCATGCACCGGGAGCCCGACGTGGGATTCGATCCCGGGTCTCCAGGATCGCGCCCCAGGCCAAAGGCAGGCGCCAAACCGCTGCGCCACCCAGGGATTCCTACCTTATACCTTATGAAATGATTACTATAACCAAGCTATTTGACATATCCATCACCTTCCCTAGTTACCATCTTTTGTGTGTGGGGGGTGTTTTAGAGAGAAAGAGAGCATGAGGAGAGGGTGTGGGGGCAGAGAGAAGGGGAGAGAGAAAATCCCAAGCAGGTTCCACCCTCAGCATAGAGCCAAACTCAGGGCTCGATCTCACAACCCCGAGATCATGAGCTGAGCCGAAACCAAGAATCAGAAGCCTAACTGACTGAGCCACCCAAGCACCCCCTTGTTTCTATCTATAATGCCTTGTGAGTTGATGTTTGGTAGATAGTGTGAAATAGGGAACTAATTTCAGGGTTTATTCTCTTATAGATACAAATTGGCCCAGAACCATTGATTGAAAAGGCCTGCCTTCCCCCAAGGCTCTGTAGTAACACCTTGATCATAGATCAGTCTTCTATGCTGGGCATGTTGCCATGCTTTCCATTTGGTTTTGTCTATTTGTTTGTCTATTCCTGCACCATTACCAGACTGCTCTAATTTATATACACTCTGACATCTGGTAGAACAAGTCTTCCAAACTTGTTGTTCTTCAAGAAAAACATCTGTACAATCTAGACCTCCTAGCAGGTCCTAAAGCAAAAATGCAAACACAGGCCATGTGGATATTTAAAAGTTATAAGGCAGGAGCACCTGGGTGGCTCAGTAGCTGAGAATCTGTCTTAGGCTCAGGCTGTGATACTGGGGTCCTGGGATCAAGTCCTACATCCAGCTCCCCACAGGGAGCCTGATTCTCCCTCTGCCTATGTCTCTGCCTCTCTCTCTCTCTCTGTCTCTCATGAATAAATGGATAAAATCTTTAAAAAATCTTTATAAAAAATAAATATGCAAGAACAATCAATGACTACTAAGTGGGAGGGAGGAGCTTGTGTCTATAAAACATCCTATTGATCATCAAAGTGTCTATGTACTATTCTTGCAAGTTTCCTGCTAAATTTGAAATCATTTCAAAATAAACACTTAAAAGTGTACAACAGGGGCACCCGACTGAGTAGGTCAGTCAGTGAAGCATCTGACTTCGGCTTGGATCATGATCTCGGGGTCCTGGGATCAAGCCCCGTGTTGATCTCTCCCTCTCCCTCTGCCCCTTCCCTGACTCGTGCTCTCTCTTTCTCTCTCTCTCTCTGTCTCTCTCTCAAATCAATAAATAAAATCTTTAAAATTTTTAACATAAAATATGGTGGGAAAGAGAATACATACCCTATCTTGGAACTAGAGAATGCTTACAAATCTACTTATTCTCTGGGGATTCCTGGGTGGCGCAGCGGTTTAGCGCCTGCCTTTGGCCCAGGGCGCGATCCTGGAGACCCGGGATCGAATCCTACGTCGGGCTCCCGGTGCATGGAGCCTGCTTCTACCTCTGCCTATGTCTCTGCCTCTCTCTCTCTCTCTCACTGTGTGCCTATCATAAATAAATAAAATAAAATAAATTTAAAAAAAATCTACTTATTCTCTAAGTATAGTCCACTTATGCACACATGAGACCTTCCATGTCAGCAGATTTGGCCTCAGGGTTTCCCTGCCTCCTTGCTTGGTGCCCACAGGTAAGCAGAAGACCTGGTGTCTGCAAGGAGTTTGATGAAGGCGCCCATCCAGGGAATGGATGCCAAAGGGCAGAGGCAGCTGTGATGGGGACATGAGAAGGTCTCCCTGAGGAACAGTTTAAGAACTAAGGAATGAAGGGGCCTTAGCCAAGTGACAGCTGGGGTTGAAGAGATAGAAGATCTACCAGAGGGAATGAAAATAGTAACAGGGCTAGCTTCCTGATAAGTAGGGCTCATGATCTAGATTAGGCAGGCAAATCTTTTTTGGGGGGGTGGGGATGGGGACAGAATTAATGGAATGAAAAGTGCCCAGTACGTAAAAGGAATCTCTAAATATTATGGGGGAAAATAAGTAAATGATCTTTTAATTCAAAATATACCTGAATGACAGAGAGTCATCAGACAGTTTTTTTCCCCATCCTTGAAATCAAAATAAAATTTCTTTCTGGAAGTAATCCATGCCTTCTTCACGTAAGTAGATTCTTCCACTTTTTTTTTTTTAGAGATTTTATTTATTTATTCATGAAAAACACAGAGAGAGAGGCAGAGACACAGGCAGAGAGAGAAGCAGGTTTCCCATGGGGAGCCCAATGAGGGACTCAATCCCAGGACCCCAGGACCACACCTTAGGCCAAAGGCAGACGCTAAACCACTGAGCCACCCAGGTGCCCCTCTTCCACTTTTTTGCTGAAAGGATAAAAATGACCAATTAGGGGTGCCCGGGTGGCTCAGCTGGTTAAACATCCAACTCTTGGTTTGGGCTCAGGTCATGATCCCAGACTTCTGGGATGGAGCCCCGAGGTGGGCTCCCTGCTCAGTAGGGAGTCTGCTTGAAATTCTCTCTCTCCCTCTCCCTCTGCCCCTACCCTCATTTGTGTCCATTCTCTCTCAAATAAAATATTTTTTAAATAGTTGGTCCAAATATTTTGAATCTTTTTTAAAATTTTTAATTTAACTAGTATTATTTTTGAAGTAGACTCCACACCCAATGTGGGGCTTGAACTCATGACCCTGAGATTAGGGGTCTGACTGAGCCAGCTAGGCACCCCTTGAATCTTTTTGATAAGTAGATGTTTACTTCATGTCTCTTGCTCTTTTTTTTAAAGATTTTATTTAAAAAAATAAAGATTTTATTTATTATTTATTCATGAGAGAGAGAGAGAGAGAGAGAGAGAGAGAGGCAGAGACACAGGCAGAGGAAGAAGCAGGCTCCATGCAGGGAGCCTGACGTGGGACTTGATCCCCGGTCTCCAGGATCACACCCTGGGCTGAAGGCAGGTGATGAACTGCCGAGCCACGCAGGGATCCCTCTTGCTCTCTCTCTCTCTTTTTTTTATAGTTATTTATTTGAGAGAGAGCATAAGAGAGAGAGAGAGAGATCACAAGCAGGGGGAGGGGTAGAGGGAGAAGTAGACTCTCCGCTGAGCAGGGAGCCCAATGCAGGACTCGACTTGGTCCCAGGACTCTGGGATCATGACCTGAGCTGAAGGCAGACACTTAACCTACCAAGCCACCCAGGAGCCCCTGTCTCTTCCTTTTTCATTCCTCTGTGTCTTCTCTTTTTGAAAATGGAATATTCAAAACAAATGTGCTAACTTTAAAATCAGGAAAATAAAAGAATTTGGCAAAATCAGCCACGATCTCGTTAGTAATAACCATCATATACCATTATGATGTCTTCTTTTTTAATGTATTTCTCCTAAGCATTCATATTGTGTCTATGTATCTTTTAAATACATTTGAAAATGAGACTAGGACTCTTAGGGGAATAAAAGCTGCAATATAAAATATTTGCATGGTAATTCACATAATGGGGATATTTTCCCAAGCTGCTAGTTATTCTTAGAAACCATTTCTTCTGCCTCCTTGATTAAAAGGAAGCACAGAAGCCATCTGTTGTTAGCTAAACAGCTGTAACTGGAAACTGATAGCCTTGTGGGTGGAGTGTGGGAGGTTAGACGCCCTCATTCCTGATTTCCTAACTGGTGTCTGCAGTGTCTTAAATATATGCCTGATGGTGGCTCAAAACACGGAGCCCTCTACTGGGCTATGTGCTAACTCCTGTCTAGGGAATTTTCTGGAAGGAAATAGGCCACAGCCGGTGTAAGGGAAAAATTCTGAGAACCAAAGAAAACAATGAGGTATTCATTTGATTTTGTACACATTTTGAAAACTCCTTGGAAGATACAATATTTATATCAAAACATTAGCTCATTTTCCCCTTTCCTTTTTGTTGGCAACACCTGACATGTATGAATATATTGTTTATTTTTTAAAGCTAATAACTAAAATAGTACACTTTTATCAGCACTCTGGAAAGCAAAACTATGTACTTTTCCAACATCTGTAACTTTATTGTCTTCAGAATCTTAATTACCATTTTTTTAATATTAACATTCAGGGCAGCCCCGGTGGTTCAGCGGTTTAGCGCCGCCTTCAGCCCAGGGTGGGATCCTGGAGACCTGGGATCAAGTCCCATTTGGGGCTCCCTGCATGGAGCCTGCTTCTCCCTCTGTCTCTGCCTCTCTATGTCTCTCATGCATAAATAAATAAGATCTTTAAAAAATATATTAAAATTCATATCCACCTGGGGGTGGTGAAAAAATATATGTTCTGTGACTCAGCATTTTTTCCCCAGAATCCCTTATCTCCAGCCACACACTGGGGCAGAGGATGTCACAAAACCATTGGATTAGGTGCTTTGAAAACCCTTTGGTAAGATTCTCTAGGTATTATAAATATTGGAGTAGGCTTATTCTTTGCTTCTCCTATAAGCTAGTTAGTTAAGAGATTAACGAAAGAAAATACGAAAGAGAATACATTCTCAATTTCAATACAATGACATACTTCTACATCTATTAAAACAACGGCACTCATTTGGAAAGATGCCATTATTTTTACTGCCAAGTGAATAAAAATAAGTTGCAAAGCAGTAAGCATTCACTGATCTCATTTTGTTAAAAAAAATTATGTTGTTATAAGAATAGCAAAATGCTCAGAAGCATCACAATTATATTTTTAGGAGGCCTAATTTGGCAATGATTTTCTTCTTTCATGATGTCCAATTTGTCAGTTATTCAAATATCTGCCTTTGTTTTATTTTGATACTTCCAATGTGTTTTTTTTCTTTAAGTTTGTCTGCATCTTTTTGTTTTGTTTTGCTTTTAGCATTCAAAGCTTCTATCCCAATGGAATTTCTTTTGGTATAAGGAGTAAGATAGATTTCAAGTTTTCATTTTTTCCCCAAATAATTACCAGCAACCCTAGAAATGTTTGGAATTCATTGGAACTTGTCAGGGAAGTAGCATATAAGGAAAATAGTGAAAAATTTTAATCGAAGAAAAATTTCAGAACCCTTTGACTATCTGCTGTTTTACAAGCAGTGAGATATAGAGTAAGAAATGCCACAGAACAGGCAATTAAATTAATCACCACCCAGAAATAGAACCATGTCAGGACATTACTATTCAGGAACAAATCATAGCACCTGGAAATGCATGCTATTTTGGCATCAAAATCTCCAAGTTGGGCACTTGGGTGGCTCAGTGGGGTAAGCGTCTGCCTTTGGCTCAAGTCATGGTCCTGGGGTCCTAGAATCAAGTGGGTGAAGTCTCACTTCAGGCTCCTCACAGGGAGCCCGCTTCTCCTTCTGCCTATGTCTCTGCCTCTCTCTGTGTGTCTCATGAATAAATAAATAAAATATTTTTAAAAAGGCAGAAGGGATAGATTTGAAGAGATAATCAGTGAAACATTAAAAAAATATTTATAGGGGGATCCCTGGGTGGCGCAGCGGTTTGGCCCCTGCCTTTGGCCCAGGGCGCGATCCTGGAGACCCGGGATCGAATCCCACATCGGGCTCCCGGTGCATGGAGCCTGCTTCTCTCTCTGCCTATGTCTCTGCCTCTCTCTCTCTCTCTCTCTCTCTCTCTCTCTCTCTGTGTGTGTGTGTGTGTGTGTGACTATCATAAATAAATAAAAATTTTAAAAAAATAAAATAAAATAAAAAAATATTTATAGGTGTGTTTCCTTTACCCATGTGTTAGGTAAAACTGTTGGATGAAAAAGTATTGCTGGACATACACCCCTCACAAAAATGAACTTGCAGTGGATTAAAGACTTACATTTAGGGCCCAACACCATAAAACCCTCATAAGAAAACACCAGGGAAAAGCTCCTTGACATTGGTCAGCAGTGATTTCCTGAATATGACACTAAAAGCACAGACAACAGAAAGAAACAAAAACAAGGGGAACGACATCAAATTAGAAAGCTCTGGCATAGCAATGGAGATCACGACAACATGGAAAGGCAACCTATGGAATGGGAGAAAATACTTGCAAATCATGTATTTGGTGATGGGTTAACATTTAAAACATTAAGAACTCACAAATTGAAAGGGGAAAATGAACAATCCAATCTAACTACAGGCAGAGGATCTGAATAGACATTTTTCCAAAGAAGACATCCAGATGGCAAATGGACACATGAAAAGATGCTCAGTGTCACTCATCATCAGGGGATGATGAGAAAGGGGATCCCTGGGTGGCTCAGCGGTTTAGCGTCTGCGTTGGGCCCAGGGCATGATCCTGGAGACTGCATGGAGCCTGCTTCTCCCTCTGCCAGTGTCTCTGCCCCGCCCCCTCTCTTTCTCTGTGTGTCTCATGAATAAATAAATAAAATCTTTAAAAAAAGAGTTGTGGATTTTAATTCTATCTAGCATCTCTCTTTAAAAAAAAAAGATGAGAAAGAGCAAGTGTTGGCAAGGATGTGGAGAAAAGGGAACCCTTGTCCACTGTTGGGAATGTAAATTGGTGCAGCCAGTATGGAACACAGCATGGAGGCTCCTCAAAAAATTAAAAAGAGAACTAGCATATGATCTACCAATTGCACTTCTGGATATTTATCCTAAGGAAATGAAAGCACTAACTCAAAAAGATTTTGCAACACTATGTTTATTGCAGCATTACTTATGATAGCCAAGACATAGAAGCAGCCTAAGTGTCCATCAATGGATGAACAAGGAGAAAACACACACACACACACACACACACACACACACACACACACAATGGAGTATTATTCAGCCATAAAAAAGAAGGAAATCCTGCCATTTACAACAACCTGAATGGATCTAGAGGGTACTATGCTAAGTGAAATAAGTCAGACAAAGGCAAATGCTGTTATGATATCACTTATATGCAAAAAAAATTTTTTTAAAGACAAATAGAAACAGAGAAGAGTGTTGGTTACCAGGGCTAGAGAGGCAAGGGAAATGGAGAGATACTGGTCAAAGGATACAAACTTCTAGTTATAAGATTAACAGTTGGGGGATCTAAGGTATAACATAGGGATTCAAGCTAATGATACTGTATCATATATTTGAATGTTGCCTAGACAGTAGACCTTAAATGTTTTCACCACAAAAAAGAAATGGTGGGACACCTGGGTTGCTCAGCGGTTGAGCATCTGCCTTTGGCTCAGGTCATGACCTGGGTTCCTGGGATTGAGTCCCACATCAGGCTCCTCACAGGGAGCCTACTTCTCCCTCTGCCTATGTCTCTGCCTCTCTCTTTGTGTCTCTCATGAATTAATAAATAATTAAAAAAAAAAAAAAAGAAATGGGGCAGCCCGGGTGGCTCAGCGGGTTAGCGCCGCCTTCGGCCCAGGGCATGATCCTGGAGACCCGGGATCGAGTCCCACATCAGGCTTCCTGCATGGAGCCAGCTTCTCCCTCTGCCTGTGTCTCTGCCTCTCTCTCTCTCTCTCTCTCTCTCTCTCTCTCTCTCTCTCTCTGTCTCTCATGAATAAATACATAAAAATCTTATAAAAAAAAGAAATGGTAACTAAGTGATGAGATGGAGGTGGTGGTTAATACCATGGTGATAATCATTTTGCAATTTATAAATGTATTAAATCAACACATCCTACACCTTAAATTTACATGATGTCATATGTCGATTATATCTTAATACAGCTGGGGAAAAGAAACATAAAAGACGAACAACAAAAAACATTGCTGGATGGGTTTGATTCACTATGAAGATTAAACTATTGTCAGACACTGTAACTACATCTACTCATATTGATATTGAATATTGAATAGTGATATTGAATATACTAATTATGAATCATTTTTATATGTATGATAATGAAAATAATCCTTTATTATTAAGTAGGCTTTACAGTATTGGAAAATCTCCCATAGTGGACTAATTGGATAATGATACCCAACCTTGGTTCTGCATGAGGTTTTCTTCTGTGAGGCTGAGCATCTCTTATATAATCATATATAAAACGTCTCTCTTGTCAATTACCTGTTTCAACTTCCTTTATTTAAATATTTTATTTATTTATTCATGAGAGACACAGAGAGAGAGGCAGAGACAAAGGCAAAGGGAGAAGCAGGCTCCCTGCGGGGAGCCCGATGTGGGACTCCATCCCAGGACCGCAGGATCACAACCTGAGCTGAAGGCAGATGCTCAGTCACTGAGCCACCCAGGTGCCTCTCCCTGCCTGTTTCAATTTCTTGCTCATTTTTCTGTGTAGTTGTCCAACTATTTTATTTTTTAAGGATTTTATTTCTTTATTTATTTAGAGAGGGAGCGCGCACGCCAGCATGAGCAAGGGGAGGAGCAGAGGGGGAGGAGGAAGGAGAATCTCAAGTACACTGTGCACTGTGCATGGAGCCCAATGCAGGGCTCAATCTCACTAAGCCACTGCTTAACCAACTGAGCCACCCACATGCCCCTGTCCATCTATTTTCTTTTTTTTATTTTTATTTATTTATGATAGTCACACACAGAGAGAGAGAGAGGCAGAGACACAGGCAGAGGGAGAAGCAGGCTCCATGCACCGGGAGCCCGACGTGGGATTCAATCCTGGGTCTCCAGGATCGCGCCCTGGGCCAAAGGCAGGCGCCAAACCGCTGCGCCACCCAGGGATCCCCATCTATTTTCTTAATGACATTTTATATTCTGGTTATTTTCTAATCCTTTGTCCATTATATGCATAGAAAATATCTCTTTCCAGTCTGTGGCTTTTCATTATTTGATGATGTTTAGATTAATAGATTTTATTTTGCTTTTTTAAATAGTTTTTTAATATTTTATTTATTTATTTCAGAAAGAAAGCAGGAGTGATGGGGAGGGGCAGAGAGAGAGGGAGAAGCAGACTCCCCACTGAGCAGGGAGTCTGATGCAGGTCTCGAATCCAGGACCCTAGGATCATGACCTGAGCTGAAGGCAGACATGTAACCAACTGAGCCACCCAGGTGCCCCTGTTTTAATAGTTTTTATTTGAGACTATCCCAAGCTTATAGAAAGGTTGCAAGTTTAATAAAAATGACTTTTTTCCAAACCCCTTGAAAGTATGCTGCCAATGTGATGCCCCATCATCCTTGGATACTTCAGTGTTTTCTATACACAAGGACTTTCTCCTGCATAACCAGAGGACAACCAGCAAAATTAGGAAATTAACACTCCTACTCTCTAATCTTCGGATGCCATCAGGTTTCTCTTATTGTTCCAAAAGTGTTCATTATAGTGGATGAATCCAGTTTAGGATTATGTTGAGCATCTAGCTTTCATGTCTCTTTAGTGTTGTTCAGCCAACAGTCTGTCTTTGTCTTTCATAACCTTTTGAAGATCACAGGGCAGTTATTTTGTAGAATGTCCTGTAATTTGAATTTGTCTGATGTTTCCTCACTATTAGGTTCAGGCTATGCATTTTTGTCAAGGATAGCACAGAAGTGATGCTGTGTCCTGAGTGCATCCAATCAGATAGCATGTAATGTCCATTTGTCCCATTATCAATAATATTCATTGCAATTGCTTGATTAAAGTGGATCTGCCAGGCTTCTCCACTATAAAGTTACTCTTCTCCCCTTTGTAATTAATGTGTAATTTATGGAGAGTCACTTTGAGATTGTGCAGATATCCTCTTCATGTATTAATTTAATTTATTCATCCAATAATTTATTCATGTGTTTATATCAGTATGGACTCATGATTCCCTATTTTACTCTAGGGGTTATAATCTGTTACTATTTTTATTTTTTTAAAGATTTTATTTATTTATTCATGAGAGACACAGAAAGAGAGGTAGAGACATAGGCAGAGGGAGAGGCAGGTTCCCTGCTGTGAGCCTGATGCAGGACTCCATCCCAGGACCCCAGATCATGACCTGAGCCAAAGACAGAGGTTTAACTGCTGAGCCACCCAGGTGTCCCCCATTATTTTTTATTTTAAAAATTGAATATTGTTTTTATTATACAAATTAGGAAAAAGAGAAGAATGAAGTAATATAAAAAGAAAACAGCAAATCTGAATAGTCATACAAATGGTTACATATAGGGATGCCTGAGTGGCTCAGTGGATGAGCCTCTGCCTTTGACTCAGGTCGTGATCCTGGGGTCCTGGGATCAAGTTCCGCATTGGGCTCCTGTGGGGAGCCTGCTTCTCCTTTCGCCTAGGTCTCTGCCTCTCTCTGTGTGTCTCTCGTGAATAAATAAATAAAATCTTTAAAAAATGGTTACCCATAATGTATGTTAGTTATCCCTAGAGCACAAATAATGAAATTCTCACAGTTAAATATTCATGTGATGTGATTTTATGGTACTATTTTCAGATGTCAACCTAGCATTTTTTTAGTGCACTGGTGAATCAATGTCAGAGGTTGAGCATATCCTTCCTAGCTGAAATCATAGAAATAATAAGACATTCTTGAGTGCTATGTATCAGGTGCTGTTCTAAGTGATTTACACATATTAACTAATCTACATTTTATAGATGAGAAAACTGAGGCACGAGGGAAGGGAGTAACTTAACCAGGGATGTATAATGAGCATGTGGCAGACTGAGTAGCCCAGGCAGTGTGACTCCTGCCACCATGTACTTGCTTGTTTTTCTCTATTGCTCCCCTAACCCCTTAATTGATTAATTTTTTGTAAGGATTTTGTTCATTTATTTGAGAGACAGAGAGCACAAGCAAGGGAGGGGCAGAGAGAGAGAGAAGCAGATATGCCATGCAAACATTAATTTTTTAAAAAGGAGTGGCTATATTAATATCAGATAAAGTAGACTTCAGAGCAAAAAAAAAAAACCTTAGTAAAAATGAAAAGGGATATTGCATAATGATAAAAGGATCGATATACCAGGAAGACATAACAATCCTAAATGTGCAAGAACCAAACGAAAGAGCCTCAAAGTACATAAAATAAAAACTGATGCCCACCAGTCAGAATGGCTAGTATCAAAACCACAAGAAATAACTAGTGTTGTACATTGTTGGTGGGAATGTGAATTAGTGCAGCCCCTGTGGAGGACAGTATGGAAGTTTCTCTAAAAATTAAAAATAGAAATCCCATATGATCCAGTAATTCCATTACTGGATATTTACCCAAAGAAAACAAAAACACTAATTCAAAAAGATACATGCACTCCCTATGTTCATTACAGCATTATTTATAATAGCCAAGATATGGAAACCACCCAAGTGTCAGTCCATAGGTAAATGGATAAAGCAGATGTGATACACACACACACGCACACACTCACTCACTCACTCACACACACTGGAATATTACTCAGCCATAAAAAAGAATGAAATCTTGCCATTTACAAGATGGATGGACCCAAAGGGTATTATGCTAAGTGAAATATGTCAAACAGAGAAAACCAAATACCATATGATTTCATTTATATGTGGAATCTAAAAAACAAAAGAAACAAACAACAACAATAAACAGAAACAGACTCATAAATACAAAGAACAAATTGGTGGTTGCCAGAGGGGATGAGAGATGGGGAAATGATTGAAAGGTGAAGAAGATTAAGAGGTACAAACTTCCAGTTATAAAATAAATAAGTCATAGGGTTGAAAAATACAGCACAGAAAATATAGTCAATAATATTGTAATAACGTTGTACGGTGACAGATGGTAGCTGCACTTATTGTGGTGAGCACTGTGTAAGGTATAGAATTATCAAATCACTATGTCATACATCTGAAACTAATGTAACATTGTATGTCAACTATTCTTCAATAATAATTAACAAAAAACAAATGGAGCTGAAAGGAGAAATAAATGTACTGTTATAGTTGAGGACTTCAACACCCACCCTTTTTAGATTTTAAATTCAATTAATTAACATATAATGTATTACTGGTTTCAGAGGTAGAGATCAGTGATTATATAGAGATCAGTCTTATATAACACCCAGTACTCAGTACATCACGTGCCCTCCTTAACGCCCATCACCCAGGTACCCTGTCCCCCGACCCAGCAACCCTCAGTTTGTTTCCTAGAGTTAAGAGCGTCTCATGGTTTATGGTTTGTCTGATTTCATCTTGTTTTATTTTTTCCTCTCCTCCCCTATGATCCTCTGTTTTGTTTCTTAAATTCCACATAGGAGTGAGATCGTAGGATAACCATCTTCCTCTGACTTATTTCGCTTAGCATTATATCCTCTAGTTCCATCCACGTCATTCCAAATGGCAAGCTTTTATTTTTTTTGATGGCTGGGTAGTATTCCATTGTATATATACACCACACCTTCTTTATCCATTCATCTGTCGACGGACATTGGGGCTCTTTCCAGTTTGGCTATTGTGGACATTGCTGCTATGAACATTGGGGTGCAGGTGTCCCTTCGGAAGAAAGCAGGACTTCAAAACAATTCAACACCCACTCTTATCAATCGATAAAACTACTAGTCAAAACCTTAGCAAGTAGATGGAAGGTGTGACCCATTCAACACCAGTAGAAGACACATTCTTTTCAAGTGCCCAGCAAAGGTAAATACTTATTCACAAGTATGCCTCCAAGTAGGTGGGGGCTGTGGAAACTCATCTCCTCCCTCGGCAGGAAATTCGCCACTGGCAAAATTAGGGCACAGACAATGCACCATCTCTTTATCTCTGCGTGGGATCGTGGGATCTTGAGCTCACCGGCCTGCTGGGCCCTGCTGACCCCAGAGGTGAGAGGAATGTGGAACTCGATTAGACCTCTCTCTCATCTGTTCAGTGGGTGAGGACAGAGACTCAATTCACTTCCTCCTGCTGAGGGGTGGGGGTAGAGTATCAGCTCCATGTTCCCCTGATGAAATGATCAAATGTAGCCATGGGGTGGGGGCAGGTGTGTGTGTGTGTGTGCCCACATGGATTCTCCACTGGTGTCTGGCTGGTGCAGGGCTTGCATCATCTAAAAAGCCTTTTGTTCTTAGTCTACCTGTTTTCCGGGACCTTTGGCCAAGGGGAACAGGCTTTCCTTGTAACTTTTTATTTCTTATTTTTCCTCGGTGCCTGTTGGCAGTTAGGAATTGGAGGCTTCTGGAGCCCCTGTCCAAGATCTACGGGTGGCAATGAGGAAATTCACTGCTGTGTTATTTCTCAAGTCCTGGAGTCCCTAGGAAGTTTGTCTTCTTTCCACCTTTCGGAGTCTTCCTGTGTTTGTTGTTACTTATGGGGGTGTTTAGTTGTAAGTGGGAGGGCTTGGGAGGAATGGGGCTACTCCCACTTCGTGTGAGCTAGAAGTCCTATTTTTTAAAAAGATTTTATTTATTTATTTATGAGAGATTGAGAGAGATAGAGAGGGAGGCAGAGAAAGAGGGACAAGCAGGCTCCCCAAGAAGCAGGGAGGCCAATGTGGGACTTGATCCCAAGACCCTGGAATCACAACCTGAGCGGAAGGCAGACGCTTAACTGACTGAGCCACCCAGGTGCCCTAAAAGTCCTATTATTATTTATTTTGGTGCTTAAATTGTCCAGATTTGACCCAGTGAGGACCTCTTGGAGCTGCCTGCCGTATCATTCCGATATATCCCCATCATTCTCTGAGCACTCCCTTACTTCCTGGCACAAGAATGTTCCAAACTCAGCTTGTATTTTTCCTTGCTCAGCCCTAGGATAAGTGATTTCTCCAAAGAGACCTGTATCCTTTTGGGGAGAGTGGCATTTGGAAACCACTAAGGAGGAGGTGGCTAGCAGATACCCCTTTCATCCCCCTGGGCTCCAACACTGCTTTTCCAGATAGAAGGCGTGTGAAGGCCAAGGTTAGATGTGCCTCTTACCACAGTACACACTCCTCTTGCAGCACCTGAGGCCCCCACTGGCATCCGTCGCAACGGAGGTGTGACTTTGGCTCTGGGAGTGAGCTGCCGCTGGATCAACCCCAGACATAGCTGGAGGGTTCCGGAAAGATCCGAGGGCCGAACAAATGAATGCCTTAGCTTGCTCGCGCGCAGAGCAAGGAGGCTGCATGATGGAGCAATTGGTGCATTCCTGTTTCGCCCCATCCCCCATGGGGCGCAGGCGTTCTGCCAAGTGACTGCGGTTGTTAGGCCCGGAGGGTCTGACCTTCAACACCCAGGCGCTCCGGCCGGCCGTGGCTTGCTCCAGCGGTGGAGCCTTGTCGCCCCCTGCAGCATCCCCCCACCTCTACGCCCCTCTGCCATCCCTGTCTCCCCGCCTCTTGGGACTCCCTGGGCTCCGTGGCGGACCCTTCACGTTCCACCACAGTCCCTCCTTCTAGGTCTCCCCCAGCCCTGCGCGATTCCCCGCCCCTTGGTGTTAGTGTGTGCCTCTCATGGGTGCCGCCTGCGCCTTGGGGACAGGCTGCGCAGCCGGGTGGCACATTGGAGGCACTTGTGGCCTTGGCGACAGGGGCAGGGCTTGTGGGGGGTGCTGCAGGGAGCAGCGAGGACGGAGTGAACCCTCATACCCTAGTTAATATGCAAGACCCTATGGGTTGCTTACTGAGCGCCAGCCACCGTGCAGGCGCTAGATACAAGTCCTGTCCTTTAAAACCTCATGAAGTCTCATATATTTACCCGTATTTTCTTTCTTTTTTTAAAAGAAGCCTTAGAGAAGTAGAAATGATACACAAAATATTATGCATATTCAATGTACACATCTTGAGGAGTTTGGATATATGCATGTGCTCGTGATACCATCACTACAAACAAGATACTAAACATATCCAATGCCTCCAAAAATTTCTTTGTATTCTTTTGTGTGTGTGTGTGTCTGTGTGCTTTTCTTTTGGTGACAAGAACATTCAACATAAGAATCATCCTCTTCATATATTTCAAAGTGTACAATACGTTATTGTTAACTCTATATGGTGTGTATTGTTACCTGTATAGAGACACTATGTTGTACAGCAGATCTCTAGAGCTTATTTCCTCTTTGCATAACTGAAATTCTGTACCCATTAGACAACACCTCCCCATTTCCTCTTCCTCACCACCTACAGCCCCTGGCTACCACCATTCTACTCTCTGCTTCTATTTTAAAACTTGACTATTTTAGGTACCTCATATAAGTGTAATCATGCAGTGTTTGTCTGTGATCAGCTTATTTCACTTAACATAAATGTCCTCTAGGTTCATCTTTGTGGTTGCAATTGGCAGGATTTTCTTATTTCCAAAGGCTGGATAATATTTCATTGTATGTAGATACTACATTTTCTTTATGCATTCACCTGTCGATGGGCACTTAGGATGTATCCATAACTTGGGTACTGTGAATAATGTTGCAATGAACAGGAGAATGGCAGAAATCCCTTCAAGATCCTGATTTCAATTCTTTTTTTTTTTTTTTTAGATTTCATTTATTTATTCATGAGAGACAGAGAGAGAGGCAGAAGGAGAAGCAGGCTCCATGCCAGAAGCCCAATGCAGGACTTGATCCCGGGACTTCAGGATCACGCCCTGACCCAAAGGCAGAAGCCCAACCACTGAGCCACCCAGCTGTCCCCTGATTTCAATTCTTTTGGATAAAAACCCAGAAGTGGGATTGCTGGGACATATGGTAGTTCTATTTTTTAATTTTTTGAGGCTTCTCCATACCGTTTTCCACAGTGGCTACACTGATTTACATTCCCAGCAACAGTGCACAAGGATTCCAACTTCTCCACACCCTCACTAATACTTCCTTTTTTTTTTAAATAATAATCATCCTGACAGGTGTGAAGTGATATCTTATTGTGGGTTTGATTTGCATTTCCCTGATGTTAAGCATCTTTTCATGCACCTGTTGACCATTTGTATGTCTTCTTCAGAGAAATGTCTGTTCCAGTCCCGCCCACTTTTACTTTGGGTTGTTTGGGTTGTTTGCTATTGAATTGTAGGAAATTCTCTTTTTTTGAAATTCTTTTTTTTTAAAGATTTTTGTTTATTTGAGAGCAAGAGATAGAGATGAGCACAAGTGGGGGTGGGGGGGTAGGGGCAGAAGGACAGGGAGAAGCAGGAATGGGATGAGCCCAACATGGGGCTCGATCCCAGGACCCTGAGATCATGACCTGAGCCTAAAGCAGGTGCTTAACTGAGTAAGCTACCCAGGTGCCCCTCCCCCTTTATTTGAAATTCTTGTATTATCAGATGGTTTGCAAATATTTTCTTTTTCCACAGGTCGCCTTTTCACTCTGTTGATTGTTTCCTTTGTTGTGCAGAAGATTTTCAGTCCAATATAGTCCCACCGGTCTATTTTTGCTTTTTGTTGCCTATGCTTTTGGTGTCAAATTTAGGAAATCATTGCCAACATCAGTGTCAAGGAGCCTCTCCCCTATGCCTTCTTTGAGGAATACAGTTTCAGGTCTCACGTTGAAATCTTTTTTTTTTAAGATTTTATTTATTTATTCATGAGACCCACAGAGAGGCAGAGACATAGGCAGAGGGACTCCCCACAAGAAACTGGATGTAGCACTTGATCCCAGGACCCCAGGAACACACCCTGAGCCAAAGGCAGACGCTCAACCACTGAGCCACCCAGGGTCCCCACGTTTAAGTCTTTAATCCACTTTGAGTTGATTTTCATGAATGGTGTTAGATAGGGGCCTAATTCCATTCCTTTGAATGTGGCATTTCTTTCTAAATGAAGAGACAGGCTCAAGGATTTGGCCAAAGTCCTGCAGCTCCTGGGGAAGCCCAGATCAGGAGAAGGTGCCCTGAAGATGCAGCAAGTGGTTCTCCCTGGCTAGATGGGGAGAGAATAGGGGAGGATGGAAAGGAGCAAAGCATAGCCTGGGGTTGTCCAGGCCTCTTTGCTCCCAGTGAGGTCAACGTGGCTCCACATTGTCCATCTCTGGGCCTTCCTGGGAAGCCGGTGACAAAAACCCTGAGGAACCTGGGGCTGCTAGGGCTGGGGGTTCACAAGGGGCTGACTCCATTGGAAACTGCCATACCCCTTCCTGAACATCTGCCTGGGGAGCAAGTTCCAAAGACAGACTTAACTCACATAGTTGCTGCTTTTCTGCATTCTTTTTGTTTGTTTGTTTATTACATTTTTGCAAAATATGTATGAATTTCTGAACTTGGTGTGCGTGGGTGGCTTAGTCGGTTAAGTGTCTGCGTTGGGCTCAGGTCATGATCCCAGGGTCCTGGGATCGAGCCCCATGTCAGGCTCCCTGCTCAGTGGGGAGCCTGCTTCTCCCTCTCCTTCTGTCCCTCCCCCCTCATTTTGTCTCTCTCTCTCTCCTTCAAATAAATAAATAATCTTTTTTAAAAATTCTTGAACTTAGAGTATTTCTACAAGTATTTAAATTTTATGTAAATGATGTCAATGCATGCGTTCTTACACAGTGTGCCTTACTCTCTCAACATTATTTTCTGGTGATTACACCTTCCTTGGGTTTAGTACAATAACACCCCACAGATTGTATTATTCATTTTTAACGGTATTTATTGATTTTTTTAAAAAGATTTATTTATTTGAGAGAGAGAGAGAGCTTGAGCAGGAGAGCCAGAGCGGGAGGAAGAGAAGCAGACTCCATGCAGATCAGAGAGCCCGAGGCAAGACTTGATCTCAGTACCCTGAGAACACAACCTGAGCTGAAACCAAGAGTCAAACCTTCAACCTACTGAGCCACCCAGGGGGCCCCGTATGTATTGATTTTTCTTTAAGATTTTATTTGAGAAAGAAAGAGACACAGAGAACAGGGGCAGGGGGAGGGGCAGAGGGAGAGGAACAAGCAGACTCCTGGCTGAACAGGGAGTCCCATGTGGGGCTCAATCCCAGGACCCTGAGATCATGACCTGAGCTGAAGTCAAACACTTAACCAACTGAGCCACCCAGGTGCTCCAATGGTATGTATTGATTAACAAACATTTTTAAATTGAAAATAGAAGGGTCAAATGATCTTTCCTGTGTGGTTTGTGTGTTTATATCTAATTTAAGAAATTCTTTTTTAGGGCTGCCTGGATGGCTCAGTCAGCTAAGCATGCGCCTTTGGCTCAGGTCATGGCCAGGAACCTGCTTCTCCCTCTCCCTCTGCCCCTTCCCCCACCTGCTCATGCACTCTCTTGCACTCTCTCAAATAAATAGAAAAAATCTTTTTTTAAAAAGGCATTCTTTTTTATCCTAAGCTTAAAAAGGTGTTTCCTTACAACTTCTACTACAATCTTTAAAGTTTTGGGTTTCACGTTTATGTTTCAATCCCCCTACAACTGATTTGCATGTAAACTATGAAGTAAGTGTCTTTTCATGTTTTCCCCTCATATGGATACCGGGTTATCCCAGCTACTGATTAAGATATCCATTCTTTCCCCACTAATCTGCTGTCTGTCTGTGTTGTAAGTCAAATGGATCTAGACACTTCTGTTTCTGGGCACTGTGTTTTATTTGGGGTGTTTTATGTTTCCTTTCAACACTCTCACACTGCCTTGGTTACTACATGTTTATAATCTTGAAATCTGTTGGGCAATTTCCCCATAGCATCTTTTTTAAGAGTGTCTGAAGCCATTACACTTCCATGATCTTAAAGTCAGCTTGTAAAGGTCCTCAGGAAACATTTTTTTTTCTTTCTCAAGTTGTTATTTAAATTCCAGTTCGTTAACATACAGTGTTATGTTAGTTTCAGTAGAATTTAGTGATTCATCACTTGCCTACAGTACCACCCAGTACTCATCACATCACCCAGTTACCCCATCCCAGCCACCCCACCTCCCCTCCGGCAACCCTGTGTTCTTTATCTTTAGGAGTCTGTTTCCTGGCCTGCCTCTCTTTTTACCCCCTCTATGTGCATCTGTTTTGTTTCTTAAATTCCACAGATGAGTGAAATCATATGGTATTTGTCTTTTTCTGACTTATTTCACTTAGCATAAGACACTCTAGTTCCACGTCATTGCAAATGGCAAGATTTCATTCTTTTTATTGCTGAATAATATTCTATCGTGTGAATGTATGTGCGTATATGTGTGTGTGTTCCATTTCTGTGGAGGCCAAGAAAAATTAAGGCCATTCCACCTCAAGTTTAGCATTAGCACAAGTACAGCCATCTTAGGCCCCTGGGAATAAGAGCTGAACTTTACAGGAAAAACTGCAGAATGTCCTCAGCAGGAATCCTATATCAGAAAGACAACAAAGCTCAGAATTGCCCTCAGCAGAGAATCCCATATCAGATCTTAAGAAACTCCCCCACCCTTTCCCCCATATTGGAATGGAAAAAATAAATTCCTCCACCCCTTCTGAAAATCCCCTAGACCAGCCCATAAAAAACCCAGCTATAACCCTCTTCAGGGTCCAAGCTGCTGCTCTGCTGCGTGGGGTATACTTGGACCCAAGCTCGAGCTTGTAAATAAACCCTTGTGTGTTTGCATCGGTGTCGGCTCCTTGGTGGTTTCTCAGATTCGCAATCTTGGGCGCAGCACTTCTTTATCCATTCATCAGTCTATTTACCCAAAGGATACAAAAATTATGGAAAGAGCCCAAATGTCCTCAGGAACACTTTTTAAGATTTTTGCCTGGAAGTGCATTGAATATAAGATTAATTTGGTGACTCTCAACATCTTGCTGATGTTGAGTCTTCCCGTGGATGAATGTGGTATTACTCTTCATTTATTTTGGTCTCTTTTTCTGTCTTTCCATAAAATGTCATATTTTTTTTTACATTTGTTTTTATTGAAGTTTAATTTGCCAACATATAGTATAACACCCAGTGCTCCTCAGTGCCTGTCATAAAATGTCATAATTTGGAGCACCTGGGTGGCTCAGTGGTTGAGCATTTGCCTTCAACTCAGGGCATCGAGTCCCATATTGAGCTCCCCGCTGGGAGCCTGCTTCTCTCTCTGCCTGTGTCTCTGCCTCTCTCTGTGTGTCTCTCATGAATAAATAAATAGTTTTTTTTAAAATGTCATAATGTTGGACCCTGGCTCACGGGTGCCAACGTGGCCCGGTGGACGCCCCAGAGACCCAGACCCCAGACAGGCAGATGCAATCAGCAAGAGGGTTTATTGAACGTTTGCGCAAACGGGCTCTCCGCCTCCGAGGAGGAAAAGAGCCCCGATTAGCAATTACAGGGATCTTTTAAAAGGCAAAAGGAAAGAAACTGCCTAAAGACAAAAGAACCGCGGGAGTCACAAGGCATCCAGGTTGATTTCGCGGAGGGTCAACATGAACCTATTCAGGGACATTCCAATCAGGGTGTTGGGGGGGAAATGGTTTTCTTATTGTAAACAGAATGCTTTTAGTTGCTAAAATTTCAGGAAGACACCTGGATGGGCTGCCTCTGGGTTAGGGCTGGCCCTACTTACAAGGGGGGAGGTTTCTTCAATAATTTGGCCATAAAAGTTGACTCTGGAGACAGGTGCATGAGTCAAAATCCTGAGTCTGCTCAGGTGCTCAACTTCTGGGAAAGTTGCTTAACCTTTCGTAGCATCTTTATCTCCGAAATGGGGATAACATCATTCCTTATGTCATAGGACTGCCTTAAGGATTAGATATCTATATAATGTACTTTGTACCATGCAGGGCACACAGTAATTGCTGTAATTATTTTCACAGTTCTTCCTAGATTTATATGTAGGGTCTTATATTTTTAGCTGCTATTGTAGATATTTTTTGATAGAATATTTTTTAGCGAAATTTTAGGTTCACAATAAAATTGAGAAAGCAGAGAATTCCCATATACCCCTCTCATACATACACCCTCTCTCATTATCAACATGCCCTACTGGAGTGGTACATGTTCCAATCAATGAAAGTAGATGCACACACCATTATCACCCCAAGTCCACAGCTTATATTAGGGTTCACGCTTGGTGTTGTACATTCTACAGGTCTAGAGAAATGTACAATGACATATGTCCACCACTACAGTATCATATGGAATAGTTTCACTGCCCTAAAAATCCTCTGTGGTCTGCCCAATTCAATTCACCCCACCTCCCCCAGCCGCTGGCAATGACAGATCTTTGTATTGTCTCCATAGTTTTGTGTTTCCCAGAATGTTATATACTTGGAATCATACATTAGATAGCGTTTGCAGACTGGCTTCTTTTACTTAGTGTGCATTCAAGTTCCCTCCATGTCTTTTCAGGGCTTAATGGCACATTTCTTTTTAGCACTGAGTAATAGTCTATTGTCTGGATGTTCCACAGTTTATCCATTCAGCTACTGAAAGATGTCTTGGTTGCTTCCAAATTTTGGCAATCGTGAACAAAGCTGCTATAAACATCCATGTGCGTGTTTCTGTGCAGACATAAGTTTTCAGCTTTTTTGAATAATTACTTATAGCTTCAGCATATTTGGATAATCCAACTCCATTGCCAAATTATATGGTAAGTATTCTTAGTTTTGTAAGAAAGAGAATAACTGTCTTTCAAAGTAGCTGTACCATTTTGCATTCCCACTAGCAATGAATGAAAGTTCCAGTTGCTCAACATCCTCGCCAGCATTTGGTGTGTCAGCATTCTGGATTTTCACCGTTCTAATAGGTGTGTAGTGGTATCTCATTGTATTTTTTTAAAGATTTTTATTTATTTACTCCTGAGAGACACACAGAGAGAGGCAGAGACAGGCAGAAGGAGAAGCAGGCTCCCTGATGAGCAGAGATCTCTATGCGGGAGCCTCGGAGGCTCAACCCCAGGACCCCCGGGATCCCCTCAACCACTGAGCCACCCAAGTACCACTCTCATTGTATTAATTTGCAATTCTCTCCTGACAAAAGATGTGGAGCATCTTTTCTTATGCTGATTTGCCATCTACGTCTTCATTGGTAAGATGTTTGTTCAGATCTCTTGCCTATTTTTTTAATCAAGATGTTCCTTTTTGGGCAGCCCCGGTGGCGGCGCAGCGGTTTAGCGCCGCCTGCAGCCTGGGGCATGATCCTGGAGACCCGGGATCGAGTCCCGCATCAGGGTCTCTGCATGGCGCCTGCTTCTCCCTCTGCCTGTGTCTCTGCATCTCTATGAATAAATAAATAAAAAAAATCTTTTTTAAAAAAAAGATGTTCATTTTCTTTTTTTAAAAAAAGATTTCATGGGATCCCTGGGAGGTGCAGCGGTTTAGCGCCTGCCTTTGGCCCAGGGCACGATCCTGGAGACCCGGGATCGAATCCCACGTCGGGCTCCCGGTGCATGGAGCCTGCTTCTCCGTCTGCCTATGTCTCTGTCTCTCTATCTGTGTGACTATCATAAATAAATAAAAACTTAAAAAAAATTCTCTTTAAAAAAAAGATTTCATTTATTTGTTTGAGACAGAGAGACAGCGAGCACAAGCAGGGAGGAGAGTCAGACAGAGAGGGAGAAGCAGACTCCCTGCTGAGCAGGGAGCCTTTCCTGGGACTCTATCTCAGGACCCCAGGATCATGACCTGAGCCAAAGGCAGATGCTTAACCAACTGAACCACCCAGGTGCCCCAGGATGTTCATTTTCTTATTGTTGAAATTGCATACTTTAGACAGCAGTCCTTTATCAGATATGTGTTTTGCAAATATTTTCTCCCAGTCTGTTGGGGAAGGTCATGGAAAAGACAAGACTGCCAGTTGACTCATCATGAGGACCTGGGCAATTAGAGGCTCCTTACCCCCTCCCCTGTCCTTGGAATGTGGGCTTTGCTTGCCTTTCCCTCTTCTGGAGGCTGCTCTGAGGACACAGCCTTGAGATAGTGATGTGGTGTTGGGACTACCAGCATGGTATATGTGACTGAACCTACTTAGGGCCTCTGTATAAACTTTTAAGATTTGATAGGCAGGGGTGCCTGGGTGGCTCCATCCATTAAGTGTCTGCCTTGGTTCAGGTCATGATCCCGGGGTCCTGGGATCAAGCCTGCCGCATAGAGATCTCTGCTCAGCAGGGAGCCTCCTTCTCCCTCTCCCTCTGCCCCTCCCCACCACATATGCTCTCTCTCTCTCTCAAATAAATAAATAAAATATATTTTTAAAAAAGATTGAGGGCAGCCTGGGTGGCTGAGTGGCTTGCCTGCCTTCAGCCCAGGGCGTGATCCTGGATTCCTGGGATCGAGTCCCACGTTGGGCTCCCTGCATGGAGCCTGCTTCTCCCTCTGCCTGTATCTCTACCTCTCTCTCTCTCTCTCTCTTCTCTGTCTCTTCTCTCTCTCTCTCTCTCTCTCTCATAAATAAATAAAACGTTAAAAAATAAAAAAAGATTGAGTGGGTGGGTGCAGGGATCCATTCATTTGCTGCCACCCAAGACAAGCCTGGTATGTAAGCTCCTTTAAAAAAAAGATTTTATTTATTTGTGAGAGACACAGAGAGAAAGAGAGGCAGGGAGAAGCAGGCTTCCTGCAAGGAGCCCGATGTGGGACTCGATTTCAGATCCCAAGATCATGCCCTGAGCTGAAGGCAGATGCTCAACCACTGAGCCACACAGGCATCCCTGTAAGCTCCTTTTGCTTATTAAACCTGTCCCTTGGGCAGCCCCGGTGGCGCAGCGGTTTAGCGCCGCCTGCAGCCCAGGAGACCCTGGAGACCTGGGATAGAGTTCCACATCGGGCTCCCTGCTTGGAGCCTGCTTCTCCCTCTGCTGTGTCTCTGCCTCTCTCTCTCTCCCTGTGTTTCTCATGAATAAATAAATAAAATCTTAAAAAAAAACCCTGCCCTCTACCAATCTGGAATGGGCTTACCTTTCTTCCATTTCTCTCTGCCCTCCCTGTTTGGGGGCCAGTTTCAGATTAAACCTGGAAACCTCCCAAGCAGCTTACAAAACCAACAATTGGTGAGCCATCCAGGAGACCAGAAAAATGGGCCTTGGGAGTGAGATATCCATGGGGAAGTCCTGAGTTGGCCTTGGCTGTTGACCTCTACGTGGGGAGGGGTGGCCCATATGTCAGATGCTGTGGACCACCATGTGAGTACAAGGTCACCTTGAAAATGCTGACTGCTGAACAGGTACTCCTGACTCTGCTGACACACCTCACCTTCCCTCCTTCCTTCCTCAAGAATGAGGCTGCTATGGGGGTGATTCACCCTCACCCTGAGGCCTAGGGTTCCTCTCCTGCAGCCTCACAAGGTCTGAGTGCTGACATCCATGGGTTCACAGAGACTAAAGCTTCTCTTTGAAAGGGGTAGCCTTTCCCAGGACTAGTCAGGTACCCTACCTCAGTCACCAAATGGATGTAGGACTATCCTGGCCACTGTATAGGATGCTCCAGCTATCCACAAGACTGGCGCCCGCCGGCACCTCCCTCATTTCATTTTCAACCCTGCTAGCCCAGCCCCTTCCTTCACTGCCTCCATCCTGGCCCAAATGAGGCCAATCTTGATGTGCACCTGGCAGGTTCATAGGTGCTCTAAGTTTCAGTGGGATGGGAGTGGGTGCTTCCACCTGCTGTCTTGTCCCACCTTACTTAACCCATCAACCAATCCTCAGATTAACCTGCCAGGTGACTTTAGCAAATGAGGTGCCCTTGGAACTCCAGAAACTTGGGCCCTTACCCCTTAATAGTTTAACCAATTCCCTGCTGTTGCCAAAACAACTAAATTGTAATTAATGTGATTATCCTTGGATCCAAACCTAGGTTCCTCCCATCACCATCTCCTTGGCCAAGATCCCTATAAATGGATATCCAGTGATGTGTAAGCTATAAGTATTAGGAGTCATTTTTTATTTATTTTTATTTATTTATTTTTTTAATTTTTTTTAGTCACCTAACCATTTTTTAATAATAAATTTATTTTTTTTGGTGTTCAATTTACCAACATATAGAAAAAAAAAAGAAAATGCTGACTGCTTTAAGGGGTTTGTTTGGGGAACTGTGCAGTACACACACTGGCAAAAAAGGGAAATGCATGGTTGCCACAGTGAGCTGGCCTCTCCTGTGGGCATTCATCTGGCCCCCAATGCCCAGCTAAAGGTAGGAAGTTAGAAGAAAAGCTAAGGTTGGAGAAGTATGTGTGATTGTGCACTACTCTACTAGCTTCGGGGTTGGCAGACAAGGTAGGGAAACAGGATAATGAGTTAGAGGTCTTTTTTTAAAAAGTCATCTCTGGGGATCCCTGGGTGGCGCAGCGGTTTGGCGCCTGCCTTTGGCCCAGGGCGCGATCCTCGAGACCCGGGATCGAATCCCACGTCGGGCTCCCGGTGCATGGAGCCTGCTTCTCCCTCTGCCTATGTCTCTGCCTCTCTCTCTATCTGTGTGACTATCATAAGTAAATAAAATTTAAAAAAAAAAAAAAAAAAGTCATCTCTGCACTCAATGTGGGGCTTGAACTCGCAACCCCAAGATCAAGAGTCACATGATCCACCAACTGAGCCAACCAGGCACCCCCAGTGAGAGGTCTTATTGCATGTTGTTTGGTAAAGCTAGGAGAGTCTAACATGCTTCAGTTTATGATCTGGTACTTGCAACAAAGACCAATTAGGATGCTAAGAGGTGGAATTTCTAAGAAAGTTAGGAAAGAGAAGAGGAGGATGAAGAAATGCATGAAATGCCCCCATGCCTTTTGACACCTCATACTAAGGAAAATTTTAAATAGCAATTACCCCAACACTCCTAGGAGAAAGCTTCCATTCTCTCTCTGTCCCAGGAAGTTGTAAATCATTTCATGTCTTTGAAACATAAACACTCCAGGAGATAACAAAAACATTGACCACAGCGACCAAAGACAGAAAGGGAGAGGCTTTTAAAAATACAGACTGTTGCAGGAGTTCACTAGCCCCTAATCCAGTCCACAGCCTCCATAAGATCACAAATATCAGTAAAAAGCATTAGCCGTGTGAGTGGGCACCCGATTCGTGGTGAGAGTTTCAGGGTGAAAACTGAATAGGTAGAAAGTTGCAGAAGGTCTGCAGAAAAGGAATATTGAGAAAAGAATTTTATGTGTAAGAAAGCGAAGAGATTATATTAGTCAACAAGAAAAAATAGAGTTTTAATGTCAAAAGTACACCAGTACCAAATTACAATTTGATTTGCTCTCTGTTAAGAGGGCAAAGTTTTGTTAGATTATTGGCCTGTTCTTTTTTTTTTAAAGATTTTATTTATTTATTCATGAGAGACACAGAGAGAGAGAGGCAGAGACACAGGCAGAGGGAGAAGCAGGCTCCATGCAGGGAGCCCGACATGGGACTCAATCCCGGGTCTCCAGGATCACGCCCTGAGCTGAAGGTGGCGCTAAACCGCTGAGCCACCCGGGCTGCCCTTGGCCTGTTCTTAATATGAAATTGGAGGGACGCCTGGGTGGCTTAGTGGTTGAGCGTCTGCCTTCAGCTTGGAGCATGATCCCACGGTCCCAGGATCGAGTCCCATATCGGGCTCCCCGCAGAGAGCCTGCTTCTCCCTCTGCCTATGTCTCTGCCTTTCTCTGTGTGTCTCTCATGAATAAATAAATAAATAAAATCTTAAAAAAAAGAATCTGGGGCCATCATCTGGAATTCCCAACTAATGAAGGATTAGCAAATTGATTATATCAGCCCCCACTCCCTCTGAGTAAGGGCTCTAGATATGCCTTGGTTTGTGTGGACATGGCATCTGGCCTAACCCACGTTTTTCCCCTGTTGCCAGGCAGACCAGACTACCACCATTAGGGGATTTTAAAAAATAATAAAACTATGTAAATTTACCATCATTGACAAAACAGTGATTGGGGGTCATATTTCAAAAGTCATGACATGCAGGGGCACTTTAGGGGACTCATTTGGATAAGCATCTGACTTTTGACTTCAGCTCAGGTCATGATCTCATGGTCATGAGATTGAGTCCCGAGTTGGCCTCCTTGCTGGGCATGGAGCCTGCTTAAGATTCTCTCTCCCCCCCCCGCCACTCCCCTCCTTCACGCACACATGGTCTCTCTCTCTCTAAAAAAAGAAAAAAAGAACATGACATTGAGCAGAGGTTCCATCTCCCCTGTAACCAACAAGCAGCAGGGTTGGTAGAAATGAAGAATGAAATATTAAAACAACAGATTAAATTATGAACAGGTAAAAACCACTTTGGCCAGGTGGATTAAAGTACTGACCTAAACTTTATTTTTAAATATATTTTAAATGATTTTATTTATTTATTTATTCATGAGAGACACACACACACACACAGAGAGAGAGGTGCAGAGACACAGGCAGAGGGAGAAGCAGGCTCCATGCAAGGAACCATGATGTGGTACTCGATCCATGGACTCCAGGATCAGGCCCCGGGCTGAAGGCGACACTAAACCGCTGAGCCACCAGGGCTGCCCCTGACCTAGACTTTAATGCATTAAAATTGGTCATTAAAATGACCAATCAGCAGGACCTGTTGTCCCGTATTCCAGAGTGAGGTCCCCTGATGAAGCACCTAACACGTAAAGTTGTTAGAACAGCCATTACCTCAACTCTCACCGTGGATCAATGTGCTATGCTACTGAGAACACCAAGTCCCATCAAACCTGGGAAAGGCATTATCTACTGGGATTTACAATGGGATATCCCACCAGCATGGGTGAGTTACTCTGCACCCCTGGGTGAGGGGGAACTACTCAATCTCCACTGGGATTTCATCATCCTTCTGCAAGCCAGAACCATTGAAATGAACTATACCTGAAATGGAGCATGCACCACCAAATGAGGGGAGAAGGGGGGGTCCTGGTTTGACATATCCCGTCCCCAGTCCATCTCCTCACACTTGACAGTGCTGCCTCCCCCGGCCAGCACCCCTAAGGTTGCAAACCTCCCTCTCCTCAAGGCCAGATGAGCACATTCAGTTTTGCACGGGTCCATTGGCCACCTTCTTTGTTGCCGCCATGCCAATGTTACAGCACACATAGAAACCTTACTAAATTCACTCAGCAAGCCTGAAACGATAGCCAACGAAGCCTTGTCCTTACTAAACACTTGACATGTGTCTGATGAGAAAAGCTGTCCTCCAAAATAGGATGGCCTTCGATATTATTATTGCCTTGCCAGGAGGCACCTGTACCATTATCCAAACAGAATGTTGTGTGTTGATAGCTGATGGGTCTGCTAATTTATCATCTCTATTAAATTACATGAGGACACAAGTGAATGCCTTGAGTGATCCAATCCCAGCCTAGGGGACTGAATAATCAGTGGTTCAGATCATGTAGCTCTCATGGAAAAAGTTGTCATTGATTTTGGAATCATTGTCTTAATTGATGTTTTTCTCTTACATGTACTTATATTGTTGCCATGGCATCTGCCTCTAATGCAGCCAGATAGCTGCCAAAGGAGCCACCTCCATGCTAGTGAAACCCCTTGCTGGCCGCTCATGTCCCATTGTGGAAGGGGGAGGGTGTGTGAGATTGTAAGAGCCAGTCGTGATGGGTAGAGTGTTGGGGAAGCTCACTGAGAAGACGTGATCAGTGATTGACACATGAGCTGAACCTGGGCACTCAGAGGCTCCTCACCCTCTCCCCTGACCTTGGAACACGGGTTCTACTTGCCTTTCCCTCTCCCAGAGGCTGCTGCAAGGACAGAGGCTTGAGATAGTGATATAGTGTCGTGAACACTTGCATGGTACATGTAATTGAACCCGGTGAAGGCCTCTCTATATATAAATATTTCAGATTTGGCGCGCGGGTATAGAGATGCACTTGTCTTGCTGCTGCCCAAGATAAGCCTCTATGTAAGCTCCCTTTGTTTATTAAACCTGCCATCAGGGGGCGCCTGGGTTGCTCAGTGGGTTAATGGTCTGCTTTTAGGTCACCATCCTGGAGTCCTGGGAATGAGACCCATGTCTGGCTCCCTGCTCACTGGGGTATCTACTTCTCCCTTTCCATCTGCCCCCACCACCAGCTCATGCACTTGTGCTCTCTCTCTCAAACAAATACATTAAATCTTTAAAAATAAAATAAAATAAACCTGCCACTACCAACCTAGAGTGGCCTCTTTCTTCAAGCACTCCTTGCCCTCCCATTTGGGGGGCCAGTTTCAAATTACACCTGGATGGCTCCGAAGGAGCTTACAAACCCGGTCTGTGGCTTACCCTCTCGTTGTTTTGAGATACTATCTATTTTTCAATTATGTTTTCTAAATGTTTACTTCTAGTGTGTAGAAATGCAATGGTTTTGGTATATCTAGCCAATATTACATGAAATTTGCTGTTTACTTCTAATTCTTCTCATTATTATTTCCTATTCTTCTAATTATTATTATTATTAATTTCTAATTCTTTCTCTGTAGTCTTGGGTTTTCTGTATAGACAATCATATATTCTGATAATGACCATACTTTTTCTTTATTCCTTGTTCTTCACACACACACACACACACACACACACACACACACACACACACACACATCTCTACACTCAACAAGGGGCTTAAACTCGTGACACTGAGATCAAGAGTTGTATGCTTTACTAAGCCAGCCAGGTGTCTCATTCTTACACATATTATATCCCCCTTTTATCTTCCTGCGCTAGGTAAGACTTCCAATAGAATATTGAATAGAAACAGGTGGTAATGGTTACCCACATGTTTGTCAGTTTTTTGCTCTTCATTCTTCCTTTCATCTCCAACCTTTCTTGTATTACTGTTACTCTTCTTCACCACTTAGAAGTGACAGCCTGGGGGCAGCCCTGGTGGCTCAGCGGTTTAGCGCCGCCTTCAGCCCAGGGCATGATCCTGGAGACCTGGGATCGAGTCCCACATCAGGCTCCCTGCATGGAGCCTGCTTCTGTCTCTGCCTCTCCCTCTCTCTGTGCCTCTCATGAATGAACAAATAAAATCTTAAAAAAAAAAAAAGAAGAAGCAATAGTCTGTTGGTAATAAACTTGCTCTGGCTTAATTTTCTGAAGTGTCTTTATTTTGCTTGCAGGTTTAGTTGGGTAAGCTCCTTTTACAAATATCATCTTTAGGGATCCCTGGGTGGCGCAGCGGTTTGGCGCCTGCCTTTGGCCCAGGGCGCGATCCTGGAGACCCGGGATCGAATCCCACGTCGGGCTCCCGGTGCATGGAGCCTGCTTCTCTCTCTGCCTGTGTCTCTGCTTCTCTCTCTGTGTGACTATCATAAATAAATAATTAAAAAAAAACAAATATAATCTTTATAGAGATCAATTTGGCTTACAATAAATTGCACATATTTAAAGTATGTAATTTGGGGGTGCATGGGTGGCTCAGTCCATTAGGTGTCTGCCTTCAGCTTGAGTCATGATCCCTGAGTCCTGGGATCAAGCCCTGCATCAGGACTCCCTGCTCAACGGGGAGCCTGCTTCTCCCTCTCCCTCTGCCCCTCCTCCTGCTTATGTTCTCTCTCTCTCTCTGTGTATCAAATAAATAAATAAAATCTTTCAAAAAATAATGTAATTTGATAAGTTTGATGTATGCCTTAATGAAACTATCATCACAGTCACGAGACTGAACATATCATCACTCCCAAGAATTTCCTCTTGCCCCTTATCTATCATCTATCTATCTATCTATCTATCTATCTATCTATCTATCTATCTATCTATCATCTTTCTAGGCTACCACTGATCTGATTTCTGCCACCATAGATTAGCTTGCTTTTTCTAAAATTTCATACATGTGGAATCATACAATATGTATTCTTTCTTGTGAACTTCTTTTATGCAGCAGTATTATTTTGAGATTCATCAGTGTCATTGCTTGTATCAATAATCATTCCTTGTATTATTGCTGAGTCACGTTCCATTGTACAGCTATCCCACAGTTTGTTTATTCATCCACCTGTTGATGGACATTTGGGTAATTTCCAGTTTTTGTCTGTTACAAATAAAGCTTCTATGAACAGTTGTATACCAAAGGCTATATAATCATTTTATCTCGTGGGTTAACAAGTAAGACTTTGCATTAAAGGACAATATCTAGTTTATTTATAGCATCTATCCCAACACCATGCACACATATTTTCTGTTGAGGTTTTTTTTTTTTTATGATGTTACAGATCAAGTTTAGAAACCTTTCACAAGTAACTTGGGGCATCTGGCTGGCTCAGTCAAAAGAGCATGCAACTCTTGATCTTGGGTCTTGAATTTGAGCCTTACATGGGGTGTAGAGATTATTTAAATAAATAAACTTTAAAAAATAAACCTCTTACAAATAGCTCACATTTGAAAGTTACTGAAGTCAAATATAAGAATATTTTCAGTTTTTTTAAGGTTTTATTTATTTATTTGAGAGAGGAAGAGAGAGAGAGCACAAATGGAGGGGGGAGCAAAGGGAGAAGCAGACTCCCTGCTCAGCAGGGAGCCCAACTCAGGGCTCCATCCCAGGACTCCAGGATTGTGACCTGAGCCAAAGGCAGATGCTTAACCAACTGAGTCACTCAGGCACTCCATAAAAGTATTTTTTTTAAGATTTTATTTTTTTACTCATGAGAGACACACAGAGAGAGAGGCAGAGACACAGGCAGAGGGAGAAGCAGGCTCCATGCAGGGAGCCTGACGCGGGACTTGATCCCGGGTCTCCAGGATCACGCCCTGGACTGAAGGCGGCGCTAAACCGCTGGGTCACTGGGGCTGCCCCCATAAGAGTAATTTTGAAGTGAGGCATGGTAGGAGTGACAGAATCACTCTCACGGGGACTCCTGGGTGGCTCAGTCAGTTAAGTGTCTGCCTTCAGCTTAGGTCATGATCCCTGGGTCCTGGGATTGAGCTCTGCATCAGGCTACCTGCTCAGCGGGGAGTCTATTTCTCCCTCTCCTTCTCTTCTTGTTCATGCTCTCTCTCACTCTCTCTCTCAATTTTTAAAAAATTGTATTTATTTATTCATGAGAGATACACAGAGAGGAGCAGAGACATGGGTAGAGAGAGAAGCAGGCTTCCTGCAGGGAGCCTGATGCCGACTCGATTCTGGGACCAGGGGCCATGCCCTGAGCCGAAGGCAGATACTCAACCACTGAGCATCCCAATAAAAATATTTAGAATAAAAAAAGAATCACTTCCATGACTTCTGAGGCACCGAGCTCTTGATTTTTCATACAACTTTCAGTAGTTTATTCAAAACTTATTCATCAAATAATTATCAGGTGCTGTTCTAGATGGCTAAACATGTAGCAGCAAGCAAGTCAGAGTCCATTTTCTCATGGATCCAACATTCCCATGGAAGGTAGCTTTCCTTGGAATTTTTAATACATTTATACTAATCCTTACACCTGTGGGTTCCTGAGTCTTCTGCTCTTGACCCTTTGTTTTTTTCTCAACTTGGTTTCCTTGAGCAATCATGTCCTCAATCATTGTTTTAAACTTCAACCTACATGCTTCTCACAACGAAATGTAGTCTCCAGCTCTGCTCTCTCTTGCTTGACCTATGGGAATAAGTCTTTCAAGCCTGATAGATCTAGAATGATCTTGTCATCTTACAGCCCAACCCTCTCTATTCCTTTTCCATCCTCCTCTGATATTAACACAGAAACTAACATCCAAATGAAAGTATTCCAAATCTGGAAGCTGAATTCTTCTTCCACATTTCAAAAATCAGCAAGACTTGATCTGTTCTCATCTCTCATTTTTTGTCTGTCTCTCCATGGCTCTAGTTCAAGTCCTAGGCTGCTAATTTATCTCCCCCTTTGTTATGGGCTGAATTCTGTCCCTGGAAAATTCACATGTTGAAGCTCTAACCCCCAGTACCTCGGACTGTGACAGTATTTAGAGATATGGTGTTTACAGAGGTAATCAAGTTTATTATTTTTTTAAGTTTTTTTTTTCAGTAATCTCTACATCCAACATGGGACTTGAACTCGAGACTCTGAGATCAAGAGCCTCATGTTCTTCCCACTAAACCAGCCAGGTGTCCCCAAGGTATTCAAGTTTAAATGAGGTCATTAGGGGGTGTTTCGGTAGCTCAGTCTGTTAAGGATCTACCTTGGGGCTCAGGTCATGATCTCAGGGTCCTGGAATCGAGTCCCACATTGGGCTTCCTGTTCAGTGAGGACTCTGCTTCTCCCTCTGCCCCTCCCCCATGCTTGTGTGCGCGCTCTCTCTCAAACAAATAAATAAAATCTTTAAAAAAATGAACCACAGGGCACCTGGGTGGCTCTGTGGTTGAGCATCTGCCTTTAGATCGGGTTGTGATCCTAGGTCCTGGTCTGGAGTCCCATATCGGGCTCCCTACAGGGAGTCTGCTTCTCCCTCTGCCTGTATCTCTGCCTCTCCATGTGTCTCTCATGAATAAATAAATAAAATATTTAAAAATAAATAAATAAATGAGGTCATTAAGGTGGACCTTAATCCAATATGATGTTCTTATAAAAAGGAGACATTTGGACACCGAGACACACATATAGGGAGAACACCATGTGAAGATAAAGCCAGAGTTTGGGGTGATGCTTCCCCAAACCAAGAAACACTAAAGATGGCCAGCAAGCCACCAGAAGTTGGGCAAGAGGCATGGAATAGATTCTTCCTCATGACCTCAGAAGGCACCAACCCTGCTGACACCTTGACCTTGGACTTCCAGTGTCCAGAAGTGAGATGATACATTTCTGTTGACTGGCCACCCAGTGGGTGGTGTTTTGTTACAGCAGCCCTAGCAAACTAATATGCCCTGCTATTTTGGGTCCCTCTCCTATTATAGATGATCAATACCACAGCCAAGGGAATTGGATCTGAAGGCAAATATTCCCATACCATTCTCCTGCTAAAAGCCATCCAATAGCTCTTCCCCGTCTCCAAGAAGTGGTCCGAATTCTTTTAAGTAGAGCTCAAGACCTTTCATATTCTGGCCCCTCCTAGCCCCAACTGCCTCATCTTTCAAGCCTTTCTGCCCTCCCACCTCAGCCCTCAGCTGGTGGGCTCTTCACTACCCAGGGGCTTTGTGCCCCCAGGTCTTTATTCCTGCTGTCCTTTCTGGCTGTGAAGTCCTCCGTGTTTTCTTCTGTTGGTTCATTCTTACTTTGTCCAGTACCCAGCTCCAGTATTTCTTTCAGGGGAATGTGCTCCCTTTCCCCATGCCCAATGCAAACCTCTTATCTTATTACAGTATTAAAATGATCTTATCTCTCATGAAGCATGTCATTTGAAGGGTCAGGCACGTGTTGGCTTCCTTTCTATATGGTAGTGGCTCTGCACAGTTCCTGAATGACACAAAGTAGGAACTCATTAAAAGTTAATTTAACAGGGGCACCTGGGTAGCTCAGTGGTTGAGCATCTGCCTTTGGCTCAGATCGTGATCCCGGGGTCCTGGGATAGAGTCCTGCACCAGGCTCCCTGTGGGGAACCTGCTTCTCCCTCTTTTTTAAAAAAAGTTAATTTAACAGAACTAAAACAAAACAAAAAAAACCAGTAGCTAACCCAAAATGTAAAGTGCCAAAGGGCCTGAATGAACAAACAAGTATTGGACCATGAGAATGTATTCATCTGACAAGTGAAAAAAAGGAAACTAGGATGAACACAACCAGGAAACAATCATTTTCCAATGTCAAAGGAGCATAAATGAGAAATAATGACATTCGGGGCTGAAGATGGAATAATACTGTAGGTTAGCAGTATAAAACAACTCACTTAGAAATAAATGAATGTTCTCTTGGCAGGTAAATAAGAAACCTTAAGGAATTGGACACCTGGGTGGCTCAGTGGTTCAGCGTCTGCCTTCAGCTCAGGGTGTGATCCTGGGGTCCTGGGATCGAGTCCCACATTGGGTTCCCTGCATGGAGCCTGCTTCTCCCTCTGCCTATGTCTCTGCCTCTCTCTGTGTGCCTCTCATGAATAAATGAATAAAATCCTTTTTTATAAAAAGAAAGAAACCTTAAGGAAGGCTATGCCCTTTGGTCCCAGTAAACCTTCTGAAGATGGAAAGACAGGAAAATCTTCCCCCATGAAAGCAATTCACTCCTGCTTTTCACAGCAACATCCGTGCTCCTGTCCTAGCCTGGCCCTGGACCACTGGACATGGGGCCTCAGGGTCAGAGAGACTGATTTGTTTCTTCTCTGGGCTTCTTTCCACCGCTCTCCCCCTTTTTTCCTTTTTAAAAATTTTATTTAAATTCAATTAATTACCGTATAATTATTACTGGTTTCAGAAGTAGAGATCAGTGATTCATTAGTCTTATATAACATCCAGTGCTGGGATCCCTGGGTGGCGCAGCGGTTTGGCGCCTGCCTTTGGCCCAGGGCGCGATCCTGGAGACCCGGGATCGAATCCCACGTCGGGCTCCCGGTGCATGGAGCCTGCTTCTCCCTCTGCCTGGGTCTCTGCCTCTCTCTCTCTCTCTCTGTGTGACTCTCATAAATAAATAAAAATTAAAAAAAAATAACATCCAGTGCTCATCACATCATATGCCCTCCTTAATGCCCATCACCCAGTTACCCCGTCCCCCAACCCCCTTCCCTCCAGCAACCCTGTTTGTTTCCTAGAGTGAAGTGTCTCTTATGATTTGTCTCCCTCTCTGATTTCATCTTGTTTTATTCTTTCCTTTCTTCCCTTATGATCCTCTGTTTTGTTTCTTAAATTCCACATAGGAGTGAGATCATAGGATAATTGTCTTTCTCTGATGACTTATTTTGCTTAGCATAATACCCTCTAGTTCTGTCCATGTCATTGCAACTGGCAAGATTTCATTTTTTTGATGTCTGACTAATATTCCATTATATATATATATATCACATCTTCATCTGTCAATGGACATCTGGGCTCTTTCCATAGTTTGGCTACTGTGGACATTGCTGCTATAAACATTGGGGTGCAGATGTTGGCAAGGATGCGGAGAAAGGGGAACCCTCTTGTACTGCTGGTGGAAATGCAAGCTGGTGCCACTCTGGAAAACAGTATGGACCTTCCTCAAAAAAGTTGAAAATGGAGCTACCCTACGACCCAGCAATCGCACTACTGGGTATTTACCCCAAATATATGAATGTAGTGATCCTTCCCTGTGATTCTGAGAGCTGGAGGGCAGAGCCCCAGAGGCAGGTATGGGACTGAGCCCTGGGACAAGAAGAGCCTGACCTGGGGGCAGAGGAGCAGAGTTCAGGGTGATGACTGCAAAGTGGATGACCCAGAGAGGGACTGCCTTGTCTACAGGCCATGAGGAGAGTACCTGGAATGGGAATCACACCAAATGTTGCCTGGGCCTTCTCTGTTAGACAGTGAGCCAGGGAATGGGGGGTTGGGGGAGCTGGGGGAGAACCTTTCTTTTTGGTTGTGGGGGCACCGGGTAGGGAAGAACTGAGGAGAGAGGCCCAGGACGAAGCAGCTCATGTTGACACACCAAGCAACTGCACCAGTGAGAGCTAGGGAGAGGCCCCAAATACCAGCCTGCCCGCAAGGCTGTGAGGGCTGTGGTCACTCATGAGGTGGTCAGAAAGGCCCAGAGCTAGTTACAATGGAGGGGTTTCTTTTTTTAAGATTTTATTTATTTATTCATGAGAGACACAGAGAGAGAGACAGAGGCAGAGACACAGGTAGAGGAAGAAGCAGGTTCCATGAAGGGAGCCCGATGCAGGACTCGACCCTGGGACCCTGGGATCACACCCTGGGCCAAAGGCAGGCACTAAACCACTGAGCCACCCAGGGATCCCCAATAGAGGGGTTTCTGGCAGACACAGGGTTGGGGGGGATGTCGGACCCAAGTCTCCTCCAAGCCATGCTGAGCTATGAACTCTGGGTATAGCAGCACCAGAAGCTTCCAGTTGGAAGGGACTTGCTGTCCTTCCAGCCTGGGGGCAATCAGCTAGACTATGGGAGAAGGAAGCCACTGGTTTATGGGGACTCTCTTCCTCCTTGCAGAGACACCTGGCTTCTAGGAGTGGGTTCTCAGACGGAGTGTCTGCTGACTTTGGGGCTTTAATCCCCCAACTGCCCCAATCAAAACCAGACACTTCCCATGCAGTTCTCACCCATGTTCTCCTCAGAGGCCATGGCTGCCCGAAGCATGAGATGCTGACTCCATTAGACTGTTGGCAGGAGGATGGCCCGCTGCTTGAAGGAGGACTGCTCTTTTTGCTGGAGTAAGCTTCTGGAACAAGCCACAGTGACCTGCATGCAGTAGACACTGAGTACAACATGACACTCAAGAAATGTCTCTGATCCCAGAACACTTTCTTTTTTTTTTTCTTTTTTTTTCCAGAACACTTTCTTTTTAAAGATTTTATTTATTTGAGAGAGAGAGAGAGAGAGAGAGCGTGAAAGAGGGAGCACGAACAGGGGGGAGGGGTAGAGGGAGAAGCAGGCTCCCCACTGAGCAGGGAGCCCAACGTAGGGCTCAATCCCAGGACCCCGGGATCATGACCTGACCTAAAGGCAGACACTCAACAAACTGAGCCACCCAGGTGCCCCCATTTCTGGCATTTTTAATGGATTTTTTAAAGATTTATTTATTTATTAATGAGAGACACAGACTGAGAGAGAGGCAGAGACATAGGCAGAAGGAGAAGCAGGCTCCCTGCAGGGAGCCCGATGTAGGACTTGATCCCTGATCCCGGGATCATGACCTGACCTGAAGACAGGTACCCAACCGCTGAGCCACCCAGGCATTCCTTTAATGGATTTTTAAAAAATATTTTAATTTATTTGAGAGAGAGACAGGACATGAGCAAGGGGGAGGAGGCTGAGGAAGAGGGAGAAGCAGACTCCCCACTAAGCAGGAAGCCCGACCTGGGCCTGGATCCTAGGTCCCTGAGATCATGACCTGAGCCAAAGGCAGACACTTCACGGCCTGAGCCACCCTGGCATCCATCTCCCCTCCCTTTGTCTTCCCTCCTCCTCCTCTGGTTCCTCCTCTCAGTCTTTTTCCCTCCCTCCTTCCCTTCATCTCTTTCTCCTCTCTCTCTCCCCCACCTTTCTTCATTCCTTCCCCACTTTGTCTCTAAACCTCATTTCTTCTCTTCTGTCCCTTCCTCCCATCCATCCATCCATCCACCCACCCATCCTCCTTCCATTCCTCCTCTGTCCTTTCTAAGTGAAAGGATACAGCACTCCTTATGCCCTACAGATAGCTCTAGGTTGCATTGCTGTGTGGAAGACCATGGTTGGGTCAAGATGACATCATTTGAGTTGTGGGACATGACAACCTCTGCCTCCTGCCTTCCTGACATCTGCTTTGCTCCCTGTAGCTGTAAAATCTCAGGCCGGGGTGAGACTTTTTCTGGGAAGAGTAGGTGGCTGGTGGGTTGAATTCGAGGTGGCCAGGTGGTTGGTTAGGAGGCTGCCAAGGTAGGGTGAGGGGGCACTGGGGCAGGGTGATGGGAGTCTGAGAAGGTCTCAGAGAGCACGCAGCCCCCACCCTTGGGTGGAACCCCGAATGGCAGAAGTCAAATCACATCACTAGCGTTGAAGGAAGGCTGTTTGTGAAGGATATGGGGGCCTGGCTAACTGGATCATCTCCTGCACTACGTCACTTCCAGAAGTCCTTCTTAGAGCTGAAAAGAGCACGGCATCCCTCTGGAACCTTGCTGTGTCAGGAGCCAGAACAAGGCCTTCCTTCTGGCCTACACCCACAGAAAGCACCCAGGGGCCTGCTTTCTGGCAGAACTCATCCCAGGGAGAGGGAGGGCGGCAACCCAGCCCTTACTTGATATCTACTGTACTTCAGGCACCATGCTGGCTGCTCTTCTCTTAGCCCTTCCTGATTTTTTTTTAAGATTTTATTTATTTTTTTCATGAGAGACACACAGAGAGAGGCAGAGACACAGGCAGAGGGAGAAGCAGGCCCCATGCAGGGAGCCTGACCTGGGACTTGATCCCGGGTCTCCAGGATCACGCCCTGGGCCGAAGGCAGCGCTAAACTGCTGAGCCACCTAGGCTGCCCTATTTATTTATTTTAAAGTAAACTCTACGCCCAACCTGGGGCTCAAACTCCTGACCCCGAGATCAAGAGTCACATGCTCTACCCACTGAGCCAGGTACCACTTTTTTTGGGGGGGGTTAGTAATCTTTAAAGAGAGAATACCAGCTTGATTCACAAATGGCTTGGGTCAAATACTTTCACAGAAATCCTAGCAAATGACTCATTGTCAGGTTCCCGGTGCATTAGAATATTTACAGGTTGTCATTGGTGATTTTTTTTCCAACCAGGGTTAATGGTTGCCTTTTCCCTTCAAAGGGTATTAAAACCACTGCTTGTGTTATCAGAATGATAGCCCACCCCCTTCAGAAAAGAATAAACCGAAACCCACTTGTAATCTGTAAATTGCCTTTGGACGGAACCCAGAAAGAGTTTGCAATATCCTGAAAAAAATAAACAAAAATGAAACAAATGTTGTCATGGAGGGTGGCAGCGAGGGTTGGGGGGCGGGGGGACTTGGTGCAAACCAGTCCTCTAAAGGCAGAAAGATCATCTGTGTCTGTCAGGAGTCAGGACGCTGAGTTCAAGGCTCAACACCAGTCCCAGCCACCCTCTCCCAATCTTGCTCCCCCAGAGGTCCCCGCCCCACCATCAGTGGTCAAGCTGCCCACCCCAAGTCCAACACACTTCCTCTCCTCCTCCCGCTTTCCTTGAGGCTCTGGCTGCTGCCTGTCTTGCTCACCTCCCCTGCTCTAGGGCAGCCTCAGTCGTGGGAGCAGGAACCTGGGGCCACAGAGCAGCTGCTTCCTCTGCCAAGAGACCCCAGCCTTTCACTGTGTACCTGGCAAATCCCCACTTACCGCTCACAGCTGAGTTCTGCGGTGACTTCTTGGGAGCTGCATTTTCTGCCTCCCTCCTGACCAGTTCCCTGACTTGGCTATAATACCATCTTCCTCCCTTCATCTGCGGAGCTCCTCCTTACACCTCCCTGCCTCTCAAGCACCTGAGAGCTCTACAAATACTTGGGGAATGTGTGGCTAGAAGAATATATGGGAAGAGGGGTGGCAATCTCATCTTTGTAAGGCCGCGGGTCATGTATTTAAGCTCCGCGCCCTGAGCCAGGTGAGTGAATCAGTGTCGTAGCAATCACTGGGCTGGAGTCTTTGCAACTCTCTTCCTCCACCAAGCAGCCCTCCTGGTGAATTGTCTCTGCTTGGGAGGTCTTTGGGGTCCCTGGGGCAGCTGTTGGGTGGGTTCTGGAAACAATCTTCACATTTGACTGCTGGGAATCATCCCCTCCCTGCCTGCAAACCATGCTTAGGGTGGCTTGGGTCAGGCCATCCAATCCCCTGGTTTGGGACAGCAGGAGGGATAACCCTGGTCCGAACACAAGAAGCACATAGAGGCATGTAAATGGGCATTCCAGGTGAGATGGGATGGTAAATGAACCTCATTTGGGGTGACTTGATACTGGCTTTGTAGAGGGTCAATAAGGTAGATTAACTCAGCCTGGAGGCTGGTTGGAATTCGAGGCTTTTCTATATCAGGGATAGGGAAATGTCAATCCCTGGCAGTCTGAGCTCCAGAGATCTACAAAAGGAAGAGGTGGCTGCCTCCCCCTCCACCCATTCATGAACACTTGTCCTGCTGTCTTAAAGCACCACCCTGGGACACTTCCAGGGTCCTGGGCCCAGAAGTGGTGACAAAAATTCTCTTTGACCAAACACTCCATAGCCTCCCCTGAACTTTTCTTTTTTTTTCCCCTGAACTTTTCAACTGGGTCTCAGTCTTTTGACTTCTGTGTTTATCTCTGCATCGTCCACTTTTAGCAAGAATCCTGCTAAGTCACTTCAGCCAGAATCCCCCACCCTTCATATCCGATTGCCCTCAACTATGATCAGGCTCCTTAAACCTCCACCAGCCCTCCCCAGGGCTGCAGAGCACCCCAGCCTGCCGGCAGCAAGAGTCCTGATAGGTCAGTTCAGCCGGAATCCCCCTGACCCCTGGCATTTCTCTTAGCAATGTGCCGTGCACTGATACACCCTGCTTCCTGCTCCTTGGCTACAAATGCCCTTGCCCGAGCTATATTCAGAATTGAGCCTGGTTCTATATGGAAGTTTCTGTTCCTCTATTGCAGTCCTGAATAAAATCTGTCTTTGGGATGCCGGGGTGGCTCAGTGGTTGAGCATCTGCATTTGGCTCAGGTCATGATCCCGGGGTCGTGAAATCGAGTTCCGCATACGGCTCCCCGCAAGGAGCCTGCTTCTCCCTCTGCTTGTGTCTGCATTTCCGTGTCTCTCATGAATAAATAAATGAAATCTTTAAAGAAATAAAATCTGTTTTCATCCCTTTACTGTCACGCCCCGGTTTTTCTTTGACAATGGCAGATCCAGGCCCCAGAGACCCCAGGCCTCTGGCTTTCCTGTCCCATTTCCTCTGTCCCACAGGGGGCCTGCGGGGGCGAGGCCGAGCGGTCCCCACGGCAGCCAGGTTCGGTCCCTTCCAGCCCCTCCACCGGGACCCCAGAGATTGGGAGACCCGGATCTGCGGGGAGGCAGGGAGGGGTCCCAGGCCCTGGCAGCCTGGGGCGACAGCTCAAGATCAGCCGCAGCGCCAAGAGGGGGCCTGGACCCCGGCCCGGCCCCCGCCCCCCCGCTCATCCTCCCTGGGTCTGAGCAAGGGGCTCGTCGGGCCGGGGCCCCTCCACTAGCGAGCGGGCGGCCGAGGAGAGACGAAGGAGAGAGCGAGGGGTGCGGGAAAGCGCTGCGGCAAAATGGAGGCGGCGGCGGCCGCCCCTTCCAGGTGTGCAGTGAGGACGGCAGGGGGCGCCAGAGACCGACGAGGCCAAGGCCAAGTGTCGCTGCGGCGACGCGCCCGCCCTGTTCTCCGCAGTGAGGAGGGCCGGCCTCCGCCTGCGGACTCGGGCCGCCCCGCCCCGCCCCGTTCGCAGCCGGGCCCGCAGCCGCCGAGCTCCCGCCCCGCGCCGCTCCCCGGGACCGCGGCTCCTAACGTGGAGCAGCCGCCCTTCTGCCTTGTCTTCCTTCTCCTCCCCCTCCTCCTCCATCTTCCCGTCCCTCTTCACCTGCCTCTGATAAACACGCAGTAGGTAGAGATGTGCGCGCGGGCAGGTGTCTCTAGCCAGGCTTTGTTGGTAAAAAGGGAAACATTTCAAGTCCTACTGGGAGAGTAATAAGGAAACCAGGGGAGCCGGTCTCCCCGAGGATTCCATGAAACCCGTCCAAATATTGTTTCTCAAGGCTTTGTAACATCACAGGAAAATGATTTTTTCATGTAATATCAGTTCCAAAAATGCAAAAATATACGCGGGTCTCCATGTAAAAAATTTTTGACTACACATAGAAAAGGAATAACCGCAAATACTCCCCCCCCACCACCAAAGATGAATAATGATTTTCTAGAGGTATCGTAATGCTTTTCCAGACCTTTCACACTTAGAGTGTATGTATGAATTCGCACCAAAATAAAAGGAAGACCTCTTTTTGCAAATAGAGGAAGCAAGCTGCATTGGGGCTGTGACTGGGCAGGTAGGGGGAGCCTGGGCAGGGCATGAGTTGGACACCAGGTCTCCTGAGCAATAGCTTGGCGGCTCTCCTCCAGACCCTGGGATGTACCACGCCCCCAAATCTCTGAAACCCACAGTTGTTTGCTCCCCTTCCTCTGTGTTCAGGTATCTCATCCTTAAGATGCCCACCCCCACAAACCCAGAATCTTTCTCCTTAGGCTTCTTGAAGAAATCTGTTAACATTTGTCTGCTCAAAACATTTTAAAATCTTTCAATTGGTCTAATGAACTGAAGAAATCTATCCACCTCTGGCAGTAGAAGTAGGCACACTTCCGCTCTCATTTCCACTTTCCCTGTAACTGCAGTTTTCCCCATAGGTATATGTATCAGACAAAGGAGGCAGCTTGCTATTCTCAAACAAACCCTCCTCACCTTGCTGATGGTGTTCAGTGTTCAGGGCCACCAGTGCCCCTGAGCCCTGGGCCCAGAGCTCTCTAATGGGGAGTGCAGAGCCCCTGGATGAGTTGCCCTGGACCCAGGGGCTTTTAGTGTAACGGACAGGATTGCAGTTAAAAGACATACAGGTGACATGTGCCAGGTACACATCTGGTGCTCAACAAATCTTTGTGGAATAAAAAATGCATTCAATGCCCACCAGTATAAGTTAAAAATACTGGCAAACAGAGAAGCAAGGTTTTAAAATATGCATTTAATTTCCAAGTATATAATACACTTTATTTTTATTTTTTATTTTTTAAAATATTTTATTGATTTATTCAGGAGAGACACACAGAGAGAGCCAGAGACATAAGCAGAGAGAGACGCCTGATGTGGGACTGGATCCCAGGACCCGGGGATCACAACCTGAGCCGAAGGCCAATGCTCAACCACTGAGCCACCCAGGCGTCCCTACACTTTGTTTTTAAAAAGAATTTATTTAGTTATTTGTGTGTGAGAGAGAGAGAGCCGAGTGAAAGAGCACAGGAGCAGGGGAGTGGGGGGAGGGGCAGAGGCAGAGGGAGACGCAGACTCCCCATTGAGCAGAGAGCCCAAGGGACTGGAGCCTTGGTCCTGGGCCGTGAGCGCATGAGCATGACCTGAGCCAAAGGCAGACGCTTAACCGACTGAGCCACCCAGGCACTCCCAAGTGTATAATACACTTTATAGTCATTTTCAGGCCCTACCCAGGCTGCCGCCCCTAAAAGTAATTTGCACTTAAGTATATTGGGCCCAGGATGGCAGGTAAGGAATTTGAATTCAACCTTGACCTATTGCTTCCCATGCAGGTGCAGGAGGACAAACTTGGCATCCTCTGTCTGGTTATAAAGGGGCTCTGTGTCTTCCACCTTCCGGCTCATGGGACAGGTAAAGAGTGATTTCAGGCTGTGCATGGGATCTGATTTCCAGCCCCTCAGTGGAGCTGAGGTATAACTCTTGACTGAGTTCCTGGAACAAAGACTCCTTTTTGCCCAAAGCCCACCCGCCTGGTAGGCCTGGACTCTCTGGGGGATGGGGCAGACATGGCTGCAAAAGAAACTGGGGAAAGTAGCTTGAGAAATGGGAGCCCTCCTATTCGATTCCCCCCATTCCTCTTCCCCCTGGTCACACCCTCTCTTCCTGTGTTCTCTGCACCTGACATGTCCCTTCTCTCCCAACTTGTCACCAGGACTGGAATAAATGGAGGGATGAGTCAGGACCTGGCGGTGATGGAGGAGCGGAGGGGAGGGGCTGGTCCTCTGGCTCTAACACTTCTGTTACAAATCTGGCCCCTGCCTTCAGCAGCTAGACAGGTGGCTGGGAGGAGCGGACCAATGCACCAAGAATCCACATTGGTCATTTTTTTTCTCCTCCTCCCAACTATCTTGGGCTGTTATTTCTGTTTTAAGTCCCAGATTGACCTGACATTCAGCCCCACTGCCCCAGCCACGCTTCTAGAACCTCCATCCCCACCCAATTCACTGTACATCAAATTCTGATCCACAGTATTATTAGGATGTGAAATATATGTATTTCTCTATTTGTGTTACAATGAGGTGTTTTCTCTAATTATCAAAATTAAGATTGAAATGGCATTTTTGAGGGGTGCCAGAGTGGCTCAGTTGGTTAAGCAACCGACTCTTGATTCCACCTCAGGGCATGATCTCAGGGTTGTGAGATGGAGCCCGTGCTGGGCTCCATGCTAGGCATGGAGCCTGCTTGGGATTGTCCCCCGGATCACACCTTGAGCTGAAGGCAGACGCTCAACCACTGAACCACCCAGGCGTCCTGAGTCTCATCTATTTAAGAGAAGGAATCTAGCATGCATCTGATCATTGTTATACTCTCCCCCATCTTGTTTTTTATTGCTTTTAAGGGATTGTGGCTCACATAGTCATCAATGTGCTATTTTATATAATAATGCTTTGATCATATTTTGACATTCAGTTTTATAACTAGATTTAGAATTTTATGAACCATGTTTGTGTTTCACCAGCTTCAAGCTTCACAGGCCAAGCCCTACCAGAACCAACACTTTGTCCACTAGGAACAGAATGCAAGCCACATAAGTAACTTTAAATTTTCTTGCAGCCACTTTATAAAATGTAAAAAGATACAAGTGAAATTAATTTCAAGACTATATCTCATTTAACCCAATATATCCTGTCATATCATTTCAACATGTAATTGATATGAGAATATTAAAGAAATATTATACATTCTTTATATACATTCCCACATGTATTTTACACATTTCAATTCTTGTGGCTAGTGGCTACTGTATTGGACAGTGGGAGTCTATGAATTCCCCATCCCTTTATAGGCAGGATGAGGAATCAAACTGACTTAATTTGAAGATGAAATTCTAGCCTGTCATTTTCAAGTATGTCATGTTAGAAAATAAGTACACCAAGTCACAGTCAAAATACTTGCAATTTTCTTTATTTCATGGGTTCAGCATGTTGAAACAAAAAGTAGCAGAGATTCATGAACTATGTCAAATATATCTAATTGTTTTATTGTTCATTTTAATAACAATGACCATTTATTAAGTACTCACCTCATGCCAGCTCATGTGTGTTTTATGGGCTTTCTGGAAACACGCTGTTGAGCTTAAGCACATGGGGCTCTGGAAGCAGACTGCCTATACATTAATCTTGATTTGATCCTTTATTAGCTGTGTTACTTTGAATAAGAACACTGAATAAGGACAATCCTGTTTTCTCAGGATAATAATGCCTAATGCAAGGTTGCTGTGAGGATTAAATGAGGTAATTCTCGTTAAGACCTTACTCCAGGGATCCCTGGGTGGCGCAGCGATTTGGCGCCTGCCTTTGGCCCAGGGCACGATCCTGGAGACCCAGGATCGAATCCCACGTCGGGCTCCCGGTGCATGGAGCCTACTTCTCCTTCTGCCTGTGTCTCTGCCTCTCTCTCTCTCTGTGTGACTATCATAAATAAAATAAAAATTAAAAAAAAAAAGACCTTACTCCATTGGGGCACCTGGGTGGTTCAGTCATCTGCCTTCAGTTTAGGTCATAATCCCAGGGTCCTGGGATTGAGCCCCATGTCAGGCTCCCTGCTAAGCAGGGAGTCTACTTCTCTCTCTCCCCCTCCCTCTGCACCTCGCCTTGGCTTGTGCTCTTTCTCTCGAGTGCTCTTGCTTTCTCTCTTTATCTGCCAAATAAAATCTTAAAAAAAAAAACAACCTTACCCCATTGGCTGGCTCATAGAAGCTCCTTAATGAATGTTCACCTTTACTGTTAGTATCCTACTCAACCCAATATGACAATCACATCTATTTGAGAGGGAAGGAAACTGGAGTGAGGTGGCTTTCCCAGGAGCTGTTAGACAATGATGGAACCTATCTTTAAGCTTTTCTTACCCTACCCCCCACCCCCAAAATCTAGGGTTTTTACTCCTATGCCTCTTCCTGCCCTGTCTCTGCTCTCATCGTCAGCCTCATAAGCAGAGAATTAGGTTGCATATGATTTGGAATCTATTCAATATAGAGGTTTTTTTAGGGGATTTTAAGGCAACAATAAAGTAATTGCAGAACCTTTGGGGAGTAACTTCAGAAATTAAATAGAACAATTATGTAGAAGTCATTTTTATTGGCAGGACTTTTGGGTACATTTCTTTTTTTTTTTTTCTTCTAAGTGTGAATGGCCAGACAACTTTTTCTATTCATGGATCATTGCCCGTTAATTATAAACATTCAGAGTAAACAAAACAGAAAGCATTTTTAAAAAGGAATCTGTATTCCCACTACCACAATAAAATCACTAGGCTTCTTTTTTCTATGTATTTGTTAGGCCAACAACAGAGAAACAGACCAACAGTACAGGTACATATGGAGATGGAACTGGAGAGATGAAGTGTGTGTGTCTGTGTCCGTGCACACGCCCATGTGCACGTGGGCCGGCATTGACCTGATGGGGTTTGGAGTTATATTAAGCAGCAGGGGATGCTGGAAGCCAGAGCGTTAGCTTGGGAGGGGCAGCGGATGGGAATGGGAGGGCAAGACCTTTTGAGTCTGGCCAGGGAGCAAGTGGTGCTTGAGATCCCCATGTGTGCTTTGCTGTCTGGGGACATCAGGTCCCTGTGGAGTGATCCGTGCTTCGTGTGTTCACATTCCCAGTTCCTGGCGGGTTGCCTTTGGCTCGCTCTGTCTCTCTCCCTTTCCCACCCCAAGCCATCAGCTGGTCCTTAATGGTTCCGGCTTTTCAGATGCAAGGTACACACACCCTCTTGCGGCTTCTTACCCCTGCCCACACTTTGGTCATTTTGTTAGACCCTTTGAATTACTCAGTTTGACTGCGTCATCTGTTTTCTGCCAGGACTCCGACTGGCAGGACAGAAATATCCTAAAGGTATTTTTATTACTTAAATTCCCTTTCCATTTGCATTTCACATACTTATTTTGGTATACTGTGTTGTCATGATACAACTTTTTTTTTAAATTCAGGTTCTATGTTTTCTACTCAGTTGTTTAATGTACATGTTCTGAAAGTGTGCCATGTGTCAATAACATGCACCAACCCCCACTGTCTGGAGAGTGCCATCCTCGTGGCCTTGGCCTTTGAGGAAGTATTTATTTGAGTTCTGGCATGTGAGAGCAGCTGGCATGAGTAGAGGGCATTTTGCTGAGACATTTCTTAGGAGAACCATAAGATTATGGCCTCTTGTATTTAGAACAGCTTTGGGCCGATAATCAAGAACTTTGCAAGAAAATGAGGTGATGTCGGGGCACCTGGGTAGCTCAGTGGTTGAGCGTCTGCCTTCGGCTCGGGTTGTGATCCCAGGGTCCCAGGATCAAGTCCCGCATCGTGTTCCCAGCAGGGAGCCTGCTTCTCCCTCTGCCTATGTCTCTGTCTCTCATGAATAAATAAATAAATACAATTTTTTATTGAAGTTCGATTTGCTAACATATAACACCCAGTGCTCATCCCATCAAGTGCCCTCCTCGGTGCCCATCATCCAGTTACCCCAACCCCTGCCCACCTCCCCTTCTGCAACCCTTTGTTCGTTTCCCAGAGTTAGGAGTCTCTCATGTTTTGTCTTCCTCTCTAATTTTTCCCACTCATATTCCCTCCTTTCCCTTATAATCCCTTTCATTATTTCTTATATTCCCCGTATGAGTGAAACCATATGATGATTGTCCTTCTCCGATTGACTTACTTCACTGAGCATAAACCCTCCAGTTCCATCCACATCGAAACAAATAGTGGGTATTCGTCCTTTCTAATGGCTGAGTAATATTCCATTGTATACATAGACCACATTTTCTTTATCCATTCATCTGTCAAAGGACACCGAGGCTCCTTCCACAGTTTGGCTATTGTGTACATTGCTGCTATAAACATTGGGGTGCAGGTGTCCCGGCATTTCACTGCATCTGTATCTTTGGGGTAAATCTCCAGTAATGCAATTGCTGGGTCATAGGGAAGCTATATTGAAAAAAAAGAAAAAGAAAGAAAAAGAAGAAAGAAGAAAGAAGAAGAAAGAAAGAAAGAAAGAAAGAAAGAAAGAAAGAAAGAAAGAAAGAAAGAAAGAAAGAAAAAGATAGAAAAGAGGGCAGCCTGGGTGGCTCAGCAGTTTGGCACCTGCCTTCAACCCAGGGCGTGATCCTGGAGTCCCGGGATCGAGTCCCACATTAGGCTCCCTGCATGGAGCCTGCTTCTCCCTCTGCCTGTGTCTCTGCACCTCTGTGTGTGTGTGTGCGTGTGTCTCATGAATAAATAAATAAAAATCTTTTAAGAAAAGAAAATGGGATGATGTTATCACCTTCCATGTTTTATTTTTTTAAATTTTTATTTATTTATGATAGTCACAGAGAGGGGGGGGGGCAGAGACACAGGCAGAGGGAGAAGCAGGCTCCATGCACCGGGAGCCCGATGTGGGATTCGATCCCGGGTCTCCAGGATCGCGCCCTGGGCCAAAGGCAGGCGCTAAACTGCTGCGCCACCCAGGGATCCCACCTTCCATGTTTTAATTGGCATCTCTATACCAGCCATCACAAGATTTGTATTTGCAGCCCAGACCTCTCTTCTCAGCTTCAGCATTGTTATTTGAATATTTTGCTGTTTTTGTAGATACCTAAAAATTCAATATTAACCTCATCTAGCTACTAGGATGTAAGCCTCAGAAGGCAGGGACTTTGTTTTTGTTTGTTTGATGTTTTTCTCCCGTACAGTCAACACCATATGGTAGTTACTCAACAAAAATTTGTTGAATTTTGGAAAAATAAATGTATTGTTCCTTTTAGCCAAACAGTATCAGAGCATGTTGCCATAACATAATTTCCTTAAATGAAAAGATACATAGAAGGGTTTCCATATTTCAGGGTCTCTTGTGAATAATATTTCCCTAGGTTGTATACCTGTAATTTTTAGTGATGTTGAGTAATTTTAAAGAAAAATTCTGAAACATGGGGCTAACATGTTAAGTGCTGTGAACATTTGTATGGTAAATGATATGCATTGTTAAATTGTTTCCCAATGGGGATTAGGAAGAAAACAGCAGAGCAATGCTAGACTAAAACACAGGTGACTTTTAAAATATGTTTTTAAAAAATCTCCATTAATAAAATCAGCATACAATAAATCTTCTTTGTTCCTTTTTTCTTTCTTTCTTCTTTCTTTCTTTCTTTCTTTCTTTCTTTCTTCTTTCTTTCTTTCTTCCTTTTGTCTTTTTTTTTTTCTAGAAGAAGGCTGGCTGGTCAGGTATTTGAGATGTCAGAGTAAATGTCCAACTACTTTGTAACCAAACAATAGACTACACACAAAACACTACAGTTGAAAACTTATTCTTAGATGTCTAAGATGCCTAAGATCTTTCCAAAGTGAATTTCAGACAGGCTATCCTTGAACATGCAAATAACTTGCTGCCTCAGAGATTTGAGAAAAGGAATTTATATAACTGTGAAATGTATGGGTATCAGGGAACAGTCTCAAAAATGTACAGCTTTGTTACAAACAGCAACTATACCAGTGGTTTGTATTGTATAAGGATCCAGAGGAGCACTCCAGTATGTCTCCCTTCCAGACTGGATTAGCTGGTAGATTTTAACATTGAAAGATATCTACATTATATTGATGAGCAAAGCAAAACAAAAAGTTTCAATGGCCTAGGCCATTGAAATGGCCAATATTGGTATTACAAAAAGAAAAACAATGCAGTTTCCTGTGTGTATAAATAAGTGCAATAAACAATGTGCAACACCTCTTAGGAAGTATTCTTATCAAAATATAATGTCTAAATCTGATCAAGCTTCTACTATCTGTTCACAGGCACTTCAAGAGATAAAGGCACAAATTATAGCCCACAATGAAGATGCAGTGAGCTAAATCCAGAATGTGAAAAATTCTAGGCCAAGTGACCAGGATGTTTTGACAAGTAGAATACAAGAATAAAAGAGAAGGAGGGAATGTGTTATTGATTAAAAGACCCTTAAGAGGTGTATTAACTATATCCAATGTGGACATTAGATTCTTATTTGAATAACCCAGTTGTAAATAAGAGACTCATGAGACAATCAGGGAAATTTGAATACTGATAATATTGAGGGATTTCTGGTAAATTTTTGAGCATGTTAATGGTACTGTGGTGATATCATTAAAACAAAGAGCCTTATGCTTTAGAGACACATAATATAGTATTTATTTATTTAATTAATTTTTCCATAATATAATATTTATTGACAAAATGTTATAGTACCTGAGACATACTTTTCAATAGTCAATTGGTGGAGTTGAAGTACAGATAAAATAAATAAAATAAATAAATCTCACCACCCTAAGGTTAAGAGTCACAAGCTCCACCAACGAGCCAGCCAGATGCCTCTAGTATTTTCTTTTTCATGTAAGTTTGAAAGTATCTATAATAAAAATAATAAACACTTTTGAGGTGCCTGGGTGGCTCAGTCAGTTGAACATCTGACTCTTGATTTGGAGCCCTTAGTCTGGCTCCAGGCTCAGTGGGGAGTCTGCTTGAGATTCTTTCCCTCTGCCCCTCCCCTCCCCTACTCCCCTGCTGTCTCTCTCAAAAAAATAAGTAAATAAATCTCCAAAAAAAAAACCACACACACTTTTAAAAGTAGGTTTTGAAATAATGCATAATACTAGGAATATTTGGAATACTGTTTGGCTATTTAGGCAAAAGACAGCCTGGGAAGATACATACAAAAACAATAACAGGCGCCTGGGTGGCTCAGTTGGTTAGGTGTCCAAATCTTGATTTTGACTCAGGTCATGATCTCAAGGTCATGAGATTGAGCCCCACCTCTACTCCATGCTGGGCATGGAGCATGCTTAAGATTCTCTCTCTCTCTCCTCCTTTACCTCTCCCACCCCTAAAAAAATTTTTAAAAATAAAAAAATAAAGCAGCCAGAAAACAAAGAAAAAGAAATAAAAGGCATCTAAATAGGAAGAAGTAAAATTGTCCTTGTTTGCTGATGATATGATCTTATATAGAGAAAATCCTAAAGACTTCACATACATAAACCTGCTAGAACTAATCAATGAATTCAGAAAAGTTGCATGATACAAAATCAATGTATAGAAAACAGTTGTGGTTCTCTACACTAATAATGAAACACCTGAAAAAGAAATGAAAAAGACAATTTTAGCCACAGTAGCATCAAAACCAACAAAATACTTAGGAATAAATCTAGCCAAGGAGGTGAAAGGTCTGTACACTGAAAACTATAAGGCTTTGATGAAAGAAATGGAAGAAGACACAAATAGATATTCTGTGTTCATGGATCAGAAGAATTAATATTATTAAAATGTCCATATTACCCAAAGCAATCTACAAATTTCAATGCAATCCTTATCAAAATTCCAATGGAATTTTTCGCAGAATTAGAAAAAACAATCCTAAAATTTGTATGGAGCCACAAAAGACCCCATATAACCAAAGCAGTCTTGAGAAAGAAGAACAAAGCTGGAGGCATCACACTCCCTGATTTCAAACTATACTATAAGGCTGTAGTAATTAAAACAGTATGGTAGTGGCATAAAAATAGACACCTAGATCAATGTAACAGAATAGAGGGCCCAGAAAAAAAACTGTGCATAAACAATCAACTAATATTCTACATGTGAACTTAGAATACTCAAGGGGGAAGGATAGTCTTTTGAGTAAATGGTGCCAAGAAAACTGGATACTCACATGCAGAAGAACCCAAGTGGACTCCTGTCTTCCACTGTCACAATAATTAACTTGAAATGGATTAAAGACTTAAGTTTAAGGCCTGAAACTAAAACTCCTAGAAGAAAACAGGGGAAAAACAACTCCTTGACATTGGTCTCAGCAACAATTTTCTGGATACAACAGCAAAAGCATGAGCAACAAAACGAAAAATGAATAAATGGCACTATATCACACTAAAAATCTTCTGCACAGCAAAGTAAATGATCAAACAAAATGAAAAAGCAACCTAAGTAATGGAAGAAAGTGTTTGCAAATGACATATCTGATAAGGGGTTAATATCCGAACTACATACGGAACAAATACAGCTTAATAGCAAAAAAATAACATCCCAATTAAAAAGTAGACAGAGGAACTGAGTAGACAGTGTTCCACAGAAGACATCCAGATAGCTGACAGGTATGTGAAAAGGCGTTTGACATCAATCATCAGGAAACTGCAAATTAAAACCACAATGAGATATCACCTCACACTAGTTAGAATGGCTGTCATCAAGAAGACCAGGGATAAGTGTTGGTGAGGATGTGGCTAAAGGGGAACCCTCATGCACTGCTAGTGGGGGTATAAACTAGTAAAGCCTAAAGCAAACAGCATAGAGGTTCCTCAAAAAATAAAAAAATAGAGGGATGCCTGGGTGGCTCAGCAGTTGAGCATCTGCCTTTGACTCAGGTCATGATCCCAGGGTCCTGGGATCGAGTCCCACATCGGGCTCCTTGCAGGGAGCCATATATAATGAAATATTATTCAGCCATGAGAAAGAAGGAAATCTTGCCATCTGCAGCAACACGGATGAAATTTAAGGGCAGGGCAGCCCTGGTGGCCCAGTGGTTTAGCACCGCCTTCAGCCCAGGGTGTGATCCTGGAGACCCGGGATCGAGTCCCACCTCAGGTTCCCTGCATGGAGCCTGCTTCTCTCTCTGTCTCTCTCTCTCTCTCTTTCTATCTCTCATGATAAATAAATAAAACCTTGTTTTAAAAAAAGAAAGAAATTTAAGGGCATTATGCTAAGACAAAGGAAGATAGCTAGTGTATGATCTCACTTGCACGAGGAATCTTAAAAGGCCAAACTCAGAGAACCAGAGAGTAAAATGGTGGTTACCAGAGGCTGGAGGGGTGAGGGAAAACAGGGTGATATTGGTTAAAAGGTACAAACTCCCAGTTAGAAGATTAATAAAATCTGGGCATCCAATGTACGGAATGGTGATTCTAACTAATGAAACTGTATCGTATACTTTCATATTGCGCTAAGAGTGTAGATCTTAAATGTTCTCACCACAAAAAAGAATTGGTAACTGTCTGACGGGATGGAGGTGGTAGCTACTGCCAAGGTGGTAATGATTTTGCGATATATAAATGTATCAAGTCAACGTGCCCTACACCCTAAACTTATATAGTGTTGTATGTCCATTATATCAAGGCTGAAGGTAAAAATCTGCTTAGGATGGGTATAGTCTTTCTTAAAGAAAATCACAAAAGTACAGCTTATAAGGCAAAAATGTGGTAAATATCATCGATTTCAGAAGACTTCCTGCTCAATCAAGGGGCCCTAGACAAAGCTGATAGACACATGAAAATTGGGAGAAGGTATTTAAATGTCTGACAGCAACCAAGGACAATATCTAGTATATCCAAGGAACTTCTGCAAATCAGTAACCACGACAAAAGGGACTTGGGGCACTTGAGTGGCTCAGCAGTTGAGCATCTGCCTTCGGCTCAGGTCATGGTCCCAGGGTCCTGGGATCAAGTCCCACATCAGACTCCCTGCTCAGTGGAATCCTGTTTCTCCTTCTCCCTCTGCCCCTCCCCTCCACTCATTCTCTCTCTCTCTCTCTCTCTCTCTCTCTCTCTCTCTCGCCCTCTTTCTCTCAAATAAATAAATGGAATCTTTAAAAAATAAAAATAAATAAAACAAGTGTGATATATTATTTACACCCATGAAGTCATCATAAATTGGAGAGCTGGATCATGTCACATTTTGGCAGGAATGAGGGAACAGACCAACTCCATGCCCAGTGGGTGACAGCAGCCCTTTGAGAGCGCCATCTGGCATTGCTTATTTAAGTATAGCTAAGTCCTATGACTTAGAAATCTGACACCTCAGCAAATATCCCCAGGGCAAATCTTGTCCTCACAGTGGACATAGATGAGGATCTAGATTGTTTGGAGGCAGCATAGGTGTCTGATACTGATGGATAAGCACCATGAGAGGCTAAGTAACATCAGAGAATCTTCACAAAACAGATTTTTTGTGACGTATACTTCACAAAACAGAAATAATCCAACTAACTGTATGATCAATACCATTTGCATTAATATTTTAACTTAATAAGCTTTATTTTTAAAAACAGTTTTGGATTTGCAAAAAATTGATCAGATAGGGATGCCTGGGTGGCTTAGTGGTTGAGCGTCTGCCTTTGGCTTCAGGGCGTGATCCTGGGGTCCTGGGATGGAGTTCCATACTGGGCTTCTTGCAGGAAGCCTGCTTCTCCCTCTGCCTACGTCTCTGCCTCTCTCTGTGTCTCTCATGAATAAATAAATAAATAAATAAAATCTTTTTAAAAGTTGGTCAGATAGTGCACAGTTCCCATATACCCCCTCTCTCCACGGCTCACAGTTTCACTTGTTAGTAAGATCTTGCATTTGTGTGATGTGTTTGTTACAACTCATAAGTTAATGTTGATACCTAATTATTAACTGAAGTCCATGGCTTACATTATGGCTTACTCTTGGCTTTGTACAGTTCTAGGAGTTTTGACAAATGGATGATGACATATATCTAGAATGAGAGCATCATACAGAATAGTTTCATAGCCCCAAACCTCCCCTTGTTCCACCTGTTCACCCTCCCCCCCCCCATGCAACTCTGGCAACCACTGATCTTTTTACTACCATTTTTAAAAACATTTTTTGTATTATTTTTTTTTTAATATTTATTTATTTATTTATTTATTTTATTCAGAGAGAGAGAGAGGCAGAGACACAGGCAGAGGGAGAAGCAGGCTCTATGCAGGGAGCCCGACGCGGGACTCGATTCCGGGTCTCCAGGATCACACCCTGGGCTGCAGGCAGCGCTAAACCGCTGCACCACCAGGGCTGCCCTAAAACATTTTTTATTGTGGTAAAGAACACGTAACGTAAAAATACGCCATCGTAACCATTTTAGGCACACAGTTCAGTAGTGCGAAGTATATCCACATTGTTGTGCAACAGATCTCAAGAACTTTTTCATCTTGCAAAACTGAAACTCTGCCCTCATTAGACAACTCCTCATTCCCTCCTCCTCACCCCCAGCTTCTGGTAACCACCATTCTACTTTCTATTTCTATGAATTTGACTATTTTATATACCTCATGAAAGTGAAATCCTACAATGTTTGTATTTTTGTGACTGATTTATTTCACTTAGCATAAGGTCCTCAAGGTTCACCCATGTTGTAGCGTGTGTCAGAATTTCACTGCCTTTCTAACGCTGAGTAATATCTCATTATATGTATATACCACACTTTGTTTATCCACTCACCCATCCATGGACATCTGAGTTGCTTGTACCTCTTAGCAATTGAGAATAGTGCTGCCATGAACGTGGGTATACACGTCTCTATTGTTTTGCCTTTTCCAGAATGTCATATAATTGGAACCATACAGAATGTAGCCTTTACAGATTTGCTTCTTTCATTGAGCAATATGTATTTAAAGTTCCTCCGTGTAGGGGCGCCCCAGTGGCTCAGTCAGTTAAGGGTCCAACTCTTGATTTCGGCTCAGGTCATAATCTCAGGGTCTTGAGATCAAACCCTGCATCAAGCTCTGAATCAGGCTCTGAATTGGGCATGAAGCCTGCTTGAGATTCTCACTCCCTCTCTCAGCCTCTCCTCCCTCTCTAAAAACTAAGTAAATAAAATAAAAAATAAAAATAAATCTAAAAAAATTTTAAAGAAAAAGTTCTTTCATGGCTTAATAGCTTTTTAAAAATAATTGAATAATATTGCATCATGTGGATGCACCATGTGGTTTGTTTTTTTCATTCACCTTTTGAAGGACATTTTGGCTGCTTCCAGTATCAGCAATTATGATTAAAGCTACCATAGGCATTGTTGCCTAGGTTTTGGTGTGGATGGAAGTTTTTGATTCATTCAGGTTAATACCTCAGAGCACGGGACGCCTGGGTGGCTCAGCGGTTGAGTATCTGCCTTCAGCCCAGGGTCTGTTCCAGGGGTCCTGGGATCGAGTCCCACATCGGGCTCCCTGCATGGAGCCTGCTTCTCCCTCTGCCTGTGTCTCTGCCTCTGTGTGTGTGTCTCTCATGAATAAATAAATAAAATCTTTTAAAGAATAATAATAAAATGAAGTGGAAAGGTTGGAAAATATAATAAAGTAGATGAAATGTTGTGTAAGCAATTGGGTCTGGTTACACAGTTCACTGTTGGCCTACACGTTCCAATTTGGGAAAGTGACTGGGTTTCTAGAGGCTAAAGGTCACGGAAATTCAGTTCTGAAATACAGCGCAAGATAATGGTGGGGTATAGTCATGTTCAGAAGGAGTGTGTGGTTGATACAAAAGTGTGGAGTCTTGGTCTTGCTAGTAGCAGGCAATAGATGTTTCGTTTTCAGGATATCTGTGAAAAGACAAGCTTCCTGCCCCTGTGGACCATCTTGATTACTATTTGAAGTTTTGGTCTGGTGGCAGCTACACTGCTTTCTTCTATTACTTTTTGCTTGTATAAAAACTTAAGGGAGATGTTTGCTTCTGGCACGATCAACTTGATGAATTCTCGCCCCAAAAAGCAACTCCAAAAGCTGGAGAAAAAAAAACTGTCAAAAACAACCACTTTGGTCCCCTGGAATTAGACCAAATGCACACTGCAAATTGAGAAGTGTTTTATTCATCAAAACTGTTTGACTGTGGCTCAAAGCAGCCACAGTTTGTGATGTTTATCCAGTAGGGGTCCAATCCCTCCTCCGGTGCTGTTGGTACAGTAGTTTGAACAGGGCAGAGCAGGCCAGGAAAAAGCTTTACTGTAGCTGCTAGGGGCGGTTAACATGACTTGGAGCATGGCCAGTTTAAATGACTCTCTCAGCAGCAAGAAAAGGGAGGGGGACCAGCAGTGACATTAGCAGGACCGGACAGCCAGTTGGGGGTAGGCAATGGACTGGTCTACTGGGAATTGAACGCAGAGGTCTAGGAGGTGAGATACCAACAGGAGACCTGATAAACTCCCTAGGTCTTGGGCAGACTGGAGGCTATGCGCATGTGCAGCAGAGATCAGAACAAACCCAAATCACCCACATTGTCTCTGGCTTACTGAGCCTGTGGACACATAGGAGATATGAGCAAACCCAGTGAAAAATAAAAGCCAGGGCAGACCTGTCAAGGGCCTGAGGTTTGAATGTACAGTCCAGCAGTAAAGTGAGTCAAACATGGCTTGACGTGTTCTGATCCATCTGTGGCTGGATACTAAGCTGTATAGAAAGGGGTGACCCCTTGAAAGCCATCTAAAGTACAAAAAACAAAACAGACCCCAGTAGTCATCAGTGGCTGTACACCTTGTAGGGGAAACAGACTTCACAGATTTATTTTGGCTATAAAACCTGAGCAAGGATGCGTGGGTGGCTCAGTGGTTGAGCATCTGCCTTTGGCTCAGGTGGTGATCCTGGGGTCCCGGGATCGAGTCCCACATCAGGCTTCCCACAGGGAGTCTGCTTCTCCCTCTGCCTATGTCTCTGCCTCTCTGTGTTTCTCATGAATAAAAAAATAAAATCTTAAAAAAAAAAAAAACCTGAGCAAAATGCACGAACCAGCTCTTTGAGAGTTCTGAAAAGTAAAACAGAGAAGGAAACCCGAATCTGAGGTACTGATGAAATGACAGTGAGTTTACCATTTTCTTCCCATCCAGCCTGAGCTAAATCTGATTGAAATGGGAAGTGAGGACTGTGGTACAGAAAAGGATCCCAGAGAAGTCCTTCAGTTCTGGTGTGAGGAATAGAAAAGAGAAACCCATGCTCAGAAAGAGTGTAGAGATCCCCCACCATTTAATTTTTACTTTTATTTTATTTTTAATTTTATTTTTATTTTCTCTGCCCTCCTGTGCCTAGGCCTCCAAACAATATCATGGTGCCATAAGCAGAGGCCATAGGAGACCTCATAGGAGCCCCAACTCTGAGGGAGGGGAAACTTCCTTTCCAGTAGGTGGAGCTCTGGGCCTCCCTCTCTCCCTCCCCAGAGTGAAGAACTTGGTAAAGCAACCTCATAAAATTATTTATGAACTCCAGAGGTCAGTAAACTTGTTCTGTATAGGGCCAGGCAGGAAATATTTTAGACTTTGTGCACCATACAGGCTCTGTCACAACTAACTCAACTCTGCCATTATAGCAGAAAGGCAACCAACACACCACCAAATGAGTGTGTCTGGTTCCAATAAAACTTTATTTACAAAAACAGGCAGTGGACTGGTGTTGGCTCCCAGGTTATATGTAGTTTGCTGGCCTAGGGCGTAGAGGAATGAAAACTTAGCTGTACACAGAAACCAGTACAAGAATGTTGATTACAGGCCTATCCATACTTGCCCCAAACTGGAAACAACCCAAATGTCTTTCAATGATAAACGTGTAAACAAACTGGGATTTCATACAACAGAACATGCAAACCATGCTGAGTATGGTCAGCAATAAAAAGGAATGAACCATTGATACATGCATCAACATGGGTGAATTTTAAAATATTATGGGCAGCCTGGGTGGCTCAGCAGTTTAGCGCCGCCTTCAGCCCAGGGTGTGATCCTGGAGACCTGGGATCGAGTCCCATGTCAGGCTTCCTGCATGGAGCCTGCTTCTCCCTCTGCCTGTGTCTCTGCCTCTGTGTGTGTGTGTCTCTCATGAATAAATAAATAAAATCTTTAAAAAAATATGCTGAGTGAAAGAGCCCAGACTCACAATGTTATATACTGTAACCTAAAGAAAGGTTCCTAATGATTCCAGTTATATTGCATTCTGGTAAAAACAAAACTATAAGGATGGAGACAGATCAGTGGTTGTCAAGGGGTGGGATGAGGGAGAGGTTTGATTATAAAGGAGAAGCATGAGAAAATTTTTTAAGACAGAAAACTGTTGTGTATACAGATTTCCATGGTGGTTATGTGATTCAATATATGTGTTAAAGCTCATTGAACCGTATGCTAAAACAAATCAATTTTACTGTATGCAAATATTAAAATAATAATATCTTTGCATAAGAAAAATAAAACTACACTCTAGGTGGAAAATGCTGGCTATAAAAATGTTGGATGACATTATAGAACATCATTAAATAATCTCAGCTGATAGAAGGCTTTCCACAGTAAGATATAAAATACAAAAGCTATAAGGAAATATATTGACAAATATTATCCCATCTAAGTTCAAAATTCCTGCACAATAGAAGATTACAAATAACATTGAAAGATAAACTGCAAAAGTATAATGAAGGTTGGTATCCAAAATCAAGAATTCCAACCAACCAACAGGAAGATTTTTTTTTAACCCAGTAGAAAAACAGGTAAGTGATATGATGATTTATAGAAAATCAATTTATTTTTCTTATGCAAAGATATTATTATTATTATTTTAAAATTTGCATACAATAAAATTGACTTGTTTTAGTGTACGGTTCAATGAGCTTTAACAATTGATTTAGGAAATTATGCTCAACACTAGAGAAGCACAGAGGTATTTAAAGACATGCAAATTAAAACAAAAAAAGATTTCATTTTGCTTGATCTAAATATTTTATTTATTTATTTGACAGAGAGAGAGAGAGAAAGCACAAGCAGGGGGAGCAGCAGGTAGAGGGAGAGAGAAAAGCAGGCTCCCTGCAGAGCAGGGAGTCCCAATGTGGGACTCGACCAATGGACCCTAGGATCATGACCCAGTGGACCCTAAGATCATGACCCAATGAACCCTAGGATCATGATATGAGCAGAAGGTAGACACTCAATCAACTGAGCCACACAGGCACCCCAGCTTTGCTTGATCTAAACAATGTATGCAACATTGGAGAGAGACTATGTAATTGGCAGAATCATCCACTCATAAACATACACTGGTTCTGCCTTTTGGAGAATAAATGGGTAGGTTTTCAGAAAAAGATGTATTCATTTATTTTAGAGAGATATGGGGAGGGGCAGAGGGAGGGGAAATCTTAAGCAGACTCCCCACCGAGCACGGAGCCCCACATGCAGGGATCCATCTCACGACCCTGGAATCATGACATGAGCCAAAATCAAAAGTCAGACCCAGGTACCCAGAATCAGGCAGTTTTATTAAAATTAATAGTGCCCATCTTTGTCCTAGGAATTCTATTTCTAGATACTCATTCTCTTAATAAAAGATTCACATGGATACCCACAGAATCATGTACCAAGGAATTTGCTGAGCATTCCAATGAAAACTTAGAAATGACCTAAAAGTTCACTAATAGGGAAATGGCAAAACAATGGCATTCCCCTCCTATGGAGTCCTGACAATGTAGCAATTAAAAATGGTGACGTAATGAGTATATTCATTTCCTTTTGCTACTGTGACAAATTACCACAGTTTGTGGTTTGAAATAGCATGAAAGTTCTAAACAGGTCTCCAGGGCTAAACTTAAGGTGTTCCCAAGGCTGCATTCCTTCTACAGGCTCAAGGGAAGAATTCATTTTCTTGCCCTTCCCACCTTCTAGAGGTCACCTACAAGCATTCCTTGGCGTATGATCCCATTTTTCATCTTCAAAAGATCAACATAGGAATCTCTCTCTCAGGGATCCCTGGGTGGCTCAGCGGTTTAGCGCCTGCCTTCAGCCCAGGGAGTGATCCTGGGGTCCTGGGATCCAGGCCCACATTGGGCTCCCGGCATGGAGCCTGCTTCTTCCTCTGTGTCTCTGCCTCTCTCTCTGCATCTCTCATGAATAAATAAATAAATAAATAAATCTTAAAAAAAAAGGAATCTCTCTCTCTCTGTGTGTGTGTGTGTGTCTTCCTCCCTCCCTCTTCTACTTTTCTCTCTTTCTTTTAAATTTCTATTTATCTGCTAAGAATGCCCATTTTGGTCTCTTGTTTTTTTTGTTTGTTTGTTTTTAAAGATTTATTTATTCATTCATGATAGACATAGAAAGAGAGAGGCAGAGATACAGGCAGAGGGAGAAGCAGGCTCCATGCTGGGAGCCCGATGCAGGACTTGATCCCGGGACTCCAGGATCATGCCCTGGGCCAAAGGCAGGTGCCAAACCGCTGAGCCACCCAAGGATCCCCTCTTGTTTTTTTTTTTTTAAGTTTACTTATTTTTACAGTAATCTCTACACCCAGTGTGGGGCTTGACCTCACAACCCCCAAATCAAGAGCTGCATGCTTTAGTGACTGAGCCAGCCAGGCATCTCTGCTTCTCTCTTATAAGGAGGCTTGTGATTATATTAGGATCACCCAAATAAACCAGAATCATCTTGTTATAAGATAATTAATCTTATCATATATGCAAGTCCCTTTTGCCATATAAGGGCACATATTCCTAGATTCCAGGGATTTTGATGTGGATATCTTTGAAGGAGTCATTATTCTGAATACCACAGGTAGCTTTATATGTATCAATATGGAAAACTCTCTGATCTCTATATATTTTTTAAAGATTTTATTTATTTATTCATGAGAGATACAGAGAGAGGCAGAGACATAGACAGAGGGAGATGTAGGCCCTCTGCAGAGAGCCTGATTCAGGACTTGATCCCAGGATCCTGGATCATGATCTGAGCCAAAGGCAGACACTCAACCATTGAGCCACCCAGGTGCCCCTCAACCTATATTTTTAATTAGAAAATCAATTGGCAGGGAAATAAGAATATTCCCATAAAAGGAAAAACCACAAACTATGCATTTTTCTATGTACAGTATACATGTAAATATATAGAAAATGGTCTGGAGGGACATCCAGTAAGCTGACCCAGAGCAGTGACCTCACTGGCTTCGAGGATTGGAGTGGATGGTCAAGTGTAGGACAATCAGTTCAGTCCAGGGCAGGTCAGAGAGCTGCAGAAGAGATTTCTTCAGCAGGTGGAATGAATAACTTACATTTATTATGTGAAAGAATGGACTTGGGGCCAGATTACCTGGATTCAAATCCCAGGACCAGTAGTTTCTAGCCTGTGATTTGGGGTGACATGAGATAATAGAAAATATATTTTGGTTTCTGCTCCCAGTTCCTGGCACAGAGCTCCAAAACCCCTTGTAATTTCCTAAGTGATAAGAGCACTTCTAGCACCTTTTGTTCTAATATTTGGTCTTTGACCCTGGTTCTTGACACAGGGCTCCTGAAACTCTTGTAATTGCCTGGGTGATGAGAGTGTCTTTTATTCTAATGAGGCAACAAAAAAACCTTTAAAAAATAATAATAAGGCAACAGTGGGTGGTCTCTCAGATGAGGGCTGGTCACTGGAAAGATCAAGCCATGATTAGACTCTTGGGAGTTTCAGCCCCACCTCCCATTCTCTCGAAAAAGGAGAAAGGCTGGAAATGGAGTTAATGAGTAGCCATGGCTAAATGGTGAAGCCTCTATAAAATCCCAAGAATATGGGGTACAGAGAGATTCTGAGTTGGCGAATGTGTGGAGATGCTCAGAGAATGCCACCTGGAAGAGGGCATGGAAGCTCTGCCCCCTTTCCCCATAACTAACACTAACCAGTCTCTTCCATATGGCTGTTCATCTGTATCCTTTATCATAATCCTTTATAATAAACTGTTTTCCTGGGGCACCTGGGTGGCTCAGTCAGTTGGGCAACCAAATCTTGATTCCAGCTCAGGTCATGATCTCAAGGTCGTGAGATCATGTCCTGAGTGGGTCTCCAAGCTCTGTGGGAAGTCTGCTTGGGATTCTCTTCCTCTCCCTCTGCCTTTCCCTCTGCTCTCTCTTTCTCTCACTCAAATAAATAGAAAAATAAAATATTTTATTTTATTTTTTTAAAGATTTATTTATTTATTCATGAGAGACAGAGAGAGAGGCAGGGACACAGGCAGAAGGAGAAACGGGTTCCTCACAGGGAGCCTGATATGGGACTCAATCCCAAATCCTAGGATCATGACCCAAGCCAAAGGCAGGCACACATCCGCTGGGCCACCCAGGCATCCCAAAATAAAAACTTAAAAAAAATAAAACAAACTGTTTTCCTGAGTTCTGTACACCACTCTAGCAAATTAATCAAACCCAAATAGGGGATCATAGGAACCTCTGATTTATAGCCCATCAGTCAGAAGCACAGGTGACAACCTGGGACTTAGGATTCTCATCTGATGTAGGGGAAGGAGGTAGTCTTGTGGGACTGAGTCCTTAAACTGTGGGATCTGACCCTCTGTCTAGGTAGATCATGTCAGAATGAATTAAATTGTAGGACACTCCTTCTGGTGTCACAGAGAATCGCATGGTGTGGGGAAAACCCTCCATACATTTGGTGATCAGAAGTGTCAGAGGTGAAGTGCTGTGTGCAAGAGTAAGCAGACTCACAGGAGGGAGAACAGTAGGTTTTACCTGCACTGGTACTTAAACTTTCTGTGCTTACGTATTCTCAAATAGTAAAACAGGGAAAACTCAGATTACCTTTCTTATCAGGTGGTTGTGGGGTATATGTGGAGTGCCAACAGTGCTACCTGTTACATAAGTGTTCGCGGCTATTATTATTATTATTATTATTAGCTAATATGTGGAAAATGTTTATAAAATTTATGCCACTAGGAAGAATTCCAAGTTCAGTTATTGGTAAGTATACAAAAAACTAAACAAACCCCTAAACCAGACAATTATTAATGGTAAGGGAAACGAAAAGATGAGCAGGAAAGGAAAAATAATCAAACCACACAACATGGCTTAGCTGTGAATAGCTTACATGGTCAAAAAAAATAAATACTGACCATAGATCTAACCAAGTTACACAATCATATTAGGAGGTTGGAGCTCGGGAAGTAAGGGTGTGAATACAGAGGGGGTGGCATGCATGGGAGAAAGCTAAATCCTTATCTCCTGTGCTAGAAAGATGAAACACAATGCCTGCCAAAGAACAAACGAGCAATATATGTATGTAATTTACAGATGGGAGGTAGCAAAAGAATCAATTACATGAATTCAAAGTAGTTTCCCCTTTGAGAAGCTGGAAAGTGGGCCAAGGAGTCAGGCCTTAGAGAAATTTGCCAATTTCTACTAAATGCAGGTCTAATGTTGTTTTTTGTTTGTTTTGTTTGTTTATTGAAATATAATTAACACACAGTGATGCAGCCCCTGTGGAAAACAGTATGGAGGTTCCCTAAAAGATTGCAAATAGAACTACCATATGATCCAGTAATTTCACTACTGGCCATTTACCCAAAGATATAAAAACAGTCATTCAAAAAAATACATACAACACTGTGTATACTGTAGTATTATTTACAATAGCCAATATATGGAAGAAACCCAAGTGTCCATCAACTGTTGAATGGAGAAAGAAGACGTAGATATAACCAATGGGATAATACTCAGCCATGAAAAAGGAAGAGGTCTTGAGATTGGCAACAACATGGGTGGATCTAGGGGTACCTGGATGGCTGAGTCAGTTAAGTGTCTGTCTACAGGTCAGGTGATGATCTTGTGGTCTTGGGATCAAGCTCCACTTTGGGCTCCCTGCTCAGTGGGGAGTCTGCTTCTCCCTCTCCCTCTACCCCTCCTCCCTGGCTTGTGTTCTCTCTCCCTCTCTCTCTCTCTCTCAAATAAATAGATAAAATCTTTTTTTAAAAACATGGGTGGGTACTGGGGGCAAGATGGTAGAAGAATAGGGTTCCTCAACTCACCTAGTCCCCCCAACTTACCTAGATAGTTTTCTTTTTCTTTAAGATGTTATTTATTTATTCATGAGAGACACACAGAGGCAGAGACACAGGCAGAGGGAGAAGCAGACTCCACTCAGGGAGCCCAATATGGGACTCGATCCGGGGACCCCAGGATCACGCCAAGAGCTGAAGGCAGGTGCCAAACCGCTGAGCCACCCAGGGATCCCCACCTAGATAGCTTTCAAATCATCCTGAACACCTACGAATTCAACCTGATATTTAAAGAGAGAACAGCCGCAATGCTACAGAGAGAAGGGTTTTCGCTTCTAGGAAGAATCATCTAGGGTGAAATTTACTTAGGTCGTGGTTAATATTCTTGACTCAGTCCATTCATACAGCCACTCTGCACTGAGCAAAATGACTAGAAGGAAGAGCTCACCACAAAATAAAGAATCAGAAACAGTACTCTCTGCCACAGAGTTACAGAATATGGATTACAATTCGATATCAGAAAGCCAATTCAGAAGCATAATTATAAAGCTACTGGTGGCTCTGGAAAAAAGCATAAAATATTCAAGAGACTTCATGACTGCAGAACTTAGATCTAATCAGGCCAAAATTAAAAAACAATTAAATGAGATGCAATCCAAACTGGATGTCCTAACTGCTAGGGTTAATGAGGTGGAAGAGAAAGTGAGTGACATAGAAGACAAGTTGCTGGTAAGTAAGGAAGCTGAGGAAAGAAGAGAAAAACAATTAAAAGACCATGAGGAAAGGTTAAGGGAAATAAATAATAGCCTCAGAAGGAAGAATCTATATATAATTGGGGTCCCAGAAAGCGCCGAGAGGGACAAAGGGCCAGAAAGCATATTTGAACAAATCATAGCTGAGAACTTCTCCAATTTGGGGAGGGAAACAGGCATTCAGATCCAGGAGATAGAGAGGTACCCCCTAAAATTAATAAAAAACCATTCAACACCTTGACATTTAATAGTGAAACTTGCAAATTCCAAAGATAAAGAGGAGATCCTTAAAGAAGCCAGAGACAAGAGATTCTTAACTTATATGGGGAGAAATATTAGATTACCAGCAGACCTCTCCACAGAGACCTGGCAGGCCAGAAAGGGCTGGTAGGATATATACAGGGTCCTAAATGAGAAGAACATGCAGCCAAGAATACTTTATCCAGCAAAGCTCTCATTCAGAATAGGAGAGATAAAGAGCTTCCAAGATAGGCAGAAACTGAAAGAATATGTGACCACCAAACTAGCTCTGCAAGAAATATTAAGGGGGACTCTGTAAAAGAAAGAGGAAGCCCAAAGAAATAAGCCACAAAAACAGGGACTGAATAGGTATTGTGATGACACTAAATTCATATCTTCCAATAGTTACTCTGAACGTGAATGGGCTAAATGATCCCACCAAAAGACGCAGGGTTTCAGACTGGATAAAAAAGCAAGACCCATCTATTTGTGACCTACAAGAGACTCATTTTAAACCTAAGGATACCTACAACCTGAAAATGAAAGGTTGGAGAACCATTTACCATTCAAATGGTCCTCAAAAGAAAGCAGGGGTAGCAATCCTCATATCAGATAAATTAAAGTTTATCCCAAAGACTGTAGTAAGAGATGAAGAGGGACAATATATCATATTTAAAGGATCTATCCAACAAGAGGACCTAATAATCATGAATATTTATGCCTCTAATGTGGGAGCTACAAGTATATCAATCAATTAATAACCAAAGTAAAGACATACTTAGATAATAATACATTAATTGTAGGAGACTTCAACACAGCACTTTCTGCAAATGACAGATCTTCTAAGCAGAACATCACCAAAGAAACAAGGGCCTTAAATGATACACTAGGCCAAAGATATTTCCCAGATATATACAGAACATTCCATCCTATTGCAACAGAATACACATTCTTCTCAAGCGTACATGGAACTTTCTCCAGAATAGACCACATACTGGGTCACAAATCACGTCTCAACTAATACCAAAAGATTAGGATTGTCCCCTGCATATTTTCAGACCACAATGCTTTGAAACTAGAACTCAATCACAAGAAGAAATTTGGAAGAAACTCAAACACGTGGAGGTTAAAGAGCATCCTAGTAAAAGATGAATGGGTCAGCCAGGAAATTAGAGAAAAATTAAAAAGATTCATGGAAACTAATGAAAATGAAGATACAACCATTCAAAAATGTTGGGATACAGCAAAAGCAGTTCTAAGAGGGAAATACATCCAATACAAGTATCCCTCAAAAAATTGGAAAAAACTCAAATACACAAGCTAACAACCTCACATGCTGAACTGGAAACAGAACAGCAAATAAAACCTACACAAAAAAAAAAAAAAAAAAACCTATGCCAAGCAGAAGAAGAGAGAAAATAAAGATTTGAGTAGAACTCAATGAAATAGAGACCAGAAGAACTGTAGAACAAATCAACAAAACCAGGAGGAGTTAGTTCTTTGAAAGAATTAATAAGATAGATAAACCATTAGCCAACCTTATTAAACAGAAAAGAGAAAAGACTCAAATTAATAAAATCATGAATGAAAGAGGAGAGATTACAACCAACACCAAGGAAATAGAAATGATTTAAAAAATGTATTATGAGCAGCTATACGTCAATAAATTAGGCAATCTAGAAGGAATGGATGCATTTCTGGAAAACCACAAATTACCAAAACGGGAACAGGAAGAAATAGAAAACCTGAACAGGCCAATAACCAGGGAGGAAATTGAAGCAGTCATCAAAAACCTCCCAAGACACAGAAGTCCAGGGCCAGATGGCTTCCCAGGGGAATTCTATCAAACGTTTAAAGAAGAAATAATACCTATTCTACTAAAGCTGTTCCAAAGGATAGAAAGGGACAGAATACTTCCAAACTCATTTTTTTCAAACTCGTCTTATGAGGCCAGCATCATCTTGATTCCAAAATCAGACAAAGAAAAAACAAAACAAAACAAAATCATACAAAGACCCCAACAAAAAGGAGAATTATAGACCAATATCCCTGATGAACAGGGATGCAAAAATTCTCAACAGGATACTAGCCAATAGGATCCAACAGTACATTAAGAAGATTATTACCATGACCAAGTGAGATTTATCCCCGGGAATGCAAGGGTGGTTCAACACTCATAAAACAATAAACGTGATCACATCAACAAGAGAAAAAACAAGAACCATATGATCCTCTCAATAGATGCAGAGAAAGAATTTGACAAAATCCATTCCTAATCAAAACTCTTCAGAGTGTAGAGATAGATGGAACATTCCTCAGCATCTTATTATTTTTTAAAGATTTTATTTATTTATTCATGAGAGACACAAGAATAGAGAGAGGCAGAGACACAGGCAGAGGGAGAAACAGGCTCCATGCAGGGAACCTGATGTGGGACTCAATCCTGGGTTTCCAGGATCACACCCTGGACCGAAGGTGGCGCTAAACCGCTGAACTACCTGGGCTGCCCTCCTCAGCATCTTAAAAGTCATCTATGAAAATCCCACAGCAAATATCATTCTCAATGGGGAAACACTGGGAGTCTTTCCCCTAAGATCAGGAACACGACAGGGATGTCCATTCTCACCATTGCTACTCAACATAGTACTAGAAGTCCTAGCCTCAGCAATCAGGCAACAAAAAGAAATAAAAGGCATTCAAATGGGCAAAGAAGAAGTCAAACTCTCCCTCTTTGTAGATGACATGATACTGTACATAGAAAACCCAAAAAACTCCACCCCAAGATTGTTAGAACTCATACAGTAATTTGGCAATGTGGCAGGATACAAAATCAACGCCCAGAAATCAGTGGCATTTCTGTACACTAACAATGAAACTGAAGAAAGAGAAATTAAGGAATCAATCCCATTTACAATTGCACCCAAAAGCATAAGATACCTAGGAATAAACCTAACCAAAGAGGTAAAGGATCTATACCCTAAAAACTACACAATTAAAAAAAAACTACACAATACTTCTGAAAGAAATGGAGGAAGACACAAAGAGATGGAAAAATACTCCATGCTCACAGATTGGAAGAATTAACATTGTGAAAATGTCTATGCTACCCTAGGGCAATTTACACATTCAGTTCAATCCCTATCAAAATACCATGGACTTTCTTCAGAGAGTGGGAACAAATCATCTTAAGATTTGTGTGGAATCAGAAAAGACCCTGAATAGCCAGGGGAATACTGAAAAAGAAAACCAGAGCCGGGGGCATCACAATGCTGGATTTCAAGTTGTATTACAAAGCTGTGATCATCAAGACAGTGTGGTACTGGCCCAAAAACAGACACATAGATCAATGGAACAGAATAGAGAACCTAGAAATGGGCCCTCAAGTGTATGGTCAACTAATATTCAACAAAGCAGGAAAAACCATCCACTGAAAAAAGGATAGTCTCTTCAATAAATGGTGCTGGGAAAATTGGACAGCCACGTGCAAAAGAATGAAACTGGACCATTCTCTTACCCCATACACAAAGATAAACTCAAAATGGCTGAAAGATCTAAATGTGAAACAAGAATTCACCAAAATCCTAGAGGAATAAATAAATAAAATCTTTAAAAAAAAAATCCTAGAGAACACAGGCAACACCCTTTTTGAACTTGGCTACAGCAACTTCTTGCAAGATACATCTAGGAAGGCAAGGGAAATCAAAGCAAAAATGAACTATTGGGACTTAATCAAGATCAAAAGCTTCTGCACAGCAAAAGAAACAGTCAACAAAACTAAAAGACAACCTACAGAATGGGAGAAGATATTTGCAAATGACCTATCAGATAAAGGGCTAGTATCCAAGATTTATAAAGAACTTATTAAACTCAACAGCAAAGAAACAATCCAGTCATGAAATGGGCGAAAGACATGAACAGAAATTTCACCAAGGAAGACATAGACATGGCCAAGAAGCACATGAGAAAATGCTCCGCATCACTGGCCATCAGGGAAATACAAATCAAAACCACAATGAGATACCACCTCACACCAGTGAGAATGGTGAAAATTAACAAGACAGAAAACAACAGATGTTGGAGAGGATGTGGAGAAAGGGGAACCCTCTTGCCCTGTTGGTGGGAATGTGAACTGGTGCAGCCACTCTGGAAAACTGTGTGGAGGTTCCTCAATGAGTAAAAATAGAGCTATCCTACAACCCAGCAATTGCACTACTGGGGATTTACCCCAAACATACAGAAGCAGTGAAACACCGGGACACCTGCACCCTAATGTTTATGGCAGCAATGTCCACAGTAGCCAAACTGTGGAAGGAGCCTCGGTGTCCATCGACAGATGAATGGATAAAGAAGATGTGGTCTATGTATACAATGGAATATTACTCAGCCATTAGAAACGACAAATACCCACCATTTGCTTCAACGTGGATGGAACTGGAGGGTATTATGCTGAGTGAAGTAAGTCAATCGGAGGAGGACAAACATTATATGGTCCCATTCATGGGGAATATAAAAAATAGTGAAAGGGATTAACGGGGAAAGGAGAGAAAATGAGTGAAAATATCAGAGAGGGAGACAAAACATGAGAGACTCCTAACTCTGGGAAACAAACAAGGGGTAGTGGAAAGGGAGGTGGGCAGGGGGTTGGGGTGACTGGGTGACTGGCACTGAGGGGGGCAAGTGACGGGATGAGCACTGGGTGTTATGCTATATGTTGGCAAGTCGAACTCCAATAAAAATAAAATTAAAAATAAAAAAATAAAAAAACATGGGCATACCTAGAGGGCATAATACTAAGTGAAATAAGTCAGTGAGAGGTGTAACCTTGATATAACTCATTTCTGTAATTAGTAACCTAATATGTTTTTAATTTGTTGATTTAATTTTGTTTCTCATTACGCTTTCTAGTTAGAGACACATCTACAGTTCACAGTCCTGGTGTTGATAGTTTGCCCTCTCTTTTCCCTGATCCTAAATTTTACCAATTTACTTCGGCCACTTAGTTATATGGCATCTTAGAAAAATCCTAAAGTTCAATGAAAACCAAAGGAGGTAATAATAAATCGATGAAGAAGTGATAAACCAGCCAGAACTTGTTCATTTCTGCTCATGTCCTAGGACCCCAGCCACGTGGTCCTCACTCTCAGCAGAAAGATAGTGATCTGCGTCAGGTGCATTGAATCTATAATCTGCGCCCCCGTGACCCATCTGCCCCTTTCTTCTGGCCCTGGTGACAGGTTAGGGCTGTCTCCTTAGAATGAATTCCTGTCCCTGGAGTCCTCTCCCTCCTCACCTCACACGAGCTGCCATGTCCCTCTGCAGCCAGGACCGAGGACCACCAGGGAGCACTCCGGTTAGCTGGCATGTTCCTGCTGGGCCTCAACTCCCAGGCTCTCTTGCTGATGACTCTGCTCTTCCCAGGAGCTTGAGGTCAGGGGCGCACCTGTGGACTCAAACCAGCTGTGGGGGCCACGAGGTAAGGGCTGTGAGTAGGTCCTACAACCTCCACTATGGGGTCTGGCCCAGGTGCTCCGCAGATTCCAAGAAACCCTGGAAAGCCAGTGTCCACGTGGTCATTCAGCATTCACCCCCCACAACATCTAAACATGTACTGGATAGGAGGTAGGTATTAAGGAATTGCTATCTTTGTTAGGTGTGTAAGGGTTTTGTGGTCATGTTAAGACAAGCAGTAGTTATTGAAGGTATATACCGAAGTATTTATAGGTGAAATAACATCCAGGATTTTTTTAAAAAAATACTCTAGCACGGGCAAGATATACTGATATCTGCAACTTATTTGGCAACACATTAAGAAACAAGGTAGATTGGGCCACGGCAGCCACGAAAGGCAGATGCTTCATTCTCAGCTTCAAGGAAAAGCAGAGGGAGTACCTGATGTGTGTCCCCAGTAGGAAGTCAGACCGAAGTCCAAAGAAGGAGGCTGTTGTCCTTAATCAAGCAGCAGTTCAAGGAGCAGAAGCTCTGTGAGGAGGGCCACCAGGAATACTTAAAGATGCTGGCAGAGAGGGGGAGGGCTCTGGAAGTGGGAGATGAGCTGCAGGGGCTGGTGACCACAAAGACCAAGCCGGTGCAGTATGACCACCCTAACCAATCACACAGCCACTGTGACCACCATCAGCGACAGGGACCTGTCTGGGACCTGCCCGAGCAAGGGACCAGGCTGGAGTCCATGGAGGCAGCATTATCTATGGAGAAGCCAACCAGAGCCATACCCAGGAAGTCCAGAGCCTCCAAGCTACCCCGGCATATCTCCTCTCTCACAGTATTGCTGCATGTAGCGTCACAAGAAGGTCAAGAGCAAACACCCCGGACTGACCCCAGACTCCACCAAAAAGTACCTGAGAATCAGGAAGACCCAGCCCCACCAGCTGAGAGGCAAAGCCCCAGCGGAGCAGGGAGTGAGCCCCAGAACCAGGCCATGCTCCCTGCCTAGGCTGCAAGGACTCGCCCTGTCTCAGTATAGTTGTTCCCGTGACCCAGCCCACACTGGGGCAATGAGTCCACAGCCCAAAGTTGGGATGCCAGCACCTTTCCAGCCTGGGGCTTAGGCCCCAGAAGGGGTAGGTAGCTGAGAGCTGGTCTCTCCAGGCTTCCTTCAGAGCCAGGTTTGAGGCCGTCGGCCTTCATCAGATTTGTGAAACTAAGTGCACTTGTGGCTGGTTTGTCCTTGGCCTAGACGCTGTGCCAAGGGCAGGTTTCTGGGGTAATGGGAACAGGTGGGCAAGTGGGTCCATCCTCATTCTCCAGTAGTTTTCTCTGTGGGTACGAAGAGAGAGTGTTAGATCTGGGTCCCTAGCCAGGAGTGAAGACCAGCATAACCACTGGCAGAATCCAGAGTCCACCTGCTGCTCTGGAAAGCAGGTATTGGGGCAGGTGGGTGAGCAATGCCAGGCTCTGCACTTAGTGGTTGAGATTTGGGGCCCATCCCTTCTGCCTCCTGGCCTCCTGGTCTCCTCAGCTGAAACTGAAATGGTGGAAGCAGCTGAATTCCCCACCCCCAAACATGGGCAGCTCCCCCAGGCTCCCAGCAGCTCTCAGCCGGGAGCCGACAAGGAAGGAGTGATTAATGCTTTTTTAAAAGAAAGTGCATCTCGACTGGCCTGAAATCCTGGCCTTTTCAGAGCAGAGCCCTCAGCAGGCCAGCTGGTACTCTGCGGGTGCTGTCATTTCTTCACACTCCTTCCAGATCCAGCGGTGAAAACCAGCCCTGTCCCTCTCTATCCGGGCTTAGGAGTGGCCCACCTCACTTGCACGCAGCACAGTTTTCCTGACTGAGCAGGGCCATTGACAGAATCCAGGTCCACCTGCATCACGTAGATGTGGTGCCAGCGAGGACTCTCAGAGGACCTGTTGGACCCCTCCCTGCCACTTTCTGGTTCCTCTGATTCTGGGGCCAGAGCACAGGAATCTCGGGTTATATAACCCTGGTCAGGGAACCTATGTTGGGTCCTGACAACTAGGATGCGAAATGGAATGAGATGTGCCCTCAGCTGCCGGCAAATTTCATGGACTAGTGAGAGAGATGGTCAAGGTAACAGGGCAGTGCTGTGATGGGAGCACAGTGGTAGGGTGTCCCCCAGCCCTGGATGTGGGGGCCCTGGAGGAGAGCGAGCAGGGAGCTGGGCTCTGCAGGGAAAGCCTTCCACCCCCCATGAAGGGCCTCCAGCCCCAGCCCACCTTTGTGCAGGCTCGAGAATGGTGGCTCTGTTATGCTGTACCTGGAGGTGGACAGGGGCCCTCCCACATCACTATCAAAAACCACCATCTGGGGGCGCCTGGGTGGCTCAGTCCGTTAAACATCTGCCTTCAGCTCAGGTCATGATGTGGGGGGTGGGAGGGGTCATGGGATGGAGCCCCACATCAGGCTCCCTGCTCAGTGGGAAGTCTGCTTCTCCCTCTCCCTCTGCCCCTCCCCCTACTTGTGCACCCACACCCTCTCTCAAATAAATAAATAAAATCTTAAAAAAAAAAAACACCAGCCTACCATCTGGTGATGTCTGATGATGGCAAGCCAGGGTCTTTAGACCACACTTGGGCATCTCAGCAACCTCTGTCTGCTCTTCCTGCTGCTTCCCTGTGCTTGGGGTGAGGTGACTCGTTCTGCTTGGCTTCCTCCACCCTGGGCAGAGCATGAGGACTGTTACCGATCTTTCCAGGTGCTTCTGGTCCTCAAGCCAAGACAGCAAGTGTGAATTTGCCCCACGGAGACCCCTCTGCTGTTCCCTCTGCTTGTGATCTCTAGCTGTGTGTGTGTGTGTGCGCACGCGCGCACATGCGCGTGTGTTAAATAAATAAATAAAATCTTAAATATAGCAAAACATAGATACATGGGTATTCACCATTCTTGGAACTTTTCCGGATGTTTGAAATTTTCATAATAAAACGTTGGGGAAAACACTCTAACAAAAAATAGTTCCCAGAATATATGAAACAAAAATGGCAAGTTGATGCCAATTGTTAGGACTGCACAACAGTTCATAGGAGTTCATTATACCATTCTCTCATTTTTGTGTGTGTTTGCAATTTTCCAAAGTACAAGGATTTTAACTTTTTTTTTTTTTTACTGGGATGAACCCTGAGAACATCATGGTAAGTGAAATAACCCAGTCACACAAAGACAGAGACTGCATAGTTCCACATATATGAGGTCCCTAGAGTACTCAAAATTGTAGAGACAGAAAGTAGAATGGTAGGTGCCAGAGGCTGGTGCAGGGAGGGGAAGGGAAGGGTTAACATCTAAGTGGTCCAGAGTTCTTGTTTCGCAAGATGAAAAAGTTCGGGAAGTTGGCTGCACAGCAGTGTGAAAATACTTTACACTCCTGAACCATACACTTAAAAACGGTTAAGATGGTACATTTTATGTTTATGCGTGTTTTACCACAATTCTGGGGTTTGGAGGTAATTTTTAAATTTACTGGGCAAATATGCTGGGGAGGCACTTGAGAGGGGCCACAGTGCTGGCTGGATATGCTATACAAAGTGCGGTAAAAATTGACTCTAGATTTTAATCACCCCGAAATACTGGAACTACGACAAAAACTAAGTAAAATTAACAAGTTTCCATTTTAGTTCTTCCTCTTTTTAGATGTGGAAATAGAAAGAAGGTAATTTTCACTTACTGTGTCTCAAAGATGTGTATGAAAATTCCTATCCGTTAATGCAAAGGTATTTTCAGACCAAGAGTACAAAGAATTTACCATCGGCGTTCTGGGCCTGAGAAAAATATTCAACAAAATTCTCTAACCTTAGAACAGAAATCTCAAAATGGGGAAAATGGTAGCAAGAAATGACTCTTGTAATATATGTATAAAATGAAATCTAAATGGATGATGACTGGGCAATTAAGATAAATAGTCCTGCTATGAGAGAAGAAAAAACAATGATAGCCCAGAGCTTGAATATTTTTATGAAAAAATAAAACAAAATATAGATAGAGAAAGCCATATATCACAAAAGTATAGTTTAAGGGGTTTATTATAAGGCAAACCTCCTTGTAACCACTACCAAATTCAAGAAAGAACTTTGCCACTCATCCCAGAAGCCTCATCCGAATCCAGCCCATCAACTATTACAGTGACTTTTTTAAAGATTTTATTTATTTGCTGAGTGAAGTAAGTCTTCCCGGATGATCAATGATTAACTCTCCTCTCTGGAGTAGTTGCGGGAGGGGGGGGAGGGGGCGGTTGCTGAAAATCCCAATCTTCTAATCATGGCTTAGTCTTTCTGGTGACCAGCTTCCATCCAGGACTCACCTAGAGACATCTCATTAAAACAAAAGACATTACTATCACCCAGGGAAATTCCGAAAGATTTACGAACTCTGTCAGGAACCAGGGTCAAAGGCCAAATATTAGAACAATAGATGCTCCTAATGCTCTTATTGCTTTGGAAATTACAAGGATTTTAGGAGATCTGGGCCAGGAACCAAGACACAGAGACCAATATAGTTGTTGTTTTTCTGTTATTTCCCATGCAGTACAACATATTTCTCTGTACTCTTGTTTCTGCAAATTGGCAGCTGGATGCAGAGGCCAGATCTGGTTCAGGTTTGATCCCTTTAGTAATATTACAGATAGGGCCATGTCTTCTCATCAGAGGGCACGTAATGTCTGATTGTCATTCTTTTTGTGCTGTCAGCAGCTGAGATTCTCAAAGGCCTAGATCCATTCACCAGTGGTTGCAAAATAATGATATTCAAATTTTAACAATTCTTTTTCATTTGTTCACTGTAATGCTTTTAGAGAAATGCTTTCAGCTATCTGTCGTTTGGTTACCAATGCTATATAGTTCATATAGGAAGAGCAGGATAAATGCTTTATTCTTTCCCCTTTATTTGCTAGTTTTCAAGAAAATGGTTTGATTCCCTATCATCTTCCTTTTTTTTAAATTTTTATTTATTTATGATAGTCACACAGGGAGAGAGAGAGAGAGAGAGAGAGAGAGAGAGAGGCAGAGACAGAAGCAGGCTCCATGCACCGGGAGCCTGACGTGGGATTCAATCCCGGGTCTCCAGGATTGCGCCCTGGGCCAAAGGCAGGCGCCAAACCGCTGTGCCACCCAGGGTTCCCCCCTATCATCTTCCGAAGTCACTACTTGATTAAATGTAACTGTGAAGTCATTACTTTAAACATTAGATGGGTTTCAATCAAATTGCAATTATTATCTTCTTGAAACTCAAATTATCTCATCTGTGGCCAATGAGAGCCTGAAGCTGGCTCCCAGGTCCTCTGGCCATGACCCTAGTAGGCCTTGAAGGCTTCCTCATAATCTGTTAAAAATGACAAGATTCTAGGGTCATCTTGTACGTTTTTAGCACTAGACCTGGAATCAGCCATTTCTCTAGGAAATTCTGATTTATTTTCATGGGAAATGGTATTTCATGCCTATAATTTGGGTGCCCAGGTTGCTAGCTACTGAATTGATCATTGTTTCTAGGCCTCTTCATCAGACAGAACTAGAAAGCACAGGCTTGCACACGCAAGCACACATTCTTCTTTTTTTAAATGTATGATCTTATGCGATCATACTGATATTTCCAATTCAAATTCAGGAACGCAGCTTTTTTGGTTTTTTAACCTCTTTATATTATATCCATATTTCCTTCTTCCCACCAAAAACACAGGTTCTCAAGATAACAGGGGATGATAGAATATGTCATAATTATTCATTGATTTTTATCCCATTGTGTTAGGGGTTCCCAAGACCACCTCACATTCAGTGACTCACACAGGATGGAACATAGTCGTATTCACAGCCAAGGTTTATTACAGCAAAAGGACTGGTGACAGAAAAAGCAAGGGAAAAAGACATAGATAGGCAGAGTCTAAAAGAGGTCACACACAAGCTTCCTCATACTGTCTCCCTCCCACGATGGGTCATGCAAAGCTCACTGTTCCCTAGCAACAAAAATTCCAGTGACGCATGTGTGATGTTTCTACCCAGGCAAGCCATTAGAGACTCAGTGCCCAATTATGGGGGCTGGTCACTAGGTATTCTCTGCCTAGAACATACCAAAAGTCCGGACTCTTAAGAGAAAAGCAGATGATTGGCATAAATCACACTGTTTGAACAAATAGTCAGGGCACAGTGACCCATTCCTCTCAATCAAGGAATAGTGGGACCAGGTTCCCAGCCAACATTGCAGGCAGTCCTTTCAAAGGATACCAGTCTCTGGCCTGCTTTATTAACCTCTTTCTGGATAGTCCGCCCCTCAGCCCTTGGCCAAGTCAACTCTACAGCAAGATTATCAGTAGGACCCCATACAGCAGGGTGAGACCAACCTGTAGTATTGACTTCATCTGTACCTTCCAGGGATCTTAGGTTTCACCAGTTAAAACAAATAGCATTAACCACAAAGATCTATCTAGGTGGCTTCTTCCTTAAATTTCTTTTTTTTTTTTTAGATTTTATTTATTTATTCATGAGAGACACAGAGAGAGAGGCAGAGACATAGGTAGAGGGAGAAGCAGGCTCCCCACAGGGAGCCTGATGCAGGACTCGATCCTAGGACCCCGGGATCACAACCTGAGTTGAAGGCAGATGATCAACCACTGAGCTACCCAGACGCCACTCCTCATTAAATTTCTATATTAACCCTCTTTGACCTGGCTCATGGCATCCATTCAGATAGGCATACTCTGGCCAGGTAGTGGAAGCTGACCTCAAAGTCTTCCAGGCTGAGGCAGTGTCTGGATAATCGGGGCCCATACTCAGGAAGTGCTATCCCAGAGATTACATGTGGCACCCCAGGGAACAGTTTGCAATTATTAGGGCACCCCAAACAGGACAGACATGGGGCAGTATGGGTTAACAGGGCCCCCAGTGTCTAATCCAAATAATTCCATTTGGTTCTTTGGTTTCAGAGAGACTGCCTGAAAGCAAGCCAGTTTCCATCGGTTCTGCTTGTCTGAGACATATGTCTTCCTTCTTGTGAGTGTGGATGACATCTGGAGGTATCAGAGCCCTGGCAGGAATGACGTGGGCTCAGCAGTCCATGTGCATTCGAGGTGCTCACAGCAGCTTGGAAATGCAACACCAAGAGCATTTTTCTTCCAGAATATGGGAAGCTTCCAGAAACAGTTCAGAAAAGCAATGATCATTAATGCCTGCTGCCTGGCTCCTTCCCAGATGTCTCCTTATTTCTCCATGGTTACACCATCAGCCTGTCTCACTCAGTGACCTAACCTAACATTTCCCAAGCATTTTATTCTCCACCAAACCTTTTGTCTGGAAGGGTTGCATGCAAGAGGGACAGAAAGATTTTCCCCGGATAAACACTGTCATACAATTTAACCAGAAAGATGCATCATGTCCTGGAATTGGTCGGGAAGAATTTTCAACTTTCATTTTTTTTTCAAAATACATTTACATAACCTCCCATTCCTTTAGTCCTGATCATTTCCCCAGTGAACGGCCTAGAAAAAAATCAAACCCTTGCTGGGGACAGCTGCATTTGATAATCAAATGCCTGGCAAACGCGCGAGAGAAAGACGAAGAGTCAGGCTATTAATTCAAGGGTGTAACTGCAAGTAATCTAGAAATTTGAACACAGCCAAGTCAACAGCAACGAGACATCTGCAAGATGAGGGTCAGGAGTCTGATCATTGGGAGTGGGGAAAGGGTCACATTCTCTGTGATGTCCCCCTCCCCAAATTAGTCCCCATATGAATAATATAAAGCCAAACAGCAGCTCCATTTCAGAGAACAAGCCCTCTCCTGTGGGCATCTGTATGATAATCAAATAGATCCACGAGTCTCCTTCTGATATTTAGGGGCTTTGGTTTGGTTCGTTTGTCTATTCGTTGAGAAAAAATTGGTGGTTGTCAGAGGGAAGGGATGGAGGCTGAGTGGAACAGGTGAAGGGAATTAAGAGGGATACACCACTAGTTATAAAATAAATAAGTCACAGGGGTGAAAAGTATAGCATGGAGAATATCATCAATAATACTGCAGCAACCGCCGTATGGTGACAGATGGTGACCATACTCATCAAATCACTACAAGGTACACCTGAAGCTAATAGGACATTGTCAACCATCCTTTAATAATAAAAGATAAAAATGAAACAAGCTCAGATAGATAGCCTATTCCATCAGCGCCCACGATATATCCGCAGGCCCCACAGGGGCTGTCTTAAGTAGGCGAACGTTCTAGAATCTGAGTTCTGTCCTTTGAGATGTGCTTTCCGTTCAGCACAAAGCAGAAGCCAGTATCAGCTTTCAGCTAACAGTCAGGCCCAGGCAATTAGGATCTGGGAACCCAGGTTGTTTTTCTTTTTATTCAAAGCCAGCAGCTTTTCTTCAGTAGCAGCGAAGCCAAACCAAGGAAGGGCCAGACAGCTGTGTTCCCAAGGGCCAAGCAAAGCTTTCCTAGTAGCCCTTTTGATCTTGTCCATTTTACAGTCCAGGGGACCCACTGAAACATACATGCACAGGGCTGACCAGCCCGCAGCAACCTCTCTAACCGGCCAGACATCTCGTTTCCACGACAGCACCTTAGCAAACTGACAGCTGAGTTTCCCATCTCCAGAAGGGCCCCCCTTTCTACCCAGAGATTGCTTCTTTTTCCAGAGACTCCAGCAGGCAAAAACCACTCATTAGGTAGTCTTGTTCTGTCTCGGATCCTCAACGATTCCAAACTGCCCTCTGCCACCAGGGAGATAGTGAGCCACCAGTGCTTTTTGTTTCCTTTACAGCTTCCTTCTATCAATCGGGATGACCTGCCTAGTGCTGATGAACCGTCTGACACTTTCCATCCATTTTTATCATAGCCCCAGATGCGGGAGCCACAGAATCCAGCATCTTTTTAAGAATTCCCCTCCCTGTTTCTTCCAACAGCTCACTGTGAAATCAGCATTTACAGGGTTAACATTCAAGCTGCCGGGACCTCTGAGGGGCCAAGTAAGGAGGGTCCCGCACCCCATCCAAGTGGAATGAACTAGGTGGGGGGGGTCAGCTGCTAAGCCAAAGCAAAGGCTAGAATGGTTTTTTGTCCTTTTCTTTCCTTTTCTTTGCCATTTCCCACCCCCTCTGGTTTATCTAAAGCTTTGCTCCAGCCCTCGGATCCAATGTGGCTATTTTTCTTCCACTTGGAGGAGGGAGGAAAACACGCTGAACATTTTTGGCCAACCCCAAAATCTGCCTTGGGGACTTGTGAGATCCTTTCCCCTCCTACCTAGAGGAGAGAGCAAGGAACGACAAGCTAATTTTGATTTGTCTTTAACTCATACAAAGCTCATTTGGGGAGGGGGAGTGCAATATTTAGGCCCTTTCTCCTCTACTCAGAGGACAGAACAGAAACCAAAGCCACCATCCCCAGAATTGTTCTTTTTCCTCCCTTTAGCTGGCAGGACCAAGAGCAGCCAGGGGGATCTTCTAGCAAGCCAACTGGCCTGTGGTTGGATTTATGGTCTTCAAATTCCAGAAGGAGCCTCACCCCTTGGGAGAGATGGCAGCTCAGTTACTATTTTGTTTTGTTTTTAAGATTATTTTTATATATATTCATGAGAGACACACAGAGAGAGGCAGACACATAGGCAGAGGGAGAAGCAGGCTCCCTGTGGAGAGCTTGATGTGGGATTCGATTCCAGGACCCCGGGATCACGATCTGAGCCAAAGGCAGATGCTCAACCACTGAGCCACCCAGGCGCCCCTCAGTTACTGTTTCACACTGTAGGTTGGTCAGTCACTCCACAGCCACCCAGACACCAGGATTTTATCGTTCCCCCATTCCTTTTTCTTTCTCCTAAGCAACACTGTAGCCATATTTCAGTGAGTCAGGGTTGTTCTATGGTGTCCCTCCACTGCCACTGCATCCGATGATTTACTATGAGAACTCATAGGACTTGGGATATAGTGGCATGCACAGTGAAGGTTTATAACAGCAAATAAATATGTGGTCGAATCTACAAGGGAAAATGACACAGGAGGATACCATGCACAGACCTCCTCAAGCTGTCTCCCTCCCATGAGGGGTCACGCATAGTTTGCGGTTGCCCTGGCAACAAAAATGCAGCACTACCCTGAGAATCTGCATTGGAGACTCACTGCCCAAGGATTTTATTGGGATTTAGTCACTAGGCACCCTCTGCAGAGCATGTACCAATATTCCGGATCCCCACACGAAAGCGGACGTTTGGCACAAACCGCATTGCTTGCACAGTCTATGCATAATGAGCCACCCTTATCAGTCAGGGAATGGTGGGAACCCTCTCGAAATCCAAGTTCCAAGACTCCAGCCAAGGGCAAATCTTGTGAGCAGATATTTCCAAGGATAGCAGTCGCAGGCTTGCTAGGTTAACCCCTTTCTGGGCACCCATGCTATTCAATCTCAGGAAAATAATACTAATCCCACCACCACTGATTTGATTACCACAAATAATTTAAAAACACAAGCACATTCTCCCCCCCATTTTTTTCCTTGGTTGCATTGTATCTACATTACCTGAACTATTATGTACTAACCTCTCCCTTTGAACTTTTTTCTTTTTAGGTTTTATTTATTCATAAGAGACACAGAGACATAGGCAGAGGGAGAAGTAGGACCCCTGCGGGGGAGCCTGATGCAGGACTTGATCCCAGGACCCCAGGATCAGGACCTGAAGTAAAGGCAAACGCTCAACCACTGAGCCACGCAGGTGCCCCTCCCTTTGAATTGCTACTGAGTCTTAATTCTTAGTTCGATGCTTACTACCAGCCCTTAGGTCAAAGACTCCTGAGTCCTTGTGGTTTTCTGAAGCTTGTTCTTTAATAGATTCCTTAGAAAGGACAATATTTCTTGAGTCTTTGAATGTTGATAACATTTTGTTGAAAGACAGCTTTTCTTGGTATAAAGTTCTTGGCTCACATTTTCTTTTCTTCTTATTTTAAATGTTACTCCACTGTATCCTAACATAAAGGGCTACCATCACCATCTGATGATGATCGAAATTTCTTACCCTTATCCATTGCTTGTTCTTTTTTTTCCCCCAGAGGCTCAAAGATTTTTTTTCTTTTTTTTCTTTATTTTAAAGTCCAATCATTTATGAGAATATGATCCGGTCACAGTCACTCTGCATGGATGTTCTCAAGTACATGGTGTGCTCTTTCAAATATCTTTTTCTTGTGCCTCCCACCAGCCAGAGACATCAAGCACATGCACATTAGGTAACTTGAATTTATCCCATGGCTGACCCACTGCTCATTTTTTCAGTCCTTCTACCTTCTACATTTCAATTTGGGTAATTGCTATTCCTCTGCCTTCAAATTCATTAATCTTTTCTTCTCCAAGGTCTAATCTACTGTTAATGCCATCTATGCATTTTTTTTATTTCAAACTTTGTCTTTATCTCTAGAAGTTCTATTTGGGCCTTTTAAAAATCTTCCATGTCTCTACTCAATATGCTTAACCTAGGCTTTTGAACATTTGGAATAGAGTTATAATGACTGTTTTAATGTATTTCATTATTCATGCAAAATCCCTATCATTTTTGGGTCAATTTGAGTTGATTTATCTTTCTCCGAATTATGTATCATTTCTTGGTTCACTGCATACCTGGATATTTTTTACTAGGTGGCAGACATTGTGAATTTTACCTTGCCTGGAGCTGGATATTCTTGTATCCCTATGAATGTAGTTAAACTGTAAGCTGGAACACAGTTAATGTATCTGGGAACAGTTTGATTCTTTTGGATCTTGCTTTTAAGCTTTGTTGAGCAGAGGCAGAGCAGCATTTATTCTAGGGCTAATTTTGCCCCTACTGCTAGCTTCCTAAATACTCAATCCTCTGTAAATTATCAGGTTTTCCTCTCTGTCTTGTGAGATCAGGAACTCTTGCCAGCCCTCTGTGAACTCAAAGGATTATTCCCTTTAATCCTTTCTGGTGGTTCTTTGCCCAGCCTTCAGTAGTTTCCTCACATGCAAGAGCTGAAGAGTATTTAGCTGAAGACTCAAATGGGACCTTCTACGGACCTCTGGAGCTCTTTTCTTTTTCTTTCTTTCTTCTTTCTTTCTTTCTTCTTTCTTTCTTTCTTTCTTTCTTTTTCTTTCTTTCTTTTCTTTTCTTTTCTTTCTTTTCTTTCTTTTCTTTTCTTTCTTTCTTTTCTTTTCTTTCTTTTCTTTCTTTCTTTTTTGGAGCTCTTTTCAACTGAATGCAGCTCTCTCCTCTCTAGTACCTTATCCTTGACCTCCAGCCGCTGTGGTCTCCTCGGACTCCCAGGTCCATCTCCTTAACCAGGAGAGAGCACCAGGCTCTGCCTGGATTCCCCTCTCAGTGTCATGATGGGAAACTATCCAGGCTGAGGCATTTGTAGAGCTCACTTTGTTTCTCTTTTCACAAGGATCACTGTTCTTTGTTGGCTGATGTCCATCATCTTGAAGACCACTGTTTCATGTATCTTATCATTTTACTTGTTTCAGGTGGGAGGGTAAATCTACTACCTGTTACTCAATCTTGGTCAGAAGCAGTAGAAAGTCTGGTGTGCTGCTCTTTCAGTATGTAGGGTTTTTTCTTAATGATTGCTCCAGGAAGTTTTATGGAATTATAGTTTTTAGTATTTGTTTTATTTCCTTGATCTTGTTTTCTTTTTTCAGGGACCCTGACAGTGTCTGGAATTGGATCTTGTCTTTCTAACTTTGGTATTTGTCATTTGTTCTCAAATCTTTTTACTTCTTTTTTTTTTTTTAAAGTTCCTCCTTGTCACCTTCTATTTCTCTTAAGACACCATATGTTGTGTTTATCTGATTTGTGTTCCTTGTAGTTTAATCTTCTATTCTGAAGTGATATTTTTCTTTTATTTCCAAATATTTCCTGAGATCTATCAAGTCATTTCTGAGTTTTTCTAGTACTTATTTTATGTTCTCTTACATTGTCTTACATTATTTTCTCTTTTTCAAAAAAAAATATTTTATTTTCAAGCAATCTCTACACACAACACGGGGCTCAAAACCACAGCCCGAAGATCAAGAGTCACATGTTCCACTGACTTCCAGATGCCCCCCTTACATTATTTTCTTAATGTCTTTTTCTTAAAAGATTTTATTTATTTATTCGTGAGAGAACAGAGAGAGAGGCAGAGACACAGGCAGAGGGAGAAGCAGGCTCCCTGCAGGGAGCCCGATGTAGGACTCAATCCCAGAACCCTGGAATCAGGCCCTGAGCCAAAGACAGAACACTCAACCACTGAGCCACCCAGGTGCCTCCATTTTCTTAATGTCTTTTAGCTTGTTAAAAATAGCTGGCTATAGCTTTGATCTGTTCTGTAAGCATGTGTTTCTAGCATGTCTTCATTGTCTCTAGGGATGGTATTCTACTCCTTTTCTTTTATTCTTGTAGTGACATTGTATGAGATTTTCCCCTCTACATTTTCATTGCTCTTCTTTATACAAAATTAGTTTTCCTTAACTTTTGGAGGGAGGTGGGATTCAGGGTAGCTTCTTAAATGTCAGAGCTCCCTCTTCTGTTGTTTTTGCATAGTGCTAAAAATTATGGCAACTTGTTTCTGAGATTTCTTGGCTCTATTCACCTACTTTTTATCTGGACATTCTCTTTCCTTACTGAGGTAGGCTGAATTACATCTCCCTGAAAGAAACCCACATCCTAATCCCTGAAACCTGTGAATGTTACCATAAAAGGACTTTGCAGATGTAATTAAAGATTTGAGGTAAAGAGATTATCATGAATTATCCAGGTAGCCCCCAACTGCAATAGAAAGTGTCTTTGTACAAGGGAGGCAAGAGGAGATCGCATAAATAGAAAAGGGGAAAGAAATGTGACTATGTAGGCAGATATTGGAGTGATGGGGCAACAAGCCAAGGAATGCCAGCAACCATAGAAACTAGAAAAAGCAAGGGATGAATTCTCCCTTAGAGCTCCCAGGGAGCATGATCCTGCCAGCACCTTGATCTTGGCCCAGCAATACTGATTTGGAACTTCTGACCTCCAGAACTGTGAAAGAATAAATATCTGTTGTTTTAAGCCACCCAGTCTGTGGTAATTTGTCCTAGCTGTGATAGGAAACAGAGTTTGGTAGTGGAAGAACAGTGTTACTATTAGAAATATCTAAAAATGTGAAAGTGACTTCAGAATCAGGTAATAGGTAACTCTCCCAGGTAGAGGCTGGGAGAATGTTAAGGAACAGGAGAGAAAAAAGTCTAGATTGCCTTAAAACAGATTGTTGGTACAAATGCAAATGCTGAAGGTGCTGCTGGTGAGGGCTCAGAAGAAGTGAGGAACATGGTAGAAAAGCCTATATTGTTTTAGAGAATATATATTACATATATATTCAACAAAATGGCACAAATATGAGCATTAAAGTGCTACTCATGGGATCCCTGGGTGGCGCAGCGGTTTGGCGCCTGCCTTTGGCCCAGGGTGCGATCCTGGAGACCCGGGATCGAATCCCACGTCGGGCTCCCGGTGCATGGAGCCTGCTTCTCCCTCTGCCTGTGTCTCTGCCTCTCTCTCTCTCTGTGACTATCATAAATAAATAAAAGTTAAAAAAAAATTAAAAAAAAATAAAGTGCTACTCATGATGGCTCAGAAGGAAATGTGGAACATATTATTGGAAACTGTAGGAAAAGTGATCCTTTTTATCTTTTAACAGGGAACATGGCTTAATTGTGTCATATAGTGGTATGGAAAGCAGAATTTATAAGCAATGAACTTGGATATTTAGCTGAGGAGATTTTTTCCCCTCAGTTTGTATTTAAATTCCAGCTAGTTAACATACAGTGCAATACTAGTTTCGGGTATAGAATTCAGTGATTTGTCACTTACACACACTATCCAGGGCCCATCACAACATATGCCCCCCCTTAATCCCCATCACCTATTTCACCCATCCATCCTACCCACCTCCCCTCTGGTAACCATCAGCTCCCCCCATGTTTATTTGTTTCTTAAATTCTACATGTGAGTGAAATCATATGTGGGGTACTTGGGTGGCTCAGTCGGTTGAGTGTCTGCCTTTGGCTCAGGTCATGATCTCAGGGTCCTGGGATCAAGCCCCATATCCAGCTCCCTGCTGGGCAGGGAGTTTGCTTCTCTCTCTCCCTCTGACCCTCCCTCCCATCGCTCATGCTTGCTCTTTCTCTCTCTCACTGTCTCTCAAATACATAAAATCTTTTTTTAAAAAACCACCAACAAAAAAGAAATCATATGGTATTTGTCTTTCTCTGATTGACTTATTTTGCTTAGCATAATACTCTCTAACTCTACCCACATCATTGCAAATGGCAAGATTTCATTCCTTTTATGGCTGAGTGACATTTCATTGTATATGTATACAGCACATCTTCTTTATCCATTCATCAGTCAGTGAACATTTGGGCTCTTTCCATAATTTGGCTATTATTGATAGTGCTGCCATAATCATTGGGGTGCATGTATCCCTTCGAATTAGTATTTTTATATTCTGTAAGTAAATACCTAGTAGTGCAATTGCTGGATCATAGAGTATATCTATTTTTAATTTTTTGAGGAAACTGCATCGTGTTTCCACAGTGGCTGCACCAGTTTGTGTTCCGACCAGCAGTGCACAAGTGTTCCCCTTTCTCCACATCCTCACCAATGCCTGTTGTTTCTCATATTGTTGACTTTAGCCACTCTGACAGGTGTGAGGTGGTATCTCATCATGGTTTTGATTTGTATGTCCCTGATGATGAGTGATAGTGAGCATTTTTTCATGTGTCTATTGGTCATCTGGGTGTCTTCTTTGGGAAAATATCTATTCATGTCTTCTGCTCATCTGTAAAATGGATTATTTGTTCGGGGGTGTTGAGTTTTATTAGCTGAGGAAATTTTTAAGCAAAGTGTTGAAGGTGCAGCCTGGTTTCTCCTTGCTGCTTATAGTAAAAAGTGAGAGGAAAGGGGAAAACTGAAGGAAGAACTGCTGAGCAAAAAGGAACCAGCACTTGATGACCTGAGAAATTTTCAGCCTATCCATATTGCAGAAGGTATGAGAATTAGGAGGTTCCAAAACGCATGTTCTGGAGATGGTGCCAAGAGTGTGGCTAGATAATCTTTTGCTAGTACCAACGTGATTAAGCATGTGACTTATAGATCCCCTCAACCTTTACAGCAGAAGCCAGGAGTAGAAATGGAGTTAATGAGGAAAAACCTGTGGAGGTTCCTATTCTCTGATGGCATGAATCCCTGTGACATACAGAGGAGACCTGCAAGATTTCTGAGAATGTTACACCATCAGAAACACCGCAAGTGAGGACTGAAAGACACAAAGACAGGATGAGATGGAGAAAGGCTGTCAACTCCTAAAACAAGAAACAGGGTTCCAAAACCACTCAGTTTTTAAGAAAAAGCATGAATGAGTGAGGTTTTATGCCAATAGGGTTGGTCCTCAAGCTATGAAGGATATTCTCAGGCCTTAAAGTCTAATGAAATCTGTCCTGCTGGGTTGCAAAATGGCTCAGTGACAAAGGCTTTCTATTTCCCTTCTATTCTCTCTCTTTTTTTTAAAAAAAATATTTTATTAACGGGATGCCTGGGTGGCTCAGTGGTTGAGTGTCTGCCTTTGGCTCAGAGCATGATCCTAGGGTCCCGGGATGGAGTCCCATATCGGGATCCTTGCATGGAGCCTGCTTCTTTTTTTTTTTAATTTTTATTTATTTATGATAGTCACAGAGAGAGAAAGAGAGAGAGGCAGAGACATAGGCAGAGGGAGAAGCAGGCTCCATGCACCGGGAGCCCGATGTGGGATTCGATCCCAGGTCTCCAGGATCGCGCCCTGGGCCAAAGGCAGGCGCCAAACTGCTGCGCCACCTAGGGATCCCCGGAGCCTGCTTCTCCCTCTGCCTGTGTCTCTGCCTCTCTCTCTCTCTCTCTCTCGAATAAATAAATAAATAACATCTTTAAAAAATATAAAATATCCACATATCAAACCCAGATATGTCTCAAGAAAAAAAGGGCATCTGAGTGGCTCAGTTGGTTAAACATCCAACTCTTGATTTTGGCTCAGGTCATTATCTCAGGGTCCTGAGATGGAACCCCACCTCTGGGACCCATGCCCAGGATGGAGCCGACTTAAGATTTTCTCTCTCCCTCTCCCCCTGCCCCTCCACCCCCCACCTTGCTCCCCCCTTGCACATGTGCTCTCTCTATATATATAAAAAGAAAAAAAATACACCATAATCATTAAGATGATTCTAGAAATGCTAGTGTGGTTTAATATTTATAAGTCAATCAACAGAATTCATTACAACAATACTTTAGAAAAGCTACATAATGCTATTGATATTTTAAAAGTATATGATATAATTCAGTAACCATTATATTAATAACAAAAATTCAAAAGAGCAATAGAAGGAAACTGCTTAAAATTGACAAAACCACTTTCCAAAAATTGCCAGAAAACTTTATACTAAATGGTAAAATGTATAAATCATTTCCATTAAAACTGGCAACAAGATAGGGATGCTAACACATGTATTGTTCAACATTGTTTTGAAGGCTGTATTTCAGCACTATCCAATACAACTTCCCAGAAATGTTTATATTTAGTGCTGTCCAATACAGTAGCCAGTGGCTAGCCATATGCAGCTATTGAACATTTGAAATGTAGCTAGATAAGAAACTGAATTTTAATTTATTTGGCTTAAATAAATTGAAATCTTTTTTAGGCTTTTTAAGTTTTTGTTTTAATTTCAGTGAGTTAACACACAGTGTTATATTAGTTTCAGGTGTACAATATAGTGATTCCACAATTCCATACGTTGCCCAGTGCTCATCACAAGTACCCTCCTTAATCCCCATCACCTATTTCACCTATCACCCCAGATACCTCCCCTTTGGTACCTACCCTTCAGTTTCTTCTCTATAATTAAGAGTCTGTTTCTTTTTTTTTAAGAGTCTGTTTCTTAATAAATTTAAATTTAAATAGCCACATGAGCTTAGTGGTTACTGTACTGAACAGCTAATACAATACAAAGAATCACACCAAATATTAGAAAAATGAGAGAATATTATCTATTTCTGATATGTTGTACAATTAGAAAACTTGAGAGACTATACTAAGAAGCTAACCGAATTGGTAGGTGGTTTTGATAAGGGGCTGGATACAAGATAAAATTATAAAAGTAGGCATTTTCTTTTAATTTTAATTTTTTTTTATTTTATTTATGATAGGCACACAGTGAGAGAGAGAGAGGTAGAGACACAGGCAGAGGGAGAAGCAGGCTCCATGCACCGGGAGCCCAATGTGGGATTCGATCCCGGGTCTCCAGGATCGCGCCCTGGGCCAAAGGCAGGCGCCAAACCACTGCGCCACCCAGGGATCCCGGCATTTTCTTACTATACTAACAGTAAACAGATAAGATTAGCAAACAAGCCTTAACAATGTCAACAAAAATATTGTGACTAACAAATTTAACCAAAAAAGATGATAGACTTAAAAGTCTACAAAATGTCATTGCAGCATATGAGACATAATCAAATAGAGACACATGAAATCCCTAGATACAAAGGCTTATTGTAACAAAAAACATTAACTCTTCCCAAACTATTATTTTAGGGTAATACAGTTCCAAACAGAATCTCAATAGTTTTGTTTTGTTGGGGTTGTTGGAAGGGGGGTAGCATTCATTTTGAAACTTCATTTTAAACTTCAGGGAGTTCTTAGAAAAATTAATTTGCCAGAACAAAACTCCTTTGAAATCAGATTACAGAGACACAATCAAGAGTTCAGGTCAAGCAAAACATATTTGTGACCTTATATAACAAGAATGATTTTTAATTCAGTGGATACAGGGCAGTGTGTTCCATAAAGAGTGCCAGCTGATATTGTTGAATTTTACCTAAGCCTTGTGATCCAGATAAACAGTGAAGGTTCAGAAATCCCCTTACTCTTTTCATGTTCTGGAAACCCTGCTTCCTGCAAAGAACTCCCCTCCCCTACAAGACTTAAACAGGACTCATGAAAAAAAAAACAAAAAACAAAAACAAAAACAGGACTCATGGATGCTCCTGTTGTTTACCTATGACAAGGACAGACACAGGCTTTCCAAATTCCCATTCCTTGCCTCATGAACACTGATTTAATCAGAACAAAAATGCTTGTTTAGCCAAATTTCAGTGGAGCTTCTCTTTTCCCTACAGGCTCCTGAACCCGGCTTGTACCCAAGCCTGAGAAAACACAAAAAACTGTGAAGGTGCCCTCTCTTCTTAGCTTCTTCTGGGAGGGAATCCATTGATCACAGTGGGCACTTTCCCTATCGGATCCCACTGGCCATTCTGCTGCTTATGTAGCTTCTCCTCCACAGATTCTGCTTATCTCACCTTGCTTCCTCCTTACTCAGTCTCTAAAAGAGAAGCCCTTTTCTGTTTGGTTTTTGAGATAATTGCAGATTTCTGAAATGGAAGCTTTCTATTTCTATTTGATACAGCAAAAACTGAGCTTGACCTTGACTTCATTCCATGTGCCACAGTAAATTCCAACTAGATTAAAGGTTTAAGTAGAAAAAAAATCAAAGCAATAAAAATTAAATAAATGTTAAGACTCTTTAGGCTTACCTGGAATGGGGGAGGAGGACCATGCAAGACAGGAAATACAGAAGCCAGGAAAGAAAGTTTAGACATTTCTGACGAGAGAATATCTTTCTAATTACATATTGAAGAACACCTATAAAATGCCAAGGAGAAAAAGGGGGTGGGGATACTGCAACGCAACTCACAGAAGGTTGATATCCCTAATGCACAAAGAGCTTCTACAAATCAGTAAAAGACAAATCACTCCAAAGTAAATTGGACAAAAGATATGAAAATTTGCAGAAGAGAAAATCTAAGTGGTCAACAAACAGAAAAAGATCCTGTGTTCCAGTAGTCAGTAAAATGCAAATGAAAGCAATTAAATACTACTGGCCCTCACACTGGCAAACGTGAAGGACAACACCAACATCCAGATTTGCCTCAATGAACTCATATTTTGTTGGCGGGAGTAGGCATGTTACAATCTTTTGGGGAAGTGATTTGGCTGTATCTATTTGACAACAAAATACCCTTACCTGAATTTAATAATAAACTTCAAAACAGAAGCAAAAATTGACTAGCACAATGAAACCCTGACCTGACAATATAGTGGGAGAATCTCTCTCCTCCATCAGGAACTCATGGGGCAAGCAGAAGAAAATCATCAGGAAGGAAATACATTTCTAAAGGCCCAACTAACAAGTTTGAGCCAACAAACATACATGCTAAACCCAACAACTGGAAAATGCAATCTTTTTAATCAAGAGATGAAACACGTTTGAAAACTGGGCCCATGCTTCATCCTTAAGGCAAGTTTCAACGCATTTCAAAGACTCAACATCATTCTGACAATATTCCCAGAGCACGATGCAATTAAGGTGAGAAATCACTAGCATCAGATTAATTTTGTGTTTGTTTGGGAAAATGAAAAATGGTGTCCAGAACTGTAAAATTTTTCTGTACTCCCTCTAAATTCCTTCTGGGAGTCATTAATTCCAAGAGGAATATGTGACATACTGAGATGAGTCAAAACACAAACCGTTCCTTGGGGGCAGCATTCCAACACCTGTGAACCAAAGCGCCCCCCCCCCCCCCCGCTTTGGTTCCCTTTCCCTATAAAACTCCTCTCCCGAAAATGAGTGGGAAATATCAGAGAGGGAGACAGAACATGAGAGACTCCTAACTCTGGGAAACAAACAAGGGGTAGTGGAAGGGGAGGTGGGGGGGTGTGGAGGTGACGGGCACTGAGCGGGGCACTTGACGGGATGAGCACTGGGTGTTATGCTATATGTTGGCAAATTGAATATATATATATATATATATATATATATATATATATATATATATATATATATATATATATACATACATAAAACTCCTCTCCCTTATAGAGCACTTCGTGCTCTAGGAAACTCTGGGCTGGGCCTTTCTCCCTGTCGCAGCAGCCTGAATAAAGTACCCATTCCTTTGTCCAGTGAGTCTTGGAGAAGTTTTGCCAAGTTGGACAACGGACTTCTAAAACATTAATGGGGCAAAAGGGGAAAAAGTGACAAATTAGCACTTGAAGCCAAACACTAATGAAAATCAATCAAAACCTGGATCTCTGGAACTTTAGCCTTAATGCTTTTAGAAGGAAACCAGGAAGGCGGACTACTGGATTTTTTAAAAATTGGGTGAAGTGCCCCTCCACTGACATCACAGGTCCCCCAACGAGTCGCTCCACAGATACTTGATCCCTGGCGCTAAATCACCTCAGCGCCCCGCGCCCCGAGTGGTTAAACTCTCGCTGCGGGCGACTTCCGCTTCCTGGCCTAAATCTGACACGTACTATTCCTCCCCCCCGCCCCCCCCCGCCCCGCGGCAACCACCCAGGGCCAGTGACAGTCGAGGAGCCCGGCGATGCCCTCGGCCGACACGGGGACAGAGGCGCCGGCAGGTGGGCACGTCGCGGCTCCTCGAGCCCCGCCGCCGCCGCCGCGAGCCACCCGCGCCTGTCAGAAGCCGCTCCCTTTCCTCTAGAAGGAGGCTGGGGAGGGAGCGGGGCGGGCCAGTCTCCGGGCCCGCCGCTTGCAGGAGACTTCTCAGCCGGGACCGGAGCGGCGGGACTCGGAGGGGGAGCCTAGCGGCGCGTGAGGAAGCCGCGGCCCCCTGGGGATGCGGCCCGAGGGCGGGGCCCCTGAGCGCCGGGAAGGGCGGGCGCCGCGGAGAATGAGCCCCGCGCGGGAGAAGTGCCGACGGCACAGCCCGCGCTCCTGCCGGCTCTGCTCCCGGGAAATGCCGCAGGGGCAGCGTGCGCGGGTCCCGGCCGAAATGCCCACCCTTCCAAGATGGCGGCTCCCGTAGAGACACTCCCGAGGGGACAGCCATGTTAGTTGCCTGACAAAGTCACCAAAGAACATTTGAAAGCCCGCCTCTCCTCCGCCACGCACACGCGCCAACCCCGCGCGAATGCACCCTGTGGGACTGCGGGCGGCCGGCAGACACTGAGCATGTGCGCGGTGAGGTCCAGACACGGAAGAGTCCCTCCCACGTAGTTTCAACACTTAGGGTTCCTGGACTGAGTTTAACAGGCAGCATAGTTGGGCCAGTAAAGCACTGACATGATTCTAGGGGTGTGATGACATGGATTTCGCACTCAATGATGGTACCTTGTAGGGTGAGTGATGAGGCTTCTCAGAGATCCCCAAGTAGGAGGAGCGTGCAGTGAGTGGCAGGGTTGTGGGGTGAGTGATGGGGGGGGGAATAAAATGGGTAGTCTGTGCGATGAGTGAGGTTCTAGGGGTTCTCTAGGGTGAGCAATGAGGAGTCTATGGGGAGAGCGGTGAGGATTCTCAGAGGTCGTTGATGGGGTCTGCGCGGTAAGTGATTGGACCTGTGGGATAAATGATGACCGTCTGTGAGCTGAATCATAGAGGGTTAGTGGGGTAAGTGATAGGGGGCCTGCAAGATAAATGATTGGAGTTCAGCGAGTGAATGGTGAGGGTGTTTAGGGAGTAATGGGTGGGCTGTGGAGTGAATGGTGGAGAGTTTGTGGGGTGAGTATTGAAGAATCAATGAACGAACCGTGGGGTGAGTATTGCACGGTCTATGACGTGTGTGATGGGGTTTATTGAGTGGATGGTCAAGATTTCTGTGGTGTCAGTTTTGCATTTATTGGAAACTAGCGATGGAGGGGCCAGTGGAATCAGACATGCGGCCTCACGGAGTCAGTGATGGGTGGTCTTAAACTGAGATGGGATTGTTTCAAAACCCTACTTTGACTTTGTTGGGCTTCCCGTATCTTTGTTTTCTGCGTCATTAATTTCTCCCCTTGATTTCATTATTTCTCTTCTTTGGGTTATTCTTATTTTCAAATTGCTAAGTTGAATACTTTTCTCATTAATATTCAATCATTTTTCTTTTATAAGCATTAAGTTCCTGAATGTTTCTCTGAGAACACTTTAGCTCCATGTAACAAATTTTGATATGTAACATGTTTTCTAATTTCTGCTGTGGTTTTTCTCTCTGACTCCATAGTTGTTTAGATATGAGATTCTGATTTCCCAAAAAGTTGACATTTTTATTACTGATTTCTAAACTACACTCAGAGACTGTCATCTGAGTGATTATTAGGTGCAGAAATGGATGTTCCTTAAAGTGGATGGTATGTATTTGAACTTTAAATTATTTTCCGGAAAAAAAAATAATTTTCCGAAACTTTTGTAAAATTGGTATTCCCCACCAGCACCATATAAAAGGGCTCACTCTGGGGTGCCTGGGTGGCTCAGTGGGTTCAGCATTTGACTTGGGCTGGGGTGGTGATCTCCGGGTCCTGGGGTCAAATCCCCCACTTAGGCTCCATACTGGTGGGGGAATCTGCTTCTCCCTCTTTCTCCCTCTGCTCCTCTCCCCCGCTTGTGCTCTCACTCTATCTCAAACAAATAAATACAATCTTTAAAGAATAGAAAAAAATAAAAGACTTTAATATCCCCTCCCACACTGAATATTGCTGCTTTTTAAATTTTCGCCATTCTGAGGGACAAACAGAATGATATCTGTTTTTACTTTGGTAAAGTAAATGGTATATAGTATCTTGTTTTACTTTGATGTGCATTTTTCTGGCAACTAGTGGTTGAATATCTTCTCATGTTTTAAAAAGTTTTCATATCCTTTGCTCTTTTTTTTCCTTTAGGTGGTTTGTCTTTCTAATTTGTGAATATAAACCTCTGTCATTTATTGTGATTTTTTCCCTTTATCTCTCTTTATAACTTGAGTTTTGAAAGATGTCTTCACATATAATTAGAGAAAATAATCATCTGATTAGAGATATCTGTCTTTTTCCTTTTAAGGTTCTGAGTATCTTATCTTGCCTAGTGAGTTCTCCCCACTTAGTGCTTAAAGCAATATATACCTTAAATTTAACATTTTTAATGTTTTAATTTTTAAAATTAAATTTCAGTCCACCTGGAATTTACTCTGGTGTGTAGTGTGAGATGAGACTGAAGTGTGTATTTTCCATTTGAATAGAAAATTTGCAAGCATCAATCATTAAATGAACCCACTTTTCTAACTCAACCTAATGCCACTTTTATCATATAGATTTCCAAATGTAAGTTGCTCTATTTCTGAGCTCTATTTTTCCTTCTAATATATGTATATATTGCCTTTCAAAAAAGTGTATTGACTTTTAGAAATACTTTTAATATCAAATAGTGCTAGCCCCTTCACTGTTCTTTTTCTATCTTTCTTTTTTGATTGTTTTCTTTAGTATTCTTTAGCATTAATTCTTTCATATGAATGTTAAAACCATCTTGTTTTGTTTCAAAACAACCATTAAAATAATATATTTTATAGTTTTCTCCTTTTTAAAAAGATGTATTTATTTGAGAGAGAGTGTGTGTGTGCACGCAAGTTGGGGGTGGAGCAGAGGGAGAGAATGTCAAGCAGATCCCCCCCTATTGAACATGGAGCCTGACACAGGGCTCCATCTCACGACTCTTGGGATCATGACTTGAGCTGAAACCAAGAGTCAAGAGGCTTAATGGACTGAGCCACCCAGGTGCCCCTATAGTTTTCTTTTTATAGACCCAGCACCTTTTTTTTTAAAAAAAATGCATACTTCAATATTTTACATTTGTTTTTGTCACCATGGTGAAAAGCATATTTTTTCTATTTCCAAAGGAAAAAAAATCTGTCAATTTTTATTTTCTTTTTTGTATTTTATTTCTTATCCAATGCAATGATTAAATTCTCATGTGAGTTCTAGTTGCTTTTTATGGTCTCTTTGTTTTCCTAGATAGAATATCATATTGCAGGCAATTAACAATGATACTTTCTCTTCCTTCCAAATATTTATTCTGATTACCTCATCTCCTCTTGCATTAACTAGCACTTTTGGAACAATGTTGAATGATACTTGATACAGGGTATCCCTATTTTGTTGCTCATTTGAAAGTGAAAGGTATTCATTCATTCATTCATTCATTCATTCATTCAACAAACATCTACTGAATACCTTCCACTTGCCAAGATACTGGGTTTGAAATGCTGCATGGCCACTTACTAGCTACATGATCTTTTTTTTTATTTTTTATTTATTTTTTTAATTTTATTTATTTATTTATTTATGATAGTCACAGAGAGAGAGAGAGAGAGAGAGAGGCAGAGACACAGGCAGAGGGAGAAGCAGGCTCCATGCACCAGGAGCCGACGTGGGATTCGATCCCGGGTCTCCAGGATCGCGCCCTGGGCCAAAGGCAGGCGCCAAACTGCTGCGCCACCCAGGGATCCCTGATCTTTTTTTTAAAAAAAATAGATTTATTGATATAATTCATCTACCATAAACTACACATTTTTAAAAAAGATTTTATTTATTCATTCATGAGAGACACACAGAGAGAAAGAGAGAGAGAGAGAGAGGCAGAGACACAGGCAGAGGGAGAAGCAGGCTCCATGCAGGGAGCCTGATGCAGGACTCGATCCTGGGACTCCAGGACCACACCCTGGGCTGAAGGGAGGCACTAAACCCCTGAGCCACCCAGGTATCCCCAAACTACACATTTAAAGCTTGCAATTCAATGGTTTTTAGTATATTCATAGAGTTGTTCAGTCACCACCACAGTCTAATTTTAGAACATTCAGAAAGAAATATGGTACTCATTCTTCATTCCCATTCTGTATCCTGCTGCTGCAGGCAACCACTTTGTGTCTCTGTAGATTTAACTATTCTGAGCTTTTCAGATAAATGGAATCATACTATATGTGGTCTTTTGTAACTCTCTTCTCTCACTTACCATAATGTTTTCGAGATTCATCCATGCTATGGCATGTATCAGTACTTCCTTCCTTTTTTATTACTGAATAATATTCCTTTGTAAGGATATACCACATTTTATTTTCCCATTCATCAGTTGATGGACATTCGGATTGTTTACACTTTTAAATACTATGAATAATGCTATGAATATTTGTGTCCACATTTTTGTGTGGACATAAATTTTCATTTCTCTTGGGAGTGGAATTGCTAGATCATATGGTACCCCTATGTTTAACACTTTGAAGAACTGTCACACTGTTTTTCGAAATGGCTGTGCCATTTTATATCCCACCAGGAATGTATGAAGGTTCCCCACCAACACTTGTTACTGTCTTTTTTTTTTATTCTAGCCATCCTAGTGGGTATGAAGTGGTATCTCATTGTAGTTTTGATTTCTGTTTCTCTAATGATTACTGATATTGAATATCTTTTAATGTGTGCAATGGACTGAATGTAGTCTTTTCCAAATTCATATGTTTACATAACTCCCAATGTGATGGTATTAGGGGTGAGGTCTTTGGGAGATGATTAGGTCACAAGGGTGGAGGTCTCATGCAGGGGGTTAGTACCCTTATAAAAGAGACCCCAGAGAGCCCCCTTCCCCTTTACACCCTGTGAGAACACAGTAAGAAGATGGCTGTCTATGAAACAAGAAGAAGGTTGTCACCAGACACCAAATCTGCTGGTGCTTTGATCTTGGACTTCCCAGCCTCAAGCACTGTGAGAAAAAAATGTTTGTTATTTAAGCCACCCAGTACATGGTAGTTTGTTATAGCAGCCTGAGGTCACTGACAATGTCCTTATTAGCCATTTGTGTATCTTCTTTGGAGGAATATTAATTCAAATCCTTTGCTTATTGTTCATTGAGTGATTTGATTTTTTTATTATTGAGTTGTAAGTGCTCTTTATATGTTCTGGATACAAGTCCCTTTTCAGATATGTGATTTGCATTTATTTTCTCCCATTTTGTGGTTATCTTTTCACTTTCTTGGTGGTTGACTTTGTGGCACAAAAGTTTTTAATTTTGATGAGGTTGAATTTATCCATTTTTTTTCTTTTTTGCTTGTGCTTTTGATATCATTGACTTTCCCCCCCCCAGAGAATTATATTGGAATGCTTATCTAAAACCAATTGACTGTAGGGCTGCCTGGGTGGCTCAGTCAGTTAAGCATCAGACTCTTCATCTCAGCACTCAACTCGGAGTCTGCTTCTTTCCCTCTCCCTTGGCCCCTCCCCTGCTTGTGCTCTCTTTCATATATATAAAATAAATCTTTAAAAAATAATAAAATAAAATAAATTTACTGTAAATGTACAAGTTTATTTCTGAACTCTCAATTCTATTTTATTCATCTGTATGTGTACCCTTCTGCCAGTACCACACTGTATTGATTTGTGTAGCTTTGTAGTAAGTTTTGAAATAGGGAAATGTGTCCTCCAACATGTTCTTACTCAATGTTTTGGAAATTCAGGGTCCTTTGCATTTCCATATATTTTTAAGATCAGCTTGTTACCCTCTGTAAAAATGCCAGCTTAGATTTTGATAGGGGTTGTGTTGTGTCTGAACATCATTTTGGGGATTATTACTACCCTAATGGTATTAAGTCCTCTGATCTGGATATGTTTTTAGCATAATGTTCTCTGGTAGGTTTTTTGGTAGTCATTGTAATATTTTTATATTGCTCTTTTAATTTGTGTTTTTATTAGGAATGGCTCCTGAATTGTGTCAGATGCTTTTTGATATTAATGGTCTTATGGTGTTGTACTCTTTAATTGGTTGCAGTAATGAATTATATATAATGTGGCCCCAACTTTGCTTTCCTTGGATAATTTAGTTTGATCAAGGGGAATTTTTCTTATGAGACATGGTTCGATTTGAGTTAGTAATATTTTATTTAAAAGTTTTGCCAGGGGGCATCTGTGTGTCTCAGTTGATTAAGTGTCTGACTCATGATCTCAGCTCATGTCTTGATGTCATGGTTGTGAGTTCAAGCCCCACATTGAGCTCCATGCTGGGTGTGGAGCCTACTTTAAAAAATTAGAAGTTTTACCATTATAAGAAAACTGCTTAGGGGCGCCTGGGTGGCTCAGTCAGTTAAGCATCAGTCTTCAGCTCAGGATATGATCTTGGGGTCCTGGAATCGAGCCCCACATTGGGTTCCCCACTTGGTGGGGAGTCTACTTCTCCCTCTGCCCCTCCCCTCCCTGCTCGTGCTCTCTCTCTCTCAAATAAATAAATAAAATCTTTTTTAAAAAGTACTTGTAGTTTTCTTGTTTTTATACTATATTTAACATATGTTGCTATTAAAATTATGCCAGTTTTTAACAGGAATTCAGGCGATTTCTATCTTTTTATATGTTAAAATGGCATGGAGACATGTTATATCTTTAAAGTTCAGCCATTTTCTTTGTCCATTCATGCATGTGTGAACACTTGGGTTGCTTCCATCTCTTGGCTAGTATAAATAATGCTGTAGTAAACATAGGCGTGCATATATCTTTTCTAATTAGTGTTTTCATTTTATCTGGGTCAACAACTAGTAATGGAATTACCAGATCATATGGTATTTCTATTTTTTTCATTTTTGGAGTAATATCCATACTGTTTCCACAGTGGCTATACCAATTTACATTCAGAACTGGTCTTTTAAAATGGTAAATTGCAGGGGTGCCTGAGTGGCTCAGTGGGATGAGCATCTGACTTCAGTTTTCAGGTCATGATCTCAGGGTCCTGGGATCAAGCCCCACATTGGGCTTCCTGCTCAGCAGAGAGTCTGCTTCTCTCTACCCCTCTACCCCCCACCCACTTATGTGCTTACTCTCTCACTCTCTCTCTCAAAGAAAGAAAGAAAGAAAGAAAGAAAAAGAAAGAAAGAAAGAAAATCTTTAAAATGGTAAATTGTAATTACTTTCTTTGATTACTGGTCTTAACAGATCTCTACTTTGGGAGATTAATTTTGGTTTATGTTTTCTGGGGATTTTATATTCTGCATGTAATGCTTAGTTAAATTATTTTGTTTACTCCCACCTTACTCTTCTTTGTTAAGACTGCTTTAGTTATTCTAGGGGCTGTGCATTTCCATGTAAACTCGAGAATATGCTTGTCTATGGGTGTTGAACATATTCTCATGTACTTTTTTGCCCTCTGTATATCCTCTTTGGTGAAATGTCTCTTCATGTCCTTTGCCCATTTTCTAATTGGATTGTTTGTTTCTTGGATGTTGATTTTTGAGAGTTCTTTATATGTTATCATTATGAGCCTTTGTCAGATACTTTCGCACAGCCTGTAGCTTTTCATTTCATTCTCCTAACAGCATCTTTTGCAGAGCTACAGTTTTTAATCTGTTGAAGTCAAATATCTGTATATTTTTCTTTTATTGCTCATGTTTTTGGTGTCCTATCTCAGAACTTTTACTAAGCCCTAGGTCCTGATGATTTTCTCCTGTTGTAGTCTTCTAACAGTTTCATAGTTTTACATTTGAATCTATGATCCATTTTGGTTAATTTTTTAAAGATTTTATTTATTTATTAGAGAAAGCACAAGCAGAAGGAGCAGCAGAGGGAGAAGGAGAAGCAGGCTTCCCGTTGAGTGGGGAGCCCAATGTGGGGCTTGATCCCAGGACCCTGGGATCATGACCTGAGCTGAAGGCAGACCCTTAACTGACTGAGCCACCCAGGCACCCCTCCGGTTAATTTTTTGTGAAGTGTGACATTTAGATTGAAATTTATTTTGTTTTTTCCTTATGAATGATCCAATTACTCTAGCACCATTTGTTGAAAAGACTTTCTTTCATCCATTGAATTGTTTTTGCACCTTTGTAAAAAAAATTAGTTGGCTGTATTTGTGTGGGGCTATTTCTGGGCCCTCTCTTCTCTTTCATTGATCTATGTTTCTGTCTTTTCATTGGTACCACATTGTCTTGATTCCTGTAATTAAATAAAAAGCCTTGAAGTCAGGTAAATTGATTTCTCCCATTTTATTCTTTGTCAGAATTGTTTTAGCTATTGTAGATCCTTTGTCCTTCCACATAAATTTAATTTTGCCTGTATTTACAAAAAATTCTTACTGAGATTTTAATAGGAATTATATTAAGCCTATATATTGACTTGTGAAGAATTGATATTTTTACTGCAGTGAGGCTACCCAACCATAAATACAGTATCTCCATTTATTTAGATGTTTTTTACTTCTTTTATCAACATTCTCTAGTTTTCCACATGTAACCCCTATACATGTTTTGTTACATTTACACCTAAATATTTTACTTTCTGAGTGATGTAAAGTATTGTGCATTTGTTTCATCATGTTCATTTGTAGTAAATAAAAATACTGATTTTTACATGTTATTCTTGTGTCCCATAACCTTGCTGAAGTCACTTATTACTTCTAGAGGTTTTTGTGTAGGGTCCTAGAGATTTTCTATCTGGGCCATCATGTTATCTGCAAATAGGATCCGTTTTTATTTCTTCCTTTTCAATCTCTATGCCTTTTGTTCTTTATTCTTGCCTTATTGCACTGGCTAAAATTTTCATTACTATATTGAATAAGAGTAGTGATAGTTGACATTCTTGTATAGTTCCTGATATTAAGGGGCAAACATTCAGTCTCTCATTATTAAGTATGATGTTAGTTATAGTTTTGTAGTTTTTTTAGATTTTATTTATTTATTTATTTATTTATTTATTTATTTATTTATTTATTTATTTATTTGAGAGAGAGAAAGAGATAGCAAGGGAGAGCACAAGCAGGGGGAAGAGGGAAAAGCAGGCTCCCCACTGAGCAGTGAGCCGACATGGGGCTCAATTCCAGGACCCTGGGACCTTGACCTAGTTAGCCACCCAGGCACCCTAATGCTAGTTATAGTTTTTTTTAATTTTTTGTAGATCTTATTTTTATCAAGTTGACACATTTAACCTTTATTTCAGGTTTTCTAAGAGGTTTTTTTTTTTAAATGATGAATGGCTGTTGGATTTTGTGAAAACATGTTTCTGCCTCAATTAATATGATCATGTGATTTTTTTTTCTTCTGTGGCTTGTTAATATGGTAGATTGCATTGACTGATTTTCAAATATTGAACTAGTCTTGCATTCCTGGAATAAGCCCCACTTGGTTATGGTATATAATTCCCTTTGTGGACCACCTGGGTGTCTCAGTGGCTGAGTGTCTGCCTTTGGCTCAGGTGGTGATCCTGGGGTCCTGGGATCAAGTGTCACATCGGGCTCCCTGCGGGGAGCCTGCTTCTCCACCTGCCTATGTCTCTGCCTCTCTCTCTGTGTCTGTCATGAATAAATAAATAAAACCTTTTTTTAAAATTTCCTTTGGGGGATCCCTGGGTGGCTCAGCAGTTTGGCGCCTGCCTTTGGCCCAGAGCGCGATCCTGGAGTCCCGGGATCGAGTCCCGCGTCAGGCTCCCTGTATGGAGCCTGCTTCTCCCTCCTCCTCTGCCTCTCTCTCTCTCATAAATAAATAAATATTAAAAATAAATAAAAATAAAAATTTCCTTTGTATATTGCTAAATTATATTTGTAATAATTTGTTAAGAATTTTTTGCATCTATGCTCATGAAGAATATTGGTCTGTAGGGTTTTTTATACTTTTTTGGTTAAGAAATGGAATAGTTCATCAAAAAACATCCTTTTTTAAAAGATTTTATTTTACTCTGAGAGACAGAGAGAGGGAGGCAGAGGGAGAAGCAGGCTCCCAGGGAGAAGCAGGCTCCTTGCTCTGCAGGGAGCCTGATGCAGGACTCACAGGACCCTTGGCATCATGATCTGAGCCAAAGGCAGACAACCAACTGAGCCACTTAGGCATCCCCATCAAGAAACACCCTATTTTCAAATGCAGGTGATGACAAAATGTGCAAAATTTACTATGCAAACCATGTATAATTCAGTGGGAAAACATTAGCACATCAAGAATGACTTTTGTACTCTACTTTTGGTATCAGGCTTTAGGAAATGAGTTAGCACCAATTCCCTCTTCTATTTACTGGAAGAGATAGTGTGGGATTGGTGTTAATTCTTCTTGAAAATTTGGTGGAAGTCTCCAGTGAAACCATTTGGCTTAGAGATTTATATTTCAAGAGTTGTTCTTTAGGGGCACCTGGGTGGCTCAGGTGGTTAAGCATCTGCCTTTGGGTTGGGTCATGATCTTGGGGTGCGGGGATCAAGCCCCACATTGGGTTCCCTGCTCAACAAGGAGTCTGCTTCTCCATCTCCCTCTGCCCTTCCCCTCTGCTCGTGCTCTCTCTGGCTCTCTCTCTCAAATAAATAAAATCTTTTTTTAAAAAAAGAGTTATTTTTCAAATTGCAAATTTGATTTCCATAATAGTTGTGAGGCTATTCAGATGAACTATTTGATATTAGAAGAGTTGTGATAGTTTGTACCTTTTGAGGAATTGGTCCATTTCATCAAAGTTGTCAAATTTATTATTGTATTCCATTATTATTCTTTTGATATCTGCAGAGTCTGTAGTGATAGCCCCTGTTTCATTCCCAATATTAATCATTTGTATCTCTAATTTTTTTCTTTGTCAATATTACTAGAGGCTTGTTTATTTTATTTTTTTTGGAAAACCAGCCCTTTGGTTTATTGTATTTTTCTGTTGTTTTCAATTCCATTGATTTTTGCTCCTACTCTTCTTATTTCCTTTATTCCACAGGTTTTGGGTTTGTTTGTTTGTTTGTTTATTTATTTATTTATTTAGGTTTTGGGTTTATTATGTTCTTCTAATTTCTTTTTTTTTAAGATTTTATTTTTTTAAGATTTTATTTATTTATGAGAGAGAGAGAGAGAGAGAGAGAGAGAGACAGGCAGAGGGAGAAGCAAGCTCCACACAGGGAGCCCAACATGGGACTTGATCCCGGGTCTCCAGGATCAGGCCTTGGGCTGAAGGCAGCGCTAAACCACTGAGCACCCGGGCTGCCCAAAATTTTATTTTTAAGTAATCTCTACACCCAACATGGGGCTCAAACTTACAACCCCGAGATCAAGAGTTGCATGCTCCACCAACTGAGCCAGCCAGACCCCCCCTTCTTTTCTAATTTCTTGAGATGAGAGTTTTGATTATTGACTTAAGGATTTTTCTCTTTTCACATGTAAACATTTAGTGCCATAAATTTTCCTTATAGCAGCACTGCTTTAGTTTATGGAGCAGAGTATTGTGCACTGGTTATCAAATCCCAGGGGAGGACTCCAAACACTTCTGCCCACTGCATCTTGGTATCAAAGTCACCAAGGAAAACACAACACAGTGAAACACTGAATGGAACAATGCTTTACTTGAATAGAGAAGAGACAGAGCAAGATCAGCATCCATAGTGCATCCTTTCCTTATAGCTAGCCAAATGGCAAGTAAGCATAGGAAAAGATCCTTCACTCCATTAGTTAGCAAGGAAATATAAATTAAACTGAACTAAGATACTACTCACAACCCTCTCATTGCAGTGGAAGGACTCCCCCACCCCCCACTATGCAGACTGAAATACTGAAAGCTAGGGGCATGCCTAAGGGCCATTGATGTATAAACTTTGGCAGAAAAAAATGGCACACATTGAGTCTGCAGTAAGGAAAAAATATTCCCACACAAGGCAATAGCCCAACATAGGCTGTGTGGGTTCTTGGTCTCTTGGTAAGTAAGTGTTCCAGGCCCAAAGACCATTCTTATATGGTCAAGGGGTGAGGGTGTATATACCCCTTATTCAGTTTAGTGTATTTTTTAAATTTCCCTTGAGACTTCTTTGACCCATGGGTTTTTTAGAAGTATATTGTTTAGTTTCTAAGTGTTTGGGGATTTTCCTGTTACTTTTTTATTTTGATTACTAGTTTCATCCATTGTGGTCAGAGAACATACTGTGTCTGATTTCAATTCTTTTACATTTGTTGAGGTTTGTTATATGGTCTAGGATATGGCCAAATGATGTATTTTCTGTGGGCACTTTAAAAGAATGTGTATTCTACTACTGTTGGGTGGAATGTTCTGTAAATGTCACTTAGATCCTATTGGTGGAAGGTGTTCATGAATTCTTTTACAACTTTGCTGATTTTCTGTCTAGTTGTGTTATCAGTTGTTGAAGGAAGGGTATTGAAGTCTCCAACTGTAATTGTGATTTTGCCTATTTCTCCTTTCAGTTTTATCAAAATTTTCTTCATATATTTTGCAATTCTATTGCATGATGCATACACATTTAAGATTGCTGTGTCTTTTTGGTGGACTGACCCTTTTATCATTATGTTATGTCCCTGTCAGTACCAGAGTAATTTTCTTTACTCTGAAGTCTACTCTATCCAATATTAATAAATCCACTCCTGCTTCCTTTTAATCAACATTTGCATGATATATTTTTTTCATCCTTTTACTTTTGACCTGCATATATCATTATATTTGAAGCATGTTTCCTGTAGACAGTGTATAGTTGGGTCATGATTTTTGAGATCAAATCTGCTAATTTCTGTCTACAAGTGCTGCATTTATACCATTTACACTTTATGTAATTATTTGTATGTTAATATCTAGATCTGTCATATTTTGTGTTTTCTATTTGTTCTCTCTGTTTTTGTTTCTCTCTTTTTTTGCCCTTCTTTGGGGTATTTGGACATTTTAAAGAATTCCATTTTATCTGGTGTTTTCAGGGGAATCTTACTTTATATAGCTTTTTTTGGATATTCTGTATATCATGTAATATATACACAACTTATCAGAGTCCACTGGTATCATTTTACCACTTCCAAGGAAGTGTGGAAACCCTACCTCATGTCCCTTTATCCTCCCCTATTTATAAATAATTGTCTTAAATACTTCCTTTACATACACTGAGCACCACATTAGGTGGTGTTATAATTTTCACTTCAATGGTCAAACATAATTTAGAAAACTTAGGAGAAGGAGAGCATATTATATTTACCTATATTTTCCCTCTTTCCATGTTCTTTCTTCCTTACTGATATTTTAAGATTTCTTCTTTTATCATTTCCTTTCTGGTTAGAGAACTTCCTATAGCCATTCTTTTATGGTACGTCTGCTGGTAACAAATTCTTAGTTTTCTTTCATCTGAAAATATCTTGACAGCTCTATCCTTCCTAAAGGATATTTTCTATGGGTATAGGATTCTAGGCTAACAATTTTCTTCTCCCCACCTCCCCCTAACAATTCTTTTCTTTCCACACTTGAAAAATGTGCCATTTCCTTCTGGTCCTAGATGGCATCTTCTCCCAATAGAAGGCTGTTTCATTTATGTTGAAAATCTGTGGTTTAGTGTAGCCACCTTCATTAATTATCTTAACTAGATCTTCTAGATAATTTGCTGCAGCTTCCATACCAGCACTTGCGATTTCACCTTATGTTATGGAGACAGCTTCTTTCCTTAAAATTCATGAACCAACCTCCGCTAGCTTCAGACTTTTCTTTTGCAACTTCCTCACCTCTCTCAGCCTTCAGAGGACTGAAGAGAATTAGGGCCTTGATCTGGATTAGGCTTTGGCTTAAGGGAATGTTGTGTCTGGTTATATAGATATGGTTTATGGTGCCAAAACAATTATAATAGTAACATCAAAGATCGCTGACCACAGGTCACCATAATAAGTATAATAATAATGAAAAGGTTTGGAATATTACAAAAATTACCAAATTGTGGCACAGAGACATGAAGTGAACAGATGTTATTGGGAAAATGGCGCTGGTAGACTTACTTGACAATTGCCATAAACCTTCAATTTGTAAGAACTTCAATATCTGGCAAGCACAATAAAATTAGGTATGCCTGTATTTCTTTGCTGAGATTTTCTATTGTCTCATTTGTGTTAAAAATTTTTCATAATTGGCCAATGAAGCATGTTTATGATGGCTGCTCTAAAATCCTTGTCAGATGGGGTGCCTGAGTGACTCAGTCAGTTGGGTGTCAGACTCTTGATTTTGGCTGGGATCATGATCTCAGGGTCATGTGATTGAGCACTGCATCAGGCTCTTCGCTTGATGGGGAGTCTGCTTGGGATTGCCTTTCCCTCTCCCTCTACCCCTCCCCCCTCAAATAAATAAATCTTTTAAAAAGTAATAAAATTATATTTAAAAAGCTAAAATCCTTGTCAGATAATTCCAACATCTGTGTTATTTCTTTTTTTTTTTATTATAAATTAATTTTTATTGGTGTTCAATTTACCAACATACAGAATAACACCCAGTGCTCATCCCGTCAAGTGTACCCCTCAGTGCCCGTCACCCATTCACCCCCACCCCCCGCCCTCCTCCCCCTCCACCACCCCTAGTTCATTTCCCAGAGTTAGAAGTCTTTATGTTCTGTCTCCCTTTCTGATATTTCTCACACATTTCTTCTCCCTTCCCTTATATTCCCTTTCACTATTATTCATATTCCCCAAATGAATGAGAACATACACTGTTGTCCTTCTCCGGTTACTGTGGCCAAGTTCAAAAAGGGTGTTGCCTGAGTTCTCCTCTGGGATTTTGATGGAATCTTGTCTCACATTTAGATCTTTCATCTATTTTGAGTTTATCTTTGTGTATGGTGCAAGAGAGTGGTCCAGTTTCATTCTTCTGCATGTGGATGTCCAATTTTCCCAGCACCATTTATTGAAGAGAGTGTCTTTCTTCCAGTGGATCGTCTTTCCTCCTTTATCGTATATTAGTTGACTATAAAGTTCAGGGTCCACTTCTGGGTTCTCTGTTCTGTTCCATTGATCTATATGTCTGTTTTTGTGCCAGTACCACACTGTCTTGATGAACACAGCTTTGTAGTACAACCTGAAATCTGGCATTGTGATGCCCCCAGACATGGTTTTCTTTTTTAAAATTCCCCTGGCTGTTTGGGGTCTTTTCTGATTCCACACAAATCTTAAAATAATTTGTTCTAAGTCTCTGAAGAAAGTCCATGGTATTTTGATAGGGATTGCATTAAACGTGTAAATTGCCCTGGGTAACATTGACATTTTCACAATATTAATTCTGCCAATCCATAAGCATGGAATATTTTTCCATCTCTTTGTGTCTTCCTCAATTTCTTTCAGAAGTGTTCTATAGTTTTTAGGGTATATTTTGAGAACCATTTGAATGGTAAATGGTTCTCCAACCTTTTATTTTCAGGTTGTAGGTGTCCTTCTGTCTAAAATGAGTCTCTTGTAGACAGCAAATAGATGGGTCCTGCTTTTTTATCCAGTCTGAAACCCTGCGCCTTTTGATGGGGTCATTAAGCCCATTCACGTTCAGAGTTACTATTGACAGATATGAGTTTAGTGTCATCATGATATCTATTTAGTCCTTGTTTTTGTGGATTGTTCCACTGAACTTCTTCTTAAAGGGGAGTTTTAAGAGTCCCCCTTAAAATTTCTTGCAGAGCTGGTTTGGAGGTCACATATTCTTTCAGTTCCTGCCTGTCTTGGAAGCTCTTTATCTCTCCTTCCATTTTGAATGAGAGCCTTGCTGGATAAAGTATTCTTGGTTGCATGTTCTTCTCATTTAGGACCCTGAATATATCCTGCCAGCCCTTTCTGGCCTGCCACGTCTCTGTGGAGAGGTCTGCTGTTACCCTAATATTCCTCCCCATGAAAGTCAGGGACTTCTTGTCTCTTGCTGCTTTAAGGATCTTCTCTTTATCTTTGGAATTTGCAAGCTTCACTATTAGATGTCGAGGTGTTGAACGGTTTTTATTGATTTTAGGGGGGGATCTCTCTATTTCCTGGATCTGAATGCCTGTTTCCCTTCCCAGATTGGGAAAGTTTTCAGCTAGGATTTGTTCAAATACATATTCTGGCCCTCTGTCCCTTTCGGCGCCCTCGGGAACCCCAATTAAACGTAGGTTTTTCTTCCTCAGACTGTCATTTATTTGCCTTAATCTGTCTTCATGGTCCCTTAATTGTTTGTCTCTTTTTTCCTCAGTTTCCCTCTTTGCCATTAACTTGTCTTCTATGTCACTCACTCGTTCTTCCACCTCGTTGACCCTCATCGTTAGGACTTCTAGTTTGGATTGCATCTCATTCAATTGATTTTTAATTTCTGCCTGATTGGATCTAAATTCTGCAGTCATGAAGTCTCGTGAGTCCTTAATGCTTTTTTCTAGAGCCACCAGTAGCTGTATAATAGTGCTTCTGAATTGGCTTTCTGACATTGAAGTGTAATCCAGATTTTGTAACTCTGTGGGAGAGAGGGCTGTTTCTGATTCTTTCTTTTGAGGTGAGGTTTTCCTTCTAGTCATTTTGCTCAGTGCAGAGTGGCCAAAAACAAGTTGTATTGGAACACGGGGGAGTATCACTGGTCCGTCCAGCTGGTCTTCTGGGGGAGGGGCCTGCTGTGCTGATTTTCAGGTGTTAGCACTTGGGGGAGCTGCTCTGCCCCTGCCTGCTGCAGGGCTCAGCGGGGGTTGTTTACCCCGTGGGACCCAGGGAGGAACAGCCGCAGTTGCTATGGCAACTCTGGAAGCCTGGATTCAGCCTCCGCAGGAACTACAGGCTCGGGGCTCTCGGTTCTCCCTCTGCAGGGCCTGGAGGCTCCGGGGCGGGGCCGCTGATGTGCTCAGCTCGGGGCAGGAGCGTCCTTGCTTCCTGGGCCCTCCCGGCCTCTGCCTGTCCGGGGGAGGCTGGATCTTGGGCTGTGTCCCAGCGCCCTGTGCTCCGGGGCCTGCGCTGGTGGATTCGCGCTCCCGCCCTGCAGCTCCCTCCCTGGAGCCGCCGCCCAAGCCCCTCTGAGCTGCTCCGTTCGGTCCCGCCGTGCGCGCTGCAGCCCTTAGGGAGCTCGGAGCACTCTCCTGCGCTCGCAGGTGTCTGTTAGTGTCCCAGGGAGCCCGAGGGCATCCCCGCCCTCCTGGGTCCTGCTCCAACTCCCTGCGAGCCCCTTTCCGCCCGGGAAGGTTGGTGCAGCTCCTGCTCCTCCGGGACGGGACTCTCCTGTCCTGGGGACACTCGCCCCGGCCTCAGCCCGGCTCCTCGCGGGGCCCCTCCCCCTCGGAGGCCTTTTGTTCCTTTATTTCTTTTTCCCCATCTTCCTACCTTGATAGAAGCGCGGACTCTTCTCACTGTAGCATTCCAGCTGGTCTCTCTTTAAATCTCAGGCCGAATTCGTAAATTTTCAGGATTGTTTGAAGGTTATCTAGGTAATTTGGTGGGGACAGGTGATTTGGGGACCCTGCTCTTCCGCCATCTTGCCCCTCCCTCCAACATCTGTGTTATTTCAGTGTTGGGATCTCCTTCATGTCTTTTCCCATTCAAGTTGAGATTTTCCTGGTTCTTGGTATGACATCTAATTTTTCATTATGTTCAGGACATTTGAGTATTACATTAAGAGGCTCTGTAATTTATTTAACTCTTGTGTTTTAATAGGCCTCCCTTGACAGAGCTCCATTTGGTAAAGGGAGATGTCACCTCATTCATTACTGCTAGGTGGAGATGGAAGTCCAAGTTCTTCTGTTTGGGGGGTGTCTTTTTTTTAATGGTGAGGGGAGGAGCTGAGGGAGGAGGAGAGAGAATCTTAAGCAGGCGCCAAACCCATCTTGGAACCTGTCACGGGGCTCGATCTCACAATCCTGAGATCATGACTTGAGCCGAAATCAAGAGTCAGACGTTTAACCAACTGAACTACCCAGGTACCCCAGGATGGGCTCCTTTTTATTGCCTAGTGGGAGTAGGAGTTCATGCTTCCCACTAAGCCTCTATTGATATCACCCTGACTGGGAGGGAGAGGGGTACCTTGTCACTGCTTCCCATTTGATGTCCATTGACACTATTGGCAGAAGTGCCCTTGTTACTGCTGTGCCCTGGTGAATGCTCCCATAGGCCTCCCCTGACATCAGTCAGTGGGGAGGAGGAAAGACACTGTCATTTCTGGGTGAGGGTGGAAGCCCACACTCCCCACATCATCTCCACTGTCCCCAAAGGGTGGGGGGAAGGAGGCAGCAAGGAAGAAAGCTCCAGCACCCTAATGGTCTTTCTCCGATACCACCTGGGCAGGGGGTAGAGGGGGGAGGGGCTGGGGATACCTTCTTATAGTTTGTCAAGGGTGGAAGTCTAAGCTCTCCACTTGGCCTTTGCTATTAGTATTGGTGGTGGGCCCCCAGTGGTTTTTGTGGTATTTGGCCTGAGTAGAGCCATCATTGTCTAAAAGTTTTCTGTCTTGGTAGGCTGCCTCTTTCCTGGTCCTTTGACTAGAGAGAGCAGGCTTTTCTTGGGGCAGTTTTTGTCTGTACCCTTTGGCCTTTCTAGGTTGCTGGCTTCTTCAGCACCAAGTCTAGGATATATGAGGCTAAAAGAAAACCCAGAGAACTCACTGCCACATAATTTTGGAGGTCTCAGGATCACCAGCCAATCTGTCCTCTTCACTCCACCTTTCAGAATCTTCCTATGTTTTATATATAATGTCTACATTTTTTAGTTGTATTTAGCAGAAAGAATAGGTAAACTAATATCTACTCCCATCTCCAGAAGAGGGAGTCCCTATAATTATGATTTTTAAAAAGATTTTATTTATTTATAAGAGACACAGAGAGAGAGAGGCAGAGACACAGGCAGAGGGAGAAGCAGGCTCCCCGTGGGGAAACTGATGCAGAACTTGATCCCAGGACCCCGGGATCACACCACTGAACCACCCAGGCATCCCTGATTTTTAAGACCTTATGCGGTTTTGTACATTTGTGCTGGTTTTATTTGTATATATTGAATGGCCCTAAGGATTTATGCAGAGGCTTCTGTACTTCTTTGTTATATATTTTATTATTAAAAAAGGACCCCTTGGGGCAGCCCGGGTGGCTCAGCGGTTTACCACCGCCTTCAGCCCAGGGCCTGATCCCGGAGACCCGGGATCAAATCCCACATCAGGCTCCCTGCATGGAGCCTGCTTCTTCCTCTGCCTATGTCTCTGCCTCTCTTTCTCTCTGTGTCTCTCATGAATAAATAAACAAAATCTTTAAAAAATAAAAATAAATAAAAAATAAAAAGGATCCCTTTGATAATCTATTGAGTGCTTTGGACTTAATTTCCACCTCAATAATTATATTTCTAGATGTGCTGTCATTTTCTTACATTTGTCCAGTGTATTGTATAAAGTCTTTATTTAATTATGACATAATTCAGAAAACTGCACAGATTATGCATTTAGCTTGATGTCTTTTTTTAAATGACTGAGCAAACATGCACAACCAACCAGATTTAGAAATAGGACATCACTAGCACCCAAGAAACACCCCCTTGTGTTCCTTTCCAATCACTAACTTCCTCCCAAGGGGTACCAACAGCCTGACTTCTAACAGCATAGATTAGTTTTACATGTCTTTTATATTTTTTAATTTTTACATAATTTTATATAGTTTTAATATAAATTATATTTTTAATCATATAAAAATTATAATATAAATTATATAAAATCATATAAATTATATAAAAATAAGTTTATGTAAACATAATCATATTGTATTGATTTGTTGCTCTTTGGGTATGGCTTCTTTGGGCAACATAATATTCATGAGATGAAATTCATGCCTGTCGTGTGTGGCAATTTGCTCATTCTTGTTACTGTATGGTACTTCCTTGTATGAATATAGGACAACTTGTTTATCCATTCTGATGTTGATGATCATTTGCATAATTTTCAGTTTTGAATAAAGCCACTCTCAACATCATCATACTTGTCTTCCAGTCAGTATATGTTCATATTTCTCCTGAGTATATTCCTAGGAGTGGAAGGGCTAGCTCACAGGCTATTGCATGTGTTCAGCTTTTGTGGATAACACCAAACAGTTTTATAAAGTTTTGTACTGTTTGATGCTCCTCAAAAACAATATATTGAGTTTCTATTGCTCATATCCTCACTAGCTCTCTTGGTTATTTTCCATCATTTTCATTTGAGCCATTTCTGGTAGATAAGAAGGATGATCTGATTGTAGTTTAATTTATACTTCCTTGCTAACTAATGAAGTTGAGCATCTTTTCCTATGCTTATTTGCTGCTTGCATATCTTTGGGAAATGTCTCTTTCCTAATAAGAAGTTTACTCTTCTTATTGTTTCTATTGATTTCTAGGAATTCTTGATGTATTTGAGATATGAATTGTTTGTCAGATACTAGTATTACAGTCATCTCCCACTGTGGGATTTGCCTTTTTTTTTAAAGATTTTTATTTATTTATTCATGAGAGAGAGAGAGACAGAGACACAGGCAGAGGGAGAAGCAGGCTCCATGCAGGGAGCCTGATGTGGGACTCCATCCCAGGTCTCCAGGATCATGCCCTGGACTGAAGGTGGCGCTAAACCACAGAGCAACCCGGGGTTGCCCCTGCCTTTTCACTCTTAATTTTGTCTTCTGGTGAATCAAAGTCTTTAATTTTAGTGTAGTCTAATTTAATAACCTTTTATTCTACCAGATATCAAAACTTTAAGATTTTATTTATTTATTCATAAGAAACACACACAGAGAGACAGAGACATAGGCAGGGGGGAAAGCAGTCTCCCTGCGAGGAGACCAATGTGGGACTCCATCCCAGGACCCCGGGATCACAACCTGAGCTGAAGGCAGACGGACAATCAACTACTGAGCCAGTCAGGCTTAAGATATCAAACCTTGATATGAAGCACATTAATTAAGACACTGTAGTATTGGTCCAAGAATAGACTAACAGACCAGTGGAAACAGAGAGGAATGAACCTCCACATAGTCACAAACCAACACTGCAGAGCAGTGGAGAAAAGATAGTCTTTTCAATAAGCTATGCTGGATCACCTTGATATACATATGGAAGAAATGAATCTTGACCCTAACACATATATATATACCAAAATCCTTCCCAAGAAGGCTATAAATAAATGTGAAAGATAGAACAATACAAATTTGGAAGAAAACATTAAACATCTTTATGACCCTGAGGTAGGCTAGGTTTTCATAACTAAGACATAATGAGTGCCAGCCATAACACAAAGAATGGTAAATGGCATGGCATGTTTCTTTCCAGTGCTTCATTTCACATCTTTGTCTTTGTGTTTTAAATGTGTGGCACCTGTATTTTTTTGTTGTTGTTAACCAATCCCAAAGTCGTTATCTTTTATGGCAGGATTCAGCTCATTCAATTTAGTTGAATTGTAGCATAGTAAATTTTGTGCCTTCTATTATTTTATGTTTACTATTTATTTTACTTGATTTATATTTCCACTCTTTCCTTTTCCTATTTTTGCTGGTGTGGTCACATTTCTTTTAATTCCCCTCTAGGTTCTCATTATCTTGGAATTCTGATAGTTTGGAATTTTGATTATTTTTATCAATTTCTGCTAGTGGTTGCCTTCACCTTCCTTACAAATATAATTATCTATATTTTCTCTCTTCTTAGGTCCAATAATGTTGTAATAGTCTTTGGATCTAGTAATAGAGGTAGGTGATTTGCCTTCCCCTCCCCATATCACTCAGTAGATTTTTCCAGAGTGTTTTAAAATTTCCACTTAGTAATAATTTTATTTATTCCATATGCCCAAATACATTATTTTTCTGTTTTCATATGTAACTATATATTACAAGAATCATTTCTCAAGACTGCTATCCTCTGATTTTGAGGTTTCTGTAACTATTCAATTTATAATTGCTTATACTAGTCCCTTGAGTATTCTTTTGAGATAGGAATGGTGGCACTTAATGTTTAGACTTAATATAATGTCTAAAATTGTCTTTTACTCTGACAGAAGATTAGTATTTAGCTAGGATGAGTTTAAAATTCTCAGCTCTAAGCCCCTTTCTCTCAGTAATTTGTAGGTATTTTCTTCTAATATGATTCCTATCACTGCAAACAAAAAGTCTAGTGCCATTGTGAGCCCTTTCCATGTTGTTTTCCTGGAAGTGTTTTAGGTTTTCCTTTATTCTTTAAAGTCAGTGCTAAATCAGATTTGGGGTTGATTTGGTTCCTCTGGAGTCAAGGATTGGGGGGATTTCTGTAGGGAAGGATCAATGAGGTAGGGTCCAATAGGATTAGATAATCTAAAGCCTATTGATGTGATTCATACTGGGGCAGTGAGTGACAGTCTTGGGAAATTCTTGAGGTTTTCTGAGAGTTGGAGATGCAAGTATTAGCATTGAAGTCATTGATTAGCCCATGAGAGTTATTGATTGGAACACTGAGGTAGCGAATGATTGCTTGCAAGCCTGGGATTACAAATTTTGGGGAGTCAATTTTGGTGGCCCTATCCAAATCATTGACTGGGACCTGTGAATATCGGTAAATACAGGACTATGTGAGTTAGTATGTGACAGACTACTATGGGAGGTTTTATGGGAGTCACTAATTCTATATATAGGCTGTGAGTTATGGGATCCCCAAAGGGCACTGAGTAGATCATTGGTTGGTTTTCTATTGAGGGTGTATTGCCTGTGTTGGTGATTATTTGAGGAGCCTATGGAAACCAGTTGCTGGTACCATCTGGGACACAGTTTTGTCAAGCAGTGTGGGTTACTGATTTAGGAGCCCATACAGACATGCTGGTTTTCAGGGCCCAGATGGGAGTTGAGCAAGGGAGGCATTTCGTTTATGTTTTCGTCTATGGCAGAAGAGGGTGGGCTCTCTAAGTTGCCCAGAACATACACTGAATTATACAAAAGTTCAATTTATGCACATATGACATGATCACTCCTAGCTAGAGCACTTTAAGGGCAGCAGGAAATAGAAATCATGTTTTCTGTGACTCTGCCATGCACGGAGTACCATATGGCATAGTAGTTAAGAAAATGTAGCTTGGAACCAGGCATACCTGCACTGGAGTCCCTGTCTTTTCCCCTAATCTGAGTGACCTTGGGGAAAATTTCTTAATATGTCTGAACATCTCTACTGATAGTAAATGGAAATAATAATAATAGAATATCTAGTTCACAGGATGAGTTTGAAAGTTAAATGAGGTACCTGCCTTGCACCTTGTAATAATAACAGCATTTAATATCAATGGAGTATGTTCCAGGTACCAAGTAGGAGTGAGTACTTTAAGAGGCATCGTATCAAAAAAAAAAAAAAAAAGAAGCATCGTATCATTTAATTCTAACAACCCTATGAGACAGGTGTTTTCATCCTCAGTTTTAAGATGAAGAAACTCAGACTAAAGTGACTTCCCCAGATGCTAGCTAGAATGTAGTAGATCTGGAATTCAAACCCTCATTCATTTTATACCAAGCCTTATGAGTATTTGTTTAATATTATACACTAATACTTGGTGTTGGTTTTACCGAACTTCTCTCTTTCACAGTATCCAGCACAGAGAGCTGCCCCCTTGATGCCCCCAGGAAGGATTTGTGGGGGTGAGTGCTGAATGACTGACCACATGGACACTGGCTTTCCAGGGTTTCTTGGAGTCTCTGTGGAGTGCCTGGGCCAGACCCCATAATAGAGGCTATAGGACCTACCTTGCAGCCCCAGCAGCTGATTTGAGTCCACAGGTGCACCCTTGACTTCAGGCTCCCAGAGAGAGCAGAGTCATCATCAAGAGAGCCTGGGAGTTGAGGCCCAGCAGGAACATGTCAGCTAACCGGAGTGCTCCCCAGTGGTCCTCGGTCCTGGCTGCAGAGGGACATGGCAGCTCATGTGAGGTGAGGAGGGAGAGGACTCCAGAGACAGGAATTCATTCTGAGGAGACAGCCCTGACCTGTCACCAGGGCCTCAGGGAAGGGGAAGATGGGTCACAGAAGTGGCAGATTCCAGGCTACCAGGTCACCATCTTTCTGCTGTGTGAGTACCACATCCAGAGCCCTGTATGTTTCAATGGACATGTGATGTGGCTGATGGAGGACATGTGGGATGGGAGTGTCACCCCACATCTGGAGTCGTACCCAAGGAGATGCTACCCCCGACCCCCAGCACAGGCCCTGCACTCTCCATTGGCTCTTTGCAGATGCTCAGCTGATCCCACCCCCCACTCCAGCCTCCTTTCCCCCTTCTCTCTGGGGATTTGCTGATTTCTCCTCTATCCTGATCTAGGGCAGAAAAATCCCTTTCCTCTGGAACTGAGAGAATGGCAGGGTAATAGGACAATAGTCTCAAGGTCCTTCTAGTTCTTCCTTCTCCTTTCAAAGGTGGTAAAATGGCCTGAGAAGGGACATGACTTGCCCAGGCCTCTTGGATTGTGAATAACAGCATTGGACTGGAACCAGGGCTCCTGAATATGTATTCCATCCTTACCATACCACTGCCAAGACCAAGTTGCCCACTAAAAGTTCCTCTCAAGTGGGGCACCTGGATGGTTCAGTCTGTTGGGTGTCTGCCTTCAGCTCAAATCATGATCCTGGGATCAAGTCCTGGAATTGAGGCTCCCCCCCCCATGTCTGGCTCCCTGTTCAATAGGGAGTCTCCTCCTCCCTCTGCTTCTCCTTCTTCCTCTGTCCCTTCCTGCCCCACTTGTGCTTTCTCCCTCTCTCTCAAATAAATAAATAAAATGTTTTAAAAAATAAAAATAAAAGTTCCCCCTGAGAATCTGTAAACAAGGGAAGGCAATGAGAGAGCCAGATCTTGCCTGACAGCTCCCTTCTTCAGACCTTCCTATGGATACTGTCACCTCTGGGATGGGCTCCTTGTCACAGGGACTCAGGGTCATATGGTCATTAGGATAATATTAAACTTTAAAAATTATTTTGATTTTTCTTATTTCATCCTTTCATTAAAAAGTCAGAAAATGCAGGTAAACAAGTAGAAGAGAATAAAACATTATTTGTAATACCAGCATTACCCCAAATTAACCATTGTTAATTTAGTTATTTTTTCCTTTCAGTTGATTTTTCCTTTGTATGTGCACACATGAACGTATGTGGGCATAAGTGTGGGGCTGTGGGTGTACATACATACCATATACATATACATTCTATAGGTCAAGTTTATTTTTTTAATCTTTTTTTTAAGATTTTTTGAATTTATTTATGAGAGAGAGAGAGAGAGAGAGAGAGAGAAACACAGGCAGAGGGAGAAGCAGGCTCCATGCAGGGAGCCCAACATGGGACTCAATCCTGGGTCTCCAGGATCACACCCTAGGCTGAAGGCAGTGCTAAACCGCTGAGCCACCCGGGCTGCCCTATAGGTCAAGTTTAAAAATGGAATCACAGTATTTAGTTGCCTCCTTTTTAATTTGACAGTTTATAATGATTTTCTAGGCATTAAATTTTTTTTTCTTCATATACACATAGCACACACCATTACATCCTTTGGATAAACTTTAATTAATTTAACCAATCCACTGTATGTGCATTTAGGGTGTTTCTGTTGTGATTAACACTGCTTTGGTAAAATTCCTACGCTGAAATCTTTTTGCCTAAGTCACTGAGATTATATTTGTGTCAAAGGTATAAGGGGATTGAATGGTAAAAGAATGGCTGCCTAGCCACTTCCATAGTGCACTTCCACCTATGGAAGTGTTGAGGCTCTGATCCATCATATCAATCACAGACCCACAGTTTGGGGCCACAACAACGTGGTTCTCCCCAGTCTTTCTGTAGGTGGCCTCCTGCCCAGCCAGTGTGTGGGAAATTCTAGATTCTGGCCTCTACAAGGCATATTTCTCCATTCATCTTTTCCTTCCCAGCCACAGACCTCTACACCTTTGCAAGAAGAAATGGAAATGGCCCTGTTGAATGTTATTTATTCGCTTATTTGCTTGTTAGGTTTTTTGTTTTTTCATTAGATGTCAGGGAACAAGGAATGGAAAGAGATACCAAGGAACAAATAAAAATGTCCCAAGGGGTAGGGAATAGCCAGCAGGACCAGGAAATAGTAGCTGAAGCTGGAAAATAGGCAGAAGGGTCAGTAAGAGAAAGAGGGCTGAGGAACAGCTGAAGGGACCATGGTGCACTTACTGGAGATGGAGGATAGCCAAGGGGCCCAGGGGACAGATGAGAGTGCAATGGAACTGATGTAACGGGAGACAGAAGCCCAGAAGCCAAGGGCATCAGAGAGACCAGGAAATAGTCATCAGGGGCTGGGGAAGTGGAAAATAGGGAAAAGCCAGCAGATCCAAGAACAACAGAGGGATCTCAAAATAGAAGGAGGGACCAGAAGGCAGAGGGACCAGGTAATATCCAGAGGGATGAGAAAACAGAAGATTTGGCTAAAATGGGAACAGCAGATAGGTTTGGTGTTCTGGGCGGGAGCCTGTGGGACAAGCAACTTCACAAGGCACCAGGATTTAGGGAAGAATCTGAGGGGATAGAGAAAGGTAGAGGTACTGGGGGACCAAAAAATAGGAACGAATGGGAAGGGGATGGATAGCAGCCAGAGGAAGCAAGGACTAGCTGCTGAGGCTGTAGAACAGGTGGAGGGGTGAGGAGGAGACAGACCCATGGGACAGTTGGAAAGACAGAGAAAAGCCTCTCAGGTTGAGGAGTAGCTGAGGACATCAGGAGCCACATGGAACAAGGAATAGTCTCTGAGGTCAGAGAACAGCCAGAGGGAACTGCAAAGTTGTACTTGGCACTGGGCGTCTACTAGACATCCCAGGAGCTAACCAAAGGGCTAGGGGAAAATAAAAAGAGCATTAAAAGTTTTTCTGGTGTTGGAGAGCAGCCTGACCTACCAGAGAACAGCTAGAGGGACCAGAGAACAGCTGGAAGGCATAATATCCATTCCTGAAGTTAGTTAGCAGCCAGAGGCCCCATGTAACAGGCACTGGGGGTAAGTTGCAGAAGCAGAGGAGAGGTTGAGGAACAACTGGAGTGCCCTGGACTGGGGTGACAGGGGTTTCTTGGGATGTGGGACTTCAGTGCAAAAATAGGAAATGTCCTGGGCAAACGAGATAATTGTCACCCTACCCAGGAAACAACCAGAGGATCCAGCAAATAGACATGATGTAAGTGATGGAGAAGGTGAGAGTGCATAATCAAGCACAGTGGAGTGCACAGAACTAGGAGACTGGTGGTCAAGAGCCTAGGCTAGGAGCCAAGTCGGCCGGGTTGACCAGCTCTCTGCAAAGCATGGATTTCCCTGAAACCAAATGCAGGAGTATTAAGTGAGGGTGTCTTAGAAATGCACAGGGAAGAATTGGGATGGGACAGCAATCAGGGGACTCAAAGGACAGTCAGTCTGTGTCAACTGGAAGGAATAAGAAAAGCTTGTCAGGACCAGGGAACAGCCAGATGGACTAGAGCACAATCAGAATGGTGCCACAGATTAAGGATCAGCTAGAGGGAAAACTGTCAAAGGAAACACAGGACACTCAGAGACACCAGAGAGCAGTCAAAGGGAAGGAGAAATAGGAGGCGTGGAACAGTTAGAGGAACCCAGGGACGCTCAGGAAAGAGACCAGGGGGCACTCAGAAGGAGCAAGCAACATTTAGATGGAACAGTAAACAGACCAAGGAAGAGTACTATGGGGACTATACACAAGGAATAAGGACCAGCAGAGGGAGCAACAGGGAGAAGTAAGGGACAGGAGTGGCCTGGGTAAACAGAGGAAAGCAAGAAGGAGGAGCATAGGGGTACAGAGAACAGTCAGAGGGAGCAGGAAAGATCAGGGCAACCCCAGCCAAGGGCAAACATATAAAGAAGCTGGGTATCTGACCTCTGGCGGGGGGTTGGGAGGGCACAGTGAGCCAAGAACTCATTGCACACTTTCAGCCATCCTAGTAAGCACCATGGAAGCCCTTCAAGGCTAGGACAGGGCAGGATCATATCACAGGAGGTGATGTAGAAGTGTTCCTGGGCAGGAGTAAGGGCAGCCCAGAAGTGGAAATACTGAGCCCTAAGCCGACTGCAGGATGGGACAGAGCAGATGGCCAGGGACACAATGGATAGTGTGTGGTCAATCCTAGCATCCCAGCACACCTTAGGGATGAAAGCACATAGTGTGCTGGCTCAGATGACCCTGAAGTGAGACAGTGCTGTGTGAGTCACTGGAGAGCCGTGAGGAGCTAGAATGGGGATCCTCACCTAGAACGAGGCAGTCCTTGTAAGGATCCTGGTGGTGGTAGGCACACATGCCATCCTCCAATGGTAGAAATGGGCCAGAAAATCCAACCTTCTCATATGTGGCAGGTGAGGCTGGAATCTGGGTGAGTGTGTATTAGCAACTTTCTACCCAGATTTCTAGTGCCAAAATCCCCCTCCCAAAGCTTCTATTTTTTTTTTTTTGTGGGAAAAGGGATCAAAGAGGGGCATCTGTGGGCAGTAACCTTGTATATATTCATCTTGTATCTGTTAATGCTGATAATGCCTGTCACGGTCTTTGTGTACTTTCCCTGAGAACATGGCTTTAGTGACTCCTAGGGAGAGAGAGACAGATGAGAATGGTCTTTTGTCCACCAGCTTGGGCCACTGGAGGTGATAAAATGTTTAATGATGTCAAATGATGGAATATTTTCATTCTTTCATCCTGGATGGTAAATAGCCACTCCGGTCCTGCCCCCCACCCCCTGTGGTTCCTCCCCACTGTGTGACCCACACACCTGCTGGTCTATCCTGGGGTAACTGGCAAGCTGGTCAGGAGGACAGACAGTCAGAATGAGAGCTTCCCTCAAGCCTGACCTCCTGGTTGACTGGGTGATGAAGGGGGCATAGGTCAGATGTGTTGCTAGGGGCTCAAGTGGAGGTGCTCCTTTCAGCAGCCCTCAGGGCTATGCTCAGGAGAGCTGGTGGTTGGAGATGTGCTGGGCATGGGCCAGTGCTTGTGGAGCTGCCTCCAGGAGTTGCTGGCGGTGGAGAAGGTACTATGAGTTCCCTTCATGCTTGGTGCCCCTGAACATTCACTAACAAGGGGAAGGAGGCCTCATTTCCTCATAGTCAAATCATTAGATCTTTTCTTTGATACTCAGTGCCTTTTCCCACTCGTTTTCCCACTCGTTTAGGAAATCCTCACCCACCCCAAGGCCTAATAAACAAATATTCACCTAAATGTTCTACCAAGAATTTCAACGCTTTTTTTTTAAATTTTGATTGTTTTGAAATAATTTTAAAATTAGAGAGAAGTTACAAAAACATCACAAAGAACTATGTATGCCCTTCATCCAAAAATCACCTGTTGAGCAGCCCCGGTGGCTCAGCAGTTTCGCACCGCCTTCGGCCCAGGGCGTGATCCTGGAGACCCGGAACTGGGTCCCACATCGGGTTCCTGCATGGAGCCTGCTTCTCTCTCTGCCAGTGTCAGTGTCTCTGCCTCTCTCTCTCTCTGTCTTTCATGAATGGATAAATAAAGTCTTTTTTTAAAAAATCACCTGTTAACATTTTGCCACATTTGCTTTCATTCTGTTCTTGATTTATGCATGTGTTTGTATGTGTATATGTGTATAAACACAGCTACATTTAAAACTATTTTCTGAACCATTTGAGAGCAATTTGCAGACACTGTTCCCGTTTACTCCTAAATACTTCAATGTGTCTCTCTTAAGAACAAGGACATGCAGGATCCCTGGGTGGCGCAGCGGTTTGGCGCCTGCCTTTGGCCCAGGGCACGATCCTGGAGACCCGGGATCGAATCCCACGTCGGGTTCCCGGTGCGTGGAGCCTGCTTCTCCCTCTGCCTGTGTCTCTGCCCCTCTCTCTCTCTCTCTCTCTCTGTGACTATCATAAATAAATAAAAAATTAAAAAAAAGAACAAGGACATGCTCTTCTGTTACCACAGTACAGTTTTCAGAATCCAGAAATTTCACATTGTTATAGTACTAACATACCACGTGTTATGTAATTATCTAATATACAATGTGTAATATACAGTTTCCCTAATTGTCACAAGAAGGTCCTTTATAGCATTTTCCCCTGATCCAGGATGCAATCCAGGTTCATGTATTGCATTTACTTATCATTTCCCTTTAGTCTTTATTTATTTTTTTTAAAATTTTTTTTAATTTTTTATTTATTTATGATAGTCACAGAGAGAGAAAGAGAGAGAGGCAGAGACATAGGCAGATGGAGAAGCAGGCTCCATGCACCGGGAGCCCGCTGTGGGATTCAATCCCGGGTCTCCAGGATCGCGCCCTGGGCCAAAGGCAGGCGCCAAACCGCTGCGCCACCCAGGGATCCCCTCCCTTTAGTCTTTAATCTGGAACAGTGCCTCAGCCTTCTCTTGACTTTCATTACATGGACCCTTTGGAAGAATGTCCCTCAACTTGGATTTGTCTCTTGCTTCCTCATAATTCAACTTAGGTTATTCCTTTTTTTCTCAGGAATATCACAGAAACAATGCTGTGTTCTTCTCACTGCTTCATGTCAGTAGCCACTCAGTATCAATTTATCCTTTATTGATATTAACTTTGATCACCATGACTAAGATGGCGTCTGTCAACTACTGCAACGTGACTGTCTTTCCCTATGTAATTAATAACTATTTTGTGGGGAGATACTTTGAGGCTATGTAAATATCCTATTTCTCATGCTTTTGTTCACTGCTTTTAGCATCCAGTGATGATTCTTGCCTGTAACAATTAATTACTGCGCTGTCTCCCTAATGATATTTTTCTAATCCCATCATTTCTTCCACATTGATTAGCTGGGCATTCTACGGTAAGGAAAAACATCCCTCGCTCTGACTGCTGAAAGTACAATTACACACCAGGCACAATGAGTGCACCTTGATTTGTCATTAGTCACTAATAGAAACTAGAGCTTCTTGGGGAAATGACCAACTCCAGGGGTAGAGCAGAGAGAGTACAAATGATCCTGGAAGAATTCATTGTGCTGGAAAGTAAAAAAGTGCTCAAAAGATGGGGGCATGAGGAAAGAACACAGGAGCCACCTTGAAGGAACTCCCTCTGGCCAAATTTGGGACAATTTGGGAAAATAAATAATGATAGCCATAGATGATAACCCATTGAATAAAGCAGTGAGTCCCCAGTACATGTGATAGGTTGATAGGTTTGTAGGTAGGCAGGCTGATAGGGAAGAAATGAATGCCTCTTTTTGATACCATTCTGATCGTTTCTGGTGTGCCCACTACTCCAGTCCTTCTGAGGATAATATTGGTAGCTTGCTAAAACTTTTTATTTTTTGGGGGGGCACCTGGGTGGTTAAGCATCTGCCTTCAGCTGGGGTCGTGATCCCGGGGTTCTGGAATTTTAGATTTACTGGAAGTTGCAAAGATGGCATAGAGAGGTCTCATGTTAACCCTTTACCCAGTTTCTGCCAGTGGTTACATACTGCATGGCTAGAGTACATTATCACAAACAGGAAACTGACATTGCTACAGTGTGTGTGTACTTCTCTGCCATTCATGTATCGATTCCTGGGTAATAATATAGATACAGAACAATTCCATCATCAAATAAGCCTACTGGTGTTGACATTTTACCAGTTAGAGTGAAGTATAGAAAACTTTGCTACCTTTAAATCCCTTTACCCTCACCAGTTTATGTTATAATACTATTGTCTTAAATATTTCCCCTACATACATGGAAATCCACAACAGACAATGTTAGACTTTTTTGCTTCAACCTTCAAACATAGTTTGGAGGAGAAAGAGAGGAGAAGGCATGTCTATTGTGTTTACTCATGTTTTTGTTTTTTCCATTTTCTTCTTTCCTGATGTTCCAAGATTCCTTCTCTTATTATCTCCATTCTGGGTTTTTTTGTTGTTTTTTAAGATTTTATTTATTCATGAGAGACACAAAGAGAGAGAGGGGCAGAGACATAGGCAGAGGGAGAAGCAGGCTCCATGCAGGGAGCCCGATGTGGGACTCGATCCCGGGACTCCAGAATCACACCCTGGGCTGAAGGCAGACGCTCAACTGCTGAGCCACCCAGGCTTCCCTATCTCCATTCTGTTTACAGAACTTCCATTAGCGGGATCCCTGGGTGGCGCAGCGGTTTGGCGCCTGCCTTTGGCCCAGGGCGCGATCCTGGAGACCCGGGATTATATATATATATACCGAGGAATAGAATTGCTGGGTCAAATGGTAACTTTTTTTAATTTTTATTCATTTATGATAGTCAGAGAGAGAGAGAGAGAGACAGGCAGAGACACAGGCAGAGGGAGAAGCAGGCTCCATGCACGGGGAGCCCGACGTGGGATTCGATCCCAGGTCTCCAGGATCGCGCCCTGAGCCAAAGGCAGGCGCCAAACCGCTGCGCCACCCAGGGATCCCAATGGTAACTATTTTAATCATTTGAGGAACTGCCAGATTTTTTCCCAAAGCAGCTGCATTTTACACCCCCCCGGCAGCATATGAAGGTTCCAATTTCTCCGCATCCTCACCAACACTTGCTATTTTCTGACTTTTTGATTCTAGCAATCCTAGTGGATGTGAGGTAGTATTTCATCATAGGTAGCCACCCCATCATCATAGCCACCCAGACACCTCCAAACTTAATTTTTTTAAATAAACTTCATTTTGTTGTGTTATATTGTTTTTAGATTTTATTTATTTATTTATGAGAGAGACAGAGTGAGGCAGAGACATAGGCAGAGAAAGAAGCAGGCTCCCTGTGAAGAGCCTGATGTGGGACTTGATCCCAGGACCCCAGGATCACGACCTGAGCCAAAGGCAGATGCTCAACCACTGAGCCACTCAGGCATGCTCACCCCCAACCACTTCATTTCTTAAGGATAGGTTTGCCAATTCAGAATTGACAATTCTGTTCTTCCAGCACTTGAAAAATGTTGTGCTAGGGCACCTCAGTGGCTCAGTCGGTTAAGTGGTTGACTCTTGATTTCAGCTCAAGTCATGATGTCAGGGTCCTGGGATCAAGCCCCGCATCAGGCTCTGCACTCAGCGGGGAGCCTGCTTAAGGATTCTCTCTCTCCCTTTGCCCCTGCCCCTCCCTGTCTGTAAAATAAATAAGTCATTGGAAAAAAAAAAGGAAAGAAAAATGTTGTGTCACTTCCTTCTCTCCTCCATGGCTTCTTTCTTTTTTTCTAGAATTTTTTTAAAGGTTTTATTTATTTATTCATGAGAGACACAGAGAGAGAGGCAGAGACACAGGCAGAGGGAGAAGCAGGCTTCTTGCAGGGAGCCTGATGTGGAATTCGGTCCGGATCCTGGGATCACACCCTGAGCTGAAGGCAGACGCTCAACCACTGAGCCACCCAGGCATCCCTCCTCCATGGCTTCTGATGAGAAATCCACTGCCACTTAGTTTTCCCGCATAGGTAAATTATGGTTTCTCTCTTGCTGATTTTTAAGATTTTTTTTTGTCTTTTGTTTTCTTAAGTTTGATATAACATGTCTTGGTGTAGATTTCTTTGATTTATCCTTTTGGGGTTTGCTCAGCTTCTTAAAACTCTATGTTGATACTTTTGCCAAATTCGAGAAAATTTCAGTCAATGTCTCCAAATACTTTTTCAGCCCATACTCTTTCTCCTCTCCTTCAGGGACTCTGATGACACAAATGCCAGATCTTCTGTTATAGTCTCATAGGTCCCTGAGGCTTGGCTCTTTTTTTCCCCAGCCAGTTTTCTTTCTGTTCATATTGGATCATTTCCATTGTTCCATTGTCAAGTTCTTGGATTCTTTCCTCTGTTCTCTCTATTCTGCTCTTGAGCCCACAGTGGACTTTTAAATGTTCAGTCATTGTATTCTTCAGTTCTAAAGTTTCCATTCAATTCACCTTCATATCTTTTCTTTCTTTGCTAAAACTTTCTACTTTCAAATTTCTTTTGAGTATGGGGCACCTGGATGGGTCAGTGGTTGAGTGTCTGCCTTTGGCTCAGGTCATGATCCCAGGGTCCTAGGATAGAATTCTGCATCAGAATCCCCACAGGGAGCCTGCTTCTCCCTCCGCCTATGTCTCTGCCTCTCTCTGTGTGTCTCTAATGTATAAATAAATAAAATCTTTAAAACATTTGAGTAGATTGAAATATTTTTATGATAGTTGCTTTAAAATTCTTGTCAGATAACTCTAACATCTGTGTTATCTCAATGTTGGTGTCTCTTGATTGTCTTTTCTCATTCCAGTTGAGATTTTTCTGCTTCTTCACATGATGCCTGATTCTCAGTTATGTCCTGGATATTTTGGGAACTCTAAGACTCTGAATATTGTTTCAATCTTGTGTTTAACAGGCCTCCTCTGACACTGTTCTGCTAGAAAAGGAGAATCCCCACACAGGCTAAACTGACACTGTGGGAGAGAGGTCTCATTACTCCCAGACTGGTATGAAAATCTAGGCTCCCCATTCAGCCTTTGCTGATGGGAATGGGAGTAAGAGCACAGTTTTTTTCTGTGATGCTTGGCTGGAACAGGGCAGTATTATCTAAGTTTTTCTCTCTTGCTATGTTGCCTTCTTCCTGGTACTTAAACTAATGAAAGTGGGCTTTCTGGGGCTGTTTCTGTTTGTGCCAGTTGGCATTTTAGGTTGCCAATTTCTTGAGCACCTAGTTCAAGATATGTGTGGCAAAAAAGAAAACTCCGGGAAGGGCAGTCCGGGTGGCTGGAGACCCAGGATCAAGTCCCATGTCAGGCTCCCTGCCTGGAGCCTGCTTCTCCCTCTGCCTGTGTCTCTGCCTCTCTCTCTCTCTCTCTCTCTCTCTCTCTCTCTCTCTCTCTCTGTCATGAATAAATAAATAAAATCTTAAAAAAAATTACCAGCTGAGGTGCCTGGGTGGCTCAGTCAGTTAAGCATCTGCCTTCAGCTCAGGTCATGATCCCAGGGTCCTGGAATTGAGCCCTGCATTCAGGTCTCTGCTCATGGGGAGTCTGCTTCTCCCTCCCCTGCTCTTGTGTTCTTTCTCTTTCTCTCTCTTCCTCTCAAATAAATAAATAAAATTAAAAAAAAAGAAAAAAGAAACTCCGGGAAATCACCACTGTGTCATTCCTCAGGTTCTGAGGATCATGGGTTTACCTCCCTCTCTCCAGCTGACAGAATGTTCTTAGCTTTGTTTCATATATAATGTGCAGGGGTTTTAGCTGTACGTAGCAGCAGAAATAGAGAGAATCATGTCTTTAATACTTGGTCTCCTTTCTTCTCATTGATTTGTAAGAGTTCTTTACAACCTCTAGATATGAACCCTTCAACAGTAATATCTGTTACAAATGTCTTCTATCCTGTGGCTTTCATTTTCTTCTCTTATAATGCTGTCTTTTTTTAAGGTTTTATTTATTTATTTATTAGAGAGAGAGAGAGAGAGAGAGAGAGAGAGAGGCAGAGGGAGAAGCAGGCTCCGTGCCAGGAGCCGGACATGGGACTCAATCCCGGGTCTCCAGGATCACGCCCTGGGCTGAAGGCGGCGCTAAACCACTGGGCCACCCGGGCTGCCCATATAATGCTGTCTTTTAAATAAATAGAATTTTTAAAATTTACTGTAGCCAGACATCAATCTTTTTCTTTATGGCTAATGTTTTTTGCATCTTGATTGAGAATTATTTTCCTAATCTGAGATCATGAAGGTGTTTGTCTATATTATCTTTTGTCTGTGTTTTTTGGGGGTGCCAAAACCCAGGAACGAATTTTCTGTATTGTTTTTAAAGGCTCTATTGTTTTGCTATTTCCCTATATGTTTCTTTTCATTCAATTCTATTTTATTCAATACTATATTGCCATAGCCTGGCACATAATCAACCAGTTAACATATGTAGTTCCTACTTAACTAGAGAACTTAAAGAGAGACTATTTTAATCCTCATTTTTGCAAAAGAATGATTGAACAAATAAATGATTGAATGTATTACAAACACAATGAATGTCAAGATACTTCAATAAGTTTTTTTCTCTCACAAGATAAAATACAAAACCAGGTACTGAGTGAAAACCCTATGTACTACATTATGGCAAACGTCAAAAACAGCTTCCTATTTGTCTTTCTTCCAACCCCCAGTGCTGACCATGTCACCTTGAACAGGATTGTGTTGTTACAGATCTCCATGTCATTCGAGGATGTGACCGTGGACTTCAGCAGGGAGGAGTGGCAGCACCTGGACTCTGCTCAGAGACTACTGTACCGGGATGTGACACTGGAGAATTACAGCCATTTGTGCTCAGTGGGTAAGCACAGCTGCCCTGTGTGTCTGCCAGAGGCCTCAGTGTGGCTATTTCCATTCTTAGCTGCTGGGTGTCCTGGAACATCTTAAGTGTGTGATGGTGTCATCCTTTATTTGTCCAAGATTCTTCAGTCCCTTTTCAGCACAATTATTATTACTCTGTTCCCAGTGAAATGCGATTACTTTTCTGAAGAGCAAATGGAAATGTCATTGAAAGTCCCCTGAAGGGCAGCCCGGGTGGCTCAGTGGTTTAGCGCCACCTTCGGCCCAGGGCGTGATCCTGGAGACTGGAGACTGGGGATCGAGTTCCGCATCGGGCTCCCTGCATGGAGCCTGCTTCTCCCTCTGTCTGTGTCTGCCTCTCTCTCTTTGTGTCTCTCATGAATAAATGAATAAAATCTTTAAAAAAAAAGAAGAAGAAAAGAAAGTCCCCTGAAATCCAAGTAGCTCGACCCAATCCTGTATCATCTCCTGTTAACAGGGTACCAGGTTCCCAAACCAGAGGTCATCTTCAAGTTGGAACAAGGAGAGGAGCCATGGATTTTGGAGACAAAAACCCCACATCAGAGCTGTTTGGGTGAGTGAGTGTGACTCAGGCAGATGGGGGACATGGAAGTAAATCTCACTTTTTCTAGAAGAGGCTGATACCTTTGAAAGGCTATGAAGATAACCTGCCCTTGAAAGTTCTAAACTTCTGTAGTTTATTGGAGATAGTTGACAGAAGCTCGTTTGATACCTAAATGATCTCTCCGAGTATGACTTTTTTTAAAGATTTTATTTATTTATTCATGAGAGACATAGAGAGAGAGAGAGGCAGAGACACAGGCAGAGGGAGAAGCAGCCTCCATGCAGGGAGCCTGATATGGGACTCAATCCTGGGTCTCCAGGATCAGGCCCTGGGCTGAAGGCAGGCACTAAACCACTGAGCCACCCAGGCTGCCCCCGAGTATGACTTTTGCAATTGTCTTCATTGTTTGGCTTTTTGACAGAAGAGCTGCCTCTAGTCTCTGTACTCTGGATCACATATATACCACCCTATCTTATCTAAGACCTTTTTATTCTTCCTACTCCACTCTCACCCCCTTTATCTTAGATTCTTTCCTGTACATTCAGGTATTTTAAAATTTCTTCCCTTTTATTCCAATTCCACCTGTTCATTCCTTATACCTCCTCCCAGGGGCAGCTGAGCTACTGTGTTTGATCTGTGAATTTGTGTAGTATTCCTTTAAAGCCTGAAGTATTGGTTTATGAGTAGGTATCTTTAGTATATATAAGTTATATGGTGCCACATGTCTAATTCTATTCCTTTTTTCCCTCATTCGTAAGGTCTGTCTGAATTACAGCGTGTACATCTGGCTTCATTCCTTCAAATTGCTGCATACTATTCCACAGTGTGTCAGCACCACATCTTACTTAACCATTCACCCAGGGGTGGAACCTAAGGTTGTTGCTAATACAAAATCCCAGCTAATACAAACAATTCTATGATAGATTTCTACAGAAATGTTCCCTTTGGGAACATTCGGGAGGGTGAGAATTTCTTAGGAATGTTTATAGAAGAGGGGATTTTCCTAACCATTGCATATTTTTATCCTGAATTTGAGCACCACCATATTATTCTCAGATTTGCATGAATCTATACTAACCATAGTGCACAAAGGTTCTTGCTTTCCTAGAGTTTCTGCCAACAATTAATAGAACCAAAGTTTCTCATTTTTTAGCCAATAATCAGTATGAAGTGGTATTATATTTTTTCTTCTTTTTTGCATTTCTCCTATACCTAGTTTCAGCCTTTCATTACTGACCTGTTGTGGTCTCTTTGAGTTTTCTTCTATGAGTGACCTTGTTCGTGTTCCCCTTGTTTCACTTGAGTTTCCTGTCTGTTTCATACTGCTTTGCATACAATTTATTACTTGCCCTTTTTTCCAGCCTTCTCCTCCTCCTTGTCCCCCTACAATGAGTCTGCCCTAGGGACCCTGTCTACTGTTCACCAATCTTTTCTTCGTATACATGCAAAGATTCATCCATACTGAATTCTTTTTTTTAAAGATTTTATTTATTCATTCATGAGAGACACACAGAGAGAGAGAGAGAGAAAGAGAGGCAGAGACCAGAGACACAGGCAGAGGGAGAAGCAGGCTTCATGCAGAGAGCCCGATGTGGGACTCGATCCTGGGTCTCCAGGATCAGGCCCTGGACCATAGGTGTCGCTAACCGCTGAGCCACCCAGGCTGCCCCATCCATACTGAATTCTGATGACTCTGCTGTTGACATCTCCAGTCTGGTTTTCACTTTAGTACTAGATTTAACTACCCAGAAAGTTCCCATGAGATGTTTCTCTTGACCCTCAGTACATTGGAAATTGGAATCATCATCTCACACTTAGCCTTCCCATCTTCCAAATTCTGTCACAATCTGTCAGTGCTTCTTAAATCTTTTAGCCTTTTTTTAAAATTAGTTACCCTCTAGTTCCTAGTGCTTTTCCATTTTTGTAAATATCATTTTCAGTTCTCAGTTCATCTTCTCAGTACCCAGTAATATCACCTAAAACCAGCGCCATATTTTCTTATGCCTGGACTTTGATGATTTTATTCCTGATTGAACTTGCTGATTCCATTCTTTTTTTTTCATTCTTTTTATTAGTTCACTTTCAGTAACCATTTGCATGTATTCTTTGGAAAACTATTTATCCAGTTCCTCTACCCACTTTTTAATTGGTTTGCTTATTTCGTGCTATTGAGTTGTATGGGTTCTTTAGATAATTTGGATTTTAACTCCTTATCAGATACATGGTGTGCAAATATCTTCTCCCCTTACGTAGATTGCTTTTTCATTTTGTTGATTGTTGCTTTGGCTGTGCATTTTTAACATTTTCTTGATGTCTACCACATTTAGTAGTGTTCACCATGAATCTGACTCTTTAATATTCTGTGCTCTGTCTATTCAGATGATACATTTTCACCTGGTAATCAGATTTTGGTGTTCCATGAAATGGCTCACTTACTCCAGCATATGTGGTTCTTTCCTTTTTCTTGCCTTTCTTTCCACAGGAACTCAGAAAAAAAAAAACACAGATTTTAGACTATGTGGTAACTGAGGCTTTTACCTCATTCTCTTTAGAAGGTTCCCAGAATTCAGAGCCCATTTCTTGTTATAGAAATCAGGGGCTGATCAAGAGAGAGAAACTACATACAAATTTGAACAGGGAAAGCATAACATAAAACATTATTAGCTATGATGAGATTGAAGTGACAAGAGATTAGCTAGTAAAAATAAAGAGAAATCCAAAGAATAAAGGAATAGCAGATAAAAGAAACAGTCAGTACCTCTAGGACTTTGATGGAGCACCCAAGGAAGAGCCTCCCCTGTTCCCAGGGATGAATCCAGATCTTATTGAAGGACCCAGCCACAGCTCAGAGCATGGAAGAAGAGTTACTGTGGTCCTCTGCTGGCAGAGCTTGCTGGAAATCTGCCCTCTGGGGTTCCAGAGAAAGCTTATCATGGTGAAGCTTCTCACTAGAGGTAGTCTACACATCATCTGAGAGGGGTGCCAGGGTAAGCTGCTGAGTGCTGCTGGCTGCAATACAGTGTAGAAGCCTGGAGCTGGAGAAGCTACTAGGACTGTAGGAGCTGGGTGCTTGGAAAGCTGTATGAGCTGCAGGAGTTGGGTGCTAGAAAAGTCATCCACACTGTAGGAGCTGAGGTCTAGAGAAGCCACCCACACTGCAAGACCTGGGTGCCTGGGAAGCTGCGTGTACATCAGAAGCCCAGTGTTGGCGAAGCCACCTGCACTGCAGGAGCCTGGTGCCAGACAAGCTGTCCTTGCTGGAGGAACCTGCTAAGTGAGCCCACCAGAACCAAGAAGCAAAACCCCTTCCTCCTGCAGTTTCTCTATCACCTGTGCTGAAAAGCCTCAACATCATGACAGATGGCAAAGGAAAAAAAAAACATATTTAAAGAGACTCAGATCCATTTTTGTAGAGCAGACAAAGAGGAGTGAATTTAGAGTTGAGAGGCAATATGTTGATACCTGGCACATTTATTCTTCAGTTTTCTGAAGCAAAGCATGGAAAATATTTGGTAGACTTAAATTTATTGAATTTGAGGAGTTAGGCAGAGAGGATATTTTGAGGCAGAGAGGATATTTTGCTCTCTTTCAGAAGTATTTTTCAAATGTCTGCTCAGGGAAATTCAAAGGACCATAGATTATATTTGGAAAGGGAAGACAGCTGCATGAAATGTTAACAATTTCAGCCTTGTGTTACAAAAGAAAACTTAAGTACCAAACTAAGTGCCAAATTAAGTATCGATATGAGTAGTACCATCTCTGCTTTATAAATTCATAGCAGGTATAACCTCCCTAGAAGTATACTGAAGTTAGAGTTAATATCAAGGATAATACATTCCAAATATGCAGAGGATCAAAATAACAGGCCTAGTATAAATGTATATTCTCTCATATCAGAATTCTGAGGTAAATGGATTCATTCAACAAGTCAACTCTGATCACGATGGGTCATTCAGGGACCATGTTCCAAGTCATTGTTTTGCCATCTCCTAGGGCATTGCTCTTAGCTGCATGGTTAATGTTGGGTCATTGTTGAGTCCAGTGGGAAAGAGAGAGGGGAAGAATTTTGCCCACTGTCTTAAGGGCCAACCTGGCAGCTGCACATATCACTTCTACTGGCGAGAACAAAGTGAGACTGGTAAATGTAAGCCCAGCTACATTCTAGTAGTATAAAAGAAGAGGCAAATGCAAATAGTTTTCAGTGGATGGCTTGCAGTTTCTGCCATAGATGGCTTTCCCTCTCCTATTTGACACTTGTTGAAAACATATATCCCTGGGACCAGGGAAAACTTGCAGCTGGCTATAGAGTTGGAGCACAGATACCTATTTACTATTTGGATGGCTAATGTTGCCACAGTGCTTCCCATAGCTATAGAAGAATGGGTCTTTGGGCCACATAAATTTAATGTTGGTGCTCATATGGTTCAGATGGAAAAGCAAGAGAAAGCAAAGAGATTAGAAAGGTTTAGAGCTGATAAGTGACAAAGACATATAACCTGAAATATTTCTTCCATGCTAGGATTCCATTTAACAGACTTCAGTTTCTTCTTCTGGTTAGACTCACTCTCCAGACCTCCTACATAGTGGATATGAGTCCCCAGGATTCAAATTCTGTCTCCCTCACTTATTTAGCAATTTGGGGGGGTTGTTTTTTTTAAGATTTTATTTATTTATTCATGAGAAACACACAGGGAGAGAGAGAGGCAAAGTACACAGGCAGAGGGAGAAGCAGGCTCCATGCAGGGAGCCCGACAATGGACTCGATCCCGGGTCTCCAGGATCACACCCTGGGCCAAAGGCAGCACTAAACTTCTGAGCCACCCGGGCTGCCCTTATTTAGCAATTTGATCTTCAGCAAGTTACATAACCTCTGTGCTTCCATTTTCTCATCTGTGAAATGTGATTGGTAATGATGGCTACCTCTTAGGGTTCAGTGGGGATTAAATGAGCTGTAAAGCATTTGGAATGGTACCTGGTGCATCATAAATGGTATGTAATTATTTTGTATATAGTAAGTGCTTTAGATGAATTTTGTATTACTACATTATTACTATTTTCATTATTGTCATATGAACTCTTCCACTTCTATGTTCTTATCTGAACTACATGTACCCCCTACCCTCTGCTAATTGTCCTTTGCATCATTTTCACTTAGTTCTTTTTCTTTGTAGATGAGGATGTTGGGGAAATGCAACAACAGAGAATTCCTGGAAAAGTTTTGTTCCACTGTGAGAAATTTGGTCAATCCATAGGAAAAAATCCATTATGTTCCATTTTAGAAGAATTGTGGCAAAATAATAACCAGCAAGAGAGATCTCAAGAAAACCAAAACAACCCTTTAAGTCATGTGAAAGTACTGATTAAGGAGAGGGGCTATGAATATAAAAATATTGAAAAAATAATTCATGTGAGTACCAAGGTTGTTCCTTCAACTAAAAGACTCCATAACTATGACACATTTGGAAAGAGTCTGAAGCATACTTTAAACTTACATAATCATAATAAAAGCAGTGTAACAAAGAAGCTTGATAAGATTTTTGGAAATGATAATCTTGCCCATAGCTCTTCCTCTACTGAGAATGCTAATATAGGAGCAAATTCCTGTGAAATTAATCAATGTGAAAAACATCTTGGCAACAAACAAGTTCTCATTCACCATCAGAAAATTCAGACTGGGGAGCAACTGTATGTATGTACTGAGTGTGTAAAAAGCTTCCCCCAGAAGTCACATCTCTTTGAGCATCAGAGAATTCATGCTGAGGAAAAATCCCATGATTGCCATAAAAGTGACAAAGTCCTCATTCAAAAGCCACAGATTGATGTACCTCAAAGTGTTTATACAGGAGATAAACCCTATATATGTACTCAGTGTGGGAAGGCCTTTACTCTCAAGTCAAACCTCATTACACATCAGAAAATTCATACGGGGCAGAAACCCTATAAATGCAGTGAATGTGGAAAAGCCTTTTTCCACAGATCATATCTCTTTAGACATATGAGAATTCATACAGGAGAAAAACCGTATGAATGCAGTGAATGTGGAAGAGGCTTCTCCCAGAATTCAGACCTTAATATACATCAGAAAACTCATACCGGAGAGAAACACTATGCATGCAGTGAATGTGGGAAAGCCTTCACAAGAAAATCAGCACTTAGAATGCATCAGAGAATTCACACAGGAGAGAAACCCTATGTATGTACCGAATGTGGGAAGGCCTTCATCCAGAAATCACATTTCAATACACATCAGAGAATCCATACCGGTGAAAAACCTTATGAATGCAGTGAGTGTGGAAAATCGTTCACTAAGAAGTCACAACTCCATGTGCATCAAAGAATTCACACAGGAGAAAAACCCTATATATGTACAGAATGTGGAAAGGTCTTTACTCATAGGACAAACCTCACTACACATCAGAAAACTCATACTGGAGAGAAACCCTATATGTGTGCTGAATGTGGAAAGGCTTTCAGTGACCAGTCAAATCTCATTAAACACCAGAAAACTCATACTGGAGAGAAACCCTATAAATGCAACGGCTGTGGAAAAGCCTTCATATGGAAGTCACGCCTCAAAATACATCAGAAATCTCATATTGGAGAGAGACACTATGAATGCAATGAATGTGGGAAAGCCTTTATCCAAAAATCAACACTAAGTGTACATCAGAGAATCCATACAGGAGAGAAACCCTACGTTTGTCCTGAATGTGGGAAGGCCTTCATCCAGAAATCACACTTCATTGCACATCATAGAATTCATACTGGAGAGAAGCCTTATGAATGCAGTGACTGTGGGAAATGTTTTACTAAGAAGTCACAACTCCGTGTACATCAGAAGATTCACACAGGAGAGAAACCCAATATATGTGCTGAATGTGGAAAGGCCTTCACTGACAGGTCAAATCTTATAACACACCAGAAAATCCATACTAGAGAGAAACCCTATAAATGCAGTGACTGTGGAAAAACCTTTACCTGGAAGTCCCGCCTCACCATCCATCAGAAATCTCATACTGGAGAAAGACACTATGAATGCAATAAATGTGGAAAAGCCTTCATCCAGAAAGCAACATTAAGTATGCATCAGATTATTCATACAGGAAAGAAACCCTATGCTTGTACAGAATGTCAGAAGGCCTTCACTGACAGATCAAATCTCATTAAACACCAGAAAACTCATAGTGGAGAAAAATTATAAAGCCATTAGCTGAAAAAGCCTTCAGCTGGAACTCACAACTGGGTATGCATCAGATGTCTCGTAGTGGGGAAGGGGATGCCGGATGCTGCAATCACTGTGCAGGGGGAAATAGGTATGTTATGGCAAATTACAGCTTAAGTGAACAGAAGGCAAACAAAGCCAAGTAGCATCCTTCAGTCAATTGGAAATATAAGTACCTGCATCACCACAGTTGACATGCAATTATATGCATAGGGAGACACTGATAAGGCATTTGAGCAATAGTCCTGTTTGGTTGCATGATTCACACAGAGACCCTCAACTTCCTACAAATGGTAGAGATAGAGACCCCAGAGGATGACTTGTAACCTCTGTTTCACTTTTTAGATAAAGGACTCTATAAATTCAGCACTGATTTGTTCTTCATACCCTGGGATGTCAAAGTCCTCAATATTTTGGCCACTTTTTTTTTTCAAATTTCTAGGGTGGGGAGAAGAGTTTTCATTGTCCAAACACCTGCAGAGCAACAAAGTCAAGGCAAAAATCTATTCAGGAATGCAGATCTGTGAGTAGAAGCCAGAAGTTTTTGTGATCGTTGACATTTAAAATACAGAAAAGATTGCCATGAGGAACTATTATTTCTTTTCCCTTCACCACAATATATTTTTAAAAAATGAAATAGAATTTTTAAACTTGAAGTATCACTTTAAGTTTAAAATGACTTTATGTATTGGCAAATCAGGCATAACTCTAGCCGATGTTACAGGAATAATACAGTTAATAAACCTTACAGACATCTAAGGGTGGCAGTTGTTCCCTCATTAATTACAAGCTGTGGCAGCAGGTGATTCACATTCAAAAAAGGTTTGCATACCTTCTAACCTGTACCCCAAAAGCTATTATTTATGTAAGCTGAACACCATAGACTTATTATCCCCTTTGTAACTAACCCTAAAACAATGGAACTGAGCCACAACACACTGGACTTCTGGTCTCATCCACTGAAGCTTCTGCTTTCCTTGGGATTTCTTTTTGAAAAGGAGTGGTTGACAAATTGGATTTCAATACATAACATTTTGATTTTGGTTTTCTTTCAATTTGGTGAAATACGTTCATTTTCTACATGCACATTAGAGTAGTATTGTGTAGATTGCTATGGGATAAAATCATGTTGCACTGTATTTGGTTAGTTTAAGATATGATTATAGTTGAATAACTGGAAGACTTCTCTAGAAAGAGCACTGCTTTATTTTAAAGCACTGATATATAGATACTTTCTCATTTTCCCTTAAATGTTTTTCATGATACTCATAAGAAAAGGGGTTTTCTAGCATACAGTTTTATTTTTAAACCTTTTTATTAACATATACTGCATACAAAAAATGCAGATATAAGCAAACAGCTCATTGAACTCTCACAAATTGAACATACTCAGATCAAGAAACAAAACACCCAACACTCCAGAAGCATTCCCTGTGCTCCCTTCCAGGCCTTGACCCTCAACCTCCAAGATAAACACTATCCTGACTTCTAACAGCATAGATTAGTTTTGTCTGTTTGGTAATTTAAATAAATTAAGTCAAACAATTATATTTCATATTTTAGTAATATAATCTTTAGTTCTTTCATTCACATTGTAAATGTGAGGTTCATCCATTTTGTTGAATGCAGTTGTAGACAATTCATTCTCATTGTCATGTTATGTTCCATTGTGCGAATATGCTACAATATGTTTATTCCACTGTTGATGGACATTTGGGTTGTCTGCAGCTTCTGGCTATTAGGAACAGTGGTGCTATAAATATTTTAGTACCTATATATTAATGAATATATTTATGAATTTGTTTGGCATATATCTAGGATTTGATTTGCCAAGTCATACAGTATCGATATGCTCAGCTTCAGTTTATAAAACTAGTTTTCCGAAGTGTCTATACCAATATACACTCCCACCAGCATAGTATATGAGTTCTGGTTGCTCCACATTCTTGTCAACACTTGGTATTTTCCATCTTTTTTACTTTAGCCCATATATATATTTGTGTGTGTGTGTATATATATATGTGTGTGTGTGTGTGTGTGTGTGTGTGTGTGCATGTATATATACACACACAAAAAGATACATTTAAATCTTGCATATATATGTATGTATGAATGTATATATATCTATGTATGTATGTGTGTATATGTATGTATGTGTGTGTGTGTATATATATATATATATGTTATGGTTACTATATAGTGATTGCAGTGTGATTTTAGTTACTATTTCTTATCTTCCAATCCCACCATAGTAGCTCCCCAAGACAGTTAACTGATATCTGAGATCTGACACCCAGGCATGGTCCTCACATGCCTGCACCATTTATATTACAGTAGTAAGCAATTAGTAAATTTAAATCTTCCCATACAAAAAAGACTAAAGCCAGATGGCTTAACTGGTTAATTGCATTAAACATTTATAGGAGAAATAATATCAAAATTCAATAAAATCTTTCAAAAAATAGAGGAAGAAGGAGCACTCTCCCAAGTCTGTGAGGCCAGTATTACCCTGATACTTAAGCCATACTAATACATAACAACAACCAAAAAACTACAGATCAATATTCTTCATGAATTTAAGATGTGAAAAAACCTTCAACAAAATATTAGCAAATTGAATCTAGCAACATATAAAATAATTCTACATCATGACCAAGTGAGGTTTATTCCATGATGCAAGGCTGCTTCAACATGCAAAAATCAGTCAATGTGGGCAGCCTGAGTGGCTCAGCGGTTTAGCGCCACCTTCAGCCCAGGGCGTGATCTTGGAGACCCGGGATCAAGTCTCATGTCGGGCTCCCTGCATGGAGCCTGCTTCTCCCTCTGCCTGTGTCTCTGCCTCTCTCTCTCTGTGTCTCTCATGAATAAATAAATAAAATCTTTAAAAAAATCAGTCAATGTAATCATATTAACAAACTGAAGAAGAAAAATCACATGCCCTACAGATTCAATACAATTTTATCAAACATTCAGCAGTCTTCCTTCCCCCAAAACTGATCAACTAATCCTCAAAATATAGAGAGAGGTAGAAAGGATCAAGAATAGCAAAAAGGAATTTGCCAAAGTAGAAGGACATTTACCTACCAATTTCAAAATTATTACAAAACTACAGTAATTGCAACAGTATGCTACTGGCATGGGGATTGATACATAGATCAACAGAATAGAATAGAGTCCAGTAATAAACCCTCATACTTATGGTAAACATTTTTTTTTCACAAAAGTGTGAAGGCAATTCAATGAGGAAAGAAAAGCCCTTCAACATTTGGTGCAGGGATAATTGGATATTCACATGCAAAAAAAAGAAATTTAAATCTTCACACCATTCTAACAACTCAAAATGGATCATAGACATAAATGTAAAAGCTAAAACTATAAAAATTTTAGCAGAAAACACGAGAAACTCTGTGACCTTGTTTTAGGCAAGAAATTCTTAGGTCACCAAGAGCATGATCCATTAGGAGAAAAAATAATAAACAACTTAAACCAAAACTCAAAAAGACTTGTGCTTCAAAAGACACCAGTAAGAAAATTAAAAGACAAAACACAAACTAGGAGAAAACATTTGTAAATCCTATGTCTGATAAAGGACTTGTATATGGGATACATAAAGAACTCTTACAACTCAATAAAAAGAGACAACTCATTTTAAAAATGGGCAAAAAGGGCAACCCAGGTGGCTCAGTGGTTTAGCGCTGCTTTCAGCCCAGGGTGTGATCCTGGAGACCTGGGATCGAGTCCCATGTCAGGCTCCCTGCATGGAGCCTGCTTCTCCCTCTGCCTGTGTCTGTGCTTCTCTCTCTCTCTCTATCTCTCTGCGTCTCTCATGAATAAATAAATAAAATCCTAAAAAAAAAAAGATTGACTTAAAAAATAATAATAAAATAAAATAAAATAAAAATGGGCAAAAGACTTGAAGAGACATTTCACCAAAGACATAGTGCAAGTAAGCAAATAAAGAGATGCCCAACATCATTGGTCATTAGAGAAATTCTAATGAAAACCACAATGAAATACCACTTTACATGCAGTAAAATGGCTATAATAAAAAAGACAACCACAACAAATGTTGGCAAAGATATGGAAATTAGGAACTTGCATACATTTCTGGTGTAGATGCTTCAAAGTGGTATAGCCACTTTTCCAAAGTGGCAGTTTCCTTAAAAGTTGATCATAAATTTACCATAAGACCCAGAGATGTCACCCCTAGTATCTACCCAAAAGATATGTAACATGTGTTCACACAAACACTTGCACTTATTTGTAACAGCATTATTTACACAAGGCAAAAAGTAGAGACAATCCAAATGTCCATTAACTAGCAAATGGATACACAAAATGTAGTGCACTCAGCAATAAAAAGTAACAAATACTAATAATACAACATTGATGAACCTCAAAAATGTGCTAAGTGAAAGAAGCAAGACAAAAGAGATCAAGTATTATATTCGTATATTGTATTTATATGAAATTTCCAGAAAAATCTATAAAGATCTGTAGATTATTGGTTAACTGGGGGCTGAAAATAGGAATGATCATTACTGTAAATTAGTACAGAAATCTTATTGGGGTGATATAAATGTTCTAGAACTTGATTGTGGTGATGGTTTCACAACTAGGTAAATTTAATAAAGGTCATTGAGGTGATCCTTAATTCCATTCCTTTTTAAACATCTGGATTCCCTGCCATAACATCTATTGCCACTTATAGCTAGAATGAACTGTTGTACATTTAAGAATAAACTTTTTTGTTTAAAAAAAGTCATTGAACTGTACAATTTAAATATATAATGTAAATTATACCTCAATAAAGCTGTTTCTTTTTCAGAGTTTGTTTTGCCTATTCTAGGTCCTTTACATTTCTATATGAATTGTAGAATAAGTTTGTCCATTTCAACAACAACAAAAATGCCATGGTTTTTATTGGGATTAGTTTGAATCTATAGATCAATTTGAGGATAACTGAAATCTTAACAATATTGTTTTCTGACTCATAAATAAGATATATCTCTCCATTTCTCTAAATATTCTTTAATATTGTTACATTTTATTACATTTGTAGTTTTCAATATACAGGTCTTTCATATCTGACAAATGATTCCCTAAGTCTTTCATATTTTTGATGCTTTTTTAACTTGTTGTCTTGTTTATACTTTATTGTGTAATATTGGTTTTTCTTTTTAATTTCTTTTTTTTAAGTAATCTCTATACCCAATGTAGGACTTGAACCCACATCCCTGAGATCAAGAGTCACATGCTCCACAGACTGAGCCGGCCAGGTGCCCCTTTGATTTAAACTTCTTATTGTTAATTACTAGTATATAGAAAGTCAGTTGATGTTTATATGTTTATCTTGTGCAGAAGTTCGTGGAAACAGCCCTCACACAAGACTGTCCTCACTTAGGACAGCAATAGCAAGTTCAAGGGTCACCAAGACCACCCTCAGTTTTAATAATTCGCTGGTTAGACTCTCAGAACTCAATGAATGCTGTTAATACTCATGGTTACATTTTATTACAGCTAGAGAATAGAAATTAAAATCAGTCAAGGGAAGAAGTGAATAGAACAGAGTTCTAGAAGGTAAGCTTCCAGTTGGAAGGAAAAGATTCCAGTTGTCCTCTCCCCACAGAATCAAGATATTACTCTCATGGCATTGCTATGTGACAATGGCATGGAATACTGCCAATGAGGGAAACCCACTCAAGCCTTGGTGTCCAGAGTCTTCAAGGGGTTCCATCATATAGGCATGGTTGACTGTTCACATGGCTGATTTCAGTTTCCAACCCCCAAGAAGCCAAGCTCTATGAACCAAAGACCTCACACTTCATTATGTTGTTCATATGGCTCTGAGCCCTCACCCTAAATCACATAGTTACTATCTGGAAGGCATAAGGCCCCCAGATAAATAAAGACATTCCTATCAGGTATGACATTCCAAGGGCCTAGAAATTATTTTCCAGAATCTGAGGGCAAAGGCCAGACTTCTCTTTGAGTAAGGTTAAGTTTTAAAAGTTTTATTTATTCATAAGAGACACACACACACAAACACACACACACACAGAGAGAGAGAGAGAGAGAGGCAGAGACATAGGCAAAGGGAGAAGCAGGCTCCATGCAGGAAGTCTGATGTGGGACTCCATCCCAGAGTCCCAGGATCATGACCTGAGTCAAAGGCAGATGCTCAATCGCTGAGCCACCCAGGCCTCCCAGAGTAAGGTTAAGTTATTTAAAATATAGGCCAACCCCTGAAATTTGGCAAAGGCTCTTTCACAGCAAAATATATTTGCCTAGGCACCTACCTTTAGTATAATATTTATATAATGTCAGCAAGAGTAAAAACCAAATCCATCCTATAAGGCCATTGTATACATTTTCATGTTTTTATGTTTATCTGATTACACTTCCCCTTTGATCTCCCTCTATCTATACCTTATTATGTACTTGTGATGAACTCTTTAGTATGGAAATTAGCTGATGGTTAATTAAATCCAGTTCTTAGGGGCACCTGGGTGGCTCGGTGGTTGAGTGTCTGCCTTCAGCTCAGGTCGTAGTCTGGGGGTCCCGGGATCGAGTCCCACATCGGGCTCCCCTGCGAGGAGCCTGCTTCTCCCTCTGCCTATGTCTCTGCCTCTCTGTTTTCTGTGTCCCTCATGAATAAATAAAATCTTAAAAAAACAAATAAATCCAGTTCTTCAAGCCATCAGAATTATATCCTGAAAAGTCTTTAGCTCACTTAATCAATATATTTGATCATCAATATAAATATAATCTTAGCAACAATGCCAGTGTTACACCATATCGCAGTATGGTAGTAAATATAACTTGCATACAAAACTATACCTAGAGTCAACAATAAGGTACTGCACATTTAGAATTTTGTGTATCTCCTGTTAAGTGTTCTTTCCAAAATAAAATGCCTAAAAGATACTAGCACATTACTAGAGTCCTATTCAGTCATCAACAATTGGTCCAGCTCATCTCCTAAAGGAATGCCACACAGTTTGTAGGCTCCCTTCCACCTTGTCAGGTTCCAAAGGTAGTGCCAGTCTTGGTAACATGGCTTCATTCTTTCAGGCATCTGATATAATTGAGTTAAGAGACAATATTATCTCTTTCTCTGAGCCTCTCATGTACCAATTTAATGGATTTTCCTTGTTGCATAACCTATCCATTCATTTTTTTCTGAAATATTAGTATATTTTTTAAAAAAGATTTTATTTATTCATGAGACACACAGAGAGGCAGAGACATAGGCAGAGGGAGAAGCAGGCTCCCTGCGAGGAGTCCAATGCAGGACTCAATCCCAGGACCCCAGGATCATGACCTGAGCCAAAGGCAGGCGTTCAACCACTGAGCCACCCAGGTGTCACTCCATTCATTATTTTACTCTTAGCTACCATTCCTCCTCTCCGTTTATCATTGAATTTGATCAAAATTTTTCACCCTTAGGAGAGACAATAGGTTTGGCCACTGTCCTAGTCCAGATTGCCAACAGCAATGCCAGTCTAGCAAATGCTTGCCCTTCAGTCTACTCCCATTCATATAGGGAATCATTACACAGGTTCAGAACTAGCAGGGTATTTCAACCTCTAAGCAAATCAGCTGCATTCATTGTGAACCCCAATTTTTCCAGATGGGGTGAAGGCAGAATCTATCACATTAGGCCCTTAAGAATTCTCACATAACCAGGACACCCAGGTGCCTCAGCAGTTGAGCATCTGCCTTCAACCTAGGGTGTGATCCTGGGGTCCTGGGATCAAGTCCCACATCAGGCGCCCTACAGGGGCCTGCTTCTCCCTCTGCCTATGTATCTGCCTCTCTGTGTGTGTCTCTCATGAATAAATAAAAACTTAAAAAAAAAGGTAGAGCCCTAATCCAATAGGACTAGTGTCCCTATGGAAAGAATAAGAGAGGGACACCTGGCTGACTCAGTCAGTAGAGCATGGGACTCTTAATCTCAGGATTGTGAGCTCAAGCTCCACATTGGGCATGGAATCTACTTAAAAATAGTTTTTTTTTAATGAAAAGGAAATGTTAAAAAAAAAGAGGAGATACTCCAGTGCTGTGTGTACATAGACAAAATGCCATGTGAGGACACAATGAGAAGATGGTCACCAATAAGCTGGAAAGAGAGGTCTTACCAGAAACCAACCCTGCTGTCAGCTTGATCTTGAACTTCCAGCCTTCAGAACTGTGAGAAAATAATTTTCTGTTATTTAAGTCACCCAATCTGTGGTATTTGATTATGGTAGTCCAAGTAAACTAATACAGTTGTAAAGTTTATTCCAAGGTCTGAAGAAATGTAAATTGATGGCCCAAATTGGTACAATCTCTTCCATTCTGGTCCTTTTATAGTACTCTGAACATTTGCATCTACCATCAGGTATGTCTCTTCCTGTCAGGACCCATTTGTAGCCTCTCCAAATTTGCGAAAAACGTTACACATCCAAGAAGCACAACAAACTTAAAGTAGGATGAATTCAAAGAGACCCACACCCAGACACATCCAAGCAAAATGCTAAAGGGCAAATATAAAATCAAAATCTTGAAGCAAGGGGAAAATGGTTGGATACATAGAAGAAAACCCCAATAACCTTCACAACTGAATCTCTACAGAAACAAAAGAGGCCAGAAGGCAATGGAATGACATCCAAAGTACTGAAAGAAAAAAAAGTCAAAAAAGAATTTTATATCCAGAAAAACTATCTTTTAAAAATGAAGGGAGGGGGGATCCCTGGGTGGCTCAGCAGTTTGGCGCCTGCCTTTGGCCCAGGGCACGATCCTGGAGTCCTGGGATCAAGTCCCATGTCGAGCTCCCTGCATGGAGCCTGCTTCTCACTCCTCCTGTGTCACTGCCTCTCTCTGCCTCTCTCTCTCTCTCTATGTCTATAATAAATAAATAAATAAATAAATAAATAAATAAATAAATAAATCTTTTAAAAAATAAAAAAATAAAAATGAAGGAAGGAAAAAAGATGAAGGAAGAGGGGGGCACCTGAGTGGTTCAGTCACTTAAGCATCCAACTCTTGATTTTGGCTTAGGCCATGACCTCAGGGTTGTGAGATCCAGCCCCATGTTGGGCTCCACGCTGGGCATGGAGCCTGCTTAAGATTCTCTCTCTCCCGTTCCCTCTGCACCTCCCCCCACTGTCACTCTCCCCCTCTCTAAATAAAATAATAAAACATAAAAATAAATTTTTAAAAAATGAAGGAAGAGGGGCGCCTAGCTGGCTTAGTCAGTAGAGCATGCAACTCTTGGTCTTGGGGTTGTAAGTTTGAGCCCCATGTTGGGTGTAGAGATTATTTAAGACTAAAAAAATATTTTTAAAAAGATTTTATTTATTTATTAGAGAGAGAGCATGAGCAGTGTGGGAGAGGCAGAAGGAAAGGGAGAAGCAGGCTCCCCACTGAGTAGGGAACCTGACACAGGACCCCAATCCCAGGACCCCAGGATCATGACCTGAGCCGAAGGCAGATGCCTAACCATCTGAGCCACCCAAGAGACCCTAAAAGTAAAAATAATCTTTAAAAAACATAAATAATTTTTTAAATGAAGGAAGAATAAATGTATTCCCAGATTAACACCCAGATGCTTGAATCTGTAAATCCACTATTTACCAAATTTAGGAATTTTTCGGTAATTTTTTAATTCTTTAGTCATGTCCTAGTTCTCCTTTCCTCCAGGACTCTGATGACATGATTATTAAATACTGTGTTAAAGGGGTGCCTGGGTGGCTCAGTGGTTGAGCATCTGCCTTAGACTCAGCATGATCCCAGGTCCAGGGATTGAGTCCCACATCAGGCTCCCTGTGGGGAGCCTGCTTCTCCCTCTGCCTGTGTCTCTGCCTCTCTCTCTGTGTGTGTCTCTCATGAACAAATAAATAAAATCTTTTAAAAATGAATGAAGTAAATAAATAAATACTATGTTATAGTCTCATTAGTCCCTGAAGATCTGTTCGTTTTTTAAATTATATTTCCCTCTCTGTTGTTCAGATGAGATAATTTCCATCCTTACTTCCAACTCACCAATTCCTTCATTTGTTCCTCCACTGAGCTCTTTTGAGGTTTTTATTTTGGTTATCGTATTTTTCAGTTCTAAATTCCCATGTGGTTTTTATATATACTTCTATATCTTTGATGAGGCTTTCTATTTTTTTTGCTGAGTCTATTTTGTCATTTGTTTCAAGTGTTCTTAACTGTTCATTGAAGCATTTTTTAATGGTTTCATTAACACAAATACAATATGCACATACGCTGTCTGCTCATTTTCTTCACTGTGCAGCCTGGCATTGGGTTTGTTGACACTGATGGCCAGCTGGGCTGCTCTTTCCACAAGAAAAAGCTTTGCAGTTCTTGGAGGAGATCTTTATGAGCATTCAATCTCTGCATAGTAAGATTTGTTGCACATCAGCAACACTTGACATAGACTAGGAACTCCCAGAAGCCACTAGGCAGCATGTGCTTTATTTTCTTGTTACTCCCATAACCAATGTTGGGCACCGAGATCTGACCCTTGCTTCTTCTGGGCACCCTATTGTCAATGCCTATGGGTTTCTGCCAGTTGTGCTTAATTTTGACATATCAGTCTAACTGGTTCCTGATGGACTTCTTGGTCCTCTTTTTAATGATCTTGGACTTCCCCAGAGGTCTGAGGGCAGCCATGATACCAAGTAGGAGATGGCTGCCACCTCCACAGGCAGCGCCAAGGAAGAGGAAGCATTTGTATTACGGCTGCTTTATTTTTTTTAAAGATTTTATTTATTTATTCATGGGAGACACAGAAAGAGAGAGAGGCAGAGACACAGGCAGAGGGAGAAGCAGATTTCATGCAGGGAGCCTGACGTGGGACTCGATCCCGGGATTCCAGGATCATGCCCTGGGCCGAAGGCAGGTGCCAAACCGCTGAACAACCCAGGGATCCCCTTATGGCTGCTTTAAAAGTATTGTCAGGGATGCCTGGATGGCTCAGTGGTTGAGTGTCTGCCTTCAGCTCAGGACGTCCTCCATTGGGTTTCCCGTGGGGAGCCTGCTTCTCCCTCTGCCTGTGTCTCTGCCTCTCTATTTGTGTTTCTCATGAATAAATAAATAAAATCTTTTAAAAAATCATTGTCAGGGGATCCCTGGGTGGCGCAGCGGTTTAGCGCCTGCCTTTGGCCCAGGGCGCGATCCTGGAGACCCGGGATCAAATCCCACGTCGGGCTCCCGGTGCATGGAGCCTGCTTCTCCCTCTGCCTGTGTCTCTGCCTCTCTCTCTCTCTCTCTCTCACTGTGTGCCTATCATAAATAAATAAAAATTTTAAAAAAAAATCATTGTCAGATAATGTCAGATAATTTTGTCATCTTGGTGTTCACACGCATTGATTGTCTTTTTTCATTCAGTTTGAGATCTTCCTGGTTCTTGGTATGACAAGTGATTTCCAATCTAAAGCTGAACATTTTAGGTATGTTATGAAACTCTGGTTCTTATTTAAGCCTTCTTTTTAAACTGGCTTTTTCTGATACCATCCCAGCAAGGAAAATGAGTGGAGGGTGCCAGTTTGCTAATGCCAGGCAGGGGGAGAAGTCTAGTTTCCCCACTTGGCCTCTGTTGATAACAGAGAGGGGAGCCTCATTGTTACTATTGGGTAGGGCTTGGAATTCCACTCACAAGTAGGGCTCCAGTTGTATTTCTCTCAGTGAAAGAGGTAGCAGTGCCTCCTTTCTGCTCTCTACATGCCCTCCAATGATACCACCCTCGGGGGAAAGGGAGGGGTTTCTTGATACTGCCAAGTAAGAGCAAGTCAAGGCTCCCCACATGGTCTCCACTGACACCACACAGGGGAAGGCTTGTTACAACCTGGTCAAGACAAAAGTCCTAGCTCTATAATCAGTCTTTCCTGAGACCACCTTGGCAGGGGTTGGGCATGAATTTTACAGCCTGTAGAGGATGAAAATATAAGCTCTTTACTTGGCATCTGTTGGTGTGGATGGAAATCAGGCCACATTTTTTTCTACACTGTTTTGATTCAGTAAAGTAACTATTTTCTAAAAGTTTACTCTCATTAGACTACCCATTTCCTGGTTCTTTGACATGATAAAGCAAGCTTTGGTAAGGTCATTTTTCTTGTTTGGGACCACTGGCATTCCCACGTTGCCAGGTTCCCCAGCACAGTCTCAAATACATGAAGAAAAAAAAAATCCATGGAACTCACCAGTGTGCTCTTTTTTGGGTTCTGAGATCCCTAGCCAGTCTGCATTTTTTATTCCACCTTTCAGAGTCATCTTACATTTGATTTTCTAGACATCATTTCCAGGGTTTTTTTTATATACTCTGTGGGAAAGATAGGGAAAAAGGCATCTATTCCATTTTTTCAGAAGTGGAAATCCTATATCGGGTCTTTATATATATTTCTTCCAAGTCTCTACTAATTTTCTGAGGATATGCAATGCATTTGTTCATTCATTCATTCATTCATTTATTAATTAAACCAGAACATTTACTGTGTGACTAATCTTTGAAATCCTTAAGGTGAACTGGATGCTCTACAGCTGCCCTCTTGGATTTCAGTGTTTGTTGTTCCTTCATGGAATCCATGCCTGAATCTGTGGCATACAATTTTTAGGTGCCTCATTCGACTGACTGGTCCCAGTGGTATTTCATCCTTCAGCCTTGGAGCACCAGTTGTATGTTCTCTTCTGCTTGGCACGATAGCCACATTTGCCACAGGTCAACTTCTGAAGGTGGTAGGTGTTAGAGCCACAATGTGTGCATCTTACTGGAACGCTTTCCAAATGATGGAGACTTCCCCTTCATCATCTCAGTTAGGTGGCCAAGACCAAAGAGGTGAGAAGAGAAGCCACTGTGCAAGAAATTGATAGTAACTTTTTAAATACCCTTTTTTGCTCATTCTAACGTGTGTCAGTTCTGGGTTAGTTGATTGCTTGATTATTCTCATTATATGTGCTGTTCTCTCACCTCTTTGCATGCCTGTTAATATTTGATTTAATGACATTGTGGATTTTACTTTGTTGGATACTGGGTATATATGCATTTTTATAAATTATTTTCAGTTTTGTTCTGGGACACGAGTTTGTTCCTTGGAAATAGTTTTACCCTCACAGGTCAGGTCTTCCTTATATAATTTTTAGGTGTATCTGGTGGAGTGCTCAACCTAGGGGTAACTATTCTCCACTATTGAGGCAATAGCTTCTGGGGTTTTTTTATGTGATGCCTATTTTTCCAGCCTGGTTGGTGATCACAGACACTATTCCCAGTGATGTGTGAGCATCAAACACCATTTCCTCTTATTCTTTCAGATGCTTCTCTCACTGGCCTCAGTTTCCTCACACATGTGTGCCTGAGTGGTACTCTATTGAACACTCAAGGAGGACCCTAGAGAGATCACTTGGATCTTCTCTCTGTGCAGTTTTCTCCATTCTGGTAGTGTGTCCTATGAATTCTAGCTGCCTTCTTCTCCTTAGACTCTCCATTCCTTCTCAAGTCAGGGAATTTATCAGCCTTTTCCCGAGTTCCCCCACTCTGTGCAGTGCCCTGGGTAGTCTTTCAGTGAGGTAAGCTAGACCAATCATAGGGCTCATTTCCTGTTTCCCTTTCCTCATGGATCACCATTGTTCATTGCCTGATATCCAGCACCATGAAAACTGGGGGGGGGGGGGGCGTGTTTTAATGTATTTTCTCTGGTTTTGTTTGTTTGTTTTCTTTGTTTATTCCAGGCCTGAGGGAAATCCAGTCCCTGTGACTCCATCTTGGCTGGGATAAGTCACAGAAGGGAATTTATAAATGGGGAGATTCATCAGTGGAGGTCACCAATATGAGATATATTTGAGTTAGTGTGATTTTTTATGAATAGGTAACATTGCACCCTGAGTTTGAGACAAGTGTGCCAACGAACCTGTATCAATGAATGGGGAACTTATAGCGATTGAGTGCTCATTGCTGTGGGATATATTGAGAAGTATTAAAGAAAGGGGAGATATGTGAATGTAGGCTGTCAATAAGAAATATTATCAGGGTGGCTCAGTGGTTGAGAGTCTGCCTTTGGCTCAGAGTGTGATCCCGGTGTCCTGGATCGAGTCCCACATCAGGCTCCCTGCATGGAGCCTGCTTCTCCCTCTGCCTGTGTCTCTGCCTGTGTCTCTCATGAATAAATAAATAAAATGTTTTTTAAAAATATATTTTCAGGGTGCCTGGGTGGCTCAGTCAGTTTAATGTCTGCCATTGACTCAGGTCATGATCCCGGAGTACTGGGATCGAGCCCCACATCAGGCTCCCTGCTCAGCAGAAGGTAGCTGAGCAGGGAGCCTGATTCTCCCTCTCCCCACTGCCTGTGGTCTTTCTCTCTCAGATAAATAAATAAAATCTTAAAAACAAAAGAGGGGAGCCTGAGTGGCTCAGTCAGTGGAGCCTTAGGCTTAGGTCATGATCCCAGAGTCCTGAGATCAAGCCCTCTTGGGACTTCCTGCTCAGTGGGGAGCCTGTGTCTCCCTCTTCCACTGCCTGCCACTCTCCCTGCTTGTGTTCTCTCTCTCTCAAATAAATATAAAATCTTAAAAAAAGAAAGAAAAATATTCTCCGGTAGGTGAAAATCTATGAGTATGTTCAACAGATTTTCAAAGTAAAAAAATTCCAATGGGCAGGCATTTACAAATCAGATCTGTAAATTGTGTTGTCAATGATATGCTTAGTATTTAAGAAAAAAGAGATTTTTCACCAGTGATCATCAATGGAGTTATACAAGTGGAGGGGGCAGTATTTAGGAATATAGATCCTGATAAATATGGAGCAACCAATCAGGGATACATTGATAGGTGTACATGAATGGTGAGATATACAATAGGTATTGTATACACCAATGTAGTATACGTCAATAGGGGTATTATGATGGGTATCTATGTAAAATAAGCTGAGCAATAGGGCATATGTCAGTAGGCAAGTGTTTATAAAATAAGGCAACTTGTCATTAAAGATAACAAGTTATTCAATCAGGTGGATATTTAAGAATATAGTTTTTTTTTTTCAAAGGAAAGCAACAGTGGAGTATGTATTATATAGGTTATCAATAAAGAGATTTTTTTAATTTTTATTTATTTACGATAGTCACAGAGAGAGAGAGAGAGGCAGAGACACAGGCAGAAGGAGAAGCAGGCTCCATGCACCAGGAGCCCGACGTGGAATTCGTGCCCTGGGCCAAAGGCAGGCGCCAAACCGCTGCGCCACCCAGGGATCCCCAATAAAGAGATTTTTTGAGAGAGAGAAAGTGCTCATGCACATGTGCATGCAAGGGGAGGGGAGGGGCAGTGGGAGAGAGAGGAGAATCTTAAGCAGGCTCTATGCCCAGCAAGGAGCCCAACTTGGAACTCAATCTCATGACCATGAGATCATGACCTGAACTGAAATCAAGAGTCAGATACTTAACCAACTGAGCCACCCAGGTACCCCAATAAAGAGAGATTTTTAAACAGGAGTTATACATTAAGAAATATGCCAATGGGGCAGCCCCGGTGGTGCAGCGGTTTAGCACCGCCTGCAGCCCAGGGTGTAATCTTGGAGACCAGGGATCCAGTCCCGCATCAGGCTCTTTGCATGGAGCATGCTTCTCCCTCTGCCTGTGTCTCTGTCTGTGTGTGTGTGTGTGTGTGTGTGTGTGTGTTTCTCATGAATAAATAAATAAATAAATCTTTAAAAAAATAAGAAAAAAGAAATATGCCAATGGAGGTGGTGGGCTGGCTCAGTGGGAAGAGTATGGGACTCTTGATCTTAGGGTCATGAGTTTGAGTTCCATGTAGGGTGTAGAGATTACCCAAATAAAAATAAAACTTAAAAAAAAAGAAGGGGTACCTGGGTGGCTCAATTGGTTAAGCATCTGACTCTTGATTTCAGCTCAGTTCATGATCTTAGAGTTGAGAGATTGACCCCCCTTGCTGGGCTCCATACTGGACGTGGAGCCTGCTTAAGATTCTCTTGCTCCCTCTCCTTCTGCCCCTCCCCTCCTCTCTTTCTCCCTCCTAAAAAAGAAATATGCCAACAGGTGTTTATGAATAAGATTTCTCAATGGCAGACATCTATGGGTGATATGTCAATGGTTTTTATTTCTCAGTGGGGAGATTTGTCAAGAGGGGTCATGAATGTTTTAATGGGTATTTTTGAATGGAGTGATTTTTTTCCCAAGAGGTTAATGGATGAAAGATTTGCTGATGGGTAGGTATTTATGAAAGGAGAGATTTAACAATGGGAATCATAAATAGAGATATGCCAGTAGAATATTCATTAATAAGTAGGTAGCACAAAAGTGGCTATGGTAGGCAGAATTCTGAGAATGAAACCTAATATCTCTATCACCCTTACACAAGCTCCTCCCTTGAATGTAAGTGGAACCTGTGAATATGATGACATATAACTCCATGACTGTATTACATTAACAAGCAAAAGGGATCTTGCAAATGAAATTAAGGTTAATCGGTTGACCATAAAATAGAGAGATTATCCAAGTGAGCCTAATCTAATTAAGCACAGGAGCCCTTCAAAAATGCTATTTTCTCCTTTTGGTGGCATAAAAGGACATCAGAGAAACTGAAAGCATGAGAAGCATTTGGCACATCCTTCTTGGCTTCGAAGACAAAGAGGCCCATGTGGTGAGGCATGAGATTGGCTTCTAAATGCAGGGAACAAGCCCTGGCTGAGTAAAGAATTGGGAACCTTTTACTACAACTGCAAGAAACTGAATTCTGCAAATAAACTGAACAAAATTGGAAATGGACTCATTCTTCCTGCGAGCCTCAGATGAGTTCACTGTGGTCAACTTTCATTTGGTGAGACCATTAAGGAGTGAATTCAGCCAAACTCACTTGGACTTTGGACCTACAGAAATGTGAGATAATAAATGAATGTTGCTTTGCTTCTAAGTCTGTGGTAATTTCTTACACAGCAATAGGAAACTGATAAACTATTTTCCAGTTGGGTATTTATGAAAGAGGGGATATGCCATAAAGAGAGGACATTTCAAGACAACTATTTACCAACAGCTTGGGGATTTGTCATCTGCAATCTTGGCAATAGTTGAGATTTATAAACACTGGGATTTGTCTATAATGGGGACTACATAAAGGGGAACTAATTTTATGGGTTGAATTGTGTCCTCCAAAAAGGTACATTGAAGCCCTAACCCCAGTACCTTAGAATGTGACCTTACTTGGAAATAGTAACAGAACATTATCAATGGGGGGATGGTTGTCTTCAGAAGTCTTTGAAAAAAAAAAGAAGTCTTTGAAAACGTTGGTATTTGTCAGTGCAGATATTTACACACTAGAAATTAGTGTATGAGCATCACCATCAGAAAAAAAAAAACATTACAAATGAGCATCTTAATATTTGTAATGTTTTGAGGAAAGACCATCAAAATTAAAGGTGCCAGGGGACACCTGGGTGGCCCAGTGGTTGAGCATCTGCCTTTGGCTCAGGGTATTATTCTGGGGTCCTGGATGGAGTCCTACATCGGGTTCCCCCCGAGGGAGCCTGCTTCTCCCTCTGCCTATGTCTCTGCCTCTCTCTGTGTGTCTCTCATGAATAAATAAAATCTTGAAAAAAAATAAAGGTGCCAGCATGCATGAAATTATTACTCCTAGCATTACACATTATCTCTAATATAAATTATCATTCTTTTTTTATAAGTTATCATTCTTAATAAAACATTTGCAATATTATATATTATAAATAATTTACTAGGACTTATCACTACTAAATTATAAATTATATTTACTGTTACTACTCATAATAACTAATACTTACAGAGAGCTGACTAGGTGCCTGGCATGGTTTTAAGCACTTTATATATATATGACTTCACTTAATATTCATACTGTTCCTATGAGTTAGGCATATTTAATCCCCATTTTACAGATGTAAAAATTGAGGCATAGAGAGATAATATAATTTCCCTAAGGACACACAGCTAGAACAAGGAAAAGATAAGATTTTCTTAGTCAAAATTATAAGCAGACACTAATTAAATTTTTTTCCTTTAAAAAAATTACAAGGACTCAAATTTTAAAATACTGACCTAGTTAAAATCTTATTTATTTTTATAATATTTTTCTTTTTAAAACATTATTGAGGTGTAATTCACATACAATAAAATTTACCCATTTAACATGACAATTAAATCTTGTATATTCACAAAGTTGCACAACCATCACAATAGAATTTTAGAATATTTTCATCATCCCAAAAAAAGACCCTGTACCCATTAGCAGTCTACTCTCCATTGCTCCCACCTCCTCCCACTCCAGCCATAGACAACCACTAATCTACTTTCTGCCTCCATTGTTTTGCCTGTTCTGAACATTTCTTATAAATGGAGTCATACAATTACATAGTCTTTTGTGACTGGCTTCTTTCAAATATTTTCAAATTTTGTCCATGATGTAACAATATCAGGACATCATTCCTTTTGATTACTGAAGAATGTTTCACTGTATGGATATACCATATTTTGATTATTTATTCATCAGTCAATGGACATTTGTGTTGTTTCCACTTTGGGGCTATTATGAATAATGTTGCTGAGAACATTTGTATATAAGTGTTTATACAGACATGTTTTCATTTCTCGTAGGTGAATACCCAGGATTAAAATTCCTGAATCAGGGGCACCTGGGTGGCTCAGTAGTTGAGCATCTGCCTTTGGCTCAGGTCATGTTCCTGGGGACCTGAAATTGAGTCCCACATCAGATTCCCCACAAGGAGCCTGCTTCTACCTCTGCCTATGTCTCTCTCTCTCTCTCTCTCTCTGTGTGTGTGTGTGTGTGTCTCACAAATAAATAAATAAAATCTTTTTTTAAAAAAAGATATTCCTGAATCATATGATAACTCTGCTTAACATTTTGAGAAACTTTCAAACTGTTTTCCAAAATGGCTGTACCACTTTATGTTTCACCAGCGGTGTAAGATGGGTTCAATTTTTCCAAGTCCTTACCAACAATTGTTGTTGTCTATACTTTATTTTCTAGCCATACTAGTAGGTGTGAAGTGTTTTCTCATTGTGTTTTTTTTTTCATTGTGGTTTTGATTCTTATTTTCCTAATGCTTAATGATGTTGAGCAGTTTTTCATGTGCTTAGGCCATTCGTATATCTCATTTAGAGAAATATCTGTTCAGATCCTTTGCCCATTTTTAAGTTGGGTTATTTATGTTTTTATTATTGAGTCATAAGAGTTCTACATAAATTCTAGATAGAAATCTCTTATCAGATATGTGATTTGTAAATACTTTCTCCCATTCTGTGGGTTAACTTCTTACTTTCTTGACAGTATTGTTTGCAGAACAAAAGTTGTTAATTTTGATGAAATCCAATTTGTCTGTTTTATTTTTTAAGATTATTTATTTATTTGAGAGAGTGAGCAAGAGCATGAAAGAGAGAGACAGAGAGAGAGAGAGAGATTCCCCACTGAGCAGGGAGCCCAACACAGGGCTCAGTCCCAGGTGGGAATAACTCACTTTACTCACTTTAGTTGATTTTCTAGAAGGGTAATGGGAGGAAATGCAGCAACCCCAGGACTACACATAGCCTGCCAAGAGCCATACAAAGACCCTGAAGTAGGAAGCCTCTCTGTAAAGTATGCTTCTCCATGGCAGCCACAACTAAAGGGAACTACCTGGAAGGAAGGTGCTCCCATCTGCACCCTGAAACTCCTTGCTGTTTAATACCCCCAGCTACATCCAGTGTATTATATAAGAGTAACTTAGTGTTGAGAAACAGTTGGATAAACCAGAAAATAAGCAGGTGTGAACATACCTAGGATTGAGATAACAACTGGGAGAGTAAGGTCAATTATTCCAGGCATTGGGGAATAACCAGAAGCAGCAAGAACAGTCTGTGGTTCCAGACAATAAGCTAGGGTTGAAGAAATATTCCAGGACACTAGAAAACAGCTATAGGGACAGGGAACAGTCACTGCAGCGATGTGAAACAGTCAAACAGGCTACCAAACAGCCAGAGGGACAGAGAACAGTCCTTATAGTTAGAGGACAGCCATAGAGACTCTAGCCAAATGGAAGAGGAAGTCATACCTAAATGTCATACAACAGCCAGAAATACCAAGGAGACAGCCAAAGAGATAAGGGAAAAATCTCAGGCTGAGGGAATAGTCAGAGAAACAAGGAAACAGCTGGAGGGACAAGGGGACAGTGTCTGGACCTGAGGAATAGCAGGATCATGTAGCATCTGGAGAGATCACAAAGTAGTCCTTGTATTTAGAAGATAATCAGAGGGACTGCAAAACAGCCAAAGCAACAGGGGATAGACCCTAAGGATAAGCCCATGGCCATAAAAACAAAAACAAACACAAACAAATAACACCAAGAAGTGGGCTCTCAAGTGCAAGGAACAGAAAAATAAAATAGTCGGAGGGACTGGGGAATCACCAGAGTCCAAGGAACAACTGCAAGGATTGAAACAATAGCCAACAAATCAGCATACAAAGATGAGGGGAAAATGGCTGGTCCTAACATAGGGTCACCAGAAACTGTGGGGAGTAATCACAGAGATCAAAGACACTATACTTATGACTAGTGGGAATTCAATAGATAGTCATGGGAGCTAATATAGTGCCAGCAGGCACATGGGGGGACTACTGGGAGTCAAGGACTCTGTACTGATGGCTAATACAGGATCATCTGAACCATGAAGGGCTCTAATGTGGGGTAGGTTCTAATGAGTCCCGGGCATTAGGATGAGGTTCATGAGGCCGATACACCATACTAGGGAATAATGAGGGACCAGCATTCACAAAGATGGGGGTAGTAAATGAGTTGATGCTGAGATAGAGACAAAATCACTTTAGTGGTGGCTAATGGCTAATCAGTAGAGTGACCAAGGGCTAAGGGTTGATTTTTTTAGGATGAAAACCACTGCATTTGTGACCAATATTAGTAGTTATAGTGATAACACTAATACAGGGTGAGCGGCAGTGCCAGGACTGACAAGCATGAGGCAACGATTAAACTAGTGAGCAATCACAGTGTTGAAGCTAATATGGTGTTAGCATACACAGTGATAAACTCTAATGTATGGTCAGCATGCACTTTGCTGGCCCATCAATGCATTCTGACACTATATTACTGGCTAATGAGGGATCAGCTGACACAGTAATGAGGGTTAATGCAGTCACAAACACCATGATTGAACTTGGGAAGGTCAAAGACACTGTACTTATAGCTAAAGGGTGATCAGCAAGGTAGGGCTAATGTGGAATCAACAGATACTGTACTGGAAGCTCATGGAAGTTAGTCTCAGCTCTTCTGGCTAATTGGGGATCAACAGACAGAGGGATGGTAGCTAAGAAGGATCTGCAAATACACTGCTGGTGCCTCATGGGCGTCAAAGAAACTAGTATTGGTTAATGGAGGATCAAAAGACACCATAACAGAGGCTAATGTGGAGTCAGCAGACTACTGCGGCTTCAACTGGTCAGACACAATATTAGTGGTTAAGGAAGAGATTTAGCAGACACAATGATTTGACTACTGTAAAGGCAAAAAACATAGTGATGCATCCTCAAGGAATTCATACTCTGCTTGTGCCTAATAAATCAAAAGACACTTTCGGGAGCATGGGCAGCATAGTAGGTTAAGCTTCCAACTTGGCTTTGGTTCAGGTCATGAGATTGAGTCCCATGTCAGGCTCCACACTCAACACAGAATCTGCGTAAGATTCTCTCTCCCTCTCCCTCTTCCCCTCCACACTGTGCTCATGTACTCTCCCTCTCTAATAAATAAATCTTTAAAAATCAGTCAAAATACACTAGTGTATGGTCAGCAGATACACTGACAGGCTGTAGTGTAGGGTCAGAAGACACAGTGATGGGGGCTATTTTCAGTGGACACCACTCGGTCTCAACATTAAAAAACTTGAACCTTGGTAAACGGGATCAGAAGACAGAGTGACAAGGTCATCTGAGTTCTGCAGATATTGCATTGGGGCTCAGAAGGATCAAACTCTCCACACTGGTGGATAATTGGGGAACAGCAGATAGATACTGGTGCAACTGTGCTGTGCTGTTTGTTCATGGGGGGGGCAGACAGTGACTACTGGTGGCTAATAAACATCACCATAACGATAGCATCCAACATAGGATGAGCAGACACTGTAATTAGAACACATTGGATTGAATATATTGTAATGGCAGCCGAATGAGGGAGCAACAGGCACTACATTAGGTCTAAAGGAAGGTGACAAGACACATTACTTTGAGTTAATGGGCAGCAGTCACCATGGTGAATCCAAAGGAAGGCAAAAAAATTCCATGATACTGAGTTAATAGAGGATCATCAGTCACAAACCTGGAGGCTAAAGGGGTGAAAAGACACTCTGGTGAGCAAATAGGTCAGCAAAAATTGTAATGGCAGCTAAAAGGGGTGGTGAGAAATGATGCTACGAGCTAATAGGGAGTCAGCAGAAAATTGTGATAAGACAAGATATTGTGGGCACCTGGGTGGCTCAGTGGTTGAGCATCTGCCTTTGGCTCAGGTTGTGATCTCAGGGTCCTGGGATCGAGTCCTGCACTGGGCTCCCCACAGGGAGTCTGCTTCTCCCTCTGCCTATGTCTCTGCCTCAATCTCTTTGTCTCACATGAATAAATAAAATCTTAAAAAAGAAAAAAAGATTTTAAAAAAAGACAAGATATGGTGACCTGCTGGTAGGTCATTGTACAGACACTGTGTTCCAGGCTAACAGAAGTAAAAAGAAGAGCTGCAAGTTAAAGGTGTATTAGTAGACACCATGCTGACATATCCTGGGGGTAAACTACTGTGGTGGTGGCTAATGGAGGATCAAGAGGGATTGTGCTTACACAGGAGTTGGGACGCCTGGTTGGCTCAGCAGTTGGGTGTCTGCCTTAGGCTCAGGGCATGATCCTGGGATCTGGGATTGAGTCCCACATGGGGCTCCTTGAGGGAAGCCTGCTTCTCCCTCTGCCTGTGTCTCTGCCTCTCTTTCTCTCTCTCTCATGAATAAATACAATCTTTAAAAAAAAAAAGGAGTCGAATACACATAGGAGGGTTGGCACTGAGGGATCACCACGTAGGTGATAGCTGCTAGTGGAGGGCGATCCATCATGGGGCCTCAGTGAAGGTCATTTTCATGGAGCAAGGCCATTTCTTTTTTTTTTTTTATGATAGTCACAGAGAGAGATAGAGAGAGAGAGAGAGAGAGAGGCAGAGACACAGGCAGAGGGAGAAGCAGGCTCCATGCACCGGGAGCCCGACGTGGGATTCGATCCTGGGTCTCCAGGATCGCGCCCTGGGCCAAAGGCAGGCGCCAAACCGCTGCGCCACCCAGGGATCCCAGCAAGGCCATTTCTAAAGCCTTGGGAGGACTAAGTGTCCCATTGCTACTGTCTTTTATCTGATCTAGCAGTCAAGATTCCTGGTTTTCTCCCTGGCAGCCCACATCTGGCTCCTGGTATGGGAACAGTTAACTATTTTATTGTTTTTAAATTTTAGTTGAGATATAATTTACAACAATGAAGTGCACAAATCCTAAATTTACTCATTTGATAACTATTAGTACACATTCCAAACAAGATACAGAATAGTTCTATCACTCGAGGAAGTTCCATCCAATCCCTTAGGAATTAATCCCCATCCCAGGGGCAACCACTGATCTGCTTTCTGTCACTACAGGTTACTTATTTATGTTTGACACTTTCCATAATAATAACAATAATAATAATTTTAAAACAGAAAGTTGAAATTCTGTATTTTTTAAAAGATTTTATTTGACAAAGAGAGCACAAGCAGGAGGAGTGGCAGGCAGAGGGAGAGGGAGAAGTAGGCTCCCCACTGAACAAGGAACCCAATGTGGAGCTGGATCCCAGGAGCCCAAGATCATGACCTGAGCCAAAACAGACACTTAACCAACTGAGCCACCCCTAAAATTGAAATGTTTAAAATGGATGAGCTGAAGATTAAAAGAATCAATGAGAAAACATCTTGAAAAATGTAATTAATAATAAATGAGGGTGAGGGCACACTGTTTACAAAATGCAGAAAGTGTAATATATACATTCAAGTGTATGCTATATTTGGGAGCATCTGATGATTAATTCAAATGTCCTGGGTCTTCATATTTATTACGGAATATCCAGGAAACTAAACAAAAAACAAGTATTTAATTTAGCATCAATTTACTATAGCAGAGTGCTACCAAATACTAATGGTAAAGGACTGACTTCTGCTGATCAGAAATGGTGCATTAGAAACATTCTTGGGGGGGCCTGGCTGGCTCAGTCGGTAGAGCATGTGACTCTTACCTTTGGGTCATGAGTTCGAGCCCCATGTCGAACTAGAGCTTACTTAAAAAATTTTTTTATATAAGATATGCTTCAAAAAAAAAAACATTCTCAAAGTTCAGTGGGTTGTCACTAATAGATCTCCACTAAACAATATTTTTCAGGCAAAGAAGAAATTGATCCTGGATGGAATACAGAAAGGAATGAAGAGCAACCAGGGTGGTAAACATGTGGGTAAAATGAAATGAACATATAAAACAAAAATGTTTTCAAGGGATTTATGAGTGTGTATTTGCCTGTGTGTGTATGTGTGTGTATATGTATATACACACATACATTACATATAATTATTTATATAAACCCCATAATACATCATTATATTTGGAAATATATATGTACATACAACTATATGAACAAAGTTTCTGTTAAAAATTAGCTTTAATCACTAAACTCTACCTCTGAAACTAATATACTATATGTTAATCAATTGAATTTAAATTAAAAAAAAATTTTAAATTAACTTTAAAAGACAATTTATTGGAGAAAACCATAAGATACAATTAAAGGTTAAAAAGGTGAGTTAACCAAAAGACTCCACCCCAAGATTGCTAGAACTCATACAGCAACTTGGAAGTGTGGCAGGGTACAAAATCAATGCCCAGAAATCAGTGGAATTTCTATACACTAACAATGAAACTGAAGAAAGAAAAATTAAGGAGTCAATCCCATTTACAATTGCACCCAAAACCATAAGATACCTAGGAATAAACCTAACCAAAGGGGTGAAGGATCTATACCCTAATAACTACATAACACTTCTGAAATAAATGGAGGAAGACACAAAGAGATGGAAAAATATTCCATGCTCATGGATTGGAAGAATTAATATTGTGAAAATGTCAATGCTACCTAGGGCAATTTACACATTTAATGCAATCCCTATCAAAATACCATAGGCTTTCTTCAGAGAGTTGGAACAAATCATCTTAAGATTTGTGTGGAATCAGAAAAGACCCCGAATAGCCAGGGGAATATTGAAAAAGAAAACCACAGCTGGGGGCATCACAATGCCAGATTTCAGGTTGTACTACAAAGCTGTGGTCATCAAGACAGTGTAGTACTGGCACAAAAACAGACACAGGGATCAATGGAACAGAATAGAGAATCAAGAAATGAGCCCTCAACTCTATGGTCAACTAATATTCGACAAAGCAGGAAACACTATCCACTGGCAAAAAGTCTCTTCAATAAATGGTGCTGGGAAGATTGGACAGCCACATGAAGAAGAATGAAACTAGACCATTCTCTTACACCATACACAAAGATAAACTCAAAATGGATGAAAGATCTAAATGTGAGACAAGAATCCACCAAAATCCTAGAAGAAAACACAGGCAACACCCTTTTTGAACTTGGCCACACCAACTTCTTGCAAGATACATCTATGAATCAAGGGAAACAAAAGCAAAAATGAACTATTGGGACTTCATCAAGATAAAAAGCTTCTGCACAGCAAAAGAAACAGTCAACAAAACTAAAAGACAACCTACAGAATGGGAGAAGATATTTGCAAGTGACCTATCAGATAAAGGGCTAGTATTCAAAATCTATAAAGAACTTATTAAACTCAACACCCAAGAAACAAACAATCCAATCATGAAATGGGCAAAAGACATGAACAGAAATTTCACCAAGGAAGACATAGACATGGCCAACAAGCACATGGGAAAATGCTCCACATCACTGGCCATCAGGGAAATACAAATCAAAACCACAATGAGATACCACCTCACACCAGTGAGAATGGGGAAAATTAACAAGACGGGAAACAACAAATGTTGGAGAGGATGTAGAGAAAGGGGAACCCTCTTGCACTGTTGGTGGGAATGTGAACTGGTGCAGCCACTCTGGAAAACTGTGTGGAGGTTCCTCAAAGAGTTAAAAACAGAACTGCCCTATGACCCAGGAATTGCACTGCTGGGGATTTACCCCAAAGATACAGATGCAGTGAAATGCCAGAACACCTGCACTCCAATGTTTATAGCAGCAATGTCCACAATAGCCAAACTGTGGAAAGAGCCTTGGTGCCTATCGAAAGATGAATACATAAAGAAGCTGTGGTCTATGTATACAATGGAATATTCCTCAGCCATTAGAAACAACAAATACCCACCATTTGCTTCGACGTGGATAGAACTGGAGGGTATTATCCTGAGTGAAATAAATCAATCGGAGAAGGACAAACGTTATATGGTCTCATTCATTTGGGGAATATAAAAAGTAGTGAAAGGGAATAAAGGGGAAAGGAGAGAAAATGAGTGGGAAATAGCAGAGAGGGTGACAGAACATGAGAGACACCTAACTCTGGGAAACGAACAAGGGGTAGTGGAAAGGGAGGTGGGTGGAGAGTTGGGGTGACTGGGTCATGGGCACTGAGGGGGATACTTGACAGGATGAGCACTGGGTGATATGCTGTACGTTGGCAAACTGAACGCCAATAAAAAATAAATAAATAAAATAAAATAATAAAAAATAAAAAGGTGAGTTAAAAAATAAAAAGATAAACCATATTCATGGATAGAATGGCTTAAAGCCATTTTGCACCTTTCAGACTGGTAGCAATTTGAAAGACTGATAGCAATTTGAAAGACTGATAATAAGTCCTGGTGAATATGTGGGAAAATATAAACTTCATCTCAACTGCTCATGACAGTATAAATTAGTACAACCTGGAAGGAAAAATCCAATTATTTAATAAAGTTGAAAAACTTTTTGTATCAATCAGAAGAACCCAGCTAGGGAACAGAAACAATACCAGCTATTTTAATGAAAAGAATGTCTTAGAAAGAATGTTTAACTACTCACAAATTATTAACCATGTAACTGAAAAGACAGAAAGAGACTGTTAAAATTTTCATGGAGGTAGCAATTGCAGGAAGCAGCTGAGCTAAGATAACAAGGGAAGAAACTTGAATTAATAAACATTGAAAGGTTGGAGGAATAGTGTCATGTGGGTGGGACTCATACCTCTAAGGAGATGGCACCAAGCAGTTGCTGCTAGTGTCTCTGAGGAGGTGAGTAGGCTGTTCTGTGAGTGCTGGTAATCTACAACCTGAATTAAACTATTGCCGCCGTGAGGAACTTCTGCTGCCCAAAGGAAGACACAATCCTGAGCTGACATTCATATAAGCAGGGAGCTAAAAGGAAGGGGGAGGAAAGGAGCAGGTCCCTTTTTCCTTCCTCACACTCAAAGTGTGTATTTAGTATCTCTTACTGTAAGGCCCAACAGGAAGCAGATGGCAAGAAAGAAATATGTTTTGTAGAGTCATAGCCCCAGCATCACAGAGAACGGTGTTGAAGGGGAGTGTCAGAGCGAGGGCACAAGAGCTTAATCACTTAAACACTCCCTATACTCTAACTCTATGACCCATCAGTTCCACTTTTAGATTTAGATGCTAAACATAGAAAAAATACAAATGTCTTGCACTAGGGGAATGGAGAGAGAAATGAACGAACCAGACCTAGATTTATCAACATAGATGGACCTTAGAAAGGTAACATTTCATGAAAAAAGCAAGCTACAGAGTTTCAACACTGTATGATATCCTTTAGGTAAAGTTTTTAAGAGCAATAGAGAATTATATATTGTACAATTCACACTATACACATACACAAAAACTCCTAGGGTAGATGAAAAATTCTAAATGTTGAAAGGAAAACCTTAACCTCAGAGGAAAGGACAGGAGAATATTATCAACTTGAAACTGGTAATATTCAAACATAAAGCCTCAGCAGAAGAGTTAACAAAATTAAGTAACCAGGCACAGTCCATGAGCAGATTATCTGCAACACATATGACTGGAAAAAAAGATTTTTATATTCTCATATATTAAAAAACAAAAACAACAACATTTAAACCAAGAAGCAAATATAAGATAAGCAACCCATTATAAACAATGAGCAAAGGATATAGAACAGTCAGTGCACAGAATAAAAATCCTAATGGCCAATCAACAGGTAAGAAAATATTCCACCTCATCATTAATTAGGGAAGTCCAAAAGAAATGAAATCAATGAGTTGTCCCATAAAGAGAATCAGGATGTATTTTCACACCAGTGTAGGAGCCAATTATAACAGGTATACTCTGTGTGTGTGGTGACTAGATGACCCAAAGGGATTGATCAAATGGTAATAGGAGTTTTCACAAAGAAGCTTTCTCCATAGTACAAGGCAAGGGCCGGCCTATGTGAGTTCTCTGATGTTCTGTGAGGTGTGCTTTCCGGCAGAAGGCTTTCCCACATTCCTGACATTCAAAAGGTCTCTCTCCTGTGTGAATTCGCTGATGTTCAATGAGGCGTACTTTCACATAGAAAGCATTTCCACATTCACTACATTCATAGGGTTTCTCTCCTGTGTGAGTTCTCTGGTGTTGACAAAGGGATTTCTTCATACTGAAGATTTTTCCACATTCACTACATTCATAGGGTTTCTCTCCTGAATGCATTCTCTGATGTTCAATGAGGCGTGCTTTCACATAGAAGGCATTACCGCACTTATTACATTCATAAGGTTTCTCTCCTGTGTGAATTCGCTGATGTATCCCAAGAGATGAGTGCACCCTAAAAGATTTCCCACATTCATTACATTGATAGGGTTTTTCACCTGTGTGAGTTCTCTGATGATTATTGAGAGTCATTTTCATTCTGAAGAATTTCCCACATTCACCACATTTATATGGTTTCTCACCTGTGTGAATTCTTTGATGTTGATTTAGGGATTTCTTTGCACGAAAGTTTTTCCCACAGTCACCACATTCATATGGTTTCTCCCCTGTGTGAGTTCTCTGGTGTTGTGTAAGGGATATCTTAACTCGAAATGTTTTTCCACATTCACTACATTCATAGGGCTTCTCCCCAGTGTGAGTTCTCTGATGAATCATGAGGGTTGCCTTCTCAGAAAAGGTTTTCCCACATTCAGTACATTCATAGGGTCTCTCTCCTGTGTGCGTTCTCTGATGTAGAATGAGTTGTGACTTCCTGCCAAAAGACTTCCTACATTCATTACATTCAAAGGGTTTCTCCCCTGTGTGAGTTTTCTGGTGAGCAATGAGGTATGATCTTGCACTAAAGGTCTTTGCACATTCACCACATTTATAGGGTCTCTCCCCTGTGTGTATTCTCAGATGTTCAATAAGATTTGATTTCCTGCAGTAAGTTTTCCCACATTCATGACATCCAAAGTTTTTTACTCCTGTGTGTGTTCTTTTGTGTCCAACAAAGCCTGTTTTCTTGTAGAAGACTTTCCCATATTCGTTATATTCAACAGTTTGATCCAAAGTTTGAATTTTCTGATGCTGAAGGTCATTATCATGCCTGAGGGCATTACCCCCAACAGAACTGTTGCCACACAGCAGTGAGAGAGATCCTTTAAAAACAAATCAGAAAAAATAAAATAAAATAAAAAATAAAAACAAATCAGATCATTCTTTCACTTAAATCTCAAAAATGGCATCAAATTAAAGTGCTTAACAAAGCCTATAAAGCATATCCTATAAAAAGTGCTTAACATATCCTAAAAAAAACTACATAATTTGGCCCCCAGCTAATTCTCTGATATTGCCTCTTACCACCCTCACCACCCACCATCAGGATACCCAGCCTCAAAAAAAAAAAAAAAAAAAAAGGATACCTGGCCTCTTTGCTATTTTTAGGATATATCACTCAGACCAGGCCTGATACATACTGTTCTCTCTACCCAGAATTTGAAAATCTACATGGTTCTGTCTGTCTCCTATCACCGATGTTGGCACGCTAATTTCAACCTCACAAAAAAGTCTTCCCTGAGCACATTCTCCACAAGCACACAACCATCATTGTCTATCTTTCTTATCTTGAACAGATTTTCTTTTCACCACCAAACATTTGTTTCTGGTCTCTTTCCCTCATCAGACTGCAAGTTCCCGGAGAACAGAGATATCAACTTATTCACTGCTGGACCCCCACACCTAGAACATGACCAGATTAGAGTTGATACTCATTTAAGATTTGGTGGAACACTAAATGAATGTATGAGTGAATGCCTGACAACAGTAGCCATCCAAGACAATGGAGGGAAGGAAGGTAATTTAGAATACTAAAGAGAGACAGTCTAGCTAAGAATGTCTAAGATTAGGCAGGCAGGGACGGATAAGAGTGGTAGATAACTACAAAAATCAAAATAAAATAAGACCGAAAACTTAAGTGTGAGCATAATAATGGCATGTGTGATTTAGGTATCTGAAGTGTGTAGACCTTCCAGTCATTTTCAAAGAGCAGGGGCCTCTAAAAAGAGATTACTGAAAAACACTGCCCAAAGTGTTTTGCCCTGAATTTCTGGGCTATTATTTCCCCTGTTGCCATATGTCTGATTATTGCACACTCACCTGGGTAACAATGGCCTGAGGAGTCCTCCTCTAATATCCACAGCTCCTCACCTCGCTCCAACTTGAAGATCATCTCTGGTTTGGCCACGCAGAGGCCTGTTAATGGGAAATGGCACAGGACATGGGCCAAGCTGTCTGAGCTTTAGAGCCTCTGATGAAGGAGGAAGGTGCATCCTCATGAGCTGCACAAGGAAGGGGGCCCATTTAAACCTTTCATTGGGGGAAGTGACAACACACACACTCTTCCTGATGCCCCAAACTGATGAATCATCTGTGACCCTTGAATCTAGCACTAGAGTATCATTAAAGTCTACAACAGTTGCACACATTACAGTAACCAAGAAAGGAAACACATGCTACTAGGAGTTACATGGACAATAATCCTCACCCACAGATGCCAGGTTGCTATAGTTCTCCAACATCACATCCTTGTGCATGGTCCTCTGAGCAGGGTCCAGTCTGTGCCATTCCTGTCGGGTAAAATCCACAGCTACGTCCTCAAATGACACAGATACCTGTAACAACAATCTACAATGATCAGAATGGGACACACAAAAGATGTATGGGAACTAATTCTCACCATAGAGCACCATTAAGAGTTAACTAGAAGCTACACTGGACATCTGACTTTCTGTCTTGCTTGATATACATTGTTGGGGGGAAACTCCAGAACAGCCATGCTATTGTGTTAATTTACCAATCCATGAAGAAAAGACTACTAACTACTTAGTGAACACTTTGTACCCGGACTTGTCTCAGTTGCTGGTTAAAAGAAAAGACAGAAGATAGAGTGCCTATTGTCGAAGAGCTCATACCCCAAAATAAAGAGACTTGTATATAAAAACATTCTTGCAATGAGGTATTATGGGAGCTGTGCTAGACATGTATAACAGGGTGCAATGGGCTTTCATGAGGGAGGAATAGGATTCCACTTGGTGTTAGCAGATTTCACTTAATTTGAGGAGACAGAGCTTTGAATCCTTAAATAAGAATATAATTTCCCTTAAAAATATGGGGCAATAGTATAAGAAAAGGCAGGTAAACATGAAATACCCAGAGTGAGTTATAGAACTACACATAGAGCAGCATGACAGAAAAACAGCACTTCAGGCTCTGATGAAATAAAGTGCTGTAGAAGACATTTGGGGCCAGAGAGTGGGAGGATTTTCGACTCTTTTTTCCTACGGATCCTTAGTCTCTAAGACTCTTGACTCCTTACACCATCAGAATATTTTCTGACCTTCCCACAATATATTTGTATCTATAAACTAAACAGAAGTACCTTCAAGTGGAAGAGAGGCACAGACTACTACTCCCAGGATAATGGCATGAGCAGATGGGTTGAGGCTAGCAAGATTAAAACTAAAGAGATACTGGGTTGGCAGAAGGGAAATTAAAATAGATCTTGGACCTCAGCTGGAGTGTTTATGACACATACTGATGGACATCCAGCTGGCAGGTGGATATATGGTTCTGAAGCTCAGAAGAAAAGGCTAGGATAGGCCAAGGATGGGGAGGCAATAGCATTTCAGTATGAGGAGAAGCCACCAGAATAAACTGGATGGCAAAGAAAAAAGAAAGAGCTTGAGAGAAGTACCAAGTACTGATTCAGCAAGGACACCTAAGTTACATGAAAATTGAAGGAAGAGGGTCCCTGTGGGACAGAGAAAATGAGAGAACTGTTGTTTTTTTAATGCAGTCCTTCCCCAGACCCAAAGCTCCAGCCTTCTAGCAGAAGAAACCTCATACTGTAAGGAAGAGAAATTCCTTTCCTTGGCAAGGAGAATAGTGGTCTGAAGAGTGTAGAAAGGATCCTATTGCCTTTTTTGTAACTGCCCACCACTTGGCCCCAAGGGCAAACCTAGTTACAGAAAATGAGTGCCAAAGCAGAGAGACTAAAGCCCTAACTGTCCAGCCAAAAGACCATGGAGGGGATCGTGGGGGAGCAGGATTGTGGGGAAGACTGTCCGAATAAAATGGTCTGAATAACATGAAGCAAAAATGACAGACCTGAAAGAATTGGGCAAATCCACACTGAGGGCTGCTGACTTTCAACACTTTTCTTAGTATTAAAGGTAACTAGTAGACAGAAAATCAATAGGGATTAAAAAACAAAAAACAAAAACACCATCACCCATCAACCAATTGACTGTGCACACCGTTCCTCTCAAAAATATAGAAATTAAGTTTCTCCAAGTACACATGGAATACTCCTCAAGCTAGAACATACTCAGCATCCTAAAACAAACCTCACCATAAAGACCTACCGAGTACCAAGGAACATTGATCTGGAACAACCCACTCTGAGCTATATCTTAATCAGACAATTAGAATTTAAAGACAAAGAAAATTTTCCTCAGGGTCTCAAAGCCAAAAAGATGAAATAATGCCAAGACAAGAGAATGAAACTGGCATTAATTTATCAAAAACAAAGTAATAGTAATACAGTATTGTCAAGAAAGTTAAGGGGGAAGAGTACAAATGAAGGAAATTATATCCAGCCAAGATACTCTTCAAGTACCAAGGCTATTAGAAGAACAGCTGAGTATGCCAAAGCACTTGTGACCTTCCTAAGGAATTTAATAGAGGTGCACCATTTAATTTGGCAGCCACTAGCCACATGTGGCTATTTATTTTTAAGTTTTGATTAATTAAAATGGAACAACACAGAAAATCCTGTCTTTCAGTCACATCAGGCATATTTCCAGGGTTCAACAGCCACACAGAGCTGGTTACAATCCTAGACAGCATAGATACAGAACATGCTCATCACTGCAGGAAATTCTGTTGACCAACATTACACCAAATAATGAGTTTCATCCAAACAAAACTAATGAATGGGAAAATGCTGGAAAAAGCCTAACAGCAAGCATTTCATATACTTAAAGCTGTAAAGCTAAGGCTGAAACAAGGCTGGGGTCATGGGTTGAAGGATAATGCATAAACATTAAGCTGTTCTGACAAAATAAAAAAACAACCAAAAATAGAAGGAGAAAAGAAAGAGAAAGAGAAAAGATGAATATGATCATTGACTGCTAAGGAGGAGGGAGGCAAGATGGCGGAAGAGTAGCGTCCTCAACTCATCTGGTCCCACTAACAAACCTCGATAACTTTCAAAACATCCTGCACACCTACGAATTTGACCTGAGATGTAAAGACAGAACAGGTAGAACGCTACAGAGAGAAAAGTTTTCACTTCTGACATGGTAGGAAGGTGGAAAAAATTAAGTGGGGGAGAGAAGCCATGACAAGCCGAGCAAAAGCGGAGCCACAAACGCCGCCGCCAGGGCACAATAGCCCAGCCCTGGACGAGTCGGAACTATAAAAATCCGCCCCTGAGTTTTACCTGACTGAAAAGCGCTCAGCAGGGAAATGGGGCAGAAACGCAGGAGGGCAGAGAAGCATCAAGATTCCAGGAGATACTGTAAGAGGAGGGGCGCCCAGGAGAAAGCTCACCGCAAACCATGGTCCACAACCTTCCAGAGCATTTGGGAGAAGCTGGCCGGTTATGCAGGGTGGCTCTGGAGCTCCCTTTACCCTAGAGCCCAGCAATGGACAGAAGCGGCTGGCCTCAGTTCTCTCTGGGAGAGGCGATCCCTGGGAGTGCGGGTCCCGTGGCACAGGGTCCACGATCGGAGGGCGCCGAAGCAGACAAAGCCATTGTCCGTACCCCCGGGACAGGCGGAAGCAGGGAGGTCACAGGAAAGCGAGAACTCTGCCATTGGGTGCCTGGCAAGCTGTGCAGATCAGTGCATCCATGACTGACCCCAGGAGCATCTAGGCAGTGTGGACTGGGAGGCTGCGGTTAGGTACTGACAGGGAGCCCTTGGCTCCGGAGCTGGAAATCTGGCCACCACTTTTTTTCACTGGGAGAGGCGGGGCCTTTAAGGAACAAAGGCCTCACCGGATAAACGGCTTATACTGAGTCTGGCACCTGGCAAGGGGCCGGGCATCTCTGCCCAGGCACAGACACCTGGGAGTCAGCACAGCAGACCCCTCCTCCAGAAGAACTCCTGGAAGAACAACAGAAAAGCAAGTTTACTGAACAAGCAGCACTGTAAAGATCTAGGACTGAAGGAAAATAATATATAGAACTAGAGGGTTGTTTTTTTTTCCATTACAACCCATTTTTATATCAGGTTAAAAGTTTCCAAGATTTTTTCTCTTTTCCCACCTTAACTATAATATTTTATCAACTCTTCGTTTTTACGTCTTCCTTTTTGAATTTCATATTTCTACAATTATATGTCCTAGATATATTTTTTATTTCTGGATTCCCTTCAACATGCTCAATTTAATTTTGGTAGATATATGAGATATGGATTTTTGGTCTGCTGTTTTTTCCACTTTGTTTTGTTTCACTATGGTGCAAGTTAGTACTTCCTAACACACAGACCAAAATACATCCGGAACCAAGTGGAACATCATTTTGGTTCATTATGTGAGACTATATTCTCTCTTCCTTCCCATTCTGCCCCCCTCTTATATTGTTTATGCTTGGGGAGTCGATGTAGGGTCTTTATATAAGTTTTGCTGGTTTATATGAATTTGTTTTTATTTTATTTTTTTTTTAATTTTTATTTATTTATGATAGTCACACAGAGAGAGAGAGAGGCAGAGACATAGGCAGAGGGAGAGGCAGGCTCCATGCACCGGGAGCCCGACGTGGGATTTGATCCCGGGTCTCCAGGATCGTGCCCTGGGCCAAAGGCAGGCGCCAAACCGCTGCGCCACCCAGGGATCCCGTTTATATGAATTTGGAATGGAGCATCTTCTAACATACATAACAAAATACACTCAGAACCAAGAGGATCACCCTCTAGGTCCCCTCGGGGAGATATTCTCTCTCTACCACCACTTCCTCACCACCACCACCCACCACTCCTCCTCCTCCTCCTCCCCTCCTCCTCATCCTCCTCCTCCTCCTCCTCCTCCTTCTCTTCTTCTTCTTCTTCGTTTTTGGTTTCTTATTTTTACTATTTTGTTTTAAAATCTCTTTTTCATTTTAGTGGCCTTTTTTGTTTTATTTTGTTCTGCTCTTCTTTTTCTTTTATTTTCTGGTCTCTGACCTTTTTGGAATTGTCTAGGGTGTATTTTTACATAGGTCATGGTTGATATTTTTGACTCAGCTCACTCATATAGCCACTCTGCACTAGACAAAATGACTAGAAGACAGAAATCACAAAAGAAAGAACCAGAACCAATATGCTCTGCCACAGAATTACTGAACGCGGATTTAAATACCATGTCAGAAATCCAACTCAGAAGCAAAATTATAAACTTACTGGTGGCTCTGGAAAAAAGCATAAAGACTCTAGAGACTGTGTTACTACAGAATTGAGATCTAATCAAGCTGAAATTAAAAATACTTTAACCGAGATGCAATCGAAACTGGATGTTCTAACTCTTAGGGTAATGAGATGGAAGAGAGAGTGAGTGACATACAAGACAAGTTGATGGAAAGGAAGGAAGCTGAGGAAAAAAGAGAAAAACAATTAAGAAACAATGAGAAAAGGCTTAGGGAAATAAATGATAGCTACAGAAGGAAGAAGATATGTCTAACTGGAATTCCAGAAGTGGCTGAGAGAGAGGACCACAAGGTATATTTGAACAAATCATAGCTGAGAACTTCCCTAATCTGGGGAAGGAAACAGGCATTCAGATCCAAGAGATAGAGGACCCCTCCTCACAAAAACAATAAAATCCGTTCAACATCTTGACATTTAAGAATGAAACTTGCAAATTTCAAAGATAAAGAAAAAATTCTTAAAGCAACTTGAGACAAGAGATTCTTAACTCATATGGGGAGAAATATCAGATTAACAATAGACCTCTCCACAGAGACCTGGCAAGCCAAAAAGGGCTGGCAGGATATATACATGGTACTAAGTGAGAAAAACATGCAGCCAAGAATACTTTATCCAGCGAGGCTCTATTCAGAATAGAAGGAAAGATAAAGAGCTTCCAGGATAGAAAGAAACTGAAAGAATATGTGACCACCAAACCAGATCTGCAAGAAATATTAAGGGGGATCCTGTAAAAGAAAGAGGAAGCCCAAAGAAATAAGCCACAAGAACAGGGACTGTATAGGTAATATGCTGACATTAAACTCATATCGTTCAATAGTTACTCTGAACATGAATGGGCTAAATGATCCCATCAAAAGACTGAGGGTATCAGACAGGATAAAAAAGCAAGACCCATCTAAATGCTGTCTATAACAGACTCATTTTAGACCTAAGGACACCTCCAGCCTGAAAATGAAGGGTGGAGAACCATTTACCATTCAAATGGTCCTCAAAAGTAAGCTGGGATGGCAATCCTCATGTCAGATAAATTAGAGTTTATACCAGACTCTAATAAGAGATGAAGAACACTATGTCATAATTAAAGGGTCTATCCAACAAGAGGACCTAACAATCATGAATATTTATGCCCCTAATATGGGAGCTACCAAGCATATCAATCAATTAATAACCACAGTAAAGACATGCTTAGGTAATAATACACTAATAGTAGGAGACTTCAACATGGCAGTTTCTGCAAATGACAGATTTTCTAAGCAGAACATCACCAAAGAAACAAGGGCCTTAAATGATACACTAGACCAAAGATATTTCCCAGATATATACAGAACATTCCATCCTATTGCAACAGAACACACATTCTTCTCAAGTGCACATGGTACTTTCTCCAGAATAGACCACATATTGGGTCACAAACCACGTCTCAACCGATACCAAAAGATTGGGATTGTCCTCTGCATATTTTCAAACCACAATGCTTTGAAACTAGAACCCAATCACAAGAAGAAATTTGGGAGAAACGCAAATACGTGGAGGTTAAAAAGAATCCTACTAAATGATGAATGGGTCAGCCAGGAAATTAGAGAAAAATTAAAAAGATTCATGGAAACTAATGAAAATGAAAATACAACCACTCAAAATCTTTGGGATATAGCAAAAGCAGTCCTAAGAGGGAAATATATCACAAATACAAGCATCCCTCAAAAAATTGGAAAAAACCCAAATACACAAGCTAAACTCGCACCTAAAGAAATTGGGGAAAGAACCACAAATAAAGCCTACACCAAGCAGAAGAAAAGAGATAACAAAGATTTGAGCAGAACTCAATGAAATAGAGACCAGAAGAACTGTGGAACAGATCAACAAAACCAGGAGTTGGTTCTTTGAAAGAATTAATAGGATAGATAAACCCCTAGCCAGTCTTATTATAAAGAATAAAGACTCAAATTAATAAAATCATAAATGAAAGAGGAGAGATCAAAACCAATACCAAGGAAATACAAATGATTTTAAAAATATGTGAGCAGCTATATACCAACAAATTAGGCGATCTGGAAGAAATGGATGTATTTCTAGAAACCCACAAATTACCAAAACTGGAACAGGAAGAATTAGAAAAGCTGAACAGGCCAATAACCAGGGAGGAAATTGAAGCAGTAGTCATCAAAAACCTCCCAAGACACAAAAGTCCAGGGCCAGATGGCTTCCCAGGGGAATTCTATCAAAAGTTTAAAGAAGAAACCATACCTATTCTACTAAAGCTGTTCCAAAGGATAGAAAGGGATGGAATACTTCCAAACTCGTTTTATGAGGTCAGCCTTACCTTACTTCCAAAACCAGACGAAGACCCCACCAAAAATGAGAATTATAGACCAATATCCCTGATAAACATGGATGCAAAAATTCTCAACAAGATACTAGCCAATAGGATGGAACAATACATTAAGAGGATTATTCACCATGACCAAGTGGGATTTATCCCCAGGATGCAAGGGTGGTTCAACATTTGTAGAACAATCAATGAGATAGATCACGCCAATAAGAGAAAAAACAAGAACCATATGATCCTCTCAATAGATGCAGAGAAAGCATTTGACAAAATACAGCATCCATTCCTAATTAAAACTTTTCAATGTGTAGGGATAGAGGGAACATTCCTCAATACCATAAAAGCCATTTATGGAAAGCCCACAGGGATTATCATTCTCAATGGGGAAAAACTGAGAGCCTTTCCCCTAAGATCAGGAACACAACAGGGATCTCCACTCTCACCACTGCTATTCAACATAGTACTAGAAGTCCTAGCCTCAGCAATCAGGCAACAAAAAGAAATAAAAGGCATGCGAATTGGCAAAGAAGAAGTCAAACTCTCCCTCTTTGTAGATGACATGATACTGTACATAGAAAACCCAAAAGACTCCACCCCAAGATTGTTAGAACTCATACAGCAATTCAGCAGTGTGGCAGGATACAAAATCAATGCCCAGAAATCAGTGGTATTTCTGTACACTAAAAATGAGACTGAAGAAAGAGAAATTAAGGAATCAATCCCATTTACAATTGCACCCAAAAGCATAAGATACCTAGGAATAAACCTAACCAAAGAGGGAAAGGATCTATACCCTAAAAACCACAGAACACTTATGAAAGAAACTGAGGAAGACAAAGAGATGGAAAAACATTCCATGCTCATGGGTTGGAAGAATTAATATTGTGAAAATGTCTATGCTACCCTAGGGCAATTTATACATTCAGTTCAATCCCTATCAAAATACCATGGACTTTCTTCAGAGAGTTGGAACAAATCATCTTAAGATTTGTGTGGAATCAGAAAAGACCCCGAATAGCCAGAGGAAGAGTGAAAAAGAAAACCAATGCTGGGGGCATCACAATGCCTGATTTCAAGCTGTATTACAAAGTTGTGATCAGCAAGAAAGTGTAGTACTGGCACAGAAACAGACAGATATATCAATGGAACAGAATAGAGAACCCAGAAATGGGCCTCAACTCTATGGTCAACTAATATTCGACAAAGCAAAAAAAAAAAAAATTCGACAAAGCAGGAAAGAATATCCACTGAAAAAAGGATAATCTCTTCAATAAATGGTGCTGGGAAAATTGGACAGCCACGTGCAGAAGAATGAAACTGGACCATTCTCTTACACCATACACAAAGATAAACTCAAAATGGCTGAAAGATTTAAATGTGAGGCAAGAATCCATCAAAATCTTAGAGGAGAACTTGGCCACAGCAACTTCTTGCAAGATACATCTAGGAAGGCAAGGGAAACAAAAGTAAAAATGAATTATTAGGACTTAATCAAGATGAAAAGCTTCTGCACAGCAAAAGAAACAGTCAACAAAACTAAAAGACAACCTACACAATGGTAGAAGATATTTGCAAGTATCAGATAAAGGGCTAGTATCCAAGGTCTATAAAGAAGTTATCAAACTCAACATGCAAGAAACAAACAATCCAGTCATGAAATGGGCAGAAGACATAAACAGACATTTCTCCAAAGACATACACGTAGCCAAGAAGCACATGAGAAAATGCTCCACACCAGTTGCCATCAGGGAAATACAAATCAAAACCACAATGAGGGGCAGCCCTGGTGGCGCAGTGGTTTGGCACCGCCTGCAGCCTGGGGCGTGATCCTGGGGACCCGGGATCGAGTCCCACATCAGGCTCCCTGCATGGAGCCTGCTTCTCCCTCTGCCTGTTTCTCTGCCTCTGTGTGTGTGTGTGTGTGTGTGTGACTATCATAAATAAATAAAAATTTTTAAAAAATAAAAAAAAGAAAAAGAAAAAAAAGAAAAGAAGGGTTGCAGAAGGGGAGGTAGGTGGGGGTATGGGGTAGCTAGGTGATGGGCACTGAGGAAGGCACCTGATGGGATGAGCACTGGGTGTTCTACTATATGTTGGCAAATTGAATTTAAATGTACATAAATAAATAAATAAGAATTTTAAAAATAAAAATAAAAAATAGTGAACAAATTTTACGTCTTAAAAAAAAAGATCATGGACTGCTATAAAGGGAAAGGTGAGAGACAAATTAGATGTATTTGATAAGGTCGAGCCCCACAGTCCATGTAGAGATTACTTAAAAATAATCTTTAAAAAAGGTAAATTGCTACACCCATTATGGAAAAACAGTATGGAGGCTGTTCAAAAAATTAAAAATAGGCACATCTGGGTGGCTCAGCGGTTGAGCATCTGCCTTTGGCTCAGGTCATGATCCCAGGTCCCCCCAGGAAACCTGCTTTTCCCTCTGCCTGTGTCTCTCATGAATAAATAAATAAAATATTTTAAAAAATAAAATAAAAATAGCGCAGCCCAGGTGGCTCAGTTGTTTAGCGTCACCTTTGGCCCAGGGCATGATCCTGGAGCCCCGGGATCAAGTCCCACATCAGGCTCCCTGCATGGAGCCTGCTTCTCTCTCTGCCTGTGTCTCTGTGCCTCTCTCTCTGTGTGTGTGTCTCTCATGAATGAATAAATAAATTAATTAATTAATAAATTAATAAAATATTTTTTAAAAATTAAAAATAGAACTACTATATGATCCAGCAGTCCCACTTCTGGGTATATATCTGAAGGAAATGAAATCAGTATCCCAAAGATATATCTGTACTCCCATGTTCACTGCAGCATTAATCAGAATAACCAAGATATGGAAAACAACCTAAGTGCCCACTGATGGATGAATGGATAAAGATGGATATTTCCGAGTATTATTCAATTATGAGAAAGAAGCAAATTCAACCATTTGGAAGAACATGGATGAAACTGAAGGACATTATGCTAAGTGAAATGAATCAGACAGAGAAAGACAGATATTGTATGTTCTCATTTATATGGGAAAGCTTTTTAAAAAACGTTAAACTCATAGAAGCAGAGTAGAATGTTACCAGAGTTATGGGGGAAATGAGATGTTGGTCAAAGAATACAAAGTCAATTATGTAGAATGAATGTCTAGAGATCTATGGGGCACCTGGCTGGCTCAGTCAGTGAAGCATGAAACTCTTGATCTCAAGGTTGTGAGTTCAAGCCCCACAATGGGTATGGAGATATACTTAAAATCTTAAAAAAAAAAAAAATTCTAGAGATCTAATATACAGGCATGAAGGCTATCTATACTTAATAATACTATATTGAACAATGGATATGTTTTTAAAAAAACTAAATTATAGGTGTACTCATCACACACACACAAAATGGTAACTTTGGGGGTGACTGGCTGGTCCATTTGGAGGAGTAATGTGACTCTTGATCTCGATCAAGCCCCACATGTGGTGTAGAGATTACTTAAATACAAGTTTTAGGGATCCCTGGGTGGTGCAGTGGTTTGGCGCCTGCCTTTGGCCCAGGGCGCGATCCTGGAGACCCGGGATCGAATCCCACGTCGGGTTCCCGGTGCATGGAGCCTGCTTCTCCCTCTGCCTGTGTCTCTGCCTCTCTCTCTTTCTCTCTGTGTGTGACTATCATAAATTTAAAAAAAAAAAGTTTTAAAAAATGGTAACCATATGAGGAGATGTTAATTAGCTTGACTATAGTAATCATTTCGATACGTATATGTGTATCAAATCATGTTGTATACCTTGAATATATATACAAATTTTATGAATAATAAGTAAATAGAAGGATAGAAGGTTTGACTAAGGGTACTATAAGAAGTATTAACACAAAGGACGCTTGGGTGGTTCAGTCAGTTAAGCTTCTGGCTCTTGATTTTGGCTCAGGTCATGGTCTGAAAGCCATGAAATCCGGCCTATTACAACCTCCATGTGAGCATGGAGCCTACCGAAGATTCCTTTTCTCCTATGGGGTACTTGGGTGGCTCAGTCAGTTAAAGGGCTGACTCTGTTTCAGCTTAGGTAATGATCTCAGGGTTTTGAGATCAAGCCCTGCCTTGGGCTTCATGCTCATCACGCAGTCTGCTTGAGATTCTTTCCCATTCCATCTTGCTCCCCCCTCCACTCTTCTCCCCACTTCTATGCTCTCTAAAATAAATAAATAAAATCTTTAAGAAAAATTCTCTCTCCCCCAGCCCCTCCCCTGTCCCACTCTCTCTCTAAAAAGAAAAAAAGTATTAACACAAAGGAGATTAACAACATAAAAATACAACATTCCTTTTTTTTAAAAATACAACCTTACTAATTACAAAAAAAAATTAGAAGAAACACTCAACAGAGAACAAAATACAGTGAATATAACACATATGCACAGTAATTACATCAGAAGATGAAAGAATTGAGATGAAACACATTTGAATTGTTTATATCATCAAACAGTAACACAAACAAGTGTAAATAGGCTTATCTCACCTATTAAGCAAGAAAGGTTTCCACACTGCCTCATAAAGCAGAACCCAGAAATGCTGTGCACAAGAGACATGTTTACAACACAGTCATTCAAACAGGCTAAAATTAAAGAGATGGACAAACATTTACCAAATGAAAACAATATAAAAGAAGGAACTGGAATCCTGATGTCAAAGTAGCATTCCAAAAGCAGTTATATGAGCCAAAGGAGAATACTTTGTAATGTTAAAAGCCCTGTCCAAAATGAAGATTTAGGGATGCCTGGGCAGCTCAGTGATTGAGCATCTGCCTTTGGCTCAGGGCATGATCCCAGGGTCCTGGGATTGAATTCCACATTGGGCTCCATGCAGGGAGCCTGCTTCCTGCTCTGCCTATGTCTTTGCCTCTGTGTGTGTGTGTGTCTCTCATGAATAAGTAAATAAAATCTTTTTAAGAAATGAAGCTTTAAAAACAAAATATGTGAAGATACCTATGCACAAACTTACAGAGCAAAAGCCTATATAAACCAAAAATGTTAGGAATGCAAAAAACAAGCATTCCCTAAGGGGAGACTTTCAACATACCACTTACAAAATGAGACAGATTAAGTAGACAAAAAATAAGTGAAGATACAAAAGACCCAAGCAATATAATCAATAAGGTGAAACTTTTGGATCTATATATATTGAACACTATACCCAGATCATACAAAATATAGTTTCTCTTGAGCACACATGCAGCAGTCACAAAAACTGATCATACAGTACAACACAAAAAAAGATAATCTTAGTAGGTTCCTTAAAATATTTATTACAAACACAAATTACAATCAGTAAAGAAATTTAAGAGTTACAAGTTAATAAGCTGATTCTAAAATTCATATATGAGGGATGCCTGGGTGGCTCAGCAGTTGAGCGTCTGCCTTCAGCTCAGGGCCTGATCCCGGAGTCCCGGGATTGAGTCCCACGTCGGGCTCCCTGCTTGGAGCCTGCTTCTCCCTCTGCCTGTGTCTCTGCCTCTCGCTCTCTCTGTGTGTGTCTCTCAGGAATAAGTAAATAAATAAAATCTTAAAAAAAATAAAATTCATATATATAAAAAAAAAAAAACGGGAAAAAAGAGCCTAGATAGCCAAAGCAATTTTGAAAAAGAAGAAAAGGGGCACCTGGGCGGCTCAGTGGTTGAGCATCTGCCTTTGGCTCATGGCGTGATCCCAGGGTCCTGGGATTGAGTCCCACATCAGACTCCCTGGAGGGAGCTTGCTTCTCCCTCTGTTTATGTCTCTGCCTCTATGTCTCTCATGAATAAATAAAATCTTTAAAAAAAAGAGCTTATATTACCTCATTTTAAGACTTATAAAGTTATCGTTCTCAAGACAGTGTGGTAGTTTTGTAAAGATATACACAAGACAAAGTAAGGTTTAGAAATAAACCCATATATACATGGTCAATTGATGTCTGACGAAGGTGTCAAGGAGATTCAGGGAAGAAAGAATACTCTTCTCAACAAATCTCTCTGGACAACTGGTTAGTCATATCCAAAAAACTTCAGAGTTCCTGAAGGATCTTACTCAACTGTTAAGACTGATTATCTCCAGAAGGTGAGACTATGAGGAATGTTCAAATTAAAATTTTTATATTTCTGGTCATTTAGTGAAGGTGGTAACTAACAGGTTTCTCCATTATAAAGTTACCAATTGTCCCTATGTAACCAGTGACTAATCTGTGGGATGTAACTTGAGACAATGTAAATATTTTGTTCCTCATTCAACTTTCACCCAATAACTTTGGCATCCATCAGTGATTCTTGCTTGACTCAATTATTACTTTAATAGTTTCAAAATGGTTATTTTTCTAACTCTCAATCTTCCCACATTATTAATTGGTGCTACACAAAACTGTAATTCCAAAATCTGCTGGTGAAGTCCTAACAGGGGCCATAGTCAGATCAGAAGGATAAAGGGATTCAACAGTTGATGGAATTAAGGTGGAAGTTTGGATGAAAATAGGAATGTCTGAATGGACTTTACATGTAGATGCATCTCCTTCATCTAAATGTATTCCTAGGGGCACCTAGGTGGCTCAGTGGTTGAGCATCTGCCTTTATTTAGCTCAGGTCATGATCCTGCAGTTCTAGGATTGAGTCCCGCTTCAGGCTTCTCATGGGGAGCCTGCTTTTCCCTCTGCCTATGTCTCTGCCTCTCTGTTTATCATGAATAAGTAAATAAAATCTTTTAAAAATTAAATAAATGGGGATCCCTGGGTGGCGCAGCGGTTTGGCGCCTGCCTTTGGCCCAGGGTGCGATCCTGGGGACCCGGGATCGAGTCCCACATCGGGCTCCCGGTGCGTGGAGCCTGCTTCTCCCTCTGCCTGTGTCTCTGCCCCTCTCTCTCTGTGACTATCATAAATAAATAAATAAAATAAAAAAAAATTTAAAAAAAAATTAAATAAATGTATTCCTAAGGTGGATATTATGTCTGACTAGGGAATATTTCTCCTGTCTAGTACGGTAAAACAAAAAGAATGTAAGTTCACCCTTTGGGCAGTATTAATTGTACATGATAAATGAGAATCTTTAGAATTGCCCAAACCCATACAAGTTGTTATTCTGAAGCAGTACAGAATACGTGGTGAGGGGGCACCTGGGTGGTTCAGTCGATCAGACATCTGCCTTTGGTTCAGGTCACCCTGGGGTCCTGGGATAGAGCCCTACATCAGGCTCCCTGCTCAGCGGGGAATCTGCTTCTCCCTCTACCTCTGCCCCTGACTCTCCCCCTCCCTGCTCGTGCTCTCTCACTATCTCTTTCTCTCCCTCTCAAATAAATAAATAAAATCTTAAAAAAAAATACGTGGTGGACAAAAAGAGATGACGACTTTAGTGGCATGTTAGAGGCTGAACTGCTGGTCCAAAAAATTCTCCTAGAATAGCCCTGTGTGCCCTGTGAAAAAGGTGGTTGACACAGACAACACCACACTGTCACAGCTTAAATAAATTAGTAACACCTGACAGCGCGTTAGTAGCTCCTGATATGGTTTCCACAATGGAAACACAAAGAAAGCTAAGGAGACTGGTTCTCAGTGACTGACCCTGCAAAGGCTTTGTCCTCCATCTATTGAGATAGGAAAACAGTAAGCAGCCCTCTGCTTTCATATGGGAAGGATCCTAATTTACATTTACAGTACTACCACAGTGTTCTCTGAATTCACCAGATGTCATAATCCAACTGTCAAAACTTGGTTAGAAGAGATTTGGATTTGATACAGGTCCCAAGGATAATAATACACTACGTTGATGACACCATGATACAAGAGACACTGAAAATCAAGCCAGGACTGACAGGCAGTGAGTGACACACGGGGACAGAGGTGAGTTGATAAATCCAGGGAAAATCCAAGGGCCCACTCAAATGGTGAAATTCATCAGAATCCCCAGGGCAGGAGCTCTTCATGACATTCCACAGGCAACAAAAAATGAACTACTGTTGGACTGTGAGCATGGGCGAGAGCCAGAAACTGGCTGTCATTCTTGGAACATAAGCAGGCCTCAGGCCCTATATAAAGCATCTGTGATGAAATTTACATTTCTTCCTGAAAGGAGGATTCTGCAGTCACTTTGTCAACCAGCACAGATGTTTCTCTTCCTACGATAAAGATCAGGGATCTAAACTTACCCAGAAAGGTAGAGAGGTACCATGTGTTCCCATTGGAATGGCAGGTCTTGCAGCATTTTGTGTGTATTATTTAAATTGAAGAGGAAGGCAAATGCTAAAAGGTTGTCTGTTCACCTGATCCACATGTGCCTGGCAGCCAAAGGCTTTGCTGTGGGAGCAATGACTCTTGGTATGGGCTAATCCTGCATAAGGAATTCTGAGCAAAGCCTAAACCTTAGAAGAGATGCTTGGTGGTAGTTGCTTTAGCTAGACATCTCATTTTGAGGTTATATGTTCATGTTGAAAATAAATCATTAGAGTGGGTCAGACAAGAACATGGTGATTTGAATATTGACTTCCTTTCTTGCAGGCTTGATCTCCCTGGTGACCAAATTACTAGTGACTAGTTCACTAACCAGGTCATTCAGGGGAGTCACATTAGTACCAAAAAAAGTTACTTTTAAATGCACTTCATAGGGACGCCTGGGTGGCTCAGTGGTTGAGCGTCTGCCTTCAACTCAGAGAGTGAGATCGAGTCCTGAGATCAAGTCCCACATCGGGCTCCTTGCATGGAGCCTGCTTCTCCCTCTGCCTCTCTCTCTGCCTCTGTGTCTCTCATGAATAAATAAAATATTTAAAATAAATAAATACATAAATGCACCTGATAGTGGCAAAATGGTTACCTTCTTAAACTCTTCTGACGAAATTAGTTTTAAAGAGGACAACATGCCAGTCCTGATGTATTTCCAGTTGCTGCAGAATATCACATGCATTTCATGTTATGTAGGAATCCTACTTATTGCAGTTAATTTAACTTTTTTCTGCCTGCTCTGTGGACTGAGTACTTTAGGGCTGGTAAGCTACTGATGATCCCTTTTAGAACAATGCATTAATATAACATTATAAGCCTCCCCGTAATTGAAAATGTGTGTTTAAACCAAACCTTAGGGGATCCCTGGGTGGCGCAGCGGTTTGGCGCCTGCCTTTGGCCCAGGGCGCGATCCTGGAGACCCGGGATCGAATCCCACATCGGGCTCCCGGTGCATGGAGCCTGCTTCTCCCTCTGCCTATGTCTCTGCCTCTCTCTCTTTCTCTCTCTGTGACTATCATAAATAAATAAAAAAAAATTAAAAAAAAAAATAAATAAACCAAACCTTAAAAAGCTGATAAAATGGCTGCTTAGAAGTAGTGCTTATTTCAAGAAGGATCATAGTTGCAAACATGAGAATAAGTTAATTATGGATCCCAGTTTAGCTCTTTTGCAACTGCAGAATTATTTTTATGCTGCTGTTATATTAGAATAATTTTTAAATGTCCTTTTGAAATAGAAATATCTTTTAAGTGCTAATGCAAAGGTAAATGAAAAACAATTTTTAAACGTTTGAAGTATGTTTATTTCTCCTATAAGACTCATAAATGTTAACAAATTACCTACAGTGGAAGTGATTAATGACTTATGAGCAAGCTTGTTTGGTCAAACATTACACACAAACCTTGGTATACTCCAGAATATGTTATTGCAACTTGTGAAATTCTCTTGTCTAACCTGAATTTACATTCCATGGTGATAACATGGTAAATGTAGTGTAACTAAAATAAGTGAACACATTAAAAAATATATATATATATAGTTGCCTACCGCTGGTATTAAGCAAAACAACATAGCACCTAATCAGGTTACTTGGATTTCGCAAGACACATGTTCCATGTCTGTGGATATTACTAACTCCTATCTATAAAATTACCCAAATACGGTCATATTCGAATAAGATCCTGGAAAAAAAAGTAAGCTGTCTCAATTGCAAAAAGCAGGAGCTCCTTTTTTTATGGTGAAAAAACTTATATTTAGATTTAGCCAGCTGGACTCAGTTTAGATGATCCCATTTTTATTGGCAACATCCAAAGCATCATAGTCAGAAGCCAGTCAAACATATGACTTCTCTCCAATCGGCCTGATCAAGATGTTGATGTTGGTCACATCAATGTCCTAGAGCTTCTTCACAGCCCGTGTGATCTGGTGCTTGTTGGCCCTGACATCCACGATGAATACGAGTGTGTTGTCTTCATTTTCTTCATGGCTGTCTCGGTAGTCAGGGGGGAACCTGATGATGGCATAGTGGTCAAAACTGCAGGTTTGGGAGGGACAGGGGCTTCCTTATTTCCCTTCAGTGCCATCTTCAAGAAAGGGAACAGTAGCTCTCTTGATGCCTTTGGCCATTATGATCCACACTCAGATATGATTTTAGAACTGTCTCCAATTTTACTAATGAAGACAGGAGGTCAGAGGGCTCATGAGCAAAATGACCATGGTGACAGGGATGGAGGTTATGTACAGACCCAGCAACATGGACTTTCACTCACCAAGGTTGACTTGGCTACAACCACAGCAGAGTGCCCAAGGTGCCAGCAGCAGAGACCAACATTGAGTCTCTGATATGGCACCATTCTCTGGGGTAATCAGCCAGCTACCTGGTGGCAGGTTGATTACACTGACCACTTCCATCATGGAAAGGGGAGCACATTCTTGTTACTGGAATAGACAGTTACTCTGGATATGGATTTGCCTTTCCTGTATACCATGCCAAAACTACCATCTGTAGACTTACGTGATGCCTTATCCACTATGACGGTATTCAACACATTGTTAATGATGAAGGAATTTACTTCACAACAAATGAAGTGCAGCAATGAGTCTGTGCTCATAGAATTCACTTGTCTTACCAGGTTTCCCACCATCACCAAGCAGCTGGCTTTGACAGAATGGTGGAACAGCCTTTAGAAGACTCAGCTGCAGTGCCAACTAGGTGGTAACACCTTGCTAAGCTGAGGCAATGTCCTCCAATAGGCTGTACACCCTCTGAATCAGCATCTGATATATGGTACTGTTTCTCCCATAGACAGGAGTCAAGGATCCAGAATACAAGGGGTGGAATTGGAAAATGGCACCACCCACTATTTACCCATAATGAAAAACTAGCAAAAATTTCCCTTTTCATCCATATGACCTTATGCTCTGCTAGTATAGAAATCTTATTTCCAAAGGGATGAATGCTTCTACCAGGAAACACAATGATTCCATTTCACTGGAACCTAAGATTGCCACCCAGCAGAAAATTGGGCTGCTGCTACACAACGGAGGTAAGGAATTATATGCCTGAAATACAGAAGACCCCTTGGGCACCTGGGTGATGGCTCAGTCAGTTAAGCATCGAACTCTTGATCTCAGCTCAGGTCTTGATCTCAGGGATGTGATTTCAAGCCTTATGTTGGGCTCCACACTGGGCTTGGGGCCTACTTTTAAAAAAAAGGCCCCTTAAGGCATACTCTGTGTCATGTTCTGTGATTAAAGTCGATGGAAAACTATACAACACAATTCAGGCAAGACTATTAATAGCTGGACCCTGCAGGAATGAAAGTTTGGGTCACTGCACTAAATAAAGAACCAACTAAGGTACTTGCTGAGAACAAAGGGAATATGTAATGGGTAGTAGGATTTACTTATAAATACCAGTTATGACTACCTGACCAGTTATAAAAATAAGTGCTAAAATTTTTTAGTATTTCTTCCTTGTTTTGTTATGAACATTGTGTATAAGACAATTATTTTTGCTTTGTGCCCTCTCTTACCCTCTATCACCCAACATAAAATCTATTAATAACGCTTAGCTTTGGGGCACCTGGGTGATGCAGTCAGTTGAGCATCTGACTCTTGATTTCGGCTCAGGTCGTGATACTGAGCCCCACGTAGGGCTCTACGCTCAGTGCGCAGTCTGTTTAAGAGTCTCACTTCCTCTGTCCCTCCTGCTCATGCTCTCTAAAATAAATAAGTCTTGGGCAGCCCTGGTGGCTCAGCGGTTTAGTGCTGCCTTTAGCCCAGGGCCTGATCCTGGGGACCTGGGATCAAGTCCCACATCAGGCTCCCTGCATGGGGCCTGCTTCTCCCTCTGACTGTGTCTCTGCCTCTCTCTCTCACTGCATCTCTCATGAATAAATAAATAAAATCTTTAAAAAATAAATAAATAAATAAATAAACAAATAAATCTTTAAAAAAAAATAATAATGGTTAGCTTTATGTCACTTATGTAAGTGCATGGTATATCAAAGAGAAGAGTAAACATCACTCAATGACTTTGCATCCTCTTCTGAGGAAAGAATTAGCTTGTTTTCGGTTATACACAAGATGGCTGTATCATGTTAGGCAGAAGGATGACTTTGTTGTCTTTAATTGGGGACTGAGTATGGTTCAGGATGATGCATGTGGGCACCAAGTTGACAAGGGGTGGACTGTGATGGGTCAGTTTTATGTGTCAAGTGGGCCAGCTATCATCCTGAGTTACTCAATCAAACACTAATCTAGGTGTTGCTGTGAAGTTCTTCTGTAGATGTGTTTAACATGTACCATTAGCTAACATTAGTAGAAAAGATCATCCTTTGATTATTTGGATCCAGTTTTATACAATCAGTTGAAAGGCCTTAAGAGCAAAACTGAAGGGATGCCTGGGTGGCTCAGTGGTTGAGTGCCTACCTTTGGCCCAGGGCATGATCCTAGAGTCCCAGGATCGAGTCCCACATCAGGCTCCCTGCCAGGAGACTGCTTCTCTCTCTGCCTCTGTGTGTGTGTGTCTCTCATGAATAAATAAATAAAATCTTTTTTTTATGATAGTCACACAGAGAGAGACAGAGAGGCAGAGACATAGGCAGAGGGAGAAGCAGGCTCCATGCACCAGGAGCCCGACGTGGGATTCGATCCCGGGTCTCCAGGATTGCGCCCTGGGCCAAAGGCAGGCGCCAAATCGCTGCGCCACCCAGGGATCACAATAAATAAAATCTTTAAAAAGATAACCACAAAACTGAAGTTTCCCTGAGGATGAAATTCTACCTGTGGATGGCAATGTCAACTCTCGCCACTTTCCTGCTGGCCTGCCTATGGATTTTGGACTTGCCTTGCCAACTCACACAATCACTTAATCCAATTCCTTGCAATAAATCTCTTAAAACACTACACGTGTATATCCCCTACTGGCTCTATTTCTCTGGTAGAACTCTGACTGATACAGAGTACCCAGTTGGGCCTTTAATCCTTGTAAGACACAGAAGAGAAGAAGGCAGACACAAAGGAGAGGGTCTTGTAACAAAAGCAGAGATTACAGTGATACAGCCACAAACCAAGGAATATGTATACCCATAAGAAGGTGGAAGATGCAAGGATGGATTCTCCCTTACAGCCTTCAGAGGGAGCATGGCTCTGCCAACACCTTGATTTCAGATTCCTGGCCTCCAGACTGTGAGAGAAAAAACTTTTGTTGTTTATTTAAGCCACCAAGTTTATGGTCATTAGTTATGGCACAACAATGAAAGTAACACAAATTTTTCTTACTGGGAAGTCAGGTACTGCTATAATAAATACCTAAAAATGTGCAAGTGGCTATGGCTTGGGCTACTATGTAGCAGCTAGAAGAATTTTCAAGCAAGTGACAGAAAAAAAACCGGACTGCCCCGAAGAGACTGTTGGGAAGAAATATGGACGTTAAAGGCACTGCTGGAGAGGGTTCAGAAGGAAGTGAAAAAGACAGTAGGATAAGTTTCTATCATTTTATTTTTTTAAGATTTTATTTATTCATGGGGGGGAGCATGAGAGCACAAGCGGGAGGAGGGGCAGAGGGAGAAGAAGAAGCAGACCCCCAGCTGAGCAGGGAGCCTGATGTGGGCCTTGATCCTAGGACCGTAAGATCATGACATGAACTGAAGGCAGACATTTAACTGACTGAGCCACCCAGGCACTCCAGTTTCTATCATTTTAAAGAATACATATATCACAAACAGAATGCTAACAAACATATGAACATTAAAGGTGCTTCCGGTGAGGTTTCAGATAAAATGAGGAACATGTTACTGGAAACTGAGAGGAAAAACTATCCTTGTTATATAATGGCAGAAAACTTGGGAGAATTGTGTTCTACAGTTATGTAGGAACTAAAACTTGTAAGGAATGAACTTGGATATTTAGCTGAGAGATTTTCAAGCAAAGTATTGAAGGCACAGCCCGGGTTCGTCTTGCTGCTTATAGTAAAAAAGTAGGACAAAAGGAATACATTGAGTAAGGAACTATTTAACAGAAAAGAAACGACACTTGATCATTTGGTATATTCTCAACCTACCCATATTGTAATGAAGGCTAAAGTTAGACAATTCATTGTTGAGAACAATGAATTGTCTGTGGAAATTTTCTGTGGAAAGCCAAGGGTGTAGCTAGATAATCTTTTCCTGGAAAGATTAGGTATATGGCTAATGGATCCACTGAACCATCTCAGCAAGATCCAGGAATAGAGGGTGCCTGGGTGGCTCACTAGGTTAAGCGTCCAGCTCTTGATATTAGCTCACGTCATGATCCAAGTCCAGAACATCATCATGATCCCATCAAGTCCAGAACATCAGGCTCCTTGCTCTGTGGGGAGCCTGCTTCTTCCTCTCCCTGCCACTCCCCCTGCTTATGCGCACGCTCTCTCTCTCTCTGTCAAATGCATAAAATCTTTTTAAAAATCTAGGAACAGAGATGGGATTATCCAGTACAGATCATTGGGGTCCCTTTTGTCTAATGCAGACATACATAAGAGAGTCACAAGGCTTTTGAGAACATTATATGCATAGAAACACTGCCAGCTTGAACTGAAAGAGAAAGATACAGGACAAAATGAGAAAATGCTGAAAGCTTCCAGGTTGGTGAACATGTGGAGGTGGGGAGACTGGTGTGCCTAGAGAGCATGGAAGCTTTGCACCCTATCCCCCCCATACCTTGCTTTATGCATCTCTTCATTTGGCTGTTGGTTCGCTTACTTTATTCTATCCTTTAATAAACTGGCAAACATCAAAAAAAATGAGACAAGGCTGCCAGCCTTCCAAAATTTTATAGGCAGAAAACCAGCTGATGGAACTACCTAGCTGTAAATGTGTGCCACTGTGCCAGAAAAAAGGAAGAATGACTTAAAAGGCAGAGAGCCTCAGGTGCATCAGAGTGGGACCAGAAGCAGAGGCCAATGGAGCCACTGCAGGCATTACAGAGGCTAGAAGTGTTGCAATAGGTGCACAAGATCAAGGAAGAATCTTATAAGCTCAAGAATTATGCAAGAGAAAGAAATACTATTGTGATAACTCAATTCTGTCTTCCTGATAGTTCTTCCTTTATAAATCAGTTTCCTCTGGACTCTAATCAGGGAAAAAGCACAGCAGTTTGCTGCACAGGCAGAAAGTCAAACTACATCTATGGTTCACTCTTCCAATGGGACATTTGGACACTGTTGGGGACAGTATTTTATCCATGACTTGTCATCTGAATATCGATTAGCAACTGGATACTGATTACCTGCACAGACCGGACAACATCATCAGAACACCATCACAGCTCTCAAGTTGTGCACCATACAGAAACTCACAAAAAAAAACTAAAAAAAAAAAAAACAACAACAACAGCCAGGGACGCCTGGGTGGCTCAGCGGCTTGCCTGCCTTCAGCCCAGGGTGTGATCATGGAGTCCTGAGATCGAGTCCCACGTCAGGCTCCCTGCATGGAGCCTGCTTCTCCCTCTGCCTGTGTCTCTGCCTCTCTCTCATGAATGAGTAAATAAAATATTAAAAAAAAAAAGAAAGAAACAGCCAGAACAGAGTGTCAGAAAAGCACAGGAAAGACTTAAAAAAGGAAAGGTAATAGATTAAGGACTCAAGATGATGGTGAAGATGAAAACACCTGGAATTCAAATTCTACTCAACAGATGTAATGAGATTAGTACAATATGTACACTAATAATTGTTTCACTTATAATTTAATGCAACTAGGGCAGCCCAGGTGGCTCAGCGGTTTAGCACCACCTTCAGCCAGGGTGTGATCCTGGAGACCAGGGATCAAGTCCCACATCGAGCTCCCTGTGTGGAGCCTGCTTCTCTCTCTGCCTGTATCTGTGCTTCTTTCTCTCTCTCTGTGTCTCTCATGAATAAATAAAATCTGTTTAAAAATAAATAAATAATTTAATGCAACTAAAATTCTACTGGGAGAATTAATGAAGTGCACTTGTGATGAGCACTGGGTATTATATGTAAGTCTTGAATTGCTAAATTGTACACCCAAAACTAGTATTATACTGTAATATACTATTACAAAATACTGTTATTTTTTTAAGTTTCTTTTTTTTAAGATTTTATTTATTTATTCAGAGAGAGAGAGAAAGGCAGAGACACAGGCAGAGGGAGAAGCAGGCTCCATGCAGGGAGCCCGACACAGGACTCGATCCCAGGTCTCCAGGATCACACCCCAGGCTGCAGGCGGTACTAAACCGCTGCGCCATCGGGGCTGCCCAATTAACTGGAATTTAAATAAAACTTTAAAAAATTCTACTGGAGAAGTAGAACTGCTTTTCCTTTTTCAAGGAATCTATATTTTGAAATGTATCCTTAATCCCCTTAGTGGGTGTGGGTAAAAATACATGATCAATAGAAGAGGACAGAATGTCCAAAAATAAACCCACACATACACGTCAATTAATATTCAACAAAGAAGGAAGAATACACAATGGGAAAAAGATAGTCTTTACAACAAATAGTGTTGGGAAAAATGGACAGCTACATGCAAAAGAATGAAACTGGACCATTTTTTACACCATACAAAAAAATAAAATGGATTAAAGACTGAAATGTGAGACCTAAAATAATACAACTCCTCAAATACAACATAGGCAATAACTTCATGGACATCACCCTTAGCAACATATTTATGGATATATCTCCTCAGGCAAGGGAAAGAAAACAAAATATTGGGACTACATCAAAATAAAAAGCTTCCACACAGCAAAGAAAACCATCAACAAAATGAACAGGTAACCTGTTGAATGGGAGAAGGTATCTGCAAATGATGTATCTGATAAGGGGTTAATATACAAAATACACAAAGAACTTATACAACACAACACTAAAAAAACTGATTAAAAAATGGGCAGAAAGGGGCACCTGGGTGGCTCAGTGGTTGAGCATCTGCCTTTGGCTTAGATAGTGATCCCGGGGTCCTGGGATTGAGTCCTACATCGGGCTCCTTGCAAGGAGTCTGTTTCTCCCTCTACCTATGTCTCTGCCTCTGTGTCTCTCATGAATAAATAAATAAAATTTCTTAAAATAAATAAATTAATTAAAAATCAAAAATGGGCAGAGAACTTAAAAGACATTTTTCAAGAGAAGACAGGTGGAGAGCCGACAGACACCAAAAAGATGTTCAAAATCACTCATCATCAGGGAAATATAAATCAAAACCACAATGAGATAACACCTCACACAGTTAGAATGGCTAGTATCAAAAAGAAAAGAAACAGGGATGCCTGGGTGGCTCAGCGGTTGAGCATCTGCCTTCAGCTTAAAGCATGATCCCAGGTCCTGGAATCGAGTCCCACATCAGGCTCCCTGCATGGAGCCTGCTTCTCCCTCTGCCTGTGTCTCTCTGCCTCTCTCTCTCTCTCTCTGTGCCTCTCATGAATAAATAAATAAAATCTTTAAAAAAAAGAAAGAAAGAAAGAAAAGAAAAGAAAAGAAAAGAAAAGAAAAGAAAACAAGTGTTGGCAAAGATGTGGAAAAAAAGAAATCCTAGTGAACCTTAATAGGAATGTAAGTTGGTGCAACCACTGTGGAAAACAGTATGGAAGTACTTTAAAAAAAATTAGAAATAGGGGTGCCTGGGTGGCTCAATCATTTAAGTGTTTGCCTTCTGCTCAGGTCAGGATCCCAGGATCCTGGGATCAAGTCACACAATGGGCTCCCTGCCTGAGAACTCAACTTCCCCTCTCCCTCTGTCTGCCCCTCCTCCTGCTCAGGCTCATGCATGCTGTCTCTGACAAATAAATAAATAAAATATATTTTTTTAAATTAGAAATAGAAATACCATTTGATCTAGTAACTCCACTAGTGGCATTACCCAAAGAAAATGAAAACACTAATTTGAAAAGATACATGTTTACTGCAGCATTATTTACACTAGCCAAGATATGGAAACAACCCAAGTGTCCATCCACAGATGAATGGATAAAAAAAAATACGGCATGTATATATACACACACAGAATGGAATATTGCTCAGCCGTAAAAAAACAATGAGGGATGCCTGGATGGCTCAGTGGTTGAGCATCTGCCTTTGGCTCAGGGTGTGATCCCGGGGTCCTGGGATTGATTCTCACATCTGGCTCCCTGCAGGGAACCTGCTTCTCCCTCTCCCTGTTTCTCTACCTCTCTCTGTGTGTCTTTCATGAATAAATAAAATCTTAAAAAAAAAAAAAGAATGAGATCTTGCCATCTGCGAAAACACAGATGGACCTAGAAGGTATTATGCTAAGTGAAATAAGTCAGGCAGAGAAAGACAAGTACAAGTACCATATGATTTTACTTATACATGGAATCTAAAAAATAAAACAGACTCAAAATACAGAGAACAAACTGATGGTTGCCAGAGTATAGGTGAATGGGGGAACAAGCAAAATAGATAAAGAGGACTAAGAGGCAGAAACTTCCAATTATAGAATAAATAAGTCACACAGATGAAAAGTACAGCACAGAGGGGGCACCTGGGTGGCTCAGATGGTTAAGTGTCCGACTTGATTTCAGTTCAGGTCATGATCTCAGGTTTGTGAGATTGGGCTCCACGCTCAATGAGGAGTCTACTTGAGATTCTTTCTCCCTCTGCTTTCATGCTCTCTCACTCTCTCTCTAAAATAATTAAGTAAATCTTTAAAAAAAAAGAACAGCATAGGTAATATAGTTAAAAATAATGTAATAACATATAGAGACAGATAGTGACTACACTTATGTGGTGAACAGAGTCAAATATAAAATTGCTGAATCAGTTCTGAAAAATAGTTTTGCTGGATATTAGATTGCTGGTTAACTGTTATTTTCTTTCATTATATTGAATATGTTATCCCACTGCTTTCATTATTGAGATTCTATTATTTGCTGAGACATTGTCATCAAACCTTTGTTAAAGTATGATTTTCTTTTGTTGTTTGAATATATTTAAAATAAGTGCTTTGGGGGGCTCCCAGGTGGCTCAGTGGCTGAGCATCTATCTGCCTTTGGCTCAGGTCGTGATCCTGTAGTCCTGGGATTGAGACCAGCATTGGGACTGCTTCTCCCTCTGCCTATGTCTCTGCCTCTCTCTGTGTGTCTTTCATGAATCAATAAAAAAAAAAAAAATCTTTAAAAAAAATTGCTGAATCAATGTTGTACACCTGAAACTAATATAATGTGGTATGTTAATTATGCTTTAATTTTAAAAATCTGTATCTATAGGGATCCCTGGGTGGTGCAGCGGTTTGGCGCCTGCCTTTGGCCCAGGGCGCGATCCTGGAGACCCGGGATCGAATCCCACGTCAGGCTCCCGGTGCACGGAGCCTGCTTCTCCCTCTGCCTATGTCTCTGCGTCTCTCTCTCTCTCTCTCTCTTTCTGTGTGTGTGTGTGTGTGTGTGACTATCATAAATAAATAAAAATTTAAAAAAATCTATAACTATAATCTATAAATTTCCCTGGGGTAGGAGTAACTTGAAAAAGTCAAAAGAAAAAAAAAATGAAAAAGTCAAAAGATAAATAACTAACTGGCTATGAAGTCCCTGCATATGGTAACCAACTGTCAGAAGCCTAAAGAGTCTAAAGGTCTGACACAAGTAACTTCCAACGCCTTTCTTATGTAGTATATCATATACCCAGTATCACTATGCTTTTAGATGGCATGTTTTGCTTAGAAATATTTTGCCCTAAAACTCTTAAGCCCACACAAAGTAACTGGTATATCAATGAATAACTTGACTCTGGGTCAGATACATTTTCATTAACCAATCATATGATAATCTGTTTTAGCCTTTCTTTTATTACACAACAACTGCAAGGAAAATCTTCTCATTTTTAATTATAAACACTGAATGAAAAATCTTTTCAAAAATAAAAAAAGCCACAGAAAAGCTGTGACCATTCATAACAAGATTGTAATTAAAGAGAGATGTCGGCATGTCTCAGTCCATTAAGCATCTGCCTTCAGCTTAGGTCATGATCTCAGGGTCCTGGGATCGAGCCCCACAGAGCTGGGAGCCTGCTTCTCCCTGCTTCTGCCTCCTTCTCTGTCTCTTGTGAATAAATAAATAAAATCTTTATAAAGGGGGCACCTGGGTGGCTCAGTGGTGATCACCATTGGTTCAGGTTGTGATCCCGGGGTCCTGGGAGCAAGTCCCACATCAGGCTCCTCACAGGGAGCCTGCTTCTCCCTCTGCCTAGGTCTCTGCCTCTCTTTCTGGGTCTCTCATGGACAAATAAATAAAATCTTTTAAAAAATTAAAATTTTAAAAATAAAATCATTAAAAATAGATTACAATTGAAGATCTTATTTCCATCATCCATAAGAAGATCAAAAGATTTTTTGACCCTCAAGTATCATGAAATCTTTACTATAGAGGAATTATTGATTTCCCTATGGAGGCATTGTAATACATGTGTCTGATTGCACTTCTTACTCTGTTATGTCTTCCCAAAATGTCAGAGATCAATCTAGACATCTTTGTCTTCTTCCGGATCTTAGAGAAAAGCTCAGTTAATCTTCACACACTGTTGGTGGGAACATAAATTGGTACAGCCACTGCAGAAAACACTATGGTGGCACCTCAAAAAATCTGAGGGGCACCTGGCAGGCTCAGTTGGTACAGCATGCAACTCTTAATCTCAGGGTCATGAGTTCAATCCCCACACTGAGAATGCAGTCTACTTAGAAAAAAATGTTTGTTTGTTTGTTTGTTTTTTTTTAAATTTTTTTTTATTTATTTATGATAGTCACAGAGAGGGAGAGAGAGAAAGGCAGAGACATAGGCAGAGGAAGAAGCAGGCTCCATGCACCGGGAACCCGACGTGGGACTCGATCCCGGGTCTCCAGGATCGCGCCCTGGGCCAAAGGCAGGCGCCAAACCGCTGCGCCACCCAGGGATCCCAGAAAAAAATTTTTGAAACAGAAATACTATATGATCCAGTAACTCTACTACTTTTTTAAGATTTTGATTTCTTTTTTCTTCCCCAGCTGTATTGAAGTTAGAGGAAGCTAGCTACAGAAACTTAAATAAGAACAAGATTCTTGGGATCCCTGGGTGGCGCAGCGGTTTAGCGCCTACCTTTGGCCCAGGGCGTGATCCTGGAGACCCAGGATCGAATCCCACGTCGGGCTCCCGGTGCATGGAGCCTGCTTCTCCCTCTGCCTGTGTCTCTGCTTTTCTCTCTCTATCTGTGTGACTATCATAAATAAATAAAAATTAAAAAAAAAAAGAACAAGATTCTTGGGATCCCTGGGTGGCTCAGCGGTTTAGCGCCTGCCTTTGGCCCAGGGCGCGATCCCGGAGTCACGGGATCGAGTCCCACGTCGGGCTCCCGGCGTGGAGCCTGCTTCTCCCTCTGCCTGTGTCTCTGCCTCTCTCTCCTCTCTCTGTGACTATCATGAATAAATAAATAATCTTAAAAAAAAAGCTATTGAAAAAAAAAAAAGAACAAGATTCTCAGGGGATCCCTGAGTGGCTCAGCAGTTTCGCACTGCCTTTGGCCCAGGGCGTGATCCTGGAGTCCCAGGATTGAGTCCCACATCGGGCTTCCTGCATGGAGCCTGCTACTCCCTCTGCCTGCGTCTCTGCCTCTCTCTCTGTATCTCTCATGAATAAATACATAAAATATTTTTTAAAAAAAGAACAAGATTCTCATAACAATATAAAAAAGGTCTAGGTTTCAATGGATAATCACACCAAAAACCAGAAAAACCTCAAACTGAATGAAGAAAAATCAATTGGTATCAAGACTGAGATAACAGGGGCACCTAGGTGGCTCAGTGGTTGAGCATCTCCCATCAGCTCAGGTTGTGATCCCAGAATCCTGGGATCGAGTCCCAAATCAGGTTCCCCATAGGAAGCCTACTTCTCCCTCTGCCTGTGTCTCTGCCTCTGTCTGTGTGTGTCTCTCATGAATAAATAAACAAAATCTTTAAAAAACAAAAAAAAGACTGAGATGACGGAAAATTATCCAACTAAGGCTTTCAATGAGCCATCATAAAAATGCTTCAATGAGCCTCTCTCAGGAAAAAAACAAGTTATAAGGCAGACCCAAATGGTAATTTTAGACCTGAAAAATACAATAACTAAAATAAAAAAACTCATTGGATGGCCTCAAAAACAGAACAGAGGGAACAGAAATTACCCAATCTGAACAGCACAGATAAAACTGAATAAGAAAAAAAGTGCCTTAAGGATCTATAACAAAAGAACCAAATCGTGTCATCAGAAAACAGGAAAGAGAAAGAGAACAGGCCTTAAATTAACAACAATTCTGGAAACAACAGATGTTGACAAGGATGTGGAGAAAGAGGACCCCTCTTACACTGTTGGTGAGAATGCAAACTGGTGCAGTCACTATGGAAAACGGTATGGAGGTTCCTCAAAAAAGATAAAAATAGAGCTATCCTACGACCTAGCAACCACACTACTAGTTATTTATCCAAAGGATACAAAAATAGTGATTCCAAGGGGCACTGCACCCCAATGTTTATAGCAACAACGTCCACAAGAGCCAAACTATGAAAAGAACATAGATGTCCACCAACAGATGAATGGATTTTATATATATATATATATATATATATATATATATATATAGAATAGTCTGTAGTATATATACTACAGACTATTACTCAGCCATCAAAAAGAATGAAATCCTGCCATTTGCAATGACGTGGATGGAACTAGACTATATAATGCTAAACAGTCAGTCAGAGAAAGACAAGTACCATATGATCTCACTCATGTGCGGAATTTAAGAAACAAAACAGATGAACATAGGGGAAGGGAAGGAAAAATAAGATAAAAACAGAGAGGGACGCCTGGATGGCTCAGCGGTTAAGCTCTGCTTTCAGCTCAGGATGTGAGCCTGGAGTTGAGTGATGGAGTCCCACATCAGGCTCCCTGAGGGGAGTCTGCTTCTCCCTCTGCCTATGTCTCTGCCTCTCTCTCTCTCTCTCTCTCTCTCTGTGCCTCTCATGAATAAATAAATAAAACCAAAAATTAAAAAAAATAAAAAAGAGAGAGGCAAACCACAAGAGACTCTTAACACAGGGAACAAATTGAGGGTCGCTGGAGAGAAGGTGAGTGGGGGAATGGGGTAACTGGGCAATGGGCATCAAGAAGGGCATGTGATGAAATGGGCACCAGCTGTTATACACAACTGATTAATCACTAAATGCTACATTGAACCTAATAATACACTATCTGTTAACTAAGTTTAAGTTTAGAAAAAAAAAGGGAGGGAGTACATGAAGAAATAATGGCTATAAATGTCCCAATTTGGCAAAACATAAATTTACAGGGGCCTCTGGCTGGCTCAATCAGAAGAGCATGTGACTCTTGATCTTGGGGTTGTGAGTTCAAGTTCCACATTGGGTGTAAAGATTACTTAAAAATAAAATCTTAAAAAATAATAATAAATAAATTAAAATAAATTTACAGACTCAAGAACCAGAAAAAACCCCAAACAGGATAAAATCAAAGAAATTGTCACCAAGATGAATTGTTAAACTTTTGAAAACTAAAGATTAAATATATATATATATATATATATATATATATATATATATATATATAGGCACCTGACTGGCTCATTCGATTAAGTATCTATCTTCAGCTCAGGTCATGATCCTGGGGTCCTGGGATCAAGGCCCTCCCACTCCTGCCCCAGTCAGGCTCCCTGCTCCTCTCTCTCTCCCTGTCCCCCATTCGTGTTCTCGCTCTCAAACAAATAAATAAAATCATTAAAAAAATATGTATTTGGAATGCCATGATTGAGAAATGATACTTTACCTACAGAAACAATTTGAGTGAAGAAGATTTCACATCAGAAACCATAGAGGCCTTAGGAGGTGGGACATTTTTCAGCTGAAAGAAAAGAACTGTCAATGTGAAAATATCCTTCAAGAATGAAGGAGGAGCCACACCTGGGTGGCTCAATGGTTGAGCCACTGCCTTCAGCCTAGGGCATGGTCCTGGAGTCCCAGGATCGAGTCCCACATCGGGCTTCCTACATGGAGCCTGCTTCTCCCTCTGACTATGTCTCTGCCACTCTCTCTGTGTCTCTCATGAATAAATAAAATCTTAAAAAAAAAATGAAGGAGAGGGGCGGCTGGGTGGCTCAGTGGTTGGTTCAGTGTCCGTCTTTGGATCAGGTTATAATCCCCGGGTGCTGGGATTGAGTCCTGTTGCTTCTCCCTCTGCCTGTCTCTGCCTCTTTCTCTGTATCTCTCATAAATAAATAAATAAAATCTTAAAAAAAAAGAATGGAGAAATAAAGACTTCTCAGATGAAAAAAAAACTAATAGAATTGTCCCCAGCAGACCTACCTAAAAGAATGGCTAAAGTAAGTTCCCTAAACAGAAAAGTAAAGATAAAAGAAGGAATCCTGGAACACCACAAAGGAAGAAAGAACACAGGAAATAAGACTATGGGTAGGGACACCTGAGTGGCTCAGCAGTTGAGCATCTGCCTTTGACTCAGGGCGTGATCCTGGAGTCCTGGGATCGAGTCCCACATTGGGCTTCCTACATGGAGCCAGCTTCTCCCTCTGCTTATGTCTCTGCCTCTCTCTCTCTCTCTCTCTGTCTCTGTCTCTCATGAATAAATAAATAAAATATTTAAAAACTACAAATAAAAAGAAAAAATTAAAAACATCATGCAAGTGTATGGTATCTAAAAAGAAAGTCACTTCAAATATAGCAATATAGGCACACTGAAGGTAAAAGTATGGAAAAAGATATATCATGCAAATGTTCATCAAAAGAAAGCAGAGATGCCTGGGTGGCTCAGGGTGTGATCCTGGGGTCCAGGATCAAGGCCTACATCAGGCTCCCTGTGAGGCTCCTTTCTTTAAAAAAAAAAAAATAAAGAAATCAATGACAGAGAACAAGAGAATCTCCAAACACTTGGAAACTAAATAACACATTTCTAATAATCTATGGTTCGAAGAGGAAGTCTCAAAGGAAATTTTAAAAAACTACAATGAACTGAATGAAAATGAAAATACAACCTTTACAATTCATGGAACACATCTAAAGCAGTGCTGAGAAAAAAGTACATAGCACTAAATGCGTACGTTTAAAAGAGAGAAGTCTTGAAAAGTCTAAGGTCGCACCTCAAAAACCTAAGAAAAAAGACCATATTAAGGATATGTTGTTTAAAGGTACAAACTTGAAACTAGTAGATAAATAAGTACTAGAGAGCTAACGCACAGCAAGTTGATGATAGAATACAATATTATAAACTTCAAAGTTGCTTTTTCTTAAGATTTTATTTATTTATTCATGAGAGACACAGAAAGAGAGAGAAAGGCAGAGACACAGGCAGAGGGAGAAGCAGGCTCCTTGCAGGGAACCCAATGTGGGACTCGATCCCAGGACCCTGGGATCACGTCCTGAGCCCAAGGAAGACGTTCAACCACTGAGCCACCCAGGCATCCCTCAAAGTTGTTTTTTAAAGATTTATTCATTTATTCATTTATTTGAGAAAGAGAGGGTACAAGGTGGGGGGAGGGGGAGCAGGAGAGAGAGAAGCAAACTCCCAGCTGAGCAGGGAGCCCAACTCAGGGTTCCATCCCAGTACCCTGGGATCATGACCTGAGCCAAAGGCAGATGCTTAACCAACTGAGTCACCCAGGCACCCCAAACTTCAAAATCGTCAAGAAACTAGACCTAAATTGTTCCCACCACAAAAAAGAAATGATAATTATGATAATGAGATAGAGATGTTAGCAAACACAATAGTAATCATATTGCAATATATAAATGCATCAAATCAGTATGTGTACACCTCAGGGATCCCTGGATGGCTCAGCGGTTGGGCATCTGTCTGCCTTCGGCCCAGGGCATAGTCCAGGAGACCCGGGATCGAGTCCCGTGTCGGGCTCCCTGCATGGAGCCTGCTTGTGTCTCTGCCTCTCTCTCTCTCTCTCTCTCTCTCTCTCTCTCTCATGAATAAATAAATAAAATCTTTAAAAAAAATAAAAATAAAAATAAACCAGTATGTGTACACCTCAAACTTATATGTTATATAACAATTATATTTTAGTTTTTTAAAAAGACCAAAATAAACCCAGAGCAAGCAGAAGGAAACAGAAAAAAGCAGAAATTAATAAAGTTGAAAACAGAAAAATAATAGATAAAAATCAATGAAACAAAGAGGTGGCTCTTTGAAACGATCAATAAAATTGAGAAACTTCTGGCAAGACTGAAAAAAAGAGAAGAATCAAATTACCAATATCAAGAATGAAACAAAGGATATCACTAAAGACCCTGCAGACACCAAAAGGATGAAGCAAATATAAACAACTTTTCATATATACATTTGATAATTTAGATGAAATGGACTGATTCTTTAAAAAAACAAAAAAAAAGGGATCCCTGGGTGGCGCAGCGGTTTAGCGCCTGCCTTTGGCCCAGGGCGCGATCCTGGAGACCCAGGATCGAATCCCACGTCGGGCTCCCGGTGCATGGAGCCTGCTTCTCCCTCTGCCTGTGTCTCTGCCTCTCTCCCTCTCACTGTGTGCCTATCATAAATAAATAAAAATTAAAAAAAAAAAAAGCACCAACTACCACAAATTGACTGATATGAAATGGATAATTTGAATAGCCCTAAAACAACTAAGGAAATTTAATCAATAATTTAAAACTCACCAAAAAAGAAATCAGTCGATCAATCAATCTGTAGCCTAGATGGTTTTCCTGGAGAATTTTACCAATTTTTTTTTTTTTAAGATTCTATTTTATTCATGAGAGACAGAGAGAGAGGCAGAGACACAGGCAGAGAGAAAAGCAGGCTCCATGCAGGGAGCCTGATGCGCACTCCATCCTGGAGCCCCAGGATCATGCCAGGAGCTGAAGGCAGATGTTCAATCGCTGAACCACCCAGGCGTCCCTTACCAAATTCTTTTAAAGAATTAACACCGGCAGCCCGGGTTTAGCGCCGCCTTCGGCCCAGGTTGTGATCCTGGAGACCCGGGCTCCCTGCATGGAGCCTGCTTCTCCCTCTGCCTGTCTCTGCCTGTCTCTGCCTCTCTCTCTCTCATGAATAAATAAATAAAATCTTTAAAAAAAAAATTAACACCAATTACAACACCTCTTACAGGAAAAAGAGGAAGTAATTCTTCCAAATTCATTCTAGGATTTGCCTGTGACAGGCTAAAAAGGGACCCCCCACACACAAAGATATTCACATCCTAATCCTGGCAACCTGTGAATATCACCTTTATAGGGCAAGAACAAAAGAGTCTTTGCAGATCTTGAGGATCTTGAGAGGAGTACCCTGAATTATCCAGGTGGGTCCTAAATGCAATCACATGTATCCCGATAAGAGAGAGGCAAAAGAACTTGACACACACACACAGAAGGCAGTGATGAGAAGGCAGAGCCAAGAGATTTGAAGATGCTGGCCATAAGAATAAAACGATAAAGCCAAGGAATAGCTGCAGCCAGCCAGAAGCTAGAAGAGAGGCAAGGAATAGATTCTCCCCTAAAGGCTCCAGAGGGAGTACAGACAGCCCTGCCAAAACCTTTATTTTGGCCCAAGGATACTTACTTTGGACTTAAGGCCTCCTTAAGAACTATGAGAAAATCAATTTCTGTTATTCTAAGCCACCAAGTTTGTGGTGATTTGTTGCAGAAAACACATGAAACTAATACATTCCCTGATTACAAAATCAGACAAATACAATATAAAAAAGAAAACTACACACCAATATCACTCATGAATATGTAGGAAAAAATTCTTGATAAAATATTAGCAAATATAATTCAACAATATATTAAAAGAATTATACACCATGACCAACTGGGGTTTACTCCAGGAACGCAAGGCAGGTTCCATATTCAAAAATCAATCCATGTGAGGGATGCCTGGGTGGCTCAGCAGTTGAGCGTCTGCCTTTGGCTCAGGGCATGATCCCAGAGTCCTGAGATCGAGTCCCACATAGGGCTCTCTGCATGGAGCCTGCTTCTCCTTCCTCTTCCTATGTCTCTGCCTCTCTCTGTGTGTCTCTCATGAATAAATAAATAAAATCTTTAAAAAAAAAATCAATCCATGGGCAGCCCGGGTGGCTCAACAGTTTAGCGCCACCTTCTGCCCAGGGTATGATCCTGGAGACCTGGGATCGAGTCCCACGTCGGGCTCCCTGCATGGAGCCTGCCTCTCCCTCTGTCTGTGTCTCTGCCTCTCTCTCTCTCTCTGTGTGTCTCTCATGAATGAATAAAAAAAGAAAAATCAATCCATGTAATTCACATTAACAGGATCTTAAAAATCACATGATAACCAATGTAAAAAAAAATGTTGACAAAATTCAACACTCATTTCCGCCAAAAATATGAACAGAAACAGGAACAGACAGGAACTTCTTCAACTTGATAAAGAGCATCTAAACCAAAACTACAACTGATATTATATTTAATGGTGAAAGACAATATTAACAGCAGGCAAGAATATCCAAGGGGCATCCCGGTTGGCTCAGTGGTTTAACGCCGCCTTCAGCCCAGGGCCTGATCCTGGAGACCCTGGATCGAGTCCCACATCAGGCTCCCTGCATGGAGCCTGCTTCTCCCTCTGCCTGTGTCTCTGTCTCTCTCTCTGTGTGTGTCTCTCATGAATAAATAAAAAAATCTTAAAAAAAAAAAGAATATCCATTCTCACAATTCTTATTCAACATAGTGCTAGAAGTTCTAATAATGTAAAATTAGGCAAGAAATGGAAATGACAGGTATACAGAATAAAAAAGAAAAAAGCCCCTATTTATAAATGAAATGATTGCCTATGGAGAAAAATCACCAAAAAATCTCTAAAAACATAAAAACCTCAGGACGCCTGGGTGGCTCGGCAGTTGAGCATCTATCTGCCTTCAGCTCAGGGCGTGATCCCAGAGTTTGGGATCAAGTCCCACATCAGGCTCCTTGTGGGGAGCCTGCTTTTCTCTCTGCCTATGTCTCTGCTTCTCTCTGTGTCTTTCATGAATGAATGAATGAATGAATGAATGAATGAATAAATAAATAAATAAATCTTTAAAAAATAATAATAATAAAATAAAATAAAAATAAAAACCTCCTGGAGCTAATAATTGAATTCAATGAAGTCACAGGAAACAGGATACAATACAAAAACCCACTGTATTTGTTTGCAATGAAAATGTGGACTTCAAAATTTAAAAATATAAAATCATTTATAATCACTTAGAAATATGAAATACTCAAGTATAAATCTAACAAAATATGTAGAAAACTTATAAATCAATAACAACATGCTAGCAATCTTGAAAAAAAAAGGATAGGACTGGAGGCATTGTGCTGATTTCAAACTATCATACAAAAGCTATATAGTAATCAAAACAATATGGTATTGGCATAAAAACAGACACATAAGTTAACAGAATAGAACAGAGAACTCAGAAATAAACCAATACATATATGGCCAATTAACTTATGACAAAGGACCCAAGAACTTTCAATGAGGAAAGGACAGTCTCTTCAATAAATGGCATTGGAAAAATTAGACAGCCAGTGCAGAAAAATGAAACTGGGGACCACTAGCTTATATCATACACAAAAATCAACTCAGAATGGATTAAAGACTTGAACCTAAGACCTTAAGCCAAAAAATCCAAGAAAACATAGGCAGTAAGCTCCCTGACAGTCGTGGTGATGCTTTTTTGGATTTAATACCAAAAGCAAAGGCAACAGAAGCAAATAAACAAATGGGACGACATCCAACTAAAAAGCTTCTGCACAGCAAAGGAAACTACCAACTAAATGAAAAGGCAACCTACTGAAGGGTAGAATATATTTGTAAATCATATATCTGATAAGGGGCAATATCCAAAATATATAAGGAACCCATACAATTCAATAGCAAAAAAAAAAAATACTTATTTAAAAACGGGCAGAGGGATGCCTGGGTGGCTCAGCAATTGAGTGCATCTGCCTTCGGTTCAGGGCATGATCCCAGGGTCCTGGGATTGAGTTCCACATCGGGTTCCCTGCATGGAGCCTGCTTCTCCCTCTGCCTATGTCTCTGCCTCTCTCTTTCTGTGTCTCTCATGAATAGATAAATGATCTTTCAAAGAAGACATGCAGATGGCCAACAAATACATGAAAATATCCCAACATCACTAATTTAGGGGCACCTGGCTGGCTTTGTCTGTAGAGAATGTGACTCTCGATCTCAGGATTGAGTTTAAGCCCCACACTGGGCATGGAGCCTACTGAAAAAAAAAATCACTAATCTAATCATTGGAGAAATGCAAAATAAAACCAGAGTGAGACATCACCCCACACCTGTTAGAATGGCTAGTATCAAAAAGACAAGAAATAACAAGTGTTGGTGAGGATGTGAAGAAAAGGGAACACTTGTGCACTGTTGGTCGAACAGAAACTGGTACAGCCACCATGGAAAACAGTATGAAGTTTCCTAAAAATATTAAATCTAGAACTATCATATCATCCAGCAATGCCACTTGAGTATTTATTCAAAGTGGAATAAAACAGTAACAAAGAAAAAAAAAACAGTAACAAAGAAATATATGCACCCCCATGTTAATTGCCACATTATTTGCAATAGCCAAAATATGGAACCGATCTAAGTGTCTATTAACAGATGAATGGATAATGAAAATATGGGGTGTGTATGTGCGGTATACACACAATAGAATATTATTCAGCCATAAAAGAAAAGGGAAATCTTGCTATTTGCAAGAATATGGATGTACCTTGAAGGCATTCTGCTAAGTGAAATAAGGGAAATATAAAAAATAGTGAAAGGGAAAAAAGGGGAAAGGATAGAAAATGAGTGGGAAATATCAGTGAGGGTGACAGAACATGAGAGACACCTAACTCTGGGAAATGAACAAGGGGTGGTGGAAGGGGAGATGGGTGGGGGCTTGGGGCGACTGGGTGATGGGCACTGAGGGGGACACTTGATGGGATGAGCGCTGGGTGATATCCTATATGTTGGCAAATTGAACTCCAATAAAAAATATATTAAAAAACTATATTAAAATGCAAAAAAAGAAAGAAAGAAAGAAAGACAAACACTGTATGAGGTCACTTATATGTGGGTTCTAAAAACAAAACAAAACAACAAAAAACAAGCTCACAGTACAGAGAACAGATTGGTGGATGCCAGATATGGGGCAAAATGGGGGAAGGGAGTCAAAAGGTACAAACTTCGTTATAAAATAAATTACGTCATGGGGATGTAATGTACAGCATGGCAACTATAGTTAATTAAACTATATTGCATATTTAAAAGTTGCTATGAGACTAAATCTTAAAAGCTCTCACCACAAGAAAAAAAATTAATAACTATATATGGTGATGGATATTAACTAGCCTTATTGTGGTGATCATTTTGCAATACATACAAATATCGAATGATTATGTTGTATACCTGAAATTAATATAATGCTGAAGTCAAGAATACCTCAATTTAAAAAAAGCATGGTAGGGATGACTGGGTGGCCCTGCGGTTGAGCGTCAGCTTCAACTCAGGACGTGATCCCGGGATCTGGGATTGAGTCCTGAATCGGACTCCTGCATGGAGCCTGCTTCTCCTTCCCCTGCCTATGTCTCTGCCTTTCTCTATTATCTCTCATGAATAAATAAATAAAATCTTTTTAAAAAAGAACAACATATTGGAGAAAGAATAGACAATTTTATCAATGGAACAAACAGAAAGAAAGTAGACCTGGGCGCCTAGGTGGATCAGTCGGTTAAGCATCTGACTCTTCGTTTCAGCTCAGGTCATGATCTCAAGGTCTTCAGATCAAGGTCTGCATCAGGCTCCATGCTCAGTATCAGGCTGCTATCCCTCCCCCCCCACTGCCCCCCCCCGCATCGCTTGCACAATTGTGCACACTCTCTCTCTCTCAAATAAAATCTTTAAAAAGAAACAGGAAAAAAAAAGAAAAAGAAACAGGAAATAGACCCACACAAATATAATCAACTGATCTTGGACAAAGGAGAAAAAGCAATTCAATAGAGAAAATAGTGCTGAAACGACTGGACATCCATATGCAAACAAAAAAACTAGACTCGGTCCTTTTATCTTTCACAAAAATTAACTCTAAATGGATCTTAGACCTATATGCAAAATGTAGAACTATAAAACTTCTACAAGATAACAAGAGAAAATCTAAGTGACTTGGGTTTGGAAATGTTTTAAAATACAACACCAAAATTACGATTCATGAAAGGAAAACTGACAAGTTGGACTTTATTAAAATTTTAAAATTCTGCTCTATGAAAGACACCATTAAGAAAATAGACAAGTCACAGAATGAAAGAAAATATTTACAGAACACATATCTGATAAAGGACTTGTATTTAAAACATACAAAAAATTCTTAAAACTCAACAATAACAAAGTAAACAACCCAATTTAAAAACAACCCACCACTGGGTGGCTCAGTGGTTGAGGGTCTGCCTTTGGCTCAGGGCGTGATCCCAGAGTCCTATCGAGTCCCACACTGGGCTCCCAGCAGGAAGCCTGCTTCTCCCTCTGCCTATGTCTCTGCCTCTCTCTGTGTGTCTCTCATGAATAGATAAATATTTTTTAAAAATGGATAAAAAGGGGCAGCCCAGGTGGCTCAGCGGTTTAGCGCCGCCTTCAGCCTGGGGCCTGATCCTGGAGACCCAGGATCGAGTCCCACATCGGGCTCCCTGCATGGAGCCTGCTTCTCCCTCTGCCTGTGTCTCTGCCTCTCTCTCTCTGTCTCTCACGAATAAATAAATAAAATCTTAAAAAAAATGGATTAAAAGGGGGGCACCTGGGTGGCTCAGTCAGTTAAGTGTCCAACTCTTGATTTCAGCCTAGGTCATGATCTCAGAGTTGTGGGATAGAGCCCTATGTTGGGTTCCATGCCCAACAGGGAGCCTGCTTAAGATTCTCTCTCCCTCTCCCTTTGCCCCTCCCCTGCTCATGTTCTCTCTCTCAAATAAATACATAAATCTTTTTAAAAAGGACAAAAGATCTGAACAGACACTTGACCAAAGAAGATATACAGATGGCAAATGAGCACATACAACTATATTCAACATCATTACGGAATTGTAAACTAAAACAATGAGATACCATTACACACCTATTGGAATGGTTAAAATCCAAAAATCCGACAATATCAAATGCTGACAAGGATGTAGAGCAACAGGAATGCTCTCATTCATTGCTGGTTTGAATGCAAAATGGTGAAGAACTTTGGAAGACAGTTTGGCAGTTTCTTATAAAGCCAATCTTACCATATGACCCACAATTGCACTCCTACTTATTTACCCAAGTGAATTAAAAACTTACATCCAGGGATGCCTGGGTGGCTCAGTTGTTGAATATCTGCCTTTGGCTCAGGGCATGATCTCAGGTCCAGGGATTGAGTCCCACATCGGGCTCCCTGTGAGAAGCCTGCTTTTCCCTGTCTCTGCCTCTCTCTGTCTCTCATGAATAAATAAACTAAAAAAATATATTTAAAAAAAAAAACTTATGTCCCGGGACGCCTGGGTGGCTCAGTGGTTGAGCGTCTGCCTTTGGCTCAGGGCATGATCCCAGAGTTCTGGGATCGAGTCCCACATTGGGCTTTCTGCATAGAGCCTGCCTTCTCCTCCCTCTGCCTGTGTTTCTGCCTCTCTATATGTATCTCTCATGAATAAATAAATAAAATCCTAAAAAAAAAAAAACTTATGTCCACACAAAAACCTGTATACAAATGTTTATAGCAGCTTTATTCATAACTGCCCAAAACCAGGAACACATAAATGTCCTTCAATAGATGAATGGATAACCAAATTGTGGTACATCCATACAATAGAATTATTATTCAATGATAAAAATGAGCTATAAAGCCATGAAAAGACATGGAGGAAGTTAAAATGCAAATTGCTAAGCAAAAGAAGCTAATCTGAAAAGGCTACAGACCGTATGATTACAACTATGACATTTTAAAAGAAGTAAAACTATATAGACAATTTAAAAAAAAAAAAACAGTGGTTGCCAGAAGTCCAAGCATAGGAGAGAAAAGATGAGTAGCTGAAGCACAGATCAAACTGTTCTGTATTGAAACTATAATGTTGGATATGTGTCATTATGCTTCTATCAAAACCTACAGAATGTACAACACAAAGAATGAACCTTACTACAAAACCGAAGACTATAATTAATAATAGGGTATCCGAATCCATTCATCATAACAAATGTACTAAACTAATGCAAGAGATTAATCATGGGGAAACTGGGGGAATACAGAGTGGTACATGGAAGTATATGTATTATTTTCTCTATTATTTTGTAAATCTAAAATTCTACTAAAAAAATTAAGTCAATTGTTTGACATGCACTTAGCATACAATCCAGCAATTGCATTCAACACATACAAAATTCTTACACAAACAATCATAGCATCTTTTTTTAATAAGATTTTATTTATTTGACAAAGAGGGAGGGAGGGAGAGCACAAGCAGGGGGAGTGGCAGGCAGAGAGAGGGAGAAACAGACTCCTCGCTGAGCAAGGAGCCCAATGTAGAGCTCAATGCCAGGACCCTGGGATCGTGACCAGAGCCAAAGGCAGATGCTTAACCAACTGAGTCATCCAAGCGTCCCGAATCATAGCACCTTTATTCATAATAGTCAAAAACTGGAAACAACCAATAGGTCCTTCAACTAGAGGTTGGTTAAGCAAACTGTGGTACATTTATGCCATGGAATACTGTTCGGTAATAAAAAGGAACAAAAAAAATAATAAAAAATAATAAAAAGGAACAAGCTATCCATATACACAACAATCTGCACAAATCTCCAGAGAATTATGCTGAGTAAAAAAAAGCCAGTCCGAAAAGGTTATATACCGTATTATTCCATTTATATGTCATTACTTGAAGTGACAAGACTATAGAATCAGAGCACAGATTAATGATGGCTACAGGTTAAGGACAGAGTGGGGGAGGAGAGAAGTGGTTGTGTCTATTAAAAGGCAAGATGAGGGGTCCTTGTAGTGATGGAAATGTTCCCTATGTCAATATCCTGGCTGTGACACTATACCAAGGTTTTGCAGGACGTTCCTACTGGAGGACACTGAGTAAATGGTACATTGCATTTGTATCTACAATTATCTCAAAATTAAATTTACCTTAAAAAAAAAGAAAAAGAAAAAAATTTTAAAGTAGACTCCTCCTCCTTACCTCAAATGATCTGCCAGACTGTCCTGGAACCAAGGCAGGGAACCTCTGGGGTGATTTCCCATTAGCTGGCATGTTCACCCTGGGTCTCAGACCACCTTCCAAAGCTGGAGGGGAGTCTGTATGTGGGCTGCGATCAGAATGAATGGAAGATCCCGCAGCCTCCAGTAAGGAGAAAGCTCAACAGCTCCACAGAGACACCAAGAAATCCTAAAAGGACAGTATCCATGTCATCAGTGTCATTCCATATCTACACCACAAAGTTCAGCAACCCCCACTCTGAGTGTTAGGGTGGATTATGGAAACAATCATGATATTTGAAGTCAAATTAATGATCTCAGAGTCCTTTATACTGGGGTGGCTCCACAGGGAGCTTCATACCTTATCTAGCCAGCCTATTCCTCAATTCCAGGTTCAAGGTAGATCTGGGTTTGCAGGGAGGGCAGAAATGGGACAGCAAATGGTGCTAAAGCCCTAAGCCGTGAACAGAGGGAGGGCTTGTCCATGGGGACTTGGTGGGTGTCTGTGGAGGCAGGAAACCTGGAGACCTGGCAATCTGAATGAAAGGTATCTCTTTCTGCTCTCTTTAATTATCTTGCCATTTTAGGGTGAAAAATCCCTCCTGAATTCTACAGGAAGCTCTTAGCCTCTTCTTTCCAGAAGATGGTTCAACATCAATAATATTATTTATTAATCAACAAATGGGGGCCATGCTGCTATGAACTTACACCAGAAAAGCATATGACACAATTCAGGAGACATTACCAATAAGACTCCCAACTAAAATTAGGGAAGATGTAAATCACTTAAATATCACAAAAATCATTTACTAAACATAGCCCTGAACTATGATGCTAAAAAAATACAATGATGAGGCTACTGCCATTAAAATTATCAACAATATAGGGATGTCTGACACAGCTCAAAATTGTTTTGCTGGCTCTAGCTCACACTATGGAAGATGAAACAATCAGAATGAATGTTGTAAGGAAATGGAAATGTGGCTTTCTTTGCCAATGATATGATTTTATACATAGAAAAAGACAGTACTAGCATTCATAGAGCAATTTGCTAAGGGGCTGGATACCGCATAAAATTATAAGATCATATAGTTTTTCCTCTATAATAGCAATGGTCAAATGAAAACGGGGGGGGGGACCAATTAGTAACAGCAAGAATTACGGAAAATACATTGAAGGAGTTGAACTTCTACGATTAAAAAATTGACAAATATAAAGTAGTCACACAAATATACCATATCCTTGGATAAGAAGATGTTATAAAAATGCCAACCCTCCCAAAAGCATTATAGTAATGTAAATAATAAATTTAGGGTAGCCCTGGTGGCTCAGCGGTTTGGCGCCACTTTCAGCCCAGGGTGTGACCCTGGAGACCCGGGATCGAGTCCCACGTCGGGCTCCCTGCATGGAGCCTGCTTCTCCCTCTGCCTGTGTCTCTGCCTCTGTGTGTGTGTGTGTGTGTGTGTCTCTCATGAATAAATAAATAAAATCTTTAAAAATAATAATAAATTAAAAAAAGACAACTCTCAATAATAAGATGGTGTATATAGTATGTTGTGGAATGCAGCTAAAGAGATCCTTAAAGAAAAATTCATGTTCTAAATGGCTTATAACAAAGAAGAAAGACTGAACATTAGTGAATTAACATCCTATTTAAAAAGTTAAAATGGTACAGAAAAGAGCAGAAATTAAGGAAATATAAAACAAAGGTACATCAGAGAGGATCAACAAGGCCAAAAGTTGGTTCTTTGGAAAGACTAGTAAGATCAGCACACCTCCGGGGAGACTGATAAGGAAAAATCTAAACACACACTCTATTGAGACTTGACAAGACGCAGCGAGGAATCTGAAACCTGACTGCCCCAGAAGCCCCATCCCTAACATGCACAGATTCCCATTCACCAGAGTCTTTAACTTCCCACCAATGGACCTTCACGAACTGACAATTCATCATTCCCAAAGCCAACAAAGCCATCACCTCAAAATCACTGATGACTGTCACGCCATAAAACCTCGTGCACTCGCTTTAGCGCCGCGCGCCAACAAGACTTAAACGTCCTCTGAGGGCCACTTCCGTTTCCTGTCCACCCCGACAGTGCCCCTTCTGGGGTGCTGGTCTCGCACAGGATCCTAAGGGCTGTGATGCTGCGGTCTACTCGCTCTGAGACGTGCGCTTACGGATCTGCGGAGACTTTGCCCATGAATGGTGCTGTCTGGAAAGGAACATGGCTGTGCGGAGGCGTTCCTCCGTGGGGGCCGCCATCTTTGCGCCCATTCCGTACAGTGGGCTGTTCCATGGGAGGCGGGGGCTGGGGGCGCAGTTCCGGGGTAGAAACCTGCGGGCAAGCATTCCGGGAGGAGCTGGTCTTTGGAACTGGGTTCTCTGGGTCTGTACAAAGTTTACAAAAGCAGAGGTGCCGAGGCTCGGGGAGAGGTGTCCTGATCTTTAAGGGAGATACCACACGGCGTGGGAGGGGGGAGTCAGGATTAGTTTCCCCTGGGAAGATGTCACTCGAAGGAAAGGAGAAATTAGAATGGTACAGTCCCCCTCCTGGCAGATACCACTGGGCAAGAGAGGGAAGGCGTCGCTCTGGTTCAGCCCTCTTCCTGGAGGTACCGCTGGAGAAGAGTGGGGAGGAGTCATGGGGGATACATTGTTTTGATGTGCTGGACAGTTGGTTAGAGGGTAATGGAAACCCCCTCAATCTCCATTACCTCCATTATCCCCACTAAAATAATAATGGCTAGGAATAAAAATAATAGCTATTGATATGGACAACTAATATTTTTAAGCAAATTATCAATAGAAAAAATATTTAGAAAACATCATAAATGTACTTTCTCTGAAAACACATCTCCGAGACACACTCCTAACTCCTCCTGTCAACCAGTTTGCAGCCCCTTAACCTCTCTTACGTGGGAATTTAGGAGCTACTAGTACTCTTGGGAGAAAGGGAGAATTCTTCGGGCGCCTGGGTGGCTCAGTGATTGAGCGTCTGCCTTTGGCTCAGGGCCTGATCCTGGGGTCCTGGGATCCAGTCCCACATTGGGCTCCCTGCGAGAGCCTGCTTCTCCCTCTGCCTATGTCTCTGCCTCCTTCTCTGTGTCTCTCATGAATAGATTAATAAAATCTTTAAAAAACGGAGGGGGGGGATTCTTCACCTCTGAACTCCTATCCTAAACATTCTTCAAAGCCTACTCCTACATATACTCCTCAGTAGGCCTTCTCTGACAAGAGGTAGAGGGCTCTTTTGCCTGCTGAAGGCATTTCAAACAGAACAGATAGGCCCTAGCTAAACTTGGGTATGGATTGCTGAGTCCCCTAAGGACATTCATACCCTCTCTCTGGGTCTCAGCCCAACAACCTGGAAAGTTAGAGTGTAACCCTCTATTTGTGAATTGAGTGGAAGAAAGTAGCAAACGTGAGAACATTTTTGTAACACACACACTTCTACAGAAATTTTCAAAACATTCTTGTTGTGACTTCTGGGCAATATCTCAAATCCTGGTACAAGTGCATTCATAGTAGAAGACTGCCCACAAGCTGGGACTTAGAGCCAGTAAAACAAGATGGTAATTTCTGGCAAAACCATAAACATGTTTTTAGCTCAAACCAGGGAGACTGATGATGTTGAAAAGTTCATGTTTTCCTAAGGTATAGACATGGAATGGTTAATGGAGGCCCAGAGTTCAAAGGCAGAAGTGATGGTCTGTCACTTAAGAGAATAGATTATAAAAGACTGAGGCTTCCATCTTATTCTCTCTCTCTCTCCTTCTATCCCTCATATCACACACTCCGGGAGAAGCCAGCTGCTATGTCATAATGACACCCAGGCAAGCAGCCTTTGGAGAGGCCCCAGTGCCAAGAACACCTGCCCATAGTCAGTGAGGAGCGGAGGCCTCTAGCCTCTAGCCATCTAAATGAGCCAATGTCCAGCCTCAGCTGACTACAGCCCCAGGCTACAATTTCAAGATAGCATCAGTTGAGACCCTGAGACAGAATCTCTAAGCCAAGCCACACCCAAGTTCTTAAACCCATGGACACTGTGAAATAATAAATGTTTGTTAAATTTCTGTGTTTTAAGAGTAATTGGTTGTGCCACAATAGGTAACAATATGGGCATTTTAAGTTTTAGTATTTTGTTCATCGTGGATTTTTGTATTGATTCTGACTTTTGAAAACACTGCACTAAAATGTTGTTTATCTTGATTACTGAGGGTTTTTTTGGTGCCCCCTTAAATTTTGCACTTTGAGGTGAGTGCCTCGTCCTAGTCCCAGCTCTGCCAAGAAAACTTGTTCTCTGTAATCAAAGACTATCAGAAACTTTGCTATTTTAAATTATACCAGTAAGAATAAAACATCCTACTCTGCCTGGAGGATCCAAGTCACTTTGACATAGAGGAGCAGCCTCAATTTCCAACCCAGGTTCAGAGGCTCCAATTAGGGGCATCTGAAGTGAACATGTCATGTCTATTTTTCCTGTAGTGTTTCTTTTTCTTAATTTTATTTATTTATTTTTAAGATTTTATTTATTTATTCATGAGGGACACAGAGAGAGAGGCAGAGACAGGCAGAGGGAGACGCAGGCTCCATTCAGGGAGCCTGACCGGGAACTCCATCCCGGGTCTCCAGGATCATACCCTGGGCTGAAGGCAACACTAAACCTCTGAACCACCCAGGCTGCCCTACTGTAGTGTTTCTAAATAAAAAGGCCCCTGAATCCATTTCACAGTCCAGACTTAACTTGACTCTTTTGTGATGCCTGGGTGGCTCAGCACTTGAGCAGAGATCTGCCTTTGGCTCAGGGCGTGATCCCGGAATCCCAGGATAGATTCCCACATCAGGCTCCCTGCATGGAGCCTGCTTCTCCCTCTGCCTGTGTTCTCTGCTTCTCTCTTTCTGTGTCTCTTATGAATAAATAAATAAAATCTTTAAAAAAAAAAAAAAAAAAACATTGACTCTCTTATATACCAACTTGCTTTGCTTTGGCCTAATCCAAACTCTGCTTTCAACACACACTACACTTGATCTTAGCCAAAAGGCCGAGAAGCGATCAAACTCTGCTTTCAATTAAAAAAAATTTTTTTCATTTAAAATTTTAACTAAAAAAATAAAAATAAAATAAATAAAATAAAATTTTAACTAAACTCAACTCTTCCCCAAAACCCTATAGTAATCCCATTTCCTCCTTTGTTTGCAAAGACTAAGGTGATTGACTGTCCCTGTTTGCCCAAGACCGAAGGATTAACTGAGACAAGGGACAATCATTGCTGAAACCAGGAAAGTCCCAAGTAAACTTGAACAAGTTGGCCACCCTAGGTGAGATTCTCCTCAGTTCTTATGATGTGTGGTCTCCATTGCTGCAGCAAGTTAATAAGCCCATTAATGTCAGACTATGTATGTGACCCCAGGGGTCTTTATCAGGTAGGCTTTATCAAGGTCGTTAATGTTGGAAGGGTTTACAGAGGTCATGTTTGAGATCAGTCCTACTATGCATTGATGGTGAAAATTTTCACAGACCTGGACTGAAGCTCCAGATCAAAGGGGCATTGATGGAGGAATGATTAATTGTAGGCTGAACGTTAAACCATGCCAGAAAAGCACTGAGTTATCCGAGCTCTAAAGTCAGAGACTAAAACAATATTCTATAAAGTTAGAAACGGGTCCAGAAAAAAAAAAGAAAGAAAGAAACGGGTCCAGAAGTGGTAGAAGTGTTAAAAGGGGCCTGGATTTTAGATTTTGACAAAAGAGTTATTGATGGTGGATTAGATAACAAATGACCAAATTCAAGGGCCAGCTGGATGAGAAGTGGTGGGGGAAGAGTTAACAGAAGCCAGCAATTTGAGCTCTCTTGTCTAGACCAAGTCTGTGGGTTGTAGATAGATGGTACAACTGGCCAATGGCTGTGTAAGAGAGGTGGGGTCTAGTATCTGATGGCCAATGAGATGAAGCAGCAGCCTGTTACTAAGGCGAAGCCCCTTTTGCTACGTGCGAAGGAGAAGCAGGGTCTAACTTGAGTAGCTCCAGACAAATAGCCAATGACTGCTGGAGAAGATGGACTTTAGCCTCTTCAGCCTATGGTGAACTGTTACTATGCCACAAGCGCCAAGACCGTGGGAAATGAGGCAGCCAAAGTGGTACCTGAGAAACTGTAGACTGAAGGTGCACTTAAGGGAGTTGCTGAGCGTTAAGAATCTGGCTCTGGCCTCCCTACTCAAATAAGGCTGCTAGGTCTGTAAACCAGCAAAGTCCCCATGGTCCAATGCAGGGAGGGGGCAGGGCATAGTCTGAGGGGCTATGCGAGGCCGACTCTAGTTTCCTTGGCCAATGAAATGTGAACATCCCTGTTACTATGCAGCAATAACTTTGCCGTTCCAAATCATATCAGTAAGAATGAAGCCTCTCACTGTTGCCTGGAGACTCTAAATCACTTTGATGCAAAACGGCAGTCTCAGTGTCCAGCCCAAGGGGAAGAAAAGGAGGAAACTTAGCATGAGGGGCTGCAGACAGGTGACCTGTTGAAAAGAAAAAGAAACAAATGAAACGTAATAATGTGTTTTATTTAAACTGCATATCCAAAACATCATTTTGACCTGTCATCAATTCTTCAAATTATGAATGAGATTATTTGGTGGGTTTTTTGTTGTTGCAAATAAGTCTACAAAATCAGATATGTATTTTACACTTACAACATGTCTGTTGGAATATTGAATTTCCACCAGAAATACTTGATCTGTCTTTAGATTTCATAAAATTTAAATTTGAAAACCTAGATTAATATTCACAGATTAGGGATCCCTGGGTGGTTTAGCAGTTTAGCGCCTGCCTTTGGCCCAGGGCGTGATCCTGGAGTCCCAGGATCGAGTCCTGCATCGGGCTCCCTGCATGGAGCCTGCTCCTCCCTCTGCCTGTGTCTCTGCCTCTCTCTGTGTCTCTCATGAATAAATAAATAAAATCTTTTTTAAAAATTCACATTTTAGTTCAAATGTACTTGAAAAGTTTTCCATTCACTGAATTAAGTATCTATTTTAAATGCTTCATTAATTAAAAGAAATAAAATTTAAAATTTGATTCTCAGTCTCACTAGCTTCATTTCAAGTACTGCATAATCACATGTTATGCTAGTGTCTCCCATTTCAAATGGCGTGATTCTAGACAATATGCCACTGATGGTGGTCGAGTTAAAAAGGCATGGTTTTGAGTTGTGGACCAGGTAGGCATGGATGGTAAAAGTGTTCATAGAGGCCAGGGTTGAAGATCTATAAAAGATGGGAAATGGTGATGAGTTTTTTTTTTATATATAATGGAGCAAAAAAGCTCTTTTATTAATAATCCGATGTACATTAAATATCTTTGCAGCTGTTACATGAATGTTAGGTATCTGGCATATAATTGTATACACGCTTCCACATCTGATAGATTTATGCTGTACACGAGTCGTCCCACACAGAGCATGCCCTTTCACTAGGATACACACCGGTGTCTGGGGACATTTGTCAAAACATACTTGGTCAAACATTTTGGCAATTGGGAATCAGACACAGAGGAGCATACCAGAAACATGAGTTCACAACAGGACCAGCTGTACTGAAGATGGAAACTCCAGAAACCTGAAACAGAATGTACTGGGGATCACACATGCAGCACATATATACATACAGTACAGTTGGGGTAACTAGAACATTCGTAGCAGGAGGGCTTACAGAGCAGCAAAAACAGGAAAGGAACAAGACGGAACAAAACAAAACACCCCAACGCCAAAACCTAGGCCAGGACCTCAGGCAAGACCTCAGTGCGGAGGAGAGTGGATCGTGGGTTAGCACGTGTCCAAAATGGAAGTTTACCTGAAAGAAAGAAACTCTCTCAGGACTTTACTTACAGTGTCTAGACGTGAGTCAAGGACACATGATCTATTCAACATGTTCCCAGGTTAGAGTGAAGATACATGACCACAGTTTAGATGTTATAAAAGCACGCATCAAGAAAGAACATTTCTGTTTTCTTCTGTCTGATTTAGGACGTAGATTCAGTACAATACATGTCTAACAATAGTGGTGGAAGTGAGATTAAGCAAATCTGTCTGGGTCTAGCCAGGCAGCCCTGGTGAATGTCAAAGGCAAGGAGGGGGTTTCCTTCTTGGACACGGACTTGGGGGTTAGAGGGAAGACGCCGCATAACTTCAAACGAATTTATTTTGGTTTGCGCAGCATAAAATAGCCAATTTATGGTCCCATTCCCAAAGGAGCAGTACCCACAGGAAGCAGCAGGTTCTGCACGCGGCGGGCCCTGCTCCGAGTGGGTATAAAGGTGGAAAGAAGCCCTCTGTGCAGGGCACCTGCTACGAGCTGTGGTAAACCGGCCCGACCGGGATGGGCTTTGCAGATTTGTTACTTAATTCCAAGTTTACACGATGGGTTTTCAGTGGTGGCGGTGTTTCTCAGCGCCCCCATCCCGCGGACAGTCCCCCTACCCCCCACCCCAGCTGCAGGCTGCTGTGGGCCCCAAGGGGAGCGGGCCGAGGGCTCCATCCTCCCTGCACCACCCCCCACCTGAGGGGCGGCCCTTGGCTCTGGGGCGCACAAGGCCGGGCGGGCCACGGGCACCTCTGGGGTCAGACCCCTGAGCCTCCTCCCCCGTGCCCCCTTCCGACAGCGCACGCCCCTCGGTCCTGGAAAGCTCGCTCCTGCCCCAGGGCACCTGCTGGAGGCAGAAGGAAGACCTGATGGGGAAGAAAGAAGTGGGGGTGCAGTGCCTGGGGGTGGGGGCGGACAGGCTCAGCGGTGGAGAAGGAACTGGGGCTCCCGCAGCGGCCAGCAGAGGGACCCCAACCGCTACTGGCTCCCCTCAGGCCCCAGTCCCAGAGGCCTTGCTATTTCAAAACACTTTACAAGAGGCACACACTGCTTTTCAACTGCAACCTAAAAGTCTCCTGCCACTAACTGCCTGAACCTGTTTCCTGGGTGGCTTGGCCGCCAAGGGGACGGTCTCGGGGACGGGGGTGGGGTGGGGGGGTCGGGATGACCGGCTCTGAGGGGCTGAAACAGATGCGCCCAGCCTCTCCCAGCCCGCCCCAGGCCTGCCTCGGAGGGCAGCAGGACCCACAGGCCGAAAGCCGATGCCTCTGCGAAGCAGGGGCCTCTCTGCTGCGCCTCCCTCCTTGAGCCTTACCTGACCCGCTTCCCCCAGGTGCCCGACGCCTCGTTTCCCTCACCTTCCCAGCATGAGCAGAGTCTCTAACAAGGGCCAAGACATCCAGGTGCTTCCTCCTCCAGGCAGGATGCTCCTGCTCTGAGGGGCTCCGAGCTGCCCACCCGAGGTTGCTCACCACCTTTACATCCGGGACAACAGCTCTGCAGTGCCAGGGAAGGGGCTTCGATGTGGCACCTGGGCTAACTCGGCGGGCAGGTGGCGCCCCGCGGCCCTGGGCTGCACTGTGCCAGGATGCACGGCCCTGAAGGCTCTGCACCCCTCTGCGCCCCCAGCCCCGTGGCCTTCAGCACAGGCCCAGGCAGGTCGGTGATGAGTTGTTGACAGAAACCCACGTTCAAGGATAGATCAAAGCAGCACTGGTGGTGGAAGAATTAACAGAAGCTTGGGTTTGAGGCCAGCCCCGAGAGGTGTTGATGGTTAAAAAAGAGGTTTCCAGTCTCCACAAGATAGACAAGGTAGCATAGGCCTGTTTCTCCCTGCTAAGCACAACTATCCACCCTAGAAATAAAACAAGAAAGCATCAACAGAAAACTAGGAAGGGTGGCAAAAAGAAGGTGAATTCGTGGATCCCTGGGTGGCTCAGCGGTTGAGCGCCTGCCTTTGGCCCAGGGCGTGATCCTGGAGTCCCAGGATCAAGTCCCACATGGGGCTCCCTGCATGGAGCCTGCTTCTCCCTCTGCCTGTGTCTCTGCCTCTCTCTCTCTCTGTGTCTCTCATGAATAAATAAATAAAATCTTAAAAAAAAAAAAAGGTGAATTCATTTAGGATAGGACTATTCCTGGACTAGAGGAACAGTACAACTGCAGGGCATCTTATATCCCCCCCCCCCAACAGAAGGCAATTCAGGCCCTGCCTAGCAACATGACACCTCACCTAGCAACATGAGGCAGCTTAAGTGGGTTCATTTCTCCCCTGGATCAAAAGAAAATCCCTCTGACAACATGAGGCAAACCCAAGAACCACAAAGGGATGGATTGAGAGTCTGCTTACAATAAGTGGCCATGAGAAGTTCTGTCTTTCTCCACTGGGCCTGAGACTGCTCTCCCCCACCACACTGCAGCAGGCAGGGGAAGCTGTAAGAGGAATGTAGACACAGCAAGAGACCAGCCTGGAAAACTTCCTTTCCTTTGAAAGCCCCCAAGACCTGAGATTCCCTTCTCCCAACAGGAGGCACAAGGCTAGTGGGTGAAATCAGCAGGAAGAACTCAATCAGACAGCCAGACCTGGAAATCCTTTCACCTGACCAGAGGTCCTGGAATAGTAAGGTGGAACCAGCAAAAGGGGCTCAGCCACACAAGCATTATGCCCCAGGATGCCACTTTGAACTTGTAGGCCTAAGATTCCCATTCCCTGCACAGAGACACCTGGGCAACCATGAGGCACTGGTTAGGGGAGCCCATCACATTCCTCTACCACTGAGGGACACCAGAGGTCTGGCTTGTAGAAATTTCTTCTGCTCCTTCAGCCAGAACCAGCAGAGACAAATGGGGGGGAGCCCCAGAGACACCAGAATGAGCAGGCAGATGAAAATAACACCACAGGGATCCCTGGGTGGCGCAGCGGTTTGGCGCCTGCCTTTGGCCCAGGGCGCGATCCTGGAGACCCAGGATCGAATCCCACGTTGGGCTCCCGGTGCATGGAGCCTGCTTCTCCCTCTGCCTATGTCTCTGCCTCTCTCTCTCTCTCTGTGAGTATCATAAATAAATAAAAATTTAAAATTTAAAAAAAAAATAACACCACAAAGTTTCTGAAAATTAAAATTCCATTGGAACTACAGCACAAAAACTAGGCCAAAATACTACATAATATACCTAAACAAGGCAATGGGCCACTGAAATAAAAGATTTTAATAGGACTCAGAGTCTCCTAACATCATAAACAAATGCCTGGGAGATAATAGAAAATTATCCATCATTCGAAGAGCCAATAAAATCACAATTTGAATAAGAAAAGAAAACCTGATGCCAGGGCACCTGGGTGGCTCAGTTTAGCTTCTGTCTTTGGCTCAGGTCATGATCCCAGGGTCCTGAGATCGAGTCCCACATCAGGCTGCATACTGGTTGAGGAGTCTGCTTCTCTCTCTCCCTCTGCCTACAACTCCCCCTGCTTGTTCTCTCTCTGTATCAAACAAATAAATAAAATCTTAAAAGGGGCACCTGGGTGGTTCAGTGTTTGAGCATCTGCTTTTAGCTCAGGTCATGATCCTGGGCTCCTGGGATCAAGTCCTACATCAGGCTCCTCACAGGGACCCTGCTTCTCCCTCTGCCTATGCCCCTGCCTCTCTTTCTGTGTCTCTCATGAATAAATAAATAAAATCTTTAAGTAAATAAAATCTTTTAAAAAAAGAAAAAGAAAACGTGATGCCAATGTAGAGATGACTCAGATGTTCAAATTATCTGACAAGGTCTTTAAAGCAGCCATCATCAAAATGATTCAGCAATCATAAATTCTGCAAATTTTCATGGAATAAATGAAAAACAAGATAAATCTCAGCGAAGAAATAGAAGCCATTTTTAAAAAACCCAATGAAAATTATAAATTGAAAAACACAACAAAGGAAATAAAAATCTCACTGTACTGGGCTTTAAAAAAAAAAAAACCTCAACTGAGCAAATTTAAAGCTCTAATTGGCTTTATTTAATCATTAACAAATCTAGAAGCATCCCATGTACCAAATACAAAGGTGCTCCAAGGAGCTGTACAAAACAGAAGATTTTTATAGGTAGAAGGAGGCAGGACAAGGAAGTTTCTAGCAGAGTGAATTGTTTCAAGCAAGGTCACCTTCCTTTGAGGGGTCACAGAGGTCTGCAGCTAATTACCTCATTAGTGCTGACCAGGAAATTCCAGACTGACTGGATTATATTACATTCCTGGGAGAGACTGAAATTGCAATTAGGTTAGGTATTAAGTCTCTAAATTGGTGATGTGAGTTTAGCACAAATGGCTTCATTTGGGGCCCGTTGTCTTTTTCCCCATAGGCTCAATAGTAGAGTGGAGATGACAGAAGATAGAATCAATAAATTTAATCAATAAATTTAATCAATCAATAAATTTAAAAACTGGGGGCATCTGAGTGGCTCAGTCAGTTAAGTATATGTCTTCAGCTCATGTCTTGATTCCAGGGTCCTAGAATTAAGCCCCACATCGAGACCCACATGGGGTCCAGGAATTGAGCCCGGCTTCTCCCTCTCCTTCTGCCTCTCCCCACTGTTCCTGCTCTCTCTCTCAAATAAATAAATACAGTATTTTTTTAAATTATAAATAAATAAATAAATTTGAAAACTGGACAATAGAATTAACCCAATCTGAACAGAGAGAAAACTGATTGAAAATATGAGACAGTAACAAAAGGCCTATTCAAATCAGAGACATCCCAGAAGGGTAACAGAAAGACAGTGAGGCCAAGAGTGTTTGAATAAATAATGAAATGAATAACTAATGAATAAATAATGAAATTTGGCAAAAGACACAAACCTACAGATCCAAGAAGCCAAGGCAATCTCAACAGGATAAAACCCAAAAAATTCACATCAAAATATGTCATAATTAAACCTTTGAAAACTGAAGACAATGAAAATACCTTTGAAAGCAACCAGAGAGAAACAAAGCATTACCTCTAGGGAAACACCAATCTAAGTGACAGCATAGGGGATCCCTGGGTGGCACAGCGGTTTAGTGCCTGCCTTTGGCCCAGGGTGTGATCCTGGAGACCCGGGATTAAATCCCACATCCGGCTCCCGGTGCATGGAGCCTGCTTCTCCCTCTGCCTGTGTCTCTGCCTCTCTCTCTCTCTCTCTCTCTCATGAATAAATAAATAAATAAATCTTTAACAAATAAATAAGTAAATAAATAAATAAACAAATGTGTCAAATCAATGCATTATACACCTTAAACTTACACAACGTTATATGTCAATTATATCCCAATTTTTTTAATGGAAAAAAAAAACTTTCAGTAAAAATGAAAGCATATTTCTCATCTGGAGGCCAGAAGGAAGAGGCATAACATTTTTCAAAGTGCTGAGACAAAACAATTGTCAACTGCAAATTCTGTATCTGGCGAAACTATCCGTCGGGTAAGATGAGGAAATAACAAGCTTCCAGGTTGGTGAACATGTGGAGATTCTGGGAGAATGGTACACTGGGGGAATCCCTGGGTGGCGCAGCGGTTTGGCACCTGCCTTTGGCCCAGGGCGCGATCCTGGAGACCCGGGATCGAATCCCACATCGGGTTCCCGGTGCATGGAGCCTGCTTCTCCCTCTGCCTGTGTCTCTGCCTGTCTCCCTCTCTCTGTATGTCTATCATAAATAAATAAAGATTTAAAAAAATTGTTTAGAATGGTACACTGGAAAGGGCATGGAAGCTCCTTGCCCTATATACCTCTTCCATCTGGCTTTAATAAACCAAGGTTAAATAACAAGAATTCAGGGGTGCCTGGGTGGCTTAGTTGGTGAAGCTATTACCTTGGGCTCAGGTCATGATCCCCAGGGCCTGGGACTGAGCCCCAGGTGGGGCTCCCTGCTCAGCGAGAAGCCTGCTTCTCCCTCATCCTCTGCCCCTCTCCCAGCTCATTCTCTATAAATAAATAAATAAACAAACAAACAAATAAATAAAATCTTTTTAAAAAATAACAAAAGTTCAAAAAAACTTTCAACCGAGTACATTTTAAAGATCTAACTAGCTTTTATTAAATGATTCATGAGTTGGGCAGCATCCTGACTAGCAAGTAGAGGCGGAGCTCCAAGGGCTACATAAAGGGAGAAGTTTTTAAAGCTAGAGAGGGAGTAGGGGAAAAGGAAATTATTAGCAAAATCCACTGTTTTTTAGGCAAGATCACCCTCCTTAGGGGAAAAGAAGGGTCCTATTAGTAAATTTCCTATTACTGACCAGGAAATTCCCATGTTGACTGATTAAATGTGACAGTACTAGGTGGTTGAAACTGCAGTTAGGTTAGGTATTAAGTCTTGGTTTACTGACTTGGGGGCCTTAACTCCAAGGATACAATTTCGGGCCTGTGGTTTTCTTCTTAACACCAGTGATCTAGTAAGTAAATTGTTCCTCCGAGTTACATGACCTGCTCTAGCAAATTAATAGAGCCTAAGGAGGTGGGAACCTCTGGTTTATAGCCAGTTGGTCAGAAGTCCAGGTAACCTGAGCTTGTGACTGCCATCTGATGTGTGTATGTGGTGGTGGGGGGGGAGGGGGCAAGTCTTGTAGGACTGAATTCCTAATCTGTGGAATCCGGGGCTACTTCTGGGTAAATAGAATCAGAATTGCTTGGTGTTGGGGGACCTGGATGGCTCCGTGGTTGAGTGTCTGCCTGAGGCTCAGGGCATCATCTAGGGTGCAGGGATCAAGTCCCGCATCTGGCTCCCAGTAGGGAGCCTGCTTCTCCCTCTGCCTATGTCTCTGCCTCTCTGTGTGTGTCTCTCATGAATAAATAAATAAAATCTTTTTTAAAAAAGAAAAGGGGGCAGCCCGGGTGGCTCTGCGGTTTAGTGCTGCCTTCAGCCCAGGGCCTGATCCTGGAGACCCCGGAATCGAGTCCCAATTCGGGCTCCCTGCGTGGAGCCTACTTCTCCCTCTGTCTGTCTGTCTCTCTCACACACACAAATAAATAATAAATAAAATCTTTTTTTTTTTTAAAGAAAAGAATTGCTTGGTGTAGTGTCAGAAGCCCCCCCCCCCATACTCACACGTGCGCATGCATTGTAAGTGGGTCCAGGAACCCAACCTAGTGGTGTCGGACACATGAGATTTACTAAGAATGGCCCTGGCCCAGGGAAACAAGAGGTTTGGAAAGAGAAGTATAAAAGGGCGGGGGATGAGGAACGTTTGATTCCTGGGTGGCCATGTGGTCACCTAAGGTTTGGAGCAGCAGCTGCGCTGTGCTCAGTTGCTAAAGATAAAAATGACCAATGAAATTTAGAAATGCATCCAACTCCTGGGCAGTTGGTTCACTGAATGCATAAGGAAATAATGAGAAACTAAGGAGCAAGCAGAGGAGAAAAAGGGAAAATACTCAATCCCTTGGTTTATTGTAAATCTGTAAGAGCTAAACAAAAAGTAAAACAACGCCTGGGTCAGACTTTGATGCTAGTCCAAGCTCAGATTGCAGAGGCTGAGCTTCAGCCACTGGCCTCAAACTCGCCCCCCAAGGTAGAAAAAAAAAATCAAGGTGGGGGAAGGGCAAAGCCAGGAAACTATTGAAACTGGGGGAGGAGGGAGGCAATAGTGTGAAGGGGCTTTTTCATTTTGATCTGGGTCTTCAGCTTCCTGAAAAGACTTTACCCAAATGGATTATGAGCATAATTTACTCAGGAGCTGTGTCAGTGTTTTTTGCTGCTGCAGGGTGGAAGAGCCTGTTTGAATTGCTACGGGACTCACAGCTCACTACCCAGGTCAAGGGAAATGCTGTGATTAAAGGGGCCACTTTCACCCGCACACCATACAAACTTATTGTTGCAAAACTGAAAAACAACCCCGGAAGCCTTATTGAATTTGCAATCTCAGCTTCCCCTCCTGGGTCTTGCAGATGCTAATGGAACGTTAGGTTAATTAACAAGTGAATGGGGGAGATTCAGAGGGGGAGAATCCCGGGAAGTTTCCTGACCAGGTGGAAATTTTTTTAACAGTTGTTTGGAAGTAAGGTGCATAAAGCAAATGATTTCCGAGCAAAACAGAGGGGGAGGCACGGGACTCATCTTAGCAGGGTGGAAATCTTTAGATGGTTATTAAGAAATGGGGTGAATAAAAAAAAAAGAAATGGGGTGAATCAAACAGACATTGATGAAGTTAAAACAAAGGTTTTATTTTTTTAAAGATTTTATTTATTTATTAAGGAGAGACACAGAGAGGCCGAGACACAAGCAGACTCCCTGCAGGGAGTTCGATGTGGGACTCGATCCCGGGACCCCAGGATCACTCCCTGGGCCAAAGGCAGACGCTTCACCGCTGAGCCACCCGGGCGTCCCAAAACAAAGGTTTTAATACTGCACTGCCAAAGGACCCACCCCCTGCAGATGCCCCAATATTAAAGGCCCCCAAACAATTCTGCTTTATTTTACCCTAGTTTAAAGCAATATTAAAAGTCAGAAGGTAGAAATTACTATGAGAAACCTGACCGGCAATCCCATGGATATTTACTTAAAAATAAAGTCTTAAAAAAAAAACGTGAACCAAAGGGCCAGAGTCCCTCTCTGAGGACCCCAGGGCCTTTTACACCAGAGTAGGTAAAATGGTTAGGGGATTGGAAAAGTTTCCAGGACTCTTTGAAACAGAAGCCCCAGGAACTCTATGTAGTACAAGAGAACCTGTTCCTGAAGTCTTCATGGAGGCTACAGTTAGAAATGTAAGTGAAGGCTAGCACACTTTGCCACCCAAAAACATGCTTCTTTGGCATGGGGATTATTTTAAATTGCTTATTTTCAAGAAACAGCAGACACAGGTGAAGCTCTGAAAAGTGAGCAGAAATTACGTTTGCTAAGAGACATTTACATGTATAAGGGAAATCTCCATTTGTAAAAGTGTCTTCCTTGCTATAACCAGGAAGCAGGGGATGATTCAATTTCTAGAAAATCTGATCAGTGGAGAAGACAGTGACTTAAATCTGCATAAGAACCCTACCCTGAAAAAAAAAAAAGAATCCTACCCTGGTTTACTGTGATTTGCGTGCTCTTTTGTCTTTGGCTGAAGGTGGTATGCAAGGTGATAGCTTTGATCTTTTGGGAAGAGTTACTCAGTTTCCCTGGGTCTTTCCCTTGTATCTCGGAGGTCTGTGTGTGAGTAAACTTGTCTTTCTCCTCTTGATTGTTCTTGATTAATGTAATTATTAGACCAGCCAAAGAAGCTAGAAGGGAAGAGGGGAAAACTCTTCCACCCCTACATAAGTGCTGATAAAATTAGGGTAAAATGTTTGTAGGGGAATTGGTATGTTTGAACAGGCTTTATGTGAAGTGGTTGCATCTTTTTTTTTTTTTAAGATTTTATTTATTCATTTGAGAAAGAGGGGCGGGGGGGAGGCAGAGGTAGAGGGAGAAGCAGACTCCCCACCAAGCCGGGAGCCCAGCGCTGGGCTCGATCTCAAGACCAGGGGACCATAACCTGAGCCCAAGGCCGACGCTTAACCGACCGAGAGCCACCCAGGAACCCCGGTTGCATCTTTTTTTATCTAATTGTATTATCGGGATGGGCATTGTATCTGACTGGGGAATGTTTCCCCTGCCCAACACCAGTAACCCAGAAGGCATGTAAATCTGCCCTTCAAAGCAATGTTAATTGGACATGCTAAATGGGAATCAGTAAAATTGCCTAAGCCCACAGTGCAGAACAGGAGCCGGAGCGTGTAAAAGATTTCAAAATGGATCAAGCAAGCAGAGATAAGAGACTCTTTTAAAAAGAGGGTCAGGAGGCCATCAAGGAGGAGGAATTTACGCACATACTCATTGAAGAAACAATGAACTTTTTTTGAACTTTCCAGCCAGCTGCAAACCCTCCGAGGACTTAACTGCTCCTCACCACATACACCCAAATCATCCCCAACTGCACTTTGAAAGGAGCCAATGTGATCTAACAAGTTTCAATCCTTCCTTTGCATATTAAGCCAACCCATCCCAGTTAAGCTAGTTTAGATCCCTGTTTTTGCAAGGAGGACCTGAAAGAGAACTACACTGTAGGCTGATTTGAAAATCCACCCTCTCTTTGTGTTCCTTCAAACATGATTTAGGTGTCTATCTGAATGTGTGTATCCCGAATTGCAATTCTAATTGCCCAAATAAATGCCTGTTTAAATTTGCAGTGAATTCTTTCTTAGTCGACAAGTGCTGATAAGAACAAATTATGCAATAGCCCACATGGAGCTTAGATTGGGCCTTATGGCAAAACCCTGTGAACACCTCCCAGCGACTACTACTTGGACCTTGACCTAGAGCATTTCCACTTGAAGGGCACTTAATACCTAGCTATTAGACGTTATTAATTGAAGCTACCTCTGTGACTGAAAGACATAAAGTGATCATAATGCCAGAAAATTAGCCGAAAAAGACAAAGACGCAGTGAACAAATTTGAGCCAAAAAGAAGTGGTCCAAAGACAAAATTCGGAACAAGCTCAATAATCTAGTCTTGCTTCATAAAACAACATAAGACCAACTTTATAAGAAAGTTCTCAGGGCACCTGGGTGGCTCAAGGGGTTCAGCAGCTGCCTTGGGCTTAGGTCATGATCCCGGGGCCCTGGGATCCAGCCCTATGGCTGGCTCCCTACTCAGCAGGGACCCTGCTTTTCCCTCTGCCCCTCCCCACCCCCTGCTCAAGTTCATGCATGCTCTCTCTCTCTCTCTCTCAAATAAATAAAATCTTAAAAAAAGAAAAAGTTCCTAACTATAAGCTTATAACTCCAGCTGTTACTCTGAGAAGGTAGATACCACTGAATATCTAAGGTTCCCAGGCCAGAGCAGCTCTTCAGGGGCTCCTTAGTAAAGAACTCATTTTTTTTTAAGTTTATTTATTTACTCATGAGAGACACAGAGAGAGAGAGAGAGAGGCAGAGACACAGGCAGAGGGAGAAGCAGGCCCCATGCAAGGAGCTCGACATGGAACTCGATCCTGGGTCTCCAGGATCACACCCTGGGCTGAAGGCAGCACTAAATCACTGAGCCACCAGGGCAGCCCTATGCAGAGTGTTCTTTTTTTTTTTTTTTTAAGATTTTATTTATTTATTCATGAGAGAGAGACAGAGACAGAGATACAGGCAGAGGGAGAAGCAGACTCCATGCAGGGAGCCTGATGTGGGACTCGATCCCGGGACCCCAGGATCAGGCCCTGGGCCGAAGGCAGGTGCTAAACCGCTGAGCCACCCAGGGATCCCTGCAGAGTGTTCTATACACACCTAATGGTAACCACAAATCAAAAATCACTAATAGATATGGAAAGAATAAAGAGCAAGCACTAGAGACAAACAACCACGAAACAAGTAACAAAATGATAATAAATACATATCAATAATTACTTTGAGTGTAAACAAACTAAACATTCCAATCAAAAGACAAAGGTTGTGGGCCAGGTGGGTGGCTCAGTCATTTAAGCACCCAACTCTTGATCTCAGTTCAGGTTTTGATCTCAGGGTCCTGAATTCAAGCCCTGCCCTGCATCAGGCCCCACACTGGGCATGGAGCATATACTTTAAAAAAAAAAAAAAAAAAAAAAGAATGGATAAACAGAATGGATAAAAAAAAAAGACCTATGCAGCTGCTGCCTACAAGAGACTCATATTAGATCTGAAGACACTTGCAGGGATCCCTGGGTGGCGCAGCGGTTTGGCGCCTGCCTTTGGCTCAGGGCGCTATCCTGGAGACCCGGGATCGAGTCCCATATCGGGCTCCCGGTGCATGGAGCCTGCTTCTCCCTCCACCTGTGTCTCTGCCCCTCTCTCTCTGTGTGTGTGACTATCATAAATAAATAAATTTTTTGAAAAAATTTAAAAAAAATTAAAAAAAAAATTGAAGACACTTGCAGATTGAAAGTGATAGGGCAGAGAAACATGTATCATGCAAATGGATGTCAAAGGAAAGCCAGAGTAGCAATAATTATTTCAGACAAGATAGACTTTAAAACAAAGACTAGAAGCACCTGGGTGACTCAGTTGGTTAAGCACCCAACTCTAGTTTCAGCTCAGGTCATGATCTCAAGGTCATGAGAGCAAGCCCCTTGCCATGCTCTGATCTCTGCAGAGTCTGCTCAAGATTCTTTCCCCTCCCTCCCCTTCAGTTCCTCCCTCTGCTTATGCTCCTGCACTCAGTCTCTCCCTCTCTCTAAAATAAACTCAAGCTTCCACCTGGGTGACTCAGTGGTTGAGCATCTGCCTTTGGCTCAGGTCATGATCCCAGGGTTGTGGGATCGAGGCCCACATCCGAAATCAGGCTCACCAAGGGAGACTGCTTCTCCCTCTGCCTATGTCTCTGCCTTTCTCTGTGTCTCTCACAAATAAACAAATAAAACCTTTAAATAAATAAATAAAACACCTTTTTAAAAAATAAAAAATAAAAGTGAATCAGGAGAAAGAATGTAAAAAAAAAAAGACCATAACAAGAGACAAAGTACCCTATAAAATAATAAATGGGAAAATCAAAGAAGAAGATTTGACAATTGTAAATATTTATACACCCAATATGAGAGCACCCACATATATAAAATAGTTAAAAACAAACATAAAGTAACTAATCCATAGTAAAGGAGCTGGTTCTTTAAAAGATCGACAAGAAATTGATAAATGTCTGAGTCTAGTCAGACTCATCAAAACTAAAAGACACGGGATCCCTGGGTGGCGCAGCGGTTTGGCGCCTGCCTTTGGCGCAGGGCGCGATCCTGGAGACCCTGGATCGAATCCCACATCGGGCTCCCGGTGCATGGAGCCTGCTTCTCCCTCTGCCTGTGTCTCTGCCTCTCTCTCTCTCTCTGTGACTATCATAAATAAATAAAAAAATTTAAAAAAAAACCTAAAAGACACAAATACACAAAATCACAAATGAAAGAGGAGAAATGAGAAATAACAACAAATACCACAGAAATACAATTGTAAAAGAATATTATAAAAAATTATATGCCGGGATGCCTGGGTGGCTCAGTGGTTGATGTCTGCCTTTGGCTCAGGTTATGATCCTGGGGTCCTGGGATTGAGCGCTGCATTAGGCTCCCTGCTCAGAGGGGAGCCAGCTTTTCCCTTCCCCCTTGCCCCTTCCCCTGCTCCTGCTCTCTCTCTCTCTCTCTCACACACACACACAAATAAATAAATAAACTCTTTAAAAAAAAAAAAAAAAAAAGCTCCCAACAAACAAAAACTCTAGGACCGGACAGCTCACAGGCAAATTCTACCAAACATTTTTTTAAAGATTTTATTCATTTATTAATGAGAGACACAGAGAGAGAGGCAGAGACATAGGCAGAGGGAGAAGCAGGCTCCCTACAGGGAGCCTGATGTAGGACTTGATCCCAGGGCCCTGGGATCATGCCCTGAGCTTAAGTCAGCCGCTCAACCACTGAGCCAACCAGGAACAAATGTTTGTTCTTTTTTTTTTTTAATATTTTATTCGTTTATTCATGACAGACACAGAGAGAGAGAGAGGCAGAGACACAGGCAGAGGGAGAGGGAGAGAAGCAGGCTCCATGCAGGGAGCCCAGCTTGAGACTCCATCCCGGGTCCCCAGGATCACACTCTGGGCCCAAGGCGGCACCAAACCGCTGGGCCACTGGGGCTGCCCAAATGTTTGTTCTTCTACCAAACATTTATTTTATTTTTTTAAAAGATTTTATTTATTTATTTATGAGAGAGGCAGAGAGAGAAGCAGGCTCCATGCAGGAAGCCCGATGTGGGACTCAATCCAGGTATTCCAGGATCACACCCTGAGCCAAAGGCAGATGCCCAACCTCTGAGCCACCCAGGCGTCCCTTCTACCAAACATTTAAAGAAAAGTTCATACCTATTCTTTTCAAACTGTTACAAAAAATAGAAAATGAAAGAAAATTTCAAATTCATTCTACGAGGCCAATACCACCCTGATACCAAAAATCAAATAAAAAATAGCACCAAAAGAGATAACTATAGGTCAATATCTCTCATGAACATAGATGCAAAAATCCTCAACAAAATACTATCAAACTGATTCCAACAATATATTTTAAAAAATCAGGACTCCTGGGTGGCTCAGGGGTTGAGTGTTGCCTTCGGCTCAGGGTGTGATCCCGGGGTCCTGGGATTGAGTCCTGCATCTGGCTCCCTGCATGGAGCCTGCTTCGCCCTCTGCCTATGTCTCTGCCTTTCTCTCTGTGTCTCTCATGAACAAATAAATAAAATCTTATATATATATATATATATATATATATATATATATATATATATAATTTAAAATTATTATCTGGCAGTCTCTGCTTTACTCTCCTGCCTGCCACTCCCTTATGGTATATTCAAGAAAATTCTATATCGTTTAAAAAAAGTGATTCACCACAATCAAGTGGGACTTATTCCCAGGATGCAAGTACAGTTTAATATTTGCAAATCAATCAATGTGATACATCACATCAATAAGAGAAAGAATAAAAACCACAATATCATTTCTTTTCTTTTTTTCTTAAAGATTTTATTTATCTATTCATGAGAGACACACACAGAGAGAGAGGTAGAGACACAGGCAGAGGGAGAAGCAGGCTTCATGCAGGGAGCCCGATGTGGGACTTGATTCCAGGGCCCCAGGATCAGGTCCTGGGCTGAAAACGGTGCTAAACAGCTGAGCCACCCAGGCTGCCCCACATTATCATTTCAATAGACACAGAAAAAGTACCTGACAAACTACAACATCCATTCATGATAAAAGCCCTCAACAAGGACAACTGGGTTGCTCAGTGGGTTGAGCATCTGCCTTTGACTCAGGTCATGATCCTGGAGTCCCAGGATCAAGTGCTGTATCAGGCTCCCTGCAGGGAGCCTGCCTCTCCATCTACCTCTCTCTGTGTCTCTCATGAATAAATAAATAAAATCTTTAAAAAAAATAAAAGCCCTCAATAAAGTACATTTAGAGGGAATATGCCTCAACATAATAAAGGCCACATATGAAAAAATCTACAACAAATATTAAACTCAATGGGGAAAAAGTAAGAGCTTTCTCCTTAAGGTCAGGAACAAGACAAGGATATCCACTCTCACCACTTTTATTCAACATAGTACTAGAAGTCCTTGTCACAGCTATTAGACAAGAAAAAGAAATAAAAGGCATCCAAATTTGTAAGGAAGAAGTAAAACTTTCATAGAAAACCCAAAAGAGGGCAGCCCCCGTGGCACAGCGGTTTAGTGCCGCCTGCAGCCCAGTGCGTGATCCTGGAGACCCTGGATCGAGTCCCACGTCGAGCTCTCTGCATGGGGCCTGCTCCTTCCTCTGCCTTTGTCTCTGCCTCTCTCTCTCTGTGTCTCTATGAATAAATAGATAGAAATCTTAAAAAAAAAAAAGAAAAGAAAACCCAAAAGAATCCATCAAGACTACTAAAACTGATAAATGAATTCAGTAATGTCACAGGATACAAAATTAAGGTACAGAAGTCCATTGCATTTCTATACACTAATAATGAAGCAGCAGAAAGAGAAATTAAGAAAAAAATTCCAATTTAGAAATGCACCAAAAAGAATAAGATACCTAGGAATAAACTTAACCAAAAAGGTGAAAGATCTGTACTCTAAAAACTATAAAACATTGATGAAAGAAATTAAAGACAGCACAAAGAAATGGAAAGACATTCCATGCTCATGGATTGGAAGAACAAAATTTTAAGGGATCCCTGGGTGGCGCAGTGGTTTGGCGCCTGCCTTTGGCCCAGGGTGCGATCCTGGAGACCTGGGATCGAATCCCACGTCGGGCTCCCAGTGCATGGAGCCTGCTTCTCCCTCTGCCTGTGTCTCTGCCTCTCTCTCTCTCTCTCTCTCTCTCTCTCTCTCTCTCTCTCTCCCTCTCTCTGTGTGTGTGTGTGTGTGACTATCATAAATAAATAAAAATTAAATAAAAAAAGAACAAAATTTTAAAATGTCTATACTACCCAAAGCAATCTATCAAAATACCAACACCATTGTTCACAGAGCTAGAACAAACAATCCTAAAGTTTGTATGGAACTACAAAAGACCCCAAATATCCAAAGCAATTTTGAAAAAGGACAGGAAAGCTGAAGTATCACAATCCTGAACTTCAAGTTATATTACAAGGCTGAAGTAATCACAACAGTATGGTATTGGCACAAAAATAGATCAATGCAATGAAATAGAAAATCCACAAATAAACTCCCAAATTATATAGGCAATTAATCTTCAACAAACCAGGAAAGAATATCCAATGGAAGAAAGATAGTCTCTTTAATAAACTCTGTTGGGAAAACTAGTCAGCTACATGCAAAAGGATAAAACTGGACTACTTTTTCATACCATAAACAAAAATAAATTCAAGATGGATTAAAGACCTAAATGTGAAATCTGAAACCATAAAAATCTTAGAAGACAGTTCAGGCAGTAATGTCTATGATATTGGCTGTAGCAACATTTTTCTAGATAGGACTCCTGGGGCAAGGGAAATAAAAGCAAAAATAAACTATTGGGACTACATCAAAATAAAAAGCCTCTACACACACACACACACACACACACACACACACACACACAAAGCCTCTACACAGCAAAGGAAACAATCAACAAAATAAAAGGCAACCTACAAAATAGGAGAAGATATTTGCAAATGACATATCTGATAAAGTGTTAGTATCCAAAATATATAAAGAACTTAAACAAATCAACACCCAAAAAACAAATAACCTTGCTGACGCCACTCCTGCTTTTGGAAACTGATGAGATGAGATGGAAGCCTGTGTAAGAGAGGAAAACTTTTAGTCCTACCGTTCTAGTTTTTTTGGCTGGTTCTGTAATGAAATTGACATAAGACAGATTAACAGGAGAAAAACAAATTTAATTACATAAGTACAGGAGCCCCAAAGATATAAGACTCAAGGGCAAGTTGGTCAGTTGAGGCTTATATGCCATCCTGAACTAAGAATAACATAGGGTGGGGGGTGGGGGTGGGGCTTCAGAGGGGAGGGTGGAAATTCACAGGACAATTCTTATTGCAAATGTTTGATAATGAGATACTTGTCCTGCCATTCAGACAGGTTCAGATAAAAGTTATCTCTGGTAATAGGTCTTTCTCTGAGCCAGGCCTCTCATCTAAATTATTTTAGGTAGTTAAGGTAAAGGTAAGTTTTTCTTGACTATGCTGGGTCTTGACTGCCTTCAGTTCAAAATAATCCAGGTGCCAAAGTGGCATGTTTTAGGGATCACATAGTCTGCTCCCCTTCACCTGCAAATCTGAGTGATTTCACCCTGGAAAACATTTCCATGTGATATGATGATGGACTGGATAGTTACTAATGACTGAATCAGATGCTAATAATGTGGCATTATCTTTTGACATTTATGATTATTTTGCTGTAGGGAGTCCATGTTCAAAGACCAGGGGGTGGTGGACTGTGATACTGTGATTTGTAATAAGAAATATATTTATTTATTTATTTATTTATATTTTTTAAAGATTTTATTTATCCATTTATGAGAGACACACAGAGAGAGAGGCAGAGACACAGGCAGAGGGAGAAGCAGGCTCCCCACAGGGAGCCTGATGTGGGACTCGATCCCTGGACTCCAGGATCACGCCTTGAGCCGAAGGCAGACGCCCAATCACTGAGCCACCCAGGTGTCCCAGGAAATATATATTTAGTCTTCGTTCCCATTTCTGGCACAGTGCTCCTAAAACCCTTGAAATTTCCTAAATGAGGAGAGCAGTCAAGTCTTTTGTTATGTTAATAAGATGGCTTTTGGAAAGCACCTAAGGAGAGGGGCTGGTTGCCAGGGCAACCAACCAGGTGGTTAGTGGGTTGGAACTTTTGATTCCACCCCCTGACCTCTCCAGAAAGTAGAGGGACTACAGATTGAGTTCAGTCACCAATGGCTGAGGATTTAATCAATAATCAATTGTGCCTATGTAGTGAAGCTTCCATAAAACCCCTAAAGGATGGGTTTGGAAAGCTTCCAGATTAGTAAACAAATGGAGATGTGGGGAGACTGGCAGGCCAAGAGAAGTCATGGAAGCTCTACAACACTTCCCCACACTTTGCCCTATTCATTTCCTCCACTGAGCCCTTCCTGAGTTATATCCTTTTTTAGTAAACTGATGATCTAGGAAGTAAAAATAAACAAATTAAATTAAATTTTAAAAAGACAAAGAAAAAAAAGAAAAATAAATAAATAAAAAGAGAAGTAAAGACATACTCAGGCAAAGGAAACTGAAAGAATTTGTTGCTAGCTAGATGTACCCTTAACAATTGGCTAAGGAAATTCTTCAAGAAATAAGAAATGAGAAAAGAAAGCATCTTGGAGCATCAGGAAAGAAAAAGACTCAAGAAGAAGAGCAGAAATATGGGTACAGAAATTACACTACCCTTTTCTTCATTAGTTTTATATAATGTATCATATTTGATGGTTGAAACAAAAGTGGAGAAATGGGATGCCTGGGTGGCTCAGTCAGTTGAGCATCTGCCTTTGGCTCAGGTTGTGATCCTGGGGTCCTGAGATCAAACCCTGCATGGGGCTCCTTGTAGGAGGCCTGTTTCTCCCTCTCCTGCTTCTCCTGTTCGTGCTCTCTCTCTCTCTTTTTCTTTCTTTTTTTTTTTTAATTTTTATTTATTTATGATAGTCACACAGAGTCTCTCTCTCTTTTTCAAATAAATAAATACATTATATATTTTTAAAGATTTATTTATTTATTTATTTATTTATTCATGAGAGACACAGAGACAGGCAGAGACATAGGCAGAGGGAGAAGCAGGCTCCATGCAGGGAGCCTGATGTGGGACTCAACCCCAGGACCCCAGGATCACGCCCTGAGCTGAAGGTAGATGCCTAGCCGCTGAGCAACCCAGGAGTCCCAATAAATAAAATCTAAAAGAAAAAAAAGTGGGGAAGAAAAGGATCTAGATGGAAGTGAGGTTTTCATATTTCACTAAAAGTGGTAAAATGGGGGTACCTGGGTGGCTCACTGGTTTAGCATTTGCCTTTGGCTCAGGTTGTGATCCTGGGGTTCTGGGATCAAGTCCTGCATCGGGCTCCCCGCAGGGAGCCTGCTTCTCCCTTTGCCTCTGTGTTTCTCATGAATAAATAGATAAAATCTTTTTTTGTTTAAATAAAGTGGCAAAATGTTGTACCAGTTTATTTTATTATTATTTTTTAAAGATTTTATTTATTTATTCATGAGAGAGAGAGAGAGAGGCAGAGACACAGACAGAGGGAGAAGCAGGCTCCATGCAGGGAGACTGTTGTGGGACTCGATCCCAGGACTCCAGGATCATGCCCTGGGCCAAAGGCAGGCACTAAACCGCTGAGCCGGGATCCCTGGGTGGCGCAGCGGTTTGGCGCCTGCCTTTGGCCCAGGGCGCGATCCTGGAGACCCGGAATCGAATCCCACATCGGGCTCCCGGTGCATGGAGCCTGCTTCTCCCTCTGCCTGTGTCTCTGCCTCTCTCTCTCTCTGTGACTATCATAAAATAAAATTAAAAAATTAAAAAAAAATAAAAATAAACCGCTGAGCCACCCAGGGATCCCAATACCAGTGTATTTTAAAATGTAAATTTTTCATATTATTCAGGTATATCACTATACCTTCACAGCCAACCAGTCAGGAGACAAGTGCCATTGAAAGAGAGTTGGTTATACTTGCAGATACCAAGAGGAAGGTCATGCCACACCACGGGGGTGCACATAATGAAGCCCAGGGTCAATAAAGAAGAAGGGGCAAGGAGAAAACAAAGATATTATGGACTGAATGTTTGCATCCCCCAGAATTCATATGTTAAAGCCCTAACTCCCAGTGTGGCTGTGTTTGGAAATGGAGCCTCTAAAGAAGTAATTAAGGTTAAATGAGGTCAGAAGGGGCCCTGATCTGATGGGATTAAAGACCTTATAAAAAGAGACATCAGAGACAACAAAATTGTCTTATAGCCCTCAAACTTGTTAAGAGACTAGATCTGTACTTCCATCAGGGAAAAGAAATGACAATTATGGGACATGATGAAGGTGCTATCTTATTACAATGGAAATCATGTTACAATATAAAAAATGTATCAAATCAACATGTTGCATAACCTAAATTTATACAACGTTGTATATCGACTCTATTTCACAAAACATTAAAAGCAAAAAAAAAAAAAACGATTCAAGAGTATATATTTTTCCATATTAAACAAAAAGAAAGAGACCCTAGAGTTCTCATGTTCTCTCTGTCTCTCCCTCTCTCTCCATGTTTATGCACAAAGAGGTGGTATAAGCACAGAGAGAAGGCAGCCATCTGCAGTCTTGTTCCCTCACTAGACATCAACCCTGCTGGCACCCTGATTTTATTTGTTTATTTATTTATAAAAACATTTTATTTATTTATTTATGAGAGACACAGAGAGAGGGGCAGAGACACAGGCAGACAGAGAAGCAAATTCCATGCAAGGAGCCCCACATGGGATTTGATCCCAGGTCTCCAGGATCATGCCCTGGGCCAAAGGCAGGTGCCAAACTGCTGAGCCACCCAGGCGTCCCTGGCACCTTGATTTTAGACTTCTAGTTTCCAGAACTGTGATAAAATACATTTCTGTTGTGCAGGTCACCCAGTCCACTGTATTTTGTTATGGTGACTCTAGCAGAATAATAAAACGAGGGGGCATCTGGGCAGCTTAATTGGTTAAGCATCTGCCTTCCACTCAGGTCATTATCCCGGGTTCCTGGGATCCTGGGATTGAGCCCTATGTCAGGTTCCTGGCTCATCAGGGTGCCTGGTTCTCCCTCTCATCCTTGCTCATGCTCTCTTGCTATCTCTGTCTCTGTCTCTCTCTCCCATAAATAAATAAATAAATAAATAAATAAATAAATAAATAAATAACAAAAAAAGAATAATACGAGTAAGAGATTTACTGTGGTTTCCACAGTAAGAAACTGTCAAGGCAGGGTACTCAGGTTTAAGATTGTTTCATTTGAATACTTTCAGTAGTCTCTGGGTATAAGGGGCTGTCTCTAGTCAGCTGGTACCTGGCTTTGGGGTGAGTAGGGCAGGTGGATTAAGGCCTGGAGTATGACAACCTGATAGAAGCAGTAGTTAAGGCTGATGTTCATTATGAATAGCCCAAGACATTCTTGTAGTTCAGGAAATCCCAAAGGTTTTAGGAACTCTATGCCAGGAACCAGGGACAATGACCAAATATATATATCTTACTGTACAACCTGAAGAAGAAAAATCATGTAATCATATTAGTTGATGCAAAAAAGTATTTGACAAGATCCAACACACACTCTTGATTAAAAAAAGAAAACTCTCAGCACGTTAGAAATAGTGGAGAATTACCTCAATTTGATAGAGCATTTACAAAAATCCTACAGCTAACATCATATTATTGGTGAAAGACCAAATTGTTTCCCCCTAAAAGAGAGAACAGGGTGCCCAGGAGTGGACAGCATGGTCTGAGGGAAAAGTAAATAAATAAATAAAATAAACTAGGGAATAGGGCAAGAATATCTATCTGATCTTACCATTCTTATTCAACATAATATGAGAAGTTCTTTTTTTAAAAGATTTATTTATTTATTCATGAGAGACACAGAGAGAGAGGAAGAGACAGGCAGAGGGATAAGCAGACTCCCTGCAGGAAGCCTGATGTGGGACTCGATCCCAGGACCCCAGGATCACCACCCAAGCCAAAGGTAGATGCTCAACCACTGAGTAACCCAGGTGCCCCAGTATGAGAAGTCCTGATCACACCAATAATACAACAGAAATAATATAAGCATCCAGATTATAAAAAGGGAAACAAAACTGTCCTTATTTGCAAGTGACATGATTGACTATATGAACTATCCCAAAAGGGGCACCTGGATGACCCACTCAGTTAAGCATCTGACTCTTGTTTTTGGCTCAGGTCATGATCTCATGGTTGTGAGATCGAGCCCCATGTAGGGCTGTGCACTCAAGGTGGAGTCTGCTTCAGATTATCTCTCCCTTTCCCTCTGCTTCTCCCTCCTCCCCCGCTCTCTCTTAAATAAATAAATAAATAAATAAATAAATAAATAAATAAATAAGTAAACAAACAAATAAGATCTTTAAAAAAAGAAATTTATCCCTCAAACCCCTAGAATTAATCAGGGACTTCAGTGACATTCCTGGATAAAAATCAACATGCAAAACAATCACATTTCTATATACTTAAAATGAACACACAGAAACTGAAATTTTAAATACACTATGATTTACAAACAGTCCTAAGAAAATGAAGTAATGGGGACACCTGGGTGGCTCAGTGGTTGAGCATCTGCCTTTGGCTCAGGGTGTGATCCCCGGTCTGGGATCCAGTCCCACGTTGGGCTCCCTGCATGGAGCCTGCTTCTCCCTCTGCCTATGTCTCTGCCTCTCTTTCTCTGTGGGTCTTTCGTGAATAAATAAATAAAATCTTTTTTAAAAAAAGAAAAAGAAAATGAGGGATCCCTGGGTGGCGCAGCGGTTTGGCGCCTGCCTTTGGCCCAGGGCATGATCCTGGAGACCCGGGATCGAATCCCACATCGGGCTCCCGGTGCATGGAGCCTGCTTCTCCCTCTGCCTGTGTCTCTGCCTCTCTCTCTCTGTGTGTGACTATCATAAATAAATAAAAATTTAAAAAAAAAGAAAATGAAATATTAGGGTATACACTTAACAGTGTAAAATATCTGCATGACCTAGAAATTACAAAATGCTGATAATGTAAGAGAAGACTTAAATGAATGAAGAGGAATACTGTGTTCATGGATAGGAAGACTCAACAGAGTAAAAATGTCAAATTTCCCCACATCAATATATAGGTTTAATGCAATTCTCATCAAAATCTCAACAAAGTTTTTGTAAATAGACAATAATTTTCTGAAATTTATATGGAAAGACAAAAGAACGAGAATAGCTATAACAGGGATCCCTGGGTGGCTCAGTGGTTTGGTGCCTGTCTTCAGCCCAGGGTGTGATCCCAGGGTCCTGGGATCAAGTCCCTGCGTGGAGCCTGCTTCTCCCTCTGCCGATGTCTCTGCTTCTCTCTCTGTGTCTCTCATGAATAAACAAAAATTTTAAAAATATATATAGCTACATTAATAAGACAGTGTGGTTTGGAGGAAGGATAGACACATAAATCAGTAGAACAGAATAGAGAACCCAGAAAAAGCCCCACACAAGTATGGCCAATTTATTATTATTATTATTATTATTATTATTATTATTATTATTTTAAAGATTTTATTTATTTGAAAGAGATCAGGAAGGAGCAGAACAGGGGAGGGTCGGAAAGAGAGAGAGAGAGAGAGAGGCAGACTCCCTGCTGAGCAGGGAAACTGATGAAGGGGCTCTATCCCAGGACCCTAAGATCATGACCTGAGCCAAAAGCAGACACCCAACCGACTGAGCCACCCTGACTAATTTATTTTTTACAAAGTTGCAAAAGCAATTCAATGGAGAAGGATAAGATTTTCAACAAATGGTGGTGGAGCAAGTGGACATAAACAACAACAACAAAAATAAGCTTTAAGCTTTACATAAAAATTAATGCAAAAAATGTGAAATGTAAAACTTTTAGAAAAAAAGCATAGAGAAAATCTTTGGGATCTAGGGATAGGCAAAGAGCTCTAAAACTGGATGCCAAAAGCTTGATTCAAAGAAGGAAAAATTGGGGATCCCTGGGTGGCGCAGCGGTTTAGCGCCTGCCTTTGGCCCAGGGCGCGATCCTGGAAACCCGGAATCGAATCCCACGTCGGGCTCCCGGTGCCTGGAGCCTGCTTCTCCCTCTGCCTGTGTCTCTGCCTCTCTCTCTCTCTCTCTCTCTCTCTCTCTCTCTGTGACTATCATAAATAAATAAATAAATAAATAAATAAATAATTTTTAAAAACATAAGGAAAAATTTATCACCTTGTCAAAACTAAAAACCTTTTTTTCTGCAAAATCATTTGTTTTTTTATTTTTATTTTTTATTTTTTTGCAAAATCATTTGTGAAAATGGAAGACAAAAAGGCAGAAAGGGAGAAAACTTTGGTATACGACATAGCCAACAAAAGACTAGTTTCTGGAATATATAAAGAAGTCTCCGGACATCTGGGTGGCTCAGTGTTTGAGTGTCTGCCTTCAGCTCAGGGCATAATCCCAGGTCCGGGGATCAAGTCCTGCATCAGGCTTCCTGCAAAGAGCCTGCTTTTCCCTCTGTCTATGTCTCTGCCTCTCTCTGTGTGTCTCTCATAAATAAAAGCTTTAAAAAAAAAAAGAAGTCTCAAAACTCAAGAGCGTAAAACAAACAATCCAATCATAAATAGAAAAAAGATATTTCACCAAAGAGGATGTACAGATGGTAAATAAGTACATGGAATGATGTTTGACATCATTAGCCACCAGGAAAATACAAACTTAGGCCACAAAGCAAAATCAGGCTGCACATATCAGAACGGCTGAAATTAAATATAGTTACAACACCAATACTAGTAGGATATGGAGAAATTACTCATTCATACATTGCTGATGGTGATGTAGAATGGTACAGCCACTCTGGAAAATAGTTTGGCAGTTTCTCATAAAACTCAACACGCTCCAGAAATTGCATTCTTGGGCATTTATCCCAGAGAATATATATGTAATATAATTTTTTAATAGGATGTGGGCTTTAAAAAATACTTTATTCACAAGCCTCAAAAAGTATTTCCACCAGATGATAAAAGGTTAAGCTAAAACTGGTTAATAGAAACAATCTTGCACAAACAGAAATAGCTTTGATTTGGAGGATTATAACAACATAGGACTGGGAGGGACTCCTTAAGGAGAGTTAGTTCACACAGTTTGTACCTCTTCCAGAGACTGCATTAAAAAAACAATTGAGGGCAACCAGAGTGGCTCAGCGGTTTAGCGCTGCCTTCAGCCCAGGGCCTGATCCTGCACACCGGGGATCAAGTCCCACGTCGGGCTCCCTGCATGGAGCCTGCTTCTGTCTCTGCCTCTCTCTCTCTCTCTCTCTCTCTCTCTCTCTCTGTCTCTCATGAATGGATAAATAAAATATATATATATATTAAAGACAATTGATGGGACATTCTGTCCTGTTTTGTGACACATGCCACTTCTGAAAATTGTCAACTTTCTACATAGGCTCTGAGATATTTTATTTACATTTTATTTTTGTTTTTTAAGATTTTTATCATGATCTAAGCTGAAGGCAGATGCTTAACTGATTGAGCCACCCAGGTGCCCCCTCCCAGGTGCCCCTTTAGATATTTTTATTATGGAAACTTAAGCACATGGACAAATGATAATAAAAAGTATAATGACCTGGCATATAACCATCACAAGTTTTTTGGTTCTTTTTTTTTTTTTTAAGATTTTAAGTAATCTCTACACCAAACATGGGGTTCAACTCACAACCCCAAACCAAGAATCGCACACTCCATAAACTAAGCGAGCCAAGTGCCCTTAACCATCAGAAGCTTCAACAATTTTCATGAAAATAATTCATTTTTTTGGAAAGGGAGAGAGAGGAAGTGCAGAGGGAGACGGAGAGAGAGTATGTTAGGCAGGCTCCACATCCATCGTGGAGGTTGATGCAGGGCTCAATCTCACAAATCTGAGATCATGACACGAGCCAAAATCAAGAGTCAGACGTTTAAGTGACTGAGCCACTCAGGTGCCCTGAAAATCTTTTTTTAAAAAGATTTACTCATTTATTTTAGAGAGAGAGAGAGAAAGTGAAAACATGTGTGCACTACAGGGGGAGGAGCAAAGGGAGAGAGAGAGAGAGAAGCTGACTTCCCACTGAGGGCAGAGCCCATCTCAGGGCTCCATCCCAGGACCCCAAGACTACCACCTGAGCTTAAATCAAGAGACCCATGCTCAACCAACTGAGCCATCCAGGCAACTCCCCAAAATGATTTTTAAGTCCTACATAAATCACATAGATATGACATCCTCATATTTAAAAATGTAACATCAATCTATGTGATTAATTTAATCTGTGTAGTTTTGTTTTTATATATAATATATACTTTATATATAATTATATTATTTATATAATATAAATATATATTTATACATATTTTATACTATAAAATTTTTGTGTATTAGATGTGTATATTTACCAATGTAAGCAGGGGGATTTCTCCAAATTTACACTTTGGGAAGCAGTTCCCTAACCCCTAAAAACTAGTCCTCTTCCTGCCAACCCATCCCAGAGCACAAAGACCACAACCCCTGAAGAACCGACCCCCAGGAGCACAATCCTGGAGGACAGGTGGCAAACTGTTACTTCACAGCTGATAATGAGGATGCATACTGGTGGGAAATAGGCAAGGATTGGAAGAAGGGGGCAAGGGAACCTGGATAGCTTAGTGGTTGAGCACCTGCCTTTAGCTCAGGGCGTGATCCTGGGGTCCTGGGATCAAGTCCCACATCAGGCTCCCTGCATGGAGCCTGCTTCTCCCTCTGCCTATGTCTCTGCCTCTCTCCCTGTGTCTCTCATGAATAAATAAATTAAATCTTAAAAAAAGAAAGAAAGAAAGAAAGAAAGAAAGAAAGAAAGAAAGAAAGAAAGAAAGAAGCAGATAAAAAACAGTAAGGGGGATCCCTGGGTGGCGCAGCGGTTTGGTGCCTGCCTTTGGCCCAGGGCACGATCCTGGAGACCCGGGATCGAATCCCACGTCGGGCTCCCGGTGCATGGAGCCTGCTTCTCCCTCTGCCTGTGTCTCTGCCTCTCTCTCTCTCTGTGACTATCATAAATAAATTAAAAAAAATTAAAACAAAATAAAAATTAAAAAAAAATTAAAAAAAACAGTAAGGGTCTTTGTTATAGCAACTCGTTTAGAAACTGGCGTTTGTCAGGAATGGTGACTTTGGTTAATGATGGGGGTGGGGGTGGGTAAGACAAGTTATGAAGATCTGTGGGGTCAGTAATAAACAGTCTATGGGGTGAGTAATGAGAGAATGAATGATTGGATGTCTGTCAAGTCAATTATGAGGTTTTATTATTTCCTTGGCTTCCTTTACCATGTTACATGACAAAGTACTTCTAGTTGAGATACAGCTGTCTTTCCCAATATAGAGAATGACGTGTCAAGATGACCTGCCCCCAAATTTATATAACTAACATTCTAAATCTTCTTTTAATGCTTGACATTTATTGCTTTTCACATTTTCCATCTTTACAGCAGCTGCAGTTTGTTCTGTGTTTTGGTATTGCAGGAACACTTATCTTTTTGAAAAAGTTATATTAATTTTTGTCTGTCCAATATCTGCTCCTCTAGTTTCTGTTGCTAATTTGTTTTTTTAAGATTTTATTTTTTTAAAGATTTATTTATTTTTTTTTTCATAGAGACACAGCTAGAGAGAGAGAGAGAGAGGCAGAGACACAGGCAGAGGGAGAAGCAGGCACCATGCGGGGAGCCCGATGTGGGACTCGATCCCCGGTCTCCAGGATTACACCCTGGGCTGCAGGCGGCGCTAAACCGCTGCACCACCGGGGCTGCCCTTTTTTAAGATTTTATTTATTTAGTTGTTTGAGAGAGAGAAACAGAGAGAGAGAGAGAGAGAGAGAGAGAGAGCGCACAAGCAGGGAGAGTGGCAGAGGGAGAGGGAGAAGCAGGCTCTCCACTGAGCAGGGAGCCCAATTCGGGGCTCGATCCCAGGACTCTGGGATCATGACCTGAGCCCAAAGCAGGCACCTAAGTGACTGAGCCACCCAGGCACCCCCTGCCTCTAATTTCTTAACTAACATTGGCTAGGTCCTCTAGGACATGTCAAGTCCTGTCAGGGACCAATCTCATCTTTTTCCTGACTTGAATACAATGACTTTAGTGGTTCCATGTTTAATATGATGCTGGTTATTGGTTTATTTTAATTTTTTTAAGATTTTTTTATATTCATGAGACACACAAAGAGAGAGAGAGAGAGAGGCAGAGACACAGGCAGAGGGAGAAGCGGGCTCCGTGCAGGTAGCCTGACCTGGGACTCGATCCCAGGTCTCCAAGATCACACCCTGGGCTGAAGGCAGTGCTAAACCGCTGAGCCACCCAGGCTGCCCCTGGTTATTGGTTTAAGATAAAAATACTCTATCACATTAAAAAAATAACCAACTATTCCTAGTATATCAAGTTTTTATTCAGAATGATCAATGGTTTTTATCACATCTGTTTTTGACATCTGGGAGATAATCTGTTTTATCTCCTAACACCAATCAATACATTATGATTTATAGTCATAGATTTCCTTTCATCTGACCCTCCTGGCCTTCCTAGAAAAAAAACCCACTTGTTCATGTTGTAGTATTCTTTTGTTGGGTAGTGTGTTTCACACTTTTTTATATATGATTTATGTATTTATAGGCATAACTGAAATATGGCTGTAGTTACCATCTGATTTTTTTCTCCTTTTGGTAAGGTTGATATCAGGGTTGTATTCAGTTTTTAAAAAAGTGAAAACTTTTCCCTTTTTTTTCTTTAGTTTTTAACTAACACCCTTTTCATGTTTCAGGATATCACATTACATTTAATTATCATGTCCCCTTAGGCTCCTCTAGGCTACAATAGTTCCCATCAATTTTTTTTTAGCATCTCCTTACTTTTTGGTATAACAAGATATTCCAGGTTCATATTATATTTTTCCTGTCCCAGCCCTGCAATCCGCCATTTCTCCAGGGAGCTCTGATTGGTGGAAAATGTTACTGGGAAACTGAGATCTGGGCATCAGGTGGGCTCATTGCAATTGGGATGTGAATGTTCCCAAGCCCCCTCAGTGGATAAAAGATTACAGTGGTATGCTGGAGCTGGCTTGTACTGGTTTGCAAGAGCTGATTGTTAAATTTTCATTGTTAAATTGTGAACTGGTTATCAAACACAGCCACTATTAAATATTAATATAAACTTACAGGGATGCCTGGGTGGCTTCAGCGGTTAAGCGTCTGCATTTGGCTCAGGGCGTGATCCTGGAGTCCTGGGATCGAGTCCCACATCGGGCTCCCTGCCTGGAGCCTGCTTCTCCTTCTGCCTATGTTTCTGCCTCTCTCTCGCTGTGTCTCTCATGAATAAATAAATAAAATCTTTAAATATATATATATATATATATATATATATATATATACTTACAATTAAATGAGTTATATTAAAAGCAAATATAGGCACCTGGATAGCTCAGTCTGTTAAGTGTCTGACTCTTGATTTCAGCTTAGGTCATGATCTTGGAGTCCTAGGATTAAGCATTCCATATCAGGCTCCATGCTCAAGAGAGAGAGAGCTAGAGAGTACATGATGGAGGGGGAGAGGGAGAAGGAGAGAAGCAGACTCCCTGCTGAGCATGGAGCCACTACCCAAGCACCCCTCCAAAGTAAATAAATAAATAAAATATTTTTAAAAAGGTAATACATACTCAGAATTAACCATTCCTAATTATTTTTATATAGTTTATTGTTATTTTCATCTTCAGAATATTTACATGTATTGTGTGTGTATAGTGGAAATACTATATAATGGAGTGCTATTGTGCATTTCTCCCCAACTCTGTTTAATGATGTCATGTAGGCAGCTTTGAAATCAGCCATGGTGGCAATATTTACATACTGGAAATCAGCAAATACTATAAGTCAGAGCCAATTGATTCTAGAGTGCATTGTTTAAACCAGGGATCAAAATGGTAGCTCACAGGCCAATCTGACCTACGACCTGTTTGGTTTTTTTTAAAGATTTTTTTTAAACTTTTTTATGATAGACATAGAGAGAGAGAGAGAGAGAGGCAGAGACACAGGGAGAGGGAGAAGCAGGCTCCATGCCGGGAGCCCGACGCGGGACTCCATCCCGGAACTCCAAGATCGCGCCCTGGGCCAAAAGCAGGTGCGAAACCGCTGCGCCACCCAGGGATCCCCTACGACCTGTTTTTTAAGTAAAGTTTTACTGAAACCCAGCTACGCACATTTGTTACATATTGTCTATGGCTATTACCCAATTTATCCAAGAAATCACTCAAATCATTGGAACAATGAGTGGAATTGCAGCTTATATAGTGCTAAAGCTGAAAGAAATTTTTGCATAATGAGAATGGAGTTTAACATGGCGAAGCAGGGGATGCCTGGTGGCTCAGTGGTTAAGCGTCTCCCTTTGGCTCAGGTCGTGATCTCAGGGTCCTGGGATCGAGTCCCACGTGGAGCCTGCTTCTCCCTCTGCCTGTGTCTCTGCCTCTCTTACTCTCTCTGTGTCTCTCATGAATAAATAAAATCTTTTTTTTTTTTTAAAGATGGTGGAGTAGTAGGAGGACCCTATGCTTGAACACAGCTACATAAATATCAAATCATTCTGAACACTCAAGAAATTGATCTGAGGGGGCAGCCTAGGTGGTTCAGCGGTTTAGCGTCTGCCTTCAGCCCAGGGTGTGATCCTGGAGTCCCGGGATCGAGTCCCACATCAGGCTCCCTGCATGGAGCCTGCTTCTCCCTCTGCCTGTGTCTCTGCCTCTCTCTGTGTGTGTCTCTCATGAGTAAATAAATAAAAATCTTAAAAAAAAAAAAAAGAAATTGATCTGAGGACTGACAGAACAATCTGCACAACTAGAGAGAGAGAGAAGCGGCCACATCATGGAAAGTAGGAGATGCAGAGATGTGATTTGGAGGAGAAAAGGATCACAGGTGCTATGGAGAGGAGGGAGCTCTGCTCATGGAAAGAGGCAAAAGAGAGAGACAGAGAGGATCACAAAGGGGATTGCTAAGCTATTGACTAGGAAAATGAGAGGGGCTGATTATCTTGAATTTTTACAACCAGCAGAGTTCAAAGTCTAGAGTTTTAGAAGTCTGCACTTTAGCTGGTGTTGAGCCCAGTGGGTGCTACAGTGTTCCTGTGGAGAAGGAGGGCAGAGGCCCAGGAGTGGATGGCATGATGTAAGGATTCCCTGGGATGCACTGAGAAAGACAGTTCCACCATCTTGGAGTACATCTGAGAGAAGTGGTGTTGGCCTCTCAGGGGACAAATTTCACTCTCCTGCCCTGTAAGCACCACATGCACCATGTTTACTGACCATGGAGTTCTACAAAGTTTTAGCTCTAGTGGAAATAACATCAGGTCTCTTTTAACAAGCAGACCCTAGAGCACACCTAGTTAAAACTCACCATACTGTGGCCAAGTTCCAAACACTCCCTGCTGCAGGCAAGAAGAAACTGCAGAGCACTGATATGAAGGAAAGAGCAGCCAAAACACAGAGGCAGAAGGCACACAGCATACACCAGAAATACTACTCAAAGTGCCTCTCAGATGCAAGAAATATGATAGGCTTTCCTAATACACAAGAAGGCAGAGACCTAGACAAAAATACCAAGATGGAGGAATTCATCCCAAGAGTAGGAACAAGAAAAGGTCACAGCCAGGGATCTAATCAAAACAAATATAAGTAATATGCCTGATCCAGAATTTAAAGCAACAATCATAAGGATATTTGATGGGCTTGAGAAAAGCATAGAAGACACCAGAGAGTCCCTTACTGCAAAGATAAGAGACCAGAAACTAGTCAGGCTGAAATTAAAAATCCTATAACTGAAATGTGAAACCAACTGAATGTAATGCCACAAGGATGGAAGAAGCAGAGGAACAAATAAATGATAAAGAAGATAAAATTATGGAATATAATGAAGGTGAGAGGCACCTGGGTGGCTCAGTCTGTTGGATATCTGCCTTTGGCTCAGATCATGATCCTGGGTCCTGGGATTGAGTCCTAAATCAGGCCCCCTACTCAGCGGGGAACCTGCTTCTCCCTCTCCCCCCTGCTGTGCTCTCTCTCTCTCTCAAAAATAAATAAATAACTAAAACCTTTAAAAATAAAGAAAAGAATGAAGGTGAAAAGAAGAGGGAAAGAAAAATACTGGATCATGAATATAGACTGAGGGAACTCAGCAACTCCATAAAGCATAATAACATTTGTATTGTAGGAATCCCAGAAGAAGAAGAGAGGGAAAAGGGGACAGAAGGTTTACTGAGGAAATGATAGCTGAAAACTTCCCTGATCTGGGGAAGGAAACAGATCTCTAAATCCAGGAGGCACAGAGAACTCCCAACAAAATCAGTAAAAGCAGGCCAATACCAAGACATATTATAGTTAAATTTGCAAAATATGGAGATAAAGAAAAAAATCTTAAAGCCAGCAAGACAAAAGAAGTCCCTCCCTTACAAGGGAAGACAAATAAGTTTAGCAGCAGATCTTGCCACAGAAACTTAGCAATGCCAAGATATATTCGACATACTGAATGGGAAAAATCTGCAGCCAAGAATACTCTACCCAGCAGGGCCATCAATCAGAATAGAAGGAGTGAGAAAGTGTTTCCCAAACAAAAACTAAAGGAGTTGGTGACCACTAAACCAGCCCTGCAAGAAATATTAAAGGGGACTCTGTGAATGGGAAAGACCAAAGCAACAAAGACTAGAAAGGAACAGAGAAAGTCCCCAGAAACAATGACTTAACAGGTAATACAATGACACTAAATTAATATCTATCAATAATTACTCTGAATGGGTCAGCCCAGGTGGCTCAGCGGTTTAGCGCCGCCTGAGGCCCGGGCCTGATCCTGAAGACCCGGGATCGAGTCCCACATCAGGTTCCCTGCATGGAGCCTGCCTCTGCCTCTCTTTCTCTGTTTCTCATAAATAAATAAAATATTTTAAAAAATAATTACTGTGAATGTAAATGGACTATGTGCTCCAATCAAAAGACATAGGGTGGGCAGCCCCGGTGGCTCAGCGGTTTAGCACCGCCTTCAGTCCAGGGCGTGGTCCCCGAGACCGGGATCAAGTCCTATGTCAGGCTCCCTGCATGGAGCCTGCTTCTCCCTCTGCCTGTGTCTCTGCCTCTCTCTCTCTCTGTGTCTCTCATGAATGAATAAATAAAATCTTTAAAAAAAGACATAGGGTACCAGAATGGATAAAAAAAATAAGACCTTTCTATATGCCTATAAGAGACTCATTTTAGACCTAGAAACACCTGCAGATTGAAAGTGAGAGGATGGAAAACCATGTATCATGCTAATGGACATCAAAAGAAAGCTGAAGTAGCCATACTTACATCAGACAAACTAGGATTTAAACCAATGACTGTAACAAGAGATGAAGAAGGGCAGTATATCATAATAAAGGAGTCTATCCAATAAGAAGAACCAACAACTGTAAATATTTATGCCCTCAACCTGGGAGCACTCAAATATATAAATCAATTAATACAAACATAAAGGACCTCATTGTAATAATACAATAATAGTAGGGGTCTTTAAGACCCCACTCACAGTAATGGACAGATCATTTAAGCAGAAAATCAACAAGGAAACAATGCCTTTGAATGACACACTGGACCAGATGGACTTAACAGATATATTCAGATCATTTCATCCTAAAGCAGCAGAATACACATTCTTTTCCAGTACACATGAGATATTCTCCAGAATAGATAACATACTGGGTCACAGATCAGCTCTCAGCAAGTACAAAGAGATTGATATCATACCGTGCATATTTTCTGACCACAATGCGATGACTTGAAGTCAAGCAAAAGAGAAATGTTTGGAAAGACCACAAATACATGGAGGTTAAAGAACATCCTACTAAAGAATGAATGGGTCTACCAGGAAATTAAAGAAGAAATTTTAAAAATACATGGAAACAAATGAACATGAAAACACGATGGTTCAAAACCTTTGGGATGGGGGCAGCCCAAGTGGCTCAGTGGTTTAGCACTGCCTTCAGACCAGGGTGAGATTCTGGAGACCCGGGATCGAGTCCCACATCGGGCTCCCTGCATGGAGCCTGCTTCTCCCTCTGCCTGTGTCTCTGCCTCTCTCTCTGTGTGTGTCTCTCATGAATAAATAAATAAAATCTTAAAAAAAAAACCTTTGGGATGTAGCAAAAGCAGTCATAAGAGGGAAGTATAGCATAATACAGGCCTTCCTCAAGAAGCAAGAAAAATGTCAAATATACAACCTAACCTTACACCTAAAAGTTAGAAAAATAACACCAAATGAAGCCTAATGCCAGCAGAAGAAGGGAAATAATAAAGATTAGAGCAGATATAGAAACAAAAAAAAACACCCTACCCAGGATAGTAAATTAATGAAACTAGGGACTGTTCTTTGAAATAATTAATAAAATTGATAAATCCCTAGCCAGACTTATCAAAATGAAAAAAGAAAGGACCCAAAGAACTAAAATCATGGAAGAGAGAGCAGAGATCACAACAAACACCATGGACATACAAACAATTATAAGAGAATATAATGAAAAACTTTATGCCAACAGATTGGGCAACCTGGAAGAAATAGATAAATTCCTAGAAACCTATAAACTACCAAAACTGAAACAGGAAGAAACAGAAAATTTGAAGAGATCCATAACCAGCAAAGAAATTGCATCGGGAATAGAAAATCTCCCAACAAACAGAAGTCCAGGGCCAGATGGCTTCCCAGGAGATTCTATGAAACATTTAAAGAAGAGTTAGTACCTATTCTTCTCAAACTGTTCTAAAAAATAGAAGTGGAAGGAAAGCAGACTCTATAAAGAACTTTTCAAACTCAGGGCACCTGGGTGGCACAGTCAGGTGGGAATCCGACTCTTGGTTTTGGCTTAGGTTGTGGTGCTCAGCCCAGAATCTGCTTGGGTTCTTTCTCTCTCTGTCACTCTCACCACCCCCACCTCCCTGCTCTCTTTCTCTCTCTCTCTCTCTCTCTCTCTCTCTCTCTCTCTCTCTCCCTCAAATAAATCTTTAAGAAAAAAAGAACTTATCAAACTCAACACCCAAAGAACAAATAATCGAGTTAGGAAATGCCAGAAGACATGAATAGACATTTTTCCAAAGTAGACATCCAGATAGCTAACAGACACATAAAATATGCTCAACATCGCTTATCATCAGGAAAAGACAAATCAAAACTACGAGATGCCACCTCACACCTGTCAGAATGGCTAAAATTAACAACTGAGAAAACAACAGATAACGTCGAGAATGTGGAAAAAGGAAAATCCTCTTATACTGTTGGTGGGAATGCAAACTGGTGCAGCCACTGATGAAAACAGTATGGAGGGATGCCTGGGTGGCTCAGTGGTTGAGTGTCTGACTTTGGCTCAGGGCATGATTCTGGAGTCCTGGGATTGAGTCCCACATGGAGATTCCTGCATGGAGCCTGCTTCTCCCTCTGGCTATGTCTCTGCCTCTCTCTCTCTCTCTGTGTGTGTGTGTGTGTGTGTGTCTCTCATGAATAAATAAATACAACCTTTAAAAAAAAGAAAAGAAAAGAATAGAGTATGGAAATTCCTCTCGAAGTTAAAAATAGAACTACTGTATGACCCAGCAATTGCACTACTGGTTATTTACCCAAAGGATACAAAAATACTGATTCAAAGGGGCACATGCACCCTGATGTTTATAGTACAGTATCAATAATGGCCAAACTAGGGAAAGAGCCCAAATGCCCATCAGCTGCTGAATGGATAAAGAAGATGTGGTATATACATACAATGGAATATCACTCAGCCATTAAAAAAATGAAATCTTACCATTTTCAGTGACATGGATGGAGTTAAAGTGTATTAAGCTAAATGAAATAAATCAGAGAAAGATAAATACCATATTATTTCACTCATGTGTGGAATTTAAGAAACAAAACAGATGAACATGAAGGAAATTTTTAAAAAGAGAGGGAGACAAACCATAAAAAAGACTCCTAACTATAGAGAAAAAACAGGGTTGATGGAGGGGAGGTGGGCAGGGGGTGGGCTAAATGGGTGATGGGGACTAAGGAGGGCACTTGTGATGAGTACTGGGTGTTATGTGTAAGTGATGAATCATTAAATTCTATTCCTGAAACTAAAAAAAAAAAAAAAAGAGTAGAAATAGAAGCAATTTTTGTGTAATGAAAATAATCTGCATGACCATGAGAAATCGCCCAATAGATCACATATCAGATGTAATGACAATAAATTTATTTGGAAATGAGTTAGCAGATTGGAGTGCAATTGAAAGAGATAGTTTGGCCACAGATACAAGAATTTGGCAAAAGACAATGAAAGAATTCTGTGATAATGAATTGGCTATACAATATTTAAAATAAAGAGTATTGTATATTGGGGTGCCTGGGTGGCTCAGTTGTTTAAGCATTTGACTCTTGATTTGGCTCAGGTTGTGATCTCAGGGTCATGAGATAGAGCCCCACATAGGGCTCCGTGCTCAGAGGGTAGTCTGCCTGAGGATTCTCTCCTTCTGTCTCTCCCCCTGCCCCTCCCCCAGCTCAAGCTCCTGCTCTCTCTCTAAAAATAAATTAATAAGTCTTTTCTTTTTTTAAAGATTTTTTTTTTATTCATGAGAGACACACAGAGAGAGAGAGGCAGAGACACAAGCAGAGGGAGAAGCAGGCTCCGTGCAGGGAGCCCAATGTGGGACTCGATCCCAGGACTCCAGGATCAGGCCCTGGGCCAAAGGCAGGAGCTAAATCGCTGAGCCACCCAGGCATCCCAGTTAGTAAGTCTTTAAAACAAGAGTATTGTATATCTAATTATCCACTATAAAATGAGTGCTACACATCCTTCATATTGGTAAAATTTACTTATTTATTTATTTTTAAATCTTTAAAGGCTTTATTTATTTATTCATGATAGTCACACACACACAGAGAGAGAGAGGCAGAGACACAGGGAGAGGGAGAAGCAGGCTCCATGCAGGGAGCCCGACGTGGGACCCGATCCTGGGTCTCCAGGATCGCGCCCCGGGCCAAAGGCAGGCGCTAAACCGCTGCGCCACCCAGGGATCCCTGGTAAAATTTATAGTAAACTCAGTTATATAGTACATTTCCCCTAGAGAGCTGGTTGTTAAATATTTTCCAGCACATGTGTGCACACACATACACACACGCACGCAATCTCTTGTCCTTAGTATCCCTACAGAACTATCTGCAGCCTCTGAGCCCATGGAGTCCTTCTGTGCTCTAGGATCCAGCTTCTCCCTCTGTGAATACCATCCCTCTCATGTCCTACGACCATTTATTGTGCCCCACTCAGCCTTTCCCACGCCTCTCCTGTGCACATACTTGACTTTCCTGAGCAGGAGAATTGTCCTCCTCCCACACACTCTGCCCTCCAATCCCTAGGCCAATTCTTAAAAAAGAGGCCTGTTTCTCTAGGTCCTCAAACTACCTAGTAAAAGGGATTTATCTTGGGCAGCCCAGATGGCTCAGCGGTTTAGCGCCGCCTTTAGCCCAGGGTGTGATCCTGGAGACCTGGGATTGAGTCCCGCATTGGGCTCCCTGCATAGAGCCTGCTTCTCCCTCTGCTTCTCCCTGTGCATGAGTCTTTGTCTTTCTCATGAGCAAATAAATAAAATCTTTAAAAAAAAGGAATTTATCGGGGGGGGGGGGTTAATAAACCCCCGGCCATCAACTTGCTCTGATCATTGGCATGAGGGCCCTAAAAGAAGCCCCCCAGGCTTCCTTTTTTTAAGGGATGAAGAAAGATGCATAGCAAGTGGCAGGATATATTTAAGTGACATTCTCAAAGTAAACTTTATATATTTTTAAAAGATTTTATTTATTTATTCATGAGAGACACACAGAGAGAGGCAGAGACATAGGCAGAGAGAGGAGCAGGCTCCCTGCAGGAAGCCCGATGCAGGACTTGATCCCAGAACCCCAGGATTATGACCTGAGTCGAAGGCATACTCCAAGCAACCCCAAAGTAAATTTTATATTAAGAAAACATACAGTAAAGTGCACAAATCCTAATCCCAGTGTGATTTGACAAATATATTGACCTATGTAACCAGCACTAACAAGCTATAGGACCCTTTAAGCTTCCTCATCCTTCTCTGAATGCAATAAAGCTTTCACTAGGAAATCGGAACTCACCATTCATCGTAGGATTCATACTTCTGAGAAGCTCTATGAATGTAATGAATGCAAGAAGCCTTCTCTTATAACACATCTTTTAGTAACCATCAAAGAATTCATGCTGGGCAGAAAAGCTATGAATGTACTGAATGGGGTAAAGCCTTCTTCTGGAAGTCAGAACTAATTGTACATCCAGAACTCATACAGGGAAGAAACCTTATAAATGTACTGAATGTGGGGAAGTTTTTAGCACAACGTCGTATCTCATCCTACATCACAGAACTCATACTGGGGAGAAGCCCTGTATATCTTCTGAATGTGGGAATGACTTTAGACCTGGCTCCAGACTTATAAGCATCAGAGTATTCCCTCTCAGGAGAAATCATCAATTTGAGGAAGTTAGGAAAGCATTGTAATTTTTTTAAAAAAGATTATTTATCTAAGAGAGAGAGAGGGTAGAGCAAGCAAGAGAGAACACGAGTGGCAGGGAAGGGCAGAGGGAGAGGGAGAAGCAGACGCCCCACTGAACAGGGAGCCTGATTCAGGACTCAATCCCAGGACCCTGGGATCATGACCCGAGTCGAAGGCAGATGCTTAACTGACTGAGCTACCCAGGCGCCCCAGCATTTGTATTTTTAAAATATAATAGTATAAGGGGACACCTGGCTGGCTCAGTCAGTGACTAAGTGTGCACAAGTCGGTGTGACTCTTGATCTGGGAGTTGTTAAGTGTGAGCCCCACGATGGGTGTAGAGATTATAAAATTTTTAAAAAGTTATATAAGGAAGGTTATATTTCAGATGTGATGTCAAACATCTTGAAATGTTTTAAAAATAATAATTTATTTTTAAATAAGAATTTAAATAAAAACAAAATATCATAGCACACTTGAAAAATTAGCAATAATTACTTAATACCATCAAATATCTGTTCAGTGTTCAGGTTTCCCCAATGTCTTTTAGTTTTATTTTTACATTTGAGTTTACAAATTGAGTTCCAAACAAGATTCATGGATTGCATTTGCTTAATGAAGCCTCTTATGATCTTCTCTTTCTTCTTTTTTTTTTCCCTTGAAATTTATTTGCTGAAGAATCCAGATCATTCACCTTAGAACTTCTCATGTTCTAAGGTTAGAACCTTACATGTTCTCATGTTCTAACTTCTCATGTTCTCATGTTCATGGCTTTCTGATTACATCATCATGGTGTTAAAATTTCTCTGAGACTTATATCTCCTTTATTTTTTTAAAAGATTTTATTTATTTATTCATGAGAGACACAGAGAGAGAGAGAAGCAGAGACACAGGCAGGGGGAGAAGCAGGCTCCATGCAGGGAGCCTGATGTGGGACTCCAGGACCACACCCTGGGTCGAAGGCAGGCGCCAAACTGCTGAGCCACCCAGGGATCCCCTTATATCTCCTTTAAACTAGTAGTTAGATCTAAAGGTCTGATAAAATTCAGCTTTAATTTTTTTTAAATTAAAATTATTTTTTTTCTAGCAAGAGAACTTAATATGTGGTGCCATGTACTTCTTATTATATTATACTAGGAGGCACATAATGTGACTGTCTCACTTTGGGTTATGTTAACATTGATGAGTGAGTTTAGGTGGTGGAGCCTGATCCAACCATTAAAACTGCCCACCAGCTTTTCACCATGGTTTGAACACTGTTGCTGATCACTGCTGAGATTTTTATTGCAAGAGAGTGATATGCTAATTTTGTCCTCTTCCTGCATTTATCAATTTCATTGTACTTCAAAGAAGAATCTCCTCTAATCAACTGTTTGTTCATCCTACTGTACATTTCAAACAGGAAAGGTAGGATATAAATACTATTCTTTCCTTTTATTGGTCCAAATGTAACCAATGAAGTTTGTTTATTTTGGGGATTTTTTTTGAGGGGAGGATGGCTAAGATTATTAGGAACTCATGAATTTTAGTATTTGGCTGTGTTTCAAGTCGTTAGCATTAGTATCCTTACTGATGCTAAAATTGCCCTACCTTTAGCCAGTGGGAACCCTTCAGTTTGGTTCTGGTGTCCTATTGACATGTCTCTAGTAATCTTTGACAACTATCTGGGATGATAGGATAGTCCAGGCTCATTTATATCTTTCCTTGCCACAGACTTAGAATATACCCTTTTCTCCAAAGAGATTTAGCTCCTTTTAGTGGGAGATGATATTTAAAGATGCTAGGGCTACTTGTTGCTACAAGGTCGGTCATTGTTGCCAGGATTTTTCAGTGGACCAAACAAGGAAAGATATATATTTGAGAGAGAGAAAAAATGCATCATAAATCCATACCATTATTTTCCATTCAAATATAGGACTACAGGATTTTTACTTAGCTTCTTTGATTTTGCATTTAGAGGTCTATAAATAAACCAAGTCTGAAAATCTTGGTTCCTAACAACACTGACATAATTACTTATTTATTTTAAATATCTGTACATAGGGATCCCTGGGTGGCGCAGCGGTTTGGCGCCTGCCTTTGGCCCAGGGCGCGATCCTGGAGACCCGGGATCGAGTCCCACATCGGACTCCCGGTGCATGGAGCCTGCTTCTCCCTCTGCCTGTGTCTCTGCCTCTCTCTCTCTCTCTCTGTGACTATCATAAATAAATAAATTAAAAAAAAATAAATATCTGTATATATCTCTATGTATATTTATCTATAAAATCATTGCCAGATAGTAATTCACATTTTTTGTATATTTTTTAATTGGAATTCAATTTGCCAACATATAGCATAACACCCAGTGCTCATCCAGTCAAGTGCCCCCCTCAGTGCCTGTCACCCAGTCACCCCATCCCCTGCCCACCTCCCCTTCCACTACCCCTGTTCATTTCCCAGAGTTAGAAGTCTCTCATGTTTTGTCTCCCTCTGTAATTTTTCCCACTCATTTTCCCTCCTTTCCCCTGTAATCCCTTTCACTATTTCTTATATTCCCCGTATGAGTGAAACCATATGTTTGTCCTTCTCCGATTGACTTACTTCACTCAGCATAATACCCTCCAGTTCCATCCACCTTGAAGCAAATGGTGGGTATTCATAGTTTCTAATGGCTGAGTAATATCCCATTGTATACATAGACCACATCTTCTTTATCCATTCCTCTTTCGATGGACACCAAGGCTCCTTCACAGTTTGGCTATTGTGGACATTGCTGCTATAAACATTGGGGACATTTAACTTTTTTTAAAAAGATTTTTATTTATTTATTTGAGAGAGAAAGAGAAAGAGAGATACAAGTGGTGAGGAGGAGCAGAGGGAGAGGGAGAAGCAGACTCCCTGCTGAGCCAGGATCCTGACCTGGGGAGGGTGGAGGGGCTGGATCCCAGGACCCCAGGATCATGACCCTGCTGAAGTCAGACCCTTAACGGACTGAACCACCCAGGTGCCCCTCATATTTAACTTCTAATGGAAAATATTGTGCAAAACACTCATTAGCAATAGCATTGTTCATTCTGGGTACTAGAATTTTTTCAATGTCAGAAAGTTGGCCAGATTAACAAATGAAGCTCATGCATGGACTATAATTACTAATGTTATGGAATATAAAATATAATAGAAGCTATATGTTCTGTATTTCTGGAAATCTAAAACAGCTGTAAGATGCACCATTATTTTATGTAACATCAAGAAAAAAATGCTGCCAATAAAACATTGACATAATGCTTTCATTACATGGATTTTTAATTTTAGACTTACTGAAACAGCTGGTTTAGACAGTGATGGATTTTCACTACATATAACTCTTTTTGTTTTGTTTTTTTTTTAATTTTTATTTATTTATGATAGTCACAGAGAGAGAGAGAGAGGCAGAGACACAGGCAGATGGAGAAGCAGGCTCCATGCACCGGGAGCCCGACGTGGGATTTGATCCCGGGTCTCCAGGATCGCGCCCTGGGCCAAAGGCAGGCGCTAAACCGCTGCGCCACCCAGGGATCCCTCTTTTTGTTTTTTTAGAGACAGAGAATCTTAAGCAGGTTCCATGCCCAGCATGCAGCCCGATCTCATGACCCTGAGATCATGACCAGAACCAAAATCAAGAGTCGAATGCTTAACTGACTGAGCCACCCAGATGCCCCTACATATAACTTTTTTTTTATTATTTTTCTTTAATTTATTTATGATGGTCACACAGAGAGAGAGAGAGAGAGAGAGGCAGAGACACAGGCAGAGGGAGAAGCAGGCTCCATGCACCGGGAGCCCGGGTCAACAGGATTGCGCCCTGGGCCAAAGGCAGGCGCCAAACCGCTGCGCCACCCAGGGATCCCTACATATAACTCTTATGTAGGACTTGGATCTGCAATATTTTTTTCATTTTTTCCTTTTTAAAATTTGGAATAGATAACACATGCACACTGTTCAAAAACTAGAACATGAGAAGTAAAGATTGGCAGATTTTCCTTCTCCTGTTTCATACAACTGATCTACTCCAGGCCTCTTTAAATAACCATCTTTGTGACTTTTTCTTTTTCTTTTTTTTTTAAGACTCACTTTCCTTTTTTTAAGATTTTATTTATTTATTCATGAGAGACACACAGAAGCAGAGACACAGGCAGAGGGAGAAGCAGGCTCCATGCAAGGAGCCTGATGTGGGACTTGATCCCAGGACCCTGGGATCACGCCCTGAGCCAAAGGCAGACGCTCAACTACCGAGCCATCCAAGTGCCCTTTTTGTGACTTTGTCTTTGTCCTTTCAGGGCTTCTCTATGTAAAAACTAAATAAGTTCAAATATGCAGACTAATAAATGATATTATGTAGGCATAATTATATCATGGCAGGATGTTAATAGGTAATAGATATAAATATCACATAGATGATGTATAAAAATGATAGGTCAAGATGTGCACTCACCAGAATGTTTAAAAATAAAAGGACTGATGGTACCAAGTATTGGCAAGAATGTGGAACAACTGGGACTCTTATATACTGCCTGTGAGATTCTAAATTAGAACAACTGGTTTGGAAAGCTGAATATCTGCCTACTCAGAAATTCCACTAATAGCTATACACATTACAGAAGTTGGTACTTCTGCTTACTCAAAGATATGCATTAGATTGTTTGTAGAAATACTATTTGTAATAGTCAAAGCTGGAACCAACCCAAATTGCTCATCTGTAGGAGTGTGGATAAATCACAGTGCATTAGCCCAATGGAATAATGTGCAGTGATAAAAGGATGAACTATCACTCTACACACAACATGGGTGAATCTCACAAATATTGTGTTGAGCCAGACACAAAAGACTACACACTGCATGATTCAATATATATGAAGTGCCAAGACAGGCAAAACTAGTTTGTGGTAATAGAGGTCAGAACTGTGGTTATGATTGGGGGATGGGTATTGACTGGAGAAGGCATGAGGGAGGCTTTTGAGGTCCTGGCAATGTTTTATATCTTGATCTTGGTGGTAGCTACATAGGTGTAAGTGTATAAAATATGACTGAGTTGTATACTCAAGATTTGTGAGCCTTATTATATTTTATAGTTCCATTTAAGAGTAAAAGGAGGCAGTGCCTGGCTGGCTCAATCCGTAAAGCATGTGACCCTTGATCTTGGGGTTGTGAGTTCAAGCCCACATTGGGTGCAGAGATTATTAAAAAATAAAATCTTTTAGGGCAGCCCGGGTGGCTCAGTGGTTTAGCGCTGCCTTCAGCCCAGGGCGTGATCCTGGAGACCCGGGATCGAGTCCCATGTTGGGCTCCCTGCATGGAGCCTGCTTCTCCCCCTGCCTGTGTCTCTGCTTCTCTCTCTCTCTCTCTCTGTGTGTGTCTCTCATGAATAAATAAATACAATATTTAAAAAAATAAATAAAAACTTAAAAAAATAAAAAATAAAATCTTAAAAAAAAAAAAATAAGGGGCACCTGGGTGGCTCAGTGGTTGAGCATCTGCCTTTGGCTCAGGGCATGATCCTGGGGAACTGGGATCAAGGGATCAAGTCCCACATCAGAGTTCCTGCATGGAACCCGCTTCTCCCTCTGCCTATGTTTCTGCCTCTCTCTCTGTGTCTCTCATGAATAAATAAGTAAAATCTTTTTTTAAAAAAAGTAAAAGAAGAATACGGAGAAATAGCAATGTAAACATTGATCAGTAATATAGAGGAGTTGCCAATAGAGTTTATTCTAAAAGTCGGCAACATTTAATTTTTAACCTTGTTCATATTTGAAACACTAAAATAAATACCACAACATCTTTATCTTTTTTAAGGATTTTATTTATTTATTTATTTATTTATTTATTTATTTATTTGAGAGAGAGAGAGAGAGAGAGAGAGAGAGAGAGAGAGAGAATGAATGCAGGAGAGCACAAGTGGTGGAGAAGGATAAGCAGGCTGCTTATTGGACAGGGAGCCTTATGTGGGGTCGATCACAGGATCCCAGGATCATGACCTGAGGGGAAGGCAGATACTTTTTTTTTTAAGATTTTATTTATTTATTCATGAGAGACACAGAGAGAGAGAGAGAGAGAGGCAGAGCCACAGGCAGAGGGGAGAAGCAGGCTCCATACAGGGAGCCCAACATGGGACTGGATCCCAGGTCTCCAGGATCCCACCGTGGGCTGAAGGCAGCACTAAACCTCTGAGCCACCTGGGCTGCCCTGAAGGCAACTGCTTAACCTATTGAGCCATCCAGGCACCCCACATCAACTTTATCTTAATCTGTCATCGGCTGCATATGTAAATCAATGGGGAAACTGATCCTGAGGCCCTGGCTCAATAATAGGGCCAACACTCTTGAGGTCTTCCACTGCCTTTGTGCCAGAGGCAGATTTCATAGAAGTGTCGTTTGCCTAAAATATACAAAAGTAAAAAACTTCCATTAACAAGGCAAGAGTTATGGGGAACCTGTGTGGGTCAGTTGGTTAAGCATCTGCCTTTGGCTCTGGTGGTGATCCCAGGGTCCTGGATGGAGCCCCACATCGGGCTCCCTGCTCAGCAGAGAGCCTGTTTCTCCCTTTCTTTTTTTTTTTTTTTAATTTTTATTTATTTATGATAGTCACAGAGAAAGAGAGAGGCAGAGACATAGGCAGAGGAAGAAGCAGGCTCCATGCACCGGGAGCCCGACGTGGGATTCGATCCGGGGTCTCCAGGATCGCGCCCTGGGCCAAAGGCAGGCGCCAAACCGCTGCGCCACCCAGGGATCCCTTTTTTTTTTGTTTCTCCCTTTCCCTCTGCTGATCCCTTTGCTTGTGCTCTTGCTCTGTGTCAAATAAATAAGTAAAATCTAAAAAAATAAAAGACACTATTTTCAATCTAAATTTTCTTTGGTGACTTTGTTCATCATATCTTTTTGCCTTACCAAATATTGACATTGTTATATAGTAAAACACGCACGTTTCTAAATGTATTGGCATACAATTACAGGTATAAAAGTTCTTCCCTTTAAAAGTATGGTCTTGGGTTCAGTCTGCAGAGCGCTGGACTCTTGATCTTGGAATTGTGAGTTGGAGCCCCACATTAGTGGTAGAGTTTACTATTTTATTTTTATTTTTAAGGTAATGGTGCTTCCATTTCTTTTTTTTTTGTATATTTTTTTATTGGAGTTTGATTTGCCAATTATAGTATGACACCCAGTGCTCATCCCGTCAAGTGCCCCCCTCAGTGCCCGTCACCTAGTCACCCCATTCCCCTGCCCACCTCCCTTTCCACTACCCCTTGTTCGTTTCCCAGAATTAGGAGTCTCTCATGTTTTGTCACCCTCACTGATATTTCCCACTCATTTTCTCTCCTTTCCCCTTTAATCCCTTTCACTATTTTTTATATTCCCTGAATGAATGAGGCCATATAATGTTTATCCTTCTCCGATTGACTTACTTCACTCAGCATAATGCCCTCCAGTTCTATCCACGCTGAAGCAAATGGTGGGTATTCGTCGTGTCTAATGGCTGAGTAATATTCCATTATATACATAGACCACAGCTTCTTTATCCATTCATCTTTCAATGGACACCAAGGCTCCTTCCACAGTTTGGCTATTGTGGACATTGCTGCTATAAACATCGGGGTGCAGGTGTCCCAGCGTTTCACTGCATATGTATCTTTGGGGTAAATCCCCAGCAGTGCAATTGCTGGGCAGGTCTATTTTTAACTCTTTGAGGAACCTCCACACAGTTTTCCAGAGTGGCTATGCCAGTTCACATTCCCACCAACAGGGCAAGAGGGTTCCCCTTTCTCCACATCCTCTCCAACATTTGTTGTTTCCTGTCTTGTTAATTTTCCGCATTCTCACTGGTGTGAGGTGGTATCTCCTTGTGGTTTTGATTTGTATTTCCCTGATGGCCAGTGATGTGGAGCATTTTCTCATGTGCTTGTTGGCCATGTCTATGTCTTCTTTGGACACCAAAATGTTATATTCATTTATTTATCTAGCAAATGAAAACCAATATTACAACTGCTATAAGAATTGGGGGGAGGGCATGGAGTTTGTTTTCTTTGAGCATTAGCAGAATTTTGGGTTTTGAGATGGGCCACTAGTCCAGAATTAAATTCTTGCTGCTGAATACAATCTTTTTTTTTAATTTTTTATTTATTTATGATAGTCAGAGAGAGAGAGAGAGAGAGAGAGAGAGAGAGGCAGAGACACAGGCAGAGGGAGAAGCAGGCTCCATGCACCGGGAGCCCGATGTGGGATTCGATCCCGGGTCTCCAGTATCGCGCCCTGGGCCAAAGGCAGGCGCTAAACGGCTGCGCCACTCAGGGATCCCTGCTGAATACAATCTTAAGGGGATCCCTGGGTGGCTCAGCGGTTTAGCTCCTGCCTTCGGCCCGGGGCGTGGTCCTGGAGATGTGGGACTTGATCCCAGGACCCCAGGATCACACCCCCGGCCAAAAGCAGGAGCTCAACCTCTGAGCCACCCAGGTGTCCCCTATTTGCTTAAAAATTTTTTTAAGGGTGCCTGGGTGGTTTAGTGGTTGAGCTCAGGTTCTGATCCCCAGGGTCCTGGGATCAAGTCCTGAATCAGGCTGCCCGCAGGGAGACTCCTTCTCTCTCTGCCTATGTGTCTGCCTCTTTCTCTGTGTCTCTTATGAATAAATAAATAAAATCTTTAAAAAAATTAAAAAATTAAAAATTTAAAACTGTACATTAATTTATTTTTTTAAATTTTTATTTATTTATGCTAGTCACACACACACAGAGAGAGAGAGAGAGGCAGAGACACAGGCAGAGGGAGAAGCAGGCTCCATGCACCGGGAGCCCGACGTGGGATTCGATCCCGGTTCTTCAGGATCGCGCCCTGGGCCAAAGGCAGGCGCCAAACTGCTGCGCCACCCGGAAATCCCTAATTTATTATTATTTTTTTTTAAGTAAAATCTAGGGGCAACCTGGGTGGCTCAGTGGTTTAGCGATGCTTTCAGCCCAGGTCGTGATCCTGGAGGCCCAGGATCAAGTCCTGCGTCAGGCTCCCTGCATGGAGCCTGCTTCTCCCTCTGCCTGTGTCTCTGCCTCTCTCTCAATCTGTGTCTCTCATGAGTAAATAAATAAAATCTTAAAAATAAGTTAATAAATAAACTCTAACCCCCAAACATACAGATGCAGTGAAAAACCAAGACACCTGCATCCCAGTGTTTATAGCAAAAATGTCCACAATAGCCAAACTGTGGAAGGAGCCTTGGTGTCCATCAAAAGATGAATGGATAAAGAAGATGTGGTCTATGGAACAAATCATCTTAAGATTTGTGTGGAATCAGAAAAGACTCTAAATAGCCAGGGGAATATTAAAAAAGAAAACCACAGTTGGGGGCATCACAATGCCAGATTTCAGGTTGTACTACAAAGCTGTGGTCATGAAGACAGTGTGGTACTGGCCCAAAAACAGACACATAGATCAATGGAACAGAATAGAGAATCCAGAAGTGGACCCTCAACTTTATGGTCAACTAATATTCGACAAAGCAGGAACGACTACCCACTGGAAAAAAGAGTCTCTTCAATAAATGGTGCTGGGAAAATTGGACAGCCACGTGCAGAAGAATGAAACTAGACCATTCTCTTACACCATACACAAAGATAAACTCAAAATGGATGAAAGATCTAAATGTGAGACAAAATTCCATCAAAATCCTAGAGGAGTAATGAAAAAAAAAATCCTAGAGGAGAACACAGGCAACACCCTTTTTGAACACAGCAACTTCTTGCAAGATACATCCATGAAGGCAAGGGAAACAAAAGCAAAAATGAATTATTGGGACTTCATCCAGATAAGAAGCTTCTGCACGTCAAAAGAAACAGTCAACAAAACTAAAAGACAACCTACACAATGGGAGAAGAAATTTTGCAAATGACATATCAGATAAAGGGCTAGTATCCAAGAGCTATAAAGAACTTATTAAACTCAACACCCAAGAAACAAACAATCCAATAATGAAATGGGCAAAAGACATGAACAGAAATTTCACAGAGGAAGACATCGACATGGCCAACAAGCATGTGAGAAAATGCTCCGCATCACTGGCCATCAGGGAAATACAAATCAAAACCACAATGAGATACCACCTCACACCAGTGAGAATGGGGAAAATTAACAAGATGGGAAACAACAGATGTTTGGAAGAGAGGGTGGATTGGAAGGAGAGGATGTCAACAAGGTGACAAGCAATCAGACCTTCGGGGGCAGGAACACACACACAGCTTCCCTTCTCTGTAGGCATCATCACACTCAGAGGCCCCTGTAAGGCCTGGACCTCCTTGCAAAGCTTGAAGCCTGGTGGGGTCAGGGTTGCTGACACGCTCCAGCAGTGCTAAGGGCGGGCTCAGCCTAACATGTGTAACTTCTGGCTGAATGCTAGATTCAAAGTTAGAATAATGGCTGCGTGTAAAACATTGGGTCTTGCAGAGAAAGATAAATACTGTATGATCTCACTTATGTGGAATCAAAACAAGCCGAACTCTGAGAAGCAGAGAGGAGAACGGTGGTTGTCAGGGGCTGGGGGATGAGGGAAGTGGGGGGATGTTGGTCAAAGGGTACCAACTGCCAGTTAGAGGAGTAACAAGTTCTGGGGGAATCTAAGGTACAACATGGCAGGTCTAACTCACGATACCATATCATATACTTGGAAGTTGCTTAAAGAGTACATCTTAAATGTTCTCACCACAAAAAAGGAAAGATAGCTATATGATGAGATGGAGGTGTTAGCTAATGCCATGGTGGTAATCAGACTGCAATAAATAAATGTATCAAATCAGCCCATTGTACACCTTACACTTACACGATGTTATATGTCAATTATATCTCAATATAGCTGGGGTGGGAGGTGGGGGGGAGGTAAAATAATACTGATTTCCTCTGTTTTCTTGTTTTGTTTTGTTTAAAGATTTTATTTATTTATTCATAGAGACACAGAGAGAGAGGGGGGCAGAGGAACAGGCAGAGGGAGAAGCAGGCTCCATGCAAGGAGCCCGATGTGGGACTCGATCCAGGGTCCCCAGGATCACACCCCAGGCTGCAGGCAGCGCTAAACCGCTGCGCCACCAGGGCTGCCCCTGATTTCCTCTGTAAACCTGAATAGAGATTCTGCAAAATTACTACTAAAAATTGGGTCTTAGGGCAGCCCCGGTGGCGCAGCGGTTTAGTGCCACCTGCAGCCTGGGGTGTGATCCTGGAGACCTGGGATCGAGTCCTGCATCAGGCTTCCTGCATGGGGCCTGCTTCTCCCTCTGCCTGTGTCTCTGCCTCTCTCTCGCTCTCTCTGAATGAATGAATAAATAAATCTTTAAAAATAAATAAATAAAATAAAAAATAAAAAAATAAAAATTGGGTCTTAAAGCATGAAGTTGTCACAGCTTTATTTTGTAAAAAAAATACGTGACATATAGGGGCACCTGGGTGGCTCAGTGGTTAAGCATCTGCCTTTGGTTCAGGTCATAATCCCAGGGTCCTGGGATCGAATCCTGCATCAGGCTCCCTGTGGGGAATCTGTTTCTCCCTCTGCCTATGTCTCTGCCTCTCTCTGTGTGTCTCTCATAAATAAATAAATAAAATCTTTTTTAAAAAATTCAAAAATTAAAAAAAATAAATAATATGCGATGTATAGATTTCTTTCCCTCTAATCACTGAAACTATGATGATTCCCCAACTTATAGATGAGGAAAATCAGGCCTATAGTGCTAAAGCACCTGTCATGTAAGGTGTAAGGTCATGTAGCTGGTAAGATGTAAAGCTGGATTTAAGGGGCACTTGGGTGGCTGAGTCCATTAAGCATCTGCCTTTAGCTCAGGCTGCAATCTCAGGGTCCTGGGATCCAGTCCTGCATAGGGGTCCTTGCTCAGCTGGGAGCCTGCTTCTCCCTCTCCCTCTCCTTCTGCCTGCCACTCCCCTGTTTGTGCTCTCTCTCTCTGTCAAATAAATAAAATCTATAAATAAATAAATAAATAAATAAATAAATAAATAAATAAATAATAAATAAAGCTAGAACTTGAACCCAGTCCTGAATCAAAAAGGACAGTAGAGAAGTTCTAGGCAGAGGGAGTGAAGGGTAGGAAGTGGTTTGCTGTCTTCTGCAATCTGTATATGGTGCAGCAGAAGAGAAGATAGGTATGAGAGTCTTACAGCTGGGCAAGAACTGGTCACAGGGCATCCTGTAGACCCTGCTAAGGAATTCAAGCTTTTTATTGAAGCAAATGGAGAAATAATCCTTAGTTTTAACTAGTGGCAATAGCCATCGCCTATATTTTTAGACAATCCATCTGGCAGCAGTGTGGGCTGTGACTTTAAGGAACGAAAGAAAGAATGAGATAAGAGATATTTAGCATACTACTGTAATAGTACAGCAGTAGGGGATCCCTGGGTGGCGCAGCGGTTTGGCGCCTGCCTTTGGCCCAGGGCGCGATCCTGGAGACCCCGGATCGAATCCCACGTCAGGCTCCTGGTGCATGGAGCCTGCTTCTCCCTCTGCCTGTGTCTCTGCCTCTCTCTCTCTCTCTCTGTGACTGTCATAAATAATAAATAAAAATTTAAAAAAAAATAGTACAGCAGTAGACCAGGTGAGAAATGTCATAATGGCCTAAAGAAAAAAAACAGTGAGGATTGTGGGTTGAGACAGATTTGAAGAATGCGCCCTGGGATTTGATGACTGATTACACATAGGAACTGAAGGTTATAGTGATAGCATGAGATGTGTTTCAGGCAAAATGTATTTGATGTATCTACACAACATCCAGATAGAGACATCCATCAGAGAATTAGATAAAGGGTTAAGGGCAGGCAGCATTATCCCAAAGCAGTTGGCAAAAACTGATTGTTCTCTGGGGCATTAGCAAGTTTAAAAGGATAAATGAAGGAGGAAAGCTCCATATAAAAGAAGTTAGGGGAATAGCTCCAAGCTACATGAAGTTGAACAGGTAGGGAGCTGTTAATATGTTAATGTACATTGTGAATTTCCAAGAGTAAAGGCATTTCTCCAAATTATTTGAACATAGACCTGTTTTTCTTCTCATAGAGTATCCTGGGGGATTTGTTCCAAAGAACCCTTCAAAAAGACTAGTTTTGAGCTCCAGGGAGAAAAGTATGGAATAGCAACATGGGAGCACTTTATTAACATGTCAACAGAAGGCATAGAAATGATAAGATCACTACAGAGCATATGGAGTGAGAAGAAGTGATGACTGAGAACAAAGCTTGAAGGCAAAAGAAAAAGCTTTCGAAAGGACACCTAAAACTAGTCATAGCTTGTGTCTGCTTACGTTTATCTATAATAAAGCAGTTTTCCATGACATTTTCCTCTTAATATTTTATTTTTTTCAGTTGATTTTTTTTAAGTTTTCATTAATGCTTTTATTAGAAAAATGCACAAATCCTAAGTATACATCTGTCTGGATGATTCCAAAGTGAACATATATACCCAGGTACTGATGCCCAGGTCAAGAACCCCAGAAACTCCCTTTGGGCCCCTCCCAAGTATCTCCTTCCACCTCCTCAAAGTAAGTAGCCATTATCCTGACTTATTACACTATACACTGGTTTTGTCTGGATTTGAACTTTCTTCAAAAGTGGAACCACACTGTTTGATGTCTTGCTTCTTTCACTCAACATCATGTTATGGGATTCATTTATGTTGTTGCATATACTTGTAATTTATCCTTTTGTTTTTATTTTTTTAAATTTTATTTCTTTAAAAGTAATCTCTATTCTGTGCCTGACATGGGGCTCTAACTCATGACCCTGAGATCAAGAATCACATGCTCGGGGATCCCTGGGCGGCGCAGCGGTTTGGCGCCTGCCTTTGGCCCGGGGCGCGATCCTGGAGGCCCGGGATCGAATCCCACATCGGGCTCCCGGTGCATGAAGCCTGCTTCTTCCTCTGCCTATGTCTCTGCCTCTCTCTCTCTCTCTCTCTCTCTCTCTCTCATAAATAAAAAAAATTAAAAAAAAATTTAAAAAAAAAGAAAAGAATCACATGCTCTAGGGACACATGGCTGGCTCAGTTGATAGAGCATGTGATTCTTGACCTTGGGGGTCATGAGTTCAAGCCCCACGTTGGGTGTGGAGCCTATTTAAAAACAAAATAAAGGGAAGCCTGGATGGCTCAGAGGTTGAGCATCTGCCTTTGGCTTAGGGTGTGATGCCAGGTTCTGGGATCGAGTCCTTCACTGGGCTCCCCAGAAGGAGCCTGCTTCTCCCTCTGCCTGTGTCTCTGTCTCTCTCTGTGTGTCTCTCATGAATAAATAAATAAAATTTTTAAGATAAAAAAAATGAAAACAAAATACAAATATTTAAGAGTCACATGCTCTACCCACCAAGTCAGCCAGGTGGCCTGTAGTTTGTTCTTTTAGTTGCAGCATAGTATTTCATTGTGTGAATATGCCACAACCTATACATTCTATTATTGATAAACACGTGTGTTGTCTCCAAGTTTTTTTTTTTTTTTTTTTAAGATTTTACTCATTCATTCATGAGAGATACAGAGACAGAGAGAGAGAAAGGCAGAGGTACAGGCAGAGAGAGAAGCAGGCTCCATGCAGGGAGCCTGACTCAGGACTCGATCCTGGGTCTCCAGCATCATGACCTGAGCCGAAGGCAGCTGCCCAAGTGCTGAGCCACCCAGGCGTCCCATGAGTTTTGTTTTTTAACAGATTTCCACTTTGATCCCAAACATCATTGTCCACATATCTTATGATCCTTCGCAAACAGTGTCCTGGCTGACACGGATAGCAAGAGCTTTAAACAACTATCTTCCTGGGACAGTAGGAGGGAGAGTTTGAGGGCTCAATGCTGAAAGAATTACAGCTGCTCCAGGAGCTACCAGCTGAGGCTGGTAAAGTGCAATGCACCTCCTGTTGCTTCCAAGTTGGCCCAGACCCCAAAGAAGTGCCCACTTCCATCCATCTCTCACTATTTCCCCTACAGTAGAGTAATTGTTTTTTAAAGTTTTCAATTTTTAAAAAATATTTTATTTATTTATTTATTCATGAGAGACACACACACAAAGAAAGGCAGAGACACAGGCAGAGGGAGAAGCAGGCTCCTTGCAGGGACCCCGACATGGGACTCCATCCCGGGATTCCGGGATCCCACCCTGAGCTGAAGGCAGATGCTCAACCACTGAGCCACCCAGGCATCCCCAAATTTTTCAAATTTTAGTAGAAATGTATCTGACATATAACATTTTATGTCCCCTATACTTTTATACATCAAGTTTCAACTTGAGTATTGTTACTGCTTCTTTAGGTAATTCTCATAACTGCATTGCATTACAAAGTGGTCTTTTAAAAAAAGGTTTAGAAGGATTAACAGCCTCTCATAGCCAAAAGAATAATGTGTATAATGAATGCACACCTAGCATGATATTATCTCTAGAAAAGTCCCCAGCATTTAACAAGAGTTTTTACAGGAAACCCTATTACCTAGGAATATACATTTCAATTAAAAGTATGATTTTTCATTCTTGAATCCTGTAAATTTTCTTTTTTTTTAAAGATTTTATTTGTTTATTCATGAGAGACACATACACAGAGAGAGAGGCAGAGACACAGGCAGAGGGAGAAGCAGGCTCCATGCAGGGAGCCGGATGTGGGACTCATTCCCGGGACTCCAGGATCAGGCCCTGGGCTGAAGGCGGCGCTAAACCACTGAGCCAGCCAGGGATCCCCTCCTGTAAATTTTCTAATGGTGATTTTCATTGTTGGAAATTACAAAGTTTAAGATTCTTAGAGATTAACTGTCCTAACATTTTTCAGAAATAGTGAAGTTAGGGGCACCTGGCTGGCTCAATCAGCAGAGCATGCAACTCTTGATCTCGGGGTTGTAAGTTTGAGCCCCATGTCGAGTGTAGAGATTACTTAAAAATAAAATCTTTAAAAAAAAAGAAATAGTAAAGTCTAAACAGTTGGCATGTTTCTCCCCCAAAATATAAAGAAATGAAACACCTTCTTCCTTTTTTCTTTTACCTTCATTTTCTTCTCTCATTCTTTTCATTTACTCCTATAACTTTTACCTTCCCTCTGCCTTCTGATATATCCTTAAAAGAAATTTTATTTTGGATCACCTGGATGGCTCAGTGGTTGAGGGTCTGCCTTTGGCTCAGGTCATGATCCCAGGGCCCTGGAATTGAGTCCTGCATTGGGCTCCCAGCTAGGAGCCTGCTTCTCCCTATGCCTCTCTCTGTGTGTGTTTCATGAATAAATAAATAAAATCTTTTAAAAATTTCATTTCATGAAAATATTTCCAGCAATGCAAAAGGTTTTTGAATCTAAAACCTGAGAAGGGTCTCAATTTACACTGCCTGGAAGAATATAGAAGAAATAAACAGGTAACCATGTGTTAAAAGAAATCCGAATGTTTGGTCAGTAATGTTGATTTAAATATAAGCTGTGGCAACAGAAGGAGGTTTTATTTTTTTGTTAAAGATTTTATTTATTCATGAGAGAAACAGAGAGGTAGAGACACAGGCAGAGGGAGAGGAAGGCTCCATGCAGGGATCCCGATGTGGGACTCGATCCTGGACCCCAGGATCATGACCTGAGCCAAAGGCAGATGCTCAACCACTGAGCTACCCAGGCATCCTGAAAGCTGTTTTATTTACACCATTTGAGGGTTTACCAAAAGTGACTATGGGGATCCCTGGGTGGCGCAGCGGTTTGGCGCCTGCCTTTGGCCCAGGGCGCGATCCTGGAGGCCCCGGGATCGAATCCCACGTCGGGCTCCCGGTGCATGGAGCCTGCTTCTCCCTCTGCCTGTGTCTCTGCCTCTCTCTCTCTCTCTGTATAACTATCGTAAATAAAAAAAAAAAAGTGACTATGAATATAAGGCAATTGTACAATGAATCATCAGATTTTTTTTTAAGATTTTATTTATTCATGAGAGACACACAGAGAGAGGCAGAGAGACACAGGCAGAGGGAGAAGCAGGCTCCATGCAGGGAGCCCAATGTGGGACTTGATCCTGGGTCTCCGGACCATGCCCTGGGCCAAAGGAGGTACTAAACTGCTGAACCATCTGGGCTGCCCTCAACATCAGATTTAAATGTATAAGATTATTCTGCCCAAAAGCATAAAGATTTTGTTTTAGACTTACCCTCTTATCATAAATCTGGAGCTAATTGTGGAACCCTTATTTAGCTTCTAATTCTGATCTTATGTATTTGCTTCTACATTTTTATTAGGTGAATTACAAAGTCATAAAAATGGCACATGAATCAGAAAACATTTATCTTTGTGTTCTAATATTTTTAACAAAGAATTTTCTGTTTGAATCATATTAACCAATATTTAATAAGACCAACTTTCAGCTAGTGGTACCACTTAAAATCCTCTATTCGCTAATTATTCACACCTAGCCTGTCATTTCCTATGAAATGCAAATAAGACTCTAAGCTACTAGGTCTGCATGTTCATTTATAAATTGCAGGTAAACAGATTCAAAATGGCACCGTGGCCATCTTGCTTCTCTCCACATAGGTCACATAGTCAAGTTTTGACTGCAGTCACCCAAGTCTTGGTAGAACCACCTGTGATCCTCCCCTGGGACATCATGGTCATGTGAGGAGCTATCCCCAGGCCATTTCTCATCTGCCTCCCTAGGTTCCAGAAGCCTCTTGCCAGAGGCTCCCGCACAGCATTTTCTCATCTGCCTCTCTGGTTCAGGTGAAGCATGGGACATTCTCCATTGTCCCTCCATCCTTAGGGTAAGCTGTAAACCTCTGTGCAAGTCTATAAAATTGGTTGTAGCTGATAGGAGAGTTCCATCGTGACCCATCGTGAATGCTTTCTCTCATCTGGCCCCTCTGGTTCAGTGTCACCCTGTGAGACTGGGCATGCGGGGGGTGACACAATACTGACCTCGCTTTTATGGTCTGTGTAAATAATAAATCCTATGCTTCATTGTCTCCTTACCAGCTGGATCCATGGAAATATGACAAGCCAACTTAACGGTGCTGTTGCTTAGGGACGGCTTGAGCACTTGACAAATTGGCACCCAGTGTGGGGCCAGTAAAGTCACAATGACTTTTTGGAGAAAAAACGTAAGAGTCAAGCAGGCCAAGTTAGGAGACGCCCTGGGATCTGGCAGTGGATACTCTTTCTCTTTTCAGCACTGCCACATGTAAAAAGTACTCATGGGGGAAACCTCCCTCCACAATTTGTCACCATGTGTGAGTCAAGATTTAATGCAAGTACCTCTACCCTCTGATGTCCAAAGCTTTCACTATATAGATGATGTTCTGCCGGTTGGCAAGTCAGAAGCCTTAATCTTAGCAGCCCTGACTATGGTGTCATCTAACCTTCACCAGTAGGGGTAGCTGATCAACCCCAACAAAATCCAGAGTCCTGCTTGCCAATTAAAGATTTTTGGATCCACATGGATGAATTGACAACACTCAGTCCCTGTGGAAGCCAAAGAACACAACCTACTGTCTCTTACAAAGTAGAGAACTCTATGTTTCTGATAAGAAACCACTAGTGCATGCCAGACTTATAGCTTCTGGCAAAGTCTTAGTACCAAAATATTCCCATTTCACTGGGCATTGGCCCCACTCACTCCTAATAGATCAACATCAGATCAGTGTGATACCCTTTCAGGTTATCAGTGGGACCTCATCACAGTTGATATTTGTTCAAACTGTGCCATGTTTTACTTGATGAACACACAACTCAAACGGTTGTAACAGATGTTGTTGCAAGTTACTGGGGTATAAGACATTTTAAGTAGGAGTAATACTTCTGATTGTGTGGAACGTTTCCAGTGGAGAAACACAATTATTTTTTTTAAGATTTTATTTATTTATTCATGAGAGACACAGAAAGAGAGACAGAGACATAGGCAAAGGGAGAAGAGGGGGTCTCTCTGCAGAGAGCCCAATGTGGGACTTGATCTCAGGACCCCGAGATCACGACCTGAGCCAAAGGCAGATGCTCAACCACTGAGCCACCCAGGGGTCCCTTGGAGGACAGTTGTTTGGTCAAGGGTACACGAGTAGCTGTACTCCCCTGCTGGAACCTCCAAACAAGCTCTCAAGGTTCATTGGTAGGAGAATGTAGAGCAGTCAAGCTTCCAAGACTTCAGACACATCCAAATGAATTGCTGGATGTGGCAGTCTGCCTTTCTTTTAAAAAAAAGTAATAATAATAAAGTAAAATTAAATAATTAAAAAAAATCCAACAGATTGCTATCCTGCTTAGGCCAGTCAGTCCTAATAAGCTTTTTGAATTACAAGTGTCAGTGACTGATAATTAGGCAGACTAGAGCTTGTAGCAAAAATAAGTTGTCACTAAGGCCATAATCTCTATTATGGTTCTGCACATGGCATTTGCTTTGGTACACCAAGATTCCTGAGTATAACGACCTGATTCACAGACAGATCAACTCAGATCAACTTAGTTCAAGTCTGATGGGGCACTCTGGGCCACTTGCAGCAATGCAACCACCACAAAACAAAACAAAACTATTTAAAGCTTTCCATGGAGCATGCAGACCCAGGAAGGTGCTGCACCCCTGAAGGCAACACCAGCACAGATGGAGCAGGAGGCACCAAGAAACTGGAAAAAGTGTTCCCACCTCCCAATCCCACATCGTCCATCCTATACCCATGGGCCAGGAAAGCAACATCCACGCTTGCCATCAACAAAGACTGAGATGGTGCTCTAGTAGCACCAGGTAAATGAAGCAGACCGGAATAACATTGCAAGGACTCTGAAAACTAAATTGTCATTGGAACCATAGCCCCAAAACAGTCAAGACTTGCATGCTAAACCTAAACGATAATTGATTGCGAAAACAGAAGACTTAAGTAAGATTCAGAGTCCTGTCACACAATAGACAAAATGTCTGGAACATGAAAAATCAGATCTCACAGCAAAAAGACAACAAAAAAAAATCACAATGGGAATGAAAAGATATCAACATAAGCCAATACCAAGATTAATTGGATGTTGGAATTATCTGACAAGGATTTTTTTTTAAAGATTTCATTTATTTATTCATGAGAGGTACAGAGAGAGGCAGAGAGAGAAGCAGGCTCCCCACAGGAACCCTAATGCAGGACTCGATCCCGAACCCGGGGATCCCAACCTTAGCTGAAGACAGACGCTCAACTGCTGAGCCACCCAGGCACCCCTCTGACAAGGATTTTAAAGTAATTATAAAAATGATTCAACAAGGAATTACAAATAAAGTTGAAACAAATGGGGACACCCAGGTGGCCCAGCGGTTGAGTGTCTGTCTGCCTTTGGCTCAGGGTGTGTTCCTGGAGTTCTAGGATGGAGTCCCACATCGGGCTCCCTGCATGGAGCCTGCTTCTCCCTCTGCCTGTGTCTCTGCCTCTCTCTTTCTGTCTCCCATGAATAAATAAATAAAATCTTTTTTAAAAATTGAAACAAATAAAGAGAGAGACAATCTCACCAAATAAGACATTAAAAAGAACCAAATGGGTGGTGTCTGGGTGGCTCAGTGGCTGAGCATCTGCTTTTGGCTCAGGTCATGATCCTGAAGTCCCAGAATTGAGTCCCGCATCGGGGTCCCTGCAGGGAGTCTGCTTCTCCCTCTGCCTATATCTCTGCCTCTCTCTCTGTGTCTCTCATGAATAAATAAATTAAAAAAAATTTTTTTAAAGAACCAAATGGAAACGACAGAATTGAAAAATATAAGTGAAATTTAAAACTCATCCAAAAAGTATCAATGGCAGAATAAGTTTGATAGAGAAGAAGTGATCTTAGAGATAGAACAATAAACTTGCCTGATATGACAGAGATAAAATATACTGGAAAAAAAAAGGTAAAGAATCCCAGGGACATATAGGACAATAACAAAGATCTAAGATTCATATCTTTGGACTACTGGAAGTAGAGGAGAGAGTAGTGTTGGAAAAGTATTAAAAGAAATAATTATTGAAATCTTCTCAAGTTTGGCAAAAGACATAAACCTACACAGATTCAAGAAGCTGAGAAAACACCAGTAGGATAAACCAAAAGAAACCCATGCCAATATATCATAATTCAATTTCTGAAAACTAGGGGCACCTGGCTGCCTCAGTGAGAAGAGCATGCAGCTCATGATCTTGGGCTCATGAGTTCAAGCCCCATGTTGGATGTAGACATTACTAAAATTAAATAAAATGGGTCATGTAGGTGGCTCAGTTGGTTAAGCATCTGCCTTCAGCTCAGGTCATGATCCCAAGGTCCTAAGATTGAGCCCCATGTCTGGCTCTCTGCTTAATGGGGAGCCTGCTTCTCCCTCTCCCTCTGCCTGCTGTTCTGCCTACTTGTGCTCTCTCTCTTTGTGTCAAATGGATGAATAAAGTCTTAAAAATATATATAAAAAATCTTTTAAAAAATAAATAAAAGTCAGAAGGGTAAAGGGACTCAAAAGAAATCTTTTTTTAAGATTTTATTTATTTATTCATGAGAGACACACACACACAGAGAGAGAAAGAGAGAGAGGCAGAGACACAGGCAGAGGGAGAAGCAGGCTCCATGCAGGGAACCCGATGCGGGACTTGATCCCAGGTATCCAGGACCACGTCCAGGGCCAAAGGCGGGCGCTAAACCGCTGAGCCACCCAGGGATCCCCGGGACCCAAAAGAAATTAAGTTTTCTCCACTTTAATCAAAGTGGTAAAACATTGCTATCAGTAGACTGTGATAAGTATTGCAATCTGCACATTGTAATACTATAGCAACCACTAAGAAAATAACACAGATATACTCAAAAATTACATATATAAAAATAGAATTCTAAGAAATATTTGTGTACCCAAAGGAAGGTAAAAGGACAGAAGCAGAAGAATAAGAATCAGAGGGAACAAGTAGAAAACAAATAATAAAATGATAGACATAAGTCCAAACATATCTTACTAATTACTTTTAGTGTAAATGGTCCAAACATGTCAGTTAAAAGACAGAGATTAGCAAAATAGATACAAAACACACCCCAACAATATGCTGTCTACAAGAAAGTCACTTCAAATCTGATGACAAAGGTAGGTGGAAAGTAAAGGGAAAGAAAAAGATGCAATGTTAACATGAATTTTTAAAAAGTAGACCTCAGATCAAATAAACTTATAGGAACAGGGCAGCGCGGGTGGCTCAGTGGTTTAGCGCTGCCTTCAGCCCAGGGTGTGATCTTGGAAACCCGGATCGAGTCCCATGTCAGGCTCCCTGCATGGAGCCTGCTTCTCCCTCTGCCTGTGTCTCTGCTTCTCTCTCTCTCTCTCTCTGTGTGTGTCTCTCATGAATAAATAAATAAATAAATAAATAATCTTAAAAAAAAACTTATAGGGACAAAGAGGAACATTACATAACGATAGAAGAATATACCAAGAAAATATAGCAATCCTAAACATGTATGCACCAACAAAACAGCTTCAAAAATGCAAAGCAACAGAGATTGGGCTGAAAGGAGAAATAGATAAATTCACAATTATAATTAAGGACATCAACACCCCACATCAGCAATTAATAGAACTATGGAGAGAATTCCAGCAATGATAAAGAAAAACTGAAAGAAAAATTGATTAACAGGATCTAACTGATATATATAGAACATTCAACCCAGTAACAACATATTTTTAAAATTATTATTCGATCCTTGACATGCCAGGTGCCTAAAGTTTGGAGTTTTGAAACTCAGGTAGCCTGCCAGGGATAGAGCCCAAGGTGTACTGCCCTGCTAGGTGGGCAGATGGCCCAGACACAGATAGGATGAAAGTAGCGAGCTGAGGGACACCTGGGGCACACGAGGGGAGATGTGACTTCCACTGAAGTCTAAAGACTTCCCAGACAGTGGAGGTTGCAAACTCCCCTCTGGGACGAGGGGGCTGGCTGGCACCATTTCCCTCCCCCACCCCTCAGGATAAACTAACTTCAGTAAGCAAGTGTGCTAACCTGCTACACCAAGCCCCACCCCCCAGCCCTCTGCAGGTGCTTCTGAGTGTGTCTGAGAACCACAGCAGCGGCCCCTTCCCAGAAGACCAGCACAACCCCCCACCACATGCATCACGTCTACAGACCATAGAGGTCTAAAGCTTCAGCTCCAGTGGGAATAAGCATCAGGTTGGTTTTAACAAATAGACCCTAGAGCACACCTAGTTAAAACTTGCCACACTCAGGACAAGGTCCAAACACTCCCTACTGCAGGCAAGGAGAAACTGCAGAGGACTGACCTGAGGGAAAGAGCAGCCACAAAACAGCAGCAGAGTGCACATAGTATATACAAGGGATACTACCTGAAGTGCCAGGCCCTGGACAGTATATGACCTCTTCTTCATTAAGCCATTAACTGTCAGAAGCAGGAAACATAACATGCTTTCCTTTTCTTTTTTTAAAAATATATTTTATTTATTTATTCATGAGACACACAGAGAGGGAGGCAGAAGAAGAATCAGGCTCCTTGTGGGGAGCCCGATGTGGGACTCAATCCCAGGATCCCGGGATCTCGGCCTGAGTCCAAGGCAAACACTCAACGGCTGAGCTACCCAGATGCCCCTCCTTTTCTTTTTAAGTAGGCTTCCCCATGGGCATGGGGCCCAGCCTGAGGCTTGAACTCACAACTCTGAGATCGAGATCTGAGCTGAGATCAAGAGCCTGATGCCTAACTGCCTAAGTCGCCCAGGCTCCCTTGTAACAGGCTTTCCTAATACACAAAAGAAGACAGAGACCTAGACAAAATGCCAAGATGGGGGAATTCATCCCAAAAGAAAGAACAAGGAAAGGTCACGGCCAGGGATCTAATCAAAACAGATTAAGTAATATGCCTGATTCAGAATTTAAAGCAACAATCATAAGGATACTAGATGGGCTTGAGAAAAGCATAAAAGACACCAGAGAGTCCCTTACTGCAGAAATAAGAGACCTAAAAACTAGTCAGGCCAAAATTAAAAATCCTAGAACTGAGATATAAAACCAAGTGAATGCAATGACCAAAAGGATGGAAGAAGCAGAGGAACAAATAAGTGATAAAGAAGATAAAATTATGGAAAATAATGAAGATGAAAAGAAGAGGGAAAGAAAAATACTGGATCATGAATATAGACTGATTGAACTCAGCAACTCCATAAAGCATAATAACATTTGTGTTTTTTTTAAGATTTTATTTATTTATTCACGAGAGACACACAGAGAGAGGGGTAGAGATACAGGCAGAGGGAGAAGCAGGCTCCATGCAGGTAGCCTGATGTGGGACTTGATCCCGGGACTCCAGGATCACGCCCTGGGCTGAAGGCAGGCACTAAACCGCTGAGCCACCCAGGGATTCCCCATAATAACATTTGTATCATAGGAATCCCAGAAGAAGAAGAGAGGGAAAAGGGGACAGAAGGTTTATTTGTGGAAATGATAGTTGAAAACGTCCCTGATCTAGGGAAGGAAACAGATCTCCAAATCCAGGAGGCACAGAGAACTCCCAACAAAATCAGTAAAAGCAAGCCAAGACATGTTATAGTTAAATTTGCAAAATATAGAGATAAGGAAAAAAATCCTAAAGCAACAAGACAAAAGACATCCCTCCCTTACAAGGGAAGACAAATAAGATTAGCAGCAGGTCTTGCCACAGAAACTTAGCAGGCCAGAAGAGAGCACCAGGATATATTCAACGTGCTGAATGGGAAAAATCTGCAGCCAAGAATACTCTACCCAGTAGGGCAATCATTCAGAATAGGAGAGATAGTTTCCCAGACAAACAAAAACTAAAGGAGTTGGTGACCACTAAACTAGCCCTGCAAGAAACATTAAAGGGGATTCTGTGAGTAGGAAGGACCAAAGCATCAAAGACTAGAAAGGAAAGGAGAAAGTCTCCAGAAACAACAAAACAAGTAATAAAGTGCATTAAACTCATATCAAAAAATTACTCCAAAAGATAATAATAATTACTCTGGGGATGCCTGGCTGGCTTAGTTGGTGGAGGATGTAACTCTTAATCTTGGGATTATAGGTCTGAGCTCTTCATTTTGTGTAGAGATTACTTAAAGATAAAATCTAAAAAAAAGAAAAAATTACTCTGAATGTAAAAGAACTAAACGCTCCAATCCAAAGACACAGGCTATCAGAATGGATAAAAAAAAACAAGACCCATCTATATGCTGCCTACAAAAGACTTATTTTAGACTTTAAGACATCTGTAGATTGAAAGTGAGGGGATGGAAAAATATTTACCATGCAAATGAATGTCATAACAATACTTATATCAGAAAAACTAAAATGTTTTTTTCTTTATATATATATATATATATATATATATATATATATATTTATTTATTTATTTATTTATGATAGCCACACACAGAGAGAGAGAGAGAGAGGCAGAGACATGGCAGAGAGAGAGAGAAGCAGGCTCCATGCACCGGGAGCACGATGTGGGATTTGATCCCGGGTCTCCAGGATCGCGCCCTGGGCCAAAGGCAGGCGCCAAACCGCTGCGCCACCCAGGGACCCCCTAAAATGTTTTTAAGTAGGCCCTACTCCCAATGTGGATCCCAATGCAGGGCTTGACTTCATGATCCTGAGATCAAGACCTGAGCTAAGATCAAGAGTTGGATGCTTACTTAAATTGACTGAAAGACCCAGGCGCCCCAGAAAAACTAGATTTTAAACCAAAGGCTATAACAAGAGATGAAGAAAGGAACTACAAAGAAGATCTAACAACTGCAAATATTTATACTCCCAACTTGGGAGCACCCAAATATTTAAATATAAAGGACCTCATTGTTAATAATACAATAATAGTAGGGGTCTTTAAGACCCCACTCACAGTAATGGACAGATCATTTAAGCAGAAAATCAACAAGGAAACAATGCCTTTGAATGACACACTGGACCAGATGGACTTAACAGATATATTCAGATCATTTCATCCTAAAGCAGCAGAATACACATTCTTTTCCAGTACACATGAGATATTCTCCAGAATAGATAACATACTGGGTCACAGATCAGCCCTCAGCAAGTACAAAGAGATTGATATCATACCGTGCATATTTTCTGACCACAATGCGATGACTTGAAGTCAAGCAAAAGAGAAATGTTTGGAAAGACCACAAATACATGGAGGTTAAAGAGCATCCTACTAAAGAATGAAGGAGTCTACCAGGAAATAAAGAAGAAATTAAAAAGGGGGCACCTGGGTGGCTCAGTCAGTTAAGTGTCTGCCTTTGGCTTGGGTCATGATCTCAGGGTCCTGGGATTGAGCCCCACATTGGGCTTCCTGCTCAGTGGGGAGTCTGCTTCTTCCTCTTCCTTTCCCTCTGCCTCTAAACCTGCTCATGTGCTTTCTCTCTCTCTCTCTCTCTCTCTCTCTCTCTCTCTCTCTCAAATAAATAAATAAATAGGGGATCCCTGGGTGGCGCAGCGGTTTAGCACCTGCCTTTGGCCCGGGGCGCGATCCTGGAGACCCGGGATCGAATCCCACGTCAGGCTCCCGGTGCATGGGACCAGCTTCTCCCTCTGCCTGTGTCTCTGCCTCTCTCTCTCTCTCTGTGTGACTATCATAAATAAATAAAAATAATAAATAATAAATAAATAAATAAATAAATAAAATCTTAAAAGAAAAATATATGGAAAGAAATGAAAATGAAAACATGATGGTCCAAAATCCTTGGGATACAGCGAAAGCAGTCATAAGAGGGAAGTATATAGTACTACAGGCCTTCCTCAAGAAGCAAGAAAAATCTCAAATACACAACCTAACCTTATACTGAAAGAGTTAGAAAAAGAACACCAAATGAAGCCTAATGCCAGCAGAAGAAGGAAAATAATAAAGATCAGAGCAGAAATACATGATATAGAAACAAACAAACAAACAAGAAACCCAACCCAGTAGAACAGATTAATGAAACTAGGAGCCAGTTCTTTAAAAGAATTAATAAAACTGATAAATCCCTAGCCAGACTTATCAAAATGAAAAAAGAAAGGACCCAAAGAACTAAAATCATGGAAGAGAGAGCAGAGATCACAACCAACACCCACGGAAATACAAACAATTATTAAGAGAATATAATGAAAAACTTTATGCCAACAAATTGGGCAACCTGTAAGAAACAGATAAAATCCTAGAAACCTATAAACTACCAAAACTGAAACAGGAAGAAATAGAAAATTTGAAGAGACCCATAACCAGGAAAGAAATTGCATCAGGAATAGAAAATCTCCCAACAAACAGAAGTCCAGGGCCAGATGGCTTCCTAGGGGATTCTATGAAACATTTAAAGAAGAGCTAATACTTATTCTTCTCAAACTGTTCTAAAAAATAGAAATGGAAGGAAAATTTCCAAACTTACTCTACAAGACCAGCATTACCTTGATTCTAAAACCAGACAAAGATTAAAAAAAAAGAGAGAGAGAGAGAGAACTATAGGCCTACATCCCTGATGAATATAGATGCACAAATTCTTTTTTTTTTTTTACAAATTCTTTTTTTTTAGAGATTTTATTTATTTATTCATGAGAGGCACAGAGAAAGAGAGGCAGAGACACAGGCAGAGGGAGAAGCAGGCTCCATGCGGGGAGCCTGATACGGGACTCGATCCTGGAACTCCAGGATCATGCCCTGGGCCAAGGCAGGCGCTAAACCGCTGAGTCACCCAGAGATCCCAGATGCACAAATTCTTAATAAAATACTAGCTGGGCACCTGGGTGGCTCAGTGGTTGAGCATCTGCCTTCAGCTCAGGTCGTGATCCCCGGGTCTTGGGATCCAGTCCTGCATCAGGCTCTCCACAGGGAGCCTGCTTCTCCCTCTGCCTATCTCTGCCTGTCTCTCCAGGTCTCTCGTCAATAATGAAATAAAATCTTTTAAAAAAATTTTTATTTATTTACTCATGAGAGACACAGACACACATAGAGAGAGGCAGAGACACAGGAAGAAGGAGAAGCAGGCTCCACGCAGGGAGCCCGATGTGGGACTCGACCCCAGGTCTCCAGGATCAGGCCCTGGGCTGAAGGCGGCGCTAAACCACTACGCCACCCGAGCTGCCCGGAAATAAAATCTTTTAAAAATCTCCAAAATACTAGCTAGTCCAATCCAACAGTATATTAAGAGAATTGTTCACCTCAATCATGTAAGATTTATTCCTGGGTTGCAAGGGTGTTTCAATATTTACAAATCAATCAACATGATACACCATATTAATGAAAGAAAGGATAAGAACCATATAATCCTCTCAGTAGATGCAGAAAAAGCATTTGACAAAGTACAGCATCCATTCTTTGAAGATTTTATTTATTTATTTATTTATTTATTTATTTATTTATTTGAGAGAGTACAAGTGAGCCCAAGCAGGGGGAGGAGCAGAGGGAGAGGGACAAACAGACTCTGCACTGAGCATGGAACCTGATGTGCGGCCTTGATCCCAAGACCCCAAGATCATGACCTGAGCTGAAATCAAGAGTTGGACGCCTAAGTGACTGAGCTGCCCAGGCGCCCCTACAGTATCCATTCTTGATAAAAACCCTCAACAGAGTAAGAATAGAGGGAACATATCTCAACATCATAAAGGCCATAAATGGAAGACCTACAGCTAATACCTAAATGGGGGAAAAACTGAGAGCGTTTCCTCTACAGTCAGGAACAAGCCAGGGATATCCACTCTCACTGGTATAACTTCATATAGTACTGGAAGTCCTAGCCTCAGCAGGCAGACAACAAAAAGAAATAAAAGGCAATCAAATCAACAAGGAAGAAGGCAAACTTTCACTCTTCAAAGATGATGTGATGCCCTATATAGAAAACCTGAAAGACTCCCAAAAAATTGCTAGAACTAACATATGAATTCAATAAAGTCACAGGATGCAAAATCAATGTACAGAAAGCTGTTGCATTTCTTTTTCTTTAATTTTTTTTTAGCTGTTGCATTTCTATGCACTAATAATGAAGCAGCAGAAAGAGAAATCAAGGAATTGATGGCATTTACAGTTGCACCAAAAACCATAAGATATCTAGGAAAAACCTAACCAAAGAGATAAAAGATCTGTACTCTGAAAACTATAAAACACTTAAGAAAGAAATTGAAGAGGACAGAAAGAAATGGGAAAACATTCCATGCTCATGGGTTGGGAGAGCAAATATTGTTAAAATGTCTATACTAGCTTGTGGCGCCTGGGTGGCGCAGTTGGTTAAGCATCTGACTCTTGGTTTCAGCTCAGGTTGTAATCTCAGGGTTGTGGGATCAAAACCCGTGTTGGGCTCTGTGCTCAGCGTGGAGGCTGCTTGGAATTCTCTCTCCGTCTCCCTTTGTCCTTCCTGCTTGTTCTCTCTCTCTCCCTCTCTCTCATAGATAAATAAATCTTAAAAAAAATAAGTTGACTATAAAGAAAAAGAAACTAATGTAAGATTGTATGTTAATTTTACTCCAATTTAAAAAAAAAAAACAGAAAAAAAGTAAAGAAGGGAGGAAAGTTCTCAAATCAATAATCTGATTCCTACCCCCAAGAAACTAGAAAAAGAAGAGTGAAACAGATCCAAAGCAAGCAGGAGGAATGAAATTATAAAGATCAGAGCAAAACCCAAGAAAATGGAAAATAGAAAAGTAATAGATAAAATCAGTGAAAAAAAAAAGATAAAATCAGTGAAACAAAGGGGTAGAGCATTAGAAAGAGCAGTAAAACTGAAAACCTCTGGCAAGGGAATCCCTGGGTGGTTCAGTGGTTTAGGGCCTGCCTTCAGCCCAGGGCGTGAGCCTGGAGTCCCCAGATTGAGAACCACATCAGGCTCCCTGCATGGAGCCTGCTTCTCCCTCTGCCTGGGTCTCTGCTTCTCTCTCTCTCTGTATCTCTCATGAATAAATAAATAAAATCTTTAAAAAAAAACCTCTGGCAAGACCAAGAAAGATAAAAAGAGAGAAAATACAAATCACAAATATCAGGAATGAAATACAGGACCTCTCTGCAGATCCTATTAAAAAGATAGTAAGATAACCTGGTGAACAGCTTTATGTTCATAAATTCAACAACTTAGAAAAAAATCGACCAAGTGCTCTGAGAATACAAACTACCAGACTCCTCCAAATAGTCCTAGAACCATTGAAGAGATTACATGTGTTGTCTTGCCCTCAAGAAAGGAATCTCCAGGTCCGGATGTTTTCACTGGAGAATTCTACCAAACATTGAAAGAGAAATTAGCACCAACTTTGTAGAATCTCTTCCAAATAAAAGGACATTTCCCACCTCATTTTATGAGGCTAGTTTCATTTTGCTACCAAAACCAGGAAAAAAAGCACACACACACACACACACACACACAAAACCCCACAACAGACTGAAAGATCTCACTAACTCAGCCAGAGAAATTCAACAAAATAGTAACAAATCAAATCTGGCAATGTTTAAAAAGAATTATACAGTATACCACAACCAAGTAGGATTTATTCTAGGTAAAAAATCACTCAACATAATTCACCATATCAGAAGAAGACAAATCATATGATCATATCAGTTGATGCACACACACACACACACACAAAACCCCACCAGCATTTGACAAACTCCATCAGCCAGACTTCTGGTGCCCAGAAAAGATAGAGTGGACACACCTCTCCCTATTTCTAGTATTAGTTAGGGAACCCGGAGCGATGATCAAATAAATAGTATTTCTTATTATAAGTCACAATATCACAGTAACAAAGACAAGCTATTTACATTCCTGGCTATGAGTAATCTTCTGTCTAAATATTCCATCCAGAGGAAAAAAGCATCAAAGAGATTATTTTCCGTCAGTCCAGGTGGCTCAGTGGTTTAGCGCCGCCTTCAGCCCAGGGCGTGATCCTGGAGACCTGGGATTGAGTCCCACATCAGGCTCCCTGCATGGAGCCTACTTTTCCCTCTGCCTGTGTCTCTGCCGCTCTCTCTGTGTCTCTCATAAATAGATAAATAAAATCTTTTAAATAAAAGATATTATTTTCATCTGATTAGGGGAACTATGAAAAGGATCCAGAACTTTTTAAAAGATTTTATTATTTATTTGACGGAGAGGGAGCACAAGCAGGGGGAGGGTCAGAGGAAGAGGGACAAGCAGGCTCCCTGCTGAGCACAGAGCCTGACATTGGGCTTGATCCCAGAGTCCTGGAATCATAACCTGAGCCGAAGACTGATGCTTAACTGCCTGAGCCACCCATATGTCCCCAGGATTCAGAATTTATATGACTTAGCCATGGAGTTATGCATTAGGTTGTGTACCTGTGGCCTAAAGTACCTGTAATATTACTATTGGGAATTATACTTTAGAAATTTTCAAACTAGAAAGACAGTTGATTGCCTTTTTTGTTGTTTATTTAGTAATAATGGAAATCTGCCTTTGAGAGGAAACTCGGAATATTTTCTGCTTTAAGTTATTTTCGTGTTCTCTTAGAATAAGGACCAGCAAACTATGGCCCATGAACAAATATGGACTGCTGTCTGTTTTTGTAAGTAAAGTTTTTTTGCAACACACACACACACCCCAATAGCATTTCTATATGCTAACAAAGGTAAAAACACAATGCCATATATAATTGCTCCAAAGAACATAAAATACTTAGGTATACAGTTAACAAAAAACATACAGGGTCTGTATGCTAAAAATTATAAAATATTGATGAAGAAAGTAAGAGGAGATCTAAATAAATGGAGAGATATATTGTGTTATGAATTTTAAGAGTCAACATGGTAAAAAATGTCAATTCTCCCCAAATTGATGTATAGGGTTAATGCAATTACTATGAAAATACCAGCAAAGTTTTCCATAGATAGAGACAAGCTTTTTCTTTTTTTCTTTTTTTCTTTTTTTTTTGAGACAAGCTTTTTCTAAAACTTATATGGAAAAGCAAAGAGTAAAATACCAAAGACTAAGATAATTTTGAGCAAGGAAGAAAACAGCAGGAGAAATCACTCTACCTGATATTAAGGCTTATTATATAGCTACAGGAATCAAGAGAGCGTGGTACTGGCAGAGGAATAGACACATAGATCAATGGAGCAGATTATAGAACCCAGGCATAGACCCACACAAATGTGCCCAACTGATTTTGGTCAAGGGAGCAAAAGCAATTCAAGGGAGGGACAGCTTATTTGACAAAGGTGCTACAGCCAAGCGGACATCAATGGAATTAAAAAAAAATGCATCTGGACCCAACCTTGCACCTTATACAAAATTAACTCAAAATAGACCATAAACTTAAATATAAAATGTAAAACTCCTTAAAAAAAAACAGGAGAAAATCTTCAGGATATCAGGCTACAGAGTTCTTATAGATGACACCAAAAGCAAAATCCATAGAAGGGAAATGTGACAACTTGGGCTTTATCAAAACTAAAAGTTTTGGGGATGCCTGGGTGGCTCAGTGGTTGAGTGTCTGCCTTCAGCTCAGGGCGTGATTTGGGGTCCTGGAATCGAGTCCCACATCAGGCTCCCTGCAGGGAGCCTGCTTCTCCCTTCTGCCTATGTCTCTGCCTCATTCTCTGTGTCTATTATGAATAAATAAATAAAATATTTATTAAAAAAACCACTAAAAATTTTTGCCCTGGAAGAGATGAAAAGATGAGCTACAGACTGGGAAAAAATAGCCACAAAACATATATCCAACAAAGGACTTGTATCTAAAATACATTTAAAAACTCTTAAAACTCAACCAAACAACCCAATTAGAAAACCAAACAATTCCATTAGCAGATGGTGCAAAAGACATGAAGAAACATTTCACCCAAGAGGATGTACAAATGGCAAATAACGATGTCAATATCACTAGCCACCAGGGAAATGCAAATGAAAGCCACAATGAAATATCCCTGCATACCTATCAAAATGGTTAAAATAAAAAATAATGATAATACTAAATGCTGGAGAGGATGTAGAGAAACTGGATCACGTATGAAGTTGACTCTTGAATAATGCAAGGTTGGGGCACTGACCCACCCAGCCATGTATAACTTGTGACTTCCCAAAAATTTAACTACTAATAGCCTACTATTGACCAAAAGTCTTACTGATAATTAAAGAATCGATGAGGGATCCCTGGGTGGCGCAGAGGTTTGGCGCCTGCCTTTGGCCCAGGGCGCGATCCTGGAGACCCAGGATCGAATCCCATGTCGGGCTCCCGGTGCATGGAGCCTGCTTCTCCCTCTGCCTGTGTCTCTGCCTCTCTCTCTCTCACTGTGTGCCTATCATAAATAAATAAAAAAAAAAATTATTAAAGAATCGATGAACACATATTCCATATGTTATATGTACCTTATGCTGTATTCTTAAAATTAAGCAGCTAGAGAAAAGGAAATGTTATTAAGAAAATCATAAAGATAGGAAAATATATTTATACTATTGTACTGTATTTATGGAAAAAATTCCACCTATAAGTGGACCTGTGCAGTTCAAGGGTTAACTGTTCGTTGCTAGAGAGAATGCAAAATGATCCAGCTACCCTGGAAAATAGTTTGGCAGTTTCTTATAAAACTGAACATGCAACTACCATATGGTCCGGCACTGCATTCCTGGGCATTTATCCCGGAGAAATGGAAACTTACATTGACACAAAAACGTGTACATGAATGGTCTTAGCAGCTTTGTTCATAATAGGCAAAAACTGGAATTAGCCCAGATGTCCTTCAGTGGGTGACTGGTTAACAAGCAGCAGACACATCCGTCCGATGGAATATACTCAGGGATGAAAAGCAACAGTCTATTAAAACATGCAGCAACTTAGTCGGATCTCAAAGGAATCATGCTGAGTGGAAAAGCCAATCTCAGAAGGTTTCATATTGTGTGATTCCATTTATGTAACATTCTTGAAATAACACAATTATAGAGATGGAGAAAGGATTAGTGGTTGCCAAGGAGACAGGGATGGGGGAGGGGGACTGTAAAGGCAATAGCACAGGGCTCTTTGTGCTAAGGGAACAGTTCCCTGCCCTTACTGCAGTGCCATTAATCTACACTTGTGATAGAATTGAACAGCACTACACACACACATACACACGAGTGCACATAAAGCTGATGAAATCTGAACAAAGTTGGGTTGTGCCAATGTCAAGTTCCTCTTTTTTTTTAAGATTTATTATATTTATTTGAGAGAGAGAGAGAGAGAGAGAGAGAGAGAGAAAACGAGTGGAGGGAGGGGCAGAGAGAGAGGGAGAGAGAATCCTCAAACAGACTCCCTGCTGAGCGCGGAGCCCCAGGGGTGGGGGGGGGCTTGAGATCTCAGGACCCCAAGATCATGACCTGAGCCTATATCAGGAGCTGGCTGCTTGACCCACTGAGCCACCCAGGTGCCCCGAGTTTCCTCTTTGATATTGTACTATAGTCATGCAAAGCTAAAAAAAAGGACACACGGGGCAATTTGGTGTGAATTTATGATCATTTCAAAATCTAAAATTTAAAAAATTTGGGATGTCTGGGTGGCTCAGCGGTTGAGCATTTGCCTTTGGCTCAGGGTGTGATCCCGGGTCCAGGGATCGAGTCCCACATTGGGGTCCCTGTGTGGAGCCTGCTTCTCCCTCTGCTTGTGTCTCTGCCTCTCTCTCTCTCTCTGGGTCTCTCATGAATCAATAAATAAAGTCTTTTTTAAAAAAAACTCTAAAAATAAATAAATAAATAAATAAAAAATAAAAAAAACTCTAAAAAAAGTCTAAAAAATTTTAAGAATTAAAAAAAACCATGGAATCTCTTTGTATCATTGGGGGGGGGCAATTTGGTGTGAATTTATGATTATTTCAAAATTAAACATTTTTTAATTAAAAAATTTTTTTTAATTTTATTTTTATTTATTTATGATAGAGAGAGAGAGAGAGAGAGGCAGAGACATAGGCAGAGGGAGAAGCAGGCTCCATGCACCGGGAGCCTGATGTGGGATTCGATCCCGGGTCTCCAGGATCGCGCCCTGGGCCAAAGGCAGGCGCTAAACTGCTGCGCCACCCAGGGATCCCCTAAAAAAAATTTTTTTAAAGCAGCCTGTGTGGAGAGGAAGGCTGCATTCTGTGGGCAGAGTTGCAGGCTGTGGAGCTGCCCCAAACTCAGACAGGAGCCTGGCAGCGAGGCCACAGGGTGACCATGTGTCAGCCTCCACGGGGACAAGCTTTCTGGCAGATCGCACAAGACCTACACCCCTGTCTGTGACCTATGTAAACGGATGCCCCGGAACAGGACCCACTTTGGGATGTGTCAATGGATCGACCAGCTAGTTGGCTCTGCATTGCCTGCATCAGGACCACGGACACCCAGACACGGCTGCACAGGGCCCGGGAACTGGCCACTGTTCACGACTGGGCCCCAGAACAAGGCCCGTGATTCCAGCACAGGAGACCAGGAAACCCAGCAAATGTGCTGAGGCTGCAGGTTAGTTACACAGTAAGGGTGACAAAGAGAGCGTCAGGGCCCAGAGCTCTCTAGAATCCTTCCCTCTTCGACTCTTTGAAGGTGGGGGGCGCTGACTGCAGTAGGCGCCTCTTCAGGGCATGGCCTGGGCACTCAAGGTCTGCACAGCAGGTGGGGACCTAGCACCCTAGCACTCCTAACCGGGCTGGGCTACATTTTGAATTCCCCCAACACATCTGATCACACCAAATGGTGAGGCCTCTGAGCGCAGATGACCAGGCAGTGGGCTGTGTCGCAGAACGTTCCCTGGCCTGTATCACCTCCAGCTATGAATGCCATTAAAAAAAATAATAAAACAGATTCATGACAGAAAAAAAATTTTTTAAACATTTTATTTATTCATGAGAGTCATACACAGAGAGAGAGGCAGAGACAGGCAGAGAGAGAAGCAGGCTCCATGCAGGGAGCCTGACATGGGACTCAATCCCCAGTCTCCAGGATCATGTCCTGGACTGAAGGCGGCGCTAAACCAGCTGAGCAACCAGGGCTGCCCTATGAGAGAAAAAATTAGACACCTGGGCCACTACAGCACAGCTCCTCAGGGGGAGCACACATTTTAAGCAGGCGGTATGGGCTCCAGACGTGGCAATTCTCCGCAAGAGAACCTCCCACTTGAAGAAAATGTTTAATTACAAAGTTGAGGGCAAGAGGAGGAGGCCCAGACTGGCTGTAAGAGACCCGAATCACATGAGGGGTCCTTTTTACCTTATTTCTTCCCCTCCCATGCCTACCAGCAGGAAGCCAAACAACTGGAGTGGCTGAGAAGAGATGGGGTGAGGGGGTAGGAGACACTAACCTGGTGTTTCTCTTCCCATCCTGTTAGCCAGCAGGGCTGGATGGTTAGAGACTGATGACAATGACAGGAGACAGGAGGTGATGACTCCTCCGTTGGTCCTGGAGTGGTACACCCAACCCTAGGAAGGCCCGAACTACATAAAGAAACCACTGGACCGGGCAGCCCTGGTGGCTCAGCGGTTTAGCGCCACCTTCAGATCCTGGAGACCCGGGATCGAGTCCCATGTCGGGCTCCCTGCATGGAGCCTGCTTCTCCCTCTGCCTGTGTCTCTACCTGTTTCTCATGAATAAATAAACTCTTAAAAAAAAAAAAAAGAAACCACTGGACCATCTCAGGATGAGTCTAGACACACGGGGGCGGGGGGATATGGGGGAGATGACAATGCCTGAGTGCTTCAGAGACTGGACATGCCCATCACGCGGCCACCAGAGCACAGTGCCGTCCTGGGCGAAGGAACATGTCAGACTAGGGGGGTTTGGTGTAGCGAGGGGTGTGTGTGTGGGGGAACCATTAGGTTTGCTTGGCTCTTGCCACAGGACACCCGACTTGTCTTGTCATCTCCAAATGCTGGGGAAACCTTGCTCTAGAGCCCAAGTCAACAAAGTGCTGCTGTAGAGTTGGCTACAAACCGAATCCAGGTCTCACCGAGCAGGCCGTGGCAGGTGGCTGGGCTGCCTGGGCTAGCCTAATGGTTCTCTGCAGAAACATTTGAGCCCATTCAAACGGTTTGTCTGTATTAAGGGATGCAAAATTGGTTTATTCTGGTTATAATAAATGTAATAAATTATTCCATCCTGCTACAGCTTCTGTCCCAATAGGGTATCTCTTCTTCTTCTTCTTCTTCTTCTTCTTCTTCTTCTTCTTCTTCTTCTTCTTCTTCTTCTTCTTTTAGGATTTTATTTATTCATTTGAGAGAGAGAGAGAGAGAGAGAGAGAGCAAGCACAAGCAGGGCAGGGTGGAGGAGGCAGAGGGAGAGGGAGAAGCTGACTCCCTGCTGAGCCAGGACCCTGATTTGGGGGGGGTTTGTGAGACTTGATCCCAGGATCTGAGCCGAAGGCAGATGCTGAACGATTTGAGCCACCCAGGCACCCCTAGGGTATCACTTCTAACACGGACATCAGGCCTGTACTTGCCTGCCACACACAAACCAGTCCCAACTCGCCGGCGTGCCTAGAGATGCACAATCCCATTGCCCTGGACTTCCCGCTGGCCACCCAAGGCAGGCTGTGTGCCAACACCTCTTGCTACATCTGGATTCATGGCATATTTAGGTGGCTTGGCTCTGGACCAGGAGCCTGGCTGTGGTCTGTCTGTCTACTGGGAGTCATAGCCATGATACACCCATCTGATTTTACTCAAGACAAATGGAAAAGCTTTCATTCAAGCCCCTGTCAGTTACAATTGATGTAGTTTTTTAATATCTGTCTATCTATCTATCTATCTATCTATCTATCTAGTCTGGTGTGGTCTGGAGCTGACGACCAAGAAAGAATTCTTGAGACATCTTCAGTGCAAAATGGTGTTTTTTTTTTTTTTTTTTCAAAGCACGAGGACAGGACCCACAGAAAGAGCTGTGGCTGCCTGCTGCTCCCCGCTGCATCTGATGGCCTGAGATTGTTAGGAGCAGATGATTATGTATTTTGGGATTGAGGGAAGTAAAGATAAGGGAAATCCCAAAAGGATCTTCATATGCTAAAGGAGACACAGGATACCAGAGGCCTGGCTATTGTCAAACCAAGGTTACTTTCCCCTCTAGCAAGACATTAACAGGAAGATAGTTAGGAACTTCCTGGAGGAACCTGTACTTTGCCTGCCTCAAGTATTTGTCAATGGGCTACAGGTGATCTGGACATTTAATTTTATCTACATTTCCTTCTGCTTTTGTTTCCCACATCACAGTTACTTGGGCATCTGATGGGGTGGCCCATGCTTCTAAATTCTCAGGTGAATACATGAGAGATGCGCAGTCAGTTGTAGGGAAACAGCTCTTTTGTCATGGCGTCATGGTGACTTGGCACAGCCTCACACAGGCCACAAGGCGAAGGCCTGACCAAAGTCTGACAGGAGTCTTGGCAGAAGGACCTTTGATCTTCTTTGGGACATGACTAGACAAGCAGCCTGGTGAGGCCTGGTAAGGAGTGTCCCTCACCTCCCTGGTTCTGGTCGCAGCTGGGACTTCCCACCTTGACCACATGTAGGGTCCAGACTCAGGCTTCTGTGGAAGTCCACAAAACTGGAGTTTTGTAGTTCTGGAAACAGAACTCCTTCTGTTTAGAATTGGCTCTTCAGTAACAGAGTGGCTCCCTGCCTGTGCTGCCTGTCATCTGGCTTCTCTGGTTCGGTGTCATCCTGTAGGACTAGAGACATGCAGCTGTCACCACGCTGGTCTTACTTTCTGTTGCCTCCTGTAAGTAAAAAACTGAATGTATTTGGGCTTGTTGTCTTTTTCTTGGCTGGATCTGGGGACATGTGACAAGCTAGCCTAGCAGCTGCTAACACACTGCTGCTTAAGAACTGTTTGCCTGAGTGACATAAATGTTCTGAAATGCGAGGGAGGATAGGCTTCCTCATGCTTTGGCATTTGGATGAAACATCTTCCCAATGTCACCTTATCTTACAATTGCCCACGTCAGTTCCCGGAGTCACATTGCCCTGGACGCACCGCCACCCATGAGGAATGCAGAACTCTGCTGCACGTTAGCCATTGCAAGCCCCCTGGAAGCTGGGAGGTTGCTTAAGAGATTCTTTTTTATTTATTTATTTATTTATGATAGTCACACAGAGAGAGAGGCAGAGACACAGGCAGAGGGAGAAGCAGACTCCATGCAGCGGGAGCCCGACGTGGGACTCGATCCCCGGTCTCCAGGATCGCGCCCTGGGCCAAAGGCAGGCGCTAAACCGCTGCGCCACCCAGGGATCCCCGCTTAAGAGATTCTAAAGGGCAAGACAGGAAACCCTAACTGCCATTTTTCTTTTTTTTTCTTTTAAGATTCTATTTATTCATTTGACGGAGAGAGAGAGAGAGAGAGAGAGAGCCTGAGCAGGAGGGGAGTGGCAGAGGGAGAGGGAGAAGCAGAATCCCCGCTGAGCAGGGAGCCCATCCTGGGCCTCCATCCCAGGACCCCGGGGCCATGACCCCAGCGGAAGGCAGACTTCCAACCAGCTGAGCCACCCAGGTGTCCCTGCCATTTTTTCTAGACAACAACCCCAATGGAAGGAAATTAGTTCATCCGTGTTAATATGTAAGATCACAGATCACAGACGTTTGACAGTGAAAAGGGTATTTGGAGAGTAGTTCAGCCAACAGCAGCCTCAATCAAACAGGCAAGGATTTCTGGACCTGTCTTACAGGTCAGGAACGGAGCCACAGAACACCGTAAGGTGCCTTGTCCGAAATCCCAGGCCTGGATTTGGGATTGACGATTGTCCCTTTCTTGCACCTACAGCCTGGCTCCTTACACGAGCTGTTGTTGCTGGAGCAAACAGCAACAATGACAACAAAGAATATGTGCCCACTCTTCGGCTCTTCGGTTTCTGATTCTCTTCCCCTTTGAAAAGTTAAAGCCTAACTCTTAGATACCGAGAACAAACTGGTAGTTGCCAGAGGGGAGGTGGGGGGGTGGGGTGGGGGAATGGGTGAAATAGGGGGTGGGGATTAAGACTTCACTTACATCCTGGTGAGCACTGAGTAAGTGATACATGGAAGTGTTGAATCACTATCTTGTACATCTGAAACTAATATAACAGTGTGTGTTAGTTTTACGGGAATTGCAATTTTTAAAAAAGATTTAATTTATTTATTTGAGAGAAAGAGAGTGAGCGAGAGAGTGAGCACGCAAGTCGGGGAAGCAGCAGAGGCAGAGGGAGAAGCAGATTCCCCGCTGAGTGGGAAGCCCCAAAGAGGGCATTGATCTCAGGACCCCCAGATCATGACCTGATTTTTTTTAAGATTTTATTTATTTGTGAGACACACACACACACACACACACACACACACAGAGAGAGAGAGAGAGAGAGAGAGAGAGAGAGAGAGAGGCAGAGCCACAGGCAGAGGGAGAAGCAGGGTCCATGCAGGGAGCCCGACAGTCCCAGGTCCCCAGGATCACACCCCGGGCTGAAGGCGGCGCTAAACTGCTGGGCCACAGGGGCTGTCCCTGACCTGATCTGATATCAAGAGTTTGACCCTTAACTGACTGAGCCACCCAGGCACCCCTGGAATTAGTTTTTTTTAAAACATTACAGTGTTACATGAAACAAAGCAGGCAAATAGATGAACGCTTTCACCCTTACAGAAAATGCCTGCCTTACAAATGAGACTACTTGGCATGCTCTGGTCATGTTGCCAACACTAATGTGTAGCACCAGTAGGTGCTGTCTTGTAACAATTGGTGTGCAAGCCAGTCTTTGCACAGTGCACATACATGAAGGGCGCCAGTCGTCTACACACTGGTCTCCCTGTGTTTAGAATGACTTCTTTGTGCCTGGCCACCTTTTCCCTCCCAATCTCTGTTCTGAGGCTGTCATCCCTCCCCAGCCTGGTGTATTCTGAAATGGATATGCGGGCTTAGAGAAGGATGATTAGCAAGAGAACCAAAAGCTTATTTTATTTGCAGTTTTTGGCCAAATACATTAATCAGAATTGCACAATAGCTATACAGTTAGTTGACCCTTGAACAAAGCAGAGGTTAGAGGTGCTGGTCCCCACACCATGCAGTCAAAAATCCGTGTGTAACTTTTGGCTCCCTAAAAACTTAACGACTAGGATCACCTGGGTGGCTCAGTTGGTTAAGCATCTGCCTTTGGCTCAGGTCATGGTCCCAGAGTCCCGGGATAGAGCCCCACATCGGGCTCCCTGCTCAGAGGGAAGTGGCTTCTCCCTCTATCCTTCACCCAGCTCATGCTCTTTCTCTTGCTCACTCTCTCTCTGTGTCAAATATATTAATATTTTTTAAGATAAACTAAAAAAAATATTGAAAAAAACCTGAACTACCAATAGCCTACTATTGACCAGGAGTCTTACTGACAAAAGCCAATGAACACATTTTTTTTTGTTTTATCAGTTATATGCTGCATTCTTACAATCCAGTAAGCTAGGAAAATAAGAGGTTATTCAGAAAGTTATAAGGAAAAAATGATAAGGAAATGAAAATACATTTCCAGCACTATACTGCATTTATTAAAAAAAAATCTTGTATATAGTGGGCCTACACAGTTCATACCTGTGTTGTTCAAGGGTCACCAGTATAGCAACTCACAGTTTGTTATATAACATAGTCTCAGATAGTTGAGAAAGAAGCAAAATACTGGAAAGATCTGGCTTTTTCTTTGGCATTCCTATTTCTTTTCTGAGTTTCAGTGTGGCTGTTTGAAAAATCTCTACAGGGACGCCTGCGTGGATCAGTGGTTGAGTGTCTGCCTTCAACTCAGGTCGTGAACCCCAGGGTCCTGGGATTGAGTTCTGCATTGGGCTCCCTACAAGGGGCCTGCTTCTCCCTCTGCCTGTGTCTCTGCCACATAAATAAAGATTTTATTTACTTATTCATGAGAGACACACAGAGAGGCAGAGGGAGAAGCGGGCTCCATGCAAGGAGTCTACATGGAACTCAATTCCAGGTCTCCAGGATCAGGCCCTGGGCTGAAGGCCGCACTAAACTGCTGAGCCACCTGGGCTGCCCAATAAATAAAATCTTAAAAAAAAAAAGAAAAGGAAAGGAAAGAAAAATCTCTACAATTGTGAATTGCTTTGACTGAGCAGAGAACCTGATGCGAGGCTTGATCCCAGGACCCTGGGATCATGACCTGAGCTGAAATCAGATACCCAGCAGACTGTGCCACCCAGACACCCCACTTTTGTTTCTAAGTTATTACTTTTTCCTCCCTTTATATACTGGGGGTCAGTACAATGAAAACAAAATAATCCTACTGAGTCATAGCTAAATCCTACCATTTGGTGGAGGTTCTGAGCCTGAGGCCTGCTCTTCTGTTGTCATAAATTCCAAACTGAGGCTTTCTACCTGCTGTAGCCACAGATGCTGAAGGAGCCCGGGGAAGGTGCCATCTCTCTCATCCTTTGATTCACTGATATTTAGTGCTGTGTCCATAGTTACCATCAGTGATAAAAGCATCCTGCACTTAGGACTGAGCGTCATTTTATTTAACCTTCAAAATATGCATCTGTTTAGGGATGCCTGGCTGGCTCAGCTGGTGAAGCATGAGACTCTTGATCTCGGGTGTGAGTTTAGCCACCCCCTGCCGTTGAAATAGAGTTTACTTAAAGAAAAAAAAAACTAAAGTATTTTTAAAATGAGCATCTGTTTAAATAAACAGATGAAATGGATAACTTTTATGTGGTATATGGATATGGCAAAAGTAGTGATGGTTGCACACGAATTAATGAAATCAGCACTGCATCATCTTGTATGTATGTGTTTTTTTTAAGATTTTATTTATTTATTCATAAAAGACACAGAGAGAGAGGCAGAGACATAGGCAGAGGGAGAGGCAGGCTCCATGCAGGGAGCCTGACGTGGGACTCAATCCCGGGACTCCAGGATCACGCCCTGGGCCGAAGGCAGGCACTAAACCATTGAGCCACCCAGGGATCCCCTGTATATGTTTTATATGTATGTGTGCCACATAGGTATGTCACCTGTGTCATATGTAACAGATATAATATGAAATCCAAATATCTAGTTTTTATATATATCCTATATATTAAAGCTCTGGAAATCATGAAGAAAGCATCAGAGTCTCTGGATTTCCTTTTTTCTTCCATTCACACCTAAAATCTTTATGACAGAGGGGTACCTGGCTGGCTCAGTCGGTGGAGCATGTGATTGACTCTTGATCCTGGGATTGTAAGTTGGAGCCCCACATTGGGTCTAGAGATTACTTGAAAAAATAAAATCTTAAAAAAAAAATCTTGGGGCACTTGAGTGGCTCAGTGGTTGAGCGTCTGCTTTTAGCTCAAGCTGCCATCCTGGAGTCCTGGGATTCAGTCTTGCACTGGGCTCCCCATGGGGAGCCTGCTTCTCCCTCTGCCTATGTCTCTGCCTCTCTGTGTGTGTCTCTCAGGAATAAATAAATTTAAAATATTTTTTTAAAGATTTTATTTATTCATGAGAGACAGAGAGAGAGAGAGAGGCAGAGACAGAAGCAGGCTCCATGCAGGGAGCCCGACGTGGGACCCGATCCTGGGACTGCAGGATTATGCCCTGGGCTGAAGGCAGGCACCAAACCACTGAGCCACCGAGGGATCCCCCAAATTTAAAATAAATTTAAAAAGTCTTTATGACCGAGTGAATTGAGGGGAAGTCATTGGGAAAATTAGGCTATCAATTAATATATCATACACCAACTTCAGAGAATGGACTTCTGTGGCCCTTTGCCATAGTGTTTCTAGCCGTACTTGATCACTAAGCGGGGACTCCAACCAGTTCTCTGACTCCAGTGCTCCAGTAGTTTCTCCTATGCCTTGTGCGTGGTAAGTGGAAAAACCATAAAAGATAGGAAAAACACACAGTTAATGGGAACGGAAATTGATACATTCCACAGTGTTCACACAACATAAATGTGTCAAAGGAAGGATTTATGGTGAACACATTTCCATTATGACATAATTATGCACTGTTAAGGGTGAGATTTTTTTAAAGGGGGGGCATTAGGGAAGCCTGGGTGGCTCAGTCAGTTAAGCATCTGACTCTTGGTTTCCACTCAGGTCATGATCTCAGGGTTCTGAGATTTCGGGCCCTGAGGCAGACTCCCTGGAGTCTGCTTCCCCTCTCTCTCTCCCTCTGCTCCCCATCCCTGCTCGCGCTCTCTCTCAAATAATTAAATACATCGTTTTTTAAAAGAGGGGCTGGCATTATGGGACATTTCAATTCAAAATATTGCCCTGTGGTGACAAAAATTGGGTGGGGCGGGGTGGATATTTATTCCATTGAGTTTAAGATAGATCAGTCCTGTAAATTGATCCATTTGAATGGTACTCTCTGAAATCCAAATGTTCAAAGGGCCAATCTTAAAATTTATAAAAAGGCTGCAACTGGATCCCTGGGTGGCTCAGCAGTTAAGCACCTGCCAGGGCGTGATCCTGGAGTCCCAGGATCGAATCCCACATCGGGCTCCTTGCACAGAGCCTGCTTCTCTCTCTCTTTCTGTGTCTCTCATGAGTGAATGAATGAAATATGTTAAAAAAAAAGAAAAAGGCTGCAACCATCACTTTAACACCCATTCTGTAAGTTCTTTTTATTTTATTTTATTTATTTATTCACAAGAGACACACACACAGAGAGACACAGGCCGACTCCATGCAGGGAGCCCAATGTGAGACTCTATCCCGGGTCCCCAGGATCAGGCCCCGGGCTGACGGCAGCACTAAACCGCTGCCCCCCCCCCCCAGGCTGCCCTCGGTTGGTTCTATTCACTGACCATTTGTTCAAAGCCTAGCAAATGAGGGACCCTAACAGGTGGCCTTCTGCCTCCTTTCTCTGGCTACTTCTCATAGCAGCTGAGTTAATCTATAAGGTAAAGCAGTCATTAAGGAACAAAAAGTATAAGGGGCACCTGGGTGGCTCAGTCGGTTAAGCATCTGCCTTCAGCTCAGGTCATGATCTCGGGGTCCTGAGATCTAGCACCAGGTCGGGCTCCCTGCTCAGCTGGGGAGCCTGCCCCTCCCCCTGCTCGTGTTACTCTCTTTCTTAAATAAATAAAATCTTTTTAATTTTTTAAAATATTGTGTTTATTTATTCATAAGAGACACACCGAGAGAGGCAGAGACATAGAGGGAGAAGGAAGCTCCTCACAGAGAGCTTGATGCAGGACTTGATTCCCAGACCTGGGATCACGCCTTGAGCTGAAGGCAATTGCTCAACCGCTGAGCCATCCAGATGTCCCAATAAAATCTTTTTTTAAAAAAGAAACAAAACGTATGTTCACAAAATCCTCCAACTCACCTTTCAACTTTTTTCCAGAGGAAAACAAGAACTCTGCAATTCACATATTGAGACAATTTTATTACTAGGACTCAGAGGAAAAGCCTGTTTGGGTCTAGCAAAGTTCTACAGAAAGCTCCTATATTTGGTAAAGCAGAGAATATTTTTTTAAAGATTTTATTTACTCATGATAGTACAGAGAGAGAGAGAGAGAGAGAGAGGCAGAGACACAGGCAGAGGGAGAAGCAGGCTCCATGCAGGGAGCCCGACGTGGGATTTGATCCCGGGTCTCCAGGATCGCGCCCAGGGCCAAAGGCAGGTGCTAAACCACTGCGCCACCCAGGGATCCCTAAAGCAGAGAATACTGAGATCCAGCAGCTCACTAATCTTTTTTTTTTAAAGATTTTATTTATTTATTTATTCATGAGAGACACAGAGACAGAGAGGCAGAGACACAGGCAGAGGGAGAAACAGGCCATGCAGGGAGCCCAACATGGGACTCGATCATGGGTCTCCAGCATCACACCCTGGACTGAAGGCGGCGCTAAACCGCTGAGCCACCCGGGTTGCCGGCAGCTCGCTAATCTGATTAATGAAATGCTACCCTCCATACCACACCTGGATTATTAATTTTTCCAAGAATTGGAATGCAAAAAATTTGCCACTAAATCTGAAGATAATTTCAACTTCATTTCACAATGGAGAAAGTGTGTCACAATCCCGCTGAGTTATAGGTGCCTGCATTTTACCACTCTGCTAAGAAACAAAGATATCCTTTCTGGAGCACAAACTGTTCCCTGGCCATTCCATAATCTTTGTCGGATACATTAGGGTTCTGGGAGTGATAAAATGAGAGCTTCATTTGTTTGATTTTCTTTTAAAGATTTTATTTATATATTTATTTGAGATAGAGAGAAAGCATAAGCAGAAGGCAGAAGGAAAAGCCAACCCCCTGCTAAGCAGGGAGCCCAATATGGGACTTGATCCCAGAACCCTGGGATCATGACCTGAGCTGAAGGCAGATGCCCAATTGACTGGGCCACCTAGGCACCCCCATTTGTTTGCTTTTTAATCACTGTGGTCTTTAAAAGAGCAGCAATTGGACTTCCAAGAAAGTCGTGGGCAATAACAATATACCAGAGCAAAAGCTGAAATTATTTTCAAGGCCTAAGAAAAGCAATGCATGGTACATACTATGCGTTATCTGTTCAAATAGCCCACTGTGGTGAAAGATCTTTGGGAAGAAAAGTAGACATTTTTACCAACGCAGAAGAAAATGTTACTTCTCTGGGTCTAAGTACAGTAATGAGGACAAGGAAAAAAAATGTCAGAACAAGCAGGAAAATCAGGTTCTACATCTTGAGAATAGAAACCTCTTAGGAGTCTCACTAAGAATTACTGTGAGGGGCACCTGGGTGGCTCAGTCAGTTAAGCACCTGATCTCTTTGGTTTCAGCTCCTGTCATGATCTCAGGATCCTGGGATCGAGCCCCATGTCCATCTCCATGCCCAATGGGGAGTCTGCTTCCCCCTCTTCCTCCCTTCTCTCTCTCTCTCAAATTGATAAATAAAATCTTTTTTTTAAGAGAATTACTGTGAATAAGAGGCTGAGTTTAACAGCAGCATGGAAGCTAGAAAGGGAGTGAGAAAAGCAGGAAGCAAATTCAAATAGCCACTGGAGCAGCTTTGACCATGGGTCAGGATTTCAGGAGGGACAGAAAAAGCAGGCAGGCAGATGGCAGACGGATTTATTTGCTGGAAACTTCAAGCCATAAGCAAGACTTCTGAATATGTTATCATTGCTTTAGAATGCTTTCACAGCTATAGCTGTCTGTGAGGAAAAGCTCTGCTAGCCTTTGAGACCGATGAGGACTGGTTGTCCTGCCATGGGAAACGTGGGAGGTTTAAAATGGAAAAGCCTAGGGTTTCTTGATGAGAAGAAATCTGTGATGGAACATTCACATCCCAAGCATTATTTTTTTAAGATTTTATTTATTTATTCATGAGAGACAGAGAGAGAGAGAGAGAGAGCTACAGGCAGAGGGAGAAGCAGGCTCCATGCAGGGAGCCCGATGTGGGACTCGATCCCAAGGACCCCGGCCAGGATCACGGCCTGAGCCAAAAGCAGACACTTAACCACTGAGCCCCCCAGGATCCCTTAGCATAATATATATATATATATATATATATATATATATATATATATATATTTAGAGAGAAGCTAATTGGCATTTCTGCATGGTTGTTTAGGTGTTATAAGAAAAGAGGCTTCAGGGATCCCTGGGTGGCACAGCGGTTTGGCGCCTGCCTTTGGCCCAGGGCACCATCCTGGAGACCCGGGATCGAATCCTACGTCGGGCTCCCGGTGCATGGAGCCTGCTTCTCCCTCTGCCTGTGTCTCTGCCTCTCTCTCTCTGTGTGACTATCATAAATAAATAAAAATTAAAAAAAAAGAAAAGAGGCTTCAGGGTCGCCTGGGGGGCTCAGTTGGTTGAGTGTATTTTGGCTTGAACTCAAGTCCTAATCTCAGAGTCCTGGGATCCAGCCCAGTGTCATCATTGTCATTAGGCTCCATGCTCAGCAGGAGGTCTGCTTGTCTCCATCTCCCTCTGCTTCCCTCCACCACTCACGTGCTCCTGTTCTCTCTCTTTCAAATAAATAAAACTTTTTTTTTTAAAAAAAGAGGCGGGTTGGGCAGCCCCAGTGGCTCAGTGGTTTAGCACCGCCTTTGGCCCAGGGTGTGACCCTGGAGTCCCAGGATCGAGTCCCACATCGGGCTCCCTGCAAGGAGCCTGCTTCTCCCTCTGCCTATGTCTCTGCCTCTCTCTGTGTGTGTCTCTCATAAATAAAATAAAAGAGGCAGCTGGCTCAATCAGTTGGGCAACTGCCTTTGGTTCAGGTCATGATCCCAGGGTCTGGGACCTCCTGCTCAGCTGAAGGTCTGCTTCCCCCTCTCCCTGCCACTCCCCCTGCTTGTGCTCTCTCTCTCTCTCACAAATAAATAAATAACAGGAACACCACCTTTTGTGATACTTAAAGCCACTCAACTGCAATTCCACTTCTGGTGTCACCAGCACACAAACAAAATAAAAGCATGCTTCCTTAGGCCAACACAGATCACAGAGGGACTCCTGCTCTCTGTGGGTCCTTCTGATAATATGCGTTTTCACAGCTCACCTAGGGGATGACCGTGAAGCTTGGTAAATTCATCAGGGACTCTCGGTACATTTCTAATAGCACCGTGAAAGCTACCAGAAGGCCATGGAGAGAAATGACTTACCAGCTACCTGTGCCTTGATGAAGTCGTGGCCCGAGTGTACAACTGGCTGTTTTACTTATGAGCTCATGTTCACAATGTGACAATTTGTTCAGCCACCTGGTTTAAGGAGGGTGATGAGGATGTTTTGTGGTAGTTCTTAAACTCTCATGAGGAGACTTTACCAAATGAAGACCTCAGAGACTTGTCCCCAACAAGCATAAGATGACTGAGCAGCTCAGCCAAAAAGATTCCCCCAAATTCACTTAAATGCAAAGTGTTCTTAAGTCTAGGCAGCACTTGAAAAAAAGCTCCAGGGGCACCTGGGTGGCTCAGTGGTTGAGCAGCTGCCTTTGGCTCTGGTTGTGATCCTGGGGTCCTGGGATCAAGTCCCGCATTGGGCTCCCCCCAGGGAGCCTGCTTCTCCGTCTGCCTCTCTGTGTCTATCATAAATAAATAAATACATAAATAAATAAATTAATTAATTAAAGAAAAGAAGCCCCATCCTGACAGCCTTGGTTGAAGGACAGAGTCGATGCAGAAAGACATTACCATTAAAGAAAGGTTTTGAGGGGTGGTTGGTGAGGGGAAGTCGATACTAAAATCATCTTTTTTCTGAAGTAATCACGTTTGTTCCAGAAAAGGCTAAAATGAATCATCTGTCTCCCTGCATCTCTGCCACCCACCGCTTCCACAGCTCTTATGATTCCAGAGCAGAAACAAGACCAATAATCACTGCGATTACAAGTAATTGATGATCATGAATGCATGATCATGAGCATAAAATCATTTATATTTTAAAATACAAATTACAAAATGGGTGAAAGATGTACACTCAGAGCCAGTGGAGGTTACCATAGAGACAGTCAGCTATATTGTTCCCAGTTTTACTGTTTATCATTGCTCAGGAATGCATCCACATAACTATATTCTTCCTAGAATACCAACACACACACTGACGTGCCACATTTCTACAGAATTTAGGTTACATTGTTCTTTCATTTGTGCTCTTGGAAGCATGAAAACTCAGAGCAGCAAGAGCTCTGTGTTTAGAGCATCACCCAATGTATTATGTTTACAGATGTAGAGAATGAGAAGTCAGGGATGGGAGTTAGGAGCAGCCTTCTAACTAGACGTAGAGTAAGAGGGCATGGTGGAGACCTCTAGAAAATGCTAACATCTGACAGAGGAGGCACCCTGTGGCTTTGGAGAATGAGGTCTATCATAAATAAAGCACCATTCTGAAGACACTACTGGGCTCTGAAATGTGAATTATTCCTCTGTCTCATATTTTATCATCTAATAAAGCTTTAAAAGTGCAGATATCACTTTTTGATGCTATATTTTCACTGAAATTAATAAGTGACTGTTGTAGTTTTTAAAATTGTACTTCTAAAATAGAAACATAACTCCTGATTTCTTGGGAATACTTATCACATAAGAGACTGGCTCATAAAATTCCAACCTTAGGGGTACCTGGGGGGCTCAGTCAGTTAGGCCTCTGCCTTTGGCTCCGGTCATGATCCCAGGGTCCTGGGATTGAGCCCTACACATTGGGCTCCCTGCTCAGCAGGGAGCCTGCTTCTTCCTCTCCCTCTCCCTCTCCCCCTGCTCGTGCTCTCTCTCTCTCCCTCCCTCTCCGTGCCCTCAAATGAATAAATAAAATCTGCAGGCTCCTTACATGGATCCTGCTTCTCCCTCTGCCAGTGTCTCTGTCTCTGTGTGTGTGTGTCTCTCTCATGAATAAATAATAAAAAAAATCTTTAAAAAAATGAATAAATAAAATCTTTAAAAATTTTTCCACAGGGATGCCTGGGTGGCTCAGCAGTTGTGTCTGCCTTTGGCTCAGGGCATGATTCTGGGGTCCCAGGATTGAGTCCCACATTGGGGTTCCTGAGTGAAGCCTGCTTCTCCCTCTGCCTGTGTCTCTGCCTCTCTCTCTCTGTGTCTCTCATGAATAAATAAATAAAATCTTAAAAATTTTCCAACATTAAAAAAACACAGGTCTCCCACAAATTCTACTTTAGGAAACTGTTGGAAAAAATGTAGGTGAGGGGATGAGGAGGGGTGGCAGGAGGATACGATGGGAAAAATAAGAAACATCACAGCATTCCAATAAAAATTAAAGATGTCTGTTCTTCCTCCAAAAAGATCTTGCTGTGTGAGGTGACAGGTGTTCACTGAATGTATTGTGGTGATCATTTCACAGTATATATAAACCATATTATCATCTCAGAAACTGAAAACTAACACAATGTTATATGTCAATTATATCTCAATAAAACTGGAAAAACAACAACAAAAAAAACCCTAAAAATATAAAGATTTCAGGAGAACCCACACCTGCTGTGGGTTCAGCATTCACTTGCCCTGCAGATTCACCCTCTTTGCTCAGATTTGGGGCTTCAGATGTAGTCAGCAAGTAGTGCATACACCTACTACATTTCCTTGTCATCAAGTTAATTCAGTAAGCCCAATAAAAGTCACCTACCAGATGTGTCTAACTCTGTGGGGTGGTTCCTGACCTATTGCCAACAAAACAACTACTGTCGGTTTTCTGCTGAGTTTTATCTTATTTTTTTAAGATTTTATTTATTTATTCATGAGAGACACAGAGAGAGAGAGACAAAGGCACAGGCAGAGGGAGAAGCAGGCTCCCTCAGCAGAGGGGACTCCCCTGCAGGGAGTCTGACTGGGGACTCAGATCCCAGGTCTCCAGGATCACACCCTGGGCTGTAGGCGGCGGCGCTAAACCACTGAGCCACCGGGGCTGTCCTGAGTTTTTTCTTTTTAAAGTAATCTCTACATCCAACATGGGGCTCAAACTCATGACTCCAAGATAAGGAGTGACGTGCTCTACAGACTGAGCCAGCCAGGCTCCCCTTCTGCTGAGTTTTATTTTTATTTTTTTAAAGATTTTATGTATTTATTTGACAGAGATAGAGAGAGAGAGAGAGAGAGAGAGAGAGAGAGAGAGAGAGAGCGCGAGCACACGCACAAGCAGGGGGGAGGGCCAGAGTGAGAGGGAGAAGCAGGCTCCTCAGGCTCCCTCCTGAGCAGGGACCCCATGTGGGACTCGATCCTAGGATCCTGGGATCATGACCTGAGCTGAAGGCAGACCCTTAACTGACTGAGCAACCCAGGTGCCCCTCTGCTGAGTTTTATTTTTTATTTATTTATTTTTTTCTGCTGAGTTTTAATATCAGAAAAGATGTGAGTTTCTGGCTATGATTATATGATAAACTCTTCTAAACACAAAATAATCTTTATTTTCTTTTAACTTGTCTTGTAAATAAGATTACTGCAGCTAAGGGGGTGGCTGGCTGGCTCAGTCTGAAGCACACATGACTCTGGATCTCAGGGTCATGAGCTCAAACCCCACGTTGGGTGTAGAAATTACTTAAATATATAATATATAATTTTTTTAAAGAAGTTACTTCAGCTGAATACAACAGCACAATCTGAAGCTTCCAGTATTTCTGTGTCCTGTTAAAACAGAGAAGCAGCCCTGTGCTGTTCCATCATGGGAATTCACAAAAGCCAAAGATAGGGATGAAGACATGGAGGCCTTACATTGTAGTGGTCAGCGGTTGATATTCTCTCTGTGTGGGCAACAAAATAACCACCTCCTCTTTTGATTCTGGGTTAAAACAAAAAGCTACACAAATAGCTGAAATTTGGGGGGAAATATTTCTAGAGAAGGCAGGTTTTGCTAATCTGCTGATTTTCAAACCTCATGCCAGAACCACAAAGAGAGTAGCAATCCCAGAGACATCCCTCCCTTGACCATTTTATGACAAAGAGCCTTTCAGAAACTAGAATGGCATTAATCTCACCTGGCAGGATGCAAAGTAGTAAAGCTAAGCAATGAAACGATCTAAAATAATGAACTGATCTCTAAACATTCAGCCCTAACCAACATGGCTCACTCCTTCAAATTATAGGACTACATTTCCTTTTTTAAAGCTTACACAAGATCAAAAGCAGTAGGAGGGGGCACCTGGGTGACTCAGTGGTTGAGCATCTGCCTTTAGCCCAGGACCTGATCCTGGGGTCCTGGGATTGAGTCCTGCATCAGGCTTCCCGTGGTGAGCCTGCTTCTCCCTCTGCTTATGTCTCTGCCTCTCTCTGTGTGTCTCTCATGAATAAATAAATAAAATCTTTAAAAACAACAACAAAACAAAAAGCAGTAGAAGGACGGAAAGTGCTTTCTTTTTCTTTAAACAAATAAGATTGCTTTTTAGCACATGCTAGAAGGAATAGAGTAGTAGGAAAAGTAGGGCTTTGGGCAGAAGACTTGGCTAAAAAATACCACTTGTTTGCTACATGACCTTGGGCAAGGGCAGACTTGCCTAGCCTCAGCAGCCGCTCCATCATCTGTTAACATGGCAACAACACATTCCATAGTGTTATCACGAGGGCCAATGAGAATATATCTGGAATTCCTTTTAAATTTTTTTTATTTTTAAAGATTTTTATTTATTTATTCATGAGAGACACAGAGAGAAGCAGAGACATAGGCCTAGGAAGAAGCAGGCTCCCTGTGGGGAGCCTGATGTGGGACTCCATCCCAGGACACCGGGATCACGACCTGAGTTGAAGGCAGATGCTCAACCACTGAGCAACCCAGGCATCCCCTATATCTGGAATTCCTGAAGTTCCATCTACCTAATTGTATTTATGACAGAGCTGTACAGTTTTTAATAATTGTTAAAGTATTTTTGTTTCCAGGGCAGATTCAAAAACATTTTATTTTGAAAAACATATTTTACCTTCACTGAAACTCAAGCTCTATTCAAACCACACAGAAAGAAAGGGCTGGCTGAAAGCCAAGGGCAGGAGCTTGGGAAAAGGCAGGAGTGTTTCCAAATGGATACAAAATCTGCTGCTTTCAAAGCAGTCTCTTTTTGGAAGGAAAGATCCTCTTGATCCCTCCCCCACTTCCAACTGGGCACAGTAGAGCCTATTGACTGAGGTAGGGGGAGGAGAAGCCCCTTGGTGAGTATAACTGCTAGTAGCAAACCCAAACCGAAATTTTGTTAGGATCTAGAATGGAAAGAATCAAGATTCTAGAGCTGCTCAGAGATTGGGACATGGATCTTCTATGGCAATGGGGGGTAGGGGGAAGGATGGTCCCTTAAAACCCTGTTTTCAGACATTGTTCATTCTTCACACCAAAAACCTATATTCACAGTTAAGTTTTCTTCTATGGTGCTTTTACCATTTCATAGAGTAGTTAATGTAGGCAGCAACTCACTCGGTGGGGTGGCTGGCAAATGCATGTGGACTGTGACCAGCGGTACATCACGTTCTGAGGAAACTGTAATTGTAAACTTTATCCATGTGCTATTCATTTTTTCCTACTTTTCTGTTCCTCTTTCTTGCTTTCTTCTTTCCATACTTCTTTTTAACTTCCAGATTGCTTTCTCTCCTATCTCCTTACTGCACTGGAAGAATGTACAATTTTTAGAAGGTGATATAAAAAATGTTTTTATTTGTTTATAAACAATGGAGTTTTAATTGTGTTTTTTCAATTTCACAAATATTCCAGGTTTCCTTCTATAATCAATTAAGCAATAAATCTGCTTCTTTTTTTAAGATTTTATTTATTTATTCATGAGAGGCACAGAGAGAGAGAGAGAGAGAGGCAGAGACACAGGCAGAGGGAGAAGCAGGCTCCATGCAGGGAGCCCTATGTGGGACTCGATCCCAGGACTCCAGGATCACGCCCCGGACCAAAGGCAGATGCTCAACCTCTGAGCCACCCAGGCACCCCAAGAAAATGTTTTTAAAATATAGATACTTGGGGCACCTGGGTGGCTCAGTGGGTTAAGCGTCTGCCTTTGGCTCAGGTCATGATCCTGAGGTCCTCGAATGGAGCCCTGCATTGGCCTCCCTGCTCAGTAGGAAGTCTGCTTCTCGGGATCCCTGGGTGGCGCAGAGCCCAGCAGACCCTTCAACTCAAGGAGACAGAGCAGAGAGTCCATGGAGACCAGCATGACTATAGTCCATAGGACAGAGTCACAGAGGAGATTGATGTACAGAAGACCGTGGAGATTTGCAGAGAGTCCTCCTTGAACAGTCTTCAGAGTATGAATCAGAGCCTGTGTGTGAGGATACTACTCGAGCCTGGGGAAAGAGCCATCTGATTGGGTTATGGGAACCATGCCTAGCATTCATTCAGGGTGAGGAACAGAGGCTAATCCCACTAGCAAGACTGGAAATCCTCTTAATTTACAAGTCCTGGGCTAGAGAACTCAGTAGCGGGGAATAATTAGCCCTAGAACCAACATTTCTTTGGAACTGCCTAACAAGTCATAAAAGCAATACCTTAAAGGATCAAACTGTTTCTAAGAAAATTAGATGCCTAACAGAACAAAGATCCAGGAGATTTATAGGAAGACAAAAAAAAAAAATATCCAGCAACTAGTAAGATAAAATCCACAATATTTAGAATCCAGCCAAAGATGACCATAAATGCCTTTGCAGGGAAACATGACCCATAATAAGGAGAATCAGCAATTAATGAAAACTAACTTAGAACTGACTTTGATAAATTAGCAGAGAAAGTCACTAGTGGTTATTAGCAGGACTATATGCCATCTGTTCAAAAAGTAAAATAGAGACACTGAGAAGATAAAAAGGACCCCCCCTCAAAAAAAACTACTGAAAATGAAACATATTGGGCTCCTGACTGCCTCAGTGGATGGAGCATGCAACTCTTGATCCCGGGGTCATGAGTTCGAGTCCCAAAATGGGTAAGAGATTACATAGATAGATAGATAGATAGATAGATAGATAGATAGATAAAGATATTCTATATAAAGGAAAAGAAAATGAAACACATTGAGTAAAAAGAATTTTAAAAAATTAAAAGTGCATCAGTGAGCTATGAGACAACTTCAAGCAGCCTAATACATGAGTAACTGAAGTCCATGAAAGAGAAGAGAGAGGGGAACCTCAGAAAAAAACATTTGAAGAAATACTGGCCAAAATGTTTCCAAATCTGTTGAATACTAGACATCCAGAGACCCAAGAATCTCAAAGAAACCCAGACACAATAAACATGAAGAAACTACACCAAGGCATATCATAATCCAATTGCTCAATACCAGTGCTAAAAAGAAAAATATTCAGAGCAGCCAAGTGCCAAGAAGGACATACTAGGTACACAAGCACAAATGACAGATTTCCCACTGGAAACAAGGTAAGCAAGAAGACAGTGGAATAACATCTTAATTTAAAAATTTTTTTTAGGGATCCCTGGGTGGCGCAGTGGTTTGGCGCCTGCCTTTGGCCCGGGGCACGATCCTGGAGACCCGGGGTCGAATCCCACGTCGGGCTCCCTGCATGGAGCCTGCTTCTCCCTCTGCCTGTGTCTCTGCCTCTCTGTCTCTCTCTGTGTGACTATCGTGAATAAATAAATAAAATCTTTAAAAAAATAAAATTTTTTTTTAAAGATTTGTATTTATTTGAGGAGAGAGAGAGAGAGAGAGAGAGAGAGGACCATGAGCAGGGGGGAGGAGGCAGAAGGTGAGGGAGAAGCTGATTCCCCACCAAGCAGGATGCCCAATACAGGGCTCAATCCCAGGACCCCAAGACTATGACCTGAGCCAAAGGCAGACACATAACTGACTGAGCCACCCAAACATCACTGGAGTAACATCTTTAAAGTACTGAAGGAACTAGAAACTGTGTACCTAGAATTCTATACCCATGAAAATATCTTTCAAAAAATAAGGTGAGGGACACCTGGGTGGCTCAGAAGTTGAGCATCTGCCTTCAGCTCAGGGCATGATCCCAGGGTCCGGAATAAAGTCCCACATCAGTCTCCCCACAGGGAGCCTGCTTCTCCCTCTGCCTTTCTCCCTCTCTCTCTGTGTGTCTCTCATGAATAAATAAATAAAATCTTAAAAAATAAGGTGAAACAAAGACATTTTCAGACATTCAAAAACAGAGAATTCATCACTAGCCGACCTACACTCTAAGAGATATTAAAGGATGCCCTTAAAAAAATAAAAATAAAGGATGCCCTTCAGGCAGAGGGCAAGGGATACCAGGTGGAAATCAGGAGCTACACAAAGGAATAAAAAGCGCTGGAAATGGTAACCATGGTATGGCATGATAAATATACATAATTCATTTTCTTATTGTTTAAATCTCTTTATTTTTTTTAAGATTTTATTTATTAAAAAAATAAAAAATAGAGATTTTATTTATTCATGAGACACACAGAAAGAGAGAGAGAGGGAGAGGCAGAGACACAGGCAGAGGGAGAAGCAGGCTCCATGTAGGGAGCCCGATGTGGGACTCGATCCTGGGTCTCCAGGATCAGGTTCTGGGCTGAAGGCAGCGCTAAACCGCTGAGCCACCCAGGCTGCCATATTTAAATCTCTTTAAAGTGATTAACTGTTTAAAGAAAAAATACCCAATGTATCTTGGGGTTTATACATGTAAAAGTAAAAGTCCAAGCAGGAGAATGGAAGCACACTATGGGGAAGTTCTTTTTTTGTTTTGTTTTTTAAGATTTTATTTATTCATGAGAGACACAGAGAAAGGCAGAGACATAGGCAGAGGGAGAAGCAGGCTCCCTGTAGGGAGCCTGATGTGGGACTCGATCCCAGGACTCTGGGATCTGGAGCCAAAGGCAGATGCTCAACCACTTAATCACCCAGGTACCCCAGGGAAGTTCTTATACTATATGCAAAGTGGTATCTATCACTTGAAGTTAAAGATGTATACTATAAACCTCAAAGCAATCAGTAAATAAAATCAAGAATTACAGTTAATAAGCCAACAAAAGAGCTAAAGTGGAATCATTAAAAAAACATACCTAATCCAAAATAAAGCAGAAAAAGAGGGAAAAGGAAAAGAGGGAATTGGATAAATAGAAAACCAACAGCCAGATGAAAGACTCAACTTGCTTAAATGTCAATAATCACATTAACTGAATGATCACCCCAATTAAACACAGATATTGTCAGATCAGATTAAAGATCCATCTAAATGCTACCTAAGTGTGTTAAGAAATACACTTAAGGGGATCCCTGGGTGGCTCAATGGTTTAGTGCCTGAGTTCAGCCCAGGGCCTGATCCTGGAGAACCGGGATTGAGTCCCACGTGGGGCTCCCTGCACGGAACCTGCTTCTCCCTCTGCCCTTCTCTCTCTGTGTGTCTCTCATGAATAAATAAATAAAATCTTAAAAAAAAGAAATACACTTAAATACACTTTGGCATCAGCAAAATGGCAGACTGGGAACCTTCAAGCTCTCGTTCTCCAACAGAAACACCAAAAACCAAACACCAAGAAGAAACATCAGAACAAACCATGTCAGAGCCCTAGAGAATGGAGTTTTACAGCAATGGAGCAAGCATCCAATTAAGAGAAAGCCACCTTCAAAGCTGTAGGAAAGTTTTGGGCTTTCTTACCCACCCTCATCCGACCCTCTCCCTGGCACGGTGACAGCCATGCTCTTGAAGTGGCAGCCCAGTTCCCAGTCCCCTTCCTTGAACTGAGGGGACAGAGATGACTTTATTTGTAAATGATCATTTATGTGCTCTCTATCCATCCACCTTACTCTATGTTCCCTTCTGGATTGATAATTCATCATTCTATTTCCATTTGTTTGAAATGTGTATCTTTCCTATTCTTTAATTGGTTACCCTTGGTTTATCAAAATACAGTTTTTAGTCCAACTTAAAATCTGCAAGATACTTTCCTTGGTACACTTAACCTCTAACTGTTATATATTTTATTTACTCATTTTATGTAAGCTCTATGCCCAATTGGGGCTTGAACTCACAACCCTGAGATCAAGTCACAGGCTCTAACTCAGCCAGCCAGGTGCCCCTGCTTTAACATCTACCCAATTCACCAATTTCTTCCTCGGCTGCATATAGTGTGTTGTTCAACAAACCTATTGGTTTCTTAAATTTTGTTATTACCTATCTCAGGACTATCACTTCTTGGTTCTTTTTCAACTTATTTTCATTTTTAAGTTTTACATTTCTTGTTCACTTAAACTATCATCTTTACTTCCATGACCAGAGTCAGCACAACTTTTTACATTGATTTCTGAGAATTCTAATGTAGGCATCTCTGTGTAGCTGTGTCCATTGCCTCATGCTTCTGATTCTTTTTTTTTTTTAAGATTTCTTTTTTAAAATTCATGAGACAGAGGCAGAGACACAGGCAGAGGGAGAAGCAGGCCCCATGCAGGGAGCCTGACATGGGACTCCACCCGGGTCTCCAAGATCACGCCCTGGGCCAAAGGCGGCTAAACGCTGAGCCACCAGGATTGCCCCTCACACTTCTGATTCTTATGCGTGTTGTCATTCCTTTTTTTTTTTTTTTTAAAGAGATCTTATTTGAGAGAGGGGGGCAGAGGGAGAGGGAGAAGCAGGCTCCCCACTGAGTAGGGAGCCCAACTGGGGGCTCGATGCCAGAACTCAGAGTTATGGCCCAAGCCAAACACAGTTGCTTAACCGACTGAGCCACCCAGGCCCCGACGTGTTGTCATTTCAAGAGATTTTTGGTTACATCAGGCAAGTAATTTTAAATGGTTTCCCTTTAGGCCTTTGTCCAGGACTGATTATGCATAGGTAATGAGGTCTTCCTGTACTTAAGGAGCATTCTGAACTAGCTCTTTATACTTGTTTCCTCATTTGCAAAATGGGTGGCTCAGCAGTTGACCATCTGCCTTCCGCTCAGGGCTTGATCCCAGAGTCCAGGATTGAGTCCTGAATCCAGCTCCCGGCAAGGAGCCTGCTTCTCCCTCTGCCTAGATCTCTGCTCCGCTCTCTCTGTGTGTCTCTCATGAATAAATAAATGGAATCTTAAAATACAAACAAAAACAAAAATCAGGTAATAGTGTTCAAATCATAATGGTCTTTGTGAAGATTAAATGACCACTTTTTTGAGTTCCTGGATCTGGTCCTACCGGGAATTAGTGTCTATTGAGTTGGGTTCCTCACAGCAACTACCTCCATTCTTGCCGGGGGTCAATGGCATGACTGGGATGGGAGGTTTGCCAGTGGTAATGCTGGGCCGAGTGACCCTCAGTGTGGGACTCACTAGAGGGATGTGGAGGCCCCTCCTGTGCCAACAGTCCTTCAACCAACCACCACTGTGCAAGATTCCCTTCCTCAGTGTGAAGGGCTGGGGGCTTGTCTACACTGCTCCACTCCCCAGTGGCTATCACAGGAGCCGTTTTTCAGAGGAGGTGGCTGGTGCCTACAGAATGGGTCAGGTGGGAGGTATGTTTAAACGGTGTCTTATACCCATACACACTATGCTTTTCCCATTCTGTGGTAGGTGTTCCATTACCCTCTTCCCTGGGATGGGGCCGGAAGGACTGTGCCTGGTCGGTGAGCAGGAAGGCTAAGTACAGGGACAACACAGATAGCATATTTGTCCATCAGGCTGGCTGGCTTGGGTCAGGTGTACCACCTCTGCAGTTCTCCTCAGAGTACACTACTGGGAGTCTGTGAGGTGGTATGATTACTCTGTGTCCAGAAACCACACATTTGCCCACATGGATGCCTGTCTGTTCCAGGGCACCTTTTTCAGATCAGCTGTAGGGCAGGCCATGTCCACAGAAAGATTTCTGACTTGGGTCCAGAGAGTCAAATGCCCCCTCCAGGAACCAACACTGGTGTAACTAACAAGGCAGGATCTCCTGACAGAACCTGAGCGATTACTCGATCTCTGTACCTCAGTTTCCCCAACTGAAACTGGAGAGAACTCCCACATGAGACAGTTGTGAGGATTATGAGTCAGTGTGTAAGATGCTCTGGAAAACCCTGGGTACGCAGTTGGTGCTGAGAAGCATGTCTGCCGTGCAGATGGTGCTAAAGATTTCCCAAAATGGTGCTCAATGAGCACTCGGAGAAGCACTCATCACACACCTGGCATTCAATGAGCACACATAAGCACACAGGCATCCAACTGGTGCTTAGTAACCATGTGGGGGAAAAAAAACACACTGCCAAGGAACACACTGGCACTTTATATATACACAGCAGAAGGTACAGGGTCTCGATAAGAAAATACACTCTGTGTTCAGGTGCACCCCACCACCACCCCCTCAGAACACCCCAGGTTGAGGACAGAGGGAAGGGGACAACCATAAATAGAGAAGAGAAGGGAAGATTAATGCTCTAAGGGGCAAACACAGGCGGGGAACACACTGCCGGGAGGAGACACAACCTCCTCTTCCCCGGAAGAGAGCAATATAAGCAGCACAGAACAGTAGCCACAATCAGGCCTGCAATGCCTGGCACGGGGCACCTAACGCGGGTAGGAGGGCGAGGGTGGGGGTGGATGGATGTGGGAAGGAAGAGAGCAGAGATGGCTTCCTTCCCTGTGGCAGGGCCAGAGCCCCTCAGTTTACATCCATGAACTCAGAGTTGGGTGGGGAACCGCAGGCAGGGGATGCTGGGGGGTCAGATGAACTGGGCTGGGGTTGCAGGCGACGCGCCACATCCTGGCGTTGGTAGAAGAGGACATAGGCTGCCTTGGACTGCAAGGAAAGGACAGGAGTCAGCGTGGGCTGGCTGCGGGCCAGGGGTCAGGAGAGGGGGAGAAGGAAGGGTGGAGATCACACCTCGATCTGATTCTCAGTTACAGGTGAGACACTGTTGTCATCGAAGTAATGCCACTGGCCGCTGTCCTTGTTGCAGGCAAATGTTGTGTCTGCAAGAGAGGGGTGCTGTCCACACCTACTCTCCTGCCCCAGAGAGGGTCCCCCCGGTCACTCCCCACTCCACCCACCATGATGACCTTGCCACCGGCTCAGTTATCTTAGTCACACACGGGACATCCTGCCCCCCAACCCCGGGCAAGCCCTGCCACAGCCCGGCACATACAGTGTCCATCACGCAGGCCCCCGTAATGATTGGAAACTGCGATGAGGTCATATTTGTACAGCTCTGGAGCTGACTCATTCTGTGGCTTGATGACAAACTCGGAGAAGTCCAGGTCCCTGTGGGAGAGGACAGTTACTCCCAATGTGCCCCTTCCGTACTCCCTGCCTCCCCCCACCCCAACCATCCTTCTCCAGCCCTCGCCCAGACCGGATAGGAAACTCCACAAGGGTGTCCAGCTTCTCGCGGGAGAACTTGGTATAGGAGAAGCGCTTCAGGTGGATGATGAGTGTCTCGGGCAACATCCACAGGTCTAGCTTCTTGGTGGCCAGCTGGTGCTGCTTGCAGGTGGGGCAGTACCTACAAACCAGAGCCCAAGTCAGCACACACACTGGCTGGGCATCTACCGCATGCTGTCCATTCTGTGTGGGTCCCATGGGCCCCAAGCAGTCCACAGAGATGCTGCTCTTCCTTCCCACCTGCCCCTTCCTCTCATCTGCTCTCCTGACACATTCAAATCCTGTCATTCATCAGGTACTACATTGCTTTTATACTAGTGTGTGTTTTGCTTGGTTTCTGCTCCACGAGCCATTCCTTTTTTTTTTTAAGATTTTATTTATTCATGAGAGAGAGAGAGAGAGAGAGAGAGAGAGAGAGAGAGAGGCAGAGACACAGGCAGAGGGAGAAGCAGGCTCCACACAGGGAGCCCTATGTGGGACTTGATCCCGGGACTCCAGGATCATGCCCTGGGCCGAAGGCAGGCACTAAACCACCAAGCCACTCAGGGATCCCCTGTTCATCTTATTTTAGAGCATGCCTCTGTCCCTCCACTTCTCTGTTTTCTCCATTTGCTCACTTGCTGGGGACTTACCAGCTGACCACCTATGGCTGACTCCTTTGGCCACTATTTTGTATTTCTGTTCCCCTCCTGCTCCACAGAGATGCTGCTTTAACTTTTGAGACTAGTTTTACCTTCTCGGTTGCCCTTTATATTTTGTTTATTCTGCAAAGATCTACTGAGCATGTCCTGCACCTCTCCCCCCACCCACCATTATGATCAGTGAGAAGAGACACATAGTAAAAACTTAAAAGTCTTCACCCTCAAGGGTTTACTCTTCCACAAAAAAAACCCCAAAAAAACAAAAAAAAGAGAGAGAAAGATACAAAAGGGGATTTAGGACAGGACACCAAATGGTATTACAGAGCTTGGAACAAAGTAATGCTTGGCTAGATGGAAAGGGCACAGGGAGGGAGAAGAGGACATAGGCTGCCTTGGTCAGGGGGAGTGGCTTCTAACAGGGTAGTAAGAGAAGAGCTCTGATAAGCTGATATGAGCCAAAGGAGTCCAGTCCTGCACACAGCTGGAGAACTGGAAGAAGAAACAGACAAGTGCTCTCAGGTGGGACACTAAGCCTGGGTGTTTGTGGCCAGAGTGGCAGGAAGGGTCCGAATGTGGGGCAAAGGAGGGAAATGTGCAGGTAAGAGGGATCTGGGCAGGCCATCCTACCCAACTACACCCACCACAGACCCCTATACTGGTCCCTCACCAGGGATTTTCCTTCTCCAGAGTCTCGACAGTGGTGAAGAGCTCAATGCACTCCTGCAGCCGCACAGGAGCCTTCTTCAGCACGTACCCAACACAGTCATGTTTCACGTAGCCCTAGGCCAGGGGGAGTAGATGGCCGGGAGTGAGGACAGTAGATGAAAGGGAGTGGAGGCAGAAGACACATGCCCCATGGTGAAGAGCATGGACTCTGAAGCTAGGAATCCAAGACCCTGGGAGCTCCGTGGTCATGGCTTGGAGGGGATGGTAGTGGCGGGTATGAAGGGTTTCGGGGGTGGAAACAACTGGGATCTCATTTACCTCGGCCTCCACCTCGTCATAGTAACGCTTCTTCATCTCTGGTTCCCAATCGATGGCAATGTACGGCTGGGCTGGGGGCGAGGGAGGTGGTCATGGGCCCTGCTGCCAAGGAAACCCCCCTCCCGCCTCCCAACCCTGGCTCACAGCTGAAGGAGACACCATGGGTATCCTCGTTGAAGGTTGAGCGGTCGCTGGTCCCATTGGAGTTCACTGTCTGCAGGGTGAACAGGTGCTTGCGCCGTGCCCTCTGGGGCCAGTGAGATGGTCCAGGGGAGTTGTCCACGGGGGCACGGCTTCCGCCTGCGACTCCAGAGCTGGGCCCCGCCTGCTCCGGCCCAGAATCCTGGGAGCTGGCCCCAGCCATGTGTCCTGGTTTGGGGATGTTGTCCTTATCCTCTATGTCTGCTAGGATTAGGGGAGGGTGGCAGGCACAGGTCTGTGTGAGCCCCAGGCGGCTGAGACAGCAGTACGCATCCAGGTGGACCTACCCCAGACCCTCACCCCCATGACCCTCCCTCGGGCCCTGGCATGGCTTGTATAGACCCTCATCCTTGTCGATCCTCTCTCCTTCCTCTTCCTTACCTTTCTCATCCCCGTCATCTTCGTCATCCGAGCTGGGTCTGGTCACATAGCGCCTGCCAAGAGAACATAGGAGCCTCTTGAGGAGGGATGCAAGGGCAGGGAGGCCAGGGCCCAGGATTCTACTTTGCTTATGATGGGAAACCACTGGCACACCCCCACATGAGCAGCTGAGGAGATGACATAGAAACGCATGAAGAGGTGGCTCGACAAGGTAGGATCTCGTGAGCCATGACTAAGGAGTATGGACCTTAAGTACGATAAGCCACTTTAAACACACGATCAGCTGTAAACTTTGATCAGGGAAGGCCTCTGAGCAACAGACTCGTTAGGGAGAGATTAAGCCAGAGAACGCACCGCTCCAGATTTTAGGTACAATGGAAATCTCTTAGTAAAAATCCAAATAGCCATGCCCCTTAAGGAGAGAGTGATCACGTATAAGACAAAGTTGTGTATACTTTGTCCTTTTTGTTGACCCCTGTTATCCTCAACACCCAGGAGAGAGGGAGGCAAAGCCAGAGGTTTAGACAAAGAAAAAAACCCTACAAGCTCCCTCTGGCCACGTTAAGCTTAGCTGTCTTTTGGAAGTGGATGGGGGTTGGCAACAAGCAACTCAACACCCAGGTCTGAGTTCAAACCCCATCCTTCCCTTGCCCCTCAGAAGGCAGACTCACGAGAGGCGGTACAGCAGGATGTGATAGAGGGCATCCCAGGAGAGCCGGTCACGGGGCACCGACACCAGGAGAGGGTGCCCAAAGAGCATGAGGCCATAGTAGGAGTTGTTGTAGTCCCGGGCTGGGGTGCGCTCTCGCAGGTAGATAGGAAGCACAACGTCTTCCCTGGAGTTTTCACCAATAGCAGACCTGCCTGACACCTCATATCTGTGGCGGGGTGGTGCGGGGGGGGGGGAGACATCAGGTCACACCTGATCAGGACACTCAAGAGGGACTTGTGGACGATGCCCCACCCACTCACCCCACACAGCCCAGCCTAGAACTTTTTTTTAAAGGGTCTGAAGAGCCACCCAGTGTTATGTGCTTTACAAACTGGTAGACGGTACAACACTTGGTTTCTGTGATGTTTTACAAAGCACTCTGGTGTTAGGAAAACACTGAGAAGATTAACACCAATTTTTAGTGACAAAGGGATCTAAAACCATTTTGTTTTTGGAAAACACTCCTTGAAAAAAAAAAAAAAAAAAGGAAAACACTCCTTGGTTTAAAAAGATCTCGGGGATGCCTGGGTGGCTCAGCAGTTGAGCATCTGCCTTCAGCTCAGGGTGTGATCCTGGTCCAAGGATTGAGTTCTGCATTAGACTCCGTGCAGGGAGCCTGCTTCTCCCTCTGCCTATCTCTCTGCCTGTGTCTCTTATGAATAAATAAATAAATAAATAAATAAATAAATAAATAAATAAATAAATAAATAAAATCTTAAAAAAATATATCTTCTCCACTCAAGATGCACTTTCTATTTTATTCTTTTTAGCTTTTTTTTTTTTAAGATTTATTTGAGTGAGTGAGAATGAGAGAAAGCACGCATGTGTGCACAAGTGCAAGTGGGAGGGAGGCGCAGAGGGAGAGAATCTCAGATTCCCTACTGAGTGGGAAGCCGAATGCAGGGCGCCATCTCATGACCCTGAGATCATGACTGAGTTGGAATTGTAAGTCGGACATTTAACTGACTGAGCCATCCAGGCGCCCCTGCACTTCATATTTTAGTTACCCAAAGATTTCTCTTTTTTTAAATAAAGATTTTATTTATTTATTCATGAGAGACACAGAGAGAAAGAGACAGACAATAGGCAGAGGGAGAAGCAGGCTCCATGCAGGGAGCCCAACGTGGGACTCTAGGATCATGCCCTGAGCCAAAGGCAGACGCTTAAATGCTGAGCCACCCAGGCATCCCACTACCCAAAGATTTCAAATTTTTTAAAAAAATATTTTATTTATTTATTTATTTATTTATTTATGAGAGAGAGAGAGAGAGAGAGGAGAGGAGAGAGGGAACAGACACAGGCAGAAGGAGAAGCAGGCTCCATGCAGGGAGCCCGACGTGGGACTCGATCCCTGGGCTGAAAGCGGCGCTAAACCGCTGAGCCACCTGGGCTGTCCAAAGGTTTCAAATTTATTCTGAATGCTCTTATGTTCAAAAAATATCTTAGTGTTCCCTATTTCACAAATCACTTTTGATTTTTGAGGACTGCAACAGGAGTTAAGGAATGAAGATCGAGCTTCTGATACACACAGGAGGTACTTAGTGACTGAATAAAATAAAGAAACATGAGCCTCCACCATGTAAGAAGAAAGAGAACACCCTATAAAACGATGTCTTGCCCACCCCACTGACAGCCCCAAGCCTCCTGCTCTACTAAGGCACATGGCTAAAGCCCTGAACAAGGCAGGTGCCGTGGGAGTCAGGCCAAAGGGGACAGGGAAGTTGGTTACGAGGAGATTCCTGAGTAGCCCCTAAATCCCCTGGTCCCCTCACTCACATGAAAATATCATCGCGGTCCAAGATGCTGCTCAGAGACTCCTCTAGCTGGTAGATCTTATAGAAGCGGTGGCTAAAGACATCAGCCACCATCATCTGGGAATGGAATGCAGAGAGGAGGCTGGTCAGTCTGCAAGGTCTCCCCAGGCCCTCTGCCTCCCTGCCCCTAAATCCCACCCTCTCTGTGCCTGCAGAGCCTCACCCTTTCTGGCGACATGCCAGTGTGTTTGGCCAGAGCCACACACAGATCCGAGATCTTGCCCTTCTTGGGGACCACGAGCCGGTGCTGAGGGAAGAACAGTATCCACAAAAGAGCAGAAGGGTATGTGATGAGTTAGTGTGGGCAACATTAAGGTATGGCAGAGTAATCAAACTGACTACACTCCTTATTCTATTCTCGTATCACCATCACCTCATACCTGCTCCGGCTTGCGGCGAGGATCCATGGAGACAAAGAAGACCTCCATGACCCTCTTGTGGCTGACAGGCAGTGGGACACTGAGGTAGCAGAAAGGGTCGAAGGTCACAGATACGTTGCCGCAATCAGGGCACACCAGCGTGGACTTGAAGAGACCATGGAAAGTGTCCACAATCACAGAATCATTCCGCCGTTTGTGGTTCTGCCAGGCCTCCTGAGCGACCTCCTATTGACAGTGTGGGTGTCAAGGTTTGCCCAGGGCAGGGGAAACCATAGTTTGGGGTGGATATGCATGGGGTTGAAGTCAAGGCTAGGCCATGGCAAAGTCCAGAGACAGAATTACAGCTAGGGGTATCTGAAGCTATCAGATTGGGTTTTATTTGGGCAGGAGACTGAGTGAGGGTCAACTCTGGGCTGGAGCCCAGGCTGGGACTAGGGTTGGAGATGATGTCAGGCAGGGTGTGGGATACCCCGGGGAGGCCAGAAAATCCCGGGTGGTTTTAATGGAGCTCTCAGGATGGGGTCTCTGAGGAGTGCCTACCTGATCTGGCCGTCCAGCAGCATCACACAACTCCACATATTCCTTCTTCTTGACACGATTGAGGTCCTCATGTAGCCCATCCAGGAGGAACGACAGCAGCTCCTGTGAGTCATGCTGCTGGTAGCCCAGAAACTGGGATGCAAAGTGGCCAACCTTGGTCTGAGAAGATGGGTAGGGTGGTCAGAGCGAGACAGCGTCAGCTGGGGCAGGGTGGAGGTGGGGGGTGGAGGAGGGGCAGGGGCAGCCCAGGGCTGAGTCACACCTTGAACACATGAGGCACAATGGACCGGTGGTGGCCGGACCAGGCCTGCTTCACCAGGTCTGCGTAGGCCTCTGCGATCTCACCCTTCATGCCCAGTGGGTTGCAGAAGTTGAGCTCTTCCAGGTAGCGGTTTTTGAGGAAGTACTCGGTGAGCTGTGGCACATTGCTGAGGCACTGCAGGAGGCAGGGCCCAGGAAAATGAGGCAGAGAAGGCGATGAATAAGGTAGAGACCGAAATAAGGAAGCAAAGAGGAAGGGGGAGGCAGGGAGGTGGGGGAGAGAAGGAAGAATGTGGTGACAAAGGAGAGAAGAAACCAGGAAAGAAGGGGCAATCAGAGGGAGAGGGTACTGGTGTTTCTGGGAGTACTATGGCTAAGTCAAGTCTGACCTGTGGGGCCCCAGCCTCCAACCTGACCCCTTGCCCTGCAATCCCCTGCCCCCCGCAATCCTCATCACTTGGAGCCCACCCCTGTGGCTGTGCCAGACACAGCTCTACTCGCCCAACCTGCAGGGCTGAGTTCATGAAGCACGTGTTGCCCAGGTTGGTGAGACCGCAGATGCCTGGCTGGCCCTGGAATTTCTCCTCCTCCTCCAATGCAGTGTTCCTAGGGTGGAGGGGAACTCTCATCAGCTGAAGGCCAATTACATGCAGGTGTGATGGGCTCATGAGCACTGTCATCCTGCCTACTGGGGGACCCCACTCTGGGCCGGATACTGCATGTGCTTACACGGCCTGTGGCTGGGCACTGGGCCAAGTGCCATCCTTGTTTCGGGTCTCCATAATGACCACCTGAGTTGAGGAAGAGAAAGAAAAGCAGGAAGGCACTCAGGGAGGGCCTATGGGAACCTTACCCTCACTTCCACCAACCTGAGCACTGCCGGGGAGCAGGAGAGCCCTCCCCACCCTCACCTGCCCTGTCTTGAGGGCAGCGTCAAGCACTGTGACACGTGTGTTGCACAACCTCTCGAAAGAGCCCTCTGCGTTCTTGATCCACAGCCGTGTCTCTTCCTGAGGGCTCACCAGGAAGTGCTCTCGGGCGGTGCGCAAAACGAGGTCTGTGGAAGGTGGCAGAGCACATTCAAGGTCTTCCTGGGACCCTGAATGATCGACCCATCTCTGCATCAGACCCTGATGCATCCTCACATACCTTGCTCACTTGAGTCAATACCTGTGTCCTTGAGCAAAATTACCGGTGCATGCTCAGGACTTGAGACCCCCAGTAAATATTCTCTGCCACACCATTTAAGCCACCAGGCTGCAACTCACATACCCTCAGGACCATAAGGCACCCCCTCCAACCAGGGCCTCTGCCCAACTTAACCAATACCTTCTTGGTCCTCCGAAGTCTGACCAATGCCTTCTCAGTTGGCCATAGCCAAAACCCAGGCATTCCTAGATCATTGAGATCATTGAGCTATGGGAACGCCAACTCACTCTGTGACCCTCAGACTCACCAACAGAATCTGTATGGCTGAATTGAGCAGTGTGAGGTGTGTCCATATCACTGTGCCGGACAAGCAGCAGTTCTACTGGGTACACTTCCACCTTCTGGACGCTGGGCAGCTCCACAACCTGGAAGGTGGGAGGTGCATACACAGGTGTACCCACATGGCACATATACACAGGCACAAGCACGACAACCTCTGAGATCAGAGGAGCACGCATATAGACAAACACACACTTGAGAAACACTGAGATACTTGAGGGGAGAGGAGTGCAGACAAGGTATATCTACACAGCATAATGGAGACCCGTGTACACACAGGTCTAGACCCACCCTGGGCCTACAGGGCCTTTCTCCTACTCCATTCCTCAAGAATCTAACCCGAGCACCCTCCCTCATTTGCTATACCTTGCGTTCAATGGGTGGCTGGCCATGCTCTAGACCATACCAGTCGACCAGGTAATGCCAAGCAGCCGCTGGGAGCAGCACATAGTCCTCACCTTCCACTAGACCCTTCTTGAGGTGCCAGTTTACCTGGTCTGTCGGGGGCAGAGGAAGAATCAGGGTAAGAAAGTGGTAAGTCACTCTGGCCATCTCATCAATGATCTAGCTCAGTGAAGAGGCTTATGATCATTTGTTGTAGGGACAGAGGGGACAAGAACTCTGGGGCTGGGCTAGGTAGGGAGAGGCCAGGTACCTTCAAAGAGGTCAGCATTATTGATGCAGCCAGGGAATGTGCCGGAGTCCTGGTCTCCTCCCTGCACGTACACTTCCCACCGTTTGTACCAGTGCTGTTCCACGAGGAACCTGGACCAGACAGGTAACAAGGGTATCACATGGCTACCTGGAGTTAGTGGCACCACTTCCCATGGTTATTAGACTAAAAGAATCAACATGCTGCAAGTCAAGATGTTAAATTTCACGTACACCTAAAACTAATACTGTGGCATATGTCAATTATAACTCAATAAAAAAGGGAAATCTCTCCCAGAATTCAACAAGAAAAAAAAGTTTCACCATCGTATGAAAATAATTGAAAGCAAAATATATTCAGTGCAACTCAGGTTTGGATAGATTACCAAATTTCTTAGGATACTAAGAGACTGGATTAAGAACAAAAATTGGCAAAACTCCAAACAAAACAAAACAAACCACCAACTCACACCCATGGTGCCAGGAAATATGAGGTTTTATTATAGAACAAAGAATTAGGCTGAAAATTGTCTGTTATTTACACCTAATGTTATAATAAAGCTTTAGCCATTCATTAAGTGTGCAGTCTTTGTAAAGAATATATAAATGGAGAATAAGAAATTAATTTTTTTTAGAAATTAATTATTTAAATTCTGGAAACCTGCTCAGAAACTGAGAGGAATTTAAAATGCTAAAAGAATCGTAAGGTTTTCCTTCAAAGACTGCATCTCACCATGTTTCATCATTTTTGTGTTGAAAAGTTTATTTTGGGGGATCCCTGGGTAGCTCAGTGGTTTAGCGCCTGCCTTCGGCTCAGGGCATGATCCTGGGGTCCCAGGATCGAGTCCCACATGGGGCTCCCTGCATGGAGCCTGCTTCTCCCTCTGCTTGTGTCTCTGCCTCTCTCTGTGTATCTCTCATGAATAAATAAATAAAATCTTTAAAAAAATTTATTTTGGCTTTATAATAGGTCTCTGAGCTTATGGTAACTAGCTCATTCTTCTTCTTCTTCTTCTTCTTCTTCTTCTTCTTATTATTATTATTATTATTATGGCAAAAAGCAGCACATGCCATAAACTTTAGCATCTGAACTATTTTTAAGTGTATAGCTTGGACAGTTCTCTTTTAAAAGAGAAAAAAATTTTAAAGGTTTTATTTATTTACTCATGAGAGAGAGAGACAGACAGACAGACAGGCAGAGACACAGGCAGAGGGAGAAGCAGGATCCATGCAGGGAGCCCGATGCAGGACTTGATCCCGAGATTCCATCCCGGAACTCCAGGATCACGCCTTGAGCCGAAGGCAGACGCTCAACCGCTAAGCCAGCCACCCAGGCACCCAAAAGAGAAACTTTTATATGCACTATACCTAGGATAAACATTTAAGACTGCTAAAGCCTGGCTCTATAAAATGTCATGAGCAATTCTTAAGTCTGGAAAAGACTTGACAGAGTAAAAATGCTAAATAAATTTTAGCAAGTTACTGTTTCAATCCCAGGGTTTGGAACTCAAAGCTCACATACACAGACACACAAACCCGGTCCCACACTTAGAAATCTGCTCTGCTATGGGATTTTTGATACATAAGAGGCTGTCCCAAATAGTTAACTACCTCAAATAAACACCTTTTAAAATACTACTCTCACACTGTAGTGATTAGTGTGCTAGCAATTTAACCTTTAAATGGGATTCTTTAAAATTACAACTTTCCTGTATTCATAAAAGGCTGAGGGAGATGGGGGAGATGGAGGGCTAGAAAACCTTGCAATAGTCACGAGTAACCTGGACAGGCACGCATGCACACATTTTGGTGGGGTTTTGTTGTTTTTACTGCACTGAGCCCCACAGACCCCGCACATGACTCATGCCAGGAACACACATCCTCCTTATCCCAGTGGCACATGCCCCAATCTCCCATCACTCTCTGGAATACCCCATCACTGACCCTACCCCTCCACCACTCATACCCATAAACCCATCCTTCACCCTCGTGGCTTTCACTGCCTCCACTGACGTCTATGACGTTAATTTCTTCAGTAAAGCTCCATTATGGTTACCGGGACTTTCAATGCAAAGGGCATCATTGCTCAACTTTTTTTGTTTTTAAGCCAGATTTTTTTAAATTTTTTATTTATTTATGATAGTCACACACACACACACAGAGAGGCAGAGACACAGGCAGAGGGAGAAGCAGGCTCCATGCACCGGGAGCCCGATGTGGGACTCGATCCCGGGTCTCCAGGATCGCGCCCTGGGCCAAAGGCAGGCGCCAAACCGCTGCGCCACCCAGGGATCCCCTAAGCCAGATTTTTAAGGAAAACCAACATTAAAATCACTCCCTAGCATACATCTGAAACTAATGTAACACTGCACATCAACTATACTGCAATTAAAAAAAAAATCACTCTGCGATCCCTGGGTGGCGTAGCGGTTTGGCACCTGCCTTTGGCCCAGGGCGCGATCCTGGAGACCCAGGATCGAATCCCATGTCGGGCTCCTGGTGCATGGAGCCTGCTTCTCCCTCTGCCTGTGTCTCTGCCCCTCTCTCTCTCTCTGTGTGACTATCATAAATAAAATTTAAAAAAAAAAATCACTCTGCAGCCCTTAGCAAAACCCCCATACCTGGCTACAACCTGAATTTCTAGAGTCTTCACAGGAGACTCAAGTTTTATAGCAATTTCACAGAACAGGACTACCAGATTTCTTCGCTTCAAGAACACTTTAAAAATGCCTCTGAAATGGGGATGTCTCATCATCTGTCAGACCAGATGGCAGTCATGACATAGTTGTCATTGTCTGAGAGGGAAGCACCCACACTGTTAGATTTATCTCTAGGTATTTGATTTGAGAAGATGCGATCATAAATGGTGTATCTTTCAAATTTAAATTTTCCTACTTCTTTCCTTCTTCCTTTGTTATTTATCACTGTGTTTTTACAAAGTTGACTGTAAGTATTTTCTGTCCTTACTTCAATTTATCTTTTTTCTTTTTTTTAAAAAAATATTTATTTATTTATTCATTCATTCATTCATTCATTCATTGATAGACAGAGAGAGAGAGAGAGAGAGAGAGAGAGGCAGAGACACAGGCAGAGGGAGAAGCAGGCTCCATGCCAGGAGCCCGACGCAGGACTCGATCCTGGAACTCCAGGATCGCGCTCTGGGCCAAAGGCAGGCGCCAAACCGCTGAGCCACCCAGGGATCCCCTATCTTTTTTTTCTAATGATTATTCTTGATTTGTCTTTACCAAATTCAGAATAATAATACTGTTAAAATGTTCTCTTATGGGGATCCTTGGGTGGCTCAGCGGTTTGGCGCCTGCCTTTGGCCCAGAGCGCGATCCTGGAGTTCCAGGATCGAGTCCTGCGTCGGGCTCCTGGCATGGAGCCTGCTTCTCCCTCTGCCTGTGTCTCTGCCTCTCTCTCTATGTCTATCATGAATAAGTAAATAAAATCTTTTAAAAAATGTTCTTTATGGCTAAACTATGTCTGAGAGATAACACAAAGATTTGCTCCTTTGACCTATAAAAGGAATGGCAATAGGCATAATTAAGTTTAATTAAAATTCTCCAAATTTCAATGAACTTAAAACTTTTATAAAAGCTCTTTCATTTTCCAAACTTAGTATTTTCTTTCAATTTTATTGTTTTTAATTTTAATTCTAGTATAGTTAACTCAGTTTCAGGTGCACAATATAGTGATTCAATAATTCTATATACGTTACTCAGTGTTCATAATGTACTCTTTAACAAACTTAATGTTTTTTAAAAATGACAAATCAAAAAGCAAATTTATCTTCCTAGCTTAATTATATTAATTATAATTAGATACACAAACATCTTTCAATAATTGCCTATTTTTCAAGCTAAAAAGCATACTCCTGTTCAAGCAACAAAGACTGGTACATTTACTGTCTACCAAAAGATTTCCCACTCCAGGACTCTAAACTCATAAATTCTCTCTCCCCAGTTCATGAAAAGTCTGAACAAGCACTAGGGGGATGAACTCAATGACAAGGGAATTGCCAGTCTTTGTTTATTTCAGTCTTTCATTATATCCAGAAATCAAGGCATAGCCACCTTGTTTAAGAGCTACGCAGCAATCACCAAAGAAGCGAAAACTGCTGATTTAGTTCTAGCATCTTCGTTACACTTAAAATGGTCCTCCATGTTGTACAGACTTCTCCACTGATAGAAAAGCCTCAACATTTCTAAGGTTAGTCCTTCACCTCTAATGGAACACTGTCACTTTCCCTTCACACATCACTATCCACTCTGCAACACTGAACCCAGCCACACTCCTTCTTTTATCCGAACAAAGAATCTCTTGCCTGCTGCTTACCTGTTAGAAAACTACCCACACCCTGCACAAACCATCTAGAGACTCCCTTTCCTCTCCCTGATTTAATTATGTTTGTAGATGGTTCATCCTCAAAAAGAAAAACTGGAATTTGCCAAGGAAGCTATACTATCACAGATATTAATTTACTCTTAAAATATAAGCTTCTCCTAGAGATTTAAATCAGTTCAGATAGCCAAATTACTTCCCCTTGCCCAGATCTGCCAGCTGACGAAAAGAAGGTGTAAAATATTAATATTGGTATTAGATATGATTTGAGGATTATTAGTCTGTGACTTTGTAAACACACATTTCCTGACCACTGCAGCAAACCTCTATCAAATCAACAGCAAATTAAAAAACCTTGAAATGCTTTGCTCTCACCTAGGTAGATAAGCATTTAAAAAATGGAGCTATGGAAAAATGCTTCATGGTATCAGCTACAATAGCAGAGATAAACTGGCGTCAATACTGAACCAACATTGGTGGGGTAATTTTTTTTATTGACAGAACATAATTTTATTTTATTTTATTTTATTTATTTATTTATTTATTTATTTATTTATTTATTTATTTATTTTATTGGAGTTCAATTTGCCAACATATAGCATAACACCCAGTGCTCATCCCGCCAAGTGTCCCCCTCAGTGCCCATCACCCAGTCACCCCAACCCCCCCCCGCCCACTTCCCCTTCCACTACCCCTTGTTCATTTCCCAGAGTTAGGTGTTTCTCATGTTTTGTCATCCTCACTGATATTTTCACTCATTTGACAGAACATAATTTTAAAAATTTCACATAAAATTAGCCATTTTCAAGTGAACAGTTTGGTGGCATTTAGTACATTCACAATGTTGTGCAACCATGACCTCTATCTAGTTCCAAAACATTTTCAACACCCAAAAAAGGAAATCCATACGGGTGGGGTAACTAAAGGGTACTGTCACAAGGAGGCTGTAAAGGCATGATGCATCAGGAACCAAAGCCCCCAACCCTGTTTGAACACATCCAAATGAACTATAAAAGATGATCCAGTTATTGTTTATTCTCAGCAGGGTGGAATGAGGCTTTTCCTTGCCCGAGAGCTACAGCACAACAGTTAAAAAAGAAAAAAAAAAAGATTTCGTATTCTCTATTTGGGGAATTTCAATTTGTTTCTGAACTCTCCAGTAACAGGGATACACATATTGTGATTAGAGAACTCTAAAATAAGCAAACCTCACTCAGAACAGCCCTTAGGTGAGAGCATGCCTGCGGTGTCTGAGGAACAGGAGTCCAATATGGCTGGATGGAGAGAGTTGGGGGGGTGGGCAGTGGTAATCAGAGCAGGGGGACCAGACTTTCTAGTCCTTGTAAGAATTTTAGCATTTACACTGCACGATGGGACGCTGTTAAAACGTTTTGAGGAATGGATGGCTATAATATGTTTTTAAAAGAATTACCGCATACGGAAAGAGAAAAATACTACCTTTATAGTGGAGAAACAGGGCAGATACCATCTTCACCAAATGATCAAGGTTAACGTCACCAATGACGTAATGTGGATACCGTATACCATCTGATATGATGCAAAGGGCACACGGTACGCCTCTAGTAGGATTTCACATATATCCTCCATGAAATGAAAGCTTAGACCACAAATACTATTTAGGGATGCATACAGAAGTGGAAAAACGTTAACAAATTGAAAAATTCAGAATAATAGTGGTGCAGGGAGAGGGATTTCCATCTGGGAGGAGACTTCTTAAGCTAACGGTCTGATATCTTAACCTGAATGGTGAATTCACAAATTTTTATTATTCTTTTTTTTACTTTGAAATAGACTCAGAAAAAATTGCAAAGATAATATAAAGAATTCCCGTATACCCTTCATCCACATTTCCCAAATTTAACATTTTAGCCATTTGCCTCATCGTTTCTTTAAATACATCTTTACATACGCTATTTTTTTCCAACCATTTGCGAGTAAGCGGCTTACACGATGGTTCTTTATCCGAAAAATTTCAGCATGTATTCCCTTAAAAAAATTCTCTTTCATAACCACAATTATCCAAAGCAAGAAATTATCACTACTAATATCTAATCTACAAGCCTCAGTCAAATTTCATCAATTTTCCCATTAACATCTTTTACAATAAAAAAAGAGAAATCAATCTTATGAGAAAAATCCTGATTTTTAAATAATTTATTTTTCTGCTCCGGGATCCAATGCAGGATCACACATTGCATTTAGTTATGATTCTTTAAATCCCATTAATTCCTTCAATCTGGAACAGTTCTTCATCCTTTGTCTTTCACGACCTTGAAATTTTTGAAAAGCACAGGCCGTTTATTTTTACAGAATGTCCATCAATCTGGGCTACGTAAACGTTTTATGCAATCTTTTTAGGTCTTACGTATATCACAATTTAAAAAATGAGATGCAACTTGGCGAGAAATAAAATAAATCCAGAAACTGTATTTCAAGCACTGGTTAGCCAAGAAATCAGTAAAACAAGCCGATTTATCAAGACACGCATTGACATTTTAAAAAATAACTATTCCTCCTGATTATAAAAACGAAGCAGTACTAAAACACAAAACAAATGTAATAGCGAAGGCCCCTCCCGTGCCAATCACCTGCACTTTCTCCCGTCCTGGGAAGAAGGCCTCGGCCAGAGGCAAAAACCTCGCCGCGTCACAAACTTTGCTCATTCGCAGGCGCCATTTTCTGCTTCACAGGCACTACCTCCCCTCTGCAGTCTTTCCTTGGCCTCAGGACACGCCCCTCAGCGTCCGTCACAAGCCTCGTTCCCAGGCGCCAGCTCCCTCCACCACGCAGGCTCCGACTCCTTCCCTCCGCCCACAGCCCTACGGCTCGGATTCCGCTCTTCTGCCTGACGTCATCCCCGCCTAGCTCTCAGGCGCGGAGAAACCGCAGGCCGCCGCGCCGCCAGATGCTACTTAACGCCACGCAGACCACGCCCCTCGGCCTAGGTTGCGAGTTCCATCACGCACTCCCGGCCCCACCCCCTCGCCTCTCCAAAACAAACCTCCAGTTCTCAGGCCTGGGGCGCCACCATACAGGCCCCGCCTTTTTCCCCAGACAAGGCGATCCACTCACAGGCACTTCCCCGCCCCTCCCGTCCTCAGTCTCACAGGCCACTCCCCCGCCCCCACAGCAATTCTTCGGACCTCAGCTTCCACGTTCCCCCAGCCGAGGCTCCGTTCGCAGCCCTGTCTCACCAGCTTTCGCCCGCACGCAGTGGACGCTCTCGCCCACTCTCGCTGTTTTCGATTTGGCGCCACTGGCTCTCCAGGCCCGGCACCGCTTCGCGCTGCGGCTCTCGGTCTTCAGCCGCAGCCGCCACATTCGCTGCGACCGCCGCCATCACCGTTCGCCCTCCTCTCACAACCACCGCAGCTGGAGATAGGAAGAGGCCCCTCAACGGCCACTTCCGGATTCTGGTCCCGGAAACGGAAACAGAGCCCCCCAAACAGCCAGGGGGCTACTGCCATCTTGGAAAGGGACCCCACGCTCGCACGCGTGGACCGGCTAGGCGGGCGTGGGACTGTGGGCGGTGATCTCTGCGGCCAATGGGCGGGGCAAAACCTCCAGTTAGGGACTAAGGAAGACAAAGGTGCCTTGTAGGATTTTAAAGCCATGTTGAGTCAGGGCAAAAGGTGGTGTGGAAAGGTGGAGGGTGAGGTCCCGCTATGACGAGGACATTTTGGGGAGTGCTCAGGGACACGAAGGTTCCGCGCTTTCTCGGTCCCATGCTTTGCTGGGGACCACGGCCCCTACCCTGAGAGTTTTTGTTAGCCTGACCAGAATGCCCTACCTATTCACTGCGCTGCTCTTGTCCATCAGAACCTAATACAAAAAAGGTCACCACCCAAGCCTACGGGCTGCTTCCCTGCCTGAACTAGATTTATTTTCCTGACAAACGTGTTGAAGGCAAGTCAGCCTCAGGCCCAGTGTATTTGTTGGCGTTATAGCAATGATAACTAATAATAGTTGGCCCTGTTTAAATGCTTTATTGCACGTAAAAGGTAGCCTTAGGCAACAGATAAACATCACCGTCCCCTACGGACATCAAAGGGGCAAAGTGAGGACCAGAAACACTCATTCATTTTGCCCCAGCTAGTAAAAAACACCGAGCTGTGGTTCGAACTCAGAGCTGTGACCTTAAGCACAAGGCCAAACTGTGATTTTAGGCTTCCTACTGGTTCAGGAGACCTTCTCAGGAGGGTTCACAAAGTCAAAACTATTTTCACAATACTTTTGCATTGTCAAGCTGTCTTGCATGTGTGATGGAATATTCTGAGAGGCTATATAAGCAAAAGCTCTTTAGATGTCCTCAATTTTTAAGACTATTAAAGGGATCATGACCAAAAAGTTTAGAACCATTGCCCCAGGTCAGGAGTTCTCAATCAAGATCTATTGACATTTCTGTTGTGGGAAGCATTGTAGGATATTTAGTTGCATCCCTGCCATTTACCCACTGGATAGCAGTATCATCCCCTAATTTTCTCATCACCAAAAGTGTCTCTAGACTTTGCCAGTGTTCCCTGGGGGTGGAGATCTCTGGTTGAGAACCACTGCACTAGGCTCTGTCATCCTTTTCTGCTGAGGCTTCTAGCCCTTCCTCTTGTTGATAACTTTAGCATTTCACTCTCTGGCTCTCTTTATCTACCTGTGTTGGCTGCCCCACCTGACCGTCCCACATACTCTCCCCCAAGATGGGCTCATGATTCTGGCTCTGGTTCAGTGACTTATCACCACCCATTCCCACAAGCAAGACCACACAGCTTGCCTTCCTATACCTCTAGGCTGGTGCACACAGCTCCCTGGGCTTGGAGTGTCCAGAATACCCTCACCTCTCCCTGAACAATTTCAAATCCCACCCATCCACCAGATATAATTTACTCTTTTCAGTTAACCTCTACAGGGCAGGGATTGTCTTTATTACTGTGATTCCAGCCCCTGGCCCAGACCTGAACAGCCGAGGGGTTACAACTCAGTTGTGTAAATTCTGGGGATGGAAAGAGAACAGCCCTTTCATCCAGGGTTCTCTATAATGGCATTGAATTTGGTCTGGCACATGGCAAGTAGCTGCTTTTGAAGCCCAGCTTAATCTGGTCAGGTCCTCTGAATTGCCTTTCCTCATTGCCCCTCTGCAGACTCTCCCTCCCCATTTATTGGATAGCCTGTCCTTCCTACAATTCAAGAGGCCTCCCTTCCCAGGCCTAGACTGTTTGGTTTCCTCACCTTCCAAAGGCCAACCTCTGCACACAGCAATGACCCTACCACTTGCCAGAGCAGTTGTGTAAATTCCAGCCCTTCTAAGTTTGGTTTGGCAATCCTGTCTCCCTTTGCAGGGTCTTCATTTTCCCAGCATCCCTTGCTGCCAGAGGTGGCCATATCATCTTATGCGAGCCATAGAATGGCTCGAGAAGTCTGCTAAGAAGTTTGTAGAAGGTTCAGCCCTATTACAAGGAAATAGGGTGTCCGGTTTTCCTCGCTTGCTTCCCCATCTCTGAGAACATGGCAGGTGTCATGTAACCATAAGGCTACAAGCCGAGAGATCACCAAAATGCTTACAGCGGCACAGTGGAATGATTAGAAGTTCTTGGGCCGCCACCCCGGGACTACAGTAACCAGCCTTAGGCTTATTACCTGCAGTATTTGCCTGGCCCTGCCCACCCCCACCTCTTCTGTTTGAAAAGCTGTCCTTGGCTTTGCCCAGATGTTGGGACAGAGGCCAGAACTCCCAGGACAAAGGTAACCAAAGCCCCCATTATCCTCACACTTGAGTCCAAGTTCTAGGCTGTGCTATTTGGACTCTCACAAACCACTGCATCCTTCTCAGGATTTCTGTTACTCCCTGGACACCAAAAATCCAAACTTCCAGTTCCATCCATCGGTGGCTCCATTCCTGAATTTGATCCATTATGATTCCCCTACCTACTCAGTGATCCAAAAATCTATCCCTCCTCTCATACTCTCTCTCCACCTGGCCTGCCTCATGGTGTCCAGTTCTGATGTGTGGTCATACTGGTCCTCCCTGCCTCACCTCTTGGTTTAACGGAGTCTTCCAAGTGTCTCTCACAGTCCCTCTACATACACCTGTCCCCGCCCTATCTGGCATTCTCATATTCTTGGGTAAATCTCACTCTTCTTGATTCTTAGCTCATCCTCTTTTCAGCCTGCCCTACCTGCTTCAACAAAAATGTTCCACTATTGTGTGTGCAACCCCTCAGATGGCTTTCAGTCATGCCATGTCCCTGGCCCATCTCAGTGCTCTCCTAGATGTCGGGGGCCAGGTATGAATTCTCCAAGGTCCCAGAACTCACCTTGGACTGAGCCCACCCCCACCCCTGCAGGGACTTGCAATCAGGTTTTTCACTTTAGACTTTTTAATATTTCATACAGCGATTATGGTGCATTCAGGAACCCAACCCCCCAAACCCCACTAGGAGGGCCCCCACCCCAACCCTCCCACCCCATTTGAGGGCCCCAGGTTTAGAGTGGAGGATGGGGAGGTAACCACCCATCTGGGACTGACCCCAGAGACTGTCCCTGCCCTGCCTCACCCTCCCCAGGGGTTAGGGGATAATGCCTGGGCACAGACCCCCAGCACCCCTCTGCCCCTGCTTGTGCACATATACACACTATGGCTCCTTGAAGAGTTGGTCAGTTCCTGGCAGGGCCCCTACTCAACAGCACCGAGTGGGACAGGGGCAGGAGGGTTGGGCTAAGGAGACCCTGAGAAGGAAGGAGGCCCCAGCTGTGGGACTGCAGGAGGGAAAGAGTGGGGGGCCCCCCACCTCATCCACCTCCCAGAGAGTCTCCCGTAGTCCCCAGGTCCCCCTGCTGCTGGGGATGGCGGGTGGGGGTGGGGTGGGGTAGGAAGGCAAATGGTCGAGGCATGCTTTCCCTTAGCCAACCCCAGGGTCTAGTGATGGTCAGGGTTCCAAATAGGGGCTGTGTCCCTGCCTTGGAAAGGCTGAGAGCAGGGCTTCATTGCACAAAATACTGTGGGAGGGCCACACGCAGGGGGTGGGGCCCAGCCAGTCTGTATACAGAGATATTGCATTTAAAAAATGAAAACCTCATTTAAAATAATTAAAAAACGACAATGAGTGAAACAAACAACAACAACAACAAAAAAAAGCCCACACAACATGAGGCAAGTGGGGCAGGCAGGAAAGCAGGCAAGGGAAGCCTCAGACCCAAGGCATTGCCAGATCCTGTCTGAGCCGAGATCCCCAGCCTGGACTAGCTCCGGACCCCTGGCTGGCCGTCGGGTAGCGGTCAGTGGTCCTGGGGGAGGATATGATGGGGAAGAGGGGTAGGCCTGGCCTCAGTGTGGGAGGCTGGCACAACCATGCTGTCCGCCGGCAACTACTGAGACAGAGACAGACAGACAGACAGACAAACCAGGCGAAGGAGCGATGAGAGCTTTGTTAGCACCCAGCAGACAGGCCAATGGGTGGGCTGACAGGCCAATGGTCGGGTGTTTGGACAGGCAGCAGGGAACATGTGGGCAGGCGAGCATGAGTCAGGCAGGTAGGCAGGCAGCAAGCAAGAAGGATGCAGTTGGGGGCTGCCCTGTGAGGGGAGTGGCATCCCTCCAGCTGCTGCTGCCTGCTGGGGCCTCGGTTTGTGGCTTAGAACTCAGCTTAGAACTCGGTGTCCACCACGCGGAAAGCTGGCCTGCCTGCAGGGGAAAGCAGAGCGGATGGCTGTTGGTAGGTAAGCAAGTAGGTGGCTGGGGCAGGGAAAGAGGGTGAGGGCCACACCTACCCGAGTCAGGCATTGACGAAGACCGAAGGCTGGCCTCCTTTTGTAGCTGGATCTCCTTTAGTGCAAATATGGAAGTAGCTGTGGGTGGAAGACAGACAGTGGAAAATGACCCATAGGCCCATCCAGGATCACTGCCCACATGGCCCTATTGGAATTACCAAAAATTGCCTTTTCTTTGAGAGGCATGGCTTTCACCTGTCAAATAATCCTTACACACAAACCAGCTACAACTAGGGAATATGGAATATGGATTATTACAGGACACTAGGAAATCAGTAATTCTGTCAAGTGTGATCATAGTGTTGCAATTACCATCTGTTGAGTCCAGGTGATGAACACTGGGATTTGATTTAGATTAAACCACCGGGGAGATACAGGAAGTGGGCCAATTTTTTAAAGCTATAATACCAATAGTTATTAAATGTTTGAGATACATGCTAAATTTATAGATGAATGATATATCTGGGATCTGATTCAAAATAATCAGAGGGAATATAGATAAAACTAGATTGGCCACAAGTTGATGAGATGTTAGAGTACTTGGGGACTCACAGTATTTCATCTAATATATAAATAAGTATCATTTATTTTCTAAAATAAGATTTTGAGAGAAAGCGAGTAAGCAAGAGAAAGAGAAGTGTGAAGAGGGGCAGAGAGGGAGGGAGGGAGGCAGAAGGACAAGCAGATTCCATGCAGAGCATAGAGAGTGATGTGGTGCTCACAACCCTGAGATCACGACCTGAGCCAAAACCAAGAGCTGGACGCTTAACCAACTGAGCCACCCAAGGACCCCTATTTAATTTTTTTCAAGTAATCTCTTCACCCAACATGAGACTCAAACTTACAACCCCAAGATCAAGAGTCCTAGCTCCACTGACTGAATCAGCCAAGCACCCCTAAATATATATAATTTTAAAGTGTCCATATTAAGAAGTTTTTAAAAATCAGGCATGAAGGGGCACTTGGGTAGCACAGTCAGTTTAACATCAGACTCTTGGTTTTGGTTCAGGTCCTGATCTCAGGGTCCTGAAATTGAGCCCTGTGTTGGGCTGTGTGCTCAGCATGGAGACTGTTTAAGATTCTTTCCTTATATTTATGTCCCTCCCCACTGCCTACTCTCTCTTTCTCCCTCTAAAATAAATAAATCTTTAGGGTGCCTGGTGGCTCAGTCAGTTAAGTGTCCAACTCTTGGTTTCGGCTCAGGTCACGATCTCAGGATCCTAGGATCAAGACCCAGTTGGGCTCCATGCTTAGCTGGGAGTTCACTTGAGGATTTCTCTCCCTCTTCCCCCCACTTGCTTGCTCACTCTTGTCCTCTCTAAAATAAATAAATACATCTTTTTTTTAAAATCAAGTATAAAAAGAGAATACCCTGTGTGATTCCATTTCTGTAGAGTACAAGGATGGGGAAAACTTATCTATGCTGTTAGAAATCCAACTAGTGGGGATACCTGGGTGACTCAGTGGTTGAGCATCTGCCTTTGGCTCAGGTTGTGATCCCGGGGTCCTGGGATCGAGTCCCACATCGGGCTCCTTACATGAAGCCTGTTTCTCCCTCTGCCTATGTCTCTGCTGAAGGAGGGGCAGAGGGAGAGGGAGGAGCAGACTCCCCATTGAGCAGGGAGCTCAATATGGGACTTGATCCCAGGACCCTGGGATCATGACCTGAGCTGAAGGCAGATCTTAACCAACTGAGCCACTCAGGTACCCTCACATCCTATTTCTTGACCTGTATGCCAGTTACATGGGTGTGTTTAGTTTGTGAAAATTCATTGTGCTGTGTATACTTATGACCTGTGCATTTCTCAATACGTATTATTTTAAAGATTTTATTTAGAGAAATAAATTCATGAGAGACAGAGAAAGAGAGGCAGAGACACAGGCAGAGGGAGAAGCAGGCTCCTTGCAGGGAGCCCGATGTGGGACTTGATCCCGGGACTCCAAGATCATGCCCTGGGCCAAAGGCAGGCGCTAAACTGCTGAGCCACCCAGGGATCCCTCAATATGTATTTTATTAAAAAAAATATTTACAAAAAAAAGGGAAAGTGATGTTGCATCTATTTTCATGTAGGTTTAAAAATTTCCATGAAAGGTAAAAAGTAACTAAAAGTAAAATAGTTTTTGTAATAGACACATCACACTTGTGAACAAGGGTGTGCCTCCTCAGAGATGACCTAGCCAGAGCCCTGCACAATCTGCCCCATGTCTTGTTCCCCACACCCCCCTACCAGTTCCACTCACTGTCAGGAAGTTTGTGGATCCGCTCCCCCAGACTGAGGAAGAATGGATGTTTCATGGCATCCTCCGCGGAGATCCGATTGCGACCTTCAAACTGAGTAGGGGAAAGAGGGATAGGGGCAGGGGCGGTGGCAGCACTGGTGGTGTACTGACACCTTCAACAAGTAGGCCTCTCTTCCTCCCCACCCCAGACCCTACCCCTGGAGCTCCCTGTCTCCCCACACCTAGGATCCCCTAACCCCCAAGGCTGGCCCAGGAGGGTGGGCTTACCTGCAGCAGCTTGGTAAGGAGGTCAGCCCCATCACTGTCAAGTCTACCGCAAGGACAAGAGGACCTGCTTTAAATTGAGTTTGGGCATTCTGGCCCTTAACACCCCCCCACCCCCTGCCATGAGCCTCACCGGGGTGCATGGCTCAAAAGGGCCTCGGCTCGATACTTGGGGTAGTTGTATGTCTTGAACTCTTCGTTGGACAGAATGCCTGGCCACGTCTCTTCAGTTGGGGTTCCTGGCAGGGAAGAAAAATTACTCTAAGTGTTCACAGGGCACCTCTAAATGTCTCCATGGCTCCTAGTGGGCTCAACCATCCTCACCCAAGATGCGGAAGATGAAGTGCAGCTGTTCCTCCACTGTGGAGCCTGGGAAGAGGGGCCGGCCCGTGGCCATCTCATAGAAGATGCAGCCCACACCCCTAAGCAGGGAGAACACAGCGAACAGGGGAGGCGGTCAGCTGGTTGGCTGCCGTGACGAGCCACCCCCTTCAGCACACTGGCTCCTGCCACACTTCCACATGTCCTTACCACATGTCAATCTGGGTAGAGTAGTCTGTGGAGCCAAGCAGGATGTCGGGAGGCCGGTACCACAGTGTCACCACCTCGTTGGAGTAGGTCTTCGTTGGAATTGACTTAGCTCGGGCCAGGCCTGAAGGGTTGAGAGAAGGGGCAGCTGGAATTGAGGAGGTCCCAGGCAGTCTGGGGGACAGTAGAGCTGGGGACTAAGGGCGTCTGAAGCAAAGCTCAGAAAAGCTGAAAGGAACTGAGATGAGGTAGTCATGAGGAAGGGGGAAAATAAGAGGGTAAGGCTGGGGGATCACTGGGAGGAAGGGGGAGGCCAGGGTACCGAAATCCGCCAGCTTCAGCTCTCCTCTCTCATTGATAAGCAGGTTTTGGGGCTTGAGGTCTCGGTGTAGCACCTTCTGCCGGTGGCAGTAGGCCAGGCCACGGAGCAGCTGGAACAGGAACAGCTAGGACCCAGGAAGGGCAGGGAGAGGTCAAAGGGTATCCAGTAGCCTGACCCCCAGCAGATACTGTTCCCCCTCCCAAACACAGACACTGAGCTCAGAGCCTTATCTCACAAAAGAGGACAGGGTCCCAATGCCCTCCAAGGGCTCCCAGCAAAAAAAAGCCAAACAGGAAAAGTCTGTTTCTGGGATTTTGTGGGGTGGAGTGGGTGAGTGGGGGCCCCCATGTGCCCCTGCTTCCTGCCCCACACCCACTTTCACGTTGTGCATGTTGATGACGTTCCCACAGTCATCCAGGTACTGCTTCAGGTCCTTGTCCTGAGGAGAGAAGAGGAGATAGTGGAAAGAAGAGGAGATAGTGGCCATCTCCTCATCTTCCCCCCAGGACCCACTGCCACCCAAACTTACCAGGTACTCAAAGACAAGGGTGAGGGACTTCTCCGTGTGGATGATGTCATGTAGTGTGACGATGTTGGCGTGTTTGAGGTCCTTGAGCAGGGACACTGCAGGAAGTATGAGGGTGAGATGGGGAAGAGTCAGGACCTCACCCTCAGGATAGAAGTGAAAGCAAGGACCAGACAGGGATGAGTCCAGGGTTTCCTTGTTTCCCTGAGCACTCTGGGCTGATGGAGAGCCATTGGCTCTTTCCCACCTAATACCAAGAAGGTGTTTCCTTATGTTGCAGATGTGGAAACTAAGGCTCAGAGAAGAGTGTGGAGCAAGAACCTGGGACTGCAGCCCCAGTTTTATGTGACATTAGATTTTCACAACTTGTTTTTTATTTCTGTACTGACTTCCCTCAGTACAGAGGCCTGCAGCTTTGTGTGAAACTGAGTTTGCACACATAATACCTATGCAATTCAGGTTCATTCCATGTGATATTATGACTAGAAATTGTTGTGTCAAGGAAATTGTTGAGCATCTTCACGGGTGCTCTCAGAACCAAGGCAAGTACCCTGCTCTCTAATTCCTTGGCCTCTTCTCCAAACAGGAACAGATTCCTGGTTATCTTGATTATTATCTAAATATTTGCATGATGGGCACTTTCTCCTGAAGCCCGGAGTGTCAGAAGGGAAGTCCCCAAAGCCCCAGTCTCTGTTCTCACTATGGGGCATGTGTGTATGTGTGCGCACACACGCGCATGTTAATGTGCCATGGGGAGAGCCCGGGAAGCCTGGGACAGCCTTCTTGGGTGTCTGTACCTTCCCGGATGGCGGTGCAGGGTGCCCCCTCTTCATGTTCCAGTCTGATCTCCTTGAGTGCTACAAGGTTGTCTGTGAGCTTGCTTTTGCCTTTGTAGACGGTGGCATAGGTACCCTAGGGTGTGGGGAAGAGTGATAGGAGAGGAGCTTGAGGCTGCAGGAAGTTCTCACAGACCCCTATCCCCACCACAGGCCCTGTGACTCTCTCTCACCTCGCCCAGCTTGTCCAGCTTGATGTAGGTCTCCAGTTTCCCAAAGCCAATCTCAGACTGTGGGGTAAAGGGGTAGGCTGAAGCAGGCTCACAGGAGGGGACTGGCTGGGGAGAGAAGTGGGGTGGAGGTGGGGGAGAAGCCGTGGTGGGGGGGAAGAGGACCAGAACAGGAGATGCTCACTAGGCTGACGCGGCGGAGGCGGCGGCTGAGGGGCTTGTCGAAGATGGGGCTATTGAGGGTCAGCTTCTCAAGGTAGCCCTCAGGCAGCCGGATGTCGGCTGGTAGTGACAGGCGCTTGTTGATGTCCTAGCAGGCAAGACAGGTGAGAAACAGGGCCATGAGCTCCACCTCCCCAGGTTGAACCCTCTTTTCTAGCCCCACCACCAGCCAGATAGGGGGTTAAGCACCTCAGTGGAGATCTTGCGTGGGGGATGGTTGCGCATGCGCACCCTCACTGGCGACTGCACCTCATCCGAGGACGTGGCTGAAGCCTGGTCACTTTCCCCATCAGACCCCATCTTCAAGTCCTCATGTACAATCTCTGGTAGTGAGGACAGGGGGAGGAGGGCAGACCAGTTGAGGTCTGGAGCCCCAGGAACCCCCCTCCCCAGCAGAACACATTCCCTCATCACACATGTACACACAAGCCCCCAGAGCAGCCTGGAGTCCCTCAGGGAGAGGGAGGCAAGGCCCAGGGAAATTCAGACAGGTCGAGACTGGTTGGATAGGGGTGGAGGGACAATAGTCACCTAGTGGAGCACCCCATTCCAGGGGTGAGCTGAGACTGGTGCTGGCCCAGGGCCAGGAGGCAGGCAGTGGCAGAGTAGCCAAAGGCCCTGGGAAGGCAGGCACCAATAGGCCTAAGGGGGTGCAGAGTGCAGGAGAAGGGCAAAGGGAAGGTTGGGGCAGCTGCAGCAGGCAGGGCACTCTTTCTCCCCCTGAGGCCTGGGCACAAAGCCAAGGAAAGGGACACAGATGGACGGAGAGAGAGTGTGGAGAAGATGGCAGGGAAAGGAGAAAAAATGGAGAAAGGAAAACGGAAATAGCACAAGTCTAAGGGGGAGCTCGGCTGGGAGGCAGCACCTGGGGGCCAGACTCAGGGGCAGGAGTGGTCAGTGGACCTACCTGGTGCAGAGCTGAGTGGGCCCCGTCCAGAGCGAGGTTCCCCAGGAGCAGCACGAGTGGGTACCTCTCCAAGGTCAGTGCCACCGCCACCCCCACTCTCATCCAGGCCTATCTGTTCAGGGGCACCATTGGTCTTGTCCGTACTTCGGCCCCCTCGGAGTGTCATCGACAGCTGCCGCTTGATCTTCTTCATCCGATCCATGGCGACCTGAGCAGGGGATAGAGATGGGAATGGGTCCCACGTTAGTACCCATTACTAAAGGGTACCCTTAAAACCCAAGACAACTTAGTGAGGCACACTGACATGGATTTGTATCAGTGCCCACCCAACCAACCACTGTTGAGCCCTGGAACTGCTCGGGAATCCTAGAAACCTGCCATAGATGGGGACCCTTGTCAGTACCTCCCACCAGCCCCTGGGGACCCTGCTCCTAAGTAGCACACCTGGGTATTGAGGCTTGGGTGGCTGGCTGAGGGTAAGGGCCCAACCGGTGAAGTGTTGGCCTCTATGGGGGCAGCCTCACTGTGGGAGCAGAGGCCTCCACAGCAGGCCTTCTCAGGTGCAGCGGCAATGATGGACCCAGCTGTGGATGGGGTGAGAGGCTCGCCCAGGACTGAAGGGCCACCAATACGGCCCTGGGCACGCCCATAGAATGGCATGTTTCGCCGGCACCAGCCCCACATCACCCCCAACTGCCAGGGCAGAATGCTCCCCACAACCACAAGGACGCTCCTACCTTCCCTAACAACCATCGTCATGGTGACTAAGTGGACTACCCCACTGGTCTACCTGAGTGAGGGGTGCATGGAGAGGGGAGTCTTGCCCAGACCCAACCACTGGGTAGGGTTGTGGGGGGGGCATGGATCTCAAAGCATACCAGCTGTCCTGAGGGCTGCTGGAAAGTTTCAATCAGGTTAGGACCCTATGGGTCCCATCCAGATTTTTATAAGCCAGGTCTCATTTCTCCTCTACTTGAGAGTATACATCTCCCTTATCACCCCAAATAAATGTCCCAGTCCTCAAGGGTGGTCCACTAGGTCTTACCCTATTAACCCCTATTATCTCTTTGGCCTCACCTCCCCCTCAATCATTGCTAGTTGCTGGTCTGCAACCACACCCAGCAGTCCTACCTCAGGGCCTTTGCACTGGCTATTCCTGGTATGTGGAATACCCTTCCCCCAGATTTCAAAACAGCTCACTCCCTCGCCCTCTTCGGACCATTGTTCAAATATCACCTTTTTAATGGATGACCCTGCACAAATAACCCTATTTAAAATCTCAACTACACTGAGCTCCCTCTCTTTGCCAAATTACCCCCCCAGCACTTATCACCTCCTCAGAAATGACACCATCTATTTATTGGTTTCTGTATTCTTAACTGTCTGTCTCCTCACCGCCATAACTAGAAGATCAGCTCCGCCAGGGTAGATTTCTGTTTAGGTCACGGCTATATCCTGAGGACCTGGAACAGTGACTGACACAGAGTAGATGCTCAAAAAGTGCTTATGGCAGAAATTAATGAATCAGGGTACTGAGGGCCTAAGACCAATCTCTACCAGGATGGGCAGGGTAAAGTTGGCTCTTCGTGAACAACTCCAGAAAAGGTGGCCCAGGGACACTGGCATCGGCAGGAAGATGACCTAGATGGGGCTGCTGGAGGGAACAGGGCCACCAAAAGGCTTAGGCTGGCCTTCTTCTGCTTCCTCCTGGGCTCTAGGCCAACAAGGAGGGGGAAAGACCTGGCCTAGGAACCATATGGACTCACAGCAGGACCTACGATGGCCCTGGGCCCAAGGGAAGTAGAGCTAGATAGGAGGTGGGAAGGTGGGAAGGTAGGAAGGTGGGGCTGGGGCTGAGGCTGGATTCGAGGAGAGAAGTGGGTCATCTGTTACCTTGAAATCAGGTGCTTACCTCACTGGTCCCTACACCCTGCTTCCGCCTACCTGACCTCACCACCCCCAGGAGGGGCCAGCCTAGCAGAAAGACCCCAGTAAAGAAGATGAGGTCCATTCAGAGAACCCAGAATAACAACAAAAATCCTGACCCAGTAGGCCAAACACTGGACCTGAAGCTGAAGAAGCATGGCCAGCCCCCAAAGGCAGTCTTGCATCCATGGTACAAATACCCAGTCGCTTTGCCTGTTGTGGCAGGGAATGGGACATCTGGGGGGACGGTAAGTAGGGCTGGATGGAAGATGAGGAGGGAGCCAGAAGGAGCCAGGGTCCATGACCTCTAACTGGAAACTCCAAGGGCTGGACATGTTCCAGAGTTCAGTTTTTTGGGGATTTTAGGAAGACAGGATACAAAACCTGCGTATCACACAACATTCCCAGCAGGGGTGCCCTGGGCAGACCTTTGTGAACAGAGACACTTGAACATTAATATACGATAAAACTTTTAAATGTTATTATTTCCATCTTCTGAGCTTTTTAGATTTTAGAATAGTGAGGGAGGGAACAAGAAATTGGATACACAACTCCACCAAAAAAGGGCATATGTCCTTCCTGACCCCTGAGGACACACACCCATCCTCGGAATACTCTCACACACAAGGGCACTCATCACTTCACACCACACTGACCACTGAGGACATAGCCATTACATTTACTCACTCCCACCAAGAACACATCACCCTCAGCCTGTCCAGACTCCCATAAGCACACATTGGACCCTCAAAAAGGCCTCCCTGCATTCTAACTTTCAGCACCTGCAATTTCTCCATTTATTTCCAACCCCCATCAGCATACAGAGCCCCCAAAGAGCAGAGAATTCTGTTTGAATATGCTCGGGCCCCTCTAGTTTAACTCTTACCACCCCACATTCTTGGATGCCTCCCAGGCCCAGCCGCCTGTTAGGTTCTCCAAAGCACTTACCCCCATTAACACACTGTTCCCCGTGCATGATTCTGACCCCTATTAACACGCACTTGGGACCCTCTACAGCTGACCCACATTAGCACTCACTGGACCTTCACACTCCCCTGAATCTCATTAACACAAAGTGAAACTTGCCAATCCCTGACCTGTTTTTGCCCACACTCAGACCCCTCCACGGCTATAACCATCATTAAACACATATTCTGATCCTTCTACACTACCCTGTCCCCACCACTTCCTGTCAGCACAAGCTGGACCTTCACTTCACCCTGACCTCTATTAACATACACTGGAACTCACACAGTACTCCCTATTAGCACACCCTGAACCCTTACTCAGCCCCATTCCCCATGGACACACAAACACTGTTCTATAATGGCCTGACCCTCATTAGCGCACACAGGTCTTCATTCAGCCTGGAGCCCCATTAGCACACTTCAGCCCTCCATCGTTCTAAATCCACTTTACCACACCTAGACCTTCACATATTCCTGTCCTTAATTTCTCTTTGCTTCAACTCCTCCACAGTTATGCCTGTTCTCTTCATGACCCCAATCCTCCTTACTGCACCCTTTGGAACCTCAACACACCCCAGTTCCCCGTGGACACAAACACATACTGTCTTCGCAATGTTCTGATGCTCGCTAGCATTTTCCAGACCTCATACTGCTGACTCTTCCCCTGATGGCACACATTTAAGCACCTCTAAGGCTCTAAACCCATATCAACTGTCATTAGAATTTCATACGTAACTGTCCCTTATCGCATCCCAGAATCTCATAACCCTTGTCCTCATGGATACACACTAACTTCACACCATCTTAACCCTTAATAGACTGAACCTCTTACAGTGCTAAGACATTTCCCTCACCACTGTGCCCTCCCACTCCACATAGACCCATAACTCCTGATACCCAGTAACACAGCTCGGGTCTTCCACCACTCTGTCCCCATTAGCAATATACTGGGCCTCATACTACTCAGACCTTTATTATAAACACAGGAACGTACCCTCTACAGCGATGACCCCCATTAGCACACTCTTAACGCTCCGAGTTCTTCCACTATCCTGACCTCCAGGAGCACTCTCCAGACCCACACGCTGCAGTCCCTCATGGACAAATACATAGTATTAACACCATCCTGAACGCTCATTACCACACATAGGGCTTCAGAGCTCTGATCCTATTAGCATACCTCCTGCTATCTCTACCACCTTATCCCCCATTAACACACACGGGGTCTCTCCGCACCTATAACTCCGTTTGCATACCTCAGCATTCCTCTGACATACTCTCCCCTATCACACACCGTCGGGGCCACCCACTGTCCACCCCCCGGTTAGCATACGCTGGGCGTCAAGCCCTACACAGCGGTAAGACTTATCACCGGCTCCGACCCCTCCAAAGCTCAAGCCATTAGCAAACCTCGAGCCTTTCACCACCCACTTCCACATCTTTTGGTCTTTTGATCACCCTGCTCCCCATTAGCACCCACAGGGCTGCCCATCCCCAGCTCCCAGACCGGGCCCAGGGCGGGGCCAAGGTCAGGGAGGCCCCGAATGACCCTTGCCCCGGTGCACTCTGGGAAATTCGCTGGGGGAGGGGGCACATGCCAGCTGTGCAGCCCAGACCCCTGGGCACCGCCCGGGGTCTGGGTTGGTTCTGCAAGAGGAAGGGCAGCCCCCACCCCACGTCTCGCGGACGCGCTCACCGGCGGGGGCGCGCGAGCAACCTCAGCGCCGCGGGGCCGGCGCGGCGGCGCCTGGGGCGGCGGCCCGGGCTGAGGCCGCGCGACCTCCTTCTCCTCCTGTTCGCCGCAGGCGCCCGTCCCAGTAGTCTTCGGCCATGGCTGCTGGGCCCGGGCCGCCGCCGGCTGAGGAGGAGGAGGCGGCGGCGGCGGCGGTGGCTGAGGCGGAGGCGGCGTCCCGCTCAGCCGGCCATGAGCTTGGCCGCTGCGGGCGATGCCCCCGGGCTCGCTGGCGCCCGCTCGAACCCGAGAGCTCACGGCGGCTCGCGGCTCAGAGCCGACTGCTTGCGGAGACGCGGCGGATCCCAGGGCCGAACACCCAACGGCCCAACCGCCGCGCGCGCCGCGCTCCGCGCATGCGCACGCACGCGCCGAAAAGGCTGAAGTGGGAAGGAGGGGACTCACCTCGGACTGCATGTACCAAAAGACCCGTCCGCACCGGGAGGGGGCGCGGCCATTGCGCGCCCACCGGGGAATGTGGCGCCAGCCCTGGAACGGCGCCAGGGGGAAGTGTAGAGGTTGTTTAGTACTCAGTTCCGATTTCGCTAGAAGTTTGCTTGCCCACCGAAGTGGGCAGCAGCCAGTAATCAGCCTGCCGGTCACCACTCGGTCCCCCTACTTGGTCTCACTTGGTACATCCCCATGGTGGCAAACGGGACTTTTGCAAGGAAGAAAAAGATAGATGAGGCTGTCAGTTTGAGTCCCTTGAACTGCCTCAGAAGGCAGGAATTTTAAAGGTTCGCGAGAAGATGACTTTTCTAGGAGAAGCAACCTGGAGAATCATTTGCCTTTACCACCTTAAATAGGACATAGTCTAACCCCGCCCAGCTTCCCCCCACCCCCCGCTCCGCTAGCTCATTCCCACTGTGAACATGTGCGGCCCCGCCCTTTGAGGTTGTCGTCCAGCCAATCGGATTTGCCCCCTGGGGTGAGGCCGCGCAAGAATGAAGGGAGTGGCTAAGCTGGAGAGGCGTGATTCACTGCCCCCCCACACCCCCGCCTCTGCCCGGTTTTCATTGGTTTTCAGCGCCGGAGGCGGGCATTTCTTTTTGTTCTGAATGCCTCTCTCACTATAGGCCGAATATTTCACAAGATGATTGGCCAAAAGAGCGTTCAATCGCCTTTAGTCCCGCCCCTGGCCCCTCCCATTTTCCCTTTACAAGACTCCCGAGGTGGAGCTTAGGCTGAGAAAAGAGGAAAGGCGGACCTTTAGAGGGGAAGGTGCGTTAGTGCGCATGCTTGAGACTTTAGGTCGGGAGACCTCTTTACCGCCTCACGGGAGCGTTTGCGTATGCACCCGGTTTTGGGTTTTCTTTCCTGCCACCTCTCAGGTAACACTTGCCTGTCAGAGTCGTCCCTCCGCCCCCGTGGCTCTTCCCAGGTCTGCGATTTTCTGTTTTATTTATTGCATGCCTATTATGTGTAAAGCACTGACAGCATACCTAAATGCCTCACTGCTCTATGCCTGGAAAACTCTATCAACAAGCCCAGCTCAAATGGCGGCAGCTTTTGGCAGGCCTTCTGGGACATCTTTAATCTTTACACTGTATCCCAGTCCAAAACCAGCTTCCCCGCCTCTTCTGGGCTTCGTTTTATGGCAGCCTTGATCACACTGGTAGATTCATACTAGGGAGGATTTACCAGAGTACGATGGGAGGGGAAATACTTGACAAGGACTAAAGTCCACCGTGGGCTAGACCATCAGGTCCATCATTTCTCTGACTTCATTCTCATTTCCTACTCTTCTTTGTCTCACTCCATATTCGTTTCGTTCTAGCTGTTTCTGAATAAAGCAGGCACAATCCAGCCCTAGGGACTTTGCACTTGCTGTTCCCCCTGCCTAGTATATTCTAGATACCCACATGCTTAATACCTTCACTTCTTCTAAGTCTTTACTTCAATGTCACCTTCATGAAGCCTACCCTGAATTTCCTACCTGCGTTAAAAATGCCTACCTGCACCCCCAACATTCTAGACCCCCCCAGGCCTGGTCCTTTCGAATGATACCAGTTAACTTCTTACAATTTACTTGTGTTTGTCTATTCTGGGTCTCACCCTAGCAGAACATAAGCAGCACCCGCCCCCTTCCCCAACACACACCCAAGGCAGGGATATTTTTGATCCATTGCTGTCTCCAATGCCTAGAATAGTGCCTGGCACATAGTAAGCACTCAAGGATTGCTGTGGCAAGTATTTGGTGGCAAACAGCTCTAGGCCAAGAAAAGAGAAAACCACGTACCATCCTTTCCTTCATGCCTGCTGGGTGCAGGGGGCAGGGCTCAGTGAAGTGACCCAAATCCTGCCCACTAACCCTCGTCTTCTATCTTGTTGGTGTTAAAATGGTAGCCAAACATGACAGAAAATGGCACACATTGGGGAGCTAAAATGCAACCAGGATTCAGGGGTTCTTGATGAAGCTGTTCTTGGTGTTTCAGGTATGAGTAAGGTTGTAAAGGGGATCCAGGAGCTGGGGTGAACAAAGGGACAGAAGTGTCTGGAGAATCAAGGGCTGTAATGGGGGAGATCATGGACAAAGAGTTGGGATAGTAGAGAAAGGGAGCAGAGGAAGTTTTTTTCAAGTCTCAGATGGTAGCAATGGTGGACAGAGGTGTGGGGTACTCTTGAGCAGCAGTAATGGAAAAAGTATCTCTGGTGGGAAAACCTCTCCACTTAAACAGCATCACCACTAAATAGATGCCAGAGGTAAAGCACTTCAGTCCCCAGTGTCCTGGAGGGGAATAAAAAGGAAGTATGGAAGGATGAAGTCACCCAAGCAGAGTAGGCCAAGGGAAAAAAAAATAATCACAGGATGGAGGTGGACAAGGGCATACACTGTGCCTGGGGTCTGGAGCTGGCCCAGGAGGCAGCAGATGTGGGGCAGGCTGTGATGAGTGTCAGGCCAAGTTCCAGGATAGGTTATACTATTCCCAGTACCCAGGTTTGAATGAAGGAACGAGGGGTCTATTTCCAAGTGGGAGAAAAGTTGGGCTTCTGGCTGGCTGAGGGAGAGGTAGGATTGGCATCCTCAAACACCAGGTAGCCAGTCTGATTGGTGCTTCCAGCTGTCCGGAGTACTCAGTCAAGACCAAGGACGAGCGTGGGCAGCTCTGCAGTCCTAGTAGGGCCTGTGGTGAGCCTGCTCTAACTAACCAACAACCCAGAGCCCACTCTCTTCTTAAAGGTAGGCAGCCTTGGGACAAGCAGACCAGGCACGAGGGGGAGCAGGGTGGAGTGGGAAAGGGGCTTTTCCTCTACAGATGTTCTCAGCCAAGTATTTTCATAAAAACTGCAAAGTCTGAACAGTCATGATCTTCCTCAGTCCAACAGTTGTTTAGAGCCCCGTGTAGCTGGGAAGTTGACCTTGGGCACTTGGTCCTGGGAACCATGATTTTAAGACTTGTCTGGAGTCTCGGTGCTTTAAGCCACATGGGAAGGGATCTGCCCCCCAAGGACATAAGCCATGCTAACCAAGCCCTGGTTGACGGGTTGCAGTAACGTTCTTATTCACGAAAGACAAGGTTAGAGAAGTTGCAGGGCTTGCTCAAACATGACTCTTCACTACCTCTCAAAATCAAAAAAATAAAAAATAAAAATAAAAATAAAATAAAAATAAAAAAAAATAAAAAAATTAAAAAAAAAACAACAACACCAAAATCAACATGGTGGTGGGGAGTTGGGAGCTAGAGCTGGACAAGATGGAATTTGAACCCAGCTCCAATACAGTCACATGGACCCAGCTACCTCCACCCTATGCCTCCATCCAACTCTTCCCAAACACGGAGGGTGGGAGGAAGAAGCGGCAATTCCCATTTTCTTTGCCCAGGCAACTGGCTGCTGGGGTGGGGTTGAGCCCTCTGTGCTACCACCTGAACTGGACAGCTCTGGGAAGTCTCTTCCTTCCCTGGAACCAGCAGGGAATGCCACGTCTGGGTTAATAATTCTTTATTAGGATTCAGGTTCCAAATAAGGTAGAAAGCAGCGGCAAGAGGGGTGCAGGGAGGGAGATGAGGAGGGGACACCAGGCGTGGCTAGCTGGACCACTGCCAGAGGCTTGATGGGAGCCCTGGGCTGGGGGGTGGGGTGGGGTAGGAGTCAGGGCTGGGGCCAGCCTACGGGCGTGGACAGGGGTCAGCGGATGGTGTATCGTACATAGGGAACCTCGACGTCTTCGCCGCTCTCGTCGTTGCAGCACAGCTCAAGCACCAGCGCCCGCACATGGCGGCCCAGCTTTCGCTTCGACACACGGCTTACGATCTCTGTCATCCTGAGGGGTGGGGGGAACAGAGGGTCAGGGAGGCAAAAAGTGAGGGAGGGCTGGGTGGCAGGGACAGAGGCAAAGGGCAGCCAAATGGGCTAGAACAGCTGTGAGCAGAAGCCCCCCAACTCACGGCTGATCCAACCGTTCCTTGAGCTTGGCGGCTGGCATGAAGAAGGAGTAGAGCATGGACACACCCTGGGACAGCATGGTGATCTCCAATTTATGCTCTGTCTGGAGGAGGGGGAAGGGGGGACAGCGGTGTCACGGGGGTGGGCAGCCTAGTGAATCTCACCAGCACTCTGCCTGTGGGTGGAGGTGAGAAAGGGGCCTCACCTTAAAGTAGTCAAGGAACTGTTTGAGTGTCATCTCCTCGCCGTTAGGCTGCAGACCCTGGACCTCAAAGCGATCCCACAACGTCCACTCCTGGTTATAGTACTGTGGGGCAATAAGTGGGCTGATGGGATAGGGGCCAGCACAGGGCCTAGCCCCGTCAGTCCTGTCCTCACCCCTGCTGCCCACCCCGACTCAGGCTAATGTGCTCAGACTGCAAGCCTCTTCCATCAAAAACGTGGCTTCTGTCACAACTTGAGCTAGCAACCGAAACCTTTCGGTGACCAATGACTGACAAGCCTAGGCACTGGGAGCCTGTTCTGGCCTAACCTCCTACCCCGTCATCCCGCCCCAGCTCTACCAACTTACTCTTCCTCAAACACACCAGGCACCCTCCTACCTTGGGACCCGTGAAGAGAATGGTCCCTGTGGCCTGGGAATGTTCTCCTCCCAGGAGCCTGCATGGTCTGTCTCCCTCCGGAGGGAGGGAGCCCAAGTCTGGGCTTACAGGTCATCTTTTCAGCAGGGCCTTTCCTGACCATCCCACATTTGAAGGCCCCATCCCATCCCCCTGCCACCTGGTAGTCTCAAGTCCTCCTTGCCCTGCTGTTTCTTGGGAGGTTCTAAAATCATTTATCATGTTATATAATCTGTTGCACAAATACAATCCTACTACCTACAAGAGTATCTGGCACACAGGTGCTCAGCAAACATTTTAAGTTAATGAATAAAGTGAGTAAAGGTACTTGCCATAAGCACCCAGTAAATGTTGATAGCTATTATTATGTTATTAATAACCTCTTAGGGTACAATTAAAATATTCCATCTTTTTTGAGGGCTTCTACAGGCAGATTCACACCAGTGCTTAGCGCAAAACAGGGCAAGGAAATAAATGAATAAGGTGTGCACAAAAGGAGTAGGTGCATGCTGACAGAAACCCTCACCTAGTGACAGGCTATGCAAGCAAACTAAAGCCAGCTCCACAGAAGAAACCCCCCTGCTCACAAACCTACCTGCCCTGATACAGGCCCTTACCTGGTGACGGGGTGCAGCAAGGGGTTCAGAGAAGCCAAAGAAGGGCAGGGCCAAGTTGAGGAAACCATTCTTGTAAGAGTCAAGCTGTCGGTGCCCATGCACCACTTTATACAACTCCAAACACACCAGGCCAACCACAGCTGCTGTGGTTGTGGCAATGGCTGGGATGATCTTCCCTGCAATCAGCTTGCTCTGTGAGGCAGGAAGGATCAAGAAACACGGTAGTTAAGGTGGAAGCGGCTCAGAGCCTACATTGAATGAATGGAATGTAGAGAACTCAAGCCAGGGGTGAGGGGGGAAATCAGGTCCAGACTCCCCTCACCTTATGCCGGTCCGCAGGGGGAATGTCATAGTTCTCTGCCCGGAGGTTGGAAGCAGCCACAATGAAATCCATATGGAAATTGCTGTCATCATCCTTTTATGAATGAGGTAGGGAGAAGGGGAAGGGTGGGGAGAGGACGAGAGAGGATCAGTGTCAGAGGAGGAAGAGGATTCCTGGCCTCTGTGGACAAGTATCCTCCACTGCAATTACCTGCCAGGCTCTCAGATCACAAAGGCATGGCTGGGAACATCTATACATTCAGGGCCATATAGCAGGCCCATGATCCAATTCCCATAAGGGCCTGGGGCTGCCATCAGATTCCTAAAGGTCAGTTCTGTCTAGCCCATCCCCCTGCCTGCCCAGGGCCCCCACCCAGCACCTTCTCAAAGTCGATGGGATACATCTTGAATCCAGGGAGCTTTTCTGGACTGGGCAGTGTGGCCTTGAGCTCCTCTAGACGGCTGTCATCTGCAGGAAGAAAGGGACACCATCAGCCCCTTTAGATCCAGGCCAGTGTCTGAGGTGGAAACAGGGGCCCTGCGGCGGGGGGATCAGGAAGGGCAAAAGATGTTCACATAGAGAAGACTTGAAAAGGAACCTATCCTGGGAGAGAAAGGAGGTCCAGAGGGAGAGGCAGAGCAGGACAAGAGAGAACAAACCTGAAGGAGACAGAAAGGGAGTTGGGTATATCAAAAGAGAGCTCTCCAGAGACACTAAGGAAGACATCAGGATGAAGTGGACACGGATAAATCCTAATGGGAGAGCTGCAGATCTTAGGGAGAATGTTATATAAAAAGAGATGAAAAGACATGGAGAATATGAGTGAGGGGGAAGGAAACAGGGGATGAAAAAAATATACAGAGAGGATACTGGGGGGAACACGCAGACATGGAGATAGAGGAAAGATATGGTGTGGGAGAAAGAAGATCAAAAAGGGGAGAATGGGGACATGAGACATGTAGGTGTTCTACATTTCATACATGCTTTACATGTATCATTTATATACATTTTACATATATGTTACATACGTTATATAAATCTCGTGTACAGCTACACAGCTTCATGCACGTATGCACATGTCTATGAGGAGAAAAGTGGAGAAAATACAGGAGTAAAGTGAAGGGAGATATGGAAGGAAAGATGGGAAGAAACATACAGAGAGGAACATGAAAGGGCAGAGATTTGGGAAGGGAGATGGAGAGACGATAGGGGAGACAGCAGGAGAAGAAGATCTATGGAAAGGAAGATGGGGGGCATAAAAGGTAAATGCAGGGGGAGCCCCACAGCTGCGAGTGCAGTATCTAGTCTATGGATAAGAAAAGGTACGGAAGAGAAGATAAATAAATCTACAGGGCCGGGGGGGGGGGGGACGCGGGGGGGGGGGCAGGGCGGCAGCAATGAACGAAGGCCCCGAGCCGAGGTCAGCCCACCCGCCCTATGTTGTATCAATAAAATTTTACTGGAAAACAGCCACACATATTCATTTACATGTTGTTCATGGCTGCTTTTGTGCTTCAATCATGACAGGTGATTAGCTGCATACAATCTATAGCCCGCAAAGCCTGAGAGTTACTATTTGGCCTCTTACCTGATACGCAGCATGAGCTAGAGGAAAGAGATGGGGAGATGGGGAGTTGCAGGGAGATGGGGAGGGAGTGCTGAGGAAAGATATGGAGGAAGATATTAGGGTGAAGACACACACAGAGGAACTCGGGGGCCAGATGTCAAGGGAGAGAGACCACTGGTAGAGATCATACCCCCCAGAGAAACATAAAACAGAAACAGAAGTTGTGCTTTCCAAGGCAAATACAAACAGAAGGCCAGAGAGTAGGGAGAAGGAAGAAGTGAGAGAGACAACTTGCCCCAACTGACCACCTTCTTCACACTTCAGAAGGAGAGAGGCTCAAAGGAAGGTGTGGGGAAGCCTCAGGCCTGGGGTGGCAAGAGCGGAGCCAGAGGTGGAGAACTGGTGGGGAGCCTGGCCCGGGCAGGGTACAAGTGAAGTGGTGACTCCTGGCCGACTGGCCAAACACCCTCACCAACTGAGGCATTGGCGCTCTGCAGCTCCTGGTCAGAGACGTGGATCTTGACACCAGACTTGGGGGTAAACTCGGGGACCTGCACAGACCGTAGGAGTGTGGCCACAGCAGCTCGGTCCTGAGAGCCTGTCAGCCCATAGGTCTGGGCAAACAAGTTGGCGGCAGCCATCACGTAGTCCAGATGCAGGGGCTGGGAGAAGGCAGGGCCCAGAAGGGTAATAAGCACATCGGCTCTTGCCTGAAGAGTAGGCCTCCTTCCCTCCCTTCCTTCTCCCTTCCAACCGTCCACCAGACCTAAGAGACTCACAGGGAAGAGACTTACATTGTTGACATCAAAGGTGAGCGGGTGTGGACAGCGTTTGGGCCCAGACCAGAATGGAGCTCCTGAGCTCGTGAGCTAAAGGAGTAAAGAGATTTTTGAGGGGCAGGACCTGAGAGCAGAGGCCTCTCTAACAAGCCTAACTCCTCGCCTTGGTCCCAGATGTGCCCTCACTACCCCTGGCTGGGCACACACAGGGCGCGCTGGAGTCAGTCATGAAAGACCTCACCTGTAGGGTCCTATAGATGGAAGTTCTGATGCCAGGCTTAATCAGGGACCTCACTGAGCACACAACTGCCAAATTCCTGGGCACTTTGTTTTGTGCAAGATACACAGCCATCTCACAAACTCTTACGGACTACCACGCACCAGACCAACTTACTATTAGTTAAGTACCAATAAATTCTGACAAAAACCCCCATGAGGTAAATTACTGTTAGGTCTCCTGCACACATGACAAGACTGAGGTGCCGAGGAAGTTATGTGATTTTGCCCAAGTGCAAATGCTACTGGGGTTTGAACCCATACTGATTCCTACTCTCTTGACTACAAAATTTCTCCCCCATAATCTATACAGCCTGGGAGTTGAGTAGGGCTCAGAGTCTGCCACTGGCAAAGGAAATAGAAATGCAAGTTTCTTGCTCGAAGGCAAGGCGATGGGAAAAACAGGTCAGACTTAATCATTCTTCTGAGATTCCCCATGCCCTGGGGGTACCTGCCACAGTTGGCTTGACAGAAAGAGCATGTGGAGAGCCCAGAGCAGGTCCCTATTTCAGGGAAAATGCATTGCACCAAATGGACCTGGCAAGTGGGCATTACCTGGTCGGGAGGGAAGTTATGCAGCAGCTGCCGGATGTTGTTAGAGTACTGGGTGTGCCAGTGGTGGCAGGCCCAGGTCACACAGTCAGCCCAGGTCTGTGGCCGCTGCAGCACCAGGCTGCGCTGCACAGCCTCCAGCACCTCCAGGGGTTGGGTGCCCGCCAGCCGCAGGGTCCGCTCCACAAACTTGGGGTCTCTATCAGGAATTGGAGGGGTCAAAGGGGCAGGATTACACAGCAGCCCCAGGAGTGGGCTCCAGGGCAACCCCACTTTCTCCAGGGAAAGCTAATCCTGACCCCCAGTGGTATGAGGCCCAAGCCTTCACTGATTCATTTGCAAAGTGTGCCTGGTGCTGGGTGTTACTGGCAAGAAAAGTAGACGGGATGCCTTGGCTACTAGCAGGCAGGGTGGGCTGAAGGGGCGTTTGGTTACTTACGTGAGGTACTGGTTGACGTTTTCTGCTGGCTGCTTGAAGAGGCCTTCAAACTCATCCCGAGCCCACTGCAAGACAGAGCAGATGGACTGCATGGAGTGACAGCTGACAACTGGCTATTTGTCATTACAAAGACCGTCCGTAAATAAACCCAGTTAGAAGAACACCGCTGCTCTGAGCAAAGAGAAACCTTCCGCCCCTACTCCCCAACCTTCCCCACACCCCCAGTGCCTCAATTGAAAAACGAATGAACTTGATTTGGGCCACGGAATAAAATTATTAAGGATCTGTGTACCTCACTAGAGATCCATATGTCTCGATTAAAAAAAAACAACAAAAGCCAAACTTTTAGCTATGTATATTTTACCAGTTTTAAAAAAGAAAAAAACCATCAGACCCAAATCAAAAATGATTGCCATACAGGCCCTGGGGCTGAGCAGCAAACCAGACAGACACTCTATAAATTCCTAAGGAATTCCTGTACTCTGAAAATTCCTAAAGACAGTAAATGCATTCACTGGTGGAAGGGCTGGGAGGAGAGGACATCTAGGTTCAAACCCCAGCTCTCCTACCTAGTATCTAGTTTTGGGACTTTAGAAACACACAGCAACACTTACCTTTGCACTCTCCTTCCTAAAACAGATATTGTTATCAGTAATACCTATCATGAGGTGGGCTTGCATGAGGTGGGCTTGCAAAGAAATGAGCAAGGACGTATCCACTCAAAAATTCGCTTAAACAGCACCAAATAAACAGTAAATGCCAAGTGCTTCGCAACCATGAGACTGACAATGCTGTCAGCCCCGTTTCACAGAGGAGTCAGGCACAATGAGGTGGAATCCAAAGTCACACACAGCTCAGTGAGACCATGGAGGGCGCACAAATATGAACGTGCATACTCTGGAACTACAGGCAGAAGGGAAGGTGGCCAAGGAAGCCAGTTTTGCCCTGTTTGGATCTCGCCACCCCCCCTTGCTCCTAACTGAATACTCTGAATGGTTTGTTCTCGAAGACTACAGTCATTCTGATAGCACAATCGTTATCCTCAGGTCACCCTTAGGTTCTCCTTCGTGGCCCTGGTATACCAGTTACATAGGTGCGTTCACTTTATCAAGACTCAGCCTGGTGAGAGGTGCACAGGATCATCCTGAGAAACTAGCTGTTGAAGCCATTCTGAGCATCACCTGGTGACACGTGAAGAAGAACTAAAACATTAAAGACCTAAATAACTGCAGGAGGTAATCACCAGTAATTTTGTTCAGCGTGCAAGCAGGATTTGGGATAGATAGCAGTGGTCCTCACCTGGGAGCGATTTTGCCCCCTGGAGGAGTGGGGGGATATCTGACAATGTCTGGAGACCTTGTGAGTAGTCGCAACCGCACCCTCCTGCAGCCAGGGATGCCGCTAAGCAGTGGACAGTGCAGATGCCACCCACCCACCCATCCACCCTGCACTGGCAAGGAAATACCTGGCCCTCAATGTTAACAATGCCGAGGTCGAAGAGACCCTGTTAGGCAGAACATACTTCCCTCACAGATGCCTGTTAGAATGTTAAGGAGTTAAGTGCTGTGATACCCATGAGACACTTCAGCACAAAGAAGGAAAGATATGGCAATCTAAGAAGAAAATGTGTCAAAACATTAACTATTACATCTAGGTGACGAACGCTGAGTGTTCACCATACCGCTCTTTGTCTTTCTGTGTTGAAAACTTTTCAAAATGAAAGATGAATGAAATCGCTCTAGAAACACAGGCTGTTGGATGGGAAGCGAGGGAGGAAAGTTTGGAGAGAAAGCACATCTTGAGCTTTGGCTGGTGACACCGGAGGGGGAGGGGGCCTAGTTGCCATGAAGGTGCCTGCTCCCTCCCTTCCCTGCCCCTTCCCCCCCCAACAAAGCGGATCACCTGCAGAGTGTGCTCACCTGCAGAGTGTGCTCGATGGCGTTGGGGAAGTTCTTCAGGGTGCAGATGGGGATGGACTTCTCAGGCGGATCCTGGCTAGAGCTGTAGGACTCTGTCAGGAAGGGGATCACCACCTGCACGTTGCCCTTGGTACCCAGTGTGCCAGACTCCAGTAGTGGCTTGCGGTAGTACACACAACGGCGGTCCATGTACATGCCTAAGGGGGATAGGTTGTGTGTGTGTGTGTGGGGGGGGGCACATGTATCAGGACAGGAATGTCAACAGAGAATGGAAAGACAGGCATCCCTGATGGCACACCTGCACACCACCTCCCCCGCCTACCTCCTCACCCTCCTCCAAACTCACGGGCATCCACGTTGTCAAGGGCATTGGCCACACCATCCAGGTTTTGGAAGAAATCATCATCATAGATGCGTTCTGTGTCAGGGCCCACACGGTTCTGGTGGCTTGTCACCCGGATGTGCGGATTCATCTGGCGCACAGCTGCAGCGGCTGTGTCAGACTTTAACTTCTAAGGGGGATAAGGGTGGGACGAGGAAACACAGAACTCAGTTATTCACGCATTCACCCAACAAACCTCTACAGGGCCATCCTCCTAAAAATGGGTTTACTTAATGCCTGGGAAGAACCAGGCTCTGAGTTCAGAAGGCTACCTGATTTAGCAGGAGACAGTCTGTGACAGTACCACACGGCTAGGGCTGTGACAGTAGTGGCAGGGGCTCAGTGGAAAGCGAAGCAATGAACAAATGTAGACGAGAGGCAAGAGGCCACCATCTGTTTCTATGACTACCCAACATCTATTGTTCTTTCCGGTAACAGCACCCAGGCCTCGGGTCCATCCTCTCAAACAAAACAGGATCTTTCCAAAGCCTAGGTCAGTCACGTCCCTCCTCTGCTCAAAACCCTCCTCTGGCTTCCCCTTCCACAGAGGAGAAAATGAGTTAGCCCCCACTTCCTCTAGCTCATCTCCTACATCCCACCCCGCCAACAGGATCCTGGCCTAGGGTGCTCTGAACCCAGAAAAGGGGTCTCTACTCCCTTCTACCCTCCAGGTGTGCAGGACTGAGCCCTTTCCTAACCACTATAATCGAAACTGCCAACCTGTCTTCTAGACAGGCCCAACTTCCCTTGCCTTGCTTTTGTTGTTTCCTTTGCACAGCACTCATCAACATTAACTACAAATCTATTATACTGTGTTGCTTGCTTATGGTCTGTCCTCCCTCCTTAGAACCTGTGTTTCCTTGCTGTATCCCAAGTGCTGAAAGCGGTGCCTAGGCCAATGACTACCTGATGACATCACTGAATGGAAAGGAGAACATATTTTTTTAAAAAAAAAAAAAAGGGCAGCCCGGGTGGCTCAGCAGTTTAGTGCCATCTTCGGCCCAGGGCCTGATCCTGGAGACCCGGGATAGAGTCCCACGTCAGGTTCCCTGCATGGAGCCTGCTTCTCCCTCTGCCTGTGTCTCTTCCTCTCTCTGTGTCTCTCATGAATAAACAAAATCTTAAAAAAAAAAAAAAAAAAAAAAGAAAGGGGAACAGATCCCAGGCAGGCAAACAGGGCACTGTCCCCCATGGAAGGCTTCCCAGCTCGAGCCCCTGAATGACCTAGACTCCATCTGGCAGAGAAGAGTGACCCTAACACAAACGTTCTCCTAGGGAAGGCCTACCGACAAGATCAGCCCTTGGTCGGCATCTGGGAACCTGGATTTCCAGAGGGTTCTCACCAGGCCTTACCTGCTAAGGGCAGCTCACTGTACCTAGACTGCTTATGCAAAGTGTGGTTTCTGTTGAACTTCTGCTTTCCTTCTGGGAGGCTGGAATTTGGGTATGTGCCCAGTGGAGGGTGCCTACGTGACCAGCCCATAGTACAAACCCTGAGTACTGAGTCTCTAACGAGCTTCCCTGGTTGGCAACATTTCACACGTGTTGTCACAACTTGCTACTGTGGGAGTTAAGTGTGTCCTGTGCGACTCCACTGGGAGAGTAGTCTTGTGTCTGGTCTCCCCCAGATGCCTTTTCCCTTTGATTTTGCTCTGCATCATTTTGCTAGAAGAAATCATAACTGTGAATAGGACTATAGGCTGGGTCCTGTGAGTCCTTCTAGTCAATCATCAGACTTGGGGGTGGTTTGGGCGACCCCCCCAACACACTGGCCCAACCAGCACTGATAACAGGTCAAAAAGAAAAAAAGATGAAAAAATGGTAGATTCAATGCAAGGATGCTCAAGAAATGTTTGCTAAAGGAGTGTCGCAGAGAAACTGAAAGAGCTGAAGGAAAAAGATGGAGAGGCCTCCCTCCTTTCCAGAAAGAATGGAAACAAAAGACAGGAGGAAAGGGAGAGGATAAAATCCCACTCCCTTCTCCCCATTCCACTCACCGTGACGTCCCACGGCCGGAAAAGAAACTGCCGGTTCAGATTTGACTTCTCAATAGTGTCCATGTCTGTGACAACAATTTCTCCACCCTCCCCACAGCCCAGCCCAATCATGGCGAAGTTCTTGAGCAGCTCACAGCCAATGGCACCTGCACCCACCTAGAAGGCAGCCAAGAAGACAGATAGAGGCTGGTTGGGGTAACACAGGGGAATGTGCCAGTATGCATCACTCCACACTTCCCACCCCCTACCCATGACAGAAGACAACAGGAGAGGTGGAGTGGGGCTAGCGCCACATCCTCAAGTCCCAGGGCTATCAGAAATAACCCAGAGCCATCTGAGGGAAGGCAGCGCCAGAGGAGGAAACAGAAGGACAAACCAGGCTTTCTCTTGAGATAAAAAAATAAGTGGTAAAAGGCACGCAACAGAGTTACGAGAACCAAAAGACCCTCCCTTGGGAAGCAGGAGACTCCAGAAGAGGGGGCCAGAGGCTCAGGGAGATGAAGGCAGTGGGTGTCTAAGGGGGTCACACTCACTAGGAAGTACTTCTGTTTGCCCAACTTCTCTTGCAGGTCTAAGCCAAACACGGCCACCTGCCCATCATAACGGTTCTGGCGCTGAGGAATGCGAAGGGAGGAGGGTCAGAGTGCGGGGGGAGCCTCGCCAGAAATGCCCCCAAAGACATCTTCCCCATGGGCCCCACTCCCATACCGGGTGGCACTTGTCTTCTGTGAGGGCCTCTTTGTCCTCAGGGAGACACTCCAGGGCATCAAAGTACAGCCACTGCATGATGGGCATAAACTTCCCAGAGCAGGCCTGCGGGGTGGGGAGGAGGAAGCGGTCAGTGGTTAATTGAGGCAGATGGACAGTAAGTGATGGAATCAGGGACAGGCCTGGGCCACTGTTGGCCCTGCCCTTCCCCACTGTGCTGACCTTCATGACCTCCTGGGCAGCCAGGCCCCCAATGAAAGCGTTTATAGGGGCCAGATCACCAGCAGCCACATAGGCCAGCTTTCGGATGAGGTCCTCATCCAGGCTGTCCTGCTGCACTGCTTGCAGGGCTCGAGCATTCACGGCCCGTGCCAAGGTCACCAGCTCTGTTGCATCTTCCTGGTGGGGCAGGAAAGACCAAGAAGACCTCGGTCAGGCCACTGTGGGAAGAGGGATTTGTTGGGGGCGGGGGGGGGATGCAAAAGGAAGGGAGAGCAGACAGGTAGAGGCATAGGTCACCTGGCCTGGCTGGCCCACCCACTCACCCACCTCATTGCGGGGCCGAGGGGGCCGGCCATGCTGAGCACAGAACTGGTGTAAGGCCTGGAATCCAAGGTGCAGCTGGGCAGGGCGGGAGTACTTGGCAAAGTCTGTCATCACAAAGTCAGGCTCTGCCAGTGAGGCCAGCAAGGATTTCTGTGGGGGATGGGACATCAGAGCCTAGAAATGCCCAGGACCAACCCCTCCCCGCCCCCACTACCCACCACACTCACAAAGCTGATCTTCTTAGGTACTTTGACCTGACTGACAATGCCTCCACGGATATAATCGGAGAAGTTGGAGGTGTCACAGATGCTAAAGGTGTAAGGACCTAGGTAGAGGAGGAAACTGTCAGGCTACCGGCCCTCCCCTAAAACCCTCAATACCCCCAAGATAAGGCAAACTCCATCCCTGACCCAGCTCAGTCATCAGGAGCCAACTCTCCACCCCAGGTCCTGCTGGGACATCAGAAACCATGTCCCCTCTGCCCAAGACACAGGCTTGCAACCCACAAGACCCTGGGCCCTTGGACCCAAGACTATACTAGAAGACATTCTCTGCCCCGGTCTACATCAGCTTAGACAGGAAGTGGATCGTCTCTGATCTGCTCTGTTTAAACACCAAAGACCTTTCCCCCACTTAGCGCAGATGCCAGGGACCTATTCCTAGGAATAGCTCAAACACCAGACAATACCTCTACCCCATGCCCACCAGCTCTGGTTGGACCCAGGGGACTCTGTCCTCTCAGACACCCAGCATGTGTCTTTCTCCCCTCGCTCAGAGCCCAGGGACATACCTCCTACCACCCCTGATTCCTCCATAGCCTTAGCTCACCCAAGACTTTGATCTCCATGGGCTGACTTCCGTTAAGTTCAACCATGCCCTGTACTTCTGAAAATGAGACATAGTCGCCACTCTCAAACCCATGTCGGGCCTCATCCAGGCAGGTGACCACACCGGGGCTATCCTGATTAAAGGAGGAGTGAGCCTCAGAGGCAGGCTCAGGGTACCAGGAGCAGACAGAAGGCCTGCTGCTGCCCATCGGCATTCTAGGACCCCTGAGGCTCATCTCCTTACCTTGGTGACCATAGAAACCATAGCACTGAGTGGCTGCTCCCCATTGGAATCTGTGAGGATCATTTCCTCTCCAAAGTCACAGAAGAGCTGCCTGTAAAGGGAGGCAACAGGGCTGAAGCCCCAGAGTCCCATGCTCATGGGGACTGGACATATCCCTTGAGATAGAACGAATACTTGCTGAGCAAATTCAGCCCATCACTGCTGGGAATCACACAGCACTCAGGTCACGTGGGGAGGGGTGGACACAGAATCTGAAACCCAGGTGGCCAAGGGGCAAGGCGGTGAGAGCTTAGGGGTCTTGGCGCAGGCCTGGCAAGGGTCGGGGGATGAGGATAGGGGCACTCACCCAAACAGGCCCCGTGTGTCTGCCACCACCAGCTTGATACCACGGCTGTGACAGAACTCACCGACCCGCAGCTGGTCCTCCAGGGGGGTGTTGGTGAGGACCACCACCTGTGGAGAGGTGGAGGCTCAGGACAAGGGCCCAGCACTGGGGCAAGAGGGAGAGAATAATGCAGGAAGGCCGGAACCAGGGGGGACTCAGAAGAGTCCTTAAAGCTTTCACAGAATTATCTACTACAGTTCAGTGGATACTGTCTCCCAAAGCATCTACTACATATCACATTCGGCCAGGGTGAAACCCAGCAAAAAGAAATGCGAATCCCTACACCAGGGCGGGCAAGGTAGCAGACAAGGTAATGAGGCAGCCAGGAGGGGAGAGTGTAGAGAGGAGCTGACTCATTTACGCATCAACACCCACTACTGCCCGCCTACAGGCCTGCCTTGCCCTGGGAGACACAGAAGTAAACCTCCCTTCACAGCCAAAGTCTGAGCTCACTCCTACCACACCCATTTGCTTCCAATTCTCCAGACAATGCCTACTGAACCAGGTACCTTGGGACTTTTCTTTCTACCCGAATGCTCACCCTTGCCCACCAGGGTGAGCTCCTACAACTAACTACTTCAGGTTCAGCAGCAGGGTCCGGCCACTGGGATGCCCCAGGGCACAAGCTCAGCTCCCATAGCTCCTCTTTCAGGCTCAGAGTTTTTATTTAACAAATAACCAGATGGCCCTTATCATGCACCAGCTGCTATTCTAAACACTTAGCCGTCACAGAAACTCTACAAAGTAGGTACTACTACCGGTCCCAAGTCCACAAACAAGAAAAAGAAAACAAAGCAGAAGAGATCAAGTGACCTGCCTGAGATCATAATAGAACTGGAGACCCACTCAAGGGCAGTCTGGCTCTGGCCTGTGCTCATAATCACTACGCTCTATGGCCTGCCCATTCACACCCCTGCCCCCCAAAAAAGCAGGTCCAGGGTCTAAAACCCACCTGCATCTCCAGTGTGAAACCTGGCACACAAGCTGGCCCATTTAATAGAGAACTAATGATCAAAGGAAAAGTGGGTTTGGAGAAAACTGGGCAGGAGGCTGGGTGGTTGGTGTGCAACCCCCCATTGCGCCCACCAAGGTACCTGAAAGCCACTAAGGAAGTCCTCGACCAGAGGCCCAGTGTAGGCACTGACAGGCACATAGCTGTTGAGCTCAGCGAGGCGGGGCTGTGAGACCTCAGCCCGATTTTTACCGATGTCCTCCTCCCGCAGGTAGAACTGCAAAGGGGAACCAGGGAAGAAGGTAGTGGCAGTCGAGTCCGGGGGTGGGGGACCAGCACCTCAGCAAGGGAGAAGGGCTAGCAAGAGGTACCTGGGAGGAGAGGTCAGCCCACTGGGCAGTGCCCTGGTCATGTAGGGTGACAGCCTTGACCCCGCCAAGGATGATGTTCTTGGCAATCTCCACGCCCAGGCCCCGCAGGCCTGACACCAGTACACTCGATGTCTGGAGCCTCTTCATTGCCTCATGGCCCAACACATACCTGAGGGGTTGGGGGGTGTTCCAGGTCAAGGTCTGGTCCTCCAGACCCAATCCTCCCAGTGCCCCTCCCCGTGCTTAGCCCAACTGAGGCCCCACTTACAGCTGCCGAGAGTAAAGGCCCTCATCTATGTCTGCTTCGCTGCCGTTCTTCGCCATTCCCTAGAAACAGAGGAGAAGAACAGGTTTGGGTAGAAACAGAGGAGGGCGTGGACAGATGCAGGGTAATACCGAAGGCTCTCCCACCCACCACTCTCACTACCCTAACCTGCCAGGGTCCAGGAAGGAAACACTTACGTTGGTTGGCACTGAGGGCACTTCAGACAACACGGAGTGGGCAGGGGAACAGTTAGAACCCGGCTTTGGATCAGGCCCGGACACGCGACGTTTCTTGGACAGCGGCGAGCTGGACATCTGGAAGGGAAAAGGAGTATCAGAGGTGAGCCTAGGGCATGTAGGTGTTACAGTTGGTTAGTGGTGACTGTAGGGGAAGGGAAGACTTAAGGGCTGGTATCTCCATTTTACAGAAGAGGAGGCAGGTGCAGAGAGGTGAGGTGACTTGCCCAGGGTCACACAGCTGTCAGAGCTAAGATCTGAACCCAGGTGGTCTGGCTTGCAATCCATGCTGCTGACCACTAGGCCATTCGCCTTTCTCCCCAGCCCAGCATGAGGGAGAGACTCCAGTCCTGCGGGGTGAGAGGAGTGACAAGAAGAATGTCCTTGTGGGAAAGTCAGGAGGGTGTCAGCTCAGGTCAGACCCTGCCACTCTTTGACAGACCTCATTCAAGCCCCATTGGCTCAATTGCCTCACCTGTGCAAAGGGCTAACAGTGCCACTTACCTACCCCACGGAGTTGCCGAAGTGATGAAAGAGAGCCCAGACCACAGAGCCTGGCACAGAGCAGGCGGCAACAACAAGCAGCCGTTCTCCTCCCCCTTAACCCCCGTGACAGGGGTGCAGGAGGGAAACGTGCCTTAGACTTCCATCAGGGTAGCATGATGGCAGGAGACACCTTGCCGGAGACCCAGTACCCGGAGGGGCTTGGGGAAGAGGGTTTTCCAAAGCCCCCCTCCCCCCCCCAGCTCTGGGAGGGGAAAGACCCAAGCCAATAAAAAAGGTCATGGGAAGAAAAAATACACACTTTTGCCTGTGGAGTCCCTTAAACAGGTTAACAATAATGGCAGATGAATATTTATTAGGAATCCTCCCAGTGCCAGATGTCACGCTAAGCCTTGCTTCACTTTGCCCTTAAGGCATCTCCGTGAGATCTGGACTACCATCAATAACATCCCCCAACTCACAGTTGAGGGAAAAAATTCACTCGGGGACATTTGGTGACTCGACCAAGGTTCCCATAAACACAGTGGCCAAGCAGAGCCCAAGACAGGATCTGCTGACCCTGAAGCCTAGGCTGCTGCCTGAGGTTTTCACATTTCATCCCCTCGATGGTCCCGGCCCTGCAAGGCAGGGCTGAGCACCTTTGCCAGACAAATGAGAAAACCTGAGCTCGTGAGGTTGAGCTAACCTGCCAGGCATCACACACTGGGTCCCAGAGACAAAACAATAGAGTCTGCTGTGGGAGTGAGATCTGTGTATGACCAGATCCCCATGCCAGAGACAACAGGACCCTCAATCATTTCCCCTCGCCACCGATGCTCTCCCCACTGTAAGCCACCTACACTGAGACTTTCCTGACCCCCAAACACACCGAACACCCCCACGGTACCCAAGATTCCATCTTGGCACCTGTCACACTCTCACACTAACCAGGAGAACAGAAGCTCCCTATCATCTACCAAGAGCTTACTGCCCGTCAATCACAGGGTAAAGGGCTTTGTCTAATCCCACACCAATGCCCACCACATCACAAGTAAGAAAACAAAGGCTCAGAGAACTCAATCACTTGCCCACAGTCATGCAGCTGGTGCGGGCCTGTTTGCCAAATGCCTCCCGGGAGAAGAGAGTCAGGACCAAGCTCAGGGCCCAGCCCACAGAGTTAAGGGATGAGGTGTGAGGAAGGAGGACCCAGAAGGCAGGAGGCTGGCTAGGACCCTGGAGCCAATCAACCTAATTACTGGGAATGCAAAGCACCAACCTAGACAAGAGAAAGTTGGTGAATTAGTATGGAGACAAAAGCAAATCATGATTTTTCCATTCACTGACTCTCTGACCTGGGGAAGGGATCTCATTTACTCAGAGCCCTACTTTTTCCAAAAGCAGGAACAAACAGAACTATCCTCAAGGGGCTGCTGGGAAGGGTAAAAAAAAAAAAAAAAGTCTACTTCTGTGGTCAAAACTCAGCAACTTGAAGACCTAAGTAAGATCCTCCCTGGATACCTGCAGTGGCCTCTGTTACTCAGTTAACTATCTCCTTGTCTTGCCACTGGTTTGCTCATCTAGGACATACCATCTCCCTTGCTTCCTAGATCAGAGATGATCCAGGGCCAGAGAGATCTTTAATATCTGCATTTTTTTACCTCAGGATTCTTGTTGCTGCCAGCAAGGGTCTAAGCAGGATTTGGGTGACTGTTGCAGAGATTTCAATTGCAGAGATTCGGAACAGCCCAGTCTCAAGGCAAGCAAGAGGATTCTGGGACAGAAACCCCAGAAAGGAGCTAAAGATCCCCCATTTCTCCCTCAACATATGCTCAGGCCCCAGTAGGATGCACATACTATCCATTGTTCAACAAAGCTGAACTGGGCTTAGTGAGTTTCAGAACTTGCCTGAGGTCTCCAAACTGGTGATTCTGAAGCCTGAACATTCTCTACCACCCAAATCAGAGAAGGTTTGAGGGAGGAGTCCTGGAGCAGGTTTGAGAGGGGGCGGGGACAGGGTCAGGTTATCAGGATAGAGAAGTTAGGGAACAGGATGCTGGGGCCTGTCAAGCCTCCTGGGAGGGATTAACTGAGAAGTCCCTGGTAACATAAAAGAAAGAAGTCAGGAGGTAGTTGTTTGAGCCCATGGAGGCTCAGAGGGAAACGGAAAAGGGGGTTAGAAGTCATGGGGGGCAGGCAGGACAGAGTCAGGCCAGGTCGTTAAGACCCCTATCTGGCTCTTTGGAAAGAATCTTTTAGGGGAAGGCCAGGAAATTGCACTAGAGGCCCCCCTGAGGCTGCAGGGAGGTAGGAGGGCAGTAGCTGAGCCCCATGGAAGCTACACAGGGGATGGGTGGGGGGATTCTGGGGCCCAAGAAGGCCACAGGAAAATGCTAGGGCCTGCAGGGAGAGGTGCTCTCCATCAGGAGGACGCTCGGGTCCTAGGGGGTCTCTGGAAATGGATGCTGTCAGCACAGAAAAACCTCTGACCAAAAATAACAGGGACACGTAGGAAGAGAAGAGCCTATGACATCAATGTCAGAGTCGCAGAAGGCTATGAAGGCAAACGTGGAGTCCTAGGGTAGAGTTTGGGAGGAATTTCTAATGGAGCACAAAGGCCTTGTGTTGATATCTCTGACTGGTACATGCTAGGTACACCAGCTGCTTGACAGAGTGGAAGGGGAAGGCTGAGCCCAGACGGTTCTGGCCCTAAAAAGTTCAGTAAGCAGATACCGGCTAGGTCTCCAAGTAGGGTTGGGTTTCTCTGACCAATTCTGTGGAATCATATGGAGGCTCTGAGAGTAGATGCTGAGAAGGGGATTGTCTACTCTGACTGAGGACAAATAGGCCTGTTGGGGGAAGGGACATCTACATCTGACAATGATGCTGAGATCCTACAAAACCTAAAGGCCTCTAACTGATGCTGGGGACCTTGAAAGACTCCGAGGGCAGATTCTGGGGCCTTATGTGAGGTTAAGAGATCTGTGTGAGAAGCTGCAATCCTGGTTGGCTTTTGAAGGCAGAGGCTGAGTGAAGGGTGGGGTTTGAGGTGAGTTTGATAGAGAGAGCTAGAAGGCACAGGGTCTGCAAGGGCAGCTGCTGGCAGACTGATTGGTGATGGGAGAATTATGTATCCAAACAGTTCTGCCCTGGTATCTGGTCCTCTGGGAGGCTCTGAGGGAGCATCCTGGGAGTTAGGGGAGTGTGTAATCAGGAAGATCCCAAGGCCCACAAAAGGTAGTCTCTGAAAAGAATACGGAGACCATGAAACAAGGCATTCCCTTAGAGTAGAAAGTCTGTAAAAGCAAATACTAAGAATTAAAGAAAATCTTAAGGGTAGTTGCAAAGGAGAACCTCTGACTAGAAAGGCCAGACCCAGAGGGCTTTCTGATGGAAGATGCTAGGGCTAGGTTGGGGTTATAGATGTGAAGGAATCTCTGACACAGAAGCCAGGCCCAAATCGTCTTTCAAAGTCTAGTTTCCTTGGAAGTTCTGAGGGCAGAGAATGCCTGTGAGTTGGGGGAGCGGTCTGAAGGAATATACTAGAGAAGACTTACAGAAATGAAGGCCCTCCCCGGGGTCTAACCTCTCTTGGAAGTGAGCAAACACTGAGGAACTAGGAGGGCCTGAAAGAAGATTCTGGGGTAGGGCTTTAAGCATACATTGGTGGGGGGCTTCCAACAAAAATGCCAATCCCTTAAGTCTCTACAGGCGACTGAGGGGCGTTCTGACCTGCGATACAAGGTTCTGGATAGGGTTCCGGTCCCTGACTAGGGATACTAGGCCTGAGTCTCTAAACCCAGATCTCAGGGGGTCTGACCCCAAGGTCAGATTTCGGAGGTTGAGGGCTGGTCCAGGATGGGAAATGTCGACCCCGCCCCAAAATCTACCCCCCTCCCCACGGATGCCTAGCATCCGAGTCACCACCGCCCATCCCGGCATCAGCCTGGCCCAGCACCGACCCAGGCTCCTCCAATGCTTCCCGAAACCCTTGCCCCGGCCAAGGCGCTGAGAAAGGCCGTTTGTTACCAATGCCGGTTCCCCGGGTCGCGCCGCCGCCAACTCCTCTAGGAGCCGAAGCCAAGCCCGGCCGCCACCCTCCTTCTCCTCCTCCTCCTCCTCCTCCCCGCCGCCTGGGCCGCGTAGAATCGCCGCCGCCTGGGCCGCCTTCTCCTCCCCCGGCGGTAGTACTTGTGCTCGACCCTGCCACCTCCTTCACCTCCGCCGCCGACACAAGATGGCGGCCGTTGAGCCCGGGGCCGGAACAAAACCTTGAGCCCCACCCACCAGGAACCCGGATGCAAGCAGGCCGCGCCTATTCATGAATCATGTATAATGGTCCCTGCCCGTCTGTGACTCATTTGAAGAGGAAGAGCTCCACCTGGTGGCAAAGGTGGCAGTAACTAGGAAAACAGGTAAAAAAAAAAACCACCAAAAAACGCAGAGGCCACGCCACATGGAACGTGAATAATGAATACATGGTTGTATCCAGGCTGCCAAGGAAGCGAAGAAAGGACCTCAAGGCCACACTTCCTGATCATGAATTATGCACGAGGCCGGGTGGTTGGACTAACTCCCTGCAACCTGAAAAGCCAATGTTAAAACATGGAAGCCATGCCCCATTGCTCATGAATAATTAATAACTTCACAGATGCCCGGAAGCCAAGGAGATTAAGGCCACATCTTTTCATGAATAATGCATGAGGCCCGGTGGGCTGGAACAAAAGATACAGGTCCTCCTATTGCTGCATCTAATACCCTGTAAGCAGGGAAAAAGGGCTACCACAGGGAAAACACACTCCCTTGGCTCATAAATAATGAATAATGCTGCTGCTGCAGCGGCTCAACCTGGAAACTCAGAGAGGTCAAGAAAGGTCCCACCTAGTTACTTATGAATTATGTACGAGGCTGGATGGACAGAAACACTCAAGACAGCCCTAGCTACTGGAGATTATAGTACTCCAGCCAAGGCAACACAGCCACGCCTTCCTATTCATGAATAATGAAAACCGATGCTGCAGAGCCACAGGGGAAACCCAGGGGAAGTGTAGATGCCTTCTCCCCACCCCTGACTAACTGCACAGGAACCAGGGCTGCCTTGGTCCAACGGAATCCAGACTCACTAATATGACTTTGCCAGGTGCTTCAGTTTCCAAAACTGTAAAATGGGGCTGGAAATAGAACCCATTTACCTCATAAAGGCAAAATGTGCTATTATGAAAATCCGAGAATATGGATTAGGGAGTGAGCTGGCAATGCTGACACAGGGCGCTGTTAAATTAAAGTATTATATATTAACATGAAAGAACTATGTAGGGATCCCTGGGTGGCGCAGCGGTTTGGCGCCTGCCTTTGGCCCAGGGCGCGATCCTGGAGACCCCGGATCGAATCCCACGTCAGGCTCCCAGTGTATGGAGCCTGCTTCTCCCTCTGCCTGTGTCTCTGCCTCTCTCTCTCACTGTGTGCCTATCATAAATAAATAAAACAAAACAAAAAAAAAGAACTATGTAAATATATATTTATATTAATATAAAACTGGTTAGGGGTGAGAGTATACTCAGCCACCAGAGAAACCCCCAACTGGGAGCATTATTTAAAAAACAATGTCTTAACCAGACAATGAAATATCATTCAGCATTAAAAAGAAAAAGAGGGATGCCTGGGTGGCTCAGTGGTTTAGTGCCTGCCTTCGGCCCAGGGTGTGATCCTGGAGTCCCAGGATCGAGTCCCACATCAGGCTCCCTGTGTGGAGCCTGCTTCTCCCTCTGCCTCTCTCTCTCATGAATAAATAAATAAAGTCTTTAAAAAAATAAAAGAAAAAGAAAACAATGCCTTGAGTCAACCAACCACAGAAGGACAATGGAAAACAGAATGCTAAAACCTCCAATGTCTACTGAATAGGTAAGATGGATAGAGGACCAGGTCACGAGAGATACAACTATATACCAAAGCCTCAGGTACACAATAAACACCCAATACACTTCTCTCAAATAATAATAGATCATATTTAACAGATCACGTATTATGGTGATGTGTTCTTCCCATGCATTGTGCCACTGTTCTCAGGAATGCAGAGCAGGAAATTGGTTCCTTCCTGGCCTTCAGGTCTTAGCTCAAAGGCGACCTCCTTAGAGAGTTCTTGAACCCTCACAAAAATCATTTCCACCCACCTACAACTGGCTGTGTGACCAGGGGCTAGAAATTTTGCTTTTCTGGGCCACCGTTTCTCCAGTCATAAAATGAGAACAATAGTAACCTACCTTGTGTGATGGGAGTTTAAGTGAGTAAATAGGCAGACAAGGCTTTGAACAGTGCCATGCACAAGTGCTATATGATTAACATCAGTAGTAGTATATGCCATTAAAGTGGTGGTGGAGGGTACATTACGGCATTTGATTAAGACTACAGACTCTGGAACTAGGTTGACTGATGGGGTTTGAATCCTGGCCCAGCCACTCACTGACTCTAAGTAAGTTTAGGCAAATTACTTAGCCTCCCAGTGTCCCAGTTTCCTCATCTATAAAATGGGATAATAATAACCTATCTCCTAGGATTGTTGTGGGGATTAAATGGGCTAATAAAGTGTGAACTGAGTGTAAACTCATCTGATCATTATTGTGCCCATACACATTTTCAGGCTCACAGAAAGATCTGCTAAAGATCACAGGGTTTGGCAAGGATCGATGGGATTTGAATCTAGAGCCTTTGTGGATAATCTGGAATTACTGGGTCATAAGGAATGAACAATGTAGGAGGCCTCGTCCCTTTGGTTGACTTAAGGCTTAAATCTTGGAACCTGTAAGGGAAAGCTAACAGCGGGTCAAGCAGGTGAAACTGCAAAAGCTACGCCCCTCATGAATTATGCACAATGCCCCTACAAAAGCCACAGAAAACTCTGGGCGCTACTCACCTTTACGATTAATCAACGAGTTCTAGTTTGCCCGGGAGACTGCAGAATGCCCGTTCAGTACATCCCTCCAGCACGCTGATCCGCCCCCTCGTGAATAATTCACAAGCCGATACTTCCAGCGGACCAGGTGTGAAAGCGGCAAAAATGGGCTTCCTTAGCAGCCCCACCTCCTCATGAATAATGAAAAAAGCCGCGACCAACGGAGGCCCGGTAGCACGCCGTCCCCTCGGGAAGAGCCCAGCACACTGGGTTCCAGCGTCCCTTCAACAGCCTGGGCTGGGGGGGGGGGGTCCCTCTCCCTAAAAACGTGTGGGCCCCGACGTGTCCGGTCGCCTCGCCGCGAGTACCTAAGCGCGGGGGGACCTCATCATAAAACTAGAGGTCACAAAGGCCATAGATACATCCACAATGCCACGTCGGTCCCGAACGTTTCCTCTGTCATAGGACCTTGCTTGAAACAAGCTCTCCCAAAATTCCACCTGGACTTCGGGAACCTCAAACTTCGCTTCTCCCTTTGGAGAGCACCTCCATATCCTGCCTCATGGACAGAGAACTCATACACGGACCTTAAGGGTCTCCTCAAACATCCCCCTAACGCCTGCCTCCGAGGGGTATATAAATCCTGCCTCCCTCCCAGTGATACTCCTTAAAACAGACTCAAAATACCATCCTGGGGTCCCCAAATGCCACTTCCTAAGGGACCCCTCGAACACAACCACCCCAAACGCCACCCCGGGCCCAGAACCTCCAAATGTGCCCATCAGGGGATCCCCCAAATTGAGTCCCCTCCCCCAAATGCTGTCTAGGGTTTGGGGGCACCGTGCTCCAGCTCACCCCCTGCGCCGGGCGGAAGCCTCGCCTTCCTGCTGGAGATGAGCCGAAGCCACGGGGCAACGGAAGAGCAAACCACCTCCGTCGTACAAGAGCCAGAGTTTGCGCGGAGCTCGGAAGCGCGGGGCCTTGAAGGGCCCCCAGTTTGGGACGTACCACAGATGCTTAGCTAGAGGGGCGCCCGCCTCTGCTCCCGTGCCGTCGGCGCCCGTGTCAGACCCAGACACCCCTACGGGCTGTGGTACGTCCCTAACGCGCGAGGCATGCTGGGGGTGGTAGTCCTGTCTGGCCCGTGCCTGGTGCACGTGGTGGGCTACAGCGCCCAAAGTATGGGAGAATGTAAACCCTGACTGTGGAATTCTCGGAGCTGTGCTCTGGGGGATGGAAAAAGGATGTGGAACATGGGGTACCTCCAGATGTAAAGGCACACCCATCCTATGGATGGGAAGACTGAGGCTCAGGTAGCCAAGGAGTTCATTCACTTGACATTTATGGAGTTCAAGCTGTGGGCGAGGTGCTAGGGATTCTTTCCCTGCCCTCACGGAGCTGATGTTCTAGCGAGAGAGACCAGAAATATGGCAAATAAGTAAAACTTAACAGTTTCGCATATAAATACTTATTATAATAGATATATGTGACTGTATAGTATAAATTATATGTAATAAAATATGCATATAAATACTACTTATTGACATAACATGATAGTGTCAATATGTAAATAATTTACCTCTGTATGTGATAAATGTCTTATATACATTGTGTGTATTCTATATTCATATGCGAATATATAATTAAGTACACATGTAAATACATGTTGTATATATGTATGTGACAACTGCCAAGTGCTATGGAGAGAAATAGAACAAGATCAGGGGAAATCTGGGGGTTAAGTCTGTATTTTTAGTATGGTCAAAGAAAGCCTTGCTGAGAAGGTAATGTTTGAGCAAAGGTGTTTAACAGAAAATATCTTTATCACCCTATCCCAAATTTTGCATCTCATATCCTGTCAATAACCTCCAAATTTATTCATTTGAAAAAGATTTCTTGCATGCCTACTAAGTGCAGAACACTGGGAATGTAGCAAAAAACATGAAGGAGGGGATCCCTGGGTGGCTCAGCGGTTTTGCGCCTGCCTTAGGCCCAGGGCGTGATCCTGGAGTCCTGGGATCGAGTCCCACATCAGGCTCCCTGCATGGAGCCTGCTTCTCCCTCTGCCTGTGGCTCTCTGCCTGTGGCGCTCTCGCGCGCGCGTGCTCTCTCTCTGGTGTCTCTCATGAATAAATAAATAAATAAAAATCTTAAAAAAAAACATATGAAGGAGATTACCCTTGCAACAGTCGAGAACACTCTTCAATCAGATCTTTTCCTTCCTATTTATCTTCTGCCACCCCTCAGAGAGACCTCCCCTGAAACTCCATGTAAAGTGGTCAGGGACCGCCTCTCTGAGGAAGTGGCATGTGAAAAGTGAGGAAGCAGGCCTTGTGTCACATGGGGGAAAACATTCCAGACCGAGGGATCATCAGGTGCAAAGCCTGAGGTTGTAGTTTTCTTGTCTGAGTAAGAGTGCAGAAGTCTCTGTAGTCAGAGAAGAGTGAGGAGCAAGGAAGGGAAAACACTGGTCATGAGATCTGAGGCCATGTGTGTCAAGGAGGGTATTATAAGCCTTAGAATAAACAAGCTGGCTGCTCTGTGTGGAGAGAGAACAAACTAAGGGGAAAGATGGGAGCAGAAAAACCAGCGGAAAGGCCACTGCAAGAGCCCAAAAGTGCAGAGAGAGGATCAGACTAAGATGGTAAAAGGTGAAAGTGGAAGTGGTGAGGAGGGATTTGATTTTGGATTGATTTTGAAAGCAGAGATGCCAGGACTTCCCAAGATATCAGAGGACATGAAAAGTAGAGAGGAATCCTGGCTGACCCCCAGAGTAATTAGCCGGAGCAGCTGGGAGGATGGAGTTGTCTTCAACTGACATGGGAAATACTGTTAGGATCAGGTGTGGGGTAAGATGAGGAGTTTGGTTTTGGATGTGACATTTGAGATGAATGTTGGACATCCAAGTTGTGGTATGTGTTGGTCAAGTGAACAATTGGGGACCAGGTGTGAAATTCAGGGGATGGAGCGAGGTCTGGGGCTGGAGATACAGATTTGGGGACCATCAGAGGTGACAGCTGAAGCAATGAGTGTGGCTGAGTTCTTTGAAGAATTAATTGCCTTCAAATAAATCAGTGGGAGGAACTGAGGCAGGATTTGGACTTTCCTAAGTGAGAGGGAAGAGCATTCCAGCTGGAGGGAACAGCTTGAGCAGAAGCCCATGGAGGTAAGAAAACAGGAAAAGGAGAGAGAGGGGGAGGTGGAGGTGAGAAAGAATTGTACCATTTCGCTTTGCCTCCAGCCATGTATGAGAATGTCTGCTTGTTCACAGCCTGAGTGGATTGCCAAGTCTTTGGATGTTTGCCAATCTGTTGTAATTACAATTTGAATTTCTCATAGTAGGAGTGAGCTTGGGCATCTTTTCATAGATTTAAAGGTATTTGTGGTTCTTGTTTTGGGGAAATTTTGTTTGTGTCCTTTGTTCATTTCTCTTGGGCTGCTGTACTTCTTCATGGATTTTTAGGGACTCTATTAACCTTTTTTTTTTTTTAAAGATCTCATTTATTTATTTATTTATTTATTAAAATATTCTTCTTTTTTTTTAAGGTTTTATTTATTTATTCATGAGAATACACAGAGAGGAGAGAGAGAGAGAGGCAGAGACACGGGCAGAGGGAGAAGCAGGCTCCATGCAGGGAGCCCGACGTGGGACTCGATCCTCCGTCTCCAGGATCACACCCTGGGCTGCAGACAGCGCCAAACCGCTGAGCCACCTGGGTTGCCCCTTAAAGATCTCATTTAATGGGTGATGGGCACTGAGGGTGGCACTTGACAGGATGAGCACTGGTTATACTATATGTTGACTAATCGAACTCCAATAAAAAATATAAATAGGGCAGCCCCGGTGGTGCAGCGGTTTAGTGCCGCAGCGGTTTAGTGCCGCAGCGGTTTAGTGCCGCAGCGGTTTAGTGGCGCCTGCAGCCCGGGGTGTGATCCTGGAGACCCAGGATCGAGTCCCACATCGGGTTTCCTGCATGGAGCCTGCTTCTCCCTCTGCCTGTGTCTCTGCCTCTCTCTTCGCTCTCTCTGAATGAATAAATAAATAAATCTTTAAAAATATAAATAAATAAATAAATAAATATATTTAATTTATTTATTTATGAGAGACACAGAGAGAGAAGCAGAGACACAGGCAGAGGGAGAAGCAGGCTCCATGCAGGGAGCCTGATGCGGGACTTGATCCTGGAACCCTGGGATCACGCCCTGAACCAAAGACAGACACTCAACCGCTGAGCCACCCAGGCGTCCCATTAACCTTTTTTGGTTTTGTTTTTTTCTCCTAGCCTTTTTTTTTAAGTGAGAGTGATTTGAACAGTTGTGTGTGTATTTATTCATGCTTTTGAGTCCTGGTATATGTCAAACCCTGTTTTAGGCATTAGGGACACGGTGGTGAGCAACACAAGACCAAAGTCCCTTCCCTCATGGAGCTTTTGTTCTGGTGAAGGAGACAATATAGAAAAGGGGGAAAAATATATGGAGAGGATGTTAGAAGTTGAGAAGTGTTATGGAGAAAAGTAATGCAAGGAGCAGAGCCTAGGGAGTATGGTGGGGGAGGGTTTGGAATTTTAAATAGGGTAGCCAAGGCAGGCCTCATTAAGGAGGTGACATTTGAACTTTCAAACGGCATGTCTCCTTCAGTCTGAAACAGTTCTTCAGTCTTCCCTTGACCTTCATGACCTTGATATTTTTGAAGATGACAAGCCAGGAATTTTGTAGCATGTCCCTCAGTTTGGTTCTGTCGGATGCTTCCTTGTGGTTAGATTCAGGTTCTGCGTTTGGGGTGGGAATATGACAGAAGTATCGCTGACTCCTCATTTCATTCTATCAGATAGCTCATTATTTTAGTACTGGTAAGGTTTGCTTGTTCCCTTCATTAAGCTGCTATCTGCCAGGTTTCTCTACTGTAAAGATATTCTTGTTCCCTTTGGAATTAACTAATATATATTTCATAGGGAGATACTTTGAAACTGCAAACATCCTGTTCCTGATCAAAATGTGACCCACTGACTGCTACTATAACCACTAGTTTTAGCACCTATACATTTTTTTAAAAGATTTTTATTTATATATTTGTGAGAGTGAGAGAGCATGAACAGGGGGAGGGGCAGAGGGAGAGGGAGAAGCAGACTCCCCACTGAGCAGGGAACCCAAGACCTGAGTCAAAGGCAGACGCTTAACTGAGCCACCCAGGTGCCCCACACCAATAAATTTTCTACCTCTATCATTGTTGACAATTATTAGTATTATTAGTTGACATTCCACTGTAAAGAATAATATTTCCCTTCCTTTCCAAGTATTTACTCTTTCACCCATTAATTTATGTAAGTATGGAAGTGCTTTTTCTGTGTTTCAGATGCTTATGTTTTGTTTACTTTGGGTCTGTTAACATAGAGAACTACATTCATAGCCTTTTCTGATGTTGACCCAATTTTGCATCCCTGGGATAAATCCTATTTGATCAAAACACGTTTGCTGGGACACCTGGGTGGCTCAGCAGTTGAGTGCCTCCCTTCGGCCCAGGGCATGATCCTGGAGTCCCCAGGATCGAGTCCCACATCGGGCTCCCTGCATGGAGCCTGCCTCTCTCTCTGTGTCTCTCATGAATAAATAACATCTTTTAAAAAACAAAACATGTTTGCTAAATATACTACTGGATTCATTTAGCAAAGATTTTGTTAAAGATTTTTACATCTATAGATATAAGTGTATCTAAGATATAAGATATATAAGATATAATTTCAAGGGCTTGAAATTTTCTTGTATTATCTCACCTGCCTCAGGAATAGAGATTACACTAGCTTCATAAAATAGACATCTTTTCTTCTTTTTCTAATACCTGGAACAACTTTTTTAAGGTAGCAGTTAACTATTCATTCCTTGGGAGTTGGGTAAATCACACCTATAAAAACCATTTGCCCCCCCCCCCTTTTTTTGGTGGGAAGAGGAAAGCTTTTGACTATTGTTTCAATTTATTACTTTTTGCTCCATTCAACTAATCGGTTTCTTCATGGACCAGTTTTGGCATTTTATATTTTTCTAGAAATGTATTCATTCCACCTAGATTTTCAGATATGTTCATTCTTTTTATTTATTTATAAAAGATTTCATTTATTTAAGACAGAGAGAGAGAGAGAGAGAGAGAGAGGCAGAGCCACAAGCAGAGGGAGAAGCAGGCTCCATGCAGGGAGCCTGATGTGGGACTCGATCCCGGGTCCCCAGAATCAAGTCCTGGGCCGAAGGCAGGTGCTAAACTGCTGAGCCACCCGGGCATCCCCTGTTCATTCTTTTTAAAAGGTCTGTTGCATTTGTAGTATGTTCCCCTTCTTAATTTTGTATTCGGTGCTTGCTTGCATTTTTGATCTTTAATTGATCAGTCTTGCCAGAGGTCTGTCTTTCCTCTTACTTTTTGTTTCAAAGATTTTACCTTTGATTTTACTAATCTGTTGTTTCCCTATTTCATCTATTTCTACTCTTATTTCCTTGCTTCGTATTGGTTTGCTCTGGTGGTCTTTTTCCAATTTCATGTACATATGATAAAATGCTCAGATGTTAATTGTACAGCTTGAATTGTACATACACACCCATGTGACGAGTACCCTAGTCAAGGTCTAGAACCTTCTCATTATTCCAGAAAGCTACCTTATGACCCTTTCTAGTGAAAGACACCCTCCCCACCTCCACTCGGCTCTATCACCAAGAAAATCTTTAAGATTTTATTTTATTTTTTTTAATTTATTTATGATAGTCACACACACACAGAGAGAGAGAGGCAGAGACACAGGCAGAGGGAGAAGCAGGCTCCATGCACCGGGAGCCTGACGTGGGATTCGATCCCGGGTCTCCAGGATCGCGCCCCGGGCCAAAGGCAGGCGCCAAACCGCTGTGCCACCCAGGGATCCCAAGATTTTATTTTTAAGTAATCTCTACACCCAACTCAGGTTCAAACTTACAACCTTGAGATCAGTCACATGCTCTGCTGACTGAGCCAGCCAGGCACCCCACCAAAATGTGTTTTGATGGAGACCTTCACATAAATGGAATTCTACAGTGTGTACCCTTTTCTTTTTTCACTCGTGTTTGTTGAGATCCATTTATGTTGATATTTGTATTAGTATTTTGTTCTTTTTATTGCTGAGTTGTAGTCCATTGTATGAATGGACAATTTATCAATTCTCCCCCTCTTTTTAAAAATATTTATTCATGGGCAGCCCCGGTGGCGCAGCGGTTTAGCGCCGCCTGCAGCCCGGGGTTTGATCCTGGGGACCCTGGATTGAGTCCCACGTCTCCCACGTCTATGAATAAATAAAATCTTAAAAAAATTTATTCATGACACACACACAGAGGCAGAGACACAGGCAGAGGGAGAAGCAGGCTCCATGCAGGGAGCCTGATGTAGGACTCCATCCCGGGTCTCTAGGATCATGCCCTGGGCTGAAGGTGGCGCTAAACCGCTGAGCCACCCAGGCTACCCAATCCATTCCCCTCTTGTTGGATGTTTGGGTTCCCAGTTTTTGGCTACTGTGAACACAGCTGCTACTTTCCATGTACATATAGCCAAGTCTTTTTGGTGACATATGTTTACATTATTTGGGGTAAATATCTAAGAATGAAATTGCTGGGTCATAGGGTAAGCATATATTTACTTTTATATGAAAGTTTTCCACAGTGGCCTCACCATTTACTACTTCCAAACACACAGAAGGGTTCCTTGTTGTGGGATTCTGAGAACCCTGGGGTGTGGGAAGAGGGAACATGTGGGCATCTCCAGGCTAAAAGCCACCCATCCTGAGACAGGTGGCTTCCATTTCTTGTCCCTCTCCCCTCCCGGTGTCGGGAAATCACATCACCTCTAGGGGGCACCCTCTTTCTAACCTTGCCTCCTTCTGCTGGTGCAGGGAGGTGTCACAATGCAGGCCAGTTAATGGGGGGAGGGGCTCTGTGCTGACTGCCTTTTCCCTTGGCACCTCCCCTTCCACTTTCTCGCCTCACAAGCATTTGGAGGAGGGGCGGTTCCTGGCCCCATTTCCGGCTCAGCCATTCTCGGCCGGTAGAGGGCAGCCCAGCTTCAAGTTCCACTGCACCCAGACCCGTGCTGAGCATACACATAGTTAGGAATCACAGGGTACAGACTGGCCTGTTGTGACCGGAAGGCTGGGTCCTGTGCTAACAACAGTTGTGGAGAGGACAAGAATGAGTATGGGCCCAATCAGTCCCGATGAAGCATCTCTGGGATGTGGGATTGGCAGGCTGAGCTGCTCTATCCCTACCCTTCTGGGGTCATCTGTCCACTGAGGAGGGCACAGGGGTGACTGGTGCCAGAGTGGCCACTGCTGTCCGTTTGGAGATGCCCTTGGGCAGTCCCCAGATTCAGGGAGGGCCAAGTGTGGTTCGGGTTTAGCCCTTCGATTGTACAGCTGGTACAGCAGCTGGGTGGAAAGGCCAGGGGGTGGGAGGTTCTCAGTGCTGACTCTGACTCAGGGGGACTTCAAGCCCTGGTGGTGTAGGATTTCCTGGTAGGTCAAGACCTGCTGGACTTGACAATGGTGAGATGGCTATGACTAGGATCTTGTGGGTTAGGGCACAGACCAGAACTTCCTGTTATATTTATCTCAAGTGGGTAGCCCCTATGCACCAGACACTGTGAATGCTACCACTGCCACCCACCTTATCCACTCATGTTTATGTCCATGTGTGAGCCACAAACCATGCTGGTGCATGAGAAAGAGACATGCAAGCTATTGACTTTTCAGCTTTTATTACAAAAAGAAGAGCATGATCCCAGCCCAGTTCTCCAACAAAAGTCACCAACTCAAAGTCTGACTTGGTCAGGGCCTCTCTGGCTGGGGAATAGGCTGGTAGACAGGTGCAGGGCCCCACTCAGACCACCCACCACTTCACCCTCCCCTGTCCCGGGCTGGACACCCGACATAAGTAGAAGCAGCTCCTGCAGCTGCTCACTGAGCCTCGTTGAAGCGGGTCACCATTGTCTTGTGCAGTGTCTCCTTGTAGGACTCAGTCGAAGTAACCCCATAGGAGCTGCCTCGGGCACCTAAGCCGGAACCCCGCACCCGTGTCTGGGCCTATGTGAGGGAGGCAGGCTGTTAGGTTGGATGCAGGATGGGGGTGCAACAGAGAATGCTGGAGGATGGGGATGGGATCACAGGAGACTCACCTCAATAGGCGTCACAATGCCCTGCTTCTTGCGGCCCAGGCCACTACCCTCTTTCCAGCCCATGGCCTGAAGCATGCGACTGCCAATGTTGTCACTGCCCAGCCCATCCCTTGTGGGCTGCTCAAAGTCCCTGGAGGGGCCAGTGGTACAGTGTGAGTGACTGGCCCACTGGCCCTAAGCCCCTCACCTTGACCCTGGGGACTTACACAGAAGCTGCAGACATGCCACCATACTTCCTCCTCTTGGGCTCTGGTGGCTCAGGGATGCCGTACTTCTCTCTGCGTTCAGCTGCACGGTCCCGGTACTTCATTTGCTGAAAACGTGTGTGTGAGAATAGGGTAGCTGGTCACTCTTTGCAGGAAACACCAGGGGCCCTGTGGGGACTGGATCTGGCTAACAGATGAATGCGAGCAGCCAGGCTACCTCCAGCTGAGGGACCTGAGCACCAGCTGCTTGAGGGGAGAGAGTCCAGGAATGGGTCACCCCTCACCTCCATGTCGTTCTTCTCCAGTGCTTCCAGCTCGTTCTCTGATAGATGGGCTCGCCGGTGAATCTCAAGGTTTTGCTGCAAGGGGACAGACAAGAGGAGGTGTGATGCAGCCAGGCCACACAGGGCCAAGCTAAGGTTCCCTGCCAATCCTCTCTGTTACCTTGTGTAGCCCGGAGAGCTGCTGGTGGCGGATGAGCGCCTCCTTGCTAGGGAACTGGCGCCGACAGAGCAGACAGGCCAGCTTCTGCCAGTCAGTGAGCTTCTCCTCTCGCTCTGGACCCCCGCGTTCCTGCTCCTCCTCACTGTCGCTCTCCCCACTGTAGGCTGCCACCAGGCCCCGAGGTGGGCTCTAGAGAATGTGAGAGTTGGGGAGAGAGGTCAGGCCTGGCTACACTGGAGCACCGCCCCCTCCTGCCCTGGCCACTCACTGGGCGGTCGTCGCTGGCCAGTTTCGGGAGGTCCATGCTGGTGTGCTGTCTCTCAGCTAATGCTCCCTGGGGTAGACGGACACACAAATTCAGGGACTTCACAGAGGGACCACTGCGATGACAAGACTAGGGGGGATAATGGAGGGGTGGCCACAACACACCTTCTTCTCAAGGATGGCATAGCCGGCATCTGCAGTGGCTGACTCCCGCCTCTCGTCATCTCGCAGAGAGCTGATGGGCTGGAAGCTGTTTTTGAAGTTTTCTTTTTGCTTGTTGAGGCTGCGGGCCCAGCGTTCCATGTCCTTGGCAATCTAGGGGTAAAGTTGGGAGTGAGGCTCTCAGGGACCCTCCAATGGCTGGGACGGCCAACTCCATCCATTGCACCTTCCTGCCCTGCAGTCTCAAGCAGGTGAGGAGGTGGTGATGAAAGTCATGGTTTCTCGCCATTCTGTCGTCGGTGCCTCTTGCCAAGCCCTCTGGGGCTGTGCCTGCTCTCCTCACAAGCACTCACACCACGATTATGCTTTCATTTTATCATTTTACAGTGCAGATGATGGCTTCCTCTAGGTAGGATTTTAATACGTGTGATTCCATGTATCCCATATTCTGTCTGCTCTCCCCGCCCCTGCACTTTTAGAATTTACCAGGTTGCCAAGGGAACACTTAGTTCTTGCTTCTAAGTGCTACACTCAGACTGTCATACTCTTCCTCCATAGGAGGACACCGAAGTTCCTTCCAATTTCCCACTCCCATCAGACACAGCAGTGGCCATTTTCCACAGCCTGATGGGCCCATGAGAAGTTCTCTGGGTAGACAGACCCGGACACATACCCAGGAGTTGGGTTCGGGTTCTGGGCCCAAAGGAGGTCTGCATGCCCATTTGTTTCCACAGGCAGGATTAGCCTGGCTTCAGGCATGCAAGCAACGTGAAGGTTCCCACTGGGGGACAGAAAAGCTGACTGGTCTCACTCGGATGGATGGCACTGGCCACTCAGGAGGTGGGCAGCCCTACCGTGTACAGAGGCAACTGCCTTGGCTCAGGGTCATGCATCAAAGAGCAGAGCTGGGCCAGGAGCCTGGTCTCTCTTGAGCATGGTCACTCCCATGCCCACATCCACCCCTGTCCCTCAGCAGCAAAAGCTTAAAGATGATAGAAATGCATTCATCAGAAGACATTAAATAGCTAGCCAGTGACTGCTGGACCCCCAGTGTTCACCTGTTGGGCTGTCTTGGTCTTGTGCTTCTCCTTCTTCTCTTTACCCTCTTTTGAGGGGGCCCCCGTCTCCTTATGCCCGTCGGCCGACTGCTCCAGGGCAGGGACGTAGGTCCGCCTTTCCCCGTCCCAGTACAGGTACTGCTGGCTTTGAGCGTTGTAATAATACTGGGGGAGGGGTGGGGGGGGGCGTGAGGGAAGACCTCCGAATGGGAACTGCAGACCCCACCCACTCCCTGGGCTACCCTATCACCTGGGAGTTGGGGTCATAGTAGAGACCAGTCTGGGGGTCATAGTAGTAGCCAGATGTCTCATCATACTGGTAGGTAGAGACGTCAGGAACAGCTGGGGAGGGTAGTGAGAAAGAAGGGGGGGGTCACACTCCTCTCTGCTTTGTTAAGGAACTCCTTGCCTCCCTACCACCCACAGGCCACGGCTACTCACGGTACTGGCTGTAGGACTCCTGGGCAGTGGGACTGGTGGCCGGTGGCAAGGCAGAGCTGGGATGAGTAGGGCTCTGGAGCTCAGATTTGAGCACAGCAGGTGACATGATGGTATATGACTGGTCATGGGGCCAGACAGGGTAACAGGGCTCAATGTCTGCCAATGCCTCCTGTACCCACGCCCCGCAACAACCCAAGATCCCCTGCCTGACACCCAGGAACCCCTCAAGCTCCCTCACCTGGCTGTTGGCAGCAGTACCCTGGCTGCCACTCGCTTCAGCTGCTGATTGCTGGTAGATGCCAGGGGCAGCACCAGGCTGGGCTCGAGAGAAAGCCTGCAGTGACACGGGGTCTGCCCCAGGTTCCAGGGAGGCCTCTGAACCTGTAATGAGAACAGGGAAGGAAGAAGAATGCCTGTGAACAGGCAGGGCCCAGGACCCAGGGCCTGCCACCCTCCCTAACCCCACAAAATGCTCAGAGACAGATGTTGGGCCTCACCTGCTCCAGATGGGTCCCCTTTGGTTCCAGTGATGCCGGGGCCCTTGGTGCCCTTGAGGTAGCCATGGGCATAGAGGGATGACTCTGTGCCCTGGCTGCCGCCATAGCCCTCATCCTGTTGGTAGTAGCTGTAGTCGACCGGTGGCTCCTCGGGGGTGGCCCAGGCACCCTCCCCACCCTGGGAGGCCTGAGGGGCAGTGGGAGGGGCTCATTAGCAGAGGAAGGGGCGCAGGGGGAGGGGAACCTGCTAAGAAGCATTTGCCCACAGGTGAGGCTAGTGTCTGTCTGCTGACAGAAAGCATGCAGGCCTCAGACAAGTGAAGTATGAAGGCCACCCAGCCACAGCAAGGCAGGGCAGCGGCAAAAACAAGAATCCACCGAAGACATGTGCCAAAACGCCCCCAGGGCTGACACTGGTATGTGTGTGGCATAGTTCGAGTGCTGGGTTGTCAGGTCAAGAAGACACTGTCCTCCCCTTCTTTATTCTCCTCTCCCAATTTTCTTTCAGCCATTTATAAATTCCGTTTTATTAACAAAGTTGTAACAATGCAGGTCGATAAAATAACCACCAAATAGAAGTGAAAAGCAGTCACGATGGTGTTGAAGTTGAAAGCCTGGGAGGAGGTGACTGAGAAGGGAGCTGCAGCAAGGCCCCCAAAGCCAATAGCAGCCACTGTGAGAGGGTTTGGGGTCCAGGGAAAGCCAGACAGCAAGCCAGCCCTCTTGGTTGCAGAGAAGGCATGAGAGGGTCGAGACCGTGGCCCCAGTATGGGGATGCTGGGGCAGAGGGGAGTCTTTGAGTACCTGTGAGATGGCCCACTGGGCCGCGGCAATGGCAGTACTGGCCACAGAGGCAGCATTGATGCGACTGCCTTCGTTGGAGGCCATGTCCCTGGGGAGGATGTCAGAGACTGGGAGTGAGATGGGAAGCCCCAGGCTGGGGGGCCAGCTAGGAAGGGGCATAGGTGGGGTCCTGACCTCTTAGAACCCTTGGCAAACTCAACGTTGATGGTCTTGCCGTCAATAGTGAGTGGTGGGTGCAGGGCCTGCAGGATCTGCAGGAGCTGGGCTGCCTCCTGGGGGAGTAAGGGAGGCAGGGGCAGAAGGGTCAGGCCCGGGGAGGCCCCCGGCTCCATTGCCCTGTTGCCAGGCTTGGAGTCGCGGTGGCGCAGGGTGAGATGGGGGGGGTGTGGGTCAGGGTCCCTCCTCCCCACCCCGGGGGCCGGGACCCTGGCTGCCCGGCCCCCCCCTGTGCCGCCCTCACCACGATGGTGGAGAGCTGGATGAAGGCGAAGCCACGGTTCAGTTGGGTCTGCTTGTCCTTGATGACACGGACATTGGAGGAGGATAGCACCGCGTAGGGTGCCAGGGCCCCCAGGATGGAGTCCATGGTGCTGTGTGGGTTCAGGTTGCGCAAAATGATGGCTGTGGGAAGCGGCCCAGCATTAGGGGGCACCCCTGACACTCTGCTCCAGCCATACCCCTCTGATGGCTCCCCACTGCCCCTCTCCTCTGGCCTCTGTCTTTGCCCTTGCTGCTTCCTCTCACCTCTTCCTCCTGGATAAACTCTGCTTGTTAGTCCAAGTCCCAGCTCAGTCGCTCACCTGCCGAGACCCTTCACAACACACCCCCAAAGTCGAGTCGGGCAATGCTCCTCCCCTGCTCTCGCTACATCACTTCTGTACCCCTGCCAGGCAGAGACCCTGGGAGGATTGAGTCCTGGTCACTACCATCTCTCTGGCCTCGGAGAGCCCAGCCCAGACACCCTAGGGCAGGGAGAAAGGAAGGAACAACTGACTCACTGTCATTGGCGTTCTCCGAGCTTGGCTCTGAACCCTGTGACAGGGCTTGGGAGGCCAGCACTCCCTGGGCCTGGTAGGGCTGTGGCAGGGGGAGCAGGCCCTGGCTTAGCTCCCGTCCACCCAGTGGCAGCGTCTGCTGATCCAGCCTTGCGCCCAGGGGCAGCTTCTGCTCTGCCTCTGTCAGGGGTGGCAGAAGATAGGCCGATGACAAAGGGGGAGGCTCCAAGGCTGGTCACCCTCTTCCTCCCCTCTTCCACCAACACCCTGGGTGGGGGGGAGGGAGGAGGCAGGAGGGCCTCACCTGACTTGGGCACACCACATTTGAAGCACTTCTCACGGCGTTTGAAGTTCTGGACACCACACTGTGAGGCACAGGCCAGGCTGTCAGAGTGGGTGGGGCTTTCCACCACACCCTGCAAACTTGGGTCTAGAGATCACCCAGGGAACCCTGCAACACCCCCGGGAAGGAAGGTCCCAGGATTGGGGTGGCGGGGAGCTCTGGCTGTCACTCTCAGTCGGAAATCTTCCCTTCACAGGGTCTCAAGTTTGTCCTCAGTGCCACCTCCTCAACTCAGGAATCAACAACTAACTCCCCTACCTCTGCCATAAGTGCCACCTCCTCCGAGGTTCCAACTCCCAGGATTGCCCCCCTGTTGTCCCTTTAGCAAGTTCTTCCTAAAACTTGCTTCCCTGTTCAGAAACCTTCAGTGTTTCTACCCCTAAAAGCCAGCAGCCCTTCTCTTGCTAGACTCCCATCCTTCCTTCATCTCGAGACTAGATTGGCATTCTTGAGAAACCAGCCTTGGGCATGACAACCTCCAGGAAGCCCCAGCTTTCACCCCATTTTTATTTCTGTTCCACGTTGGGGACCGTGCACCGTTCCTGCGCCAGGCTCTGCCCCATATGCCCAGGATGTGGCCTCTGCCACTCTTGTGTCCCCCTAACAGAGGGCAGGTTAGTCTGTGGGGACTCAGGAAGGGGAACAGTCCCAGAGGGGCCTGGCTCACTCAGCTGGGGACAACATTGGATGCAACATTGGATCTAGGAGGCCTAGAAGTTTGCTTTGGTTTGGTTTTGCTGGGAAGCTACTGCTGGTAAAGGGAACAAGAGATTTTCTGCAGCTGGTGTAGGAGGGTGAATGGAGAGGCAAAAGTGGAAGCTGGAGAAGGCAGGTGGTACCAGATTATGGAGGGTGGTCACACGTAGCTCAGAGTTGGGGAGGTGAGGTGGTCTTCAGCAGAGGAGTGACAAGGTTAGAGGTGGTTTTGAGGAGTATTATAGGTGAGAAGGTGGGAGAAAGAGGCAAGGGGCCAGCACAGCGGAAGAGGGGCCCACTGTAACGGAGGGAGTGGGTGACGACTGGCCTAGCCAGTGGGAATTGCAAGGGAGGGCATTCTTGTGATGGAAGGGACAGGACCTGGTGATCAATGGGATGTGGGGAATAAAGGAGAGTAAAGGAGAGAATTCTCTGGTTTTGAAAAGTAGCTGAAAATACAAGGAGGGACAGAGTGCCACTGTCACTTCACAGTCCCTACCCCTACAGAGACAATGGACACCGGTGCTACTCCCCTTAGTAGACAGTTCTTCATGGGGAGAGGGTTGGGGGCTCCTCCCCTTAGGTCTCAACACTGTCAGCTGGCTGCAGGAGGAGGGGCTGTGAAGCTGCAAGGCTGCTTCAGGGCTGCTTGGGAAGCTGGCCCCAAGAGAGACCTGAACCCAGGGTGGGGATCCATGGCCCCCGTGATCATGATGGTGAACATATCGCTCAAGGCTAACTCAGGTTGGCACCTCTCTGAGCCTTGCCTTCCTCGTAGGGAATATAACTGGAGATACCACAGCTTGAAGCCTTGACCTCAGATGGACATGGCTTTGTCAGAGTGACAGTCAAGGTTACTGACATAGGGTCCTAGAACAACCTGTGCTTTTCTTTGGGGGAATAGGCAGACATTCGAGGGTGCTAACTGTGGACCAGCTGTTGTTCCAACTGCTACACTGGAATCCTCCCAACCACCTTGGGGGAGAGGGGGTCATTACTATTCCTGTTTTGGAGATGAGGAACGTGAGGCAGAGACCAAGGAGGATGTAGGAGGCTCTAATTCCAGCCAGCCTGCTCGGAAGTCCACCTTTGACACACCACATGTTGTGCCTCCACTGTCATTAGGTAGTCGCTTATGTTAAGTACTTGTGGAAAGTATACTGGGGCTTCAAGAAGGACTGTGCCTCCTGAGGGCAGAGCCTGGTGCTGAGTGAAAGCCCAGTACACATGGGTGGGTGGGCAGGCGGCAAGGGACAGTGGCTACTTGAGCTGAGCCAGTCCTCAACACCTATGCCATTTCAGGCCCCAGGGAGATAGATGTTGCCACTGCTGCCGCCGCCTCTGTCTCTATCCATGGCAACTGCTGCCCACCGCCCCTGTACCTTATTACACAGCCAGTCCTCATTGATCTTGGGCTTGGGGTCGCTGTAGTGCATGGACACCTTCTGGCCCAGGATGTTGAGGGAGTGCTGCGGGAAAAAGCAGAGCACAGTGAGGCCCAGGCAGCAGTGCCCCACGCACCGTTTCAGCACAGGAGAAGAGAGTGAGCGAGCCCTTCAGCTGGATGGATGAGGGACAGGGAACGGAGGGAGGTCGGAGAACGGACGAGGGAAGAAGGAAGGGAAGGAGGGAGGGAAAGCGCCACAGCCCTTGGGCGCAGCTCTTTGCTGCCTTCCGGGCACGCACACGTGAACACACGCCACCAGGCACACAGTGCTCGGCTGACCGACGCTTGCCGGACAGTGGGGAAAACCCCCCACTCGGCCCTGACACTGCCAGGCCACACCCAGGGCCAGCACTACACAGGCTACACTCGGGATGAGGGGGACAGGGAGGGAAGGGAGAGGAGGGGAGAGAGAGAGAGAGAGAGCGCACGCGCGCTATTGCTGGAGAAGGGGAAAAAGAAAGAGCCATATTTAAAAGATGGAAGTTCCTGCTGTGAGGCTGTCTTCCTGGGGCTGGCTGGGTCCTGGGCCCCGAGGCATTAGGGCAGAGATGGCCCCAGGGCTGCCCTGCTGAGCCCCACTTCCACCACACCTGCCCCTTCCTCCCCTGAGGCTTTTCTTCTGTGCCCAACACCAGTGAGCCGGGCTCTGGGTAGGTGAGCAGAGCAGGTCCTTGGGTCTCTGAAGGTCCCAAAGCTGCTGGGTGGGGAGACCGTGCCAGGTGAGGGAGCAGGCTCCCTTCCCTTCCTGACAGCAGGACTCCTTGCTGAAAAGGCAGGCCTGCCCCCAGTGGAGTGGGCATGTGGTGACTCCCGTAGGGGGTAGGTGCAGGGGGAGGGCTGGGGCACCCGAAGTGAGTTTTATCACATTTGACTGGTGCTTTAGGTCAACAGAGCGGTGCTGGCCTCTCACATGGAAATCAAAAGGCCAAACTCACATGCAGGGAGAGAGCTGGCAAAACGGGACTTGCTAGTTAGTGTGCCAACAGCTAAGTTCCCCAGTGGCTAGACTTCCAGTGATGCCTGAAAGTGGAAAGAAATCTTGTCTCTGCCTAACCCCCAGAGCAGGGCGGTCCCCGAGGAGTGGGAGCCTCAGTGGAAGAAAACTTCCCCCTTGCAGCCCTTTCTCCAAAGGCTCAGCTGGGAGGTGGAGGGGCAGAGCTAGTGCCTGGTGGTGGGAATGGGCCAGTGTTGAGTGTGGGTTCTTGATGGGAAGCCCAGTGGGTAGCAAGAGATGGGAAGAGGAGATAGTGAGGGTCAGGAAGGGGGAGAGAGAGGGGGCGGGGGGGATGGGACACAGGGCCACAGGGCGGGGAACTGTGTCCATAAGAATCAGGCGATGGGGAGCGCTCGATTACAAAGTAGTATTTGTTTGGGGGGGGGTTCAAGTGCGGCAAAGCAACCTGATTGGCTTCCATCCATCGTGTAGCGTCCTGCAAGTGACTAAACTCGACGAAGGCGAAGCCCCGGCTCTGACCTGGAGACAGCATTCAGATACAGACGCAGTGGGTTAGTCAACAGCTTTGGACACACGGCGTTCCCGGGGGTGGGACCCGAGGGGAGAGGACCAGGGGGCAGAGAGGGAAGGGGGGAGAGGAGAGAAGAAAGGGAGAGAGAGAAGTAATCAGAGAGAGAAAGACCAAGGGGTGGGAGGCAAGGTAGATGGCCAGGAGGGGCAGGAAAGAGGGATGAAGGAAGAAGGATAACTGAATGGGAGTGGGGGTTGGGGGGAGAGGGAGATACACACACGCCAGCTCGGAAAAAAGAGAGAGGGGCTCAGGCAGACCTGCCTGGGGTGATGGAGACTGAGAGGAGGAGGTGGGAGGGAAAGGGTACAAGAAGGGATCTCAGAGGAAGGAAGGAGGGCAGATGGGCAAACTATTGGCTCCACATGGGCCAGAATAAATAACTGAAGGGTTGGGCCCAGCATAAGGCTGGGGTACCCAGGAGGGGTCTTGTGACAGGTGTTTCATCAAAAAAGCAAAAGAGAACCTGGGCCAGGCTGCTCAGTGAGGCTAGGAAGGCTCTAGGCCCATCAAGAACCAGGGGGACTTAGGGACACAATGTCACCTCAGCCTTTGCACAGTGCAGGGGAGGTGGGCCTTAGCAGGGAGCCACCTCAGGGCCAAGCCAGGAAGATTACGTCCACCCACAATGCAAGTCCTCCTAGACAGCAGGAGAATGGGGGCCAGATTGGCCAGGCAGACGTTAAAGAATCAGTGGGTACCTGGGAGAAGTGCTGGTGGGGGGGGCGGCACACCTAGGACACTACCTTATGGAGAGAGAGAGAGAGAACAGAACCCTGTCAGTATGTGGTTTGGCTGGGGTCAAACAGCAAGACCTACATGCAACCAAGAGAGACTCCAGGCCTGGTCAGGGCTGGGACAGGGATCCAGGGCTTGAAGCTGCAGGAAAGCAGCTCCTCTTCTGGAGGTACACACACAGGATGGGCTTGGCATATGGCAGGGTTTGTCTATGCTTGTCTATGGCAGGGTTTCTCAGGGGAGCATGATTGATCTCCATAAGAATAATGGTTAGGATGCACAGGAAGATGAAATGGTATGATCTGGGGTCGGGGAGGGAAGGAGAGACAGAGAGGAAAAGAGAGGGGGGAGAGAAGGGAAGGAAAGGGAGAGGGAAAAGGGGAGGTAGAGAGATATAGAGAGAGATAGAGAGATATATGGAGGTGTGGGGAGGAGAGAGACTGAGAGATGGAGAGAAGCCCAGGCAGTGAAGCCCCACTGTGCCTGCCTTGGGGAGCCTGGGCCAGAGGTCCTGCAGAGACAACTCCCCCCCACCACCCTGCTAACCTCAGGCCAGCTCCAAGCAGCCTGCAAGAGGGAGGGAGGGAACAAGCAGAGGCCAGAAATCCTGGCTGCTCCTTGGGATGCACCCTTGGATAAGAGCCATCCTCTGCCTCCCCTCTTGGGACACGTGGGTGCAACCGTGTCAGACCTACTTTCTGGTCACAGGCTGTTACCAGAAAATGTGGGGGAGATTGAGGGGCATGGGAAGGAGAAGAAGGAAGAGGGAAGGGAGTATATGGGGGGAGGGGTTACCACCTCAGATACTCAGAGTCCCAAAGAGGAGGTTCCCCGGAGCCTGGCCCTGGCCCTGCCCCCGGGGAGCACTCAGCTCAGTGCTGCACCCCCTCCCCGACAGCCCCAGAGCTGTGAGGAGGATGGGTCGAGGGGAAGAGAAGAAGAGAGGGTACCCCAAACTGCCCATTCCCAGCTGTGGCAGGAAGGCAGGGCAGGGAGGGTGAGGGAAAAGGCAGAAGCAGGAGGGAGACTGGAGGCTGAGGCTGGCCAGCGGAAGGGGAGGCACTGGGAACAAAAGCTCACCTGAGGATTTGTTCCGCATCAGCCGGACCTCTCGAGCTTGCACTCCATGGGACTGCAGCTGGCCCCGGATCTGTACGGGGAAATACGGATTGGGGCAGGCTCAGCACATGAGGGTGGGTGGGGGGCACCGGAGGCCTCCAGGACCCTGAGCAGCTGCCGGGGATGTGCATGCACTGCCTTCTCTCGAGTTCTTGGGGCTTTTCCCCAAGTGGCTGTGGCCCCGGGCCCACACCAGCACCTGGTCTTGGTGCTCGGCCCCAGACGTGCAGAGAGTGAGTGAGATGAAAGGGGCATGGTGCGAGGGTGGGGGGCATGGCAGCGTGATGATCCTCAGAGGCGGAGAGCAATGAGAGAGCGGAGCGAGCCAAGCCAGAGCTCAAGAATGGCCTGCCTGCTGGGGTGATCTGACAACAGGCTTGGTGTAGTTGTGGTGAGGAGAGCTGGGGCTTGCCTCAAGAGACCCATGATGCAAATATCAAAACGGGAAGGACTGGAGTCTGAGCAGAGCCCAGCTGCATGTGGAGCAGTATCTTGGGGTGGAGACCAAAAGGTGTGGTCAGAAGGTTGGGAAAGCTTCCTGGATGAAGCCAGAGGGAAGCTGCAGAGGCAATTTGGGGTTTGGACCAGGTGAAGCAAGGTCTCTAGGCCAGTGGTGCCTCTTGCAGAAGCCCAGAAGCACGTACTGGGCATTCTCAGGCGGCAATCTTATTGCCTCTGGGCTTAATTTTCCTCATCAGGTGAAAAAGAAAGGAGATCTCTATTTCTCACATACACGCACACGAGCACTCAAGGATAAAAAGAAACATACATAGAAGAGCTTGTTACTTGTTAGGACTACAAATATTCAGGGAGGGCTCAGGAAATGGCAAGAATGTGGGCTCTGGAATCCAGCTGCCTAGGGCCAGACCCCAAATCCACTGCCACTCACTGGCTGTGGGAGTGGGACCTGGGGCAAGCTGCTTCACTGCTGGGGGCCTGGCTTCCTGATCCGTAAGATGGAAACACGCAGAATACCTTCCCCACAGGGTGGCTGTGAGGATTAAATGAGACCTGGCCTGTGGCCCACCCTGTGATCAATCCTTAACACATGTCAGCATAGAGCTACTGTCTGACCCTGAACACAGCAGCTGGGCCAGACCTGAGAAGCTCCCAAATACACAGGTGGGATTCTCTCTGCAACAAAACGGGCAGCTGGTAGGTTTCATAGGAGAGCTGGGCAGAGAATTCAGGGGAGGTAGAGAGGAGACTCAGGGAGGCTGGGGAGGAGGCTATTTTAGTGGCTCCCTGGGGTTTTACTGCGACTCATTAGGGGAAGCCTCTATGAGAAGAAAACAGAAGAAAAGGGAGGAATACGGAAGGAAATGTCACAGAGCATGGGGTGGGGAGGCTGTCAGTAGCAGCAAAGGAAGTCAAAGAATGTAGGACTCTGTGGCCAGGCCACTGAGATTTGATGCTGCTAACAAAATAGGGAGGGGGTGAGCTATGGGGAGAGAATGTGAATAAAATCTCAGAAAATCTCATGGGGACCCTCCCTATCCCCAGGGCTGCAGGGCCCTACATCATCTCTGCCACCAGGAATACCCAGCTCTGGGCCTGGTGAGCATCTGGCCCTCAATCAACATACGCCGAATGGATGGATGACCAGTGGAATGTTTGGAGGAATGCTCCGTTCCCTCCCACACCCACCACCGCAGCCCCTTGGCCAAGCCAGCCTATCCGACACTCCTCCCTTCCGGACCAGGAGAGTACAAGGGCCTGCCCAGAGGACGGATCAGTGCTGGGGGAGAGAAGGGATAAAAGGTGCTGAGGTCGGGGTGAGGGAGAAGCTGGGGGCCCTGGAGGAGACCCAGCCTGGCCTCCTGCTCTGTCGCCTGCCCAGAGCCATGGTGGGGGGGGCACGTACGTCATCCTCAGTGGCTGCCTGTGGCAGCATCCTCAGCATGACGATGTTACTGGCCTTCTCCTCCTCCTCCTCCTCCTCATCCTCCTCCTCCTCCTCCCCTTGCTCGGTCCGATAGTCCTGGTCCCGATAGTCGCCGTCTCGGGGGAAGCCTGGCGGGCCAGTGGGGCTGTGCCTGTGCCGCCGCCGCCGCCTACGCTGAGTCTCGGAGCCCGGGGAGGCCTCGTAGGAATCCTGGCCAACAGAATGAGACGAGAGACACCAGACGGGCAGTCAGTCTGGGGTGGGCCTAGGGGCTGGCCGCTGGCTCTCTGAGGCAGGCGGGCTCTGAAAGCCAGGGGTGGGCGGGCTCCGGCTAAAGACTCAGGGGAGGCAAAATGGGTCAGCCCTGGACTGCAACCCTTCTGGGGTGGGAAACTGTCCCCGGATGCCTTTTGGGGGCTGCCTTGGTGGGGAGTGGGGAGAGGCTGGTGGCAGTAGTATTACTGTAGGGGAGAAACTCCCACAGACAGGTGACCAGACTGCTTAAACTTCCTTGGGTCTGGGGTCAGCACCCTAAATCCTGCCCCCTGTTTCTCCCTCGTCCTCCCTTGCCAGCTCGGCTAGAATGTGCACAACTGTTCTTTATGCCTTATGATTTCTGGCATGGGCCAGGGTTCTAGGAGTAGCTTAGTATCTCAACCAGAGCCAGTCAGCAGGGACTGGCAAAGGTGTGAGGGCCACAGCACTGCCCCCAGCCCCTGATCCTCCTCTGCCTGGCCGGTGCTCTATCATCACTAGGCTCCCTCCTAACAGGGTGTGGTCACGGAGTTCTTGGATGTTGCCCAAGCCATCCTGCCAGGACTAAGCAGGCCAGGCCAGGGTCCACACCCCTTCTGCCCTCAGGGGGACCAGATAACTCAGCTCTCCACTCCCACTCTTTCCAGTGGGTCCACCTAGGGCCTCCTGGTGCCCTGGAGACATCCAGGCACAGATCACAGCTGCCACTGTGAAGCTTGGCTGCCCACTCTATCCCCTGGGGCTGGGTTGCAAAAGTACCCTTCCCACCCTGCTGGATAGGAGAGCTGCTTGCTTGCGTGGACCCAGGGTCCTCTCAAACTGGGGTTCCCTTAAGGCAAGTCTGCTGCTTCTCCTCAGATGGTGAATGCCTCCCCTCCTCAGGCTAAGGCTAACTACCCAACGTGGAACTGGCTACCCTCTGAGCTCAAAGGGAGAGGCCCTAGAGGGTCTTTCCCTTTTGTATATGGGCTCTGTCGCCCCTGTAAACGCCCATGGTTGGGCTCCCAGAGGTACTCTGCTTGGTGATATCCAGTGTCCCCACTGCCCTCCCAAGCCCCACATGCTGGGTCTCATGCAAGAGGCTCTCCAAGGACCCCAAACTGGCTGGGAGCAGGCAGTAAAATAAAGGGCTTGCAGTGAACCATGAGCCCAAATTAAAAAACAAGGAAGAAGGGAAAGAGGTGATGGCCAAGGGCCCTCAGAAGTACAGAGCCAAGCAGGTGGAAGTCAGGGAGACCCAATTTGGGAGAGAAGCCCTCAGAGAGGAGCAGGGACAGACCCTCCAGGTGAGGCAAAGCCACTGAGCACAGTCTGAAGGCATGGGAACTGAGAGCTACCCGCACATGGTGCTACAACCAGAGGCCCTGCAGGAATTCTGTCCTCCTCGGCCCTCACCTCTGCACTCTGCTCCTCAGATGAGTCGTCGTAGTCATGCTTGCCCTCCTGGCTACCATACTCTCGGGGATATGAGCGGTAGTCCATGTCCCGGTAGTCGTGGTCTCTGCTGCGATTCTCCCCGCCATCATCCTGCGAACGGTCAGTGGCCCCATAGCGGCCAGTCCTGTCCCCACGACCACCTCTGACGGAAGAAGAATGGGGAGGGATTAGAGGGCAGTCCTTTCTGAAAGGTGTAAGAGGTGGGGGGCTCCCACTCATTCCCTCTAGACCCTAGATCCCACTCCTGACAGGGGTCCCAAGATCCTGACTCCATGAGGCGAGCTGGTCCTTACCTCTCAAATCCAATCCATTTCTCTTTCCCCCTGCCACCTCTCCAGTCCATGTCTGTCTTCCTTCACAGGGCCCTCGGGTGTGGCATCAGGGCCTGGCTCACCTCCACCAGGCCTCTCCTAGATCATTCTTTATGCCCCAAATGTGAGCGAGTGTTCGATCAGGCAAAGCCAATCAAGCCCAACCACTGCACTCCCTTCAATGGCTCCCTCTCATTCTCAAGATAAAATACCAAAATGCTCACCAAGGCCCTGCAATGTCTGCAGGGTATGTGTGGTGATGTCCAACCGACCTCTCCCTCTGCCTCACTGTGTGCTATGCTACCCTGCCCCTCTGTTTCACAGTTGCCCTGCTAAGCACTGGTAGCTGTTTTGTTAAAAATTTTCCTATTGTGATTACTGTAAGATAATTATCTCTAAGTTGACTTCATGTGCATTTCTTTTTTTTAAAAAAAGATTTTATTTTTAAGTAATCTCTACACCCAACATGGGGCTTGAAATTACAACCCTAATATCAAGAGTGGTGTGCTCTACTGAGCCACTAAGGCACCCCTCACTTACATTTCTTTGATGATTTAAAAAAAAAAGTACTCGACTGTGAGTTCTGGGAAAGAGGGGACCACACCCAGAGGGTCCACTGCCCTACTCCTCAAAGCTTAGCTTAGTACCTGGTACTTCAGTAGGTGCCCAATAATTTTTGTTTGGTGAAATAATGATTTAAAAAGTATTCTAAAATACATGTTAACTTCAAACAAGAAAAAAACAGACACCATAGTAGACTAGCAGGGTCCCATTCCTAGTCAGGAATGACACTTTTAGAGTATTTAGCATCAATACCACTATGAATGTTATTCTAAGATACTAGATGAAACAAATAAGAGAGTAAAGAAAAGAAGATTAAAGGCTGGAAAGGAGAAGGCAAAATTATCATTATTTGTAAATGATATGAGAATATGCCTGCAAAGTCGAAGAGAATCAAATGAAAAATGGTTATAAACAATAAGAGTAAAGATGCTGAGTACAAAAGTAATAGGCAGAAATAAATACATTGCCTCTGTTCAGAGAGGCACCATTTAGAAATGGGAAGATCCCAATTATAACTGAACCAAAAAGGTTAAATACCTAAACAAGTGCAAGATCTCATGACTATGCTTCACACATGTAAACCAGGATATGGTTAAAATGGGTCAAAGATTTGCAGTGACATGGATGGAGCTAGAGAGTACAATGCTAAGTGAAATAAATCAGTCAGGGAAAGGCAAATACCAGATGATTTCACTCTTATGTGGAATTTAAGCAGAACAAATGAGCAAAGGGAAAAAAAGGGAGGCAAACCAAGAAACAGACTCTTAACTATAGAGAACAAACTGAAGGTCACCAGAGGGTGTTGGATGGGGGTTAATGGGGGAGATAGGGGACAGGGATTGAAGCATACACTTCTCATGAAAACAAACTTTAAAAATAAAACAAGAAAATGTGAAAAAAATAAAATGCATTGTTCAACAGTAAATAATAATAATAAGAATAAAGCAGGTCAAAGATTTAAATGAAGAACTGAAACCACAAAAGTAGAATATATGAGATGATTTGAGAATCTTCAAATGGGGAAAACTATGACACAAATCCAGAAGCCACAGAAAAGATTATTAAAGTTGACTATATAAAAATAAAACACTTCTGCTTAGAAAAGAAAAAAACCATCACGAGCCCAGTCAGGACAAATCAACTGGGAAAAAGTATGGGAAGAGGAAGAGGAAGGGAATTCACAGAAAAGAAATACAAGCAATTTGTATTTTTAAAAAGATGCTCAGTCTCACAATGAAGGATGAAAATGAAAACTACCCTGGACAGGCCATTTAAAAATAAATGTCTAAAATTTATTTTTGTAAAGTTTTAGGTTGTTTTTATTGTGGTAAAACATGTATCTCACAAAATTTACCACAAAGTATATTCCCAATGTTGAGCAACCATCAGCATCTATTTCCAGAAACTTTTTTCATCATCCCCAACAGAAACCCCATACTCACTGAACATTAACTTCACACCCCACCCCACTCCCTCTATTCTACCTTCTGTCTCTATGAATTTGCCTATTCTAGGGGCCTCATATAAATGGAATCATATGTTTGTCCCTTTGTGTCTGGCTTCTTTCACTTAGCATCATGTTTTCATGGTCCATCTATGGTGTAGCATGCATCAGGACTTCTTTCCTTTTTATGGCTGCACATGTATATAGGTATGGCATAGACTACACTTTATTTGGCCATGCTTCTGTCAATGGACACCTAGGCTGTTTCCAGCACCGATTGTTTGGGTGTTGTGACTAATGCTGCTATGAACACTGGTGTACAAATATATGTTTGACTCCCTGCTTTCAATTCCTTTGGACAAATACCCAGGAGTGGAACTGCTGCACCATATGGCAGTTCTAGATTTAATTTTTGGAGGAGCCAAAATTCCTCCACACGGTGGAGGTACAGTGTTCCACAGCAGCTGCACCATTTACACTCCCATAGGCAAAGCAGCAAGGTTCTAATCTCTCCACATCCTCACTGACACTTGTTATTTTCTAGCTCTTCATGTGCTTAGTGGCCACTGTGTATCTTTTCCAGAGACACATCTAATTCAAGTCTTTTGTCCATTTCTGAATTGTGTTTTTCTGTGCTGCTGTAGGAGTTCTTTTTTCCATTCTGGGTGTTAATCCCTTATCAGATATATGATTTGCAAATACATTTTCGCATTCTGTGGGATGTCTTTATACTCTCTCGAACCATGTCCTTTGATGTATTTAAGTTTCTAAATTTTTTTTGACATTTTATTTATTTGACAGAGAGAGCATGAACAGGGGGGAAGGGCAGGGGCAGAGGCAGAAGCAGACTCCCTGCTGAGCAGGAGCTGACCCAGGACCCGAAGATCATGACCCAAGCTGAGGGCAGATGCTTAACTGACTGAGCCATCCAGGGGCCACTTAAGTTTCTAATCTTGATGAAGTCAAACTTATTTTGAAATAATTTTAGATTTACAGAAAAGTTCAGAGATAACAGAATTCTTGTATACTCTTTACTCAGCTTCCCCTAATATTAACAAGGGACAAATATAACCACAGTACATTTGTCAAAACTAAGAAGTTAATTAAACTATAGACTTTAAGTAAGATTTCAACCATTTTTCTACCACTATCCACTTTCTGTTCCAGGACTGAATCCAGGATACCACACTGCTTTGAGTCATCATGCACCCTTAGTCTCCTCTGGCTCTGGAAGGTTTCTTAGTCTTGCCTTGCTTTTTTTTTTTTATGACCTTGACAGTTTTGAAGAGCACTGGCCAGCTATTTTGTAGAATGTACTCAACTTGAGTTTGTCCGTTGTGTTCTTGTGATTAGATTTGAGGTTATGGTTTTTTGGGGGGAGAATACAAGAGAGGTGATATGCCCCACCAATTGCATTGTATAAAGGGGCCCATGATATCAACATGACTTATCACTGGCGCTGCTGACCTTGATCGTGTGGTTGTGGTGGGGTCTGCCAGGTTTCTCCACTGTAGTTTCTCTTTTTCCCTTTCTATACTCTGTTCTTTAGAAGTGAGTCACTAAGACTAGCCCATATTCAAGAGGAAGAGAATTAAGCTCTACCTCCTGGAATGGAGAGTACCTATGTATATTATTTGGAATTCTTCTATAAGATTTGTGATAGAACATTTCTAATGCAAGTCTGTTTAAAAGCCAAATGTTTGAGGGCACCTGGGTGTCTCAGTGGTTGAGTGTCTGCCTTTGGCTCAGGTTGTGATCCCTGGGTCCTAGGATCGAGTCCCTCAACAGGGTCCTCACGGGAAGCCTGCCTCTCCCTCTGCCTATGTCTATGCCTCTCTGTGTCTCTCACGAATAAATGAATAAAATCTTAAAAAAAAGCCAAATGTTTGACAACACACTGTTAGTAAGACTGTATGAGAAAGAGGCACTCTCATACTGCTGGTAGGAGTGAAAATAGAACAGTCACTAAGGAGGGGAATCTGGCAATACCTGGTAAAACTAAATATCTACCCTCTGACCCCCAATTCTCCTGAAAATTTAGCATACTAATATATTTGCACACATACGAAAACATCATTCAACAACACTGTTTATAATGGCAAAGGACAAGAAACAACTTAGAAGAGTCAAGAAATTCTGTTAAAAAAAGATTAACAAGAGGGATCCCTGGGTGGCGCAGCGGTTTAGCGCCTGCCTTTGGCCCAGGGCGCGATCCTGGAGACCTGGGATCGAGTCCCACGTCGGGCTCCCAGTGCATGGAGCCTGCTTCTCCCTCTCCCTCTCCCTCTCCCTGTGTCTCTGCCTCTCTCTCTCTCTCTCTGTGACTATCATAAATAAATAAAAATGAAAAAAAAAGATTAACAAGGGGGAGAAGAGCTCCACCAAATATTAAAACATATAATAAAGGTGGAACAATTGAAACACAAATAGATTAGTGAAATTGAACAGAGCCCCTACTACAAAAAACACATGGAAATTTAGAGTAACCCAAAGGTTGTATCTCAAATGAACAGGGTGAAAATGGATTAGTCAATAAACACCAGCTGCAGTAATGGTCTGACCCAGAGATTAGCAACTACAGCCAGTGGACCCAATCCAGTCACCTGAATAAAGTTTTCTTGAACACGGCTATACCCATTCATTTACATACTGTTGTGGCTACTTTCAGACAAGTAGTTGTAACAGAGACTGTGTGGTATGCAATGCAAAAAATATTTACTATCTGGTCCTTTACAGAAAAAGTTTAAGAAAATAAAGTTGTTTATCTACATTACTTCTTATACCACATAAATTCTAAATAAATAAAAAATTTAAATCCCTGAATAGAAACCATAAAGACATTATAAAGAAAATATAAGAAAAAATGAATCACCCCAAGAATGGGGAAGGCCTTTCTGAGGAAGATAAAACTCTGAAGTCATTAAAAAAACCCTGATAAATCTGGCTTTGTAAAAACTTAAAAAAAGTATTAAAAATAACATAAATACACGTCATAAAGCAAGCATGGTAAAATGTTAATGGTAGAATCCAGTAATGGGTATAGAAGTATTCACTGTAAAATTCTTTTTCTTAAAGATTTATTTATTTATTTATTCATGAGAGACATACACAGAGAGGCAGAGACATAGGCAGAGGGAGAAGTGGGCTTCCTGCAGGGAGCCTGATACATAACTTGATCCTGGGACCTTGGAATCACAACCTGAGCCGAAGGCAGATGCTCAACCACTGAGCCACCCAGACATCCCTCACTGTAAAATTCTTTCAACTTTTCTGTGTGTTTGAAATTTCATAATAAAATATTGGAAAGGGACACCTGGGTGGCTCAGCAGTTGAGCATCTGCCTTTGGCTCAGGATGTGATCCCGGAGTTCTGGGATTGAGTCCCACATGGGGCTTCTGCATGAAGCCTGCTTCTCCTCCCTCTGCCTGTGTCTCTGCCTCTGTGTCTCTCATGAATAAATAAAATCTTTAAAAAAAATACTGGAAAAACACCATAAAGCTCAAAGTTAATTAACAAATAGGGAAAATAAAATGTTTTCAGACATCTGGTTGGTTTCCAATTTTTCATAATTGTTCTTTCATTTATTCATTCAACAAATATTACTAAAACATTTGCTAAGTGTCAAGCACTGTTCTAGGTGTGAGGGCTACTGCTGTGAATAAAATGAAGTCCCTGTCCTTGTAAGCTTGGCTTGAAACCCAAATTGTTTCTTTACGATAAATACCCAGACAAGAAGTGGCTGGTATGAGTGGTCTATTTTTAAGGGTTTTGTTTTGTTTTGTTTTAGAGGAGGAGAGGGTGGGAAGGGGGGGATGGAGAGAATCTTTTTTTTTTAAGATTTTATTTATTTATTCATGAAAGACACAGTGAGAGAAAGGCAGAGACGTAGGCAAAGGGAGAAGCAGGCTCCATGCAGGGAGCCAACGCGGGACTCGATCCTGAGACTGCAGATCACGCCCTGAGCCAGGGGCAGGTGCACAACCACTGAGCCTCTTGGGCGTCCCAGAGAGAGAGAGAGAATCTTTTTTTTTTTTTTTTTGGAGTTCAATTTGCCAACATATAGCATAACACCCAGTGCTCATCCCGCCAAGTGCCCCACCCTCAGTGCCCATCACCCAGTCACCCCAACTACCCGCCTACCTCCCTTTCCACTACCCCTTGTTCGTTTCCCAGAGTTAGGTGTCTCTCATGTTTTGTCACCCTTACGGATATTTTCACTCATTTGAGAGAGAGAATCTTTAACAGGTTCCATGCCTAGCGCAGAGCCCGACTTGGAGCTTGATCTCACAAATGAGATTATGACCTGAGCCAAAATCAGGAGTTGGATACTTAACTGCCACCCAGGCACCTCTAAACCAAATAAAAAAATTTTTAAAGATTTTATTTATTCATGAGAGACACACAGAGAGAGAGGCAGGGACATAGGCAAAGGGAGAAGCAGGCTCCATGCAGGAAGTCTGATGTGGAACTCGATCCCAGGACTCCAGGACCACGCCCTGAACCAAAGACAGAAGCTCAACCACTGAGCCATCCAGGTGTCCCCCAAATAAATCTTAATATTGAACTCTTGCTATCTAAACTCGGGAAGAGAACAGATTTTGACAGTAAAGCATGCTGTCCAAATCTGTTCTCTTCCCTGTTCATAATACATTTCCACAAAGCTGGACTGAATCCTACTATGTGAGGACCTCCACAAAATGAATATATTTCTGAAAAACATAAACTGCCAAACTTGGCAGAAGCAGTAGGGAGAATGATCATTAAAAACCCAGGCCCTTCTAAAGCTCAGTTTTACCAAGCTTTCAAGGGACAGATAATTCTTACACATAAGTTTCTCCAATAAAGAAAGAAATGGCAAAAACTGCCCAAATCACACCAAGGGGCTACAGTGACTGTCAGATGGATACTAGAAAAGGAAATCTCCTAGACTACTTTACTGAGGGACACAGACACACAGATACAACTGTCTGTTACAGTATCTAATCAAATATAACAGTGTTTTAAAAATATACAAATTAAGGGGCACCTGGGTGGCTTAGGGGTTGAGCATCTGCCTCTGGCTTAGGTCATGATCCTTGGAGTCCTGGGATTGAATCCTGCATCGGGCTCCCCACGATGAGCCTGCTTCTTCCTCTGTCTATGTCTCTGCCTCTCTCTCTGTGTCTCTCATAAATATACATCTCTCATAAATATATATACGTATTAAGTAATTTTTCTGCCAACAGTTCATGAATAAACATTAGGAAAACTCAAATTCAGAAGCATCTACAAAGCAAATGACCTGTGCTCTTAAAACATATCAAGGCCATAGAAGAAAAAGAAAAACTCAGTAATTGTTCCAGAGTAAAGGGAACCAAATATATAAAGTAGTTCCAAAAAAAAAAAAATAAAGTAGTTCCACGTAGTATATGACTTTAGACTGGATCCTAGATTAGGGAACCAATGCCATAAAGGACAAGGGATGACAATTGTATACACTTTTTAAGAGGACAAAAGTATTGCAATAATGTTAAATTTCCTGATATTCAGAAGTGTACTATGGTTAAGGAAGAGAAAGTCCTTGGTCTTAGGATATACATGCTATTGTACTTAGGTCACCTCCTTCACTAGCTGAAATGATATAGAAAGAAAAGTTGCCTATATATAGATACATGGATATATATCTGTATCTCTACCTATACATAGAGAGAGATGGGGGAAAGAGAGAGATAGTGAGGCATGTAGGTAGGTAAAATAAATGTGGCAAATGTTTACAGTTAGTGGTTCCAGGGAGAAGATACATGGGAGTTTACTGTACTTGCAACTTTTCTGAAAACTGAAGTTTTTTCAAAATAAGAAGTTATAAACATACACATCTGTTCAAGGAAGGTGTATCTCAACAATGGCAATGATATAATTTACTGTAATTTGTGAAACCGATGGACAAAAGGAGAAAAAGAATGTAATTATAAAGTTTGATTCTCATTTTTTAAATGTTCTTTGAACCCAACATTGGTTATTTTTTAAGATTTATTTATTTGAGAGAGCGTGCACATGTGCACGAGTAGGGGGGAGAGGGAGAGAGAATCTCAAGCAGACTCTGTGCTCAGTATAGATCTGGTATGGGACTCAATCCTAGGACCCTGAGATCATGACCTGAGCTGAAATCAAGAGTCTGGTGCTTCACTGACCGAGCCACCCAGGTGCCTCCGATTCTCATTTTTTTTTTTAAGATTTTATTTATTCGAGAGAGAGAGAGAGAGAGAGAGACAGAGACAGAGACACAGGCAGAGGGAAAGGGAGAAGCAGGCTCCATGCAGGGAGCCCGACATGGGACTCGATCCCAGGTCTCCAGGATCAGGCCCTGGGCTGAAGGCAGCGCTAAACCGCTGAGCTACCCAGGCTGCCCTGATTCTCATTTCTGATCAATCTTGGCAAACTAAGATTAGAGAGCTTTCTTGGTTTATGAAAGGCTACATTCTAACAGCCTATAGCACACATTGAATTTGATGGCTAAGCAGAAGGGGCTGCCCATCAGGCCGGGACTGACTGCCTATCTGCAGATGTCCTTTATGAGAAAGAGAATAAACTACATTGTTAAGCCATTATTCTTCAGGTTTTCGGTTACAATCTACCAAAATGAATCTTAATTTGTACACCAAGCATCACTGACACCATTTAATATGGTACTAAAGTCTAGGACAACATTGTACGTGAGGAAAAAGAAGTGACAGGACTGATTTGCATACAGCACGACCAACTACTGAGACTATCAGAATCAACAATGAATAATCAGAAATAACAAGAGAGTATAGCAGGGATAAGATAACTTACAAAAAAATCAACAGCTTTCCTCTACCCCAACAAACACAAGCTTGAAAAATATAAAAGAAATAAGATGTCAATGAAAACTACTGAAGCGTCTAGCAATGACAAAAGACTTGTATTTTCATTTATTCAGATTTGAATATTATTCATTCATTCATTCATTCATTCATTCATTCATTCATCCATCCATTCATTTTTAAGTAGGCTCCATGCACAGTGTGGAGCCTAATATGGGTCCTGAACTCACCACCCTGAGATCAAGACCTGACTGGAGATCAAGAGTCAGACACTTAACCGACTAAGCCACCCAGGCACCCCATGGATTTGTATGTCTTTTAAACAAATTTTAAAATATTTTCCATACAGGTCTTGGATGAGATCACTACTTAACAAAGATAATTCTCCCCAAATTACTATACAAATTTGATGGAGTCTCAATTAAAATTCTTGAATGTTTTTGAGGGACTTGATATATATATATATATATATATATATATATATATATATATTAAAGATTGTATTTATTTATTCATGAGAGACACAGGCAGAGGGAAAAGTAGGCTCCTCTCAGGGAGCCTGATGTGGGACTCGATCCCCAGACCTCGTGATCACACCCTAAGCCGAAGGCAGACACTCAACCACTGAGCCACCCAGGCATCCTGATATATCTTCTATATAAGGCCTACAAATGGCTAAAGTCAACTTTGATAAATAAGAGAGCAAAGTGGGAGCTAAGTTAAGAGATTCTACAAAGCCACAGTAACAAAAACAATAAGGTTCTGGTATGAGAATTAAGCAAATAGACCAACAAAACAAACCAGATTACTCAAGACAGATCCACATGCATGAGGAGACTTGAAATGAGATGACGTAGTACCAATCAATAAAGAAAGAAAGGACTATTTAAAAGGTGGTACTGGGAAAACTGTCCACTATATGGAGGAACACAAAACCAGAACGTAATTTATAACCATATTCAAAAGTGTACTCTACATGTTATTAAAGATCTGAATGTGAAAAGGAAAACTTCAGAGTGTAAACAATCTTTGTAATCCAGAGGTAGGAACAGAGAAGGTTCTGAAAGCACAGATTATAAGAGAAAAAAGTGATGAATTTTACAGATATCCATCCTTCAGGGAATCATTAAGTAAAAGGCAACAGGCACACACCATGGTGTCCTTGGGACCAATTAGAAGCAAAGCACTCATATACACATGGAAAGGGAGACAGATCTTAAAAATGCAGTGCTGAGTAATACAAAGTTCAGGAAACAATGAAAACTGTAGCACTCTGCCATTTGTATAAATAGAAAACACAGACGCTCGAAGCAGGGCTACATATTTTAGAAGAGATAAATTTCAAACAGGAGAGAGCAGCTGCCTACAGCCATAGGCATTGGAAATAAAAAGGAAAAAAACAAATATGGCAAGAGAAGGCCCTATAGTGACCCATGATAGAAATCAACCTTGAACTGAAAAGGTAGGATTTAACTCAAACCTCTGCACTTGAGGTCCTCTGAAAGCCAAAAGAAAGAGAGTGGCTTTATTTGGTTATAAAGTCTGAAGCAAGTATGTCACCTACTCAAACTCAGAAACTGCCACAGAGCATTTCAATTTTACTACCCAAAATTGAATGCTTTCAAAAGACATTTTTTGGAGAAGACTGATTAACACTAGATGATGACCACATCTCAAACTTAGGTTCGCTTTTCAGAAAACATCTTTTTTTTTTTTTAAGATTTATTTATTTATTTATTCAGAGAGAGAGAGAAAGAGAGAGAGAGAGAGACAGGCAGAGACACAGGCAGAGAGAGAAGCAGGCTCCCTTGCAGGAAGCCCGACGTGGGACTCGATCCTGGGTCTCCAGGATCACACCCCGGGCTGCAGGCTGCACTAAACCGCTGCGCCATCGGGGCTGCCCCAGAAAACATCTTTAAAAAGGGTAGTAGAAGAAACTTTTTGTAAGACATTTAAAAAATTATTTCCTCCCTGACTTTTTATAAATCTACTGACTTGATAGAGGCTTTCTGGAAGCATTAGGTCTACTTTCCTATGCACTTTTAAAATGTCAGGAATAGATCATCTGCATGATAATCAACTGGGGAGATCCACCAGGATGGTAAGGGTTGGCCCAGGATCTCTGTATTTTACCAAGTGTCCCAACTGTTTCCTGTTTGTACCAGTTTAAAAATAACCACATGGAAAAAAAAAATAACCATGAGAGTATCCCATTCGAAGACAAGTATCCCATCAGCTTTAGCCCACTTTGTCCCTGAAGTCTTCCACTATCTGACATGGTCTGCCCCATACTTGTCCTGTACAAATGCCTGACTGAAGGCACCACTCCCATCCATCCCTCCAACCCAAAGCCACAGTTCACACCTCTCCCGTTAGAATCCACAGGCGTTTACAACCCACCACCCACCTGTCACCCACTTCTGCCTCTCCTCCTGCAGTGGCTGTCCACACCTTGGTGAATGGCACCATATGCCTATCTGAGTCACCCAAACTGGAAACTTGGGCCTCAGCCTCCAATCCTTCCTTTCTCTTGATTCTTTCCCAACTTCACAACCAACCATGTCACCTATCAAGTTGTTTCTTAATCACCTGTTTACTGTGTGGTCTCCCTTGTGAGACCCTGAGGGAAAAAGGTGAAGTCTCATCTGTCTCGCTCACCACTGCACTGCCAGAGCCTAGCACAGGTCCTGGCTCACAACAGGTGCCAAGTAAATGTCTGCTGAAAAGAAACCAATTATCTGCTGCACTGTTTCCTCCGCCCAGAAGTCCCCTCCTAGCACCTAACTGGATCAATTTTTACATGAGGATTAGCCTAGGATGCTTGGTAGGGGTGGGAGTGGGAAACTTACCGTCTTTCATACTCCATGTCCTGATAGGGCCTGCGGGGGCTGCTGGGGCCCCTCCTCAGCCGCTGGCTCCGTTTCACTTCCCAGCTACCCCCGCTGCTGCCACCATGATCTGCCAGCCTGGGTGATGCCTCCTGCAGGGACTCTGGGAAAGCAGAAGGAAGAGAGGTGTCAAGGCAGTTGGGGCCTCCTGGAGAATCCCTTGTCAAAGCTATCTGCTGTCCCTCAGCCCAGGGATGTTATTTCCCAACTTCCTGGTGCTCCTGGGGACTACAGCGGGAAGGCAACCTCTACTGGGCCTGCTCCTTCCTTTCCTCACAGACGGGAGGCTACAGCCCATACCACTAAAACAGCAAGGACAGGGACACCTGGCTGGCTCAGTCAGTAAAACGTACAACTCTGGATCTTGGGGTCATGAGTTTAAGCCCCACACTAGGCATAGAGCTTACTTAAATAAAATAGAAACAGCAAGGCCTTCAGCAGAGAGGGATCATCCTGCAGAGAGACCTGGTAGTGCCACTTATTCTGTGATCAGGGTTCTGCCATCTGAGATCGGTAGACAAGTCCCAGCCTGGAGCTATCTGCCTAGGGGGCTCTTGGTGCTGGATGACTTGTCTACAATCAGGCATATCAGGCATGGAGGCAAGACTTTACAACAGGAGTTGTAGGCACCCACCAGGCTCCTTCCATGGGCCCCCAGGTGCCATTTCATCATCCTCCCAATAAGATGTTGGCTGTCTTCTATAAGAGAGCAGGAGACCGCAAAAGGCCTAGAGGGTAAAGGGGCTAACTTGGCAGTGAGACAGTTGACGCCTCCCTGGGCTCCTGGCCAACACAGCTTTGGCCCTCACTCTGCAACTAGCTCAGCCTCCAGCCCTGTCTCTTATGTGAAGCCAGGTCCCCAGGTGGTTCTCTCCCTGGGGCTCTGGGCCCAACTTATTCAGAGGCAAAAGGAGCCCTTCTGAGGCTGCTCCCAACCACTGTGCTGTTCTGCTGGGATGGAAGGGCAGTCACTTCACCAATCCGCAGGGCTGCCATGAGAACTAAGTAAGTCCCGAGAGCCCCGTGACCTGGCCGGGGGTCACCAAGAAGTATCCCAGAATCTTCAGGCCCCACCCTCTGAGCAGGAATCAGGCAAAGCTGAGCAGTAACACTTGCCCAACACTAGGTTGCCACCACACCTTTCCTCCATGTATACACACAACCAATTTTCTCTTCTTCCTTAAGCCACTGGGAACCAGAGCTCCTAGCTCCCAGATGGATAAGAGTTAGAATCACAACCAAGGGCCCCAGTGGATGAGAGCCAGATACAAAACCCTCAGTAGACTCTGGCAAAGAGGTCAGAGTCACACACTGGTATCCACAACAGATAGGGACCAAAGTCACAGACACGCACCCCGAATTAAAATGGACCAAAATCACAAGACAGGAACCCACAATAAATACGGGCCATAATCACACACTGAGGTCCTTTCAAAGGATGAGCGTCAGAGTCACAGATACGAACCCCTCCCCAAAGAAGGGGCAGTAAGTCATACACACATTCCTTGTGCTCCCTCCCCACCTAGCAAGTGGATTAGGGCCAGTTCCAAGAAGACTCCCTAAGGATAAGGACCCTTCCCCATGGATAAGAACCTGAGTTACAGCAGAGACTGCAAGAATAAAGATCAGAGTCATACAGACGTTTCCCTCCCTCCCTCCCTCCCTTCTCCTCCTCCTCCTCCTCCTCCTCCTCCCAAGAATAAGGACCAGAGCCACGGAATACTTTCCCATGGACAGGTAAGTGCCCAAGTCACACAGAGAAGACAGCACACCCTCTCCCCTATGGATAAAGACCTCGACCTCTTCACGGATAAAGTTCCGTGTCGCAGACACAGTAAGCCACATTAGCCCACTCTCATCGGTCCCTCCCTTCCCCCAACCCGCGTGCACCCATCCTGTGCTTCAATCGCGCACGCGCCTCCGCTCTCGAAACCGAGGAGGGGGGGAAGACACCCCCCTCCCGGGCTCAGGCCGTGCACCCATCTCCTGGTTCCGTGCGTAGCCCAGGCCCACATCCCGCAGTCCGCCCTCGAGCCTCCTCTCCGCCCCCGCCCGCCCCCAGCCCCTTACCTCCGCCCCCACGACCAGCGACGACGCTCACCTTCTCGGCCCGGGCTGTCAAGGGAGGGCTCCCGGACATCACCTCGGCGCGCCGCCACCTCCTCCAACTCTCCCAGCTCAGCCGGAGCCGGCCCGCACCACCGCCAAGTCCGAGGCTGGAGGCAGAAGGGTGGAGGAGCGGGGAGGGGAGAAGCGCCAAGCGCGCTACCCTCCCCAGGAAACCCACTGCCGCCTACTCCCAGCCGGCCGCAATCACCAGCACAAAATGGCGACGACGAGCAAAGAGCCGGCGCTTCGACCACCATCCACCTACTAAGGGAGCGCGCTCTGGCCGGCCTCGTCTATTGGTCGCTGGCCGCCGACCGCCAGCCCTGGCCAGCTCTGATTGGCAAGCGTATGCCACCTCCCCACTCTCCTTGCGAACGCTCGCAAGTCTGGAAAAGGAGTAGCTATTGGCTAATCCCGCGAGGCCCGCTTTTTAGAAGCTTGGCTTCCTTCGAAGATGAAAGACAAACGGAAACTCCGCCCCTTCCCCCAGAGGGCGAGGGAAATCTCGGTGCCATTGGCTGGGACTTGCACCCACCCAAATGTCAACGCTTTCTTATCAAGGAAAGGGGCAGAGTTATCCGCCAGAAACTCCTTAGCCTGACGGGGGGGGGAGGGGGAGGTTAAGAAAATGGTCGCCCCCATGAGGTCATGACAGGGCTACTCAGCGCCTCATCTCATTTGAAAAGCAAATCCAATCTCGGGACATATTTAGTGCGGCGGGGCGGAGCGACAATTGTCGCGCTCGGGTCAACTGCAGCTGCGCACAATCGCATTTCCGTCCCCGCCCCTGAGAGCCTGCAGAACCATTGTCATGGCGGCGGGGCTGTTAGGTCTGGGCGCTCGCCGCCTTTTGGCAGTAGCGGCGACGCGAGGGCTCCCGGTCGCCCATGTTCGCTGGGAATCCAGCTCGTCCAGGGCCGTGATCGCCCCGTCGGCTGTGGCAGGAAAGCGGACGCCGGAACCGACTGTACGCTGGCAGGAGGACCCAGATCCGGAGGACGAAAACCTCTATGAGAAGGTGAGAGGGAGGGGAAACGGGTCGCCAGAAGGGTCAATCGGGGGCCGGTGGACGGGGCGCTGTAGAGGACGTTCTTAGGCGGCTGTGGATTGCGCTGCTGGTGAAATCCTCGAAGACTTGGGAATCTTCCCTAGCTTGATTTCCTTCTTTGTCCTCTGGTAATCTCAGGTCAGGGCCAGAGGCGAGACTGCCTTTATTTTGCAGACATATATCAAACCTGAAGTGAGCAATGCTCAAAACACGTTAGAAACAATACAGTATGACAATGATACTCACATGGTGCTTGCTCGGTGCCCGTGATCTAAACGCTTGACTTACGTTATCTAATCCTCAAAACAACCCTGTTTAGAAGTAGGTACTATTAGCATACCCATTCTACAGCTGAGGAAACTGAAAAATAAAGATGTTAAGTGACTTGCCCAAACTCGCACAACTGAACGTGTGATCCAACCAGGTCTGTTGGGCTATGGTGATAGCAGAGACTCAAATCAGAATGCCGGAGTTGGAATACAGGCATTGACAGTTACTCTTCTTGGTAACCTTGGGCAAGTAGCTTATCTCCTTGGTGCTTCTTTGTAAAATGGGGAAAGTATTAGGACACCTTCTAGAAAATAAAATACTACATCTGCCTGATGTAATCAAATGGATCAAAATGCTCAGAACAGCAGTTGGTATTTAGTATCCAGCATTAGAAGGTGTTAATTATTGTTGCTACTTTCTGCCTTACTGGGATATTGTGATGTTTGTGTGTGGCGCACAGTAGGTTATTCATCAGTACTGTCCTCTGGCTTGGGTATATAGAATGTTTATTCACTTATTCATTCATTTTTGTGAATAAGGAGCCAGGGCCTGTTGTATGCCAGGGGCAGTTCAGGGCTCTAGAGGTTCGGCAATGTGGAAATCAAATAAAGCTCATGCTTTTGTAGAGCTCATATGATAATGGAGAACACAGAAGATAAACATGTAAAATATTTGGAAACAATAACATTGAGTATGTAATATATAAGACAATGTGTTAGGATCTAGGGAGATTCTACCTTGGTAAACTAGTAACTGCTAGAAAGGAAGTTCAGTAAGATAAATAGATGGAGAGTGACTTAGGGGTAGAGGGTAATTTTATTAGATGAAACTATAGGAAATTGGCTATATTCAACCATTTTTAACCTATAAAAGTGGCAATTTCCTGTAGTTTGGATAAAGTGACTAGGGAATGCTCTCTAAGGGAAGTGATTATGAAACCAACACTTTGAATGAGGAGACAGATCTAGCTATGACGAGATCTGGAGGAAAGGCTTTCAAGGCAGAGGGAATAGCAAAGGCCCTGTGGTAGGAAGGAGTTTACAACTCCTAAGACTAGAAGGAGGAATTAAATGAGAGAGAGGAGATTGGTCTGAGGTGAAATCGGAGACCAACTGATGCAGGGCCAGCATAAGGCTTTTTGTGGAGCCACAGGAAGCCCTCATTGTCCTCTTCTTCTTGCCATAGAACCCAGACTCCCATGGTTACGACAAGGATCCTGTTGTGGACCTCTGGAACATGCGGGTCGTCTTTTTCTTTGGCTTCTCCATTGTCTTGGTCTTTGGCAGCACCTTTGTAGCTTATCTGCCTGATTACAGGTGCATGGGAATGTCCAAGAGAGTGGAATGGGTGGGGGTGGGGGCGGAGGTTGAAGGGGACTGTGCCAGGAATCCCATTCTTTGTGCCAGTGGGGAAGGGGGAGCTAAAATGGGGATTGGTGTCCAGTGAAGCTCCCTCACATCTTCCCCCATTCCACTGCCTCCAGAATGCAGGAGTGGGCCCGCCGGGAAGCTGAGAGGCTTGTGAAATACCGAGAGGCCAATGGCCTCCCCATCATGGAATCGAACTGCTTTGACCCCAGCAAGATCCAGCTGCCAGAGGATGAGGACTGATCTGTTACCAAGCGGGGCTCAAGAAGCATCACCTTCTCCACTGCCTGCCTGTCATTCTGCCGTTTCTTTAGAGCACCTAATTAAAGGGACTGAAAGTCTGGCTGGCTGGTGTTGGTTTTGTTGTGTGTGGGGAGAGGGATGTGGGAACGGGGTGTCGGGTCTTAAAAGACCACTGCAGCCTTTTCCGGGTGTTCTGGTTTCTGTTGCTGGGTAACAAATACCATAAGACTCGATGGGTTAAGATGACAATTTAGTATTATCTTCCATGGTCCTGTGGTTGACTGGGCTTTAGCTAGGTGGCTCTTACTGGGGCCTTAGGTGGTTGTAGTCAGATGGTGGCTGGGGGGGCCCAGGGGCATCTGAAGGCTTAACTGGGATGGACGTCCAAGGTGGCTTCTTCACTCACATATCTGGCACTTTGGTGTCCTTCCATGTGGCATCTCTCTCCAGCAGAATAATCTGAGCTTCTTATATGGTAGCTCAGGGCTCCTCTGGATGGAGGTGTAGCATATAGGAAGAAATCAGTGGCGACCATCCTAGAAGAAGGGCCTGGATGACTGGGGATTGAGGGTGGTGTGTCAGAGCAGGGCTTTTCTACTGCTGAGGATGAGTGTTTGTCTCCCTCGCTATCTTCTCGGTTTCTCTCTGTGCTTTGGAGTTTGTGCCTGTCTTGCGTTTTGGTGAGTCTGGATGGGTCTCTACCTCAAGACGCACATCTCTGTATGCATGTGTGTCTTTTCCTGCTCCCCTTCTCTGTATCTCTCTCTTTCTCTCACAGGAATTCTCCCCCTGCACATTCTTTCTCTGGGAATAGGCTGTCTCCTTGCATCAGGGGCTCATTCTGTCTCTCTGGTTTCTGGAAGATGGAATAGGAGACTTGCTCTGGCTGTTTCTTTCCAGGGAGTCTCTCCTAAATCCCTGTTAAGTCTGGACATCTAAGCTCCCTGTCATGCCCCTAGCATCTCTGCCCTCTCCCCGGTGGCCTCATTCCACAACTCATACCTCAAAACTCCACACCACATGCTCATTGCTACCATCTCCGTGCATTCTCTGCTTGGGACTTCAGAGAGTGCAGGAACCCCCATTTACTGGCTACCAGAAGAAAATCTGGCCTGCTGGACCCACTGCTAGAAGGTGATGTCTCTACCCCTAGCTACTGAGTCTCAAGAGGAGCCCTAGTCCACTGGTATGTGGCCAAGGTGGGAGCACTGTCCATGTGAACAGTGACCACGTGAGCTGTTTCACTCCCTGAGTGCTTCCTTGTGAGCCTGTCTCCCAACCTGAGGATAGGCCCCAAAGCAGAGTATCCTAACATGTAAAGGGTACACTCCACCCTCCAGCCTGTAGTTACTGGGACTGGAAGTGAAAGGGACATGTCCCAGCCACCGAGTACCTGAGTACTCTGGGGTAATGCTCCCTATAATAAACCTCAGCCTGTTGCTGTCATACCCTGCTGTTGGTCTGGAGAACCTATCCCCCCATGACCCCATCCAGGAGGTAAGCTCCATGAAGGCAGATTCTCAGGCATGCCTGTTCACTTACAGCAGGAGTTGGTACAGTGCTTGAGAAACATGGTATTGTTACCTCGGGTATAGGTGCCATCCCTTACCATCAATGCCCTTCAGGCTCACTGCCGCTGGGGATGAGCACTCCAATGCACCCCCCCCACCCCCCACCCCCGTTCTGCCTCCTCATCAAGCTCTCGGGATCTCAAGAAACTTCCATTCTGGGGCAGCCTGGGTGGCTTAGCGGTTTAGCGCTGCCTACAGCCCAGGGTGTGATCCTGGAGACCCGGGATTGAGTCCTACATCAGGTTTGCTGCATGGAGCCTGCTTCTCCCTCTGCCTGTGTCTCTGCCTCTCTCTGTGTATGTCTCTATGAATAAATAAATAAAATCTTAAAAAAAAGAACCCTCCATTCTGGCCAAACTGGAGCCTGCACTTAAGACTAAATCATGAAATCCATGCCTTTGCTTCCTTTCTGATGGCAACAATACCACCTACCCCCAACCTCCCTCACTGGGGCCCAGCCCCACTGGCCACCTCAAAACTCTTTTATTCTGACCATTGAATTAAAATGTACATACAGCCTTCAAAGCTCATTTACTTTTTACAAGCTGGACACTCTCATATAACCAGCACCCAGGTCAAGAAAGAACATGAACACACTAGAAGCTCCCTTCAGGTCCACCCCCCACCCCACCTTGCTCCAAGGGTGACCACTCCTGACCTCGAACAACCTAAGTTAGTTTTGTCTGCTTTGGGACTTCCATATAAGTGCAAGTATACATTTTTCTGTCCAGCTTCTTTCATTCAGCATGATGTTTGTGAGATGGATCCATGTTGTTATGTAATTGGTAGTTTGTCCATTCTTGTTGCCGTAATCTCTTCCATTGTGTGAATAAATCACACTCCATCCATTCCAGTGTTGATGGGCATTTGGGTAGTTTTCTGTGTGGGGCTATTAAGAATAATTCTGTGAACATTCTTGTACCTATCTTTTTGTTGCTCGGATAGATGCCCTCATTTCTCTCAGGCATATACCTAGGATACAAGTCATGGAGTAAAACGTGATCAGCTTGGATAGATGACACCAATTTTCCAATCTCCACGATCCCCAGTGGCGAACGCCACATCCCCACCATCACTCAGCGCCCTCCATCATTCTCACTGTAGCCATTCTGGGTGAGCCACTGACCACAGTGAGGGCAGCCCTGGTGGCGCAGCGGTTTAGTGCCGCCTGCAGCCTGGGGTGTGATCCTGGAGACCCGGGATCGAGTCCCACGTCGGACTCCCTGCATGGAGCCAGCTTCTCTCTCTGCCTCTCTTTCGCTCTCTCTGAATAAATAAATAAATAAATAAATAAATAAATAAATAAATAAATAAATAAATAAATCTTAAAAAAAAAAAAAGGACCACAGTGAGATGAAGAGGTGGAAGTTTGTTGCCTACTGTGTGCCAAGTCCTGACTGTATGCCAGGCCCTGATACATACCAGGATCCTTGTCCTCAGGAATTTCCCAGGCTGGGGGTGAGGGTGGGGGCCGGTGTGAGTTGTCAGAGCACCTATGCCCTGCCGTTTGACCCCAGGTATATTTGAACCTTGATATGCAGGGCCCTGCTCTGCTCTAACAACATAACAGATACCAACCTCCTTCATCCTTCAATCTAAAAGAGCATCTACTATGTGCAAGGCTGAGGGAACAAGACAGTCACAGACCCTGTAACAGATACTGTCAGTTCCCTGCCCGTATCCCTGTGTCCTTACAGCTCCAGTGTGCACTGGCCAACCGCCAACTGCTAGTGTCTGGATGTCTGTGCTGGAGGGCTTCTGCTCAAGCTGCTTGTTTGTTTGTATGTTGGGAGAGGGTAAGCATGCATTAAATTTGAGGGGGATGGGGTGGGCAGGCTGGCTCAGTCCATGGAGCATCTGACTCTTGATCTCCAGGTAGTGAGTTTGAGCCCTACATTGAGTGCAGAGATCACTTAAAAACAAGCAAACAAATTCAAGGGGGATCAGGAGTGCAAGGTGACAGAGGCTAGTATGTAAATAGGGTAGTCACTTGATTTTGGCTCAGGTCATGATCTCAGGGTGGTGAGATTGAGCCCCATGTTGGGCTCTGTGCTCAGCAGGGAGTCTGCTTGAGAGTCTCTCTCTTTCCCTCTCCCTCTGCAACCCTCTACCCCTGCATACTATCTCTAAAATAAATAAATAAATCTTTAAAATAATAGGTGATTAGCTTAGGTCTTGTTGAAAAAGGATTTAAAAAAAAAAAGGAAAGATGAGGGCAACTGGGTGGCTCAGTCGGTTAAATGTCTGCCTTTGGCTTGGCTCATGGTCTCAGGGCCCTGAGATTGAGCCCTGCATCAGACTCCCTGTTCAGTGGGGAGCCTGCTCCTCCCTCTCCCTCTCCCCCTACCCCTTACTCATGCTTTCTCTCTTTCTCACGCTCTCCCAAATAAAATCTTTAAAAAGTAAGTATATAAAAAAGAAAGATGATTTTTTCTTGAGGAAAAAAATGAAGAAAATAAGAGATAAGCTATGCAGATGCAAAAACATTTCTGGCAAAGGGAACAACCAGTACCGTCCCTGAAGCAAGATGTGCCTGAGCTGTTCAAGGAGCAGCTTGAGGCTAAGGAGGTATCTGGGGCAAACCTGTTATTGCTGAAACATGACACAGATAAGAAAATTGATGCATGAATCAAATCGTTACTGTAAAAATTAACCCCCCTAAAAAATGAATCACTGTAAATAATTTCAGAAAAATGAAAACGGCCAAAACTAGCTTTGGGTTAAGTGTGCCAGTGTATGGCATTGAACAAGGAACTAAACTGGCTCATAATTCACTCCAGGGAAAACTCTTAATAGAAATTCATCAGAGAGGTATGATTCCAATTTTTAAATGTTAATGTTTGTAAGCAGAGCCAATATATCAGAGGTTCAGTTGTGTATGAGACAGAGGAGTGAACCCAGGGCCAGCCAGGATTCCGACAAGGCACCTTGGAATCAACCATCATTGGAAGAGTTCATTCCCCCCTTCCTTCCTTCCTTCCTTCCTTCCTTCCTTCCTTCCTTCCTTCCTTCCTTCCTTCCTTCCTTCCTTCCTTCCTTCCTTCCTTCCTTCCTTCCTTCCTCTCACAAATATTTACCGGGTTCCTACTGTGTGACAGGGGAGAGAGACAGTAGTGAATAAAACAGGCAAAAATCTCTGCCTTCTTGGAGCTGACTTCTATAAAATACAGATAATAAATGGAAAAAACAAATACCAATTTTGTTTTTTTAAAGATTTATTTATTCATTTATGATAGGCATAGAGAGAGAGAGTCGCAGAGACACAGGAGGAGGGAGAAGCAGGCTCCATGCGGGGAGCCTGAATTGGGACCCGATCCCGGGACTCTAGGATCGTGCCCTGGGCCAAAGGCAGGCGCCAAACCGCTGAGCCACCCAGGGAATCCCCCAAATACCAATTCTGAATAATGCTTATTGCTAGATCAATAAGTAAAATGTATAATATAGTGATAAATGTGAAGGAGAAAAATGAAGCAGGAAAGGGTAAAGCGAGTGAATGTGTGTGTGTGTGTGTGTGTGTGTGAATGTGTGAATGTGTGAATTTTAGCTATTGGCAGGAAAAAGGCCTCACTGAGATGAGACATTTGAGAAAGACCTAAAGGAAGTGTCTGAAGAGAGAGCTTTGAAACAAGAGCCATGATTGCAAGACAATCATGGTGGTTAAGGGCACAGATTCTTTTTTTTTTTTTGTATATTTTTTTTATTGGAGTTCGATTTGCCAAAATATAGCATATCACCCAGTGCTCATCGTGTCAAGAGCCCCCCTCAGTGCCCATCACCCAGTCACTCCAACCCCCGCCCACCTCCCCTTCCATTACCCCTTGTTTGTTTCCCAGAGTTAGGAGTCTCTCATGTTCTGTCTCCCTCTCTGATATTTCCTGCTCATTTTCTCTCCTTTCCCCTTTATTCCCTTTCACTATTTTTTATATTCCCCGGATGAATGAGACCATATAATGTTTGTCCTTCTCTGATTGACTTATTTCACTCAGCATAATACCCTCCAGTTCCATCCACGTTGAAGCAAATGGTGGGTATTCGTCGTTTCTAATGGCTGAGGAATATTCCATTGTATACATAGACCACAGCTTCTTTATCCATTCATCTTTCGATGGACACCGAGGCTCCTTCCACAGTTTGGCTATTGTGGACATTGCTGCTAGAAACATCGGGGTGCAGGTGTCCCGGCGTTTCACTGCATCTGTATCTTTGGGGTAAATCCCCAGCAGTGCAATTGCTGGGTCGTAGGGCAGGTCTATTTTTAATTCTTTGAGGAACCTCCACACAGTTTTCCAGAGTGGCTGCACCAGTTCACATTCCCACCAACAGGGCAAGAGGGTCCCCCTTTCTCCACATCCTCTCCAACATTTGTTGTTTCCTGCCTTGTTAATTTTCCCCATTCTCACTGGTGTGAGGTGGTATCTCATTGTGGTTTTGATTTGTATTTCCCTGATGGCAAGTGATGCAGAGCATTTTCTCATGTGCATGTTGGCCATGTCTATGTCTTCTTTGGTGAAATTTCTGTTCATGTCTTTTGCCCATTTTATGATTGGATTGTTTGTTTCTTTGCTGTTGAGTTTAATAAGTTCTTTATAGATCTTGGAAACTAGCCCTTTATCTGATTTGTCATTTGCAAATATCTTCTCCCATTCTGTAGGTTGTCTTTTAGTTTTGTTGACTGTTTCTTTTCTTTTATTTTTTTTCAGTGTTTAGACTTCTATTTAAGATTCTGTCTCCCTTGGGTCAAATGTCCAACCTACATGCATCTTCTGGATCACACTCCCAGTGGGATGGGCTGTGTTCTGGTGGCTGAGCAGGGCACAGAGGAGGGGTCTGGCATCCTGCCTTCTGAGAAAGGACCTTGGTGAGGTTAGTGGCAGTGGCAGTGGCTGGGAAAGAGCTGTCATGCCCTGAATGGGGTGCATGCGAAGTTGCTTCCAACAGGACAGAGGGCCTGTCCTTTGGGGAGCAGCCCTGAGGCCCAGCTCCCTAGGAGACAGTTCTCTCTTGGGGTGGGGGAGGTCATGGTGGAACACCTGCTTCATGTTGGCTGTGCGCCCCTTGCCTGGCACTATGTTTGCTCAGCCTGTTCCCCCACAAGGAGCTGGGCCCCTAGCCCCTCAGGGGGAGGATCCCCTGAGAGGGTCCTGTGGAATCACGGGCATGGAGCTGATACACAGTGAGGGGGGGAACAGGAGTGGGACGGGGGCCTGGGCCTGGGCATCCAGGGCGGCCTAGTCGTCCTTGTCCTTGGCACCATGCTTGAGAATGCAGGTGAACTCCACGTAGTTGAAGTTGCCTTTCTTATCAATGGGTGCCTCTCGGTACATCTCGTCCACTTCCTCGTCCATGAAGCGGTCACCCATGGTGGTGAGCAGCTCCCGAAGGTGGTCCTCATGGATAAAACCTGAGGCCTCCTCATCGAAGCAGGCAAAGGTGTTTCGGATCACATCTTTAGGGTCTGTGCCATTCAGCTTCTCCCCAAACATGGTGAGAAACATGGTGAAGTTGATGGGCCCTAGGGCCTCACTCATCATGCCCTCGAGGTACTCATTGGTGGGGTTCTTTCCCAGTGAGGCCAGCATGTCAGGCAAGTCCTCCTTGTCAATGAAGCCATCTCGGTTCTGGTCAATCATGTTGAAGGCCTCCTTAAACTCCTGGATCTGGGACTGGTCAAACATCGTGAAGACATTGGAAGTGCCCTCTGTGGCTGCTTCTTGGTGGTTTTGGCCTTGGTCCACTTACTGGACATCTTGGCTTCAGGTGGGTGGGGCTTCCCTGGTGCGGAGAAGGCGCTCGCTCGCTGCGTGGGGCTGGTCTTGTTGACTGTTTCTTTTGCTGTGCAGAAGCTTCTTATCTTGATGAAGTCCCAATAATTCATTTTTGCTTTTGTTTCCCTTGCCTTCATAGATGTATCTTGCAAGAAGTTGCTGTGGCCAGGTTCAAAAAGGGTGTTGCCTGTGTTCTCCTCTAGGATTTTGATGGATTCTTGTCTCACATTTAGATCTTTCATCCATTTTGAGTTTATCTTTGTGTATGGTATAAGAGAATGGTCTAGTTTCATTCTTCTGTGCGTGGATGTCCAATTTTCCCAGCACCATTTATTGAAGAGACTGTCTTTTTTCCAGGGGATAGTCTTTCCTGCTTTGTCGAATATTAGTTGACCATAGAGTTGAAGGCCCATTTCTGGATTCTCTATTCTGTTCCATTGATCTATGTGTATGTTTTTGTGCCCGTACCACACTGTCTGGATTTTCACAGCTTTGTAGTACAACTTGAAATCTGGCATTGTGATGCCCCGGCTCTGGTTTTCTTTTTTAATATTCCCCTGGCTATTCGGGGTCTTTTCTGATTCCACACAAATCTTAAGATGATTTGTTCCCACTCTCTGAAGAAAGTCCATGGTATTTTGATAGGGATTGCATTAAATGTGCAAATTGCCCTGGGTAGCATTGACATTTTCACAATGTTAATTCTTCCAATCCATGAGCATGGAATATTTCTCCATCTCTTTGTGTCTTCCTCAATTTCTTTCAGAAGTGTTCTGGAGTTTTTAGGGTATAGATCCTTTCCCTCTTTGGTTAGGTTTATTCCTAGGTATCTTATGCTTTTGGGTGCAATTGTAAATGGATTGACTCCTTAATTTCTCTTTCTTCAGTTCATTGTTAGTGTATAGAAATGCCATTGATTTCTGGGCATTGATTTTGTATCCTGCCACATTGCCGAATTGCTGTATGAGTTCTAGCAATCTTGGGGTGGAGTCTTTTGGGTTTTCTATGTACAGGATCATGTCATCTGCAAAGAGGGAGAGTTTGACTTCTTCTTTGCCAACTTGAATGCCTTTTATTTCTTTTTGTTGCCTGATTGCTGAGGCTAGGACTTCTAGTACTATGTTGAATAGCAGTGATGAGAGTGGATATCCCTGTCGTATTCCTGATCTTAGGGGAAAGGCTCCCAGTGCTTCCCCATTGAGAATGATATTTGCTGTGGGCTTTTCATAGATGGCTTTTAAGATGCTGAGGAATGTTCCCTCTATCCCTACACTCTGAAGAGTTTTGATCAGGAATGGATGCTGTCTTTTGTCAAATGCTTTCTCTACATTTATTGAGAGGATCATATGGTTCTTGTTTTTTCTCTTGTTGATGTGATGTATCACATTGGTTGCTTTACAAGTGTTGAACCAGCCTTGCATCCCAGGGATAAATCCCACTTGGTCATGGTGAATAATCTTCTTAATGTATTGTTGGATCTTACTGGCTAGTATCTTGTTGAGAGTTTTTGCATCTGTGTTCATCAAGGATATTGGTCTATAATTCTCCTTTTTGGTGGGGTCTTTGTCTGGTTTTGGAATTAAGGTGATGCTGGAAGGGCACAGATTCTTGAGCCAGACTGGCTGGGTTCAAATCACAGCCTCCTCCCCAGATTGTGACCTTATGTACCCATTTTACTCTTTTTTTTAAATGTTTTATTTATTTATTTGAGAGACAGGGAGGGAGCAAGAGAAGGAGTTAGCATGGGAGGGGGAGTGGCAGAGGGGGGAAGGAGAAGCAGACTCCCCACTGAGCAGGGAGCTGACCCAGGGCTTGGCTCCATCCCAGGACCCTGGAATCATCATGACCTGAGCCAAGGCAGACACTCAAATGGCTAAGCTGCCCAGGTGCCCCTCCCCATTTTACTCTTCTATCAGCAGGGGCTAATGACAGTAAGAGAGGATTAATTTGTGGGTGCTTCTAACAATGCCCGACACAGATTAGGCACTTGTAAATATTGGGTGAATGGTTGAATCCTTATTAACATCAATCTAGTGACCATGGAATTTTTTTTTACTAAGTGCCTTAAAAAATGAAACTGTGGTAATTATGGTTTGGGGAATGTTTAGATTGTGGACTCGAAATAGAAGGTGGTTTGGGAATCCCTAGGGATCACTTATGGGAGATTTGGGGTTCTGGTATGGAAAGCGGTGGTGGCTTCTGGAGACAAGGTTTGGAAAATGACTTAGGTCAGTCAGGGCCGTTAGCAGTAGCACTCAGAAGAGTGGCAGGATTCTTGGAGTCAGTCATCTCAAAGGTAGAGAGGGTCAGGGGAACTCTGCCAGGGTCAGAATGAAGATCCAGGGTTTCAGCTGAAGTTTGGAAAAAGAGCAGCCATGGATGGAGGCCATGGGGTGTCAAGTACAGGTACCCTCTGGGGGCCTAGAAATGCTGTAGTCTTTTTTGTTCTCTTTCCAACTCCCTCTCCTCATTCAAGTCTTTGCTAAATATCAGCTTCTCAGAGATGACTCCCCTTATTTAAAATCTGCATCCCCCTTGCTGTTTATTCTCTACGTTTATTGTTGAGCAACCCCCGCCCCCCACCTCTACAGCACACACAAACTGCATTGGGTGTGTTGTCCTTTTAACCGTGGTCATGCTACCAAAAATTAAACAAAAATAAATGAGGTTATTTCAGAGAGAGAGAGAGAGAGAGAGAGAGAGAGAGAGAGAGAGAGAGAAGGAGAGGAGGAGGTAGAAAGAGGAGGGAGGGGGGATGGAAGGGAAGGGAGGAGGAAGGAAATCTTCAAAAACCCTAAACCCATCAAGAGGAGGCAGAACTGATGGTTTGGGTCTGGATCACACAGGGCTCTGAATGTCACACTGAGGCTTGGTGCACATGCAGGTGTGGATTTGAACGGATTCCACCCAAATGAAAAACACTCTGCACACACTTTTCAGCCTCTGCTTCTGCCAAGATTCTTTTTTTTTTTTTTTTTTTTTTTTATTTATTTATTTATGATAGTCACAGAGAGAGAGAGAGAGAGGCAGAGACATAGACAGAGGGAGAAGCAGGCTCCATGCACCGGGAGCCCGACGTGGGATTCGATCCCGGGTCTCCAGGATCGCGCCCTGGGCCAAAGGCAGGCGCTAAACCACTGCGCCATCCAGGGATCCCTCTGCCAAGATTCTAAGTCACATCGCCTTCTGGGCCATCATTCTTCTTATCTGGAATCTGCTTTCTCCCTTTTCCAGAAAAATTCCACTTGCCCACAGACGTGGCCTCTCTGGGGGAACCTTTAGGGTTAAAAAAACCCAAAAAACAAAACAACCAAACAAGTTCAGAGATGTCAGTTTGGGATCTGAAAAAGACTTTTGATTAATAAAACTTACCATTTTTAAATTTAATTTTTTAAAAAGATTTTATTTATTCATTCGTAAGAGACACACAGAGAGAGGCAGAGACATAGGCACAGGGAGAAGCAGGCTCCCTGTGGGGAGCCTGGTGTGGGACTTGATCCCAGGACTCTGGGATCACAACATGAGCCAAAAGCAGACACTTAACTGACCAAGCCTCCCAGGTGCCCAAAACTCAACATTTTTAGTTTAAAGTCTATTTTGTCTGATATAAATATAGCTACACCTGCTTTTTATGGGTCACTATTTGCTTGAAATACCTTTTAGCGTGTCTTCACCTTCAGTCTGTGTCCTTAAGGCTAAAGTGAGTCTTTTATAGAGAGTGCATTGTTAGGTCTTGTTTGTTTTTTCAAATCAATTCAGACATTTTATGTCTTTTGATTGGAGAATTTAATTTATTTACATTTAAGGTAATTATTGATAGGTAAGGATTTATAATTACCATTCTGTTCATTGTTTTCTGGCTCTTTTGTAGGTCTGTTATGCCTTGTTTCTTATCCTACAGTCTTTTTTGGTGCTTTGATGTCTTGGTATCAGTATGCTTTGACTTCTTTATCATGTTCTTTCATGTAAGATTTTTCCCTTGTGGTTACCACGAGGCTTACATAAAGTATCTTAAAATTATAACAATACCCTATTATAAGCTGGTAAAAACCTAACTTCAATAGCAGTCCTAAACTTGACACTTTTTACTTCTCCCCAGCATAATTTGGGTTATCAATGTTACAGTTTATGTATTTTACATATTGTGTAATCAATAACAGATAATAGTTGTGATTTCTCACGTTTGTTTTTTAACCTTTTTTAAAAAAGATTTTACTTATTCATGAGAGACACAGAGAAAGGCAGAGACATAGGCAGGAGCAGGCTCCTCAGTGGGACTCAACCCCCAAACTAGGATCACGCCCTGAGCTGAAGGCAGATGCTCAACCGCTAAGCCACCAGGCATCCCTGTTTTTTAACTTTTAAATTTAGGAATATATTTTTTAAAGATTTTATTCATTCATGAAAGACACAGAGAAAGAAAGAGAGAGAGGTAGGCAGAAGCAGGTTCCATGCCAGGAGCCTGACGTGGGACTCGATCTCAGGTCTCCAGGATCACGCCCTCGGCCAAAGGCAGGCGCTAAAACGCTGAGCCACCCCAGGATCCCCTGCTTCCTAACTTTTAAACTAGAGTTGTAAGCTAATTACAGTACCACCATTGCCATATTACACAACCATACAGAAAACACAATTACAAAGTGTAAACATATTTTTTAAAAAGTCAGACATGTGCACACACGCCGGAAAAATTTCCCAGACTAGGATGAAGCTCCAGAGTTTTGAATACAAGTCAGTCCCTGTGCGCTAGATGAGAGACAAAATAGCAGCCGTCTTGAGTTACTCTTCAAAAGTATTTAGGACCTGCCCCCAGGTCTCTGCGTTCCTTAGTGCCGCCGCTGCGCAGACTCCTCGCTCCACTGCGTGCGTACAACACTGGCTCCGTCTTTCTTCCCGGGCACCAAACCCGACACCTTAGGGGACCAGCTGAGAGCAGCTGGGCTGAGCTCACCGCCTCTTTGCAGGCCCACCCGTCTCGGCGCCTTTAGGTGTTCAGGAAGGGGCGGAGCCACTTGTGACCGATCTGTGGGCCCCTAACCGCCCTAGGGTTAATCAGCTGTTCCTGAGAGCAGCTCTGACACCTTTAGATGGTGGGCTCTCAGGCTGAAAGGGCGGCGGGCAGCCAATCAAGAGTTCCGGTTCCTGAGTCGCTGGGTGTGCTGAGGCAGAGGGTAGAAAACTGACCAGTCCGCCTGTCTAGGAGCGCGGGAGCTCGAGCCGCGACTCTTTCGCGGCCAGGGGGCGGGAGTGGGGCCTTTTCAATCAGTGAGAACGTCCGAGCCCGGCCTCCCTTAAGTAGTACGTGTCTTTTGGCCGTCAAGGGGCGGGTCTTACTTTGACTGACACTCTTATCACCCAATAGGTGTGCCTTATTGGGCTGGGGGCGGGGCGACTGCAGAAAAGGCGGAGTCTTGTTCTTGCGTTACCTGGTTTTGCTTAAAGAGGAAACCCCAATTCCACGTGGATCCTCCTCCCTTTGTCTGGTTTTGAAAAGACCTACGATACTTTTAAAAAATTTGAAAAGCACAGCTTTAGAGCAATTGAGTTTTCTCATGCTGGATAGAATCAGCGGTCTCACTGCACCTGTGAAAAAGAGCAGCTGTTAGGGAAGGTGGGCTTAGGGGTGGTGACAGGAAATAGAAGCGGTTCTCAGAAGCCGCTTAACAGCAATTGGCATAAAATTGGAACTTGATTTGAGGTTTTAGGGACTGAGAGACGGGGGGGCGGGTCTTGTCTGATAAAGGGTCTCCGTCTGGTGTGAGCAATGGGGGGCTTGGGGGCAATGATGGGGGCCTGTGGGGATCAGTAATGGATGGTTAGTGGTTGAGGTCAGTCTGGGCCACCCATGTAGACGCCCACAGTAAGGGCCTGTTCTCTGGTGAGACCGAATGAAATCAAGCGGCTGATGGGGCCGGCGCTGCCCAAAACGCTGCCGTTGCCCCCTGGACATGACAATGTACCCATTATTAGAGACTGGACACAAAGTATAAGACTGTTTCTGATGCAGAACATTTTCAGTTTTTTAAAAAAATATTTTTTATTTATCTATTCATGAGAGACACAGAAAGAGAGAGAGGCAGAGACATAGGCAGAGAGAGAAGCAGGCTCCATGCAGGGAGCCCGATGGGGAACACGATTCCAGGACCCCGGGATCATAACCTGAGCTGAAGGCAGACGCCTAACCACGGAGTCACTCAGGTGCTCCAGAACATTTGCAGTCTTGACAGTATTGTACCTTTTCTTGCAAAGGCCACCCAATAATGTGTCAGGAGTCAAGGTATTTGATAGACACCCCCTGCTCCTACCATTGGCAGATAGCTGATGAACATTGAGCAGCCTCCTTAAAAATGGACTCGGAAGAATCTCAGACTCTACCTCTGCCACGTCCTCCTGGCCCAGACACTTTAGTAAGGCACTTTGATCACTGAATGTGGCTGTCAGCAAAAAGGAATCATCTCCTAATGGATACCTCCTAGATAATGATCAGAACAAAAGGGGTGAGCCTTAGAGACCTAGTTTGAAAATCAGGGATTCTGCTCTGCCATTCCTGAGCACTAGGTAATCATCTGGGCGGCAGCTTAGCCTAAAAGAGGCCTAGGAGATTCAAATTTCTGTTTCAGTCACCTGGATTCTTTTGATGGATGAACTTGGTGCTAGATCATAAGGATAGGACCACTTAATTGAGTAGTGCTCGCTGAATTCCCCTACAATGGCCCCCAGTGGCCAAGATGGAAGACATAAAAAAAAAAACCTGTAAATTTTACAAAAATGCCTTTGGTCTTTTTGCACCTGACCCTCCTGAATGAAAGATCTAGGTGCAAGTAGGAGATGATTGGATAAAAGTGAAGTTACAGGCACTGGGATAGGACACACTGAATTCCTGGCTGTGGAAAGAGAGTATTTGGGGAGCACATGAGTTAGCCTCTGCGAGCTGTGAGGTGAGGAGACGATTCTTTTTTTTTTTTTTTTTTTTTTGAGGAGACGATTAGTACTCTCTTTGTCCCCTAGATCAAGCATCGAAGTCTGGAAAAATAATCACACAGTCTCTTGGAGTCAAGCAGCAGATGCAGCTGGCAATCTGACCTCCTGCCAGGTTTGTCATCACTTCCTTGGGATGACGAAAAGAAAAGAAAAGAAAAGAAAAGAAAAGAAAAGAAAAGAAAAGAAAAGAAAAGAAAAGAAAAGAAAAGAAAAGAAAAGAAAAGAAAAAGAAAAGAGAAAGAAAGAAGAAAGAAAGACTTATGTGAACATGGCCAGTCCTAAACTATTCTGCTGTGCCTGATACATCAATGTCAGCTCCTGAACCTCCCTCATACCTACACACACACACATACACACGGGCCAGCATGGCCTTGTTTAGATCTGACTGATACAAATTCATCTGCTTCTCCTGACACCTGAGTGTACTCGGATGATCAGTGCTCAGCAAATTGGCAACAGGCCGTTGATGCCACCACCACCCGTGGGACTTAACCAAACCAACACAATAGTGTTTTCAATCAAGTTTAACAAAAAATTCTGAACTGGAATAAACTGTGCCCTTTTGGTTATGTATTTGTATATGGTGGGGCAGGGGAAGAATGGGGAACAGAATATCTTTTAGACCATTCAGTGCTCCCTCTAGTTAGTGACACCAAACACCAACAAATCAGTCTAAACACCTTTGCGTGGGTAGCAGTATAACAGCCTGGCCATAGACTACTTCCTGGCTGTCTAAGAATACAAGGCCCTGACCACTCATTACCTTGGCTATTTCTCAGGATTGTGTTGACAGCAAGCAACCTTGAGGGATGAGGTAATATCTCCCTCCAGTACACAGAGCAAGCTGGATTCTCCAAGCTCAGCGTTTTTTTGGCTGTACTGGAAACCTGCTGCATGTGTAGCATCCACGAGGGCCCTCTGTGTCACCTTTTCAAGATTTGGAGGACACAGAGTGCCAACACCATATGCATGCTGCCTGCTGTGCCCTGAGCAGAAAATCCTCCATCAAATCCCCACGAGTCTCATGTCTTCTGTCAGCAGCCATACAACTTGTTAGCTTCCAAGAGGGTAAAAATCTCAGGCCCTGACAGTCAAGACTTGAGGGATCTTTTTTCCCCCTGTGTGTCCTGACATTCCCTATAGTTTGGCCACTGGCAGTTTTCAAAGGTCAGTGATCAGCTAGCTGCCAGTGGTGTCAGGGATGTGGCTCGAAGGATCTGAGTCCTGAGGTGATTAGTGGCTGGAGGCCTGTGAAGCTGCTGTTGAGGATCTGTGGTTGTCAGTCACTGGGAGAAGGGATGTGGTGCCAGTGTTGATGGGGGCCTGAGTTGGGGTTTGTTTTCTTAATTGGATTCTTTGAGGATTACTGATTGGCACTTTATGTGATTAGTGGGGGTTTGGGAGGACCCTGTGGGAAGTAGGACTGCCCCATGCCCCAAGGGAGAATGCGTCGGGAAGATACGGAATTGGATTTTCCTTAGGTAATAGGCATCCTTTAGATTCAGACCTATCTGCATTTGTTGGTTAGCTCCACAACTTACAAACAGGTTTGAAAAAAAAAAACCTCTCCCAGTCCTTCTTCTATATAGGGAAAAATACAGCCCACTTCTTCCTATGCTTCTCCTTTACTTTTACACAAAACACTTCACTTCTGACACTTCTGGTCACTAAATATGTAGAGAATTTTCCCCACACCAAGCAATTCTCTGTGACACCAGGTAGATGTCCTACAACCTAACTTGACTCTGACACCATCTACCTTGAGACGGCGTCAGATCCCACAGGTTAAGGGCTCAGTCCCTCAAGACTGACCCCTTCCTCACCTTAGATGCCTACTACCTGCAAGTAGTAGGTCCCCAGGTTACCCACAGAAGTTGTGGCTACAAATTAAAGGTTTCCATGATCCCTTCCTTAGGTTCAAGTAAGTTGTCAGAGCAGCTCACAGAACTCAGGGAAGCACTTGCTTGCATTTTTCAGTTTATTAAAGGACATGACAAAGGATACAGTTCAACAGTCAGACAAAGAGATACATGGGGCAAGGTCTGGGAGGGTCTCGAGCACAGGAGTTTCTGTCTCTGTGGAGTTGGGGTGCATCATTCTCCTAGTATGTGGATGTGTTCACCCACCTGTAAGCTCCCTGAACCCCATGCTACTGGGATTTTTATGGAGGCTTCCTCATGTAGGCATGATTGATCATTAAGTCTGTTTCCAGCCCTCTTCCTTCTCTGGAGAAATGGGAGAGGGCAAGGCTGAAAATCCCAGGCTTCCAATCGTGGCTTGGTCTTTCTGATCACCAGCCCCCACCCAGGAGCTCACCTAGAGTTACCTCATTAGAACAAAAGATGGTTCTAGTGCTCTTTTTTTAAGTTTTATTTATTTATTTAAGTAATCTCTACACCCAACGTTGAGCTCGAATTCACGACCCCAAGATCAAGAGTCACATGCTCTTCTGACTGAGCCAGCTAGTTGTGTTCTTATCACTTAGGAATTTGCAAGGATTTCAGGAGCCCTGTGTCAGGAACCAGGGTCAAAGGCAAATATTAGGATAAAAGATGCTCCTGGTGCTTTTATCGCTTAGGAAATTAAAGGGTTTTCAGAGCTCTGTGCCAGGAACCAGGGGACAGAGGCCAATCTGTAGATTTTTTGTTATCTCATGCCAGCATAGTTTGACTTTGGTCAAATTTCTTATTCCTTCTGAGGCTCAGTTTCCTTATCTATAAAATGGAGGTAATATATCATATAATATATATAGTATATAATATGTATAATATCTTAATATTATTGTGGAAAATCCTCAGCATGTCCATAGTGTAAGATCATGCACAATTTTGGGGAAGAAGGATGGCAATATACTGGGGTATGTGCCTCTGAATTCAGGACCTGGAGGATAGGGTAGGAGGAGGAACAATGTGGATAGGGAGTGGCTTTTGGTGAAGCCGGTCTGTAGCAAACTGCACACTCACTCACTCTCTGGTAAATCTGATCTCCACGCGTCTTATCAGGTTCTGCGGTATGGCTCAAAGAAAAGCCAGCATGGTCATAGTCTAGATACAGATCTCTTGGTTGTTAGCCCAGGTAGGTATCTGGGAAGTTTTAAATTTTGTTAGCTTAGAAAGTAGGCTGTGTAGATTCCCTAGGGTGTACAGTGAACTATACAGGAGCTCTGTTTTAAGTATCCGTAACATTGTCACCCTGCAGCCTGAGCTCTTGACCTGAGCCTCACAGGCCTGTTTTTCTACAATCACTGACTCAGAAGACCATGGGTCCTTATATTCTTTTTTCCCCGTTCTTACTAAATTGGCTAGCGTTTTCAGTACAATGATGGAGAGAAACATTGAGAGTAGAACCCTTGTGTTTTGTTTTTGTTTTTTAAGGGGAAATCTTTCAACACTTCCCATTGAGAATAATGTGTATTTGTTTTTTTGTAGAGATCCTTACCGGGCTATAGAAGTTGCCATTTCTTCCTACTTTACTAAATTAAAAAAAAAATTATAGGGCCCCCTGGGTGGCTCAGTCAGTTGCTCAGATGCTCAGGCTCAGGCTCACGGCTCAGGTCATGGTCCTGGAGTCCTGGGACTGAGCCCCCTGTCAGGCTCCCTGCTCAGCGGGGATTCTGCTTCTTCCTCTCCCTCCCTCCACTTGTGCTCTCTCTAGTCTTTCTCACTCATTATTTCTCCCTCTCAAATAAATAAACTCTTTTAAAAAATCATAAATTATAAATGGCTGCTAAAATTTGGCAGATATTTTTTCTATGTCTTTCTTAGCAGTCACGAGGTTTCTCTCTCTCTCTAATTTTATTTATTTATTCATGAGAGACAGAGAGAGAGTGAGAGAGAGAGAGAGAGAGAGAGAGAGAGAGAGAGAGGCAGAGACACAGGCAGAGGGAGAAGCAGGCTCCATGCAGGGAGCCTGATGTGGGACTGGATCCCGGGTCTCTGGGATCAGGCCCTGGGCCGAAGGCGGTGCTAAACCACTGAGCCACCGGGCTGCCCATGAGGTTTCTCTTTTAATCTGTAAATATGGTAAGTTATGTTATTCAATTTTCCAACAATAAACCAACATTGTATTCCAGGGATAAACCTGATTTGTCATGATACCTTATCCTTTTTATATATTGCTAATATTTCATTTAGGATTTTTGCATCTATGTTCATGAATGAGACAAACCTGAAATTTTTGTTGTTGTTCATTATGCTGTTATGGGTTGAACTGTGCTTCTGCAAAAGAGATGTTGAAGTCCTAACCCCCAGGACCTCAGAATGCGACCTAATGTGGAAATAGGGTCATTGCACATGGGATTAGTTAGGATGAGGTCATCTTGCTCTAAGGTGGGTCCTTAATTCAATGTGACTTGTGTCCTTCTAAGAAGATGATCAGAGGTGCCTGGCTGGCTCACTTGGTAAAACTTACAACTCCTGATCTTGGGGGTGTGAGTCAAGCCCCACATTGAGTGAAGAGTTTACATAATAAAAAAAATTAAGGGGCGCCTGAACGACTCAGTTGGATAAGCTGCCAACTCTTGATTTTGGCTCAGGTCATGATCTCGGGATCCCTGGGATCGATCCCTGTGGTGGGCTCTGTGCACAGTGGGAAGCTACTTGAGGATTCTCTCTCTCTTCCTCCCCTGCCCCTGCGCTCTCTCTCTCTCTCTAAAATAAATAAGTCTTTAAACAATGTTTTTAAAAATAAAGAAGGCAGCCATGTGAAGACAGGGAGACACAGGGAGAATGCCATGTGGTAACAGGGCAGAGGGTGGAGTTATGCAGCTGCAAGCCAGGGAACACCAAAGATAGCTGGCAACTGCCAGAAACTAGGAAGAGACAAGGGAGGAGTCACTTTTAGGCTCCAGAGGGAGTAGGGCCCTACACCTTGATTACAGACTTTTAGGCTTCAGAGCTGTGAACCCCCCGCCCCCAAGTTTGTGGCACTCTGTTACAGCAGCCCTAGGAAACAAACACACTATCTTCATAAAATGACCTGAGGATTTTACCCTTTGTTTTTCTATTCTCTGTAAGAGTTTATATAGCCTCCAATGAACTGCTTCTTGAATGTATTGCACAGCTTGAACTTTAAGCCAGGTGGGCTTACTGTTTTCCTTGTGGGAAGATATTTGTTGAATATGAAATAAACTTCTAGTCACCTGCTATGTATCCTCAGCACTGAAGACAGGCAGAGCCCCTGCCCTTCCAGAGTTCCTAGAGAGAGAAAAAAATATTCCAGAGAAACATATTTGCATTTTTCATATTCCATTGATAATAGCCACTAGGTAATTTGATATATGTAGTAAAATGACTGCTACAGTCAAGCCAATTAACAGATCTATTTTCTCACATAGTTGTGCTTATGTGTGTGTGTGTTAAGAACCTCTGAGACCTACTCTCAGCAAATTTCTAGTATACAGTACAGTATTTTAACTATAATCACCACACTGTACATTAGATCTCTAGAACTTGTTCATCTTACATAACTGCAAATTTGTGAACATTGACCAACATCTTCCCATTACCCTACCTCCCCTACCTCCCCAGGCTCACCCCTGGTAACCACTGTTCAACTCTCTGTTTCTATGGATTCAATTTTTTGAGATTCTCATGACTCATTCTTCTTTCTGTCTTTGGCTTATTTTACCTACCATAATATCCATATTGTCACAGATGACATGATCTTCTTTTTTAAGGCTGAATAATATTCCATTGTGTATATACCACATCTTTATCCATTCATCTATCAGTGGACACTTGGGTTGCTTCCATATCTTGGCTATTGTAAATAATGCTACAATAAACATAGGGGTGAGGATATGTTTGAATTAGAGCTTTTGTCTTCTTTGGGTAAATACTCAGTAGTGGAATTACTGGATCATATGGTAATTTTATTTTTAATTTTCTGAGTCACCTCCATACTGTTTTCCAGGGTTGCTGCTCCAATTTGCATTCCCACTAACAGTGCATGAGACTTCCTTTCCCTCCACATCCTCACCAACACTTGCTATTTCTTGTGCTTTTCACTTTAGCTATTCTGACAGGTGTAAAGTCTTGTGGTTTTAATTTGCATTTCTCTGATGATGAATGATGTTGAGCATCTTTCCATGTACCTACATATAGGATCTCATCATCTGAAAACAGAGATTTTACTTCTTCCTTTCTGATTTGAGTGCCTTCTATTTCCTTTCCTTGTCTGATTGTTCTGGCTAGTGCTTCCAGTGGTATGTAGAATAGAAGTGGTGACAGCATCCTTGTCTTGTACTGGATCTTAGAGGAAGATCTCTGAGATTTCCTCCCATTAATTATAATGTTAGCTGTGGGATTTTCATAAATGTGCTTTATTGTGTTGAGGCAAGTTTCTGCTATACCTATTTGGTTGAGAGTTGTTGTTGTTGTTGTTGTTGTTGTTGTTGTTTTAATCATAAGTGGATATGGATCTTTGTCAAATGCTTTTTCTGCATCTATTGGGAGGATCATGTGTTTTTTTACCTTTAATTCTGCTAAAGTGGTGTATCACATTGACTGGCATATTTTAATCATAAACTTGCGCCCCAGAGAAAAATCCCACATGGTTGTATTGTATTATCTTCTTGAACTTTGTTTTGGGATCCAGTTAAGTTTCTTGGAAATCTTTTTATTCTTTCAGGTCTTGCCTTTATGATTTGTTAGATGGGGTCCTGGAGCAGTCCCAGTGTAGGGCTAATTATTCTCTGCAACCAGGACAAGACCTTCTTGAAGACTCTACTTACTGCCTCATGAATTATGTGATTTTTCCAGCCTGGTTGGTAGGAGGAGGTACTATTCTTCTGCCTGTACAAGTGCCAGCCACTGTTCCTTCTAATCCTTTCAGACAGTTCTCTCCTTGGCCTCAGGCATTTTCTTCACATGCATGCACTAATCTGCACTCTTCTGCATAATACACCCTGTGTGGAGGCCCCTATAGGCTAAGCCAATCTGGCTTCCAGAGTCAAGCTGAGCAAGTCAATCAACCTTCCAGACCATGGCATCAGAGAATGACCAGGACAATGTCGGGTGGCAAAGTGGCTGTAAAGGGTGGAGCTTAGATTAGGTTTCAAACAGTCCCTGTTCCACAGAAGTTTCCTCTGGAAGATTTCTTTACCCTTCATATTGGTTTCTGGGGTCATCTCATGGGATTTCACTGTTCTTCAACCTCCCCCACATGATAAACTGGGCCATAAATCCCTGGTAGTTGCTGAAAGACCAGCTGGATATGGAGCGTGGGGGACAGTGTGCTGCTTGGGATTCCAGATCCCTCCAGTTTCTGTAGTGCCCCTCCTCAAAGGCCAGTGCACTCATCCTGGAGAACCCTGATGTTGAATTGTGCCATTCTCATAAACTATTTCCTGACCTGCACAAGAGATGGGGACCTTAAATACCCAGGTTCAGGTGCATATCCAGGCAACTCTGGTGGAGGAGCATGTGCTGGTATTTGGGTTTACCCCCTTTCCCCAGTGGACCCTTCCTAAAAGGCCTCTGCACCCTTGATCTTGGGCCCTGGGATTGTTCTATGTCAGTCTTACTGCTATCTGACCTTCTCTACCCAAGAAATGGGACTTCCAGCTGCCTGGGTCATCATCTAAAGACCAACCATCCATAGAGGGCAAGAAGGCCCTGGGGTATCTTACTGTTCCTGGATTTCCTAAGGTCAGTTCTAAAAGGACTCTGCACCCTCTGTGGAAGACTCCAGCATCTATGTCTGCTAGTCCTTTCCACTCCTTTCTCCTCTGCATGAGTAATGGTGTCATGAAACGCCCTCTTTAATGTCAAGCCTTTAGACAGCTTTAGTGACCCCTCGTGAAAGTTGAGACTTCACCTCTGCAGTGCAAATTGGAAATTTCATCGCAGGACTAAAAGTAGAGACGTTGATTCTGAACCTGACATAAAGACTCAGCATTTGGAGGAGGAGTAGAGTTTTGGTATCTGGAGGGAGAACTGGGGATCCTAGCTTCTGATGGCAGAGGTGGGGACTTATCCTCTGGAGGCAGTTTTGACTTGATTCCTGGCAGGAGAGGTCAGGACTCAGTCTCTGGAGAGGGAGGTTGGCACTCAGTATCTGAAGCAAAAAGTAGGAATTAAGTTCTGGTGCTATTAGTGTGGAGTTAGCCTTTGCAGGGGCAGTTGAGGAAGGAATTGTTGGCAGCATAGATTGGAAGTTGGTATCTGGCAGGAGGAAGACAGAATTTAGTGCCTCGTATGAGGAGTCTGGTGTTGGTGCCAGGCCTGAGGACCTTGAACTCAGTGTCTGATGGGTGCAGGTCAATGTCTAGCATTGTAAAAGGTCTGAGATTTTATTCTACTTGCAAGCTAACAAGCTATCCTGTTTCATGGATGCAAGTAGAAGTCATGAGACTCCTGGGTCAGGGATAAAGAACTTTACTTTTTTTTAAAGATTTTATTTATTTATGAGACACACACACACACACACACACACACACACACACACACAGGCAGAGACACAGGCAGAGGGAGAAGCCGGCTCCACACAGGGAGCCCAACGTGGGACCCGATCTCAGGTCTCCAGGATCACACCTAGAGCTGAAGGCAGCACTAAATTGCTGAGCCACCCAGGCTGCCCAGAACTTTACTTTTCATACCCAAAGTAGTAGCCAGAGTGTCAGATGTTAGAGCTGATTACTCCAAGGGAGTAATACAGATGGGCCTAGATGCATGTCTGCATGCATTCTGAGTTGTATTATAGGAGGGGAATACTGAGTGTGGAAGATTAATCGCTCCTATGATGAGCAGCAACAAGCCTGCTTTTTGTCTGTAAGGAAATCTTATTTCACTTATCAAGGGAACTTGCTACAAACAGTTCTGAGAAAAGACTTGTGTTAAAGAGCGGTCACAACCTTGCATTGTTGGCATGCCCAGCAAGAAATGTGTGTGAATCCTCAGGGATGATGGCAGATTGCCTTTGGTAAGTCAGGTTGGCCAGATATCGCAATTCCCCGTCAAGCAGATGCCCTTTTTAGAAGTTTGGTTGATTAGATGGCTATTTGTGCAATTGGCCCGAAAAGACTCAGTGCAAGGGTTTAATGTTTGTCATAGGGGAGGCTTCCACCACCAGGGAAGGGAGCTAGAGTGGGGGTCCCACAAGGCTGAGTTTCCAGGTTCAAGGGTCTTGCAGAAAGGATAGCCACTCTGGGGGCTTGGGATCACCTGCAATTCTAGGGGTTTCCTTCCTCAAAGTCCTCAGAGCACTCTATCTTGGCCCCTGGAGCACCTTAGCAATTCCATTACTCTCTGACTTACCTTGAATGAGAAATGGACTGGAAGTGACTGAGTTAGGAGGCTAGTCAGCTGTAACATGGAGGGTGGGGAGGAAGGTCTCCAGTTTTGTGCTTCTGATCATCTCATTTTTATTATATATTTTTTAAAAAAGATTTTATTTATTTATTCATGAGAGACACACAGAGAGAGGCAGAGACATAGGTGGAGGGAGAAGCAGGCTCCCCATGGGGAATCTGATTCGGGACTCAATCCTGGAACACGGGATCACATCTTAAGAAGAAGGCAGATGCTCAACTACTGAGCCACTCAGGCATCCCTTAAAAAATAAAATCTTTAAAAAAACCTTGATGAGTTTTCAATGGATTTTCAAGGGATAAAGAGAGGACATTGCATATTGAAAAAAAGTCAATTCATCGAAAAGACATTTAGTTTTATTTTTTATTTTTTTAAAGATTTTATTTATTTATGAGAGAGAGAGAGAGAGAAAGAGAGAGAGACAGGCAGAGGGAGAAACAGGCTCCATGCAGGGAGCCCAACGTGGGACTCAATCCCTGGTCTCCAGGATCACACCCTGGGCTGAAGGCAGCGCTAAACCGCTGAGCCACCCAGGCTGCCCCAAGACATTCAGTTTTAAATGCACCTAACAACAGAGTTCCAAAACTGTCAGAACTGAATAGAGAAACAGACAAATCCAAAATGATAGAAATTTCAACACTCCTTCCTCATTTATGGATAAAACTAGAAGACAGAAGCTCAGGAAAGATATAGAACTGAACACTACCACCACCCAACTGAATCTAACTGCCATTTATAAAACACTCCATTCATAATAGCAGAATGCACATTATTCTCAAATATAAATCTAACAAAACATTTACAAGACCTATATGCTGCAAAATGCTGATGAAAAAAGTCATAGAAGACCATATAGTTGAAAGATGCACCATGCTCATGGGTTGGAAGACTCAAAATAGTAAAGATGCTGATTCTCTCTAAATTGTTCTGCTGATTTTTTAAAGATTTATTTATTTATTAGAGAGAGAGAGAGAGAAACACTTGACTGAGAAATGAGAATGGGAAAGGACCAAGCAGAGATCAGACAACTAGTGGACTGTAGTGAGGGTTGGAGAAGAAGCTGTCCTGGGGCTTCAGATCCACCATGCTCCCTGGAGATCCTCAATGAAAAGGCCTTTGCATGTTGGGTTTGAGCCCAGGCATTCATAAACAACTTTACGGAGTTGCTTTTCCCAGCTCCTGACCTGCATGTACATGAATTGGATCTTGATTAACATATCAAAGACTCAGAGAAGTGAGCTAATGCTAGACCTTTTCCCAGGTCCCAGACTGACCACCAGGTAATACACACGTGGAACAGTCCCAAATAACACTGCAAAGCCTGTAAAAACAACTGACATTGGAACCACACCCACAAAAGATAGGATGGAACTTTTTGACCAAACCTATCATCTGCTAAAACAAATACACCAACATTCTTCATAAGACTTATTTATTTTTTTAAAGATTATTTATTTATTTATTTATTCGAGAGAGAGAGAGAGAGAGAGAGAGAGAGAGAGAGAGAGAGGCAGAGACACAGGTAGAGGGAGAAGCAGGCTCCATGCAGGGAACCCAACGCAGGACTTGATCCCGGGTCTCCAGGATCATGCCCTGGGCTGAAGGCAGCGCTAAACTGCTGAGCCACCTGGGCTGCCCTCTTCATAGGATTTAAACAAGACCTAGAGTTCCATAATATAGTATTCAAAGCATCCTGGATACAATCTAAAATTACTCATCATACAAAGAACAATGAAATGCTCAATTCGAATGGAAAAAGACAATAACAGGTGCCAGGAGTTAAATAATGCAGCTGTTGGAATTAGTCTGACACTTTGAAACAACCATTATATAAAAATGATTGAGCAATCATGAAAATTCTCCAAACAAATGTTAAAATGGAAAGTATTGGAATAGAAATGGAAATTTTAGAACTGGAAATGGACATTTTAGAACTGAAAAATAAAATAATAACAATAAAAATAACCAGATGGACTCACTAGCAGAGAAAACAGAGAAAAGAGCCAGTGAACTTGAAGATCAATCGATAGAACAGAGAGAAAAAAACATTGAAACAATTTAACAGAAATTCAAGAACTTGTGGGACAAGAACAAAAAGTCTGATGTTCAAGTTTTTGGAGTCCCAGAAAGAGAAATATGAGGCAGACAAAATATTTGAAGAAATAATTTCCCAAACTTCCCAAGTTATGTGATATATATATATATATATATATATATATATATATATATATGATGTATATATTCAAGAAACAGAGCAAACCCTAAACAGGATAAACCCAAAGAAATACATAGCCAGACACATCATAATCAAATTGCAGAAAACTAAAGACAAAGACAAAGTCTTGAAATCGCCAAGAAAAAAATTACTCATTACCTGTAGGGAAATAATGATTTTGAAGACTAGCTTTCTCATCAGAAACCATGAAGGCTAGAAGAAAATAGCACAAATTTAAAGTGCCAAGAGGCTGGAAGTAAAGAACTATCAACCATGAATTCCATATCCAGTGAAAATAACCTTCGGGGATGAAGGTGAAATAAAGACACTCTCATATGAAGTAAAAATGAGAGAATTCATAGCAGCAGACCTACTCTAAAAGAACTGTTAATGAAAGTTCTTCAGACAATAAAATGGAGAGCAAAAGAAACTTCGAATATCAGAAATGAAGAAAGAACAACAGAAATGGTAAATATTTTGTTAAAGATAATAAACTATTCTTTTCCTCTTGAATTCTTCAAAACACGCTTGATGGTTGAAAGCAAAAAATTTAACATTAATGAGGCACCTGGCTAGCTCAGTCAGTAGAACATGGGACTCTTGACCTCAGGGTTGTTAAGTTTGAGCCCCACGTTGGGTGTAGAGATTACTTCTTAAAAAAATCTTTTTAAAAAAGATTTTATTTATTCATAAGAGACACACAGAGAGAGGCAGAGACATAGGTGGAGGGAAAAGCAGGCTCCCCATGGGGAGCCTGATTCAGGACTCAATCCTGGAACACGGGATCACGTCCTGAGCAGAAGGCAGATGCTCAACCACTGAGCCACTCAGGTGTCCCTTAAAAAATAAAATCTTTTAAAAACCTTGATGAATTTTCAATGGATTTCAATGGATTTTCAAGGGATAAAGAGAGGACATTACATATTTAAGAAAAGTGAATTCATTGAAAAGATATTCAGTTTTATTTTTATTTATTTATTTATTTATTTTTTAAAAAGATTTTATTTATTTATTCATGAGAGACCAGAGAGAGAGAGAGAGGCAGAGACACAGACAGAGGGAGAAGCAGGCTCCATGCAGGGACCCTGACGTGGGACTCAATCCCGGGTCTGAAGGTGATGCTAAACCACTGAGCCACCTGCGCTTTCCTGATACTCAGTTTTAAATGCACCTAACAACAGAGTTCCAAAACTGTCAGAACTGACTAGAGAACAGAAAAATCCAAAATGATAGAGATTTCAACACTCCTTCCTCATTTATGTAAAAAACTAGAAGACAGAAGCTCAGGAAAGATATAGAAGAACTGAACACCACCACCACCCAACTGAATCTAACTGCCATTTATAAAACACTCCATTCATAATAGCAGAATGCACAATATTCTCAAATATAAATCTAACAAAACATGTACAAGACCTATATGCTGCAAAATGCTGATGAAAAAAGTCATAGAAAAAAAAGAAAAAAGTCATAGAAGACCTATATAGCTGAAAGATGCACCATGCTCATGGGTTGGAAGACTCAAAATAGTAAAGATGCTAATTCTCTCCAAATTGTTCTACTGATTTTTAAAAAAGATTTATTTATTTATTTATTTATTTATTTATTTGAGAGAGAGAGAGAGAGAGAGAACATGCATAAGCAGGGGGAGGGGAAAAGGAAGGGCTAGAGGGAAGCAGACTCCCCACTGAGCAGGAAGCCTGACATGGGGCTCAATCCCAGGACTCCTGAGATCATGACCTGAGCTGAAGGCAGATGCTCAACCACTGAGCCACCCAGGTGCCCAGTTAAGCTGATTCTAAAATTTATATGGAACGCCAAAGTAACTAGAAGAACTAAGACAATTTTGAAAAAGAACAAAGCTGGAGAAATAACACCATCCAATTTTAAAGGTAATTAATAGTGACAGACATAAGATCAGTGTTTTCCTGGGGATGAGGGCAGACATACAGAGGGACCAAAGCAAAGGATTACCAAGGAACACAGGTAAAGTCTTGGGGGGTGGTAAATAGATTCATTATCTTGCTTATGGTGTTGGTTTCATTAGTGAGTATATATGTAAAATTTACCAAATTGTAGACTTGAAATATGTATAGGTCAATTATAATTCAATAAAGCTATTTTTTAAAAAAGTATTCTCTAAAGTGATATATTGCTTTTACATTTATTAGGTGGCAGTTGGAGCCATGGATTTTGCCAGAGTTTCATTCTCATCCTCCAGTTATATTTTAACTTGCAAAAAGTAATATGTAGGAAAAATAATATGAAGGCAGGTTAGCACTGCAGTATATTTTATAAGATTATGACGAAAATAAAAAGGAACATAATCATAAGTCATTATAAGGCCATTATTTATTAGTTTTTTTAAACTTTAGGTGTAATAAGTATGGAATGCATAAAAGATATAGTAACCCCAGTCCCCTTCTAGCAATTTGCAAAGAGTAGAGGCTGATTGACAGTTGAACAATTCTTTATATTTCTGTAATACCTTTGTAGAAGGCCTCTTAGTGTGTTATCAAAACTACCTGTCACCCCTTATTAAAATGCTCTACCTCTTAAAAATGAAAAAAAAAACGTTAATTTTGCCTGTTAATAGTACCATTTCTTTAATTTGTTTTGTAACTAGATTGAAATTTCAGCTCTAGAATTTTCTACGTGTCTTCAAATTTCCCCCAGTAGGAAAGAAGACCTGCCATTCATCCTGCATAGGGATAGGGAGGAATTCCTTTGACCCCAAGGCCAGTTATCTGTTAAAAAGAAAAACGAGAGAAATTTTGCTTAAAGGTAATTCTCAAGTATTCTTCAAAAGCATTTTTTATGATTCATAATAATATATTTAGCTACCAATTATACTTGTTTTATTTCCTATCATAAAAAGGAATTACTTGATTAAGTCGAGTCCAACACAATTATTCACATTGATAATAGTCCAACTAGCAACCATCTGCAATTAACTTGGATTTAAAACTGAATTTATTTATACCATCTTCCTATTTCTTTTCAGTTTGAGAGGTCCATATTTTTTTTTAAAGATTCATTTATTTATTCATGAGAGACACAGAGAGAGGCAGAGACACAGGCAGAGGGAGAAGCAGGCTCCATGCAGGGAGCCCGATGTGGGACTCGATCCCGGGACCATGGGATCACGCCCCAAGCCAAAGGCATTCGCTCAACCACTGAGCCACCCAGGCTTCCTGGTCCATAATTTTTTTAAAAAGATGTTATTTATGTATTTGAGATATATATAGAGAGATAGCAAGAGCAAGGAGGAGGGGCAGAGGGAGAGGGAGAAGCAGACTCTCCGCTGAACAGGGAGCCTGACTCCAGGCTTGATCCCAGGACCCTGAGATCATGATCTGAGCTGAAGGCAGATGCTTAACTGACTAAGCACCCAGGTGTCCCTAGAGGTTCATAATTTTTATAGTGTTTGTTTTGTTGCAAAAAGGAAGAAGCCCAAAGATATTCTTTTGACACCAAAACAATCAACTGATCTCATAAACATGTTTCAAACACTGATTTTTCAAGCTCGTTCTATTGATTTACAGAATTTCGGCAAACATAACTGAAGCACAAAAATATTTTGAAATACTGCACAAAGTGGGCTAAACACATGATCTTGTACTTACAGTCTATAAAGTCTAAATAAAATGTTTTAAAAAGTCTAGCATAAAAAAAAGTCTAGCATGATGAGCTTAAAATTGCTAAATAGAGAAATGCCTGGGTGGCTCAGTCGGTTGGGCACCAGACTCTTGATTTTGGCTCAGGTCATGATCTGAGGGTCGTAAGATCAAACCGCTGGTTGTGCTCTACACTGGGTGTGGAGCCTACTTAAGATTTTCTCTCCCTCTCCCATTGCCCTCCTTGTCCCAACTCGAGTGTGTGTGTGTGTGTGTGCGCGCACACATACACCTGCTTTCTCTTGCTAAAAAAAATACTAAGTAGAATTATGTTTTGGAAGTATGGAAAAGCACTAATCAAAGCAAATGGGTGGCTCAGTCAGTTGGGTGTCTGCCTATGGCTCAGGCCATAATCTTGGGGTCCTGGGATCCAGCCCTGTGCCTGGCTCCCTGCTGAGCAGGGAGCCTGCTTCTCCCTCTCCCTCTGCCCCTCTCCCTGTTCGTGCTCTTTCTCTCTTGCTCTCTCTCTCAAATAAATAAAAATGAAATATAAATAAATAAATAATAAAAAGGAAAAGCACTAATCACTCAGTTACTTAGCCAAGGATCTCCCATCTCACCCTCAAATTAAAATAAATAGCTGGATCACCTTGAAAATCCCACCAGCTTCAGGCTGCTTCAGAAGACTCTCAGGGTCCATTCCATCCCGGGCACAGGTCACATACATTTCAGAGTAGTCCTTCCCTCCAAAGCAGCATGAAGTTGTTTTATCAACAGGTAACTTCACAGTTTGGAGTCTTTTCCCTAGATCACCAAATATTTTTTTGAGAGTCCAGCTCTAGCAAATTTTCAACCTGCACTACTGTTTGGGACCCCTTGTAGAGGATTAGGGATAATCAAAAAGGATTGTGGAGGTCAGACTTCAGCCATGTATTTAACCTACCTTCCCTGACAATTTGTTTTGGGCAAAAAGACTTAACCTCCTCAGGAAAAGAAGTTCTGCCTGTAAGTTTTGTGCTCTATCTTTGGCCTTTATTTCCAAGCCGTCCTACTGAGACCTCTGAATATAGCTCCATATAACTTCATTAGTAATGAAGTTTCTTTGGTTGCTAGTGTCGTGTTTTTTTTCTAGACATGGCAGGGATTTTTTTCTTTTGCTGTGAGCCTACCTGTCTCAGGATCCAAACGAATCACTCTTCCTCCATTGTAACAGGCCACCCAGAGCTTCCCCTCAGTATCAATACACATTCCATCTGGAATTTGTTCTTCTTTCTCCAGCTTGTAAACACTTCTGCGGTTGGCTAGGGTTAAAACAAACAAATATACACACATGACAAAGCAACAGGCCACTCAATGCTGGGCATCAGACAAGGAGCTCGCAAGCTGACTGTAAATCCTGATGACTTTTGCTTATCCCGGGTCTGGCATGTGAGATGGTTCAGAAGAATTCCTAACTAAACAAAAATGTCCAGAAACACGAGTGGGCACTCCTCAACTAAGGATTTTTGCCACATAATTTGGGGGTTATTGCACTCTCTTTAGTTTGTGTACAGTCATATCCATCTAAGCTTTTGGAGAAGGAGAGCCAAAAGGGAGTTGAATTCTTTTTTTTTTTTTGGAAGTAGAATTCTTAATAAAATACCAATAGTTCTTTTTGAGGTTGACCTGAACTGAAGCTCTGAGCACCCACCTCGGATACAGTTCAGTCTGCGGTTAGACCTTTGCTGTTTTGCTTATAAAAATGCTGACTTTGATTAACTCCAAGATCTAGAAGGCAACTTAATGGTACCGTACCATGTGAATGGTTCATACGCAAAAAATAGTAAGATGTGAGAGTTCTGTTTCTGCCCAGCTGAATGCTCCAAAATCATCTTATCAAAACTCAATATTGAAGAGCTTATTTCTGAGAGGAGGGGTAATCTGGAGCCAACCAGCTGGCATTAAAGGAGGGGGAATCACAGGATACAAAGAACCCCCCATCAAGCTCCAGAGGAAATTTACACTACAAAATCCAGGTCATCATGGTAACTGCATTGTGGTATAATGGAAAAAAAGATGTTAAAACCATATGTCAGTAAAAATGGGTAAAAACAGTTATAACAAAGAGCCTTATATATTTCAAAGCAAAACATCTGTACTGAAATAACTGGCCTCTCGTTAAATCTACACGAGAGCCTTGTGATATTTTTTTTGAGTTGCTTTTATGATTGGTTTTGCTCTTGTGGTTTGGCACCTTCCACAAAATAGTTTCAAGAACTCCCTCCTGATTTTTCCTCAAGAATTCTTTCCTTCCCAGTTTCCAACTGTGGCTCATGCAGAACTCACTGATGGAACTGAACAATCTGCAGCTACGTTTTAGACTTTTCCACTTTGGAAGATTGTTAATTTGTCTCTGAGCATTGCCTACCATTAACTAAAGGACAAATGAGAAGTGCCAACCCCAACCCTAACTTTCTGTTCTTTTATCTAATTCTGCTGTGTATTATTTGCCTGTAGGCACCTCCCGGTAGAACAGTATCCATTGCACATGAGCCTCTTTCTAGAGATGGTGGCAAGAGAGGGGATTAAGGATCTATTCATATTATGTCCGTGGTGGCCACAGTTAGTTGTGTTGAGGGCCATGGCTTGATTGGCCGCACAGTTGAGTCTGGGCAATTATGACTATGTTGGAATAGTCACATCAGACAGTTCTTTATTTGACAAGGGCCTTTTCATATAAGTTGAGGAAGAAGCAGCTTACTAGTTACACACATATGAAAAAATACCAGCAGTATTAAGAAGAATAATGAAAAAGTACATACAGATCTTCCCCGTCTGCAGGTCATAGTCAAAGGCATCCACGGAGTAGGACAGACTATCAATGTAATAGAAGATCTTGTGATCCAGGGACCAATCCAAACCATTGGAGATGTCCACCTGGTCAAAATACTTTTCCACATGGCCGTCAGGAAAGAGGGAGTACAGGGACCCCTGGTGCCGTTCCAGAACTGCTGGGGCCGTTTCCTCAGCCATGGTGCCTACAAAACCCCAAAAGCACTGGGTTTAGCATCACAGCACCTTGCCCCATGCCCTACACCATCTTTTATCAAAAGGGTTCCTTTCACAGCATTAAATCAAGGAAACTAGGGGCACCTGGGTGGCTCAGTGGTTGAGCTTCTGCCTTCAGCTCAGGTTGTGATCCTGGGGTCCTGGGATTGAGTCCTGCATCTGGCCCCCCACAGGGAGCCTGTTTCTCCCTCTGCCGATGTCTCTGTCTCTCTCTTTGTGTCTCTCATGAATAAGTAAATAAAATCTTAAAGAAAAATATCAAGGAAACTATTATATGATCCTCATCTGGGTCCTATATTAGAAAAAAAAGAAATGACAACTACCTTGCTTATGATGCGAATGGGAATCATACCGACAGGTCTGGTTCCAAATAAGGAGAACATCTCTACCAACTCCACTTTCTCCCACTGAGCACAACTCTACAATCTAGACCAAACCTATGGTAGAGCTATTTGAGAACTCTGAAAAGTCAATATCAGGCAGGTCTGGGAAGAACAACGTAATTTGCAGTGCTACCTAATGGGTGGTTAGTTCTCCATTTTATTTTCCGGATGTCCCAGCCTGAACTCAACACAGCTGAAACTTGGAAGTGAGCACCGTGGTGAAGACAGAGATCCAAGAGAAACCCTCTCAGTCTGGCTCAAGGAGCAGAAAGGAAACTCCTGAGGCTCAAAGAGTGGAAGAAATCTCTGCTTCTTTTCTTTACATTTGCTTTCTCAAATAGCTCCACCGTAGGTTTGTTCCAGATAGTAGGGTTGCTCTCAGTGGGAGAAAGTCGGGTTGGGAGCGATGTTCTCCTTCTAATTGGGAACCAGACCTGTCAGTGTGATTTCCATTCACATCATAAGCAAGGTAGTTGTCATTTTTTTCTAATATAGGACCCAGATGGGGATCACATAATAGTTTCCTTGATTTTTTTATTTAAGATTTTATTTATTTATTTGTGAGAGACACAGAGAAAGGCAGAGACATAGGCAGAGGGGGAGGCAGGCTCCCCGTGGGGGGATGTAGGACTCTATCCCAGGACCCCAGGATCATGCCCTTAGCCAAAGGCAGATGCTCGACCACTGAGCCACCCACGTGCCCCACCCTGCTTCTTTTCTACTCCTTTCTCCAGTCTGCCAGCTATTTGAAGCAAGGGTAGTTAACAGCAGAGAGTGGCCCACAACAGGAAACTGCAGGAATCAAGACTTAGGGAAGGGGACATTCCTCTCCAGCTGGTTGAAGACAGAGCTCCAAAAGGGGAGAGCCAAACACTGCTGCTTTTACATCCCTCTCCTCCTCTGTCTGGCTGCTGCGTAGCCCCAGAGACAGCATTGTTCTAGAAATGGGTACTTTCTGGCTGGAGGAATGACACAGACAGCTCCAGGAAAATGGGAAGTACTTGGAGATAGTGAAGAGGGATGTTGCTCAGGAATGCAATTCCATAAAGCTGTTTATGATCGCCCGGGCTCATCTTCTACTTGTACTTGCACGAATCTGGTTCTAATTAGCATACCAAAGACTGCGAATGCGGCTGTGGTTAGAACTCACCAGTCTCAGGCTGACCACTGAGTAGCCTACATGTGAGCCAGATCCTAATGGCACCTCACAAACAGCAGGCTCAAGCTTTTCGGTTAAATGTTCTGAACCTATAGATCACTAACTAGGACAAATATATCAACATTCTCCATAGGATTGAACCAAGATCCAGGGGCTCAAAATAATATTTAAAATTTCTAGGAAACTTGGCAATGCAAGGAAGGAGAAGGGAGTAGAGGACACAACGAATAGCCAAATAAACATTTTAGAACTGGGGCATCTGGGTGGCTCAGGGGTTGAGCATCTATCTGCCTTTGGCTCAGGTTGTGATCCTGGAATCCAGGGATCCAGTCCTGCATCGGGCTCCCCGCAAGGAGCCTGCTTCTCTCTTTGCCTATGTATCTGCCTCTCTCTGTGTGTCTCTCATGAATAAATAAAATCTTAAAAAGATTTTTTAGAACTGAAAAAGAAAATAATAATAATAAAATAATCTAGAAACTGACTGGATGGATTTGCTAGCAGGATAGAGATGACAAAGGAAAGAGTTAGTGTAGCGAATGATAGGTCAATAGAAATTATCCAGGAGCTGGCTGGCTCAGTCGGTAGAGGGCACGCGAGATTCTTGATCTTGGGGTTGTGAGTTTGAGCTCCACGTTGGGCCTAGAGATTACTTAAAACAATTAAAAATCTTAAAATATATTTAAAAATAAATTATCCAATGTGAACGACAGAAATAATATTGAAAAAAATGAACAGAGCTTTAGAGATCTGTGGAACAACAAAAGAACTAACATATGTATCATTGGATTCCTAGAGAAGAGGAGGAAAATACAGGGTGGAAACACATTTGAAGAAGTAATGGTTCAAAACTCAAGTTTGGTGAAAAGCAGAAAACTATAAGTAGGCTCCATCCCAGCGTGGAGCCCAGCATGGGAGCTTGAACTCATAATCCTGAGATCAAGACCACAGCCAAGATCAAGAGTTGAATCCTTGACTGAGCTACCCAGGCGCCCCAGAAGGGACACATTTTTCATTTGCTGAAAGAAAAAAAAGGTGTCAGCCTAGAATTCTATATTCAATGAAAGTATCTTTCAAGAATGAAGGTGAAATAAAGATATTCTCATACAAAGTAAAACTGGGAGAATTCATAGCCAGCAGACCTGTTCTAACAGAATTGCTAAAGCAAGTTCCTTAGAAGGGAAATGACATCAAAATGCAGCTTGAAACAACAAAATGAAGAGCAATGGAAATAGTAAATTTAATAGACAGTTCTTCTCTTTAGTGCTTTAAAATATTTCTTTTTTTGTTAAAGATTTTATTTTTTAAAAGATTTAAAAAAATAAAAGATTTTTTATTTTAAAGTAATCTCTATATCCAACCTAGGGCTTGAACTCACAACCCCGAGATCAAGAGTTGCATGCTCCACCAACTGAACCAGCCAGGCACCCCTTTAAAATATTTTTGATGGTTAAAGCAAAAATTACATTTTCCAACAGGATTTATATGTATGTATATAAAGACAACTATAGGGACGCTTGGCTCAGGGCGTGAGCCAGGAGTTCCAGGGTCAAGTCCCACATTGGGCTCCCTGCGGGGATCCTGCTTCTCTCTCTGCCCCTGTCTCTGCCTCTCTCTGTGTCTCTCATGAATAAATAAAATCTTTAAAGAAAGACAACTATAGTATAAAGAAGTGATAATCAATTGAAGCGGTAAAATCTTGATTATAGATAGACTGCAAAAAGTTAACTGTAGGGCAGCCCGGGTGGCTCAGCGGTTTAGTGCCGCCTTCAACCCAGGGCGTGATCCCGGAGACCCGGGATCAAGTCCCACGTCGGGCTTCCTGCATGGAGCCTGCTTCTCTGTTTGCCTGTGTCTCTGCCTCTCTCTCTCTGTGCCTCTCATGAATAAAAAAATAAAATCTTAAAAAAAAGTTAACTGTATATTTTACAATCCTTTCAGAAGCCCTTAAAAAACTATAGAGAGATACAGCAAAATACCATCATAAATAAATTAAAATTTAATTCTAAAGAAGGTTGAAGTAACCCAAAAGAAGGCAGGAAAGGGGAAACAGAGGAACAAAAAAATACAGAGGGAAAGAAGAGAAAACAAATAACAAAATGGTAGATCTACATCAAAGCATATCAATAATTAAAACACATCAATTAATACATTTTTGAGATGAATTTCTAAAAAATCCAATTATTTGCTTGCTGTAAGAAACTCACTTCTGGGACGCCTGGGTGGCTCAGTGGTTGAGCACCTGCCTTCGGCCCAGGGCGTGATCCTGGAGTCCTGGGATTGAGTCCCATATCTGGCTCCCTGCATGGAGCCTGCTTCTCCCTCTGCCTGTGTCTTTGCCTCTCTCTCTCTTTCTGTGTCTCTCATGAATAAAAACAAAACAAAGCAAAACAACAACAACAAAAAACCCTAGCACTTAAAAAAAAAGAAAAAGAAACTCACTTCAGATATAATGATATAGATTGTGTACAAGTGAAAGGATGGGAAAAGCTATGCCATGCAAATATTGATTAAAATATTAGCTGGAGGGGCTGTATTAATATCAGACAAAATAATTAGAGCAAAGGGGGATCCCTGGGTGGCTCAGCAGTTTGGCGCCTCCCTTCAGCCCAGGGTGTGGTCTTGGAGTCCCAGGATCCAGTCCTGAATCGGGCTCCCTGCACGGAGCCTGCTTCTCCCTCTGTCTGAGTTGTGTCTCTGTCTCTGTCTCTGTCTCTGTCTCTGTCTGTCTCTCTCTCTCTCTTTGCGTCTCTCATGAATAAATAAATAAAATCTTAAAAAAGTAATTAGAGCAAAGAAAATTACCAGGGATACATAGGGGTGCTACATATCGTGAAAATGGTCAATTCACTAAGGAGACATAGCAACCTTAAATTTGTATGTGCTTAACAACAGAGCTTCAAAATACACAAAGCAAAAGTCAGAGCTGAAAAGAAATAGACAAATCCATAATTACAATTGGAGATGTCAGCATTCCTCTCTCAGTAATAGATACAAGTAGATAGAAAAATCAGCAAAGACATAGAACTGAACAGCATCAACCAATCTAAGTGGCGTTTACAGAACACTGTACACTCAACAGCAGCAGAGTAAGAATGGGTTAAAGGAAAATAGACAAAAGTTGGGAAGTTTGAATAGCAAGCAAGACAGGGTAAATCCTCCCTCCTAGGGGACAAGGATGTTCACGCAGCAGTTTCGGGCTATAGGGTAGTTGGATTTGTTTCACTAATATTCCTCCCCACTGTCTGCCCCACAGAAAGAGAGATACCTGGAACGTGAATGTGAATTCCCCACTGCTCGGAAAGGGTTCTACCTTTGTGGGAAAGAACAAGCTGGAGCCCTGGCTTATACCTCACTGTCTAGGAGTGAGCACACACAGGTCAGACCTTGGGTGTAGTGACACCCTCAGGCTTCTACCTACCACCTCCTGACTATCAAATGACTACCCTTTCCTGGTCCAGAAATATCTCCTAGTACCTGCTGAAAGCTATGAACTCTCTAGAAAAAGGTTCTCAGGTGCTTCAGTTTGTACACCCACAATGATGCCTACAATTTTAAGAGGTCTCCTCCAGGCACAGTTTAAAAACTGGGGACTCAAAAAAAATAAAAAAAATAAAAATAAAAAATAAAAAATAAAAAAATTAAAACTGGGGACTCCAGGCTAAGGACTCAGGCTTCCGAGGATGTCTTCATTTTGTCTCACAAAGAGCCACAGAACCGTATACTATAGCCATAAGGGAGAGGGAAAATCAATTTTGACAGCAGGTAGGGTATCCAATCCTATTTCCTTATCCTGCAGAAATCAGTGGCAGAGGGCTTCCAATCGATTCTCATCTTTAATCTTTCAACCTGACCTGGACTAGATCTGTGGTTGTGTAAAGTCCAGGGATATGGGAAGCGAGCCATGGCCAGTCATTCAGATCTCATGTACCTTCCATGCTGAAAGTGAATGGAGCCACGGCAGCATGGCTGATAACGTGAGGAGGTGGGGTGGGGAGGTGGAAACAGCAGGGTTTTGGAATCAACTTTGGCTAATTTGTTATGACGAGAAGGAAATAAGAATGTATGTGAAATGTATTATTTAACTGGAAACTATAGTTACATTTCACTGAAAGCTGAACATAAGCCATTCTACAGCCATCACAGTCAACATTGGTTCAAGAAAGAATCATCAACAAATGTAAAACCCAAGAGAGATGTTTTGCTGAGGACTAGGATATTTGGCCGGTCTTCAGGTATCTCCCTCCGTGTGGCAGCTAGCCTCCAAGATGGCCCCAAGTGATCCCTGCCTCCCTATCCCCCTAAGGGATATTCACACCCTTTGTACGTAGTCTCTTCTATCATTGTGTGACCAATAGCACATGACAGAAGTGATGGTTTATCACTTCCAAAATTAGTTATAGTATGACTGTAGCCTCTGTTTTGGGTGTCCTCGTTTTCTCTCTCTCTCTCTCTCTCTCTCTCTCTCTCTCTCTCTCTCTCTCTTCTCACTGGCCCTGGGAGAAGCCATGTCCAGAGCAGCCCTATGGAGAGGCCCACTTGGTAAGGAACTGAAATCTCCTGCCGACCCCTTGTGAGTGAGCTTGGACATGAATCCTCCAGGTCCCTTGAGAGACTCCAGCCCCTTCTGAGGCTACAGCCCCCGCCAACAGCTTGACTGCAACTTCATGATGCAGCTTTGAACTAGAACCATCAGGCTAAACCACATCCAGATTCTTAACCTTCAGAAACTATGTGATGTAAGAAATATTTCTTATTTTAAGCTGCTAAATTTCAGGGTAGTTTGTTACACAGCAATAGATGACTAATAAACCCCACAAAATGTTTATAAATCACAATTAAAAATAATAACCATGGGGGCACCTGGGTGGCTCAGTCGGTTGAGTCTCTGACTCTTGATTTCAGCTCAGGTCATGATCTCAGGGTTGTGAGATGGAGCCCTGCGCTGGGCTCATGCTCAAGGCAGAGTCTGCTTGTCCCTCTTCCTGCCCCTCTGCCCCTCTGTTCTCTTTCTATCTGAAATAAGTAAATGAAATCTTAAAAAAAAATTAGTAATTATGCAGTAGAGAAATCTGAGAAGACCTAAACCAGGTGATCAAAACGAACATCACCCACGAGGGACATGGTATCCAGGTGGGATACCTGGACAAAGACAGAGTATCACCTCTGTAGTATTCTAGTGACAAATGTACAACATCGATCTAATCACAAGGAAACATTAGACAAACACAAGGACAAGAGGAACATGAGGAATGTTCTATTAAAAACAGGAGGAATTGCTTCCCTCTGCCTATGTCTCTGCCTCTCTCTGTGTCTCTCAGGAATAAATAAATAAAATCTTAAAAAAGGGCACCTGGGTGGCTCAGTGGTTGAGTGTCTGCCTTTGGCTCAGGCTGTGATCCCAGGGTCCTGGGATCGAGTCTCGCATTGGGCTTCCGCAGGGAGCCTGCTTCTCCCTCTGCCTGTGTTTCTGCCTCTCTTTGTGTCTCTCATGAATAAATAAATAAAATCTTAAAAAGGGGGGGGTAGTTGTGTGTATTCTTCAAACATGGCAGGGTCATAAAAAATAAGAAAGGCTATGTTCTGTCCCAGAATACAGAGGTTTAAAGAGACGTGTCAACTAAATGCAATACATAATCCTAGACTGGATCCTGTGGTGGCGGGGGAAAATACTATAAAGGACATTATTTGGTTAATAGACAAAACTGGAGTATAGATAGTATGTCAGATATAACTGTTAACAATGTTAAACTTTTTTTAAGTTGATAACTAAACTGAGGTAGTGCAAGAATGTCATTTTCTTGGGAAAATCACATGGAAGTATTTTCCAGGGTTGTGATATATGCAACTTACTTTCAAATGATTCTGGAGGTATGTTGATATACATAGAGAGCGAGCAAATGGGACAAAACGTTGACAATAGGTGAACTAGGTAAAGGGTGGACAGGTGTTGTTTGTACTATTTTTACTTCTTTTTTCTGTCAATTTGAAATTATTTCCAATTTAAACATCATCAGCAACCACAAAACCTCTATTTTAAAACTCATTTAAACTATAATAGGACCACATACATTTTAGTCTCCGCTAGAGACAGATATTGAAAGCTTTTCTCATGGCATTCTTAAAATTAAAAAATGATTTTTAACTTAATTTAATTTATTATTTTTGGGGCACCTGGGTGGCTCAGTCAGTTGAGCATCTGCCTTTGGCTCAGGTCATGACCCCACGGTCCTGTGATCGAGCCCCACAACGGGGTCCTGGCTCAGTGGGGAGCGTGCTTCTCTCTCTCTCCCCTGCTAATGCTGTCTCTCTCATATAAATAAAATCTTTTAAAAAGTTATCATTTTTAAGTTGATTTTTTAAAAAGATTTTATTTATTTATTCATAGACAGAGAGAGAGAGACAGAGACACAGGCTCCATACAGGGAGCCCGATGTGGGACTCGATCCCGGGTCTCCAGGATCACACCCCAGGCTGCAGGCGGCGCCAAACCGCTGTGCCACCAGGGCTGCCCTTAACAGTTGATTTTTAATTGGCTTTATCATATGTATGTATGTATGTATGTATATGTACTTTTACACTTCTGTTAAGTAAACTCTACCCCCGCGACGCCAGGGTGGCTCAGCTGTTGGGCACCTGTTAGGCAGGGATCCAGGATCGAGTTCCACATTGGGGTCCCTGAGAGGAGCCTGGTTCTCCCTCTGCTTATGTCTCTGCCTCTCTCTCTCTCTCTCTCTCTCTCTCTCTCTCTCTCTCTGTCTCTCTGTCTCTCATGAATAAATAAATAAATCTTAAAAAAAACCCAAAACTCTACCCCCAGTGTGGGACTCGAACTCATGATCCCAAGATCAAGAGTCATATGCTCTACCAACTGAGCCGGCCATGAGTCCCTTGGGATATATTTTTTTAAAGGAAAAGCTATTCAAGTAATAATAAAAGAAGAACCCAAGACCCGTTATGAATAACATTTTACCACTACCAATTCGAGACTTTCCTAAGTCCTGCTTCTCTCCTAAGCTCAGTCAATAGGTGCTAGAAATAAACCGTACCAGCAAAGTATCTTCCAGCAGGATCCACCTTTCCATCATTGAACCGATTGTTTTTCTTGTCTTTATCTACTGTGGCCAGGGCAACTGCTGACTGATCTTCCCAGTTCAAAGCACAGAACTTTGTTCCAATGGTGGCGACATAGCCTCTTCCCTGGCGAAGGGCCACAGAGCTAATGGGGGCATCTGCAGAAGCAAAAGCAGCAGTCAGAAGGCAGTAAGTGGGCCAGTGGCCCAGCAGCACACTGTGGTCATCCCGCCACCTGGCATCTCTAAGAGGATTCTAGCTCTTTTGACGATGGGAGTGCCCTCTCCCTTCTGTTGAGTGGTGAAGACTACAGAACCAAGTATATTTGTTGAGCAGTATCCTGGGCAGCAGAGATAGAAAGGTGAAGGAAACCCAACTCTTCTGGAAACTTCCAGTCGAGTGGGAGAAGCAGAGAAATCACATCGGGGCAGCCACCATACATTGGAGCAGGTGCCACATCAAGTTCAAAGGGAGGGGATGTCTTTAACTGGGGTGGAATGGGGGAACGGGGAGCACCAAAGTAGCTGTCACAGAGCAAGTAATGCTTGATTCACCTGATCTCCAGGAAACTCAGAGACACAAACTGTGTTAGTTCTGGCAACTAGGTTTTGTGACATCTCTCTCTGATTCGGGACTTGTCTTTTCTAAGGGGTCCTCTTTTATGTATGTAATTGAAAGTTGTTTCTCAAATTCTTTTTTGGAAGGAAGTATGATAAAAATAATAGAAACATAGATGTGGTGATAAAACAATCACGTGTGACTAGATTGCTATATTTTGTATTTTTAAATTTTAGGTTTTCTGGGCTTAACATTTTTCCACGTATAAGGAAACTTCTTTGTCTAGAGAGATTGATTACCATGGTGAACAGTCAGAGGAAACAAATTTATCAGTTTATTTTGAAGACATTTTCTTTTTTGTAAAAAATATTTGAGAGAGAGAGAGAGAGAATGGGAGGAGGAGCAGAGGGAGAAGGACAAGCAGACTCCCAGCTGAGCACGGATCCCAATGCGGGGCTCGATCCCAGGACCCCTGAGATCATGATCTGAGCCAAAACCAAGAGTCGGTCCCTTAACCGACTCAGCCATTTAGGCACCCCTTGAAAACATTTTCTAAGCATCTATTCAGTAAGTGCAAAGCCCCATTCAGAAGTTGATTCCAGCCATTGAGAGGCCCAGGGAATGTGCAGCACAGTATTGGGAGGGCCACATTCTCATCATGCATCCCAACCTGTGGCCTGAGGCTTCTGGCAGCTAACTTCTGTAACTTCCTAAATTAATTGATACCATAATGCCTTTCTGTGGTTTGGGGGTGGTTGCAGATTAGGGATGGGAACATACCTCTACTGTGTGCACACTGGCAAAGAGAGACTAGGGCAACGGGTCCCTGCCTCTATGCTGGCCACTGGCCACAGTCACTTTGCCTCTAGCCACACTCATATCCCTGGGTGAGTTAAAAAGCTGTTCCCGGGGGGGCAGGGGGCACCTGGGTGGCTCAGTGGTTGAGCGTCTGCCTTTGGCTCAGGTCATGATCCCGGGGTCCTGGGATCGAGTCCCACATCGGGCTCCCTGCATGGAGCCTGCTTCTCCCTCTGCCTATGTCTCTGCCTCTCTCTCCATGTTTCATATGTATGTATGTATGTATGTATGTATGTATATGTACTTTTACACTTCTGTTAAGTAAACTCTACCCCCGCGACGCCAGGGTGGCTCAGCTGTTGGGCACCTGTTAGGCAGGGATCCAGGATCGAGTTCCACATTGGGGTCCCTGAGAGGAGCCTGGTTCTCCCTCTGCCTATGTCTCTGCCTCTCTCTCCATGTTTCTCATGAATAAATAAATAAAACCTTTACAAAAAAATAAAAGCTATTCCCTCTCATTAAAAAAAAAAAGTTTGAGATCACCAGTTCTGGGATGAGACTGTCCCAAGGTCACAGGAATTCATTGTATGTCTTCCCATTAACAAAGAACAAGAAGCTTCCTTATCTCATATCAAACTCCTACAATGAGAAACCCCTCCTCTGGGAGTCACACGGCCATAAACAGAATCACATTCCAATGCCCTTGAAATTTGTCATGAATCTTATCTTGTACAGTGAACAGATAGTCCTGGTTGATACTTTGTAAGTCTGAAAGCCCTTCTTGGTACATTCAAAGAAGGAATATACCTGGTTTTTTTTTTGGGGGGGAGGGTTTTTTTTTTGTTTGTTTCTGTTTCTGTTTTGTTTTTGTTTTGCAAATAAAGGACTTGGCCGGACCCAAGGTAGACAGCCTTTGCTGTGCCACAAACGGGCCTCCAACTTCTAAAGCTGTTATCCAAAGATGTTAAGGAAAGATCCTCCAGGGCCTGGTCAGCAACACAAAATGGGGACTGTTGCCCCTCGCCCGCGGGGGAAGAGGAAGTATTGAGCATCCAGAATTTACTCTTGGGTCAAAGCGGGAGTGCGCAGGGTGTGGACAGAGAGAGTAGGACCAAGCAGCAGTTTTAAAGCATGTCCAGGAGGCTTTAACAAGAAGTTCCCTGGGGAATGACACATCAGGTGACCGCCCCTCCCCGGGGAGAAGACGATGTATGGGCGGATCTGAGCCCGGCCTTCATCCTTACCCACGGTCACGTGCTGCACGCTCTTGCTGAGCGAATCCCACCGGCAAACCTTTTTCGCAGGAATATCTACGAAGAGCAGAGAGTTGGCCGCCTCCTCCCACACCGGAGACTCTCCGCACCGGCAGTTCTCCCGCAAAACACACTCAATCTTAATGGAAGACATTGTCAAGGGGGTGCTCTGCGGAAGGTAACGGAGATAACACGGGATGTAATCGCATGGGGTGAATTCAGTCAAACTCCGGGCTTAAGGCCCTGGTAAGATGCGGATGCAGAACTGAGTTTTATCGGAACTGGAAAAATTTCTCTAAAATCAGAACAAAATAGGCAATGTGGCAGGAAGAGACATACATGAAAATGAAGACAGGGCTGATCATCCATAACATGAGGCAACTTCAATCCACTTACCAGTGCTTGTTTTCAACTGTCTTTAAAAGAGAGAGAGAGGAAAAACCCCAAGCCCCCCCCACATCCGTACCTTGGTGCTGATGACCCTCGGAGAGCTGGCTGCTGGCTGCTGGCTGCTGGCTGCTGGCTGCTCCTGCACCCAAAGGCTGCCCTTTATGCCTGCGCCCTAGCCCCCGACTGAAGATGGGTCTGGTCAGGGGCGGGCAGCTCCCTCATTGGTGGCCCCTCCCCGCCCGCAGGTCACCAGCTCCTGCTACCCTCCCCACCCACTGATGGTTCGGACTCCCTTCTCCCACCTCTCCAAGGCCAGGGCCTTCCCGCTCTGCATTTTTCTGACCTGCATTTTTAGAAGTTAGATTCACTGGTGATAATAAACTAAATTGGAGCTGACACCCGTTTCCAACTTGGTGCAGTGGAAGGGGTGGAGAAGGGGACATATGTGATCTGGGGATCTCTTGTAGGAATGGACAGTCCCTCAGCTACTTCTGGCTCCCGGGGAAGGCACTGTGCCAGTTTGGCAAGGAGTCTTGAACTTTACTGGCAGGAATATTCTATGCTGGGACTTGAGGCCAGAGTGTGACCAGCGAACAGGGAGAAGACAAAAATTATCAGAGAAGAAACATTACCTAAGAGACCCCGTGGGAGAGGAAAACCAGGCAACTTTTCAGAGCCTCCTCTCTTTCCCAAACTCTTCCCAGCTGCTGACCCAAATTGTCTGCATTGTCATCCTTCCCCCTGTCATGTTTCTGCTTAGAAGTGAGTGGCCTCACCCAGCCATGGGCGAATTAATGACAGCTGAGGGAAAAGGAAAAAATAATCTTTGATTTCATATTTCCTTCTATACATTGCTTTTTTTTTAAAGAAACGACTCAAATCTTACTATTATTATTTTTTTGACTCAAATCTTAAACGCTGATGGCCAGTGTCTTAGCATTTGGAATCCTTGCTGGCTGTTAAAATTTGGCACAGGCTCCAAAGGCCTTCGTGTTATCGACCCGAGATAAGGCCCAGGATCAGACGAGGACCTTTTGCAATATTGACTTAATCGGGCGCTCCGGCGTGCAAGCTGAGGGTGGGAGGGCTGGGCCTCGCAACTGTCATTCCGCCGGGGCTTCCTGGGAGCCGGCGGCGGGGCGGCGGGGAGTGGGCGCGCGCCGGCAGGTGTCCCCGCTGCACCTGAGCTGCGCGAGCGGCGAGGGGCCTCCGCACCCTCCGGCGGCGCCGCCGCAGCCTCGGGTGACCGTGAGGCCCTGTGAAGCTGAAGGTCGAGCCTGTCTCGCGTCCGGCCGGGCCGAGGGGGCGCACGGGGCCCGGGTCCCCGGGGGGGCAGGGGCAGTCGGCCTCTTTTCAGCCGGCCCCGGCGACTCTGTACCGGCCGTGGCCGGACCTTTGCACCCCCGGGGAGCCGGGCGGAGAGGCCAGCGCGACCCCGGCACTCACCCGTCTGGCGCCTTCCAGAGGCTCAAGGTCGGGCCGCGGAGAGAGGCCTGGGCGGGGGCAGGGCGGCTCAGCAGGTGGGTGGCAGCAGCTGGGGGTGCGGGCCGGGGAGTGCACCCCCCGACGCTGTCCCTCTCCTCCGTGGCTCCTGGAAGAATCATACGAAGCCACCGCGACGGGCGGGGCGGGGGCAGACGCTTGGAGCCCGGGAGCCAACCCTCGGAGTTTGGCCAGGGAGCTAAAGTTTCTCTCTTACCTAAACAAGAAAAGTTCTTAAAATACCTAACAGAGATTGGGGTCGAGGGTCCGGTTAAACACAAGCAGGTTCAAAGAGGAAAGAACAAAGCGGTTAAACAAATCCACCCTTTTCCTAGCGGGAGAAGAACGACTGTTGGCTGGAGTCCAGCTCTTGCAAAGCTTTTTTGGGGAGGGGGGAAGGAAAGGCCTTATTTGATTGGATTTAAAAAATCAAATGGAAGAAACGACCCTAAGCAGTGCTCAGCTTCACACTCTCCTTTGAGAGGCTACGTCACCACCCATATTTTTCTCGAAATAACTTGCAAGTTTCAAACATTTTTAAAAAATTAAGGGAGACAGGTAAACAGAACGGTGGTTCCCGCTGCTGGATGAGAGCTGAGGAGTAACTGTGAAGGGGTTAAGGGAACTTTCTGGGGGGTAATGGAAACTATGTGAGTGGAGGTTTGAGTTGCATAGAAGTAGGTACTGTCCCTATTCGTCTGGTGGGACTCTTGAGATTTGTGGATTTTATTGTATATGTTGAATCCCAGGTCAGGGCTACCTTATTATCATTATTATTTTAATTTTTAAAATAGGCTCCATGCCCAGCGTGGGGCTTGAACTCAGTCACGACCCTGAGATCAAGAGTCACTGGCTCTACCAACTGAGTCAGCCAGAGCCCGGTGCCATCTCATTGATCTGTCTCAATCTCTTCTCGCATTCCTGGCCATCCGCACTATCCTAAGAGCCCTTAGTGCACTCAAATCACGATCACTGTGGCATTCCAGTTCCCTTTAATTCACTGAGGAGGAAAGGCCAGAGATCAAGCTCCAAAGACCCAGGGCTCTAGGCAGCCTGGAGATGTTTGGAGCAATCTCAGCTCAAAGTCTCAGGATAGTAACAGAGTAACTGGCACTTAGGGCCTCAATGATTTTGCCTTCCCCCTGGGAGATGTTTAAGACAACTACTCTCCCATGGGGCACCTGGGTGGCTCAGTGGTTGAGCATCTGCCTTCAGCTGGGGGTGTGATCCTGGGGTCCTGGGATCGAGTACCACAACAGGCTCTCTGCAGGAAGCCTGGTTCTCCCTCTGCTTATGTCTCTGCCTCTCTTTCTGTGTCTCTCATGAATAAATAAATAAAATCTTTATAAAAGAAGAGAAAAGACAACTACTTTCCCATGTCCCCATTTACAGATGGGAAAACAGTCTACAGAGTGAGGAGGCTCCCAAAGTCTTGTGTTAAGCTGGGAGAAATCTGGCAAATAGGCCAAACCTGCAGCAGAGAAATAAGACCTTGGGGCCTCCCGGGGGGGGGGGTCAGTCAGCTGAGCCTTGATTCTTATTTCAGCTCAGGTCATGATCTCAGGGTTGTGAGATCGATCATCGTGGAGTCTGCTTCTCCGTCTCCCTCTCCCTTTGCCCCTCTCCCCCACCCCCCTCTCTCAAATAATAACATAACATAATATAAAATAAGAAAAATAAGAACTTGAAGGGTACATTCTTAAGTGGGGCAGAGAATGGGACTTTGATCTCCAGAGGCTTCCCTGGAGTTCTGTTTTTGCCCTCTTCCCATCACACGGCTTCTTCCACCACCTTAATGCTGACAATGCCCCAAGCTATCTCAGCCCAGAGCTCTCCCCAAAAACGACAGGCCTGGGGTTCAGATGCTCTACTCACTCGCACCACTGAGCTGTCCAAAACCAATCACATTATTCTCCATGAGCCTGGGAATGTGACCCTGGTCCCTCCAACAGACTTTGTGAGAAGCCCAGACACCCTGCTAGACTTCTCTTGGTCCCGACTTCAAGTCCAGCTAGCCACCAGGCCATAGAAATTGTCCCTCCAATGCCCTTCCGACTATGTTGGCACTTCCTTCATTGATTCAGGCCTCCCCGCTTCTTGTGCAGATTGTTGATTGTTGTCAGCAACCTAGAGGGCTTGCCTTACCCCTTTGGATCTGCTGCCAAAATGACCCACTAGATCATGAGTCCTGAAGGGCAGGGATAATTTGCATTCATCCTCACCTCCACAGGGCCCACCATAGTACTGACACATAGAGGCTCTTCAATTACATGCCCCCCCTTTTTTTGTAGGGAAGAGATAACTTTATTTTGAAAAAATGTCAGTGTTACAGAAGAGTTGCAAAAATACCGTAAAGATTCCTGAGTATTCTTTACCTAGATTTCTCAAATGTTAACAGTCTACTGTTGCTTTGTCTTTCTCGTTTACATATAAATGTAAATATATTTTTATTTTTCTTGATTTTTAATTTTTTAAAGTAATCTCTACATCCTACATATGGCTTGAACTCCCAGCGCTCTACTGACCGAACCAGCCAGGCACCCATATGGCTATATTTATTTAATGGTTTGAGAGTAAGGTGCAGACATGATGCTCTGTTACCTCTAAATCTTTTGTTATGCATGTCCTGAAAAAAGGGACATTCTTTTATATAACCACAGCATAATTATCAAGATTGGGTGATTAACACTGATACAATATTATCTAGCTGAGTTTCATTGATTGTCCCACTGATGTCTCTTATAACAAAAGGAAAGAAAGTATTCCATTCTCAAATGCAACCCAGGAGAAAGCTTTGCATTTAGCTGTGCTTATTCTCCTTTAATCTTGAGTAGCTCCTTAGCCTTTGTTTCATGACATTGACAGTTTTGGAGTTTAAAATGTAGAATGTGAGCAGCCCGGGTGGCTCAGCGGTTTAGTGCCACCTTCAGCCCAGGGCCTGATCCTGGAGACCCGGGATCGAGTCCCACGTCGGGCTCCCAGCATAGAGCCTGCTTCTCCCTCTGCCTGTGTCTCTGCTATCTCTCTCTCTCTCTCTCTGTGTGTGCCTCTCATGAATAAATAAACAAAATCTTTTAAAAAATAAATAAAACGTAGAATGTTCCTTAATTTGGGATGATTTGATTTTTCCTCATGGTTAATTCAGGTTATGCCTTTTTTGGCAATACTGCAAAAGTGATGCTGTATCCTCCATAGCATCTGGAGGCAAATGATGTCCATTTGTTAACTTTGGTCACTGTATGTGCTCATTGAATCTTTATAATAAAATATAATTTATTCATACCCAAGAGCATAGAAAGCCCCTTAAACCTGTTGGAGGTTCCTTCTTGACCTCAGTGATGGTCTAGCCATGTACTCTTTCTGCTTCTTTCATCTGAATTTGCTACTCCTTCTGCCTACAACACTTTACTCCTCCCACTAATACAACCTCTACCTCTGCACTGGGCTCGCTCCTACCTGAGAGTTAGCCTAGTGTCCTGTCCACCAGGAAGCTTTCACTGATTGCCCTGGCTCTGACCTGTGGCTCTTATAGCATCCTGTCTTTATGTTTTATTATGATATTCACCACATTGACTTAAAACTGTTGGTTTGTCTCTCCTGCTACATCAGGAACTCTCAGAGTAAGTCTTGGACCTTTTATTATGATATAAACCCCTTCATTCAAAGATCACCTCCAGGGACACCTGGGTGGCTCAGTTGGTTAAGCGTCTGCCTTTGGCTTAGGTCATGATCATGACCTCAGGGTCCTGAGATCGAGCCCCACATGGGGCTCCCTGATCAGCAGGGGGGTCTGCTTCTTCCTTTCCCTGCTCATGTTCTCTTTCTCTCTGTCTCCCTCTCAAAAAAAATCTTTAAAACAAAACAAAAACAACCCTCCCCCAAAGATCACCTCTAGTCCAACAAATCTGGGTTCACTGACTCCTCAAAAGAAGAGAGAATTCACAGCATGGGGGAACCGTGGGATGTCTTGGTTAGAAGGTGTTAGAACCTATTATAGGACTTGGCTTTGTGTTAGGTGATTTTGGGGTGAGTACAAGGACTGAAGGCTGTCAGGGAGTGGGGTAGTTTTATGATTGGATATCTTAATTCTTGTTAAGAAGGTGAGGAGGATGGAGTGATTGATAAAGAAGCAACACCCATTCATAGGAGCTAGGAGAGGGCGATGTTTGGTCATTTTGGGGATTTTTTTTAAAGATTTTATTTTATTTATTCATGAGAGACACACACACAGAGAGAGGCAGAGACACAGGCAGAGGGAGAAGCAGGCTCCATGCAGGGAGCCCGACATGGGACTCGATCCCGGGACTCTGGGATCACGCCCTGGGCCGAAGGCAGATACTTAACCACTGAGCCACCCAGGCGTCCCCATTTTGGCGATTTGGACTGATGTTTGTTAGTCTTGTTTTTGTCTTGCTCCATGATGGACACAGAGAAGTCTTGTCTGTTGTTGGAGATCTGTGAAATTGTTCATGTTCAATGGGAGAATACCAAAGCCTTGCTGTGAGTTCCAGGCCAGCTCTTGTATGTCAGGGGCTGCGTTTCTTTCTCACTCCCCTCTTTCATCCAAGATCAGATGAAGTCAGGCCACAGGATGCGAGTCTATATTCTGATCATCACCACTGCCAGGATTTTGCTGACCTGGAGTTGGCTCAGAGGAAGTTGTCCGTAGTAGGGTTAGGGCTCGTCTCTCCTCTCCATTGCAGAATGAGTTGTTGTTGAATCTCCTGAGGTGACAAGGGCTGGACAGTGGCATTTAAGACTCTGGACAGAATACATCGGCCAAATGCACCACAGGCAGTTACCAGAAACAAGATGATGATTAGTCCTTGTAATAGACCCTGGAGACAGACCAAACTCAGGCCAGGGAAATATGTCCCAAAGCCCAGCTGGTATCTTGTAGAGAATCAGATGGCCTTTTCTTTTAGCCTGATCAGAATTTGTTCTACTTGGGGGCTCCTGACTGGCTCATTTGGTGGAGTGTGCATCTCTTGATCTTGGGGTGGTGAGTTCAAGCCCCATGTTGGGTGCAGAGACTACTTAAATAAATAAATAAAAACTTAAAAAAATAAATTATTCTCCTTGACCCTTATATGAGTGCAGCAAGAAGTGTTTGCTGAAGCATAAACTCCCCCTTGGCTAGCTAACAGGAAATTGAAGGTTATGAGTTTCCTCATGACAACTCTGGCTAATGAATGTAAACTGGTTTTGGCAGCGGGCGGGGGGTGGGGGACTTCTGAGTAGAAACCGTGTCATTTCTGGCATCTGATGAGGTCAGAGACAGGTTTTGAACCACCTTTTCACTATTTTGCAGACTCCAGCTCACAGAGCGTGCATGAAGAGTCAGCAGCTACTTCTCCCGGGAGTTATCCAGACTCACCCGTGCCTGCCTCTTCTTTTCAGGGATAAATGTTCCACAGGAGGGCTGGTACCTTCAAAAGTTGTTTGAAAGTTTCTAAGAATTATCCCAAATATGCAGTTAAGTTCACGTGTAGCAGGTGGATGTACATCTGATGGCCACATAGGCGATGGTATCGTAATGGGGCACAGACTCTATTGGGCGTATGAGTATCATTTGGCATGAGCTAATTGTATGTCCCTTGAAATGTCCCCTCCAATAACGTGAGTGGTGGGGTTAAGCGGTTCCTGAGACAAGGGTTTCTGATGAGAACAGAGTACTGTGGCCCTGGCACAGACCCCACCTGAGTCCCCACTCCTGGTGGCTAGCTTTTGCTGACAGCACCGTGATGACCTTGGAAGAAGCATTCTGCTGATGTGAGGTCACTTGTTATGTGACCAAAGTTTGGGATGGATGAACCTTCTTTAAAGGTACATCTTTTCTAAAGATTTTATTTATTTATTCGTGAGAGACACAGACAGAGATCCAGAGACATAGGCAGAGGGAGAAGCAGGCTCCCCACAGGGATCCCAGGACCTAGGATTATGACCTGAGCTGAAGGCAGACGCTCAACCACTGAGCCACCCAGATGTCTCTTAGAGGTACATTTAAAGGAAGAATGATTAAATTTTTGTCCACAGTTAAATTCAGAGCGGCAGCTCTGGTCTGAGAAAAACTTATCAGGTTTTTTTTCTTTTTTAAAGATTCTATTTATTTATTCATGAGAGACACAGAGAGAGGCAGAGACATAAACAGAGGGAGCAGCAGACTCCCTGCAGGGAACCCAACGTGAGACTCCATCCCAGTACTCCAGGATTATGCCCTGGGCCGAAGGCAGACGCTCAACCACTGAGCCACCCAGGTGTCCCAGGTTCCTTTTTTCTTAAGCAGGAGATCACTGAGGGACAAAAGTCACAGGACAAGATAAGGAAGAACCTGCAAAGGAGCCTTTTAGTCGGTTATGGGGGAGTGTCAAGTACAAGAATAGCAAGACGACTGTGGTAGGGTCGAGGGAAGGAAGAGGCTGCTGACAAATCAGAAAATGAACCTTGGGGCATAAGCTGTCTCCTTCTGTAGTCAGTGGTTTCTGGAAGTTCCTAAGAGTCGCATTTAGTGTCCCAGTGGAATGGCCATCTAGTAGTCAGGATCCAGTGATGTGTATCTTTTAAGTTGGGAGACACAACCGAAGTGTCAGTGCCTTGGAGTTTTATTGCTGTGTCGGTTGCTAACAGCGCCCGATAAAGTCTTTTCCATTGAGGCTCAAGGGCAGTTTTGAGAGAAAACCAGACTTTCAGGTTTGAGTCATGCAGAGGCTGCTGGGTGGGTGTTTTGAAAATGCAGCTTGGACCTGTTGGTGATAAAGCTGGAGGTGTACGAGGCCCTCGTGATAATTAGTCACTTCAGCTTGGAATAAACTAGAACCTAGGATTGGAAGTACTTTCTTTTCCTTTTTTAAAGATTTATTTATTTATTCATGAGAGACACACACAGAGAGAGGCAGAGACACAGGCAGAGGGAGAAGCAGGCTCCATGCAGGGGTCCTGACGTGGGACTCGATCCCGGGTCTCCAGGATCACACCCTGGGCTGAAAGCAGCGCTAATCCACTGAGCCACCCCTTTTATTTCTAAGAGATATTCCACTGCATGTAAATACCATTTGTCTATCCATCCGACGGTTGCTGGACATTTGAGTTGTCTCCAGTTTTGGGCTATCACAAACAAAGCTTCTATGAACATTCATGTACTAGTCGTTATATAAAAATTTGCTTTCATTTCTCTTGAGCGAATATTTAGGAACAGAATGGCTGGGTCTTATGTAGATGTACATTTAACTTTGTAGAAAGCTTCTGGACTGTTTTCCCAAGTGGTTGTGTCATTTTACATCCTCATTGCCCTTGTATCAGAGTTCCACTTCCTAGATGTCCTCACCATCACTTGGTATGGTGAGCCTTTTAAATTTTAGCCATTCTAATAGGTATGTAGTGGTATCTCATTGTGGTTTTAATTTGCATTTCCCTAATGAGTGTTGAGCCTCTTCTCACGTGAATATTTGTCATTCATATATCTTCACCAAAGTGCCTGTTGAGATTGCTCATTTAAAAAAATTAGGTTATTTTCTTGTTGTTATGTTGTGAGGATTCTTGAAATATTTTGGATACGAAGCCTTTATCATATAAATGATTGGCAAATCTTTTCTCCCAGTCTGTGACTTCTCTTTTCATCCTATTAACAGTGTGTCTTTCAAAAAGCAGTAGTTTTTGGAGTGCCTGGGTAGCTCAGTGGTTGAGCATCTGCTTTTGGCTCAGGTTGTGATCCCGGGGTCCTGGGATCAAGTCCTGCATTGGGCTCCCCACAGGGAACCTGCTTCTCCCTTTGCCCACATCTCTGCCTCTCTGTCTCTCATGAGTGAATAAATAAAATCTTTAAAAAAAACAGTTTTGATTTTAATAAAGTCAAATTTACCAATGTTCTTTTATGGAAAGTACTCTTGGTGTCATATCAAAGAAATGTTTGCCTAACCAGGATCCTAAAGGTTTTCTGTGTTTTGTCTAGAAACTTTATAGTTTTAGGTTTTAAATTTAGGTCTTTGACCCATTTTTTTTTTTAAAGAGAGGGAGTGTGAGAGAGACAGATGGAGAGGAAGAGAGAGGATCTTAAGTAGGCTCCATGCCTGGTCTCACATCAGGCAGGGCATGATCCCACAACCCTGAGATCATGGACTGAGTCGAAATCAAGAGTTGCAAACTTAATCGAATGAGCCATCCAGGCAGCCAGGTCTTTGACCCATTTTTATTTTTTTATTTTTTTAAGATTTTATTTATTCATGAGACACACACACACACACACACACACACACTGAGAGAGAGAGAGAAAGAGAGAGACAGAGACAGAGACAGAGACAAGGAGAAGCAGGCTCCATGCAGGGAGCCTGACATGAGCTCGAACCCAGGTCTCCAGGATCACACCCTGGGCTGAAGGCGGCGCTAAACTGCTGAGCCACCCAGGCTGCCTTTTGACCCATTTTTAAATTAGTTTTATATATGGGGGGAGGTATGGATTGAAGGTCTATTTTTTACTATATGGATATCCAGTCATTCCAGTACACTTTGTGGGAAGAGGATTGTTAAAGACAATCTACTTTGCACTAAATTGCTGTGTGCTTTTGTTGAAAATCAGTTGGCATGTATGTGTGGTTCTATTTCTGAATTCATTCTATTCCATTGATCTATATGTCTATCTCTACACCAATACCACACTTTTTTTGATTACCACTTCAAGAATGAAATCAGGTAGTGTCAGTCTTTTAGCTTCATTCTTTTTGTTCTAAGTGTTTCGCCAACCCTAGGTCCTTTGCACTTTCATATGATTTTAAAATTTGGTTTGTCAATTCCCACCCCAAGAAGTTGGTATGATTTTGATTGGAATTGCATTGACCAACTTGGGGATAACTGACATCTTAATATTGAGCCTTCTGATCCATGAACATGGTATATCTCTCCATTTATTTAGGTCTTATATTTCTCTTGGAAATGTTTTATTGATGCCATTGAACAGGTCTTTCATATCTTTTGTCAGATTAATACCTATGAATTTCGGGGGATCCCTGGGTGGCGCAGCGGTTTGGCGCCTGCCTTTGGCCCAGGGTGCGATCCTGGAGACCCAGGATCAAATCCCACGTCGGGCTCCTGGTGCATGGAGCCTGCTTCTCCCTCTGCCTGTGTCTCTGCCTCTCTCTCTCTCTCTCTCTGTATGACTATCATAAATGAATAATAAAAAAAATAAGGCCTTAAAAAATACCTATGAATTTCACATTTTTTGGTACTAACTTAAATGGTATTATTTTTAAAATTTCAATTTCTGATTGTTCCTTGCCAGTATATAAAATACAATAGATTTTTGTAAATTGACCTCTTATCCTGCAGCCTTGCTCTACTCACTTATTAGTTCTGGTAGGTTTATGTATTTATTAAAGATTTTATTTATTTATGAGTCAGAGAGACAGAGAGACAGAGAGAAAGAGGGAGGCAGAGACAGAGGGAGAAGTAGAATCCCCACTGAGCAGGAGCCCAATGCAGGACTCAATCCCAGGACTCTGGGATCAGTACCTGAGCCGAAGGCAGATGCTTAGCCATCTAGCCACCCAGCTGCCTGTTTTTTTTTTTTTCTACATGGGCAATCATGTCATCTGAAAACAAAGAGAGTTATATTTCTTCATTTTTAATCAGGATTCCTTTCATGTCTTTTTTCTTGCTTTATTGTACTGACTAGAAATTCTAGTATAATGTTGATGAAAAGTAGTAACATTCTTGTCTTATTCCTGATTGTAGAGGGAAAATATTATTTTTCACCATTAAATACAATGTTAGCTGTGGGTTTTTCATAGATATCTTTTATCTGGTTCAGGAAGTTCCCTTCTATGTTTAGTTTGCTAAGCATTATTATCAGGAATAGATACTGGATTTTGTCAAATGCTTTTTATGTATCCTGGAGATATGATGAATTATATTGATTGTTTATTGAATATTAAATAAACCTTTCACTTCTGAGATAAATCCCACTTGGTTATTGCTATGGACTGAATGTTTATGTTCCCCCAAGTTCATATGTTGAAGTCCTAGCCTCCAATGTTATGGTATTTGGAGGTGGGACCCTTGGGAGATAATGAGGTTTAGATTAGGCCATGATGGTGGGACCCTCATCATGGGGTTCATACCCTTATTTGAGGAAAAGAGAACTCTCTCTCTCTCTTTCTCTAACTATGCACCAAAGAAAGGCTATGTGAGAACACATTGAGAAGGCAGCTGTCTATAAACGAGGAAGTGAGCCCTCACCAGACAGGAGTCTAATGGCACCTCTATCTTGGACTTTTCAGCTTCCAGAGTGTGAGAAACAAATTTCTCTTGTTCTAGCTAGCCAGTCTATAGTTTTTTTTTGTTGAAGCAGCCCAAGCTAAGACAGTCTTGATGTATTTTCTTTTTGACATGTTATTGGATTCAATTTGTTAAAGTTCTAAGAATTTTTGCATCTATTTTTATGAAGGATATTGGCCTATAGTTTTCTTATTATGTCTGTGTGGTTTTGGCATCAGGGAAGAGTTTGTGTAGAATTGGTATTATTCTTTATTTTTTTTAAAGATTTTATTTATTCATGAGACACACACACACACACACACACACACACACACACAGAGGCAGAGACACAGGCAGAGGGAGAAGCAGGCTCCACGCAGGGAGCCCGACATGGGACTCGATCCCGGGTCTCCAGGATCACGCCCTGGGCCGAGGGCAGTGCTAAACCGCTGAGCCACCCAGGTTGCCCGGTATTATTCTTTAAATGTCTGTTAGGATTTTCCAGTAGAGTCATTTGGGCTCAGAGTTTTCTTCATAAGAAAACTTTTAACCCAAATGTATTTAAGAATAAAAAGGTTTTCAGGTTATCTATTTTTTTCTAGAATGTGCACTGGTAGTTTGTGTCTTTGAGGGACTGTGTCCATTTCATTTTTGTTGTTGAATTTACTGGCATAAGTTTTTTTTAAAGATTTATTTATTAATTCATGAGAAACAGAGAGGAGAGAGGTAGAGATCTGGGCAGAGGGAGAAGCAGGCTCCTTGCAGGAAGCCTGATGCAGGACTCGATCCCAGATCCCAGGATCACGTCCTGAGCCAAAGGCAAACGCTCAACTGCTGAGCCACCCAGGTGTTCCATGGCATAAGTTTGTTAATAATATTCCCTTATTGGGGCTCCTAGTCAGTCTCACTAGAGATTTATCAATTGGGGCTCCTAGTCAGTCTCACTAGAGATTTATCAATTTTATTTTACTTATCTTCTCAAAGATCCAGCTTTTGGTTTCAATGATTTTCTTTTCTGTTTCACTGATTTCAGCTTTGACCTTTAATATTTCCTTTCTTCTACTTTGGATTTCATTTCCTATTTTTAGTTTTATTAAGAAGAAAAAGGTGCAATCACTGACTTGAGACCCCTCTTTTCTAATATAGGCATTTAGTGCTATAAAATTTCTCCAAGGTACTGCTTTAGTGCCATCCCACAAATTGCATGGTTTGTTTTCTTTTAATTCGGTTCAAAATACTTTGTAATTTCCTATATCAGTTCTTTGATTCGTGTGTTATTTAGAAGTTTGTTTAGTTTCCAATGATTGCAATTTTCCACAGATGTTTCTGTTCCTGATTTCTAAATTCACTCCATTGTGATTAGAGAACCATACTTTGACCTGAATCTTTTTAAATTTACTAAGACTTGTTTAATGGCCTATCTTGGTAAATATACCATTTACATTTGAAGAAAGGATGTGTATTGTGCTCTTGCGGGATAGAGTAGTAAATGTCAATTAAATCTGGATGGTTGATAGTTTTCTTCAAATCTTCTGTTCTTTTTTAAAAGATTTTATTTATTTGTTTGAGAGAGAGTGAGCGAGGGAGAGAGAGAGAGAGAGAGAGAGCACGAGCGGGAGGGAGGGAGGGGCCAAGGGACAGGGACAAGCAGACTCTTTGCTGAGTAGCAAGATTTGATTCCAGGACCCTGAGATCATGACCTGAGCTGAAGGCAGATGTTTGACTGAGCCACCCAGGTGCCCCTCAAATCTTCTGTGTTCTTACTTATTTTGTGTGTACTTGTTCTATTAGTTATAAACTATAATTGTTGGTTTGTGCATTTTTCCTTGCAGTTCTCTCATTTTCTCCTTAATGTATTTTGAAGCTGTTAATAGGTGCATAAACACCTAGGATTTTTATGTTCTCTTGAAGAATTTGCCCTTGCGTGGTGGTGATATAGCCATCCTAGCTTTCTATTGGTTAATGTTACCAGGTATCTTTTACCATTCCCTTAGTTTTAACCTATGTTTAAAAGTGAGTTTCTTATAGGCAGCAGAGAGTTTCATTCTTTAATCCCCAAGCTCTGCTCAGGGGTCTGGGATCTTCAAGAATTCTCTAACTCTCCAAGCTACCCACTTCCTTCTAGGAAGTTCTGATAATTAGAGCATCATTCCTCATGATGAGCCCCACCTGCCTTCTATCACCTCCCCACCAGGGTGACATTCAGAGATTTCCACTTCCTTACAACAGCTTTTCAGACAACAGGGACAGTCAAACCTATGGCAGCTACTCAGGCAGTGCCAGATTCAGCCACAGTGGATCAATCAGGCCCATGGAAGATTACCTCAAGGCTACCTGAGAAGTACAAAAGGCTCCCTTGGAAAAAGTATGGGGAGGCAGAGAATATAAAACTAATTTCTACAGGGGAGGATCTTATTGGTAGAAAAAACCCACTATTTTCCATTTTCAGAAAGCATCTCTTTTTTAAAATATTATTTAAAACATTTTTTATTTATTTGAGAGAGAGAGAGAGAGAGAGAGAGAGAGAGAGAGAGAATGGGCAGGGGGAAAGGCAGAGGGAGAAGCAGGTCCCCTGCTAAGCAGGGACCCCCACGTGGGACTCGATCCCAGGACCCCTGGATCATGACCTGAGCCGAAGGCAGACATTTAACCAACTGAGCCACCCAGGTGCCCCCAGAAAGCGTTTCAACTAGGAAAGAAAGCATAGGAGCAACCTAGAATGGTCAGCCATATCCCAGGTGGGCCCTTTGGGAAAGAGAGATGCTCCTCTGAAAGAGTGAGGAGCACTTGCTCTATTCCTAGTGTATTTGTTTATTTCTACTGTCACAAATTAAATTTGGTGGGTTAAAGCAACACAGATTTATACTCTTATAGTTCTGTTTGTCAGAAGTCTATAATCATGGCGTAGGCAGGGCTAGGTTCTTTCTGGAGACCTTAGGAGGGGATTCCTTTCCTTTCTTAGTTTCTAGGGGCCACCTGTGTTCTTTGTCTCATGGCCTTTCTCAGCATCACTGCAACCACTTGCTTCCACTGTAACATCCCCTACTACTGCTGATCCTGCTGCCTCCCTCTTATAATTACCCTTGTGATGATACTGGTTGGTCCCATTTGGATCATCAAGGACAATCTCTCCATCTCAGTTCCTTTACCTTTATTATATCTGCAAAGTTCCTTTTACCATGGAAAGTAACACAGCAGCAGGTTTTAGGGATGCAGCTGTGGGCAGCGTTGGGGAGCCATTGGTTAGCCTACCACATTTAGTTACAGGCTAGAACAGCCATGCGGACCAGGTCCTAGCTCTACCGCGAGACCTGTCCTGTCCAGATGTGTGTGAATTATCTTGGTCTCTGGACATGAACCTCTGAACCATTTGCTTCTGTGTCAGATGACTAATTCTGGTCCAGTCATCTCTGTCCAGGATGGCAGGGATCAGTGGTACAGGACTTATGGGATTAAACCCTAACTCGGGTTGCTTTCTTCAGGGAGAAGCTGAGCAGGAACTCTTAGAGAAGGCTTGGGGCACAGAGTCCAGCAAAGTGACCACGAGTAAGAGCTGTAGAGGTGACCTCACAGGTTTTCATCTCAATCCTGCTATTTACTAGCTGTGGAAACTTGAGTAACGGTCTTAACCACCTGACCTGTTTTGAAATGCATCAAATAGAGCTAGTAGTATCACTTTCATATGGTTGTCATGAGAACTAAATAAAAGGTTGTTCATGTTCATGTAAAAGGCTTAATTAGCAGAGGGCCTGACGCAGAGGAAGGGCTCAATGAATATTGCCATTCTTAGTATTTGAAGGCTTGACTGGCCCCCCAAAAGTTTCCTGGACTGTCCTACCAAGGGTATTGGTCTCGGTTGGCTTCCCTAAGGGATCTAAGTAGTTGTGTTAAAACTGTCTTTTAGCCTGGTCTTTGCCAGTGTACTTCCCAGTCCATCTTGGAGGGAGGGAGGACAGGGACACTGGCACAAAGTCTGCCCCTGAGATGTAGGCGGCCCTGTTTGGTCTTGCTCATGGTTATCCCTGTGGGAAAATATGACAGAAAAAACTGGCAAGTGGCCACAGGACTGCAGACAGCCAAGAGCATTGTGAACGCCACTGGTTTTACCCTCTATGGCCACCAGTCTGCAGGGCTGGAGGAAGGAGGGGGCAGAGTTATCCAGAGATCCTGTCTTAGAGAGTCAAGAAGGGAGAGTTAGAGTGGAAAGAAGTCTGTCCCCAGAACTCTGGTACACGTGCCAGGCCTATCTGGAGCAGGACTAAGTACCTAACATGTTCTCCCCTAAGCAGCCAAAAGGTCTGAAATGCTAACTGTCCCTTCCAAAGTGTCTTTCTTGAAGCTGACGTGATTAATTCGATGAGGTTATTCATTTTCAAAATGTCAGCAATTCTTAGCTTGAAGTTTTTTCATCATGTGAGAAAGGACTATAAAATAACGAGACCCGTTTCCCGGTGTGATCTATGGAAGTGGCTTCATTACTGCACGGCAAGACTTTGGAAGGTAAAGTAATGTGGGCTGAAAGGTGGTTCTGCAAATGGTTTCCGCGCTCAGGTAACTCGGCTGTACGGAGCACAGCTTAGTCAGCCCAGCGGTGCCTTTCCAGCTGATTCACCACCTGACATCCCCTCTAGCGGCAATGACACTGACAAGGTGGGCCGGGAGGCGCAGTGCGTGGACTGGAAGGGAAGGAAGCTTGGGGTGTGCAGGCCTCAGGGCTGGAATGCTCACACCCAAACCCACGTGACAAGGTGAGAAATGCTCCGATTATCTGGACAACTGATCTCTTTATAGGGACCTACAGGTAGAAGAACTCACCAGTGGCGAACAGAGCAGGGGACACCAGTCTGGGTCTTGAGCCTTCCCCACCTCCACTCCCTTCAAGGACAACTATCCCCACAGCTTCCGGCCGTACAGTTTGTTCCAGTCCACGAGGTTACATTAACTGAGTTCACAGAAGCCTCCTTTAAACAGGGCTGAGTGTTACAGAGCCCTGCGTAGGAGAGACAGCCTCAGGGCGGGCCTTTATCAACTCCAAAGTTATTTTGTAAAAACATCAACCCACGGTTGTGGCTTTCCATAAAACCTGAAAAACAGTTGAATTAATGCTGTGAAAATCTAATAAATGCTTATCATAAATAAGATACATTTTTGGAAAATATCACATGGAAGTTGCTCAGTGGTAAGGTTTTACTCCTATCAAGTGCTTTTTCTCAATTCTCAAGGGTCAGCAAACATGCTGAAGATTGTAAAGCCCAGGAGGGGGAAAAAAAAAACAACAACCCAGGACTGTGTCATCTGGTTTATTCTCTGAATTTAAAAGTTTCTTCAACAAAGATTTCATCTTCCATTGGCAATATAGACATTGGTATAAAGCCAGCTTTTCTTGGCTACAACAAAAGGGTACATTTGTAGTTTTGGTTCTCCAACATCTTACCTAACAATGTAGTGAATCAAGAGTTAGCCACTGGGGCACCTGAGTAGCTCAGTGGTTGAGCGTCTGCCTTTGGCTCACGGCATGATCCCGGGGTGCTGGGATAGAGTCCTGCATTGGGCTCCCCACAGGGAGTCTGTTTCTCCCTCTGCCTATGACTCTCTGTGTCTCTCATGAATAAATAAATAAATAAATAAATAAATAAATAAATAAATAAATAAATAAATAAACCTACCTTAAAAAAGAGCCATTAATGAGACGAAGGGTGAAAGGGAGAAAGAAAAGGTGGCCAAGGAGGGGCGGGGAGAAGGGGGAGGAAATCACCTTAGCTATTAACTATCTTCACTACTGATTTACCCAATGACCCTTAGTAAGTACATTTCTCAACCATAATGAAAATGTTTATAATGCCCTCAGAGTCCCTCCGCCATGACACTACAAAACCCATATTACATTACTATGCTCACATCCTCCAAATAGAACGCATTCTGTAAAGAGTGTATATTTAAGTGATGCCTGATCTAATCCTTTTGGACTGTGTGACTTTAGATAGGATCCATTTCTATGGTGATTTTTAAATGATGATGCTAAGTTTTGTCTTACTAGCCTGATGAAATCATGATTTTGGGGTAGAGTTCAAGGCCCCAGAATTCTCTTTGGTCCCTGGTAATTGACATGAATCATCAATCTGTGCCTCTAAACCTTCAATTCCTCCTCCTCCCGCTCTGTCCTTTCCCCCCACCATCTGTGTGGTTCAATGAGTAAGATTTTTAAATATAAAAGGAACAGATGTAAGATTTTCTAAAACCCATATGCCAAATTAAGAAATTACCACACTGACAGTAGTTAGCAGTTTTCATAATTTAATGAAAAAGTATTGGTAAAAAGGTGACATTTGAAAAAAGACTGAGTTTATCTTGGAAAACTGGACTATATAAGACAAAATGAAAAAAAATTAACAAAAGGTTAAGAGGTAATACTTCAAACAACAGCAAAATGTAGCAAATACATTTTGGGGCAATTGTAATTTACAGAACTGAAGGCTCCTTCATTTACTTAGGAAAATCTTGTAAAAATATTACAACTATATTTCCCTGACTGCAATTACTTTAGTCAATACTCTCCCAATGGCATTACATATGGAATTTGGCTGAAGCACTTTTTCAATGTTTGCTTTTCCTCCCACTCACTCTGAATCGAAAGGCATGAAGGGACACAGGCTATGGCACTGGCCTTGTGCAGAAGGAGTTTTTATCACACAGCTCTATTATAATTTTATTACTGGCAAGGTGTCAAATTTACTTCCCCCTGGGGCAGAACTCAAGAGAAAAAGCACAGAAACCTAGTGTATCCCCAGGAGAAACTGTTCTCCTCATTTGGATAATCCATAGCCGTTTCCATCCGAACAAAACACAGGACACCTACCACACATGCGATGGCGTGTTCACACACGTACACAGGCAATAAAAGAAACATTTTCAAGGTGTGGGCCAAAGGGGAGGCAAAATACAGTTTTCCAAAGAGGAAGAACAAACAAAAGCCATGGAACCCACTAACAAGGCTACAGGAACCAAAGCAGGGAAAGGAAAACTGGAGTTTCCCTTGTCCGTAGCGAGAGGAAGAGCCCCGGCCTGCCTCGCCTGACCCACGCCTACTGCAGCTGGGCTGTTTGTTCACCAGTAGGCAATGTTAAAACTCTAAAAGTGGCCTCTCTTGTCTGAAACTTCCCACTACAGTTTCCCAAACTAGAAGAGAATATTAATTTAAGGCTAAGAAGAAAAGAGAGCAGAGAACTATAGTCAGCTTCACATTTTAAAAACTGTAACATTTTCCCCTTCTTTAAATGGGAAGCAGACATGTTTTATCTGCCCCCCCAAATGTAATTATTCTCTTCCTCCCAGAAATCAATCAAGGCTGATAGTTTGGGAACAGGGTATAAGCAACTTCTGAAAAATGGCTCCAGCCTTTTTGTTTGGGAAATTGCCTTGGATTCAAAGTTGGTACAAAGCTAAATTATATCCATGTGTTAAACACATGCTTTCAAATTCTGTTTGACAATAAAAATCTGTTTCAAAATTAAAGCAGGTAAGAATACTTAACCTCTGTGCATTTTACTATATTTTAATTATACCTCAATAAAAATTTTTATAAACATTAAAGCAGGTATACAAAAACTGTCAGCCAAACTTATTTAAGTCAAACTGATTTGAAAACAATAACACAAAAACCCTGACCTGGTACAAATCCCCCAGAATTGGTCTCACTTTGGGAAAGGCTCTGGGATCCTTCACAAATGCTTAAATTGCGAGAATCAGAGCATTTTCCTTAGAAGTAGTACTTTTTTTGTACCTCTGTAAACACTATCCGCAAGTTAGCCTTTTATGCTTGTTAGATGGGTGAAGTGGTTACAAGTGCGTTCCTAACAAGCAAGTCTAGGAACAGGCCCTGGACACTCATAAGCATTAGGAGTATTGACTTGGTAAGGTAAGATACTGCGAAAGGAGCTCAACCTTATGCAGAGCAAAGGAAGAGGGTAGTGAGTCTCACAGTATCTGAGATGTGGTCTCTGGTCTCTCCCTGAAGTGGGGTTTCCAGATACCAATGGAGTTAGGAACTCCCTACAGACAGGAGCTCTGGGAGTCACATGCTGTAGCTTCAAAAGATAAGTAGTTTTAGTGTCTGATAATCATGGTCTCTTGCATATCCATTAACGATGCAAGGACTCTGAATATGTATGTGCATCAATGTGTTAATGTGACTGGAGAGCTGTCCCAGAGTATTTACTGAAGCAAGTACTCTAGGCCTAGCTGTTCTCAACAGCCTCTGGCAGAAAAACTTTCGGACAATCTGTAATTCTTTAATGTGCTTGTGAAAAGTAGACTTAAATGGTTTCAAAAACTGCAAGCCAATTTACTATGGAAACATTTTATTCTTTTCACTACAACTCCTCCTAACATATGCTAGAAATCCTTTTGGTGTGTGTGGCTTTCCCCAATGTATGGGGCAAAGGCAAAGATTAAGCTATTCTTGGAGGTTTCTGATCACCTTTGCGTTGAACTGTGGGAAACAGGATGTGTCTTGCTTTTACCATGACAATCTCGTCGAGAGTCATGGGAAGGATTCTCCCTGTCAGAGCTAACTCTTCTTACCCTAACTTTCTCTTTATTCCCATCACTTTCTGCTTCTGAATCACTCAGCTCCAAATCTGGGCAATACCCATCATTTTCCTGATATGAAGCTCTCCCTGCAGACCGCTTGACAAGCTGCTTGCCCCAGAGCTGCTCCTTGGGGTTAATATTCTTGGTTGGTTTCATATAACACTGGAGATCTTCCATGGTCCTCGGCCATCTGTTGGTGGTCTCCTTAAAGGACCTGCTAAACTGTTCCACGGTAGATTTTCTAAAGGTGCCCTGACTGGCCAAGTGGGAGCTGAGTATGGACTCCTGGTCACAGAACGTCTCACTTGAGCTGTCTTTTTGGGTGATATCTCCAGACCAGTTGCCCTCCAGGCCATTGGATTTGGCAAGCTTGGAGGTAGACTGACTTTTCCCATTCCCAATGGAAGACTGTCCATGCAGGGCAGCCTGAAGGACCAGAGGCTTTCCCAGTGATTGCCCGTGATAGAACTCCGGAGATGGAGTTCTCCATGCAGGACTGGGATCCTTTGTTTCACTCCGAGGATGGCTGAGACTGGCCAGCAGACGGTTACTCTTGCTCTCTAGTGAATGTCTCGGGTACGATTTCGTTCTCATTTCTAGTGGCTCCTGAGGCACCTGCATGCTCCTTACACCGTGAACAGGGGAGCTGCTGGCAGGAGATGGGGGTCCATGATCAGGCTCTGTGGAGCTGTTTTGGCAGTCTTCTGGAGCTGATTTGGGCATTTTTAACTTTAAGGTAATTCTTGGTGGTGGGTTAAACAATGAGTTTTCTAGTGCACTTGTCAAAGGAAGTCCTGTGATCAAAAGGAAAGATTCATCTTAACAACCGATTTAAATAACAGTGTACATGCTCATTATGGCACAGTGAGTTCACACACCCGCTCTTCCAAATGTCTAACAAGCCCCTGTCTTTGATATGCATGTACATCATGGTGGCATAGAAGCTGAAGGGAGCTGAGATAGAGGTTGGGTGGGGAGTACTACAGGTGGAAAACTCAACAATGCCACTGGTTTTTTTTTATATTAAATCCAAAAAATTTTTTATTGGTGTTCAATCTGCCAACATACAGAATAACACCCAGTGCTCATCCCGTCAAGTGCCCCCCTCAGTTTGTTATGTGTCTCTCAGCCTCTTCACCTATACTCTCCCAGTCTGTAAAATGGTCACAAAGACTAGCGTGCCACCTCCTATATCCCCATCTCTGCCCCCTCCATTTCTGAAAAGCATGCCAATAGCAATGGCTTAGAACAGAGTCTCCCCTTCTGTGTGTGTCTGTGTGTGTGCATGTGTGGGTACTGTATAGCACTTAGGACATGCCTTAGACATTTCAGATCCTACCCTCTAATCTCTTCTGTCCTTCCTAAAGCAAGTCAAGAACACAGCATAGGTTTTGGTGGAGGAAGAGTATGTGAATGTGTGTTTTAACCTGACAATAGTAGGAATGGTAGTGGGTGGTTCCCATGTGTTTTATGTCCTTAACCTAAAATAATTTCCTGACAGTGAATGACTATCGTGGAGGTATGGAGAAGGTTTTGTAGTGGCAAGGCCAGCAGAAAAGAATCACAACAGTCCTGCCCATGGCCTGCTATGGGGGTTGGCCTGGGGAGTACTGGCAATCAGTTACCTGGTTATATCATCCTACAATCATATTTAGAACAGATCTTCCTTTCTCTATTATTTTGAGTACTCTGAAATTTAAAAAGCACTACCAAACAATTTCTTCTTGCACAGGGACTTGACCTTTGCCCACAAGAGGACAACTAGTAGGGGCCTGGGCACCACACATTCCCTAAGGGTACATGTTGAATACTCACAGCTCCCATCTCTACCCGGGGCTGCCACCCACTGACACTACAAGCATTTATGGGGCTGGTTCCCACCAATCAGAAGCCACATCTGGGGCCAGTCTCCTCAGCAAGCAGGGGCCCTCCTCGCTATCCTTTGGTTTTCCTGGTCTTGTTTGTCATGGTGCCTTTGTGACTGAGCAGCCCTGCTCCTTTCTGCTATCCCATTCTGCTGTGACCCTTGATAATTGCAAACACCCCAGAGCCTTTGATGCCTACCTGACACCTCACTTCTGGGTGTCTCTCTTACTCTATGGCTGGCCCTTAGCTGGAGCTGGATTCTGTGCACCCTGCATAGTGACTCCTGGTTGCCCAGGCTCTGCCACCAACCTCTGTGTTAAATGAGATATAGGGAGGTTACAAATGTCACTGAATATGACTGTCATTGCAGCCAAGCTCCCCATGTTTAGGGCACTGTAATTATGCTCACCTGTCTCTCTCACCAAGCGGGCAGCACACCTTATAGGCAGGGATTTTGTCTTGCTGACTGCTCTACTTCCTAGCTCACTTCTTAGTCCACAGTAGGTCTTCAACAAATATTAGTACAAAGACAGAACCTATATCTCCTAACTATTGGCTAAGGGTTTGTTTAACCTTGGAATTAAACGTTTTCTGGAAACTAGGATTAGGTCTTATCCTACTGATTTCTAAATGAATCTGATGATTATGGAATAATTTCATGGTTTTCACTAATGGCCCTTAATATCTGTCTGACACCTAGATTATCTGCCCTACACCTGCAAGTCCCCCAACTCTACCTTGGGATTTCTTGCCTCATGAGTCAACACTGAAATGGGCCATGTTGTATTAGGGTTGGACTAGAGCAAATGAGATATTTGACAAGAATGTTACAAGATTTTTAAGTAAAACAACTGACATAAAATTAAAATTGTTAAAATAGGATATAACCAGAGTCTATATTAGGACATCTTTAATATAAAGTTACCTGCAGCCATTTCCTGGTTAGCAAGCTGGACTTGCAAACCGAAGATCTGTTCCTGTAGTTTGTTTTGTGATAATTTCAGTTTCTCTCGTCTGCTTATCATGTAACACAGATTTCGGACCTGAAAGCCCAACATACAGCAAATAGAGATTTTTGCCATGTTATAGAAACCTGACAATTGAAATTTTTTAGCTAAAATTAAGACAACTAAAATTAAGTGAGGTACAGGGGTGGCTGAAGAGAGAAGACAGAACACAAAAGACAGAGCCACTGTAAAGGAATTCATGTAGCACGATCAGTCGTGGGATCATGGTTCCCATATCAATCAGCAGCACAAGCAAAACGCTCCTAAGCCACTCCCTGAAACCTACTCTCCCTGCAGTGTGATGCGCGCAACGTTTATCTGCACAGCCAACTGAGGAAGACCGAGTGATGGTTTAACACTGTGGCCTTCCCTTTAGATCCCTGTATAAAACAATGGGGATGCTGGATCCAGTACAATTTTCTTTTTTTTTATTTTAAAGATTTTATTTATTTATTCATGAGAGTACAGAGAGAGAGAGAGAGAGAGAGAGAGAGAGAGAGAGAGAGAGAGAGAGGCGGAGACACAGGCAGAGGGAGAAGCAGGCTCCATGCAGGGAGCCTGATGTGGGACTCGATCCTGGGACTCCAGGATTGCACCCTGGGCCAAAGGCAGGTGCTAAATCGCTGAGCCACCCAGGGATCCCCCCAGTACAATTTTCTAACGAGTACTGGACCAGCAGGATAAAGGTCTGCTGGAAAGACTGAAAGTGGCTTTTTTGTTTACACCTCTAGCTTGGCCAAATCTCAGCCACAAGGGTGCAATCCTCATGCTCCCATACTCCCCATCCCACCTAGACAAATCACCCCACCTTTCTGTGCCCCAGTTTATTGCTCTGTAAAAAGGGCTAAACAATAGTACTTTCTTCACAGGCATGTTAGGATTAAATGAGTGAATATTTATGAAATGCTTAGAACAGTGTTGCCACATAGTAAGTGCTATAGATGTGTGAGTTAAATTTGCTCACAAAGTGAGCCAAATCTATTCCCTTCCAAATTCTGGTAGCAGAGAGAAAAACAAGCCATCTCTATAATTATACTTGATTATAAAATTCTCTAGGGTAAACACAGGGCCTAATTTATCTTTAAATAAGTGAGTTAAATGGACTTATCTGGTGTAGAGTCTCTTAACCAGAGGCGATTTTGACCTCCCAGGAGGCATTTGGTAATGTGGAACCATTTTTGGTTGTCACAGTGGGTATGTTGTATGTGTGTGTGTGGGTATTTGCTATTGGGTAGAGGCCAGGGATGCTGCTAAGCATCTAACAGTATCCCCCACAACAAAGGACAGTCCCCTACAACAAAGAACTATCCAGCCAGAATGTTAGCAGTGCCAAGTTTAAGAAACTCTGATCTAGTTCTTTCCTCAACGAAATTCATTCTTTCTTCAGCCCATAGTCTTATGTGTCAGTAAAATATAGCTGATCCAATTTAGGCTCAACGGTGAATAAAAAGTAAGCCACATGAAAATTTCTTTCAGATTTAAGGCTCATATAGCATATAAACGAGGGCCCTCCAAGTCCCTTGAAAGTGCCTGCCAAAGTTTGCCTGGGTGGCTCAGCGGCTGGGCGTCTGCCTTCAGCTCGGGGTGTGATCCCGGAGTTCCAGGATCGAGTCCCACATCAGGTTTCCTGCATGGAGCCTGCTTTTCCCTCTGCCTGTGTCTCTGCCTCTCTCTTTCTGTGTCTCTCATGAATAAATAAATAAAATCTTAAAAAAAAAAGACAGAAAGTGCCTGCCAAAAATGTAAACAGAGTCTAACGTTTGGGGCCAGGGTGTAATCAGAAGATAAGCAAGGACACAGAAGCCCACAGTATAAATGAGCTGACCTTTAGAAAATGACAAACTGGAAGAGGGCCTCCATTTTTATGCAGACCTAGACCTAAACAGTAGCCAGAGCTGATCACCTTACCCTCTCTAGGTCTTGCCGTAGATGCATAAACATTCTCATGCGAGTGTGAATACTCTCTTCTTTTGGCTGCACCAGGCCATTTTCTTCATCCTGCTTTGGAGGAAATAATGGCTTGTTGAAGTTACTTTTCCGCTTCAGTTTCCAGTAGTTATAGATAAAGTCCACGGCTAGTGTTGGCAGCCCCAGCTCTGCAGCCACATCTTCAACACGGACCAGGGAATAGAACTCCTCCTCCAGCTCCCGAAGCTTCTGTGCCCGCAGGCTGGTTTTCTCATTTTTGGCCTGACTCTGCTCTGCGGCCCTGTGTAGGGGGTACTCAGCCTCCCCGAGTTTCTGCCTATTTTGGCTGTGCTTGAGGCAGTATGACTTGAACTTCACTTCATCTCCCTCATCTAGGATGGTCTTCATCTCTAGGCTGTGCTCAAAGGCACAGGTGACATGGAAGGCAGTGATGCAGCTTTTCACAGAGCACTGTAGGAAGAAAAGAGGTGTTAAAGGCAGCAGGGCTGGAGGGTGGGGGGGGGAACCTTATATCCTTGGGCTTAAATTGAGAGGTCACAGGAAACAAAGGAAAGCCAGGGAGAAAACTGGCCCTAAAATGACAACAGATACTCTACAAATAACCCAGAAATCTGTTTGTATAGAACACAGAAAGAACAGAGGCAAAAAATATATATATATTTCAAACTCCTCTTTTTTATTTTTTTTTAATTTTTATTTATTTATGATAGTCACAGAGAGAGAGAGAGAGAGGCAGAGACACAGGCAGAGGGAGAAGCAGGCTCCATGCACCGGAAGCCCGATGTGGGATTCGATCCCGGGTCTCCAGGATCACGCCCTGGGCCAAAGGCAGGCGCCAAACCGCTGCGCCACCCAGGGATCCCTCAAACTCTTCTTTAAGATTTTAGCTCAAGCATTAAGTTCTTCTGAGAAATCTTCCCTGACCTTTGTGAAGAGTCATGCTATACCTTGTGTCCCCCACATCACATTATATGCTTCTATAGTGGTACTTTTCACACTGTACTTAACAGTATAGTAAATGTCAAATCCCTGGCTAGAGCTCTTAAAGACAGAAGCTGTGTCATTCAAATTTGCATTGGCATCAACTTTTGAATAAGCAGATGCTCAAGAAATGCTTTTTAAAAAAACGCTTCTAAATAAACAAAAAACCCAACAAAGTCAATATTATTGCCAGAGCATCTAGTGGTTCTAAAAAGGCCACAGGATCTCCAATTATCTAGGTAACCTAACTTCTTGAAATTATTCTTATAGAGCCATGCTGTCCAACATGGTAGCCAACTAGCCACAAGTAGCAATTTAAACTTAAATCAATTAAAGTTCTATATAATTCAAAATTCAAGTCCTCATTCACACTAGCCACATTTCAACAGCTTAAATCTACACTGGACAGTATATATTTCTATCACTGCAGAAAGTTCTATGGGAAATTAAGGCTACAGACAATCTGAGATTAAGCTTACAATATTCTGCTGTTCATAGATGCAACACATTTGTTAAGTAGCACGTGCTGAGGATTCATTTACAGGGCAGCAGAGTAGGAAGAACCGGGCTCAGGATTGCTGTCCTCCTGTGCTTCGACTGGTCTCAATTACCATTTGTTATGCTTGCGATGCTTGCGATCTTTCCTTCCAAAGATTTTAAATGCATGGGTGCATGTATATGTTTATACAGAGGAAGGAGAGAAAGCGATGGAGCATTTATTTCTAAAAATAGGGGGAATTCCTGTGGTGAAAGCCAAGTCTCAGCTCTTTTGGAAGCCTGCATCTGGATGGCAGACTGCTCAATTACCTTTATGTTGGGTTTTTGATAACTACAAATAAGGAATGACCTTGGGTTTGAATAAAGACTAAAAAGATGCAAATCCTGACAGGTCTCCCTTATAATAGATTGAGAAATTCAACACTTAAGATAAAACTGGCAACCGTCAAAGCTTCAATGGGGACAGATTCCATTTAAGCTAATTTTATAGGATAAAGAATTCCAGAGATGAAATTTAATTCTAAGATCATCTTATCCAGCACATTTATTACTATTTGTGCTTCCCTTTAGAGTACCTGATGTTCTACCTTCACTGCCCTGCCCCCTCCCAACTCCTTTCTCACTTTTCTTTTTTTCTTCCAAAGATTTTGTTTGTTTGTTTATTTATTTATTTATTTGAGAGAGAGAGAGAGAGAGAGCGAGCCCATGTGTGCAAGCAAAAGTGGTGGTGGTGGTGAAAGCAGAGGGAGAAGCAGACTCCTCACTGACCAGGGAGCCTGGCGTGGTGCTCGATCCCAGGACTTCCTGCAACCATGACCTGAGCCGAAGGCAGACACTTAACCGACTGAGCCACCCATGCACCCCTCCTTCCACTTTTCAAGTAAGTGGTAATCTAACCACTTAAACAGCATTCCTGAGACAGCCCACCTCACCTTTGGACAGCTCTAATGGAAAAGTTTGTTACGTTATGCTGAAATCCGTATCCTTAAAAGGTCCATGATGAAAGCCAAAAATGTCCTTTTATTTGGGCACCTTCTGCTAATCACTTGGCTAAGAAATTAGCCAGTCATTTAGAGAACACATAGCAAAAGGCATTTTTTAAAAAGATTTTATTTATTTATTCATGAGAGAGAGGGGGGGGGAGGGCAGAGACCCTGGGCGAAGGCAAGTGCTCAACCACTGAGCATCCCAGTCATCCCAATTTTTCTTTCTTTTTTTTTAAGATTTTATTTATTTATTCATCAGAGAGAGAGAGAGGCAGAGACACAGGCAGAGGGAGAAGCAAGCTCCATGTAGGGAGCCCGACGTGGGACTCGATTCTGGGTCTCCAGGATCACGCCCTGGCCCAAAGGCGGCGCTAAACCACTGAGCCACCGGGGATGCCCAAAAGGCATTTGTTTTAAGCAAAAGATTAAAAGTGTTGGGCATAGTACTCTTTCACTGTTTAGTAGCTGATAAAAATATGGGAAGAGAAAGCAAAAGGACTGTTTCCTATTCAAGGGGATGAATGTGTGACATAAAACTAATACTGACAGGAAGCTAAAAATAGACCATCTCTCTCAGGTCAGATTTATAGCCATCTGTAGAGACATAACTATAAATTACTAAAAATAAAAGACAATACATGAATAAGTATTGGGTACTTAGATGAAAAATGGAATGCCCCTAGGAAACTCTGCCATAAATCCATCTAGTCGCAAAAAAAGGTCATTCTATGATATTTACAGCTGATCTATAGATCTTGGTGGTAAAGGAGAAATGCCAATCCAGTTTTGGTGCCAATCAAATATCTATTTGCTTTTCCCAAAAACATATACTTGGAACATTCTGTTAAACAAAGTGCCTTTATATATATCGCATTTGTTTCTACTGTAACCACTTAAAGTGACAGAGGAGGTATTATTATACTCATTAAAATAACAGCTTTGGGATGCCTGGGTAGCTCAGTGGTTGAGCGCTTGCCTTTGGCCCAGGGTGTGATTCTGGAGTCCCACATCGGGCTCCCTGCATGGAGCCTGCTTCTCCCTCTGCCTGTGTCTCTACCTCTCTCTCTGTGTCTCTCATTAATAAATAAAATAAAATCTTAAAAAAATAACAGCTTTATTGAGATAGAGTTTATGTGCCATAAAAGTCACCAATTTTAAGTATACATTTCAATGATTTTAGTATATTTACATAGTTTGCAACCATCACCACTACATAATTCCGGTATTTCATCACCCCCCAAAAAAGAAATCTCATGCCTCCCTGTAGTCACTTCCTGTTTCTAATCCCAGCTCCAAGTAACCACTAATCTAACTTGGTGTTTCTTTAAAATATTTTAAAAATATTTTATTTTTTTTATTCATGAGAGACACACAGAGAGAGGCAGAGACATAGGCAGAGGGAGAGGCAGGCTTCTCATGGGGAGCCTGATGCAGGACTCGATCCCAGGACCCCAGGATCATGACCTGAGCCAAAGGCAGACGCTCAACCACTGAGCCACCCAGGCATCCCTAACTTTGTGTTTCTGTAGATATGCTTATTCTGGACATTTCATATAGGAGGAATCATACAACATGTGGCATTTTCATCTTTTTCTTTTCACTTAGCATGTTCTTAAGGTCCATCCATGTTATAGCATGTTTCAGAATTTCATTCTTCTAAAAATGTGGCTAAACAATATTCCATTGTATGGACATACCACATTTGTTTATCCATTCATCACTTGATGGGCATTTGGGTTGTTTTCACTTTTTGGCTGTTATGAAATAATGCTGTGAGCACTAAGTTTTTGTGTGGACATATGTTTTCATTTCTTCTTGGTAAGGTGCATTAAAGGATTAACCTTGCCCAAAGAAAGGTTTGGCCCTGTGCCCCCAGCTCCTAAGATAACCTCTAAGCCTTTGGAATGTCTTTTTTTTTAAATTTTTTTTAATTTATTTATTTATGATAGTCACACACACACAGAGAGAGAGAGAGGCAGAGACACAGGCAGAGGGAGAAGCAGGCTCCATGCACCGGGAGCCCGATATGGGATTCGATCCCGGGTCTCCAGGATCATGCCCTGAGCCAAAGGCAGGCGCCAAACCACTGCGCCACCCAGGGATCCCTGGAATGTCTTGATTGAGAAGACAGTGCCTGTTTATCTGGGATCGTTGGGCCATGTCAGGTAGTCTATGTTACCTGATGTATGGTGGAGGCTTTGGGCCACTGGGATCAGCACGATCTCTGGAGGAACTGGAGACTAAGGTCAGCCATGCAGGTGGTCAACTGTGTCTACATCACCAATTCCTGATAAAATCTCTGAACGCTAAGACCTGGGTGAGCTTCCCTGGTTGGCAATACTGTGTATTATGACACATCATTAGTAGAGAAATCAAATCTGTCCCTAAGACTCCACTTGGGGAGGACAACTGGAAGCTCCATGCCTGGTCTCTCTTGGACCCTGCCCCATGCACCTCTTCCCTTTGCTTTTTTTTAATCTGCATCCTTTTACTGTAATAAACCATAACCACAAGTACAATGGCTTTTCTGAGTTCTGTGAGTCCTTCTTGTGAATTACTGAACCTGAGGGTGGTCCTGGATACCTCTCAGACTGCAGGTATATACTTTGAAGTGGAATTGCTGGGTCATATGGTGATTCTACATCTAACTTTTCGAGGAACTGACAAATTGTTTTCCACAGTGGCTGCATGTTTTATATTTCCACCAGCAAAACACAGGGTTTCCAATTGCTCCACATTCTTGCCAATAATTGTTATTGTCTGCCTTACTGATGATTATCAGTAGGATAATGAAGTGAGGATGAAGTGGTATTTCACTGTGGTTTATTTATTTTTAAAGGGGGGGAAGAGGAATAATTTTCTATGTATTCTTCAGAAATTATAGAAAATAAATGAGTTACGAGATGAGATGCTTGGGTGGCTTAATGGATGAGCATCTGCCTTCAGGTCAGGGCGTGATCCCGGGATCCAGGATTGAGTCCCGCATCAGGCTCCCCTCAGGGAGCCTGCTTCTCCCTCTGCCTGTGTCTCTGCCCCTCTCTCTCTCTCTGTGTCTCTCATGAATAAATAAATCTTAACGAAAAAGAAATGAGTTAAGAGATATTTCGTCACCCCCCAAAAAGAAAACCATGTATCCTCAAAAGGGGATGACACCTGCCTGGAACACTAAGGGCCTGGTGCATATGTACTCAGGAGTTCCCATGCTGCTGCAGGACAGTGTCCATTTGGTTGTCTTTAATCCCAAATGATCTGTGAACAGACAACTGGGTGGTATCACAGCAATTTTCTCAAAACTCTCACTGAAACAATATCATAAATGGTTCAAGCCAGCCTATAAAACTTACTCCAGCCATTGTATACTAAAACTCTGGCACCAACAGTGGCCACCAGCCCTCCTGACCTCTCATCCCTAAGAGTCTGCAAGTCTGAGGGCAGATGTCACTTTAGTGTTATTTAACTTTTCCCATGTTTGTTTCTTTTAAAGATTTTATTTATTTATTCATGAGAGACACACAGAGAGAGGCAGAGACATAGACAGAGGGAGAAGCAGGCTCCCTACAGGGAGCCCGATGTGGGACTTGATCCCAGAATCCAGGATCATGCCCTGAGCCGAAGGCAGACACTCAGCCACTGAGTCACCCAGGCATCCCTAACTTTTCCCATTTATATTCGGCCTCCCTTAATAGACTATAAACTCCTGAAGGCAGGGACCGGAAATGCCTTAGAACCAGAACAATTTGTACTGACGAAATTTGGAATATATGAAAAAAATACTAACTATAGTTATTGAGTAGGCATACTTGCATTTCCCCACTTGTTGAAGATTTTTACTTGTTTTTTAAAAAGTTCACTTTCCTCATAATCAAACTCATATTAGCCTAACAATAAACTCATGGCAGCGCACTGATTTATCCTGAATTCGATCCATTTGCATGTGATTTCAAACATGACCACATCCATCTACTGTCAAAAGAGACACTTATCTAGCACCAAATGTTTCATGATTCTACTCAGTTTGGCTGCATGAGTGCTTTCCATCAGCAAAGTCTGAACGACTCCTAGGAATAATAATATGAATAATTAAAAACAAGTACAACTACTATTACAACTGAGTATTTACTAAATGTTAAGCACTGTACTGATAAGCTCTTTATTAAATAGGTATTATTATCATTTCCATTTAGAGATATGGAAACGAAGGCACAGCTATGGTAGGTATCTTCCTTAAGATGTGTAAGAAGCAAGGAGGTGGAACCAGAATTTGAACCCCAGGAATCTGGCTCCAAAGGTCATATTCTTTTTTTTTAAAGTAAGTGTGTGTATGTATATTTATTTATGTATTCAATCAATCAATCTTTCCACCCAACGTGGGGCTTGAACTCATGACCCTGAGATGAAGAGTTGTATGCTCTTCCAACTGAGCCAGCACCCCAAATGTCATATTCTTAACCACTGTTCTTTCTTTCTTCTCAGAGAAAACTGAAAACATGTGGATCTAGGTTGAATGGGGCTTGAACAGAAGACATATAAGGATCCTACAGGAATTCTGGAAAGCTGGCAGTTAGAGGGACTATGGCCAAGGTCTAGGCAAAATCCAGAGCTGTCTGGGGTATCTCATTTGAACCTAGTCTTTATGATCTGGTTCAGGATTATCAGAAATACTTCATGTTCAGGAGAAAGTTTCTAGCTCCCAGATATGGAAGCTGTAGACATTGGCTAGTTTAGACCCCAAACCCACCAGTGCTGGATTCTATCCTTCCCCAGTGAGTGTTCCCAAATCAAAAGAGGACAGATACATGTGTTCCCACTGCTGGGAAACAGGAAGAATAAACATGATTCACAGCTAGTTAAAAAACCCATAAAGAGTTAAAATAAAACAAAATACCCCAAATATGTTATTAATCACAAAGGCTTAAAATAAACCTCCCAAGAACAATGATGCTAATTGACCCCTACTGAATTACTGTATTTGTTTACTATATTTTTGATTCACATACAGGGAGCAAGATGTTAAATTACTAATGAGTTTGGAATTAACTTTACTTAGTGGTGGTTTAAAAGGAAGAAAAAGGTTTTGGTCTGTTTACCCACAGGAAAACTAGGTATCAACCATGGAAAACAAACACCACACCACTCTATACGTTTAAGTAGAATGTAGGTGGGAAAAGATTACACACTTTAGAAGGTCACCTGAAGTTCATTCCCCCTCACTCCGGGGGAGGGTCTTTAATACAGCCTGGCACTCACACTGCACTTCCCCAAACCATAAAATGATTTCACACCTCTCCTCAAACCCCTGGGCCTCACTCTCAGCTGATGATCCTGCTTCCTACCTCACTGAGGAAATTAAAACCATCAAAAGAGTACGTCTGCAGGTTCCCATCAGCATGCATACTTAATACTGAACCTATATTCTGCCTTCAAGGCTGTTACCAGGGAAGAACTATCACGCTCCTGCTCAAGGCCACCCCTTCATCGTGCACTTTACCCCACCCTCTCTCACCTATGGAAAACCTCACCTTCAGCAGTTTTTCCTCTCCACTATATCACTCCCTTTCATGCATTACTGCAATGCTCTCTGTGTTAACAAGTATACATACATATACTTGGTATTTCTACCATCTTAAGGAAAAGACCTCTTTACCTCACCTTTTTGAACTGTTCCTACTCCCTCTCGTTGCCCTGACCCTCAGCAAATGTAGCTTTTGCCATTGCTGCTGCCCCTAAACGGTTCCTTCCAATTACCAATAATCACACTGCTAAATTCAGGGGTCCATCTGTAGTCCTCACCTTACTTCAGTCACATCTTTACACCACTGATCCTTTCCTTCTCTTTGAAATGCTTTCTTCTCTTGATTTTTAGGCTGCTATATACTCGGTTTTCCTCCTGTCTCCCTGCTGTCTTCTTCCCAGTCTCTGCCACTTCTTACTCTACTGGACTTTTTCATTCTGGAATGCTTCCAGGACTAGTGCTTGGTACTGTTCTATCTACACTCACTCACTCACTTGGTGATCTTACCCAGTCCAGGCTAAAGCCATCTCTAGGCCAATGTCTCCCAAATGCATGTTTGCAGTCCAGTATTTTTCCCAAACTCCAAACTCACATGGAAAACTTCCAGTTGGACATTTCCACTAGGATGTCGAATAGATATCTCAAACTTAAGTGTCTAAACCTGAACTCATCATCTCTTCCTCCAAATCTGTTCTCCTGCAGATTTCTCTTTGGTTTATGGCAACTTCATCCTTCCCACCATTTGGGCCCCAAACCCGAAGGTATCCCCAACTCCTATCTTTCTCCCACACTTCATATCTAATTCACAGTCAATTCTGTTGGTTCTATCTTCAACATTCATCCAGAATCTAGTCACTTTTCATTACCTCCAGGGCGACTACTCCAGTCAAAGCCACCACCGTCTCTCAAGGATTATTAGAATAGCCTTCTAAACTGCTTTTCCTATTTCCAATCTTCCTTCCCCAGTCTATTCTAAATATAGGGGTCAGAGCCCATTTTTGTTTTTAACCTTTTACCATGGAAATTTAAAAACGTATATAACAGCACAGAGAATAATAATGACCTCCATATACCCATCGGCCAGCTTCAATAGTAATTAATGTATGACCAATCTTGTTTTATCTTTAACCCCCATAGTACCCTGCCCCCCAGGTTATTTTGAAGTAAATATTAGACATCATATCATTCTATAGAGTGATCCTTTAAAAACACAAGTCAAATCATATCACTTGCCTACTCAAAGCCTGCCAACTGCTCACCCTTAAACTGAGAGTAAAAACAAAAGATCTCATAAGTGCCCTCGAAGCCCTACACCAGGGGCTGGCAAACTATGGCCCATAGACCAAATGCAGCAGCTGCTTTTGTGTGGCCCAAGAGCAAAGAATGGGAGCTAAGGATGTTTTTACATTTTTAAATGATGCAAAAAATAAAAAGAAGAATCCTTTATGACACGTGAATGTGAAATTCAAATTTTACAGTCCACCATAGGTTTTACTGGAATACAGCCACGTTCATTCGCTTAAGTACGGTCTATAGCTGTCTTCATGCTCAAGGTAGAGTTGAATAGTTGTGTCACAGACTGTATAACCCGTAAAGCCTAAAATATTTACTCTGTTTACAGAAAAAAAAAAACCTGCCAATTTCTTCTGTAAACAGCCAAGTTCCTGTATGATCTCTCTGATATTCTCTTCTTACCCACTCCATTCTAGCCTCATTGGTCTCCTTCCTGTCACTCAAACAGGCCAGACACACTCCTATCATTGGCTGATCCCTCAGCTGGGAATATTTTTTTTGGGGGGGGGGCGGCCGAGGGGCGGGGGGCGGGGCCGCAGGGGCCGGTTTCCCTTCCCTCTCCCCTCCTCCCTCCACCCCTGGGAGCAAGCGAGGGCCGGGCAGGCCGGCATCCCTTCCAGGGAGCAGAGGCCTCCCTTGCTGGGAATATTTTTACCTGAAATATCTGCATAGTTTTCTCTCATCTTCAAGTCTTTTCTCAAATGTCATCTCTACGGCAGGTCCTACTCTGATCAGTCTATTTAAACCTCTAATGCATGCCCACTGCCCACACTCTCCCCAACTTCTTAGTGTGCTCCACTTTTTCCTTTCTACAGCACTTCTCATTTTCTCATGCACTGTTCCTTATTCTCTATTTCTCTCAACTCAAACCTAAGTTGCAAGGCACAAGGTTCTTTGTTGGTTCACTGATAAATCTCTAGTGCCTAGAACAGCGCCTGGCACACAATTAGGCACTCAAATATTTGTTGAATAAATGTAATTCCTTATAATAAAAAATTTAAGAGTCTTAATTTGGTAAGATCTTTACAAAATGCTGACTCTAAACTCTAAGCAATAAAAGTAAGAATCATTGCCCTGCAGGTGAAAAACCTACTCCAGAATGCTTTATCCGTCCATCTGTTCATCTATCCATCAGTCTAATATTTACTGTCTGCCTGCCATGTCAGGGGTGTGGGGGACCTAAGGATGAAACAGTCTGAGCTTACAATCTACTAGGGAAGGTAAATCTAAGATAAATAACTCAGACAGTGTGGAAGAATGTGGTAACATGGGGCTGTAATGCAAACCTGGGTCTGCTAAGGTCAAGGCCAGTGTTTTCTCTCATAGCAGTCATGCTGCCAATTACTAACAATTCTAAGAAAATCATCCTTTAAAACAGGAAAGATAGGGAGAAAAATGTAGGCACCACAATAATGAAAATAAGTTAACTAATGCATATAAGTTCAATGTGCTATTATAAAATGGCTAATAATGGGACACCTGGCTGGCTCAGTCAGTGGAGCATAGGACTCTTGATCTTGGGGTTCTGAGTTTGAGTCCCACGCTGCGTGTAGAGATTACTTAAATTTTTTTAAATGACTAATAATTATAAAAACATGGAAACTATTTTATTTTTTAGTGGGGAGAATGAATATTATAACAAATTTATGACATAATTAAATATGGATATATTTATTCAATAAACACTAATTGAGCACTGACAATGAGCAGACACTCCCCTTTGTGCTAAGGGGAAATCCACGGAAGAATGATGCACAACTTTGGCCTCCCAAGGGCTCACATCTGAGGAGCAACCAGGATAGAACTTAGGAAAACCTAATTAGGCAATCCAGTGGGATTAGTGTTCCCTTAAATTGTTTTCCTTTATAACTGCTATAGTTAAATAATATCAGCAGAAAAAAAAAGTTTAAAAAAAGGCAGGACAAAGTATCCAATTCTATTAGATGTAAAAAATGAATTTTAAAAATTGAAAGGGCCTTTGGGGTCCAGGTTATGTTCATTTTTTAATACTTTTTTAAAAAGATTTTATTTATTTATTTATTTATTTATGAGAGAGAGAGAGAGAGAGAGAGAGAGAGAGGCAGAGGCAGAGGGAGAGGGAGAAGCAGGCTCCATGCAGGGAGCCCGACGTGGGACTCAATCCTGGGTCCCCAGGATCACACCCAGGGCTGAAGGTGGCGCTAAACCGCTGAGCCACCCAGGCTGCCCCAGATTATGTTCTTTAAATACCATTTCTCAGTAAAAGAACCAGGTTTATTTCAAGGAGTAGCTGATCCCAGGTCTACAGCAAGAAATCTACAAGATGAGCCAGACAGCAGGAAATCTCATGAAATACCTAGAGCCGTTGTCCCTAAGTGATGACATCGTATATGGCTCTTTTTCTATTAAGGAACTCAGCAGGCAAATCTAATTTTAACCAACCTGCAGCTCCTTTGCAGGAGGCCTGGGGAGTAGAAGGGTCAACCCTTCTGCCTTTGTCGGAGGTAAATGGCTTCTCCCAGTCTCATCTGCCATCCCCCAATTATTGCTGTTGGGTGCACCAGCTACTACTTCTACTTCATTCAGCTGAATTCTTGTAGCCCAGACGTCTCAGAAAACTTTACTTGTACTCCATATACGAGAAATGTGTGCCTGTGAGAATGACTTTCAAACCTATCTACCAGAATTTATACATTTAGATGCAGCTTTCCCTACCAAAAAATGAGTTGTACTTAGTCTAGCAACAGTCACTGGTTGAATCACCTTGGAACCTGAGTCCATCCATAGTTAGTGGGTGAGATGCACAGGAAGATGGGCCTGGTTGTTTTAGAGTTATGGCTTGTTTCCACCCAGGATGGTATCATCTAGCTTCAGAACTTACCTAATTCATCAGAGATCTGACAGCAAAGGATGAAAATTAACTACCACTATGGATGAAAAGAGTAAACTGAAGTGTGTAGAGGCAATGTCTAAAAAAAAATGGCTCCAGAATGGTCTGTACAATGGCAGAGCCCTAGGAGTGAGTGGGAGGCCTCCCGAGTAAACTTGCAGCTAAGAGGCTGCTCTCACTGGGAAGTTGAGGCTGGCTAATTCAGTGGTAGCCCACTTCACTATTTCTCTTGGGGACTTACCTGAATACAGGCTCCTGTCTTCAGCTTGCACAGGTTGCAGACTAAGGCCCATCGACTGGGCGGGATGTGGGAGACCTTTGTGATTGGTTCCATTCTCTCAGGACAAGCAATGCTGACCTACAAATAAAACATCACCATAAGGCAGAGGCACCAAGGCATTCTAGAAGTACCTCTTGCAAACCAAAAATGATATTACACGAAGCTCAGGACATCAAAACGATGAGGTGAACCATGTCTCTTACGGTTACTATGTAACAAAGAATAAATAAAACCTATCTCTAGCCACTGCTCAGATCTTTGATAATTTCTAGTAATGTAAAATTACTGATTCATATACAGAATGAGAGGGCAGGAGTAGAGATGGGCATGGTTACCTTAATGAATCCAAGATATCCACATTTTACTTAGGAACCAAAGAAAGCCACTAAGGAAAGGAATTAAAATTCACAAAATCTAGCATCCATTCTATGTAAGAGATGGTGCCACATGCCTTGTTTTGTCATTTAACCAACCAAGGATGAAAAATAGGCAGTGACAAGCCTTTCAGTTCAGTTTACAAAGAGGCATGATATTATTAGAAAGTAGCAGCAATCTGGGTAATGAAGAGGTTGCAGCACGTAAGTAGGAAGGATGAGGATGGTAACATTTTCAAACCACAGTCTTTTAAATCATGTAACTACCGTCAGTCTGCTCTACTCTTTCAGCCAAAGTACCTTCAAAGTGAAATCAGTACTTTGGGAGAGTACTGAAAGGAAGGCATGCTTTAAAAACAAATGGAAAATATTTTTTCCATATGAATGTGAGGGGTTAGGCAACTTCTGGTAAAAAAAAAAAGTGTTCTCCCCCTCTCTTACAAATGTGTACATGAGTTTCTGAGAGCACCACAACTTTAAAAAGTGAAAGACTGTCAAATAAGGCTAGTTAAACTAGCACCAGATCTACCCACATCAAGAAATCAACAGTAGGGGGATCCCTGGATGCTTCAGGGGTTTAGCGCCTGCCTGCCTTCAGCCCAGGGCGTGGTCCTGGAGTCCCGGGATCGAGTCCCGCATCAGGCTCCCTGTGTGGAGCCGGCTTCTCCCTCTGCCTGTGTCTCTGCCTCTCTCTCTCTCTCTCTCTCTCTGTCTCTCATGAATAAAATCTTTAAAAAAAAACCAACAGTAGAAAGATGACAGTGATCTTGGGCAACCCAAAAGGTACTAAAAACCAAAAGACAATAGATAAGAAAGCTTCTTTTATTTCTAGAGGACTCTTCAGGAGTCATGTTCTAAACTTACTATGCTGAGAGAGCTTGCTCTATTAGCTGGGACATTTGCTGCTTGAAACCAGTCACTCTCAGGCCAGACACCTGAGAGCTCCTATCAGTTTGTAAGCTGGACATTCTTAGTAAGAACAAGAAACCATTAGTCAAATATTTTTTAAAACGATTACTTCTCTATCCATCAGAATACCATAGTATTTATCATGGACAGTTTAACTCTGTGAGCTTGAGCTCAACTGTTAACTCCCCTGGAACTGCCATTAACAAGATAAAGCCAGGGAAGTTTTTAAAGGACAATGAATTACTGATACAGTATCATGAGCTTTCCCATGAACAGAATTCTAAAGTCTCTCTTGCCCTGGAGTTAAACTGCCTAACAAATTTGCTGGGTTGGATAGTGGCTGGGGAAAGATGATGTGAGTGGAATGAATGTTCAAACAGGTTTTAAAAAAAAATGGCAGCCAAAGAAGTAAGGACAAGTAATGTTTGGAAGCTCTTTTTAATCAATTTAGTATGCACATAGCTCCTTATCAGCAACTGAAGGACCAGATGAAATAACTAGGGATGGAGTTTTGAATAAAGAAGCTTTTAGACACACCTTGAGTCCAAGCTCTGAAAAGAGCTTCAAAAATCAAAGGACAACCATCATAGTGGGCAAAAGAGTTATTGCTCACTTTATGTGGAATAGCCTAAAACTGGAAACAACTGAAATGCTCATCAAAGGAGAATGGATAAATAAATCCTGGTATATCCATACGATAGCATACTATTCAACAATAGAAACGAATGCGTGTTGATACACACTACAACATGGAGTGCTAGGTAGACAGAAAAGAGTGTACGCTGTATGATTCTGTTTATATGAAATTCAAAAACAGACTAAACTAACCTAAGTGATAACAATCGAAATGGTAAATAGGGACCCAAATAAGGACTGGAAAGTGGGTATGAGGGATATTTCTGGGGTGCTTTTTGGCTACCTCTGGGGTGTTCCATGTCTTGGTCTGGGTTGTGGTTACAGATACGTGTAAAAATTCATGAAACTGGATACTTAGTATTTGTTTTTTAAGCTAAGTTTCACCTTAAAAAATCTGTTCATATCTTTTGTGCCTCATGGTCTTTTGTGCCTCTCTTCTCATACAAATTTATCCAATACCACTGGTATCACCACCTATAAGGTTTTTAAAAATTCTTTCTTTTCTTTCTTTCTTTCTTTCTTTCTTTCTTTCTTTCTTTCTTTCTTTCTCTTTCTTTCCTTCCTTCCTTCCTTCCTTCCTTCCTTCCTTCCTTCCTTCCTTCCTTTTTCTTCCTTCCTTCCGTTCCTTTCTTTTTCCTTTCTTTCTTTCTTTCTTTCTTTCTTTCTTTCTTTCTTTCTTTCTTTCCTTCCTTCCTTCTGTTCCTTCCTTCCTTTCTTTTTCCTTCCTTCCTTTCCTTCCTTCCTTCCTTCCTTCCTTCCTTCCTTCCTTCCTTCCTTCCCTCCCTCCCTCCCTCCCTCCCTTCCTTCCTTCCTTCTTTCTTTCTGAGAGACAGAGAGAAATGGAGACATAGGCAGAGGGAGAAGCAGGCTCCATGCAGGGAGCCCGATGTGGAACTCAATCCTGGGACTCCAGGATCACGCTTTGAGCTGAAGGCAGACACTTAACTGCTGAGCCACCCAGGCATCCCTCACCACCTATAAATTAATCAGCACAGGCTTATGTGCTCACTTGCATCCGAGGAGAATGTGAGGGAGCTCCAGTGGAGGCACGATCATCTCAGAAACATGGGCAGGCATGAAGCATCTCTGTGAAGCCCGAGTCAGTCTGAATGCTGTGGGAAATAGGGGCACCCTAGTACATATGGGCTCAAAGACCTAGATGATTTCTTACCTCTGGAATCCACAGGGCACAGCTGACATGAGCCCATTTAGTCCCTGTCCTGGTAGTCTTCATGGCCCCACCTCTCTTTGGACATAACAGACACTGTGGATGAATGCCCAGGACACAGGAGCGACACAGCCAGCTGCCTTCTGGGACCTTGAGGATGCCGTAGCAGGCCTGGAGGCACGAGGAAGAGAGGGAGAATGATTAGCATCTTCTCACCAGGGCTGATGTGTACACTGGTACACAGTCACAAGAGTACCCTCCGCTTTTAGGAGAAAGAGGCAAATAAGGCCCAATAAGCTCATATCCAGGGTTTAGTAATTTTAAAACACTCAAAAAAAGGGCAACTTCCAGCACCTGTTCTGCAACTTCCAGCACCTGTTCTAAGATCAGCATGTCTGTCTATGAGAACTGATTTTAGGACACAAGACTAGAAAGAAATATATACAAAGGCTGGTGCAATTGTTATGTGAGTTTGGGAATTACATCTTTTCTTTTTTGCCTCTGTTTTCTGAAGCTTTTTCAATGATTATGTATTATACTTAGTCATATACTTATTGAATAACTTCTACATGTCATGCACTGTTGTAATCAAGAAAAAAGTGTTAAAAAGGAAACAATGAAACTTCCAAGGAGCAAACGAGCTAATGTTTAAAGAGCCTAACAGAGCCTGGCACATAAAAAGCACTCAGCAAATCACAGCAATTACTTGCTTGAGTTGAAGAAAAAGGGACTTGTGAATGAATCTTGAATTGAATAGAATATTAGACTAATCACAGTACTCCATAATGAATTCTGGAAGCTGCTTCAAATCCTTTATGGAATGAAGTTGGACAAATAAATGAATTACCGGGGGAGGGGAGATTAGTTTGGAAAACATTCCAGATTTCCTCTTCACTACCTCCAATCTAGCCCATCTTTCCCCTCCTTACTGTTCTATTCTCACCATTAAAGACTAAACCTGGGGGCCACCTGGTTCCCCATGTGGCCTGGCATACTTTGCATCACTGACTGATTCACCATGGCAGCTTCAAAATCTGTGTCTACTCCAGGAGGTTCACCCACAGCTCAGATTCAGGTTCCAAAAGTTACTATCATGTTACTCCCCAACCGGGCTCTTCTCCAAGTTATTCATATCACCACCATGCTTCCCAGCTTCCAGGTCCAAGATTCCTATAAGCATATTATCTACTTCCCTTCATCTACTGCCCCAGGGTATGCTAGTCGCCCCTACAGAGTGGCCCTTAGTCTCTGATCTTCCTCTCTATCCCCACCACAACTGCTCCATCTATCTAAATCCTTATCATGTTAGGTCTGGATTGATTTATTCCTAAATTCTCTTCCATCCCCTTCACACCTTCAATCCTTCTTCCATTTGGCTGTCATCTTACTAAAACAAAGATTTCATTCCATTGCACGGCAACAAACCCTCTAGAAATTCCTTCTGTTCTCACCCCCACCCTCGTCTAAACCACAGGTTGGCAAACTACTACTTGAGGCCTGTTCTATAAGGCTAACAAGCTAAGAATGGCTTTCATATTTTTAGAGCTATGCTAAAAAGAGTATGTAATGGAGACTGTATGTGGCCCTCGGAGTCTAAAATATTTACTATCTGGCCCTTCAAAGAAAAAGTTTCTCTGTCTCTGATCTAAAGCCTGATGTTCCTCAACTCACTTATCAGTTCATATAGCCCCTTGTGTCTGCTCCACTTCTTGACCCTTGCCCTCTACTCAAAATGCCTTCCCTCACCAGGTATGTGGTTGGCATCATGTATTTTTCTTTATTTTAGCTGTTATGTTTCATCTCCGCAGCAAGACTCTAAGGTCACTGAGGGTAGGTCTTTTCTCATCAATTTTTTTCTTTTATCATCAATTTATCTGATATGCTTTCTATGCTGAGATCAAATAGATGGTTTCGTAGAACAGACTAATTTAGGTCAAGAACTGAAGCTGTACTCCAACCAGGATGCTCTTACAACAGTAGGTCATCATTTTCTAAGGCTCAACCTTCAAAGCTTTTCTTTCTCTGAGGTCCAGAAAGTTTGCTAGGAAATGAAAGCAAGCTTCCTCCCTAAACCAGAGCCTCTTTCAGACCAACAGACTAGTGGTTCTAGGAATACCTCTTATCTCCTGGCTGTTCCACTGGGCAGAAAATCATTTACTAAGTCCTTGTATAGACTTATTCATGGTCATAGTACCATAGAAGCTTGTATTTCTTGGCAGTATTTCTCATTTTTTTGTAGACCACAACATGATGAAGGCTGTGGACTTTCTTGAGAGAAGTGTACACATGCACAGACATATGTCTTACATATAATATCAGGGGGTGAATAAACTCAGTGCCAAGTATATATATGACAGATGCAAAAAACTATCCTCAGACACATAAGTTTAGGCATCAATTTGAGCATTCAATACCTTGGCTAAGAACCAAAAAGTGGAACATACAAAGGAACTTGGGAATGCTCCCAATTTTCACATTTTAATGTTAAAATATCCAGTCTATTGATGTAAAACCTCTCTTCTACTTGTACTGACACAAGTGTATTATAGTCACAGAGGAACAAACATTGATGTGGTGGCAGTAAGGAAGAAAAATTATGTTTAATAAATACAGATGTCAACATGTCTCTGATTCTGTTAGGGAGTAAACCAAATCCTCCAAATCATTTTAAGTCAGTTTTCAGTCAACAGAGGGAGCTCTAACCTAAGCATCTCTTTAGAATTCAAGTGAATACTCACTTTGGAAGAATTTCTTTTATATGAAACCTTATGTGGCACCAACATCCAGCTTTAATACATACCAGCTTATATTCTGCAAGGCCTGGTCAGGTGTTACTGTCATCACTTTCTACGTGAGGAAAGCGTATCATTTATAGTCATTACTGGATATGTTTTCAAAACAAATAAAATAATCTTTGAGGATAATAATTAAGCTACATTTCATTTATTAGTCAAGGAATCCGAAAATAATTCCTTAATATTTTGTCCCAACTGTGAAGGACAAATACAGAAAATACATACAGATGACCTTTGTAGTATTTTCCCTTCAAGCCTACTACAGATCCACATTCATTCATCTGAAAACCCTAGAGTGAGAAACATCAGGAAATTCAGAATTGCTCAGATGTTAGGAAAGTAATAAGTACATACATGATATATTACCAAAACCCAATGGGACCAGGGGCAGTATCATATTATCAAATACATTAATATTTCTCTAGCAAACTATATGAGCATTTATACAAAATGAGATAAAGACTATAAACAGTCTCATATTGGGTGAGTTCTAGTATTGCTCCAAATCAGTTTTGTTGCAAAACTTAAGCAAAATCTGGTAGTTTTTGGAGCTTTTGAATTTCTGGAATTGTAAAGGGAGGACTGTGGACCTATTATTATCAAATATATAAGTTCATATTTAATGATATTTCCTCTCCCACTAAAGATGTGACGTAAATGCCAATAACTGGTAGAGTGAAGATAAATTTTTGAAGTTCACTCTTTTAAAGGAAACAAGTAAAATGAAGAAGATCCAATTGTCACAGAATAATTCTGACTACCTTCTAATATAGAGAGATAGGTTAGATGGCCCAGGCAATTAAAATAAAGTCTTAAGCCCTGTTTTTTTCTCGCTCTCCTGGGTTACCTAATCATTGTTTTATTTATTTACTAAAATTTTTTTATTTTAAGTAATCTCTATGTCAAATGTGGAGCTCAAACTCATGCCCTCGAGATCGAGAGTCACACGGTTTACTGGCTGAGCCAGCCAGGCGCCCCACTGCATTATCTAATCATCTTAGTCATTTTGTAGCCAGAATGATCTTTCTAAAATACAACTATACAACTGATAGCTTTCAGGGTTGATGGGACAAAACCAAAGTTCCTCAGTTTGTCAGCAAAGGTCCATCACCTGTGGCTCTTGTATTCCTTTCTACCCTCACTCTCCATCCTCCCCTACTCCACCCTGCTACCTTCCGCAGCTCTGAACAGCTCCAGATATACTTTGCCCATTCAGGGCAAAGTATACTACTCTACCTGAATGTGTTTTCCTCTCTGCCTGAGCACACACTGCTGTTTTATGTGGCATTTAGATTCAGCTTGGATGCCACTTCTTAGAAGCTGTCACTGATCCCCATCCCTCCCATGCATGCACTTTCATAGCAGCATGGACTTCTATCTACAAAAACATCTGACATATTGTGCTAAATGGGCAGTATCCTTGTAGCCCTTATACCAGACTCTGATCACCCTGGGAGCAAAGACCATGTCTGCCTCTTCGTCACTGACTGTGTCTTCAGCATGTGGCACAGTCCTGGCACATGGGATGGTGTTGCATACCTATTTGCTAGATAAATTAATGAGGTAAATGAAACACACAACAGGTTCAGAAAAGTGAAAAATTTCTTGGGGTAAGGGAATTAAAGGAAAGATTTAAACCAAATCTTGGAAGTCATGTGTGTAGATTGTTCATACATGGAGAGGTGGGAGAAAGCATTTTAAATTGGAGTGTGGCTGAAACATGGGACAGGACAGTGTCAGGAATAGTAATCACTGCCCCCTAAGGTGAACTTATTTCGCAGGAGCATAGGGCTTATGGGGGAAGGGAAGAGCTGAAAAAAATGCAGATATCATTATCATCATCATCAATTAAAATGGCATAGTGGAAAAAAATAAATAAAAAGGCCTAGTGGTAGAATGGATGACAAAACATTAGCTGTAAGAACTTGGGTAAAATCACTTCATCTTTCCTGGTATTATTTGTAAAAAAAAAAAAAAACTGAGTGGGATGTTCTTTTACAGTTCTAAAACTCTGATCTTTAAAAGTGTAGGGGACTCAGTTTCCTTGGGAAAACTGGAGAGGGCTCTGGGTGCTAGGATAAAGGGTCTAGATTTACACCTGTAGGAAGTATAATCTCATTAAGGTTACTGACTATGAGTGTAACGTAATGTAACAGGGATTCAAAGAGAGAGTACCAGGCAGGCAACAAGGAGACACCCCAGGGGACTATAAAAGTCTTAAATAAGTCAAACTCAATGGCATGGGTATGAAGGGACACAATAAAGGTCTAGGTTTAGCTCCGGTGGTATAGTTAGTAAATCGGTCACCTTGGGGATCATAAGTACTGTTTCTAAAGGAATTACTGAAGAACAGCCAGGCCAAATCTTTATTTTCCCCCTTATTAAATGTAAATTGCTACCCAGATATGGGTGCTGGAGACCATTGCTGAGCTTCAGAAAGGCTGACCGTGGGGAGGTGGCAGTCTCCACTCTCACTAACCTGATGCACACAGATGTTACACTTATCACAGAACACCATATCATTCCCTTCTTCACTGTCTGGAGACCGGCACACATCACAGATCACATCTTCATCGTATTCTATGCCTAGCCCTTCCTCTGTCTCAATAGCATGGTTCATATTTTCATGGCAATGGCGTTCCAGGACTTCTACTGTCTTTTCCATAAGATTCTCATCAACTGGCCCATAACCTGCACAGAAATACAAACAATCAATCAACTCATCAGTCAGCTGTCATTTCCAAATCACCTACTGTGAGCCAGGTGCAGGGACGGAGGGATTCTGAAAGATAAGACCATCTCTTCCTTGACTTAAAACAACTGTATTTCAAAGAATCTTTTACTAGGAGCTATTCTAATATTTATCTATCATCACATATTAGCGTTTGACACATGAAAGGAGAAATACACTTCACCACATTCCTTGTAAGATGTATTACTGATTTTTCAGTTTTCTGTCTATATCCTAACAAGTCTCCTCCTAAATTTGTTTTTTTTTCTCTTATTCCCACTGAGGGCAAACTTCCACTGAGCTTTATAATTTTGAACACTTTAATTTATAGAATAAGATAATTAGGGTCACATAATTATTTGAACAGAAATAATAATGCATTCTTAGCAAATCAGTCCCGATTGCACATATATCAGTTACAACATTAGGAATTTTTCATACAAAATGGTATTAAGTCACAAAAGTGAATTCTACATACTGTCATACTGTGTATATCATTCTACATATGAAATATTTTGTTTTTCAAAGCTGACTTCTAAAAATATCCAATAATATTTTTCAATGGCAACTATATATAACTTAAATCTATTACATTCATAAAAGTCTAACTGCAAATTTTGAAATTACCTTTTTTTGCCTGATTCCCTTTCCTTCAATACTTTTAATTTTCCTTAGTCTTCTAATCTTAATAAACCTAACTAAAAGATTCATATGGTGGGTACTGGCAACAAGTAAACATATTTATTTTTAGGGGACTAATGTTTTTGTGAGAATACATATATATTGAACAGCTTGTAAACTCAGGAATAATTCCTAAAGTGATTCAAAACAAATTCACCCAAATATTCCACTCATTTGTTATATTAAGATATACTAGAAACTCTGGAATTCCATATAAACTACCTTTTTAGTGTTGTAGATACTTATGAAAGCAAATACTACCCAAGTAGTATCTTTCATTTTCCCAGCCAAGACAAATTACACATTTCTGCACCCTGAATTGGAGGAGGACAGTGTCTGGTTATAGGAGCACTTAGATTCAAATTCCAACTTGACCCCATGTTGGTTATGTAAACTTTGACAAGTTATTTATCCTCTTTAGGGTTTAGTTTTCTTATCTATAAAATGAGGACCATAATACAGACTCACGGATTTCTTGTGACACTGAGATGAGGTAATGTTTGTACACTGCTTAGTATAGTGCACTATATATATATATATACATATATATATATATATATATCACTCAAGTTTTTAAAATTTCTTAATCTGAACCAAAATAAATGTTTAATGTTGTTTTTCAAAGTTTATTTTAAGCTCTTAGAAGTCTTACTACAATATCATTTACTCTAAGGAGTAAAACTTGAGATAAGGCAATCCTCTTTTAAAACTCGTCCAAGCCTAAATGCAGTGTGGTGTCCTGAATGGGATCCTGGAACAGAAAAAGGTCATTAGTGGAAAAACTGGTGAAATCCTGATCAAGTCTAGAAGTTAGTTAACAGTAATGTAGCTGTGCTGATTCCTTAGCTTGGACAAATGTACCATGTTCAAGTAAGGTGTTATTAATATTGGGGGGAATTGAAACCATGTGAGGGGTATACGGCAATTGTATAAAATGTACAACTTTGGGGCACCTGGGTGGCTCAGCGGTTGAACATCTGCTTTCAGCTCAGGTTGTGATCCTGGGGTCCTGGAACTGAATCCTGCATCAGGCCCTCCACAGGGAGTCTGCTTCTCCCTCTGCCTCTGTGTCTTTCATGAATGAATAAATAAAATCTTAAAAAAATGTACTTTTCTCTAAATCTGTTTTTATTCTAAAATAAAAATTTCATTTAAAAAATCCTCTGAAAAAAAAATCCTCTGAAAAAAAAATCATCCGGAGGGGATTAACTGCAAAATACCAAAGGGTCCTCTTCATAAGGTAGTGTCATGTTGAGGACAGCCCTGTAATGATCATAATGTATATGGATGTCACATGGTTCATAAACACAACTGCACACTGAGCCAACAATCCATCTGACTATGGTCTCATACTCTGATTTTCCCCCTCTGCTAGTCTTTTATTCCCTTCCCTTTGTGGTTCTCACCCTACACTGACATCTCTTCTCTCCTCTTAGAAGGCAGAGTAAGAGAAGACATAAAGCAGAAAGTTTTAAAAAGCAAGAAGTACTGGTTACTGACAGAATAACTACCACTATCCCACCAAACTGGATTTAATACAATTTTAAGTTTTTATTCATAGGTATTCAGATAGCAACCTCAAAAGAAAGAAAGAAAAAAAGTGAGGAAAGAAGAAAAGTAAAACCACTGAGCTTTGTACTAACAATGTACAAAGATGATTCAAACAAAGATGAAATCAAACTTATGCTTCACTACATCTAATATGGAGACTTGAAAAACCACCCACAGTTCCATAGGACCACTTGGACCTAAACGCTGCTGAGACTGAACACTGGTCAAAGAGCAGACCAATGTATGTAGGAATAAAGTGAGTTTCCTTCCAGCCCAGTATTTCCCAGCATCGCTGGTCTGGTACTGTAGTGCATGCATTTACTTTAAAACTATTATTATGTTTACTTCCAAGAATCTTTTGTAAACTGCTTTGGGGATGTTTTGCCCTAAGACTGCCATTCTTCTGGCAGGAAAATTTTAAGTCTTGCATTAAGGTATGCTGGTCACATCAACATGTCAGGTGCAGTGGTGCTGCCTCATGCTAAAGTTAGAGCTTCTCTTCATCTGGCAGAGATGGCAGAGGTGTTGCTGTCCCTGGCCCTGCCCACTGATCAGAGTGCTTTTCAGGGGTTAGCCAGGAACCAGCTTCAGAATCCTCTTTAACTAGAAGTCCAATCATCCATGACCACTCTCACAATCAGAATTGGAAAACAATCTTATGAAACCTACATGCCATCCCTGATCCATGCTTAACTATGAATAAGGAAATAAAAGATCAGATTTAAATGTTATTGCTCCATTTCAGTATATTTATGCATTGCAAGAAATGCCTCATTAAGGTAATATCAAAGAGAAAAAATAAACGAAAAGGCCAGAAAAGAAAAGAAGCCACAAGATGAAAGCAAGTTATATGGTCCTGACAACTTAAAAAATAAATCACAAGTCAAGTTAAGGAACAACTTACTAGTGGGAAAACAACTCACCCATTTCTGCGAGATCTTCATTGAGTTCCTGGAGCCAGAAGATGTCCATGTCATCTAGGTCATAGCGACACACAGATGCTGCCAATTCCATGATGTTGATGTAGCCAGGTTCTGTGGTTTCTGAGCTGGAACAGTGGATGTACTTCCGGGGCCTCATAAACAGAACATCCTTTACCTTCTCGGCTACAACCCTAGAAAAGTGAAAGAAAGATACTGATAAGTCAACAAATGACAGATTCCAGGCACTGACTAGGTGGGACACAGTAGAGTTGAATGCTCTCTTTATCCATTATGGGGGAGGTCCCTGCTCTGCCAACTGAGAGGTATGGCAGATCCCTTTCTAGAAAGTAAATGGTTCTACAAATTCAGTTTTGTCATCTGCTGTGAACAGTCTGAGCTAATGTAATGTTTCATTTACCCTCATCACTCCACGGTCCCTATTGCCATTCATTCTAATAAAATATTACAGTGTGTATTCTTGGTGCAAAAGTCACCACATTTGGTTAGAAAGGGAGACTGAGGAAGAGATGATACTTGCACATAGGCACAGCCAGATTCAATACTAAAGAATTATTTTAGCTAAACTCATGATTTTTTTTGCCACGGAGGCAATACTGGATGGTAAAGAGTACAGGCTACAGTTCACACAAGCCTGTTTTTTCTGCCACTTACACAGTGATCTTGGGGAACTGCTTAATTTCTGTAAGGTTCAGTTTCCTAGCTAAAAAGTGAGGACAGCAGTCATAATCTCAAACTTGTAGGGCCGTTACGATAATTACACAAAATAAAATCTATAAAGTGCTCAGTATATAGTAAAAAACAGATGTTTAATAATATTATTGTTATATTTCTTATTATTTTCACTATTTAGGTAGATGAGGTAAAGCCAAGATGCCATGGACTTATACAAACTCCAGGCATATTTCTTAGTCATAAATGATAGTGACCTTAAGTCCAAGCCAGGGTAACAGGACAGGATAAAAGATTCCTGTCCTTCCATCAACTTCTCCAGCAGGCCTGAGCACATACATATTTCCCCTCACCCCTCCTGACACCGAGGAGCCTAAGGCAAGGAAACCAAGCAAGGGAAGAAATAGAAATTTCTCATACCAAAATTTATTCTACAGTCAATGTTTTATTTTCATTTTATTTTTCAAAAGATTTTATTTATTCATGAGGGGGGGGGCAGAGACAAAGGCAGAGGGAGAAGCAGACTCCATGCAGGGAGCCCGACATGGGACTCGATCCTGGATATTCAGGATTAAACCCTGGGCTGAAGGTGGTCCTAAACCGCTGAGCCACCCAGGCTGCCTCTACAGTCAATGTTTTAGATACTGTACAAAGCACCAGAAAATATAAAGAAGAGGAAATCTGGATTCTTATTCCCTGGCAATTTTATTTTTTTATTTTTAAAGATTTTATTTGTTTATTCATGACAGAGAGAGAGAGAGAGAGGCGCAGAGACAAAGGCAGAGGGAGAAGCAGGCTCTATGCAGGGAGCCCGACGCGGGACTCGATCCTGGGTCTCCAGGATCACACCCCAGGCTGAAGGCAGCGCCAAACTGCTGGACCACTGGGGCTGTCCCTCCCTGGCAATTTTAAAGAACAGAGTGGGCCATCTAAAAAAAAAGAGAGAGAGAGAAAGAAATAGATATATGTATCATGGATAATGAAAATTGTTTCTCTAGAAGGCTTCTGGAGCCAGTTTCTTTACTAGAGAGTCACTACATATGTAGAACGATTCATAAACATGAATGTTTATGAATTTGAATTCATATGAATACATATAAGTATAGAGAAGCATAGTCCATCTTGTAAATATACAGTAAATATTTCTTCCTAAGCATTCTTCCAAAAGGTTATGATTCTGCATAGCGTATGTTGAATAAAATTAATAAAGTTAATAACTACAAGCACATTTTAATTTTTCTACCATTTGGAGTTTTTAAAGCCAAAGGCAACAAATATTTGAGAAAAAAAACAGAACCCTAAAATATCAATTGAAGCTAAAAATTTGGGAACTGCTGACAGAGGCCTGCTTCCAACTGAAATGAACCCAACTTAAAATGACAAGACATGCATATGAATTCTCCAGAGACAATGAGATTAAATATGCTATGCTTATTTGGTGCATGGCCTATGAGGTAATTATAGAATATTTAATTTTTTTTTCAAGATTCATCTTGTTCTAAAAGGAGGAATATTTTGCCAACTATTCATATCAATTGTCTCAAATCCTCTGTGGAACAAGGTAGACTATAAATGTTCTTGAATTAAACCAATGTTTATTAAACTTCTGGAAGAAACTTCAGGATAGGCAAACACACACACACACACACACACACACACACACTTATTTATTTAAGTAATCTCTACACCCAACGTGGGGTTTGAACTCATAACCCCAAGATCAAGATTCACATGCTCCTCTGACTGAGCCAGCCAAGTGCCCTGAAGGCAAATATATTTTAAATAAGACATAGAAGCCATCAGCCATAATGGAAGAGATTTTAAAGCTTCTATTTATCACCAATATTATATAATAAACTCTTACAAATCAATTAGAAAAAGACCGACAATCCAATTAAATAGTGGGCAAGGAACTTGGATACTTCACAGATAAGGCTATCCAGATGGTGAGAAAACTTTTTAAAGGTTTTCAATCTCATTAGCACAGAAATGCAAATCAAAATCAAAATTACTATTACCTACCAGAATGGCTAAAGTTGGAAAGACTGACCAAAAACTGACATTAACTTAAGTGTTTATAAGGAAGTGGAGCAAACATCTCTCCTACACTGCTGGTGGGAGTGCTGAATTGGTATAACCACTTTGGCAAACTACTTGGCAGTAGGTATCACAGCTGAATATCACATATCCTAGGACCTGGTAAACCCAATCTGGGGAATATACCTAACAAAACAGTATATGTATACTAAAAAATTGAAAATGTCTATATTAGCTGAAAAAGGGAAGCAATCCAAATACCTATCAAGATCAGAATGGATAAATAAAATGTGGTATATTCGCACAATGGAATATGACATAGAAATGAAACTTAATGAACAACATGGATAAATCTCACCACCATAATGATGAACAAAACAATCTAATCTCAGTATGAAGTTCAAGACTGACAAAACTATCACCTATGGAGAGGGAGGTCAGTTTGGGTATAAACAGGAGGGCTTCTGCAGTGTTGGTAACGTTCTATTTCTCCATCTGGGTGGCAGGTAAACAAGTGTATTTAATTCATGAAAATTCGCTGAGTTATAGAGTTATGCTCTGGTTACTTTTCTGTGTGTATATTACACTTCAACGCAAAATTCATAATGATAATGATGACAATTATGTTATGTCACTCATCTTTTCATGTGTATCTTGAAATAAAGGTTTGAATCTAAGGACTGAATCTATGACAGTAAAAATATTATAGACTTAACCAGTAATACTAAAGGCAAGGAAATGCATGAGTAAAAGGTGAAGTTAATTCAAATCTCACAAGGAGAAAGTTTTGTATTTATAATGATAGAGGGGAGAGTCTATGAGAATTAGTGAAAAATATTACTTTGGGATTTTAAAAAACGCAGCTTTAACATCTTCAAGGATGTATAACACTGCTATAGCTGGGGGAAATTCCAGGATTATCCTGGGGTCATTTTCTTCTCTGGCCAATATATCCTAGGTATACAGACATTCTTTAAATGGTCACCAGACCAAGTGATCAAATCAGCAAAAGCTCACAAGCCCAGAGGTATGAGCAATTTTGCTAGAATGATGTTTAGTAAGTACAGTTTTTAATTTGGATGCCTGAACGTTAATTAACGTTGTCATAACTTTCTGGGTGACTCACCTTCGGTAAAAGGACCCACAATCACATCTGCTTAGCTCCATGGGAAAAAAGGCCTATCCACCTGCTCCCAGGGTAGGCCAGCTACCTCTGGCCCATGTGAACACTGCTGTGACACTGAGAAGGCAAGGCAAGGAAGCTGTAACCACTCTAACTTCACCTGTGGCCTCCTACTGTATCTTACGCACAGTGAGTCTTCAGTATGTCTTTGGTTGATCTAAATATCTGGCAGGGAGAGACTATGTTTCATTTCCTAATGAGTAGATTAGGATCATTTGTGAACGGCACAGAAAATGCACAAATATATATCATTATGAATTTTTTTAAAGGATTGAAATAAATATCTTAAAATCGATCTAAATAGGAAGCCCCTGTAATAATGTCTCTAGGAGTAGTTTCCCAAGTTTCCCCTTGTTAGTCTTGCCACTCTGGGCTGACTGCCTTCTCTACAAAACTCCATGTCTCATCTATGAAACAAAGGACAATTATAATTTCGGTGACGGCTGGTATTTTCAAAATCTCACATGCTCTTCCACAATGTTACTATGCTACTCTCTTATCAAGTGGTGAAATATATTTCTCCTCTTGAATCAGGAAAGGCTTGTGACTGCTTCCACCAACTGAATATGGCAGAAGTGATGATATGAGAAGTGCGAGGTTGGGTCATAAAAGGGAATACAGCTTTCACCTCGTTGGCTGGAACATGTGTATATGCCTGAGGTCTATAAAAAAGTCTGCCTGTGCTGAGATTTTTATGCTGTCAGGAAATCAAAACACATGGTGAAGTCATGTACAGTCTATGCCATCTCAGCCCAGGTGACAGACATGTTAGTGAATAAGCCTTTGGACGACTCTAGCCCCCAGCCACTGAGTTACCCCCAAATTTCAAGTCTTCCTGGATGAGGCCCTAGGTATCATACAGCAGAGACAAGCCACTCCCACTCTGCCCCATGTTAATTACTAACCCACAGAATCCATGAGTATGATAACATAGTTGCTTGAACTGCTAGGTATGGAGGCAGTAGTAAATGGGAAAAGCATCAAAGGAATGCTTTGAATTTTAAGATATGTGTATGAAAGTGGTTCTTACTGATTCTCATAATTGAAAGCAAGGATGGGAGGCTGCTGCAGCATGGAATAGAACAGGAAAGGAGCTGTGGGGAGAATGGGGCAAGATGAGCAGGGCAGGTGAGGAAGACATGATGAAATGGCGCAATGCAGTGGGAAGTGGGCTTGGGCTCCCATTTATCATCAGGGCCATTCTTCCTTTGACTTACTATATGGAATCTGATTATCTTTTGAAAGTGAGCCCAAGAAGCTCTCCTTTAAGACTGAATATGGGGTATGAGGCAATGAAGAATCAAAGATGAATTTTGGCCTGACAGACTGAAAGGACAGTTACAGCAGGAAGAATGGATTTGCCATCAGTTAAACATGGGAAACTACAGGTGTGACTAGTTTGGGCCGATCAATAGTTCAGTTTGGGGCATTTGAAGTCTGAGATACCTACTGGACAGCCAAATGGAGGTGCTGAATTGGTAGTTATATGTTTGAGTCTGGAGGTTAGTGAACAAATAGTCCAGTTAGTTCGATGTTTACATTCCAAGGATAACTAGGGGCCTGTCTGAATATCTAGTTATTCCCTCTTTCAGTATCATTAGTGATTGATGATATACTATTAAGTGAAAAAAGCAAGTTATAGAATATTCCCACTTATTTATATATACATAAATACATGTGCGTGTGTATAAGCATATATACGCTATGTGGTTTCACATTCTGATTCCTTTTTGTTTTTACAATAAGTCAACAATTTACCTATAATGTTAAAAATATACACATACACACAGTAAATACATCAACTACTTGCCCATCATACAAATTATAACGCATACTTCCTTTCAACCAAACATGAAGCACTGTTTGGAACCTTACTGCAACAGAAACTAATTTAAATATACAAATGAAAACCTAAAACAAACAAAAATTGATCCACGTTTGTTTATTATTGACTAGTATAAGAAAAACTACCCATAGTTTACCTAAAAACATGTAATGAAGTTAACACCATCTTTATTTGTTGAACTTGCTTTCAAAAAATTCCTTGTGGTAGTCAACAGACTTACCTAAACAGCTGTAGCTTACACTGCAAGCTGGCTCTGTCATTGTCTATCCCTCCCCTCAATCACCACACACACACACACATAACACACACACACACACACACAACTACACTATAGAGACAAGATAACTGCAGAAAGGACAATGCAGGAAAGGGGAAAATCTGAGAAAATCCTAGCACTCCACCCCCTCCCGCCAATCTACCTCTATAACCCTCCACGCTGTCTGTCTTCCCTTGCAGACTGGATTTAGAATTTTGTGGGGAGAGAAGGGAGTGGAAATGGACCTAGTCGATAGAGGAGCCACTCATAAAAAAAGCCCAAGTCCCTGAAGGACCACATGGGGTAGAGGGGACTCACATCCCAACCTACACTAGATGGGTAAGAAACAGGAAGGACCTTCACTGTGTTAAGATGCTGAGACTTTGGGGGATGTTTGTTATAGTAAATGGCCTATCTTGACTAATGCAAAGAAGGATTTGTAAAGTTATTTCCCAATATTTTCACGTATGTTTTAACATAAATAACTACAGTAATCCCCCTTTATTTGTGGTTTCCCTTTCTGTGGTTTCGGCTACCCACAGTCAACCATGGCCTGGAGGCAGATGGTCTTCTTATGTATCGATAGCAGCCAAGTCAATAGCAGCCACATGTTATGTCACAGTGCCCAGGTCATTCACCTTGTTTCATCACATAAGCATTTTATCATTTCATATCATCACGAGAAGGAGTACAGTACAGTAAGATATTTTGAGAGAGAGAAAGAGCACATTCACATAACTTGTATTATAGTATACTGTTATAATTGTTACATTTTATTAGTAATTATTGTTCATCTTTTATTGTACCTAATTTATAAATTAAACTTTATCATAGTGTGTATGTATAGGAAAAAACATAGTATACACAGGGGTTGGCACCATCCACAGTTTCAGGTATCCACTAGGGATCTTGGAACATATCCCCTGTGGAATGGGGGGTGGGAGAGTACTATACTGTAATGCATTAGATTTAGTCTTAAATTTCTCTAACAGATTTATATTTTAGAATATTTTCTCTAGAGAAATGAGATTTCTACCAGTAGAAAAGAAAGTAACTAAGCAATTAGGTTTTAATTTTGCCAAAACTAACATGGAAGAGCCAATTCAAAATAATGTATCAGAACATTTTTGACATTCTGATATTGTTTATATCCTATTGTGAACTGCTGTTTAAGAGTCTTTTTTCTTAAATTATTTATTCATGAGAGACCACAGAGAGAGGCAGAGACACAGACAGGGAGAAGCAAGCTCCTCACAGGAAGCCTGATGCAGGACTCGATTCCTGGACCCAGGATCATGCCCTAAGCCAAAGGCAGATGTTCAACCACTGAGCCACCCACTCTTTGGTGTCCCAAAGAGTCTTTATTAAAAATCTTTAGCATAGAATTAAGGAATATCATCATGCTCTTGATGTTCAGTGATTTATGATTTTTAAAATTTAGAAGGTGGGAAGAATCTTTACAACTGAATAATAACATTTCTTCTTTATATGAAAGTAATACATGATCACTGAAGATATTAGCTTTAAATTTAAAAATGATTATTGTAAGGTCTGGTTATAAAACATTTACATTTGCTTAGATTTGGCAGTTATGTCAGAGAAAGCACTTCAGGGGCAGCCCAGGTGGCTCAGTGGTTTAGCGCCACCTTCAGCCCAGGGCATGATCCTGGAGACCCGGGATCGAGTCCCACATCAGGCTCCCTGCACGGCTCCCTCTGCCTGCGTCTCTGCATCTCTCTCTCTCTCTCTCTCTCTCATGAATAAATAACTAAAATCTTAAAAAAAGAAGAAAGCACTTAAAAAAAGGAACACAAACAGTGTTCTGTCATACAGTGTGGGGGAAAACGAACATATTTAGACAGAGTGAAGTGTAAGTAGAGAAATCAACATCTCAGTTCAAAGTAGGAAAAAATTCCTGAAAATTCACTTTGGTAGATTTGTGAAAGTGGGGATTTTAAAAAAATACAACTGGGATTTCTTGGTGATTCAAGAACTGTTTTCTTCCACAGCAGCCAGGCTTGTAAGGGACTCATGGAACCAAGGGTGGGGTTGGGGTTTAGTGTCCATCACTTTCAAAAAGGAAGCTGTCAACAAATAAGCAGGGACACATGGATATCCACATGTAAAAGGATAAAGTTGGACCCTAACACCTCACACCACATACAAAAATTAACTCAAATGGATCAAAGACCCAAGTGTAAGAGATAAAACTATAAAATTCTTGGGAGAAAACAGGTGTAAAACTTCAAGATCTTGGATTAGGCAATGATTCCCTAGATATGACACCAAAGGATAAGCAACCAAAGAAAAAAAGTAAATCGAACTTCATCAAAATTAAAAACTTTTGTGCTTCAGAGGACACCACCAAGAAAGTGAAAAGACAACTCACAGAAGGAGAGATAATATTTATAAATCATATATGTTGTAAGTGACTTGTATCCAGAACGTGTAAGAAACTTTTAGAACTTGGATCCCTGGGTGGCTCAGCAGTTTGGCGCCTGCCTTCAGCCCAGGGCATGATCCCAGAGACCCAGGATTGAGTCCCACGTCGGGTTCCCTACATGGAGCCTGCTTCTCCCTCTGCCTGTGTCTCTGCCTCTCTCTCTCTTTCTGTGTCTCTCATGAATAAATAAAATCTTAAAAAAGAAACTTTTAGAACCCAATAATAAAAAAACAAATAACCCAATTTTTAAAATGGAGGAAAGATCTGAATAATTTCTCCAAAGAAAATATATACAGGGGGTATGCATGGATGCATTACATAAAAATGGAACATTCCAAAACTGCTGGTCAGGGGACTTTGTTGCCTTGTTTACCAACAGGTCAGATTTGCAGCAGCTGAGGGTATCTATTCCAAAGTGAATGTGATGGAACATAAAGAAGTAAACTGAGATGATTCACTTTGGCTCTTTGAACAGTAGTGTTTCATAGAAGAGAAAAAAGTCACATAAAGTCTTCTTCTCTTTGTAATAAAGTAGAAAAGTTCTCTTTCAAAAAGAATATGCAAATGGCTACTAAGCTCATGAAAAAGAGATACTCAACATCATTAGCCATTAGGCAAATGCAAATTAAAACTACAGTGAGAGGGATCCCTGGGTGGCGCAGCAGCGGTTTAGCGCCTGCCTTTGGCCCAGGGCGCGATCCTGGAGACCCGGGATCAAATCCCACACCTGCTTCTCCCTCTGCCTATGTCTCTGCCTCTCTCTCTCTGTGTGTGTGACTATCATAAATAAAAAAAAATAAAACTACAGTGAGATATACTTCAGGCCTGCTAGGATGGCTATAATAAAAAGACAAACAATAACAAGTATTGGTGAAGACATGGAGAAAATGGAAGCCTCATACATTGCTGGTAGGAATGTAAAACAATGCAGATGTTCTGGAAAACAGTTTGACAGTTCCTTATATGACTCAGTAATTCTATTCCTAGGTATATACCCAAGAGAAATGAAAACATAAATCCACTCAAAAAATTGTACAAGAATGTTCACAGCAGCATTATTCATAATAGCTAAAACATGGAAACAATCCAAATATCTATCAACTGATGAGCAAATTAAGAAAATACAGTATATCCATACAATGGAATATGATTTGGCCATAAAAAGTTAACAAAATACTGATACATACAACATGGATAAACTCTGAAAATATTATGCTGTGTAAAAGAAGTCAGGCTCAGGGGCCACACATTCTATGATTCCGTTTATGTGAAATGTACAGAATAGGCAAGTCCACAGAGAAAGAAAGTAGATTTGTGGTTGTTATAGACTGAATTGTGTTCTCCCAATATTTTTATGTTGAAGTTCTAACTCCTAGTGTGATTATATTTGAAGATGGGGCCTATAAGGAGATAACAGCGGTTAAGTGAAGTCATAGAGTGGGGACCTAATCTGATAGGGTTGGTGTCCTTGTAAGAGGAGGAAGAAACACCAGATCTCCACCTCTCCCTCCCTCTCCCTCTGTCTCATTCTCTCTCCCCCTACATGCACACAGAGGAAAAGCCATGTGAGAACACAGTGAGAAGGTAGCTAGCTGTCTACAAGCCAGGAAGAAAGGCTTCACTGGACACCAACCCTAATGGCAACTTGATCTTAGACTTCTAGCCTTCAGACTGTGAGAAAATACATTTCAGTTGTTTGAGCCACCCAGTTTGTGGTATTTTGTTATGACAGCCTTAGCAGACTAATACAGTGATTGCCAGGAGCCAGAGCAAGGGGAAAATGAGCAGTAACTGTTAACAGATGTGGGGTTTCTTTCTGGGGTAATGAAAATGTTCTGGCTTTACATAGTGGTGATAGCTGCATAAGTGTGAATACACTAAAAACCACCATGCAATTTAAAAGGGTGAATTATATGGTATGTGAATTCTATCTTAATAAAAAATTGTATCAATTATATCTCAATTTTAAAAATCTTAAAAGAAAAAGCAACCTGCACATTTATAAAAGTCCATGCTGATCATGTGACAAACTTGGAACTTGACTAAGGAACTTAGTGAAATTTCCCTACCTCCCATTTTCCTAGTTTGACTTAAAAGACACTTTTAAGTTTGTTAGTTGTAATGTATGTTTACTTACAATACACTCATTCAATCACGTGGCTGAGAAAGTGAAAAAATCTTTTTTAGAATAGGAAAGGCGAGTGGTTAAAATAGAAGACACTGTTATTACAGTTATTCCCTAATCTTGTTTTTATGCCCTTCCCTTCCTATCTTCATCTTTGTTTTTCTTATCTATAAAGAACCCCTGGCTTTTGGTTCTTCATTTATTTTCTTTCCTAACATCCACTCATTTTCCTCTTTGCTTCCTTTGCCCTAGTCTCCTTACATCAGTAAATGTGTATTGAAAATCTCCTGCTTGACAGTCCCTCTGCTTTTAGGGCAGCTTATAGCCACATCTTGTTGTCTTTCTTTCTTTTCTCTCCTAATCACACAGTATTTGCCTTCATTGTGCCCACTATCACGTTTTCTTACCTTACCCATTTTTACACTCCTCTACTTGTGATGATTGTGTGTGTGTCCAATGTTAATGCTATGGCATATAAAAATCTTGACAAGAAGGACATGAAAATGTCTGACTCTTGTGTCCATTCGTGATGCTGTTCTGATTTTTAGGAGTAGGAGACAGTGTTGATGATGATGGGGGTAGTGAGACTCAGGAAGTGTGTGGAGCAGGACTGGAACTTTCCTTAACAGCATTGGTCTCTCGTAGACAGCCTGACCTCAGTTTCTAGAAGTGATCTGACAAGCATTTCTGGGGCATGACTAGGACCTAAGAACCCAATGCCAGAGGCTTTGAATTCAAAGATGTGATCTTTGCCCTTTAAGAATCTAACATGTACTAGAAAAAGACAGATGTACAATGAGGTATTTCTCATAGTAAGCAGCAGGTCCCACCAGCCCCCTCATCTGGTACTGTTCCTTCTATTCCTACCTTCCTTCACTCAAACTTATACTGAGCATTTTATTTCATGCCAGCCTTTGTGCAAAGCACGGGAACACAAAGATCAGTCAGGAAAAATGGCTTCCAAACCAATCATTACTCTTGAGGAGCTGAACTTATTACTTCCTCTGACAGAAAAGTCCTCTCCTACTTAAATTTTCTTCTCAAGTCTTTGTAAATGAAGGTTATGTGCTTACAGTCAACCTGATGTTCTAGTCATCTCCTTTCATTTGGATTTATGCATTTTACAAACTGAAAGTTTTGGCCCTTTATTTACAGATGCTATCACTATGATGTCCCTATTATAACAAAGCAACTTCTCATGGGGTTATATATTACTAGGATTATTACGAGGTTATGTAATTAATGCTCTGTTTCTCTTCAAAGACTAGTAAATGCTATTGATTGTTGAGTCAGACTTGGAAATTTTACTCTCCAAAACCTATCACAATTTCGGATTGGACCTCAAATAGTTTGACCCTGTGAATGAGCACATATTAGATCCCTAAATACATGAGCTTGACTACAGACCCATCCTAGCCTGGTATCACCTGCCACTGATCTGTGTCAAGTGGTGAACATGGTATGTGACTTTATATTATGAATGTATAATTTAGCCCTGCAGTCTCTCCCCAACCAGCACACAGATAACTGTAAGAGCATTTGGGCCCTGAGTCAAAGGTGCAAACATGCAAATACCTGAGGGAAGGCTGTGGAACAGTGTCTGGACTGACTGGTACTTGGACTCCTTTTTCCCATTCTTCCTTCCATGTGTCCGCAAAGACGTAATAGCTGTCAGGACTAATATGGTGAGAATCTGGAAGTTTCATGGCACTGATGAGATCCTTCCGGAACACCTGAGAAGACATTGTACACATCTTGAGAAGACCATCACTATGCAACTAACACCATTTCATGTCCTCTTTTTTTTTAAATTAAAAAAAAAGATTTTATTTATACAGTTTGTATGAAACAATCATTTAACTCTCAAATTAAGCAGTTTAAACACCCTCTGATAAATTCTAATTACTTATTTAGGCATCACTATATCTTTTACTTATAAATTATTTTAATATCTTCATTTTTTTATTTCTGATATTTTGATAGGAATTATGGTTTTTTTTTGGGGGGGGTAGGGAGAGAGAGGAACTTAAGCAGGATCCCTGCCTAGCATGAAGCCTGACGGGCTCAATCTCACAACCCTGAGATCACCACCTACACTGAAATCAAGAGTGGGATGTTTAACCAACTGAGCCACCCAGGTGCCCCTACTTAGAAATTATTTTAGACATATGGAAGAGTTACAAAAATAGGACAGAGCTCCCATATACCCTCCATATAGTTTCTTCTAATGTTAACATCTTACATAACCAGAGTACAATGACCTAAACCAGAAAATTAACATTACTAAAATACTATGAATTAATCTACAGACCCTATTAAAATGTTACTAATTTTCTGGTAATATCCTTCTGTTCCAGAATTCAATCCAGGATCCCACATTGCAATTAGTTGTCATGTGTTCTTAGTATTCTCTAGTTTGTGACAGTTTCTCAGTCTCTCCTTGTCTTTGAAGACCTTGACACTTTTGAAGAATACTGGTCATGTATTTTAGAGATTATCCCTACAATTTGGGTTTGTCTGATGTTTTCTCATGATTAAAGTTAGTCATTTTTGGCAAGAATACCATAGAAATGATGCTGTGTCCTTCTCATTCCATTGTATCAGGACATATAATGCCAATGTCCTATCTGTCCTATCAGTGGTGATGTTAAACTTGATTGCTTGGTTAAGGTAGTGTCTTGCTGGTTTTCTCCCCTGTGGGTTTCTGTATTTCCCTTTGTAATTAATAAACATCTTTGAGGAGATACTTTGAGATTATTTAAAAAATCCTGTTTTGCCTCAAACTGTCATGAGCTAATTTTAGCATCCACTGGTGGATATCTTGCCTGAAAGAATTATTACTGTGGTATTCTAATGGTGATTTTCTATTTCCCTCCGTCCTTCTACACTTATTAATTGGAATTCCTCTGAAAGAAAGATCTGTCCCTTCTTCCCTCTTACTTGTTTTATTCAATTATTTAGTTATATCCTTATAGACTCGTGGATATATAGCTTATTCTTTGGGTTAAAATCCAGTATTATTTTTTGTTGTTATTGCTCAAATTGTTCCACCTTTGATCGTTGGGAGCTCTTTCGGGTTGGCTAGCGCCTGCGGTCTTTGAACACATCCCATCTGTTTTTGAATATTTCCTGAATTTCCTACATCACAACATGCCCCAGGCATGTTTATATCCTCTAACTGCTTATAAAAACTATTGATTTTATATGTTAACTTCATATCCTGCTACGTTACTGAATTCTTTTATTGCTTGACTTAGTTTTATCATTGCTTTTCCTATGGTTTTCTAGATATATTATCATATCATCTGCATACAATTTCATATCTTCTTTACCTAGTCTTAGGTCTCTAATTGGTTCCTCTTATTTAACTGCATTGGCAAAATACTGTACTAATATTTGGAATAGTAATGGGGATAGTGGATCTTTCTGCTTTCTTCCTAAAATCTGAGGAAATGACTCCAGTGTTCATTAAGATACTAGGTTGAGGAATATGGTGTATATATATAGTATCTATGTTAAATTATCTCACAGTTCCTCTTTATTCTTGAATGTTTTTGAACGATCCTGGAGACCTGGGATGAGTCCCACGTCTGGCTCCCTGCGTGGAGCCTGCTTCTCCCTCTGCCTGTATCTCTGCCTCCCTCTCTCTTTATGTCTCTCATGCATAAATACATAAAACACTTAAAAAAATAAAATAAAGACATACTAATATGTCTCAGATATATGGTCTCAACTGTCATATTTGATAATTATATGTATTATGTTATAAATCCTTATGCATCTTTATTAGTGTATTCTTTGCTCTTTTAATTACATTTTTTGTATTTAAGAAGGTTTATAGTTTTTTTCTATTTGTCATCTTTGTACTTAGATCTTTAAAAAATGTCCTTTATTTTCTTTTTTAACCTCTTATGATCTGATCTGGTTTATCAGTTTTTATTGCTCTCAGTGAATTCCTCAGGGGTGAGGAGGATAGAAATGAAATGTCTACTGTGGCAGCCAAGAGGACCCCAGTGCAAGCTTTAACCCTACCCCTAGCAAGGAAGCCCTAGCTGTGTGAAAAGTTCGAAGGCCAGAGGTAGAGGATGATGATATGAGTATAGCTACAACGTGGACTTGGGGAAACAAAGAGATTTCCCATAGTTCATTTTCTGCATCCTAAGCACCATTAGGCACTGACAATATGGGAACTAGGATCCATCTAAAGTTTGCTGTACTATTTTTGTTTTTTTTTTGAAGATTTTACTTATTTAACAGAGAGAGAAAGAGAGAGCACGCGCATGCACAAGTAGGGAGAAGTGGCAGGCAGAGGGAGAGGGAGAAGTGGACTCCCCGTTGAGCGAGGAGCCCGATGTGGGACTCAATCCCAGGACCCCAGGATGATGACCAGAGCCCAAGGTAGATACTTGACCGACTGAGCCACCCAGGTGCGCCAAGTTTGATGTACTGTTATCCTCTGGCTGAAAATGTCCCTGTGTGACTAAGGGGCACAGAAATATGCTCCACCAGCCTGGATACATGATTTAAATGACTGTGGAAGTCTAAGCTTTATGATTCTTCATTTTTCAGCAACAGAAAAAAGTATGCCATGAGGTCTTAAGCTAACCCAACAACGATGTCAGTGATGAAGGCCCAGGTGAAGTCTAAGCAATGAGGGAATACACTTTCACATAGAAGTATACATACACTGGTCTATACCTCATCTACTAATTTCTAGTTTGGAAAAAAATCAACCATCCACTGGCAAGCTGAAGATAAACACTTCCACATTTCTGGAAGATCAAAGGAAAAAATACTATCAATCAAACATTTTAGGCTTTAATGCTAATAAAGGTTCTCTGAGGAGAACCATGTTCAAATTATGTGTAACATGAAAGTAGAGGCACAAAGCGTGATCCAATAAAGCAGTTAATTCTCCCCTGGTGCCGTTCTGTTTAAACTGACAACATTTCAGAGCATAGGACTGAACTATCACATAATCAAATGATGCCACTTAAATGAATAAAGACTCATTCCATTTGCTACTTTGCAGGGACAACTCTGCAAATGCCTGATGCTTTCACTTAGGGAAGATTAAGAATTAATATGATCTGAGCAAAGTAGAGAAGGAAACCAACCTTAAACATGCTGGTGGCCAGGTGGCAACAAAATGATCTCCTTACCAAGAATCCTAGCCAATTAAAGTTAATTGGGCACTGTGCAGGGAGAAAGCAGTCTATGGAAAAAAAAACCTGGTGGTTTATTACATAATGCTTTGTACAAGGAGAGGAAGAGAAGATCAGTCATATCCATTTAACATGTTTTGCATAGAACTCAGTGTTCTAGATGGCTAGGGGGAGAAAACTCAGTCACCATTTTCCTGAACACTGATCCATTTCTTTTTTTTTTTTTTTTAAAGATTTTATTTATTTATTCATGAGAGACACAGAGAAAGAGAGAGGGGCAGAGACATAGGCAGAGGGAGGAGCAGGCTTCATGCAGGGAGCCCGACATGGGACTCGATCCCAGGTCTCCAGGATCATGGCCTGGCCAAAGGCAGGCGCTAAACCGCTGAGCCACCACCCAAGGATCCCCGGGAAATCCTACTTTAGATCTGGAAAGAATATTAGAGCTAAGTATTTTCAACCTCCTAAAATATTTCATTATTTTCCATGTGATACACTTCATAAAATAAATGACTGCAAACCATGCTTAGGGCTTAATAATCTCACACCATCTCATATAGCTCAAGCCATGTCTTTTTTTTTCCAAGTCATGTCTTTATATTTGATGTAACTGCTTATGAAAATCTGTTCTGGGGGATCCCTGGGTGGCGCAGCGGTTTAGCGCCTGCCTTCGGCCCAGGGCACCATCCTGGAGACCCGGGATCGAATCCCATGTCGGGCTCCTCTCTCTCTCTCTCTCTCTCTCTCTCTCTCTCTCTCTCTATATATATATATATATATATATATATATATATATATATATATATATATATATAATAAATAAAAATTAAAAAAAAAAGAAAATCTGTTCTGTATAGTTTCCTAAGTAGCCTGGAAACATTGTAGTAGGTTGAATGGTGCCCCCCCCCAAGATATGTCTGCATCCTAATTTCTGGAATCTGTGACTGTTACTTGATTTGGAAAAGGGATCTTTGCAGATATAAATAATTTAAGGATTCTGAGATGAAGAGATCTTCCTAGAACACCTGGGTGGTCCCTAAATCCAATGACAAGTATCCTTACAAGAGAAAGGCAGAGAGAGATTTAAGACAGAAAAGGAGTCAATGTGACCATGGAGTTAGAGATTGGAGTGACTTATTGATCCACAAATCAATAAATGCTGAAAGTTATCAGAACCTGGAAGTGGAAAAGGATGGAATCTCCCTTAAAGTCTCTGGAGGGAGCACAGCTTGGCCAATTGTGGACTTCTGGCCTCCAGAACTGTGAGAAAATAAATTCCAGTTGTTTTAAGCCACCCAGTTTGTGGTAATTTGTTACAGCAGCCCTAGGAAACTAATACACATGTTTACCAAACAGAAAAGTAACTTGAAGACTCTAGACAAAGAGATACAAAACCAGAAGCCAGTGAAATCTGGCCCTTGTCCATGGCTTCAGAAATACCAAACCTCCAGGGAACAGACATTCTGTGAAGTCTGGGAAACCTCAGGCTTCAAGAACACCAATCAGTTCAGATCTATTTTTCTTAAGCAAATGAAGGCTAAATCTAATGACTATTATAATTTTTCTTCCACCTTTAGAGAAAAATAGCAGACTTATAGGATAAGCCTGATTTCAATTTTACCAGCTAGTCAGATTAAATAGCATCAGATCCAAGGTTTCTAGAGAAGCATTTTTACTCAAGGCAGAGTGCAAGAGTCTGCTTTATCTTGCTGTAGAAACATCCCAAGCATGAGGCAGAACATAAAATGCTGAAGAAGGGATAGGAATGTAAGTTCAGTACTTAGGCAGATATCTGCAAAGTGATATGAAATATATTTACCAAAATGGTCTCATGAATCTGCTTCTGATAAGAAAAGGAATTTGTTTTTTTTTTTAAATGAATACAGGCAAACTAGTTTTAGTGTACCCTGGGTAGAGAGATGTGAGTTGTATACACATACGACAGCATATACATATGCACATATTTGTATATATTTTCATAAAGAAACAATAAAAGTATAAACCAAAAGCTTTTAAAAAAATGGCTACCTCTGGGAGTGAGGGAGAAAAAGACCAAAGCTAGAACTTTCTGAATGTATTTTGTGTCATAGTTGGATGTTTGAAGCAGGCAAATATTTATACAGTCAAAAATGAAATTAAAAATCTTTAAAGAGGGGCACCTGGGTGGCTCAGTTGGTTAAGCATCTGCCTTCAGCTCAGGTCATGATCTTGGGATTCTGGGATCAAGGCCTGCATTGGGCTACTTGCTCAGTGGGGGAGTCTGCTTCTCCCTCTTCCTGTCCCCTTGCTTGTGAGTCACTCTCTCTCTCTTGCTCACTCTCTCAAATAAATAAATAAAATCTTTTTTAAAAATCCTTAAAAAAAGAATATGGGCTCAGGGACAGACTACTTGAATTGGTCTACTGATTTCACCAACTAATTTGGGACAAATTATTTAAATTGTGTCTCAGTTTACTCATCCATAAAATGGAGATAATAATCACACCTCACAGGGGTTGTTATAAGAATTATATGGCTGAATTTATGTAAAGGGCTTAGAGTGGTATTAGGCTCATGGTAATTGCTAAATAAATTTTAGCTGTGGTTATTATTTTATCATCATCATCATAGTCTAGTTTACTTCTAAAAGCAGAAAGAAGTATACAGCTGAGTTCTCTTATCTATCTAGTACATAAAAGTAATCATTGATGGGATAAAGGAGATGTGAGTTCATGGCTCAACTAAAACATGCATGGTTCTGCTCCCAAAGATAGGATTCCCAAGCAACAGGCCCATCAAAAACTCTACCCAACATTCTATAGGCCACAAGGTAACAAAGAAACTTCATAAAGTAAAACATAGCATTTGATGCTAAATTAAAGATTATGAATGAATGAAGGATCTAGATGTTGACATTGACCTAGCTAATGAAGTTGAGAAGTTTTACAAGTTCTTAGTTGTGTGCCTATTTTATATGCAGTAGTAGTTTCCCCAAAAGTTCCTGAAACAAAAAAGCTTTGTACTTACCAGATATCTGCTCGTTTATGGTCAAAGAAAGGATTCACAGGCTAACATACAGCCCAGAAGCTATGCCAAGTCCAACAGTGCATGTACATCTTGGCCCTCAGATGCATGCAGAAACAAAGGAGGCCTCACTATGAATATACTTAGAATATCAATGTTTAACCTGCCAGAGCCACAGAATGAAAATGTCCTTCATGGACAGCTCTGGCTTTTACTGCTCTTATTAACATTTCTCAGTGGGCAGTTTCTTAAAGCAAGGCTAGTCTGAACATTTCTGTGACATTTTTTAGAGGAAAAGTCAAAACATTTACTTCCTATATGATACAAAGGGGGAAACTGTCTGGTCCATGTGAATGTAGCAGATAAATGGGTTAGTTTTGAATCATAGTCACTTAACTATGAAACTATACATAAATGACCACATATATGTCACTCCAACAGCACAAAAAACAGCTGCAAATATGGTAACTATATTTAATTAAAAGGAATTAAGTGTGATTTTCTTAGAATTATACAATCTTAAGGTAAAAAAAAAAAAAGGATGTTCAGGTTATCTAAAAGAATCAACCACTTAGGCAAAGAAAACCTAACAAAGAATACAAGTTTGTTCTTATATGATGACAAAAGTACCCAGTATTATTAAATACACTGTGACCCAGGTTAATTTTCCAATGGAGCAAAGCTTATTCATTTTTTAAGTTTAAAACTTTAAAGTCATGTAAATATTTTTTTCACAGAAATATTTTTCAAATAGCTTAAAATAATTCTCAGTTTTCTTACAAAGAACAAACAAGGCATTTTTGATGGCTTTGGGTTGACATCAACTGAAACATTAATTACCACAAAGCAATGTACTTCTGGGCAGCTTAGGCAGGTTTGATTACTCCCCTTCCCTACTACCCAACAGAGCTGTATGCATCCCTGGTGATGGAGGAGGGTGAGCAATTGAGTCTGAGTTGGGAGATCTGGGCAATTTTCACACAAGAGATGACATCTGAGGTTTACTTTGCAAATTTTTCTCCCATCCCTCACTATCCTTTTTTTTTCTTTCTTTTTTTCCTCACTACCCCTTTTTTGTACAGTAAGTGTGCACTTGCAAGCTTGGTAGTTTTTATCTCCTGTAGGTCAGAAAACCAAATAAGCATGTTGGAAATACAGGTAAAGTGACATAAACAGGCTCTATGTGAAGGTAATGCAGTGTTCTCTGCTGAGTTAAAATATGTGAGCTTTCACTGTTGCTACGAAAGTCTTGGATGTAATAAATGAAACTATGGAACTACAGATGATATGCCATCAATCCTTTAAGATAGGTTATGTTTTTTTTTTAAAAAAAGATAGGTTATGTTTTATAGACCAGTTGGACTAATATATGTGATAATATCCTGGCTTTTGAGAAAGAATAGAAGACTTTTTAATACATTCAAATTAGTCATCTAGTACCATGTGTTTTTCCTAGGGTAACTGACTTTATAGAAACATCTTTAAGAGTATGGGCCCTTTTAAGAATCAGATGAAGGCTACTAACATACACATACACACAAAAACACATTAAAGACATACCCTTAAAAGCCTGTATACAGGGACACCTTAGTGGCTCAGTGGTTCAGCATCTGTCTTCAGCTCAGGGCATGATCCCAGGTCTAGGGATTGAGTCCCACATCAGGCTCCCTGAGAGGAGCCTGCTACTCCCTCTGCCTATGTCTCTGCCTCCCTCTCTCTCTGTGTCTCATGAATAAATAAATAAAATCTTCATTAAAAAGGTCTGTATAGGGCAGCCCAGGTGGCTGAGTGGGTTAGTGCCGCCTTCAGCCTAGGGCCTGATCCTGGAGACCTGGGATCGAGTCCCACGTCAGGCTCCCTGCATGGAGCCTGCTTCTCCCTCTGCCTGTGTCTCTGCCTTTCTCTCTCTCTGTGTGTCTCTCATGAATGAATGAATGAATGAATGAATGAATGAATGAATAAATAAATAAAATCTTAAAAAAAAGCCTGTATACAATTTGCAGAAGCTACCAGAGCCCTTGAACCATATGTGGAATTCACACACCCCTAGGAAACTCTTCTCTAGAGGATAAATCAGGGGTAGGCATGCACAGGAATCCCACTGAAGCACTAAACATCAAAGAAAATATGTATCTATTAATGCAGCTGATTAAGCCCCAGTGAAAACAATCATTTATACTGCATTTCAATGACAAACTCTCATTACAAACATAAGGCTTCAGTCAGAAAAAAGAAACTCCCATCTTTACAAGAAGAAAAAGGAAAGACAGGCAGCAAATTAACAATTTTTTCATAAACCCATTAGAGAAATGAGTTGCAGGACAAATGGCCAATATAAGGAAGGACAAACATGCCTGCAGGGAGAAATAAGACAGGAACATTTGCTTACCTGGGGCAGAAGCCACAGCAGGAACATTTAACCCAGAAAATTTGACGAATTGCTGGGGCCAAAGTGAGGACAACCAAGAGAGAATGAAGTTCCTGGGGGCTATAGTAATAGGGGTTCCAACTCTCTTGTAAGCTTTTCCTCTAGAGACTCAACTAGGCTCTCATAGGAAAGATGGTGGAAAACCTGGAGAAAGCTCTCCCAGTAGTGGGTGCTGTCTGGGTCACTGGTGCTTTGTGTCCTGGCTCCCTTACTGAACAAAAAGTTTCACCTACAGGGGAAGGCTATCAGGTGAGGGCACTGGTGCAATTTCACTAGTGCTGGGGAAAAGGGCAAAGCACCCAAGCTTAGCCTCTCCATGTTACACAGGGGAAAAAAGCCTTAATCTAGAGGAGGGAGAACCTTAAGAACAGAGACTGAGAATATTGGAAGATATCAGCTACAGGCAGATAGTGGAATAGGAGGCAAGGGCAGAAAAAGCTCTACCCCTCAAGTTCACTTCCCCCATCTCACCCCCACAAACAGGACCACTACACATTTCAGAGACTGAGATGTAACTGGAAGGTTAGAGAACAATGTCTTTCCCCAATACTCTATTACATGCTAAAGCCTCCAGTGATAACAGTGGCTTATACTGGGAGAGCTGCAAAGGACAGTCTCTCTCTCCAAGGACAAGCACAAAGGGAAGACTCTAATCCAAGACAGGAGACAAAAACAAGGTCACCAGAAGAATTAGAAGGAAGTCTTTGGTGTCCACAGCAGTAACACATTTTAAACACTCTCTGACACTGGTGGTGGCAGTGTAAACTGTTGAAGCACCTTTGGAAAACAGTCTGGCATTTCCTCAGATGGTTAACTAGAATTACTACAGACTCAGCAATTCCCCATCTAGGTGTAAACTCAAGACAACTGAAAACATATGTCCACATAAAAACTTGTAAATGAATGTTCATAGTAGCATTATTCATAATACTCCAAAGATGGAGACAACCCAAATGTCCATTAATTAATGAATGGATAAACAAAATGTGAAATATCCACACAATGGAGTATCATTCAGTCATTAAAAGAAATGAACTACTGGTACATGCCACAACATGGATGAACCCTGAAAACATTGTGCTAAGTTTAAGAAGCCAGACACAAAAGGCTGCATATTGTATGATTCCATTTATATGAACTGCCCAGAACAGGCAAATCCATAGAGACAGAAGTTAGATTAGTAGTTGCCAAGGGCTGGGAGTAGGGGAATTAGGGAATAACTGCTAATGGGTAAGGAGTTTCTTTCTGGGGTGATGAAAATGCTCTAAATTTAGACTGTGGTAATGGTCATACAACTCTTATGACTAGACTAAAACCTACCGAATTATACATTTTAAATAGATGAACTATAGAGTGTAAGAAATATAATTCATAAAAGGTGTATAAAATGTTTTCTTTTTTTGAAAAGGGCAATTGTTGTGGCATCAGTGGACATCACTGTAGAGGCCCTGACATCCACTCCCACCCAACAATAACAAAGTACCCCTCCTCCTTAATGTGGTATCATCAGAGACTGGGTAGGAGCCTGGACTGTCACCATCAGCCATCAGTAATGCAGTACCCCTTACCTCCACCACTCTGCTATCAGTAGAGGTAACAGGGTGGGGATTTCCTCTAAAGTAGTAGGGAAACACTCCTCCCTTGTCCCAGAGAGATCACAGAACCACTTTCCTAGAAACTAACAGAAGTAAGATGGGAAGCCTATGAATTCTGCAAATGGTGGTATGGAGTCAGCACCCTACTTCCCCCACTGGCCTAGCTACAACAGAGGCCTGCTAAAATAAATTTAAATAAGACTTACTGTCTGATAATATAATACCAAATACAACAGAAAATCACTCATCATACTAAGAACTGGGAATGAAAAGAGACAATCAATAGCACCAACACTGAGAAGACACAGATATTGGAATCGTCTTGATAAGAAATTTAAAGCAGCCATCATAAAAATGCTTCAATAAGAAATTACAAACACCTTTGAAACAAATTGAAAGTTTCATCAGAGAATAGAGGATGTAAAAAATAACCAAATAAAAAATTTGAAATGGAATACAATAACTGAAATAACAAACTCATGGCGGGGACAGATTCAATAGAAGAATGGAATTAATAGAATAAAAAGAATCTGAACAAGAGAGATTACCCAATCTGATCAAAAGAAACATTATATACTGAAAAAAGAGAAGAGTCTGAGAACCCGGGGGAAATAACAAAAGATCTAACATTCATGCAATTTAAGCCCCAAAAGAAGAGGAGAAAGAAGGTAGAGTTGAAAAGATAGATGAAGAAATAGAGGCTGAAAATTTCCCTAAATTGGCAGAAGATATAAACCTAGATTCAAGAACAATAGGATGAACCAAAAGAAATCCATGCCCAGGCACATCATAATCAAACTTTGGGAATAAAGACAAAGAAAAATCTTTAAAGCAAATGGAAAAGAAATGACTGATTACCTACAGGGGAGCAACTATTTGAATGAGAGCAGATTTCTCACCAGAAACTTGTGGAGGCCAGAAGAAAGTAGCACATTTTCCAAGTACAGAAAGAAAAGTACTGTTAAATCAGAATTCTGTATCAGGTAAAAATATCCTTCAGGAATGAAGGTGAAACCAAGATATTCTCAAATGAAAGAAGACTAAGAGAACTGGTCACCAGCAGACTTACCCTAAAATAATGGCTAAAAGAAGTTCTTCAAACAGAAAGGAAATGAACAAAAGGAAAGTTGGGACATCAGGAATAAAGGAAGAACAAGAGTGAAAAATGTGGGTAAATATAATAAACTATCTTCTTGAATTTAAAAATAATGTTTATTGGTTAAAGCAAAAATTATAACATTGTCTAGTACAGTTCTCAAAGTGTGTAGAGAGAATATTTAAGAAAATTATATTATAAAGGTGGCGTGGGGGGGGATGGATAAATGAACCTAGATGGTGGTAAGGTTTCTTTCCTTTTCTTTTTTCTTCTTTTATTTTTAAGTAGGCTTCACACACAACATGGGACTTGAACACACATGACCCTGAGATTAAGAGTCACAGGCTCTACTGACTGAGCCAGCCAGGTGCCCCAGTGGTTAAGGTTTCTATATTTCACTTGAAGTGATAAAATGTAGTGACCACACTAAAAAAGTCCTCCTTCCTTAAGGTTGCTTCCCAAGAGCAACCACTAAAAATCTACACAAAAATATACAAAGCACTACAGAAAAGTCAATATGGGATTCAAAAAAATGTTCGAGTAATCTACAGGAAGACAGAAAATAAAACACAGAAACAAAAAACCAGAGAGAACAAATAGAAAACAAACAGCAAAATGGCAGACTTAAATGAAATCATACCAAAAGTTACATTAACTATAAGTGGCTTAAATATTTCAATTAAAAGAGACTGAAAGAGTGGATTTAAAAAATGACCTAACTAGGCGTGCCCAGGGGGCTCAGTGGGTTAAGCATCCAACTCTTGATTTCAGCTTAGGTCATGATCTCAGGGTCATGAGATTGAGCCCCGCATTGGGCTCTGTGCTGAGCAGGGAGTCTGCTTGAGATTCTTTCTCTCCCTCTCCTTTGGCCCATCCCCCAGCTTGTGCTTTCTTTCTTTCTCTCTCAAATAAACAAATAAATATTTTTAAGAAAATGACCTATGTATCATCTATAAGAAACTCACTTCAAATATAATCATATATATAAGTAAAAGGATGGAAAAATATACACTGTAAACATGAATCAAAAGAAAGCCAGGAACTATATTAATATTAGATAGTGCAGACTCCAGAGCAAACAAAATCATCAAAGACAAAAAGGGACATTAAATGATGCTAAATTCACCAACATATAGCAATCCGAAATATATATGCACCTAACAAGAGTTTCAAAATATATAAAGCAAAACTGACAGAACTGAGAGGAGAAATACACAAATCCATAATCACAGATGAAGACTTCTATAGCCCTCTCTAAACAATTGATAAAACTACTAGGCAAAATATATGTGAGGATACAAAAGAGTATTGTCAACCAGTAGGAGCCAACAACAGTACAATATACAGTCTTTGCAAGTACCCATGAAATGAAACATTTACCATGATAAATAATATCCTTAGTCATAAAACAAACCTTGACAAATGTAAAATAAGTGAAATCGTACAGATTATGTTCTTCATCAAAATTGGACTCAAACTAGAAATCAGTAACAGAAAGATGGCAGGCAAGTCTCCAAATGTTTGGAAACTAAACAACTTACTTCTAAATAAGCCACGGGCAAAGAGGAAGTCTTAAGAAAAATAAAAAATACACTGAACTAGGTAAAAATGAAAACAAACATACCAAAATTAATGGGATGCAGCTAAAGAAGTGTTTAAAGGGAAATTTATAGGAGTGCCTGGGTGGCTCAGTTGGTAAAGCATCTGCCTTTGGCTCAGGTCATAATCTCAGGGTCCTGAGATCATGCTCCACATCAGTCTCCCTGCTGAGCAGGGAGTCTGCTTCTCCCTTTCCCTCTGTCCCTCCCCACTGCTTGCGCTCTTTCTCTCTCTCAAGCAAATAAATACTTTTAAAAAATAAAGGGAAATTTATAGAACTAAAATTCTTACATTAGAAAAGGGGGGGGGAAGGAGGTAAAGTCTCAAATAGCCTAAGCATCTACCTCAAGAATCTAGAAAAAGAACAAAGTAAACCTAAAGAAAAAAGAAAATGAGAACAAAAATCAATGGAATTGAAGAGAAGATAAGAGATGATTTCACTGATTTATGAAACAATTTGAGCAATACATTAAATTAACTTGAGCAGGGAGTCTGCTCAAGTATATAATAAATGTACATGAGTGCAACTGACAGTATTAAAAATTTTTCTATTAAAAAATTTTTTTAATGAAAGAAGCACCCAAGGAGATTCTTGGAATTGCTAAATTTGGGAAGTGATCAGATTATCTAGCATAAAGCTCTTGGCACATAAATTTCAATAAATGGTAGCTATGAGAGGTAGTTGTGATAATGTCCATGTTATAATGACAAAACAAATTATTTCAGAGATGAAATAAACCAGCAAGGCAAACATGGAATCATTCTCTTCTAATGTCAAAGCTAGTTTTCCCCTACAATATCAGGTTCTCTCTTTTATAACAGAAAGTGAAATATAAATTAATAAATTTGTTTCCAGTAGCCCAGATCTCCTATCCCCTGCAACAAAAGACTGCATTCTCACTGAACTGGAGGCATCAGGACTTAAGATCCAAAACTACTGAGTTACTTTGTGCTCTAGGATTGGCTGTCCTAAATGGAAAAGCAGCAAAGTTTCTTTCTCACCATTCTATGGTCAAAACCTCTTCTGGATAGATGGGGAATCTGTTCTGTTCCTGTTTATGTGCATTTTATTCCCTAAGTTTTTCTGCATGAAACAGAGACATACTCTGATATTTTACTGTGCCCAGAAAGATCTCAAGCAAAAGATGGAAATGAAAAGTGACCTCTGAGAAAGGGAGAGAGAAATGCTCTCTCTGGCTGACACCCTAAAGCAATGCACCCTGTCCCACCTTGTGTGTGAGGGCAGGTGGAACCTGTGCCTTGCTAACAGAATATGTCAAATATGATGGGATGTCATTTCCTTAATTAGGTTATGTTATGTGGCAAATGGGATGGGATGTCATTTCACTGCTGATGTTATGCTGTACAAGATTCAGTCTTAAAAAAAAGATTCAGTCTTAGCAGTTTGGAACAAAAGATTTTCCCCTTGTTCGCTTTGATGAAGTAGGCTGCCATGTTTTGAGAGGATCTATGGAGAAGGCCATATGGCAAAAACTATGAGCAGTCTCTAGAAGAAGAGGGTAGCCTTACACCAAAAGTCAGGAAAAACCAAGGGTCTCAGTCCTCTAGCTGCAAGGAGATGAATTCTGCCAACATCCTGAACAAGTGTGGAAGTGAATTCTTCCCTAGCAAAACCTGCAGAACATACAGCCTTGAAAGATCTGGAACAGAGAATCTAGGGATGCTTTGCCTAAACTCCTGACTCATAGAAACTGAGATAATAAATGTTTGCTGATTTAAGCCACTAGTTTTGTGATAATTTGTAATGTAGCAATAGTTAACTAATATACTCCTTTTCCTTTGCAGCTAAGGAAGTCTACTAATAGAAGTAAAGACACACAATGTTAGTTTCTCATCATTTAATTATCACAGAGGAAAGTCTGTAGGATTTGCTAAACCATTACTAAGTCCATGTACAACCCTGGCACTTTGCTGCCCTTGGAGCAGATGATGACCAGCCTCAGGGCACCTGGGTGGCTCAGTTGGTTAACCATCTGCCTTCAGCTCAGGTCATGATCCCAGGGTCCTGGGATCAAGTCCCACACTGGGCTTCTTGCTTAGGGGGGAGTCTGCTTCTCCCTCTCCCTATCCCCTACTCTCATGCTCTCTCTCAAATAAGTAAATACTTTTTTTTAAAAAAAAAAAGGATGACCAAGGACAGCTCTGGTGGCTCAGTGGTTTAGCGCTGCCTTCAGCCCAGGGCATGATCCTGGAGACAGGGGATTGAGTCCCATGTCGGGCTCCCTGCGTGGTGCCTGCTTCTCCCTCTGCCTGTGTCTCTGCCTCTCTCTCTCTATGTTTCTCATGAATAAATAAATAAAATCTTTTTTTAAATTTTTTATTTATTTATGATAGTTACAGAGAGAGAGAGAGAGAGGCAGAGACACAGGCAGAGGGAGAAGCAGGCTCCATGCACCGGGAGCCCGATGTGGGATTCGATCCTGGGTCTCCAGGATCGCGCCAAACCGCTGCGCCACCCAGGGATCCCCTAAATAAATAAAATCTTAAAAAAAGGATGACCAACCTCACAAGGAGTGATCCATTTTCTTTGGGTTGGTAGTGCTCTGGAGTCTGTAAAGACCCATAAAAACCCATAGCTCCTATCTTCATCCTAGTCCTTCCCTTCTCCATCCATAACCTCTTCATCAATTCCTACTTGCACTGCCTTCCACTTGCCAACTTACATCTTTCCAATCAAGGCCAGATCTTTGGGTCCTTCCCAATTCCCCAAGTCTGGCTCCCTTTGACTTCTTGGCTAGGGGAAGCCTTATATTCTAAAGCCAGGCACTTAAATGTCATCACCAAAATGATATCAGTGTGATGACTACTGTTTTCCCAAAGGGAAAAGAAAATGGAATCTTTCTTAAAAACCAAAAAAGTTCCTAAGAAAACAAGTCTATCCCTTGGCACATAGTTTAATCCTCACCTCTCTAAGATCTGGGCATTGTAGGCAGAAGGTAGCTATTTCTTTTTTTAATTTCTTTATTTTTAAGTCTAAAAATTGAATAATTGATCTCACCTCAGCAGGCTTCTTGTGTTCATGTGGAATTTTTGACTTGCTCCTATACATTGAGCTAGAAGTAAAGGAAGTAGAAGGACCTGCAAAAGATAATTAGACAAAAACACTGAGACTTAAATATTACTAAATGTCACATAACTAAATGTCATGCAAGAGAGAAAGGTATGATGGAGAAGAGCACAGTGATCTCACAACACTGAAGAAAACAGTTAAATTGCAATCAAGGAAGATTCATAATGGAGTTTAACGCCATTTATAGATGACCTCCTAGAGTGTAAAAGGTTCAACAGTGCTAATGCTGAGGAGATCTGATTTGGTGTAATCATACTTCACAACATTTTGGAATAACATGATTCGCATTCCACCTGGAAAAAAATTATCTGCAAAAGCAACTGGAAAAACTAAAAATGTGAGGCAAATAATCTGTGTATCCTTCAGCCCTCCCGCAAATGCTACAAATGATGATTCACCCAGTCAAACATTTAATACCTGAGTTATAATTGGAATTGCAGGGCCTACAATTTATGCTCTTGTACTTTCTGTCCTTTCTAGAAAAGCACTGTTAAATCATTATTAGATTTGGCTTTTGTTGTTTTGGTAAATGAAAAGAACAAAATGCTTTATGCCACAAAAACCCATTTTTCCCACTTATTTATTTCTAATGAAATTTAAATGAGTAAGAAAAATAGTACCCTAAGCTTTCCTTCCTAGAAATATTATTTTTTTTAACCATTGAAAGAAACATGAAACAGCATGTCCTCAAGTCAAAGAATAAATCCTCAAAGGGTATAGATAGAGAGGTTACCAGCTGTTGGCCAGTTCTACTCACACTCGTCTGAACTGTCACTGCTGCTGAGTGTTCTATGGCGTTTCATCCTGGAGCATCCTGGGAAAGAGAACAACACTGAATAAAACAGTCAACACACACACATCCATTTCAGAGGGCAGTTATCACTGCCCAATAGATCCCAAGAAGCAACAGCAGGCAAATCACACAAATCAAATGATTTCTGTCAAAAATATTCTTAAATGATCTACAGTGATGGGAGAAGAGTACTATCAAATTCTCCAATACAGAGGGTAACAAAGACTGAGAATATGAGCCTTAGGAGCACACCCAAGCAGCATTGGCTCAATGGTCCAGAATTGGCTGCCCTCAGACATAGCCATATGACCATTGTCCACCCAAACAAAAGTGGGTAGCCATGTGGCCATCACCAGCCGGGGGACCACAGTAGGGGAGGAGCAGAAAAGGAAAAAGCATTTGTAAGGCAGAGCTGTCAAGGGTCAAGGTCAAAAGGCATGAGACATAGTTGGCTAAAGAAAGAACAGGTGAGGCATGTCTCACCTTTAAGAGTACAACCATCCTGTTTTTCTGTCTGCCCTTTTTTGCTTTTTCCCTGTCCCTATCTCCCAAACAACTAGCCTAATTTAAAATTGTATCTATATATACATCACAAGGAATGTTATAAGAAAGCTCCTGTAGGGGCAGTAGGGTGGCTTAGTTGGTTAAGCATCCAACTCTTGGCTTTAGCTCAGGACATGATTTCAGGGTCATGAGATAGAGCCTGCATAGGGCTCCACACTCAGTGTGGAGTCTGCTTGGGATTCTTTTCCTCTTCCTCTTTCTTCTCCTTCTCCCTCTGCCCCTCCCTCCTGCTCTCTCTTGCTCTCTCAAATCATTTTTTAAAAGCGGGGAGGCTTGGGGGGCACCTGGGTGGCTCAGTCGACTGAGTGTCTGCCTTTGGCTCCTATCGTGATCTCCAGGTCTTGGGATGGAGCCCTGAGTCAGGCTCCCTGCTCAGTGGGGAGTCTGCTTCTCCCTCTGCTCCTGTGCTCTGTGCTCTCTTGCTTGCTCTCTCTCATAAATAAATAAAATCTTAAAAAAGAATTATCATTAGCACTTAAAAAAAGCTCCTAATATTGTGAAAAATGCAAAATGGGTTTGACTGAAATTGAAATGCCCTTCCTTGTGTGTGTGGCCAATGGAAGATAAAAAGAGGCACAACTCCACACAAATTTTAGGATTATTTCTTCCAACTCTGTGAAATAAGTTGATGGTATTTTGATAGGCATTGCAAAGATACAAATGTAGTGATCTGAAGGGGCATCTGCACCCCAATGTTTATAGCAGCAATGTCCACCAATAGCCAAACTATGGAAAGAGCCTAGATATCCACTGATTGATGAATGGATAAAGAAGATGTGAGATAGATATCTCTCTATAGTGTGTATCACACTCAGCCATCAAAAACATGAAATCTTGCTATTTGCAATGATGTGGATGGGACTAGAGGATATTATGCTTAGCAAAATAAGTTAATCAGAGAAAGACAATTATCCTATGATGTCACTCCTATGTGGAATTTAAGAAACAAGACAGAGGATCATAGGGGAAGAAAGGAAAAAAATAAAACAAGATGAAATCAGAGAGGGAGAAAAACCATAAGAGACTCTTAATCACAGGAAATAATTACATTATATGTTAATGTAAAATACATCATATGTTAATTGAATTTAAATAAAAAAAGAAACATCCATGGGTTCAGAAGTAGGCAGGAAAGTACTAATTGTTACATATTAACTAGTATTTAAGGTAATTAATGACTGAAAACAAAGTCATAGGTGTTTAGAATACTTGATTCCAGACAGTCTCTGGAAAAAAAGTTCCAGGGTCAAATATCTTTGAGAAATGTATTTAAATTCTGCGCTTAAACATTCACAATGAATATTAGCATATTAAAACTGCTGACAAGAGCCATATTTTACATAATTTAACTGGTGTTCCCATATTTTATTTAGAAAATAAATATTTTTACTCTTTTACTCTCTTTTAAGATTTATTTATTTATTTTAGCCGGGGAGAGAGGAGCAGAAAGAGAGAGAGAGAAAGGCACAACGTTTTTGGGAACACACCAGCACTAGAGTATAAGAAAAACAGAAGATACTGCAAGTTACAAAAAGAAGTACTGAAGAAATGAACTAGAAAAGAGTGACACACAAGTGACATTCTTTTATGTGCCACACTATACAAATTGCTATTAGAAGCAATCATGATTCCAGAAGGCATAAAGGTCAGGGCTACTACTACTGCCTTGGAGCCACTCACAATCTACCAAGGAGATAGAAACCCCAGTAAAAGGCCTTTGTGAGCAATTAGGAGTAACAAACAAAACTATGTTAAAAAGCTAATAGAGTTCCACTTCTGGAATGACCATATGAAGAGGTTTACCAATTCACTCCCCAATGAAACTGGTAAAAATTACTTTAAAAAGAAACAAAAAACTATTTACTTAAGATCAATCTCTAGAAATGGCTGTAAGGACACACAGCAAATAGAAGCAGCATTTATTAAAGAAAATCTACTAAAACTCAGTAAGAAAGAATTTGTAGTATTTGTACCTAGAACCACTTCCTTCACCCTCTCTCCCAGCACAGATCTCATACTAGACTGGAGCAGCCAAGAACAGAGAGCTCCCTCTTTCCCAGTTCCCACTTGTAAGGCTTTCTTCCTTGGAGGAGCAAGATGTCAGCATTTTTCATCCTGCCCCATCTACCTGTTGCTGAGGTTAAGTTCCAGACAAGAATAGCTGAGGACTGTGCCTTCCTTCTTCCAAGTGGTCCCCACTGCTGGGATAAAGGCTATACCTTGGGTGTGGATCCACCAAAAATAATGAGGTTCCAATTCCCCTGACTCCAGCTCATCAAGTGAGGGTTCTACATCATGAGAGGCAAACCTAGGAGACCTGAAGGCTACCACTCAGAGGGAAGTATATCATTGTCCCCACCCTCTACATTAGAGACTTGTCCAGGAGGAAAAGCAGACCATAGAATAGAGGGCTTGAAAGCTCTTCCCAATAGGAGTTGACTTCATTTGCAACCAAGCATGGAGAGGTTCAAGTCTAGGCTAGCTAGCATGTTGGAGAATCAGGGAAATAGACAGCTAGGAGGAACAATCCTGGTGTTAGAAAAAAAATCAAATACTGATCTCAGGAACCATCCCTTCAAAGAAGCTCTAATTCAACTGGATCAGTTTGTGGAGCAATTTATGTCCCAGGGTATTATTAAAAACAACAGAGCAAACAGCTAGTTCAGCTTAACAGCGTGGTGTGAGGACACCTGGGTGGCTCAGTCAGTTAAGTGTCTGCCTTCAGCTCAGGTCATGATCTTGGAGTCCTGGGATAGAGCCTGCATCAGGCTCCCTGCTCAGTGGGAGCCCTCTCCCTCTGCCTGTCACCTCTCCTCCCCCTCCCCCAGCCCCCCAGCTCATGCCCTCTCTCAAGCAAAAACAACAACAACAACAACAACAAAAAACCCAATAGCATGGTGTGGTGAGGAAAAAGTCATAAAGAGCCCTGCCAAAGCCAATGTCATCCTAGCGTGACTGGGGCATACCAAAGGCTGCACCCCTAAGAAACAACATCAAGACTTACACTGCAGGGCAAAGGTGGGGAGTAAATAGGGGTGCCTGGGTGGCTCAGTCAGTTAAGTGTCTGATTCTTGATTTCAGCTCAGGTCATGATCTCAGGGTAGTAAAATTGAGCCCCATGTCAGGGCTCTGTGCTGGGCATGGAGTCTGCTTAAGATTCACTCTCCCTCTGCCCCCACCATCTTCCCCTCAAAAAAACAAAGGTGGGGTGTAAATAGACTTTAGTAAAATAATCCAGTCATTAAAGAAATAAACAAGCAAATAACAATAAAGTGCCCTGGGTGAGGGGGGGCCCAGTACCCAAAGTTGCTACATTATATTATCTAAAATGTCCAGTTTCCAACAAAAAGTTATGAGACATGTAAAGAAACAGGAAAGTATGATCTATACACCAGAAAAAAAACAAGCAACAGAAACTGTGAGAGCAACCAGGTATCAGACTCGACAAGTAAAGATTTCAAATTAGCCATGTAAATATGTCCAACTAAGAAAAAACATGATTAAGGAAATAAAGGAAGGTAAGAGAATCAATAAAGAAGTAGAAAGTATAAAAAGAACCATCCGGTAATTCTGGCATCGAAAAGTACAATAACTGAAATGAAAAATTCACTAATGGGGCCCAAAAGTTGATTTGAACTGGAAAAATAATTAGTGAACTTGAAATAGATCAATAGAGACTATGCAAGTCAAAGAACAGAAGAGACAAAAGATGAAGAAAAATGAACAAAACCTCAGAGAAATGAGGGACACCATTAAGTGCACCAACATATATGGGAGTACCAGAAGGAAAGGAGAGACAAAGGAACAGAAAAAATATTCAAAAAATTACAGCTGGGGCACCTGGGTGGCTCAGCTGGTTGTGTTCAACTCTTGATTTCAGCTCAGGTCATGATCTCAGGGTCATGAGATTGAGCCCTGCATCAGGCTCCAAGCTCAGCGTGGAATCTGCTTGAACTTCTCTCCATCCCTCTGCCCCTCTCCCCAACTCTCTCTTTAAAATAAATCTTAAAAAAGATTATGGCTGAAAAATCCCCAAATTACTGAAAAAAAAATTAATTTGCATATTCAGGAAGCTCAACAAACTCCAAGTAATTTATATTACCACCACTACCATCTGCAAAGAGATCCACAAGAAGGTACATAATAGTACAAGTGCTGAAAGCCAGACAAGGAGAAAATACTGCAAGTAGCAAGGGAAAAGTGACTCCTCACTGTTAAGGTAACTCCAATAAGATTAATAGTTGACTTCTCATCAGAAACAGTGAAGTCAGAAGATAATGAGGTAAGTAAGATATTCAAAGTACTCTATAGTGATGGTTGCACATATCAGTGAACATTTTAAGAATCATTAAAAGTTGTACATTTTAGGGATCCCTGGGTGGTGCAGTGGTTTGGCACCTGCCTTTGGCCCAGGGCGCAATCCTAGAGACCCGGGATTGAATCCCATGTCGGGCTCCCGGTGCATGGAGCCTGCTTCTCCCTCTGCCTGTGTTTCTGCCTCTCTCTCTCTCACTCTCTCTCTCTATCATAAATAAATAAAAATTAAAAAAAAATTAAAAAAAGTCGTACATTTTAAATGGTTGAACTGTATGGTATGTAAATTATATCTCAATAAAAGCTATTCTTAAAAAAACTAACAGGATTAGTACAAGTATCAAAATCATTGATCAAAATTCTATTTGTCCTAATGTTAAAGTCAACTGAATTTTTTAAAAATTGAGATATAACTGACATTTAACACTATATGTTTCAAGTGTACAACATAATGATTCAATATGTTGTGAAAGTTGAAGACTATTTTTTATAAACTAGTTTTATTATTTTTTTTAGAGAGAGGGAGTGGGGGAGAGGCAGAGGGAGAGAGAAAATCTTAAGCAGGCTCCATGCCCAGTGCAGAGCCTGACATAGGGCTTGATCTCCCAACCCTGAGATATGACCTGAGCCGAAATCAAGAGTTGGATGCTTAAATGACTGAGTCACTCAGGTACCTTGAAGACTATTCCTTTATATAGAATGTTATCCTACTATCATATAAATTTATGGGGCTACATCTGGCTCCTTGGCACAAGACTTAAGACATTCAAATGCTCTTCTGAAATGCAAACAAGATCAACAGTAACAAAATATATCCCATCAAAAAGTAATGTGGGGGCACCTGAGTGGCTCAGTCAGTTAACTGTCTGCCTTCGGCTCAGGTCATAATCCCAGGGTCCTGGAATCAAGCCCCATGTCAGGCTCCTTGCCGAGCAGGGAGCCTATTTCTCCCTCTCCTCCCCACTGTGCTTTCTCTCGCTAGCTCTGTCGCTGTTTCTCTCTCTCAAATAAATAAAATCTTAAAAAAAAGTAATATGTAATTTAAAGCCACAATGAATGCAGGAATTAAAACAAAAATAAAAGTAATGTATTTTTCTAACTATTCCCTATTGGATACACTTATTCTCTATTGAGTAGCATGTCATTTGACTGATACGACTGGGATGTTCCATGTATATAAACTTTCCAGATAAGTGGTATGCCCAAACATTTAAAATCCTATTACCAATGGGAGCTTTTCTAAAATATAGATTAGTATTTTACTGTTGCAGTAACAAGTTACCAGATATTCAGTGGCTTAAAACGACTTAAATTTATTATCTTATAGTTCAGTGGGTCAGAAGCCTGATACAGGTGTCACTGGGCTAAAATCAAGATATCAGCAAGGTTGCATTCTTTTCTGGAGGCTCAAGCAGAGAATCCATGTCCTTGCCTTTTCCATCCTCTAGAAGCCACTCATATTCCTCGGATTTCGGCCATCTTCTTCAATCTTCAAAGCCAGCAACTGCATGTCTCTGACCCTGCCTGCTTCTGTCACACCTCTTTCTCTGCTCTCTTTTGCCTCTCTTCCACTTTTAAGGACCCTTGTGATTACTTCAGGCTCACCCAGAAAATTCAGGATAATGTCCCTATCCTAAAGTCATCTGATTAGCAACCCTAGTTGTCCTTTGCCATGTAACCTAATATATTCATAGGTTCCAGGGATTAGGGCATAGACGTTATTCTACCACAACCTAATATATTTTTGCATTATTAAAAGTAAATATATTCCACAATATGTCCAACAGATTTCTGATAAAGGTAGAAAAGTAATTTAACAGAAGAAAGATAGCCTTTTCAACAAATGGTACTGGCACAATAGTTAAAAAAAAAAAAAGAACCTCAACCTAACTCTCATACCTTATACAAAAGCTAACTCAATTCAAAATAGATCATGGGGGAGTCCCTGGGTGGCTCAGCGGTTTAGCGCCTGCCTGCCTTTGGCCCAGGGCGCGATCCTGGAGTTCCGGGATCGAGTCCCACGTCAGGCTCCCGGCATGGAGCCTGCTTCTCCCTCCTCCTGTGTCTCTGTCTCTCTCTTTCTCTCTCTCTCTCATAAATAAATAAATAAATCTTAAAAAAAATAGATCATGGACTTAAATGTAAAACTATAAGACTTTCAGAAAAACTGGAGAAAATCTTCAGAATCGAGGGCTAAGTAAAGAGTTCTTTGACCTAACACCAAAAACATGATCTGTCAATGAAAAATTCACCTCCGTCAAAATGAAAAAATACTAGCTCTGCAAAAGACTGTTGAGAAGATACGAAAACAAGCTACAGAACAGGAAATTTTTTTTTTATAAAACACATATCCAACAATGGACTTGTATCCAGAATATGTAAAGAATTCTCAAAAAAAAAAAAAACTCAACCGTAAGGAAATAAATGATTCAGTTAAAAATGGGCACCTGGATGGCTCAGTTGTTTAAGTGTCTGCCTTCAGGTCAGGTCATGATCCTGAGGTACTGGGCTTAAGCCCTGCATCCTGGCTCCCTGATCAACGAGGAGTCTGCTTCTCCTTCTCTCTCTTATCCTTCCCCCTGCTGTGATCTCTGTCTCTCTCAAATGAATAAAAAGAATATTTATGAAGATGGCTGGAGAATATCCAAATGTCCAAAAGACTTGAACCGACATTTCATCAAAAAGTAATACGAATGGTAAATAAACACATGAAAAAATACTCAGGGGATTCCTGGGCGGCTCAGCGGTTAAGCATCTGCCTTCGGCTCAGGGCGTGATCCTGGAGTCCCGGAATCAAGTCCCACATCGGGCTCCCTGCATGGAGCCTGCTTCTCCCTCTGACTCTCTGTGTCTCTCATGAATAAATAAAATCTTAAAAAAAAGAAAAAGATACTCAGCCATTAGGGAAATGCAAATTAAAATCACTATCGCTGAACTAAGAAATAGTGATACTTCAAATGGTAAAGATGTGAAGAAACTATAATCACTCATACATTGCTGGTGGGAATGTAAAATGGTACAGCTACTCTAGAAAACAATTTAGCTATTTCTTTAAATATTAAACATGCCTCTACATAGGAACCAGTAATTGCACTCGTGGGCTTTTAGTCCAGAGAAATGAAAATTTATGTTCACACTAAAACCTGTACACAAATATTTATAGCAGCTTTATTCATAATAGCCCCAAACGGAAAACAACCCAGATGTCTTTCAATAGGTGAACAGTTAAACAATCTGTGGTACATCCATAGCATGGAATACTACTCAACAATAAAAAGGAACAAAGTATTGATACATGCTATAACGTGAAAAACATATATAAGACATGTAAAAAAAACCTAGCAAAACATTATGCACAGTGAAAAAAGTCATAAACATAAGATTGCTTATTTTGTGATTCCATTTATACAAAATGTACAGAGCAGTGGTTGCCTAGGGTTGGGAGTGGGAATGCAGATTGACTATAAATGAGCACAAAGCTTTTCTTTTTGGGGGGTGTGTGTGACAGAAATGTTCTAAAACTGGACAGTAGGGATGGTTGCAAAACCCTATAAATATACTAAAACTCACTGAACTGTATACCTAAAATGCATGAGTTTTACAGAAGTTATGTAAATAACTTATAGTATGTAAATTATACTTCAATAAAGCTTAAAAAACCTTTAAAAGTTATTGTAATATTTACCAATGAGAATTTTTAGGCAGAGGCAAGAAGAGTTAGCAATAGAAAAATTCTGTGTCTATTGAACATTACCCCTAGATGGATAATTCATACTGAGACTGAAGTAGCATATTCCATAAAAAAATAGTTATATTCTCCAAAAACTCTCGGTGAAGAAAGCCAACTGAGCACAGAACCTACCCTCTCTCTCCTCACTTCCTGGAGTTTCAGGAGACCCATGACTTCTAGTGAGATAGATACTCCTCTCATCTGAAGTTCTGGTCTTAGGAACTTTGGCTAAAACAATTATCTCCATTTTCTCCTCACTAATTAATTAATGTTCTTGTTTATATTTTTATGTATGTAGAATTTGTTTTTATTTAAATTACAGTTTAACATACAATGTTATATTAGTTTCAGGTGTACAATATAGTAATTTCCATTATCTATAACATTCTGTTCTTTAGAAGTTGGTTATCAAACTGTTCATGACTGAGGGAGGTACAAATTTTTAAGAATCTGCAAATTTTTGTGTTTTTAAAAACTATTACAGTAACACTTTTTATGAAAGATGGACACAAAGCAATCTTGCCTTATCAGTGAAGAGTCTTGGAAACAGATTAACACCAACAACATCAGTCCTGGGGAATAAGAAAGTGGGTTTGTTAATTATTTTTAGAAAAGAAAACAAACAAAATTTTGGGTTTGGGCTGTTATAGTGCATTGATCTGTCTGTCCATTTCTCTGATGGCACTGCTGTTCTAATCACTGTAGGAAAATTACAAAGAAAAGTAAATGTAGCACAATGATAGTAAATCTTTAGCTCTGCCTTTATTATTTCTAATCACAACAGTACTATAAATATCACCATCAACCAGCTGTTTTACAGATGAGGAAATTGGGGTTCAGAAATGTTTAATGGAAATGCTTGCAGCCACATGGCCACCAGAGGGCAGAGCTGGCAGGTATATCAGGAATGGGCACTCCAAGTTGACCCCGAGACCTGAGGCAGGCAGGGGTGGGGGTGAGGAATGACAGCAGAAATGCTGCCCCTTCTAAGCCCAGCCTCCTAGGCGTGACCTTGGAGGCCCACAGTATTGTGGTTTCAATCTGTCAGGCCTCATCAGCTGCTGTTCCCCTACCTCTGGCACAAGGTAGGCCCAATGAGATTCCAGGAACGCATCTTATTTCATACTTGCCGGCCTTTGCATGGAGCTCGTCCCTCTGTCTATAGTTCCTTCTTTGTGTTAACAAAGGGTTACCTGACCACCCCATTTTCCTCTCACCTGGTCCTACCTACCCATTTGTTGGATCCCTTCAATGAAGCTCTCCAGATAGCACCCTCCCACAATTATTCATTCCTTTGCTTTCTATCCAAGTCTCTGTGCATGCTTTTGTTGGTGTAAAAAGCACCTCGCTTACGCTGTAAATATTCTTTACATGGTCAGCCCTGCCACTAGACCACACCCATCTTAAAAGCGTGGGCTATATCACATTCATCTTTTATTCCCAAGTCTTAGCACAGGGTCCTGCACAAAGTAAACATTCAAAAGAGTAACAGATGCTCTGGTGCCCTACCCAGATTCCCTTTACCTAGCAAACATGCCCATCTCCCAGCTACTGCCTGTTGTTGGCTGCTAATGGTTCCCAGAGGTTCCCCTCACTAAGCATAGGGGTCTTGTCCGGGAGATTATACTCTCCCAGTCTCCCTGGGGGCAGCTAGCAGCCAGTTCTACAACCTGCCTCACTCTAACCACAACATGGTAAGACTATAAGACTTTCCTAAGACCATATTCTTTCTTTAGCTCCTTCTTCCCTACCCTCTTATCCTCACTCCCTTATCAGTTTCCCCTGAGAATACTCCCTCAAGAAATCATATACTTTCAAATACCATCTCAGGTTCTGCTTCTAGGCACCCATACTACTCAAGACAACATGTAAATCTTCATTAAGTGGTATACTTTTAAAAGTATTTCAGAATAAAATTTTTTGTTAAGCAAAACCATAAATAAGTACAGTGCAATCTTGGAGTAACTTCATGATGCACCTCAGTGTCTTATATTTGGATATACTATTCAGCTGTTTATTTTCTAGTCCTCTATTCAATGTAGAGACTTTATAAAGGCATCCTTTTGGGATCCCTGGGTGGCGCAGTGGTTTGGCGCCTGCCTTTGGCCCGGGGCGCGATCCTGGAGACCTGGGATCGAATCTCATGTCGGGCTCCCGGTGCATGGAGCCTGCTTCTCCCTCTGCCTCTCTCTCTGTGACTATCATAAATAAATAAAAATTTAAAAAAAGGCATCCTTTCCTTCCTTACCTCCCACAATGAGAATACCTTTGTTTCGGCAGAAATGAAATGTGTACCAGCCCTCACCTTGCACCCCTGGGAACAGTAATTTGATGGCAGTTTTCAGATCTTATTCCGACTATAATCTCAACCAAAATGATTAACAGCATGCTGATTTATTTTAACAGTGACTGTGAGCCAGGCAAAATACAAATGTATAAAGTAAATGCCTTCCTTGGGTGAAACTCCCTTTTAAAGGAGCACTGTCTGGAAGTCAACCCAACTGGGATTATTTGGGACTGGAATCTAAGTCTGTGGTTTGGTGGCTACTTGACTTCCCATTAATATTCCCACAGAAGGGTAGGCAGGCAGGCAAGGAAAAGTGATTAATTTAAACACAGCCCTTTCCTTCTATATGCTCAGGAGACAGACTTTTGAAATGCATGGTCAGTGCAAGAAGCTCCTTTTCACTGCCCTCTGTGGGGCCATGCAGCAGTTTACAAAATAATCTAAGGCTCTGCTTTAAACACGTTCACACCCTTTGACCCAGAAATTCTACTTCCAACACTCATTTTTGAAAAATAATCCAAAACAGAAAATAATTATGGACAAAAATGTCCATTAAAACTCCGTAATAAAAATAACTGAAACCTAGCTATCAAACAAAATAGGAATAATTAAAAAGTATTATCATATCTCATTCAATCAGGTAAAGGTGGTATAAGGGGAAAATTTTATGTTAAAATGTTAAGCGGAAAAAACAATATAAAAACTGGTTTATAGTGAGATTACATGAAATAAAATATGTAGAAAACAGATGAAGGCTGTAAGTAAATTTACAAACATTAGCAACATTAGTAACACTAAAGTGATGGATTTGGGGGTGATAAAAACATTCTTTCCAGGGCACCTGGGTGGCTCAGTGGTTGAGCGTCTGCCTTTGGCTCAGGTCGTGATCCTGGGGTCCTGGGATCAAGTTCCACATCAGGCTCCCCGTAGGGAGTCTGCTTCTCCCTCTGCCTATATCTGTATCTCTCATGAATAAATAAAATCTTTTTAAAAACCCCATTCTTTCCAATTTTTTCCACTGTCCACATTTTTATAGTACACATACAGGGCATTTATAATTAGAAAAAATACTTAGAGGATTTCAAGATACCTGTCCCTCATGTCACCCACAAATGATGGAGCTGACCTGAAACACTGAGGCTATAAAAATAGCTGTCACTGCCATTCAACATGGACATTAACCAGAGCTGGAAAAAAATCCAGAAAAGCACAATACAATCAATTACATTGAGAAGCCTCCATATTATAAACATAGCCCCCAAAGCACAAAACTTTGTAGTTTGGTTAAAGACAAATATCTAAAGCAATGGTTCCCAACTGAAGGCAACTTTATCCTCCAAGGACATGTGGTGACATTTAGAGACATTTTTGGTTGTCAGAACTGGGAAGGGGGGTGTTACTGGTATCTGTGGGGTTAGAGTCCAGAAAAGCTGCTAACCATTCTATACAACCCATGGGATAGTCTCTTACAATGCACAGATGTATCTGGTCCGAATTGTCAATACTGCCAAGGTTGAGAAATCTTGCTCTAAAAGGATGAAGCAGAAATAGATAAGACTCAAAAAGAGTGCAGAAATGATTGACTTGAGTTTATTCACCCAATCACAGAGTAAAAGTAACAAAGGGGCACTCCCTGAAACCTAAAGGCAATTTTATCAAAAAGAAAGCAGGACTTTGAGCAATGCTTAGAGAACTTAGAGAACTCATTAGCTCAAGAAGTGGAACAGAATGAAAATGTAAACAGGTTCAAGAAGGGCTGAGATAAAATCAGGGTGGATAAATCCATGACAGTATTTGGAAGTAATCCTTAAGTAAAGAAACATCTGAAAAGTCCAGCTCCCTTAGGCTTTCAGGAAAATATCCTTTAGAGCCATTAACAGAGACAGACGTTTGAGTTAGGTCACTGGTCAGACCAGAGAACACTTCTTATATCCTTAAGGGTCAATTCCCGCCCATGTGGGCAAAGAATCTCCTAAACTATTCCTTAATCAGAAATCATGAATACTATGAATATGTTTCTTGAGCTGGTTAGCTTTGCTTTGTGGTAAACAATACTAGCCTCCACGTTGAGGCCATTTGAGTCTACTGCCTATGGTTTAATTCAGAATTCACCCCTCTCTACACAATAATTCAATCCATCACTACTTCAATGCAATGTTGTGGAAGCAAAACTTCCCTTTAAGCCTGTTCACCTCACATATCTTTCTTCTCTACCACATTTCAGTAGTCAGTGACTATAGCCATAAATATCTATCTAGAAACTGAGTAAACAAAAAATAAGAAAAAGAACATAGCCTATATATTTTACTGCTCCTCCTCACCCCCAACAAAATCTTTGTCTTTAAAAAAGAGATACCAGAATTTGGAGTAGATGAACTTTTCTGTATTTTCTAAAAGAAGACTACCTTCATCTCATTCTGTATGTATTTGTCATTTTAAAAGCTTATTTTAAGAAATTAAGACACGTCATCTGTCTTATGAGTTCCCTGTGACCAGATGAGGAATCTGGACGGTCAACTTTTTTCCAAAGCCCTCAAGACACATTAAAGAAAAAAGAAGAAAATACAAATTTACGTAGACAGGTTCCTGCCACTCAGAGTAGTATTTCCATGTCAACCACAGTTATCTCTATTGCCAGGAAGCAGGCTTACCCTCTTTAAACCAACTTGTTAACTTATTTGGGCATTTCAAACCTCCTGAGTAGAAACCACTTTGCATAGAAAGGCCAGGCTGGGAAGTGAGTTTAAATCAAGGTTCAGTCAACTTTTTCTGGGAAGGACCAGCTAGAAAATATTTTTGGCTTTATGGACCATATGGTCTCTGTTCCAACTACTCAAATCTGCTATTGTAGCATGAAAGCAGTCACAGACAGTACATAAACAAATGAGCATGGCTCTGTTCCAATAAAACTTTATTATACTGAAATTTGAATTTCATATAATTTTCATGTCATGAAATATTATTCTTCATTTTTCAACCATTTAAAAATGTAAAAATCATTCCTAGCTCACAGGCCACAGAGAAACAGGTGGCAGGCTAGATTTGACTTATAGGCCATAGCTTGTCAACCTGTGGTCTAAACTACAAGAAACAAACCTACCTACCTACCTACATTCATTCATATAAATTTTTATTTTTTATTTAAAAAATTTTTTTTAAAATTTTTATTTATTTATGATAGTCACAGAGAGAGAAAGAGAGAGAGAGGCAGAGACATAGGCAGAGGGAGAAGCAGGCTCCATGCACTGGAAGCCCGATGTGGGATTCGATCCTGGGTCTCCAGGATCGCGCCCTGGGCCAAAGGCAGGCGCCAAACCGCTGCGCCACCCAGGGATCCCGCATATAAATTTTTATTATTATTTTTAAGTAGGCTCCATGGCCAGCATGGAGCTCAGGCAGGGCTTGAACTCATGACCCTGAGATTAAGACCTGAGCTGATATCAAGAGTTGGATGCTCACTGACTGAGCCACCCAGGTGCCCCAGGAGACCTTTATTTTAATGAAAGAAAAAATATTGAAAAGTGGAAGCCTACAACTGAATTATCACTCTCCTAACGTCACCTCCCTCCTTCTTAATCTCTCAGCCCTCTGTTTGGGTGATACAGACCTCACTGAAAGGTTTCAGCCTGGGTGGTCTATTCTGTGATATTATCTTGACAGATTTTAATGGTCGTAGGCCTTTCTAAATTAAAATCTGTTTTATGCCTTTTAAGGGGAAAAAAGTCCCAGTTCTAGTAAGTTTTTAAAAATTAGCAGTACATGTTCTTCTTAAATTATGCACATATATTCAACAATTTCAACTACACAAATAAGTAGGCTTAATTTTAAGAATAAAAAGAGATATATGTACAAAACATGAACCCTCTTAAGATAAAATACCATTTGCAAATAAGACCTCTTAAGAATAAACTAAGTCAATAAGAATAGCTTTTACTATGAAATACGCAATTCTCCAGATAGAAACACAGTTTTTAAAAATAGTTCCCAATATGCCTCATCTGCTGCTGTGAGTTGCTTCCACATTGGGATTTTTGCTCACATGTACTCCTAGTACATTTATAACATCTACTCAATTTAAAGTGATCATCATAGTTTATTAGGAGGTAAAATAACCTTTATCCCAGGTTTTAGTAACAATAAAAGGCAGGTAAGCCTTACATATAGGTCAGAAAAAACAGAAACAATCCCAAACTTACTGAGCAAGTTCAAATCCACTGCACACCAACCGTTAATACTGTGCTACTAGAGGGCTGGCACTGCACTGGCCACCAGAACTGAGAAACCAACTCCTCTGGCTCCCTCAGGGCCAGGGTCACAGGACCAGGTGCACTAGACACATTGTCACGGCTTGGGTGATCACAGCCTCAAACTGGTAACCAATGATGTGTGACAAACCAATCAGAAAGGGGTTTCGGTGTTAATCCCAAAATCAATCAAATTGGTTGGGGGTGAAGTGGAGGGAGATTGAGGTTAAACCCTCACCTCCGGTTAGAGCAATGCCTAAGGCAAAGGAGCAGTCAGACATGCAAATTGACATACAAGGGAAAGAGTACTGACTTTGAGGGCAACAAAAAGTGAGGGAAAATGAAATACCCACAAATCTTCCTCAGAAGAAATTAAAGGGACCGGGGCACAGATGCCAACACAAGTTAAGCCCCCAAGAAAATATATCTAGCCTCTCCAGCACAGGTTCTCAATCCCCATTTCTCACTGGAATCATCTGGGGAGCTTGTAAAAACCCCAATGCCCAAACCACACCCATTACCAATTAAATCAGAATCTCTCTTTTCAAAGGACCAGTTTTTGGATTCACTGTTTCTCTCAACTGTTTTTGTTTTCAATTACATTAACTTCTCTTTTCTTTATTGTTTCCTTCCTCCAGCTTGCTCTGAGTATCTTTTGCTCTTTTCCCCTATTTTCTTGAGGTTAAAGCTTAGATTTTTCATTTGAGATCTTTCATCTATCCCTCATATAATCATTCAGTGTCATAAATTTCCCACTGGGCACTGATTTTGCTACATCCTACACATTTTGATGCACTGTATTTTCATTTACATTCAGGTCAATGTATTTTTTTAAATTTCCCTAGAGACTTTCTCCTTTACCTGTGGATTAATGAGAAGTGTGTTATTTAGTTTCCAAGTGTTTAGAAACTTTTTAGTAGTCTTCCTGTTTTTGATTTCTAGTTTGATTGCATTATGGTCAGTGAATATACTCTGCATGATTTTAATTATTTTTTATTTGTTGAGGTTAGTTTTTTGGATTGGGATATAGTCTATTTTGGTGAATGTTAGTTACCAACTTGAAACTAACTTGAAAAGAAAGAATATTACGCTGTTGTGGAGCATTCTATGTCAATTATATCCAGTTGACTGGTAGTGTATTTCTTCTACATCCTTGCTGATTTTCTTCTGCCTGGTGGTTTTATCAGTTTCTGAAAGGGGCACTGAAGTTCCCAACTTTAATTATGGATTTGTCTATTTCTCAATTATGTTGAGTTTTGCCTCAAGTACTTTGAATCTCTGTTATTTGGTGGATACACATTTAAGACTGCTGTGCCTTCTGGATGGATTCACCCTTTGAATCATGTAGTGCTACTCTTGTCCCTGGTAATTTTCTTTGCTTTGATGTCTAATCTATCTGATATTAGTATAGCCACTCCAGCTTTCTTTTGATTGGTGTTGGCATACTATAACTTTTTGCATCCACTTATAAACTACTTGTATCATATTTAAATAGAATAGAGTGAAATGTGTCTATTCCATCTTGTTTGGAACAGCAAGTTTACTATTTTTGCAACATTACTCTAAAATTAGACATACTATCTCAAAATCTTCAAACAAAAAATTAACTATTAAAAAAGGAAATATATGATACAAAGAGCATCTTATTCATGTTCCTACCATATCTGAAGAGTATTAAATTTAAAAGGAAATGAATCAACCTGAGGATGTGTGAGATTTTCACTTATTGCACTCTCCCAGAAGAAGGAAAGAAACAGGTTAAGAAAATAGGTAAAACTGACAGGCATGAGGGTAACTGGGAGGCTGACTCCCTATCTGTGGGCTAGTTGGTAACAAGTAAAATCAGCTGGTAACGAGATGTAACTATTTTTCCTTAAAAGATAAATATTCCCCACACCTGGTGCTCCTGGTTTTTCTTTTGGAGTAGGAACTCTTTCTCCAGTACTTGCACTTTCTGGTTTCCCATTCTGGATTTTAGTTATTTTACCACTTACTGGCATTTTCAAAAGGTTAACAGAGAGAATTTAAAATGTATAACTTGAGAAGGAATAAAATTCTAATTAATTAGTTCTGCCACTTGTTAGTTCTGTGAAAGAAATGAGTGAGAAAGCTGGAAAGTACTGACTAAAATGTGGCTTTCTGAGAATTAGTTGTGTTCAGTCATTTATGCTGTTCATGCTTCAGTGCCCCAGGAAGCCAGATCTGGATACAGGTAAGTAGTCATTTGAGACAAAACTGCAAAAGGTTACCCCTGAACTGTTTTAAATGCTAACCATAAGGGATCACTAAGCAATCTAAGATAAGGACTAGAGAGCATAGATAGAAACTAATTATCTCCTCCTGGCCCTAGGAAATCAAACTTCATGTAAACTAAAAGCATTCGTATAGGAATATGAATCACAGAGGAAAGGAAACAGGTTTTTCTTTTCTATCCATTTCTCCTATCATCTCAGTGCTATTTTGATCATTCTGAGTAACAGTGTTTTCAAAAAATGGACAGATGGGATCCTTGGGTGGCGCAGCGGTTTGGCGCCTGCCTTTGGCCCAGGGTGCGATCCTGGAGACCTGGGATCGAATCCCACGTCGGGCTCCCGGTGCATGGAGCCTGCTTCTCCCTCTGCCTATGTCTCTGCCTCTCTCTCTCTCTCTGTGTGTGACTATCATAAATAAATAAAAAATTAAAAAAATGGACAGATAAAAAATTAAACTCAAAAATTTGAAATAAAACTCATTGTTGCTGTGTGTGGTGACTATCCTTTTGAAAAATACCTGTTATGTCTAGACCATGGTTGATTGTCATAGTGATGAAACTTTCCTGGACACTAAGCCTCAATATTTTCTTATCTGAGAATCTGCAGTTTAATTTCATCCTTCAAGATCAAAGGCACATAAAATAACTTGGCACATTGATCTGATGAATCTATGGAAAGTTGCCAGGCAAGTCCACAGATTAACTCATTAGTTTATAATGCTTAAAACAGCTTTGGGCAAACTGTTGAGAACTGAACAGAGGCTAAAACACTCAAAGTCATTCACCAATATATCTTTCTACACAGTTCACTGAAAAACATCTAACCTCTACTTGACCACTCAGTGAGGGAGCACACTAACAAGGCAGTCCATTCCAATTTTTAGACAGCTCTAAATGAAGAAATAACTTTCTATGAATGGAAAAAAAATCTGTCTTTTAACTTCCTAATTCTGCCTTTATACTAGATTTACACTGGTTAACAGGTTCAAATCTCTCCCTACCTTTATCCCCAAACTCTCTTGACCCTACATGATTTTTCTCTAATACCTAATTTCTTTCCCTTCTCTTGCAAACTCCTCAAAAAGTAATCTATGGTTTCTCTTCTCCTTGTTTTTAGTCACTCAACAGGCTTCTATCATACCAGAGTCCTTGAAAAAGTCACCAGTTTGGGCATATTTCCCAACCCTCATCTCTAAGTACTTGTATGCTGCATTTGACATGTTGATCACTCTCTCCTCCTTCCCACCAATGCTCTTGAAACAACTACTTTGGTTTCCAAAGGCTTTCTCTGGGTTCCCTCCCTGTGTTGCTCTCTAATATCCTTTTCTTCCTTTAACCATGTCATAAGTGATGGTTTTTCCTCAAAGTGCTCTATGCTACACACATGCTTATGGCTCTAAGAAAGGAAACAAAGGAAAGAAAGAGGGAGGGGAAGAGGAAAAAAATATAAAAAAGAACAAATCCAAAACCCTCTACCAACCATACATATCAACCTGGAAGGTGATTAACACCACGGCCTCTGGCTCTTTCTCCCTTCTAGTGGTCTCTCCACTGGCACCCTCCTTTATGCAGGCACAGAACCTAGAAGAATCTCTAAATTCTTCCCCTTCTCTCACCTTGGATCAGTCATCAAATTCTACCAAGTTAACCTCTGAAATTATCTTCTAAATCACTAGTCCCATTTTAACCTTCATTTTCTTAGTTTGGGACCTAACCATCACCTAAAACCAGGACTATGATAGCAACTTCCTAACTGATCTTAGGACTTCTGGTCTTGTCCTCAAATTTATCTTCCACCCAACTGCTGGAGACTTATTTGAAACACAAATTGGGCTATGTCCCTTCATTGCTCAGACTTTAATGGCTTCCCTTTGTCCTTAGATCTTTATTAAGGTCCTCATGAGAGCCAACAAGGTCCTCCACAATTAAGCTGCACCTCATTTTGCAGCTTTATCTTTCACCACACTGCCCTGGGTTTTATGCTCTAGCAACAATGAACCTCTGTAGTTCCCAACCCCATACTGCTTCTCACCCATATGCTTTGTATAATCATACCATCCTTTCTGTCTGGAAGGTCCTCTTCTCACTTCCTCACTTAGAAATACATAAACTCATCCTTATAAGGCTTAGAAAACATGTCACCTCTTCTAGAATGCCTTCCATGTCTGACTCACTCTTAGCTTGACAATCTCAACAGCAATATGCCCTAGGAATGGCCTGGGTATAGTACCATCATTAACTTAAACTGTTCTGTACCCGGCAATATATATTTTTAAAAATCTCCAACTAGAATATGAGTTCCCACCAGGCATGGGCTAGATTTTTTGAAAAATTTGTAATGGATATTATTCTTCCTTTATTTCTTTGAAAATCCTAAACTTCAAAGTCATTCTAAAATGGTTCTCATTGGGAGTGGGAGTAAAATTATCATTTGCTGGGCTCTAATTTGGACAACTGTTCTTACTTTGAAGTTTTAGTTTGCAGGCTAACCTTGGAGAAAGTTAATTTCCCTTCTTCTTTATTTACCCTCTCCATTGAGAGGTACTTCCTCTCAGGATTCTCAGTCTTATCCTACCAAGAGGGGAAAAAGGAACAGATTTAGACAGTAAGCCAATAATACATTTGTCTCTGGCCCTGAGTCTCTCTCAGCTCTCTTGCCTGTCACTCTGAATAGAAATAACATCTTTTTCTCTCTGTTCATGGGCAATCCTTGACTTCACAGTCAGGGATCATTTCCTCCATTCACTGAATGTTTTGATCTCCATTATCTGCAGAAATACAATCCCCAGACATCTCTACCTTTTTCTGAATCTAGAGTCCAACATGTCAGTAACTAGAGGCCCATGACTAACAGTCTCCACTGGCTGTTTGATCGGTTTCTGGTCCAGAGATTTACTTTTCTTGATCACAGATATGTCTTTCTAATTTTTATTTTATTATCACTTTGTTTAGAAAGGAGATATGAGTTTGAAGTATGAAGTCAGAGTCATCTTGACCAGAAGCCCTTAGGTTTAAATTTTACAAGTACTATATAATCTTTTAGATCAGGGTTCAACAAGCTATATAGCCCTTAGGCCAAATCTAGCTCATTGCTTGTTTTTGGTATAGCCTATAAGCTAAGAATGGCATTTATATTTCTAAATGGTTGAAAAAATTCAAAGGAAGAGTAACATTTTGTGACATGTAGAGATTATGTAAAATTCTTATTTCAGTGTCCTTAAATAAAGTTTGATTGGAATACAGTTATACCCATTCATTTATGCTGTTCTAGTTATCAACTGCTGTGTAACAAACAACTGCAAAACAGAATGGCATTAAGCAACCACCATTTTATCATCTCACGGAATTCTATGGGTCAGGAATTCAGATAAGGCATGGCAGGAATGGCTTTTTTCCTACTCTAAGATGTCTGGAACCTCAGCTGGGAAGACAAACAGCTGGAATCATCTGGAGGCTTCTTCATTTATCTGGCACCTTTGACAGGGATAATTTAGCTTAGCAAACACCATCTCCAGCATGCCCACATAAGACCTCTCCAGCTGACATAGGTTTGGGATAGTCAGACTACTTACATGGCAATTTAGGGGTCCCAGCATGAATATTCTAATGAACAAGGCAGAAGCTGAATTCCCTTTTATGACTTAGCCTCAGAAGTCATATACTCCACTGTACTGGTTGATGTCATCACAAGTCAATCTGGCTCTAACTGGAAGGACACATAGGCCCTGCCTCCTGATGAAAGTAGTGTCAAAAAATCTGCAGCTCTGTTTTAAACCTGCATTTATGGTCTTCACATCATTTAGTACCAAGGATCCAGAATTAATGACTGACTTAAAATGTGAGGCACAATCAGGTATTGGAGCATTGGAGTTTCAAAAGAAAAAATCAGCTTCACAAAAGGACTGACATCAAGGCCCTGACTTATAAACAATTTTAATACTTTCCAATTTGTTTCTTATCAGCCTTTAACTCTGAACAGTCAGAACACATGACTTTTTAAATGTTACAGAAGTAACTGAAGCCTTTAAAAAGAAGAATATGTATTTGTGTGATAAACGGCAAAAAAAAATGGCCCCAATTTTCTATCCTTGTCTTTATTTATGACCTTTCAAGGTGACTTTGAAGCTTCTTCCCATTCCTTGAATCTAGACTGGCTTTATGACTTGCTTAGGGCAAGAGAATAAGGAGAATAAAAGTGGGCCAATTCTGAGCTTTGGGCTCAAGAGGCCTTGCTGCTTCTACTCAGCTTTAGAAATCTGCCCAGTTACCATGAAAACAAGTCTGGGCTGGCCTGCTGCAGGAGAAGATATGTAGGAGCCCAGTGCTCCCACCCACTACCACTGCTCTGGCGGATCAACCAACCTCAAATGTAGAGCTCCCTGGTGACCTGTAGTTGACACAGGCATCAAGGGAGACCACCAAAGAACAGCAGAACCACTCAGCTGAACCCAGCCCAAATGGCCAACTCCTAGAATAATAAACTAAGTAATTACTATTTTGAGCCACTAGCTTTTGAAGTGGTTAGATATACAGCAATAGTTAACTGATAGAATTTAGAAGGCAGTTTTTAATGATTAACTATAGAATGGAAATTTCATCACACACTTCAGACCTACTACACTGAGTCACTTCAGACACTGAATGATTCTCCAAAGCAGGAACTACTGCTGGGCTCTACTGAGAAGGGCACTCAAGCTAATGCCGCTATCACAGAGGGGTCAAACACCTGACCCCCCCCAAAAAAAGAGGCCTGTAATAGCACCCATAGAAATAACAAACATCACTCCATGCAAGTCTCTCATCTTACCTGATGCCAAATGCAGCCAAAAAGTACCTCCTCAGGCCAGAGGTAAGTGGCATCTGCAATTAGCAGTTAACCAGTAAACTAGAATGTCAGAGTAACACATCCCACAACCGTAATGAGAGAACTTAACATTGCTATTAGAATGCCTATTTTTTAAGCTATAATCCCCATCCTCTTTGAAAATAAATTTATTAAAATAATTCTGTAAAATAAATCTACAGAAAAAGTTCAAGCAGGGGAGGGACAGACGGAGAGGGAGACAAGAAGACTCTCCACTGATCAGGGAGCCTGACACTGGGTGATCCTAGGACCCTGAGATCATGACCTGAGCTGAAATCAAGAGCTGGACACCTAACCGACTGAGCCACCCAGGTGCCCCAATCTCCAACCTCTTTATTTGCCCCAGTGTTATCCTTTGGTGCACTCCCATAAAGGCAGGGCAGATACCAATTCAAAAAATTACTTACACACATGTAACTACATACACACATACACATACAATCAGAATTCACACATCCAATTATAAGTTGACTTCTGAGAGACCTTCTGAGGCAGCAAATGTTTGTTCCAAAAGTGCAGTTTTGGGCAGCCTGGGTGGCTCAGCGGTTTAGCACCGCTTTCAGCCCAGGGCCTGATCCTGGAGACCCGGAATCAAGTCCCACATCAGGCTCCCTGCGTGGAGCCTGCTTCTCCCTCTGCCTGTGTCTGTGCCTCTCTCTCTGTGTCTCTCATGAATAAATAAACTCTTAAAAAAAAGATACACCCTTATCTTTAAAAAAGTGCAATTTCTCAAAATACTTTAGGACATTTTTTGCTTGGATTTGTTTTCTGTTCTTTTGCCATCCTATTCCTTTGAATAAGGTCAATGGAAACAATTTTTTTCCTTTGAGAATGAATTTAATTTTTGGAAAAAATCAAATGTCATTCAAAGTCCATTCAAGTGGATATGCAATTGAGGTGTGTAAAACCAGTTTTTATCAGTAACAAGCTGGGAAAAGAAACTGCAAGGCTGATTTATAATTCCAGTTATACAGTTATTAGCTGGCAGGTTAAAACCCTAAAAGCACAAAAATCTTCAATGGCTCCCTACTGTTCACAGAGCAGATTTCAAACTCCTAGGCCTAGTATTCAAGGCACTCCTTAATGTGGCCATATTTTCCTTGCACAGTCTCTTCACTAGGGAAGCTAAGCCCCTCACTGGTCCCCATTCACATGTCCTGGTGCTTTCTTGCATCCTGCATCTGTTCATTCTCCTCTCCTGGACCGCCCTCTATGCCCATGTCATATGTCACTATATTGGATACACTGCCCACCACTGTACATGACTCAAATAAATATTTATTGAATGAATCAAGGGGTGTCTGGTGGCTCAGTTAGGCATCTGCCTTCCCCTTGTCATGATCCCAGGACCCTGCTCAGTGGGGAGCCTGCTTCTCCTTCTGCTGCTCCCCCTGCTTGTGCTCTGTCAAATAAGTAAATAAAATCTTTAAAAAATGAATGAATCAATTCCTTGGGTGGCTTATGAAATGCTCTAAAGGTAATTCCAAAAAGGAGAGCTCCAAAAACATTCTAAGCAAGGGAATAAGTAGCTAACCTTCAACATGCATTTTGAGGAGGAAGTCACAAAACACTGGAATAGCAATTGATTTGCAGTCATGCCTACTGACTGCCTAAGAAGGACTAGTCAATTAGGTACTGAGCTAGAAATGAACTAAAAATTCCAGGTTACTCTAGTCTACCCAGACCATGGATCACTGTGTCATTGTATTTAAGATTGCAGGCCTTGGAGTTCTGGATTTCTCTGGGTTTCTCTCTCAAAATATCCAAGTTAAAAACAAACACTACTTTTAGATATATACCTAGAAGTGAGATTACTGGATCATTCAGTAGTTCTATTTCCTATTTTTTTAATGATCCTCATACTGTTTTCCATAGTGGCTGCATCATTTTACATTCCTACCAACAGTGTGTCCAAGGATTTTAATTTCACCACATCTTCACTAACACTTATCTTTTAAAAATACATATAATAGTCATCCTAACAGGTGTGAGGTGATATCCCATTATGGCTTTGATTTTTCACTACCCTGATGATTAGTGATGTTGAGAACCTTTTCATATACCTGCTGGCCATATATATCCAAAAGAACTGAAGTCAGAAACTTGAAGAGGTATCTGCACACCAATGCAGCATTATGCATTAAGAGTCAAAATATGGCAACAACCCAAATGTCCATCGACAGATGAATGGATACAGAAAATGTGGTATATACATACAATGGAATATTATTTAGCTTTTAAAAAGGGAATTCTACCATTTGTGACAACAAGGATGACCCTGGAGGACATTATGCTAAGTGAAATAAGCCAGTCACAGAAGGACAAATACTGCATGATTCCACTTACATGGGGGTATCTACAGTAGTCAAAGTCATAGAGAGTAGTAAGGTGGTTGCCAGAGGCTGGGAAGAAGGGGAAATGGGGAATTGCTGTTCAATGAGTATAAATTTTCAGTTATGTAAGATTAATAAATTTTAGAGATCTGCTGTACAACATAGTACCTATTAATACTATATCATACCCTTAAAAATTTAAGAGGATAGATCTCATGTTACGTGTTGTAACACAACAGAGAACAAAGAAACTTTTGTGTCTTTTTAAAATATTTTTTTTAATTTATTCATTCATGAAAGACAGAGAGAGAGAGAGAGAGAGAGAGAGAGAAAGAGAGGCAGAGACACAGGCAGAGGGAGAAGCAGGCTCCATGCAGGGAGCCTGATGTGGGACTCGATCTCGGGTCTCCAGGATCATGCCTTGGGCCAAAGGCAGGCGCTAAACCGCTGAGCCACCCCGGGATCCCCACAAAGAAACTTTTGGAGGTGATGGATAGGTCTATTACCTTGATTGTGTTGATGGTTTCACAGATACATGTATATAACTAAACTCATCATCAAGTTGTATAACACTGAATATATGCAGTTTCTGTGTATCAGTTATATCTTAGTAGAATTGCTAAAAAAATCCACTAGTTTTGATAGGTGATAGATATGTCACAAATTATTATAAACAATAAAGACTCTCTAAGAATGTATGATATCCTTGCCCCTCTGATGAAGTTAAGACTAATACAATAATAAACTGGGAATGCTTTCAGAGCATTTGTGTGATGAAATCAGTTTATATTTAGTTGAACCACATGAAATTGCCATTGTTGTAGATCAAAATGTGTTGAGTATTAGCAATTTCATATCATTCAACCTAATACTCCAGAATTTTGCTCATGAACAAAAAATAAGTAAAAAAAAGAAAAGACCCCTTCCTTTGCCTTCAAGGCCCTTACACACTCTGGAGAATCTCAATTCTTATGAACTTTTGAGGATTTATAATAAACAAAGAAAAAACACACAAAGCCTTGCCCATACATACATAATTTCTTAGTTCAAAACACCTAGTTTCCTTTAGGAGTTGTATTCCACTTACCAGACTCAAGGTAATTGGCCTGTGAGTCCCCAGTGGAGTATTAGGTCTCTCCAGCTACATCTCAAATTTCTAGGTCAGATCTGAGCACCCTCTTCCCGTGTTCCATTTGCACACTGCAAATAGGCCATCACACCCAGGATTCCTGAATGTTGTTTAATGCAAGGGAAGGTTGTTAATGAAAAGGCATCTAATCATTATCACACGTGGGCTGGTGGTGGTGGGGCTTGATTTTATCCTCATTTCTTCTGCTTTTCCTGCCCCAGAGTTGCAGCCAGCAACTAGCTAGCAGCCAGCTGGCTAGACTCTCTAGGTCTCTTTTTGGTCAGAGCAGGAGAAGCCTCATAAGCAGTATTCCTAACCCTGGATGTGTGGCTGAAGTGGTGAGGCAATTACCCTCCATCTTCCTGGGCAGCCGCAACAGGACCCTGCAAGGAGGCGCAGGTGCTGCAACTAACTGGCACACTCCCAGGCTACAGTCAACACCACGTGCTCAGAACAGAGGCTCAATTTTAATCCTTCTGAGACACCATTTCAGGAATCAGCCAATACACAGACATGTAATCAATGTAGTGCTTTTGTGTGCTTGTGTGGGTCTTGAGCTGGTGAATTTTCCATATTAAAATTTTTAGAATTTTCTGCACAGAAATTTTTAGAATCACCCAAGACAAGTATAAATGCAATCTTCTTTTAATGGTAAATGTTATTTCATGAGAAACACTGAATACATAATTTCAGCTCCAATGGTCAGAAGATCCTGTGCTTTCAAATTTTACTGTTAGAAATGCAAAACAGGGACAGCAAAACTCCATCATCCCACCTCTGTTCCCTCAGTACAGGATGTTTTCCTCTTTCAAAGGCCTTTTTTTAATAAGATCTTTCATCCAGTGTATTTTAAATAAATGATTTTCTCTATTTCCCCAAGCAGATTATTGCATGGTCTAATTAAGTTGTCCCTTAGGAAACATTATCCCTGACATGCAAAGAGAGACAAAACAATAGTGGCAGATTGTGGAAATAGGAATATTTCATTTCTACCAATTGAAAAACTATAAAAATCAAAAGTGCCAAAATTACTCCTAAGCTATTCATACGTACTGATTTGAAACATCAGTAATTTGCAAGAAACTGATAAAAAGTTCTTAGTTTCTTTACTGTTCTTCCCAGGTTCTGAATTCAGAACCCCACATTCCTACATTGACAGTTGACAAGCATTACAACCACCTAAAAACAGGTTCAGAAGATTCTGTTGCAGACAGTGTAAGTGATGCCTATTTTTGCAGGGACCTGTCTCAGAAGTAAAGCTGAGAGGGAAACTGAGTCTCACATGTTCACTCTTACAGGACTCATTAAATAATTCAATAAAGATTTGATGAAAGACCTTGGGCTGGAATTTGGGAAACCTGGGTGTTAGCTCAAATTTCTAGCCCATTACCACATTATTTTTTTTATTATAGTGGCTTTGTACTAAATTTTAATCTGATAGAACAAACTCTCCTCACAAAATTTCCCGATGATTCTTGGGCATTTATTCTTTTCAAAATGCAAATCTGATAGTGATACTCCTTAGTGTAAAACCCTTCCACTGCTCCTTAGTGTTCACAGATCTCCTTATAGGCCCTTGTAGGACTATAATTTACTAAGTGGGGAGTACAAGTTTAGGGCCAAAGCTGACGGCTCAAAAGAAGAGGAGAGTCAGTGATACCACACCGGAGAGTCCCTTTCTCTGCCCTGGTTCCTCATCAGGTTCACTCTCTCCTTTGAGTAAGTATTGAACAAATATTTAACAATGATTTGCATGGGTGCTATGTCGGGGTCCTCAAGACCACCTCCAACTTCTGTGATTCACTAGGAGGACCCACAGAACCCAGCACATAATCATACTCTTGGCTATAATTTATTACAGTCAAAGGACACAAAGCAAAATCAGCAAAGGGAAAATGCACACTAAATGGAATACAGGGAAGATCAGGCACAAGCTACCCAGAGTCCTCTCCCAGTGGAGTTACACAAGGATGCACTTAATCTCCCTAGCAACGAGTTGTGACAACACATGTGAAACGCTGTCTACTAGGGAAGCTCATTAGGGACTCAGTGCCCAGAGTTTTGATTGGAGGCTGGTTACATAGGCACCCTCTGACTGGCAAATACCCAAATTCCAGACTCCCAAGAAGGAAAGCAGGTGTTCAGCAGAAACCACATTGTTTGTATAAACAGTTTAGGCACAATAAGCTACCTTTATCAATCAGTTCTGGGAATGGTGGGAACCCTCCTGAAAATCAAGTTCCCAGATGCCCACCAAGGGACAACCTTGTAAGCAGGGCTTTCAAAGTCAGGTCTGCTATGATTCTCTTTTGCACAGATGCCAATCATTAGCCTGGGGAGGCACCAACAAATCCTGTCCAGACGTGGATGAAGGAAACAAAATCATGAGAGTTCTCTGAGCAAGATACTAAGGGAACAGGAATGGAGAAACACCTATCCTTTCTCAGTGGCAAAAAGGAAGGGGCAATGAGGACTTCCTGGGAGAGGCAATTCCTGAGCCAGGTCCAGACACATGACAGATGTTGTGGCATGTCTAGATTTAAATCCCAACCAGGTGGGTGATCTTGGCTAATTAACTAGACTAAGCTCTATCTCAGGAAATGAGTTACCCACATGGACCAGAGCTATTAATCACTTTGATTCCCTACTTAAACTTTGTATGGCTTCCAAACCTCTTGCATGCCATGTGGCCTTGTTAGAGGCGGTGCCAACCTACTTCAGCCTCCTCACCTGTGCCTCTCTGCCCCTTCACTCTCTGTGATCCAGCCATTCTGATCTCATTTCAGTACCTGGAATATGCTTCTTTCTATTCCAAGGCTCTAGACATACTATTTACCCCCCTACCCACCCAATGTTTGTCATCACCCTACTTATTTCACACATCTAATTCCTACTCATGTTAGAATTCAATCCAAACAACACCTCCTCAGGGCAGCCTTTGGTCACCTGCTCCAGAGTACATTGGAAACCCTGTCATTTGCTTTTCAGCACCAGTAACTTCTCCTCTATCACTGTGAGTACATTAAAGTCCATTAAAAAAATAAAAAAATAAAGTCCATTTTATTTTACACTTACACACTTCAAGAAGGCAAAAATTATGCCTGTGTTATTCACAGTGATAACCTCTGAGCCTAATATGATACCTATCACATAGTAGGCACTCAGTAAATGTATGAAAGAGGAATGAATGAGGGTTCTATGGTTCATATGGTCTGGGTGAGGACAATTCTGTCCTTCCCTAACAAATATATACCTTCTGGGTCTAAGGCACATGACCCAGGCGATATCAACAGTTCATCTGAGGGTTTCAACAGAAGTATTGGGAAAGAGGCACTGCATCTGCTGCAGACTGAGAGTGAAACTAACTCAGAGGAGAGTAAAGCTGAGAGAAGGAGATTCTGGGCTGTGATGAGGATATAGTCATTCCTAAGAGCAGCAGTCCATGGGCTATTCATTTGCCAGTAAACTTTCTGTTTATTATTGAGTTGGGATTCTGACACATATAACTAAGAATCCAAATACAAAAATAATAACTGGAATTAGACATGTAGTTGGTCCCAAAGAACAACAGAAAGACCATCAGCAAGCCTAACTTGTAATGACCTGAGCTACTTGCCTAGAGAATCCTCATAGTTCCTTAAAGTATGAACAGGTTTGGTTCTGGCGGTGCAGGGGGAAAAAAGATACTCTGGCTGGTGAGTAGGGCACAGGCATCCTGACTAGTCATAATCCTAAAAACCACCTTGTTCCTCTCCACAGGGCTAAAAAAAAACTATTTGCAGCTATGACAGCAGAATCACTTCCTCTCATCTATGAAAACTCAGAAATCAGACCTCCCAACAGACTGGAGAGAGACAAAAATCTCCCTTATTTTCAAAGGTGTGGAATAAAATTGTTACAAATACAAAGTGTGAATCTCACTCCAAACTAAATTCTAGACCAAATTAAGAAAGCACTGGCTGGATAAGCATTTGAAAAAGAAAGAAGAAATAGTAGCAGCTAGCACGGGTTCTTCAAAATCATGACACACTCAACTTACCTTAGACTCCTTTCTGTTCCAACCACTTGATTCATTTATTGAGATAAATCTTTGTAAGCACAGTATACATGGAGGTAGCTGGCAAAGGCCATTAGGACCTTCCAGTTGATAAGATGAAAAACTGAGGCTGCAGACAGGTAAACCTGAAAGGTGTCTTGTGGGAGGACACAGAGCTACACCCTTGGCCCTGTGCTGATCAAAACTCTGATCAGTAATGTAGATGAACCTACTACTTACCAACCTAGGAGGAGTAACATTCATCAGAGGAAAAAGGAGAATTAAAAAGCTAATATAATTAAAAGGATAAAATTTAACTAGAATGTATGTAGAGCTGCTGCAATTTAAAAACTCTATTTCCTGAGTGCAGGGTGACAGCAGTTCAGTTTCTGATGCCAGCAAATACCACACAGGGTGATGCAGCTACTCAAATTGGGCTGAATTCAGAAACATACCATCTACCTCAGCTGGATAACAAGTGAGCAACCAAGTTCCAGTCTGGGTATTACAGAGAAACAATGACTAACAAAAGTAAATCCAGAGATGGGAACCAAGATTACAAAAAGGTTTGGGAATCATGTCACACAAATGACAGCTGAAAGGGTGAGAATGTAAATTGGTATGGTCATTTTTGGATAACAAAGATAGAATCCTATAAAACTCAAAACATCTATACCTTGTGACCCAGAAATCTTATTTCTAGATGCATATCCTGGAGAAACTCTCACAAGCTTACATAATTACCAATACAGAATTTTTTATAAAAGCAAAATTCAGGAATTACTTAGGCTTTTGTCAATAGGAGAGTGGCTAGACAGACTAAGGTCAATTCACACTCTGTGATACTTCACAGCCGGTAAAAACAATGATATAGGTCTACTTATCAATCAGGATGGGCTACATTTGCCAAAGTATAAAAGGAACCTAAAATCTGAGCTTAACACAATTAAAGTCTATTTATTCCTTATGCTACATGTTTAAAATGAGTTGGCAGAAAAGCTAAATGTTATTCTCAGACCCAAGCTGGACAGAGGCCCCATCTCTATTTGCCAGGGACATGAAATGTAGTAAATTTCATATTGGCTCTTAAAATTTCCATTTGGAAGTGTACCCATTACATTGTTGACATTTCATTGACCAAAGTAAATCGCATGGCCACACCTAACTTCCAAAGGGGCAAGAACTACAATCCTACCATATGCTGAAAGCACACAGCCAAAAATATTAGGTTATAGATAATGACTAATACAGTATTCAATATGGAAAGATTAATGCAAGATATATGAAAAGGTCTAAGACATTTTGCTGTGTGTACAAAACATACAGACACATTCATAATTAAAACAGAGATCCAAAACAAATCTAAACATTGTTTATACATACCTATATATGCACAAAACTGAGGAAGGAGGAGCATGACACTGGAAGAAGTGATCAAAGAGAAATAATTTCTGTAATGGTTTAATTTCTTTAAGAAAAAAATATGAAAAATCTTAATTGTTGATAATTCTGGCTGGTGGAGAGTTGAGTGTTCATTATATTACTGTATGAATTTTTCCATTGTGTTAAAATCCTTGAAATAAGAAGCTGTTGAAAGCACCAGGAATTTTTTAGCCTGAGAAGATCACAGGTGTGAGAAAGGGGGATGGTGAGTAGGAAAATAGATGACTTTAACCATTTTGGACAAAGGAGAACTGCTCTGCGTGGTAATAAAGGGGAGATCTGGGCACAATGGCGAAAGTTCCTTAGAAGCTAGATCTTGGCTTGGGAATAAAGAATGACCTATCATAGAAAGATGAGTGAGTAGCTTCAAGAATATATGGAGGAAAAATATGTATTCTTTGTGGGGAAAACTTGATCAAGAGTCAGACAACTGCTTGTCTGACAGAATATTGTGAAGAAGACTGCTACACTGGGAAGGTATCTGGATTTGGTGATCTCCAAGGTCCTTCCAATTCTCAGATTCCATCAACCTTGGACCAGAACTTCTCAGTTTAGAGCTCAAAGACTCTGGGAAGTGTAGCACAATTATCCCAAGACAAGCTTTAAAAAAATAATGCAACAATCTGAATTCAGTAAAGCCTTTAATGGTACTACCCAGGAATATTTCACAATCAGTAAGGAATAATTCATTTAATTGGGTCTGAAAATTAATATAGGCAGGGGTTTACAAAAATTATTCTGGCCTTGAATAAAGCTAGCTTTAATTCTCATGCCTGGTCAACCTTATGCACATAATTAAATCAGTATTATTTGTAGAACTGTAGCCTATTTAATCACTGCCTCTGTGGCTTATCAGTTGTTCTCCCAGTACCAAAGTCAAACTGCTCCCACAGCTAAAGAGATCGCCACAGAAACATCCCACTGAAATGAACATTACTTGGTAAAATCAGAGAGTAAGAATAACGAGCGTGTTTTCTTTTTAAATAGTTGCTTTGGCTATTGGCAAAAGAAAAAATAAAAGTCTTAGCAGTGGAAAACAAGTATCCTTGACCTGTGCTTGTGTGAGGTGGGTCAGTATGGCATAAAAACAGTGGAGTCAGAACTCAGGCAGCTCCCTGTAGCTGCCCTGCTCCCAGGCCAAGAAGATAAGAAATTTCAGTGGTAGTAAATGAGACATGCTTACCTGAGGACTTTCTTTCAAAAAGGTACTATATCTTTTGTACCAACAAGTTTTTATCTGTACATAGTAAATATATGCCCAGAAGGTTATGAGTTGAGCAGACTTTTACATGCCTGGAACCTGATGGATTTGAATAGACACCTGAGAAGCCCATTGTGGTTTTTAAGGAATGTGTTTCCACCATAAAAAATATTAAAAGCATGCTGCAACTTAAAAACATGTGCTTTTTGTCCATGTATTTTTGCCTATTTAGGATTTCCTACCTGCAGTGATTCTGTACCACATAACTAACAAGGGGAAATACTTGCATGAAGGTAACTATTTAGTAGTTCTTTCCTATTAAATTTCAAGATTAACAACAAACCAAACCAAACCAAACGAAAACACAGCTCAAAAGGCTCTGATATATTCCCAAGTTAATGAGGTTAGTGTGATTTGAATATTACCTTCTTTCTAGACCCATAGTCTAGGCTGTGCTGGAGCTTCTTGTGGCCTGGCCCCACAATCCCCAGAAATACCGTATGAAAGAAAAATCCATAATATGCTGGAAAAGCAGCTGGCTAGATAGACCACCACAATGCCTTGCAGAGACTCAGGTCTGGCCCTAATCTATGAGCAAAAACTGATTACTCACCCCCCACATCCCCTGCCTAGCCTCTCCATCCGTCAAGTGCAAGCACTTACATCCTAGGATGTCACAGGGAAGTGTATTTATCCTTGGAAGACAGTGGTGATAAGATGCTAGACTGTAATGTTAGGAAGCAGTGTGGGGAAACCAGAGACAAACGTGGGAGGAAGGAGGAGAAAGAGCTTGATGAATGAAGTCCTGGGGGCAAAGGTTACTGGAAAACAGCAGGACAGAAGTAAGAGAATGTGACAGAGAGGCAGGGCCAAGGCAAACAACGAGGTCAATGATATGCTGCATGAGGACAAAGAACTGTGCTTCCGGGTGAGATTACCACATATGCCTTCAAAAGAGTGGCTTTGTTTTTCAGTAGGTCCTTATGTATTCTGCCCAATAATGCAGCTCCTCTGCTTACCCTTCGAAACTTGTCCACTTAACTACACCAAAAGCTGCATCTCTAGAACAATTATTTCAGAGAGATATATAAATACTTTGGGGAAAAAGAAGGGAACTAATCCCAAACATTACTTAAAATATCAGTTAAGACTTCTGGTTCCAGATAAGATGGAATAAACATATCCAATTTTCTGTCCACTGAATGTGACTATAAAATTTGTACAGAATGTGGCAGCTATTAGAGAACTCTTTAAAGTATATATCAGCAGGTAGACCAGGGAAGAATACCGGAATGCCAAGTACAACTTAAACTGGTGATGACTTTACCACTTTTTTACCTCCAGTATTCTCTCATCTGAACCCAACACAACAAAACCTGAAAGTGAGTGAACACTGTGGTTAGAGCACATGTTCTGGCTCAGGTACTTTTTTTTGGAAACAGGAACTACTATAACTCAGAGAAACTTGGGGGAAATCCCCTGGGTTTTTCCTCTCTTTTTCCTCCCTTCTCCATGCCCAGAAAATCCCATGGTGGAGGCTACAGCAATGAAATTAACTGGCAAAGGAAGACTGTAGGACTTCAAACTCTCAAGAGAAAGGAAATTTACATTCCATTTGGTGGAATTACAGCTCCAAAAGGGCAAAACCAAATCCCATTGTTTTTTCTTACTTTCTCTGCCTGCCTGTCCCTTGTGTTCCAGAGGCAGTGCATCATGAAAGTGGGTGGTTTCTGACTGGAGAACCGAAAAGGAAAGCTCTAAGGAAACAAGAAAGTACCATGAAAATAACAGAGAGAAGAGCTCAGGAAAGCAAACCCATAAAGTTGCTTATGAACAATTCAGATCACCCCCCACCCACACATATGTGGGCTTGATCCTAATTATCATGTCAAAGACTTTGAGAACTGAGCTAACAGAGGAACACTCAGGTCCCAAATTGACCAGTGGGTGTCACACATAGGACAGATCTGAATAGCACTGCAAAGGACCTGAATACTAGCCCTGGAGCTACAGTCCACAGAAAGTGAGCTGGAACTTGCACTCTGAACCTAACCAGGTCAATTGACTGTTAAATAGATCAACATTCTCCATTGGACTGAAATAATATCTGGAGCCTAATAACTTAATATTCAAAATGTCCAGAATAAAACCCCAAGTTACTTGCTATACAAAGAACCACAAAAAATGCCAATTCATGTGGGAAAATACAATCAACAGATGCCAACAATGAGATGACACAAATATTGAAATTATCCAACAAGTATGTTAAAGCAGCTATTATAAAAACATGCTTAAATAAGCAATTGCCAAACTTGAACACGCTTGAAGGAAAGCTAAAATACAAAATATTGGCAAGGTAAAGAGAAGATACAAAGGATAATCAAACTGAAACTTTAGAACTGAAAAATAAAATAACCAAAAGTAAAAAATTCACCTGGAGAACACAATAGCAGAATGGAGGAGGCAGTGAACTTGTAATAGGTAAACAAACCAGCCAATCTAAATAACAGAAAGAAAAAAGATGGTGGGGAAGGGGAACAAAGTCTCAGGGACCTGCAGGATAACAATAAAGGATCTAACATTTGTGTAACTGGAATCCAATATAGAGGAGAAAAAGAGTGTGATGCTAAAAAATATTTGAAGAAAAAATAGCTGAGAATTGTCAAGAAACTGAGAAAGGTTGGAGTGATGGCAAATAGGCACAAAGAATTTTACTGGAGTGATGGAAATACTCCAAAACTGAATTACGGATATGGTTACAGAACTTGGTAAATTTACTAAAAAGCATTTAATTATATATTCAAACATGTGAATTTTGGAGTATGTAAATTATACTTTAATAAAGTTGTCATTTTAAGAATATTATACAAATGAAATCACGTGGTATATAAACTTTTGAGATTGGCTTTTTAAAATTCAGCATAATTCTCCTGAGATCCATGTAAATTATTCCATGTATCAGTAGTTCATTCTTTTTATTCCATTTTATGCGTGTACCACAGTGTGTTTAACCATTCACCCACTGAAAGACATTTGAGCTGTTTCCAGTTTTGGATTATTACAAATAAAGCTGCTATGAATGTTCCTGTATAGGTTTTTGTGTGAAAAGATACTCTTTAAGAGAGTGAAAAGATTCTCTCAGACTAGAGAAGACAGACAACCCAACAGAAAAACGGCAGAAGTCTTGAACAGGCTCTTTACAAGAGGATATTCAAATAGAAATAAACATAAAAAGATGTTTAACTGTATTAGTTATTAGGGAAATACAAATTAAAACCACAATAAGACTTCTAAAAAAAAACCAAAACGGGGGATCCCTGGGTGGTTCAGTGGTTTAGCATCTGCCTTCGGCTCAGGGCGTGATCCTGGAGTCCCATGATCGAGTCCTGCATCAGGCTCCCTGCATGCAGCCTGCTTCTCCCTCTGGCAGTGTCTCTGCCTCTCTCTTTCTCTGTGTCTCTCATGAATAAATAAATAAAATCTTTTAAAAAAAACCAAAATGTCCATCAACAGAAGAATAGATAAACAAATTCTGGTACACTCATACAATGAAATATTCAGCAATAAAACAGGATGGACTACTGATATATATATGATATCAGGGATGGATCTCAAAAACATTATATTGAACAAAAGAAGCCAAAAATAATACAGATACCAGAATACATACTATATAATTTTATTTCCATGAAGTTCAATAACAGGCAAAACTAACCTATGGTGACAGAAATCTGAACAATGGTTGCCTTTGGTTGGAGAATACTATCTGAAAAGAAACACGATGGTATATTCTGGTGTGACAGAAATCATCTAGATCTTTATTGGGGTGTGGGTTACATGGGTATATATACAATTGTCAAAACTCAAACTGTACTCTTAAAAATCTTTTCATTTTACTGTATGTAAATTATACTCAATAAAAAAGAAATAGAAAAGCCACAATAAAATATCACTAGTGTTCATTAGGATGGCTAAAATTCAAAATCTCAACAATCTAAGCACTGGCAAAGATGTGACCAAATGGTACCTTCTGAATATTGCTGGTGAGACTATAAATTAGTCTAAATGCTTTGGAAAGCTGTTTGACAATATCTACTGAGGCTCAACATATGCATACCTTATGACTCAGCTCTTAGTTATACCTAACAGAAATGTACACATTTGTTTCTCAAAAGATACACAAGAATGTTCAGATGAGTACTATATGTAGTGGCCCCAAATTGGAAACAACCCTGATATGTTCATCACAGTATAACAGAATTCTTTAGACTGTGAGATATGTGTGTGTGTGTGTGTGTGTATTCTTCACCTATGCAAAGTGTCAAAATAGGATTAATCTATAGTAACAGAATTAAAGATAATGATAATTTGCTAACCTCTGGGGTATAAGAAAGAGGTAGTCCTTGCTAGGAAGTAGGAAATGGACTTCTGCAGTGCTGGCAATGCTCTTTTTCTTGACCTGGACACTGGTTAAATAGGTATGTTCCCTTATCAATAGAGTTGTACACTTATGCCTTGTTCACTTTTTCTTCAGGTACATTACACTTCCACTTATGTTAGATTCCGTCCCTAGGCTATATGCATGCAAATTAAGTTTTTCTCCTTTGTTCACTACCACCACCACTACACCCCTTTTCCTTCTTTAGCATGTGCACTTCCCTTACTATCTGCATTCTTGTCTGCTGAACTATCAATAATACTTGGTACTTAACTCGAATCTTCATTGCCAGTGATGGGATCACATAAAGTCAAAATCACAGTGAAAAAAGAGACCCCACAAAGTAACTACAGGGAGAACACAGGCATCCTTTCTTTACACAGGCAGGACTTTATGAGTCAGCATCAAAGAATTGGACCTTGTCTATCCACAGAGGGAAAACCATCCTTTAAATAGAAGGATTAGTTCATTTGCCCACATAATTCCAGGACAAAGCTATAGTCCCAGAGTGACATTCTTTATGTGCTCCTTCCGGTATAGGAAATCTTTCCAAAGGCACTTTGAGACACTCTAGCAATTATCAAAGCTGAAGAATATTATAAAGGGGGCAAAAAGGCTGTCCAGGAATTGATTCTTAACAGTGTAAAATCCGGACTCGGGGCAGCCCTGGTGGCCCAGTGGTTTAGCACCGCCTTCAGCCCGGGGTGTGATCCTGGAGACCCTGGATCGAATCCCATGTCAGGATCCCTGCATGGAGCCTGCTTCTCCCTCTACCTGTGTCTCTGCCCCTCTCTTTCTCTCTGTGTCTGTCGTGAATGAATAAAATCTTTTAAAAACTGATTGAAGGGATCCCTGGGTGGCGCAGTGGTTTAGCGCCTGCCTTTGGCCCAGGGCACGATCCTGGAGACCCGGGATCGAATCCCACGTTGGGCTCCCGGTGCATGGAGCCTGCTTCTCCCTCTGCCTATGTCTCTGCCTCTCTCTCTCTCTCTATCATAAATAAAAAAATAAAAAAATAAAAAACTGATTGAATTGTACGCTTAAATGAGTGTACTTCACTGTATACAAATTGTGCCTCAATAAAGTTGCTTTTAAAAAAAATCTGGACTCAGGCATGTTAATCTTAAAAATTTCTCACAAGCTAACTTAATTTTTACATTACCTTTAATTTCACAGAATGTTATTCATTAATTTATACACACTCCAAATTTATGTACAGGATACTGTAGGCTAACATCACATTTGTTATTGCAGATATAGGGACAGATAACTGTAAGGCCTATAATTTTGAGATAACTGAAGGCTCTAGTAGATGGATAAGGAGAGGAAAACATCACTACAGCCAAGGATGACAAGTTTTATAAGAGAAGAAGGGAAGGCTCCAAGTTTCCTAGGGGCATGGAAGGACAGTGACTAAATCTGTCCAGAGAAGGTATGAAGGCTCCATGTCAGAAGTAACATTATCAGGATGTGTACCAACCAAACAACATGGTACCTCTTGAGATCTTAGAGATGAATGAAATTCACATGTTTGCATTTCCTATTTCCTGTATCTGGAAGTGACTGGACACCCACAGGGGGCAAATTCTGATACTGCCTATACAGGGGACCAAAAAACTCAAACATCCAAAACCCCATACTAATATGGGGGTTGCATGGATGTAAAAAAGAAGTGACTTTGACTTTATTTTGGGGAAGCAGGTTGGAATATGATCAAAGTTATCAAAAACAAACAATTTTGACATTTTACTTAAGATGGACTGTGAGAATAAAAGGTGAATCAGTCTGAAGGATGGAAAAAAGGAGAGTGCAATAATCTGAAGTTCCTATCCAAGCATGGCCCAGAGGGAGATGGAACTCAGGTCCAAATACCCAACCTTCTTGGCTGAGGGACAGGAATACCACAGTTTTCAGAAAAGGACCAAAAGGAATGCTCATGCTGATGACATCAAACATGAGAATCACATCACTAAAGTCCAAGTCCAAGTCCACACTTGAGAAGATGACTTGGCCTCCCACACAACTTATCCAAAGAGACAGAGATAGTATCAGCAGTATAGTAATAAATGTTTAACATCAGCCTGAGGTATGCTGTGATTTGTAGTTTACTGATTTCTGTGATGTAGATATTCCCACCATGGTCAATTTCAAACTGTTAAGATGATGTCATTGGGCACCTGGGTGGCTCAGTGGTTGATCATCAGCCTTCATTCAGCTCAGGTCATGATCCCAGGGTCCTGGGATCAAGTCCTGCATTGGGCTCCCCGCATGGAGCCTGCTTTTCCCTTTCTGCCTGTGTCTCTGCCTCTCTCTGTGTCTCTAATGAATAAATAAATAAAATCTTTAAAAAATAAAAAAAAATTTTAAAAGATGATGTCATTTGCCATGGAGTTTGAGAGTGATACATACAACCAGCTCTTGCAATCTGGTGTAAGGTGGCTACATCACCTGAAAATGCAGTCAGTTGAATTTTTACTATCAGTAAATTGCTATCTTGACTTATACAGATCAGATCTCAAGAGCTAGGTGACCTGAAGTCCATTCTTAAGTAAGAGGTCCATCCTCGGTAAGAACAAGATTGGGTTTTGGAGCACACCAAACAGAAGGCCAATCTTGGACTACGGTAAATTCTCCAAGGTGAAAGGTAAAACACACATGATAGCATGGAAAGGCACACATACATATTAAAATAAAAGGAGGGCAGCCCCGGTGGCGCAGGGGTTTAGCGCCGCCTGCAGCCCAGGGCGTGATCCTGGAGACCCTGGATCGAGTCCCACGTCGGGCCCTCTGCGTGGAGCCTGCTTCTCCCTCTGCCTGTGTCTCTGCCTCTCTCTCTCTGTGTGTGTCTATGAATAAATAAATAAAATCTTTAAAAAAAATTAAAAAAAATAAAATAAAAGGAATGAACACCCCCCACCAGAAAAAAAAAAAACCCTGCAAGTAATTCTGTGTATTAGACTACCGAGTGGTATGAAAGACTGATGAGCAGTGAGTTTGGGGAGCCAAGCTAGGAACAGACTATAAAGAGAGGTATGGGGGGAGCACCTGGGTGGCTCAGTCAGTTAAGCATCAGCTCAGGTCATTATCCCAGGGTCTTGAGATGGAGCCCAGCATCAGGCTCCCCTGCTCAGTGGGAAATCTATTTCTCCCTCTCTTCCCTGCTCATGCTCTCTTGCTCTCTCTCTCTCTCTGAAAGAAAGAAAGAAAGAAGAAAGAAAGAAAGAATTTAAAAAGAGAGAGATGGCATGGAGAACTATACTTATGGGCACCTTTTGCCCTCATTAGTTATACCTATTCACATATTATCCATTTATACAAAAGTGCCTCAGTGAGAGATCAGGGAGCTGATATTTGAACCCATGGACTGATTGCCACAGCATATTACCCCACTACATCATGCTACTTCCATGGGAGGGCTAGGTGATGATGTAAGAACACTCCCTCCCCAATCCTGTCCACCGCCCCTTAAGTCCCCTACATTATCTGAACCCCCAAAAGGGAGACTATGGAATTTTTCTTTCAGGTCCAGCTAGAAAATTCTACTATATCCCTTTGGGATCCATTTCAATAGTTTAGAAACACTTCCATCATTTCTTAATAAACCCATCAGACAAATATAGTCCTTATTTTTAGTACTCATAATTATAACTAGCCACTATCAAAAAAATTTTTAAATGTCCTAAGTAATGAAGGGGCACCCTCTTAATCTTTTCTTTTGCAGAGCTAGTGATCATAATCTTTTACCTGCTATTCTTTTTTTTAAATTTTTTTTATTTATTTATGATAGTCACACACACACACACACACACAGAGAGGCAGAGACACAGGCAGAGGGAGAAGCAGGCTCCATGCACCGGGAGCCCGACGTGGGACTCGATCCCGGGTCTCCAGGATCGCGCCCTGGGCCAAAGGCAGGCGCCAAACCGCTGCGCCACCCAGGGATCCCTTACCTGCTATTCTTAAGTCTTGTTTTCCAGCTCTTTATCATTCTTCATGTTTTCCCAAGCCAGACACTCTTTTAAAAGGCATGGCAAAACAAAACAAAACAAAACAAGGCATGGCCGCTGGTGAATACCATGAGGTTACCCAGTAGCTCTTGTATTCCATACATCCATGTATCTATCCAATTATTAGAAAAACTGTAGACAGTGGAAAAGGAGTTCTCAAAAAAGGAGTAAGAATGATTAAGATGGTTAAAATAACTTTTAAAAAACTTAAAAAATGTAATTCTTACTAATAAATACAAACATGGTTTGAGGAAGAATGAAACAAATATAAAACTTACTGACAGGCAAAGGACACCATTAAGGTGAATACAGGAATTAGAAATGTAACAAAAATCAAGTGTAAATTTAATAGTTTTTTGAAGCCTATGACTGATTCTGTCCCCTTCACTACTGCCTACCCTAGTAAGCTTTCCATTATATAATGTACTCAAAGAGTCACTCATGAAGAAGTCAGACATGATTCCAAAAAATGTATCCTATGGACATTTTATTGATCTCTGAAGGACCAGCAAATGTAAATGGTTTAAATAAACCAATCAAAAGGCAGAGATTGGCATAATGGGTTAAAGAAAATGATCCATCTATATGCTATCTACCACAACTCACTTCAAATATAAGGAATTAAGTAGGTTGGAAGTAAAAAAATGGAGAAAAAAATAAGATGCAAACATTACTCAAAAGAAAGCAGGGGTGGCTATATTAGTATCAATAAAAAGAAAATTACCACAGGTGAAGAACACTGAATAATGATAGAAAGGCCGGTATACCAAGATATAGCAATCTTAAATGTATATGCATCAAAAAAAACACCCCCAAAATATCAGCTGCAAAATATGTGAAGCAAAAACTGATTGAACTGAAAGAAAAACCAAAAAATCTAGTTATAGTTGGAGACTTCAACGTTCTTTTCTCAACAATTGATAGAACCAATAGACAAAATCAGCAAGGATAAGGAACTCAAGAAACACAATCAACCAACAGGATTTAACTGACATCGGCAGAATACTGCATCCAACAACAGCAGACTATTCTTTTCAAGCACCCACAGAAAACATACAAAGATAAACTACAGCTTGGGCCACAAAATGAACTTAAACAAATTTAATAGGAGTGATATCATATGGAGTACATTCTCTGACCACAATGGAATCAAGGCAGAAATCAATAGCAAAAGGATAACAGGAAAATCTCCACACATCTGGAAACTAAGTTATATACTTCTAAATAAGCCATGGGTCAAGAGAGGAGGTCTCAAGGGAAATTTTTAAAATACACTCTGAACTGAATGAAAATGAAAATACCACAACATACTCAAATTTGTGAGGCAGAGTTAAAGCAGTACTGAGAGGGAAATTTATAACACTAAATGCTTATGCGGACTCCTGGGTGGTTCAGCGATTAAATGTCTGCCTTTGGCTCAGGAAGTGATCCTGGGGTCCCGGGGATCAAGTCCCATATCAGGCTCCCTGTATGGAGCCCGCTTTTCCCTCTGCCTATGTCTTTGCCTCTCTCTCGGTGTCTCTCATGAATAAATAAATAAAATCTTTTAAAAAGAAAGAAAAGAAATAACACTAAATGCTTGTGTTAAAAAAGAAGAAAATCTCAAATCAATAATCTAAGCTCCTGCCACCTCAAGAAACTAGAAAAAGGAGTATAATAATCCCTGATATAGGATACAAAAGTAGATGAAGGTTTGAGAAGAAAAGAGATGCCTGGTGGCTCAGTGGTTGGGCGACGCCTTTGGTTCAGGGTGTGATCCCAGACTCCTGGGATTGAGTCCCACATGGGGCTCCTTGCATGGAGCCTGCTTCTCCTCCCTCTGCCTGTGTCTCTGCCTCTCTTTATGTGTCTCTCATGAATAAATAAAATCTTTAAAAAAAAAGGTTTGAGAAGAATGAACTTCTATGAGGTAGTAACATTGGATAGGTAGGTCAACCTGAAGTGGCCTGAAGTGGGCAGAGTATCTGGGCAGGAAAACAACCAAACTAATGGCCTTGTTTAGGTAAAGGCAGAAATTAAGCTCTGGGCTTCCTACAGCAGCTAACCAGCATAAAAAACCTCAAGGAGACAGAGGAATAGGGATGTACACACCACAGGGCACATATTATCAACACATACATATAATCCCATAGAGGGCCCCACTTGAGCAGGTGATTAGCACACCAGTGGGATTCTTATCTGTCAGGACATGCCTAGGAGCAGCCGATTTTACCAAGAATCTAGGTTCTTGAGGGAACAAGGCATCTCCAAGTAAAGAATGTTGTCCTAAGGGAAGACAACAGTTCACCAACATGACCTAGTGGTCCCCCCAAGGTCTGAGGAAGTAATGATTCAGAAAGTGGGTGTGAAGCATGTTACTCAGGTTTATCTAAAAGCCCAGCTTTCAAGGACTTGATTCAGAATTCCAGTCAGAGAGGGCCCTTCCACAGAAACCTAAACAAGCTGACTTGTAGTCCCTACAGCCCCAGGAGCTCCAGCTACAGCAGGAGGATGAAAGAGTCCAGAGCCTCAGCACAGACATCAATTAGTGCCCTTAACTCATCCAGTGGGTTCTGGATGAGTGGGTCACTCTTACGTGCAGAGTCAGGCATGTCAGTGGTATTAGCAAAAATGGGAGCTGTGCAAACACAGAACCACCTCGATGGGCTAAAAGCACTAGCAGCCCAGCAAGGACTCTGCCCCAGAGGTCACCAAAAGTACTAGAAGGAAAGAGAAGAGGAGGTAAGTGACGTTTCAAGCTCTAGAACACCTAGTCAGGAAAACACAGCAGATAACCTCCAGGATAAATTGTTTCTATCTGAAAACCGTCCTATACGCTGAAAAACTATAACAGAACTAGCAAAAGTCTACGGAGTGACTGTTATTTAGACTATTTTCCTGTCACCTAAAATGTAAATTTCCAAATCAAGAGAATATATTTTTACCCTAAAAATTAATGTATATTGTACATTTAAAATTGGTTGTTTCTAGGAACACTCTATGATAGGCAACTCACTTAAGCTTAAATTTCAATGGGTAACAGAAGTTAACTTGGGCCTAAAAACATCCTTAGGTGTATGCATAGTACAGATGTGGCTCACTTGGTCCTTGAGATGGAGGGAAGCAGTTAGGAGATACAGGCCATGGACATCTCAGTAGACTTCTGATGCCAGCTGGCAAGGCTGGTCTGTAGGCAAGAGGAAAGGCCAACTACAGGGATAGGGGTGAGGGGCAATGTCAGGGTTCCTGGTTAGAGTTGGGATTTCCTCTTCATTTAAAAGTGATCAGCCATTTCCTCTCACTAGTCTCAGAGAAACAGCCTCACAAAAGAAGTCTACAGAAAGTCAACTAGGTAATTAGACTTGTAAAAAGCCCAACTCAGAAGCAGGAAAACAAAATTTAAATAACGGCCTTTATCTCTTCTAGCCAAGAAAACCTCCCTAAGGCCCTCACAATTGCCTGTCAAGTGACTCCAAATAAAAATCTTCTTTAAATAACTAGATAGAAACAGTTCTGGCTTTTCTTCCAATCAATTTCTCCTGCTTTAAAGGGCTAATCTGATTGATTGATAGATCTTTATTTTTTTTCCCTCAGCTTTACTGAGGTACAACTCACAAATTTGTATACAATGTGATGATTTTATATACATATACATTGTGAAAGGATTCCCACCAAATTAACACATCCATTATCTCACATACTTTTTTTTTTCCTTTTGTGGTGAAAAACATGTAAGTTCTACTCTTAACATCTTTAAGTATGTAATGCAGTATTGTTAACTATAGTCATCATGTTGTATATTAGATCCCCAGAGCTTATTCATCTTATAACTGAAAGTTTATACCCTTTTACCAACCTCTGCCCATTTCCCCCGCTCCTCAGTCCCTGGAAACCACTATTCTACTCTGTTTCTGAGTTCAACTTAAAAAAAATTACATACATAAGTGATACACCATGCAGTATTTGTCTTTTTCTCTCTAGTTTATTTCACATAGCACAACACCCTCCAGGTTGATCTATGTTGTCACAAATGGCAGGATTTCCTGAAGAGCTAACTTTAAAAGTACAATGAGAAATATTGTTCTAGAACTTAGAATATTTAATACATGTTAATAAGCTAGTACTGTAATCAGCTAATAACTCTTCTACTTATACTTAAGACACTTATTCAAAGAGCAAAGTTTGAAGTCTAGCTAACCTTTTCACACAGCTCAGATCACTGACATTCTAACTCAACTCACTAGGCATTATTCTAAAGAAGTTAGCAAACCTTTTCTGTAAAGGGCCAGAGAGTAAATATTTTTTGCTTGGTAGGCCACTTGGTCTGTGTCTTAACTATTCAACCCTGTCACTGCAGCAAAAAGAAACATAAATAATATGTGAACAAACAGACAGGGCTGTGTTCCAATTAAACTTCACTTATGGATGCTGAAATCTGAACTTCATACAATTTTCACATATCATGAAATATTCTTCTTTCAATTTTTTCCAACCATTTAAAAACAGAAAAATTCATTTTTAGCTTGTGGGCTGTATGAAAATAGGTAGCAGGCCAGATCTGGCTGGCAGGCTACATAGTGTACCAATTCCTGCTCAAACCAAGACTTGATGCTTCCCAGAAAGAATTTAAAATTTCAGGCTTTCTCTGATTTAAAAAAGTACACATTTCAAACCAACATTTCACCATAAACTTCTGTTATTAAAATTTCAGCTTGAGGAGTAGGGGCAAACTCTGTAAATGTGTAGCAACATATTATAGTGGAAAGAGAACTAGAAAACTTACAGACCTGTAATTTACTAGGTATACAAAACTACAAAACTTATTCTTTCTGGAGCTCAATTCCCCTCATTCTAGTCCCTTTGCAACAACCTTCCACATTCCATAGTTACAACTATAATTTACTAAGCTAATGTTAATTTCTGTCTGGGATATATAGAAAATATTTCTATTTCTATTGTGTGCAGGTCCCTATGAAGCAAAGACACTTTTAAAAGAAGTCTTTTATCATTGTTATTCCAGTCTATTCCAGAATCTAGAGCCAACTTATGATGCCCTGAATAGCCTGAGCAGTGAAAAACCTCAAACAGGATAAACCTGAAGAAATCCCTGTCCAGACATAATCCAAATCAAACTGCTAAACAAAAATACAAAGGAAAAAATATTGAAAGCAGTCAGACAGGGGCACCTGGGCGGCTCAGTGGTTGAGCATCTACCTTTGCCTCAGGTTGTGATCATGGGGTCCTGGGATCAAGTCCCATATTGGGCTCCCTACAGGCCTGCTTCTCCCTCTGCCTAGGTCTCTGGCTCTCTGTGTCTCTCATGAATGAATAAATAAAATCTTAAAAAAAAGGAAAGCAATCAGACAAAAACCTTATATTACAGGAATACTAGTTACCTTTTATAGGGGTACAATAATTTGACATTACAGTGGATTTTTTTTATCAGAAACCATGAAGGTCAAGGAAATGGCATGACATGTTTGAAGTGTGGGGAACAAAGAACTGCCAACATGTAATTCTATATCCAGCAAAAATATCCTTCAGAAATGAGAATTTATAGCCAGCAAACTAAAAGAATTGCTATAGAAAGTTCTTCAGACAGTTGAAAAATTATAGCAGACAGAAATTTAGAACATTAGGGACAAAGGAACAGCAATATAAATGGAAAGTATTTGGGTAAATATAACAGACTATTCTCTTGAGTTCTTTAAAACATCTTTGACTACTGACAGCAAAAATGATAATGTGTGAAGGGATTTTCAATAGGTGCAGATGTAATATAAGACAACTATAACAAAAAGGGTGGAGGGTAAAGGGTAAGGTTTCTGCATTCCTCTTGAAGTGATAAAGTATTGATACTAAGCAAACTGTGCAAAGCTAAATGTGCATAATTCCTAGTGTAACCACAAAAATATGCAGAGATAAACTAAAAAATCAGAGTAGATAAAATAGAGCATGAAAAGTGTTCAAATAACCCAAAAGAAGGCAGGGGAGTGGGAAAAAGGAAATAATAACAGAGTTTAACACAAGAAGTAATTAAATGGTAGGCTAAAATCAAGCATAAGTAGTTACATTAAGTGTAATGGTCTAAACATACAATTAAAAGATAAAGAATGTCAGAACAGATTTTAAAAATATGACTAAACTACACACTGTCTATAAGAAATTCACTTCAAATATAAATGATACAGGTAGGTGAAAAGCAAAAGGATGAAAAAAGATACAAAATGCAAACAATGATCAAAAGAAAGAATTCAGAGGAAGGAAAATGACAAGGATATAGTGGGATATAGAGGGACATAACATAATGCTGAAAGGTTATTAACTCACTCAAAAGAATTAACAATCCTAAATGTGTACATACCTAACAACAGTGCTTCAAAATACGTGAAGCAAAACTGTCAGACCTAAAATTAGTAAAAAAATTAACAATTATAGTTGGAGGCTTCAATACTCCTCTCTAATTAATACACAGAACCACTAGACAGAAAAATCAGCAAGAATATATGAGAACTTAACATCATTATCAACCAAGTGGCATTAGCTGCATAATAAGGAACACTCTACCTGACAATAGCAGCATATATATTTTTTCAACAAGACAGACCATATCCTAGGTCATAAAACAAACCTCAAACATAAAAGCATTGAAATTATAAAAGAATATGCTCCATGACCATAAAGAAATTAAACTAGAAATCAACAACACAAAGAGGAAAAGCTCCAAACACTTGGATATTAAACAGCTACATCTAAATAATCCATGAATCAAAGAGAAACTTCCAAGAGAAATTAGAAAATGTTCTGAATTAAAGAAAAATGAAAACACGAATAACCCAATCTATGGGCTACCGCTGAAGCAGAGTTAGAGGGAAATTAACAGCATTAAACGCACTTTTAGGGGGAAAAAAAAAGGTCTCAAAAAACAATCTAAACTTCCACCTTAGAGAACTGCAAAAAGAAGAGCAAAATAAATCCAAAGTAAGCAGAACAAGGAAATAATCTACATAAAGCAGAAATCAATGAAGCTGAAAAACAACAGAGAAACAAAAACAGACAAAAATCAATGATAATAAAAGTTGGTTCTTTGAAAAAATCAATAAAATTGATAAACTTCTAGCAAGACTGAGAGAGAAAAGAAGAGAGAACACTCAAAATAGCCATATCAAGAATGAAAGAGGGGATTATCACCATACACCCTGCAAATACTGAAAGGATAATAAGCCAATCTGATGAATAACTCTATGCACACAGACAACTCAAATGAAATGGTACAGATTTCTCAAAAACCATGAGCTACCAAAATTCATTGACAATGAAATAGATAACCCAAATAATGCCATATCTATTAAGGAAATTAAATGCACAGCTAAAAATCTTTTTAAAGAGAAAATCCCAGGCCCAGATGGTTTCACCAGCAAATTTCAACAAACATTTAAAGAAAAAACAACACCAATTCTGCAAGATCTCTTCCAGGAAACAGGAGAGGATGGAATCCCTCCCAACTCTTATTTTATCAAGTCCTGCTATCAAATCCAGACAAATGCAGTACAAAAAAAGAAAACTATAGACCAATATCCCTCATGAATATAGAAGCAAACATCCCCAACAAGATATCAGAAAATCTAAATGTAATATATAAAACCTACAAACAAGTGGGCTTTACCCCAGGAATGCAAGGCAGGTTCAATGTCTGAAAACCAATCAATGTAATCAACCACATCAAATTTAAAAAAGAAAATCCACATGATCATATCAGTTGATGATTACATAAGCATTTGTCAAACTTCATTATGCACTCATGATAGAAATTCTCAGCAAACTAGGAATACAGGGCAACTTCATCAACCAGATAAAAGAACTTCAAAAAAGGAATGCCTGGGTGGCTCAGGGGTTAAGCATCTGCCTTTGGCTCAGGTCATGATCCCAGGGTCCCACATCAGGCTCCTCACAGGGAGCCTGCTTCTCCTTCTGCCTATGTTTCTGCCTCTCCCTCTCTATCTCTGATGAACAAATAAAATCTTAAAAAATGAACTTCAAGATGAAAGACCTGAAGGTGAAACAGGAAAAAGGTATCCTTTTTCACTACTTCTTTTTTAAAAAAAATTTTTTTTAGTATAACTGACAGTGTTATCTCACCACTATTAAACATCATACTGGAAGTCCTGGTCTGTGCAATAAGGGATGAGTGGATGGATGGATGGATGGATGGACAGATGGATAAACAGATAAATAAATGGCATACAGGGGTGCCTGGCTGGTTCAGTGGGTAGAGCATGAGACTCTTGATTTGGGGGTTGTAAGTCTGAGCCCCCCCACAGTGGGTGTAGAGATTACTTAAAACCAAATGGCACTATCTCTACTCCTAAACATGATTGTTTGCTTAAAATATATCAGGGAAAAAAATAAAATAAAATATATCAGGGAATATATTCTATTTTTTTAAGTCCTATAACAACCAGTTAGCTTAGCAAGGGAGCAGGATATAAGGTCAATACAAAAAATAAATCATATTTCTATGTGGTGGCAATAAACAATTAGAAACTGATTATTTAAAAATATATTACTTACAGTAGCTCCAAAGAAATAGAATATTTAGGTGTAAATCTAACAAAACATGTACAGGACCTATATGCTGAAAACTAAAAACACTGACGAAAGAAAGAAGTGAAAATCTAAATAGATGGTGAAATATACTATATTCATGTGGTGGAATGTTGAGCATATTAAAGATGTCAATTATCTCCACATTCATCAAATTCATCATTAGATTTAATCTGATTCCAGTAAAAATCCAAGCAGTTTTTGTAAGTATAGACAACTTGATTCTAAAATTTATGAAAAAGAAATAAAATAAAATTTATGAACAAAAGGTATAGAATAGCTAAAACAAATTTTAAAAAGGTTAGAGAGGGACACCTGGGTGCCTCAGTGGTTGAGCGTCTGCCGTCAGCTCAGGGCATGATCCCAGTTCCAGGATTGAGTCCACATTGGGCTCCTTGTGTGGAGCCTGCTTCTCTCTCTGCCTGCGTCTCTGCCTCTCTCTCTCTCTGTGTCTCTCATGAATACATAAATAAAATCTTTAAAAATAATAAAAAGGTTAGAGAATTCACACTAACTGATTTTAAGGCTTACAGTAAGGCTACAGTAATGAAGACAGTGGTATTGGTGAAGTGATAAAAACTGACCAATGGAACAAGAGAGTTCAGATACCAACTCACATAAATATAGGCAACTGATGTTTGACAAAGGTACAAACAACTTAAAGGAGGAAGGATAGTCTTTTGGACAAATGGTGCTGAAACAATAAGATATCCACATGTAAAAAATAGACCTCCACCTAAACTTCACATCATATACAAATATTAACTGGAAATGGGCATAAACCTAAATGTAGAACATATAACTACAAAACTTTTAGAAGAAAACACAGGAGAAAATCTTCATGACCTAGAGTTAATAAAATGGTCCTTTTAAAAAAATGATAAACTGGATTTCATCAAAATTAAAATCTTGCTTGGTGACTGACACTGTTAAGAAAATGAAAAGCCAAGCCACAGATGTAGAGAAAATATTGATAAATTATGTAACCAATAAGGGATTTTTATCCAGAATATTAAAAAAAAATACCTCTCAAAACTTAACAGTTAAAAGAGCACCTGGCTGGCTCAGTCAGAAGAGCATGTGACTCAATCTCAGGTGGAGTTCAAGGCCTACACTGGGTATAGAAATACTTAAAACAAATAAATACATATGGGATGCCTCGCTGGCCCAGTTGGTAGTGTATGTGACTCTTGATCTCAGAGTTGAGTTCGAACCCCATGTTGAGTGTAGAGATGATGTAAAAATAAAATCTTTAAAGATTTTCTTTCTTTCTTTCTTTGAGAGAGAGCGAGACAGAGCATGTGCACAAGCAGGGGGAGCAGCAGAGAGAGAAGGAGAAGCAGGCTCCCCACCGAGCAGGGAGCTCTATGTAGGGCTTGATCCCAGAACCCTGGGATCATGACCTCTGCTGAAGGCATTCGCTTAACTGACTGAGCCACCCAGGTGCCCCCAAAATAAAATCTTTAAAATAATAATAAACTTTAAAAATCTTAATAGCAAGAAAACTACCAAATTTAAAAAAGACCAAATTTTTGAACAAATACTCCTCTGAACAAATACTTGAGCAAACTACCTCTGATAGGTTCAATAATGATCATGAATTTGAAATCAGTCTGTTTTTTTTTAAATTTTACGGGTGGGAGCAATGCTCCTTCTAGCTCTCTACATCCCAATGCAGAAGCTGGCCCAATTAATTATTTTTTCAAAAACATTTTATGATGAAATATTAAAGAACTTTGTTTTAATAATCACCAGGAATATAAGGAGTTGAAAAATTTCCCCCTACTTATGTCCCATATTCTTACCCCACTCCACCCCCTCCTCCCTGGTGTTTTAGAATTCTGGTTCAAAATTTCTCTGCAGAGGATTCCCTATGCTGCATGGGAAGTTGGCCCTTTGGTCTCTGTATAAATGGGCACCATACCTGGATTATTCTGAATTTGAGTTTTTATTGCAAGGTATTTGTTTTATACCTCTTTCAATAAAGTCATCAAGCCAATTCAGAATACTTATAAATACCAGGTGTTAATGAACCATGTTTTAACCTACCCTTCCTGTTTCACAGGATGTTTCAAATTTGTATGTATTTAATATTCAGTGGCCTTGTAGATAGCTAAGCTTTTATTAATGTGAAAAAGACCCATTCTTTTCCTTGACTCTGTGGGTGCTGACAGGGTAGACTGCAACCCTCCATCTGGGCTTGCTCTGTTCTCCATTTTCATCCTGGACAACTGCAAATCAATGACTGACACTGAGTACCAGTGAAGCTTGCTTGAGGCAGAGGGTGAGCAGGGGTGGTCAGGACTGAGCAGTTCCTAGTGCCTGAAACACACTGGGCATTTGCTGAATTGTTGATTTGATTATGCTGTTCAGTAGTGTGAAAAAGAAAGTGTTAAAATAAAACCTGTTAGGGAAAAAGAGGCTCTATCACAGCAAGCTACAGTATATTTTGCCAAAGCTATTAGATTTTTGAGGCAGCTGGTAGTTTATCAATTTTTATTGCTCCAATATAGTTATTTTATGGCCATTACTAGCAAAAGTGGATTATAAGGAATAGTGTTTGACAGGAAAGAAGGACCCAGTGTGAGTCTGTTTGCTCTGGATCTCCTAAAACAAAGGTTCTTAATGTCATCCTCTTGGCTTATAAATAGAACAATAACATGATAGGAAGGAACATCAGTTTCTCATTTTGTGAGAATAGTTCCAGAAAGTCTTTCTGCAGTGTTCTGCAGAGGTATCTAGTGTCTTTTTTTTTTGTGTGTGTGTGTGTGTATGTGTGTGTGTGTGTGTGTGAAGACCTCTTCAGGTACCAGCATGATCACAAAGGTATTTCAAGGTGCTGGTACAGCATTAAAATCAGCAATCAGTAGTGGATTTCAGGGACTTTGTACGGGATAGGGCATGATCCTCAGGCAATGTTGTAGGATGTTTCAGGTATCAAAGTATAATTTTCAAAATTAAAAAAATGACTCCTACAAATACAGAGTGAACACATGTGAAAGACTACTTTATTAGTGAGGGACTCAGGCTGATTCAAAGAATATTGGAGATATCTAGTATATATAGGTACTAAAATTAAAAATGCTACAATAAGATAGATAAGGTACAGAGAAAAGTGGTTAATGTCCTATAGGACAGTTAATCTACACTCTCTGGGATTATTTCTTCTACCAAACAGAATTTTTACATCTCTGCCCAACAAAAATCTTAGAGTTAACATGTTACTTCCAAAGACGCAATCCCCCAGAGAACTAAATAATCCTTGGGTAGGCCTGTTAGTCAATGTTCCAGTATGACAATGAAAGAACATTTGGCCACCTTTCTGTATTATTTTTAATTTTAAAATAATTTATATTAACAGAGGGTTAATAGTTTATTTTATACCCGAGTCTTTGTAAGGACAATTAAGGTTCTAGGGGACCAGCTTCAGAATAGTGTGGTGGTACTTATATTTTTTACCTTATACAAGCATTCCAAAATAGTCATTTATTTACCTTTCAAACCAATCCCAGGATCTTAGAGGTCATCTGAGATCTAGCCATCTCCTAGGGCATATATGCTTTCTTTAGCAGTCTTGATAGATGATCCTGAAGCATTTGTGTGCAGGGAGGAAAGAAACTAACATGAGTACTTATTATGTGCAAATTTATTTTCAAAGGGCCAAATTCCTTTTCTCACAATAACATGTAACCTGTATATTTAGCCACATTTATCAAAAAAATGGACTTATTCAGCATAATTGCCTTGAATTATACCTTAATTCTAAAAATTTATACACAGTATAACCTATCCTTAATGTACAATTCAAGTTCTGAAAAACGAATACAGTTGTAATTACCACCATAAACAAGATACAGAACAGTTCCTTACAATGAGATAACACATCACACCAGTCAGAATGGCTAGTATCAAAAAGGCAAGAAATAACAAGTGTTGGCAAAGATGTGGGTGAAAAGGAACCCTTGTGCACTACTGGTAGGAATATAAATTGGTGCAGCCACTGTGTAAAACATTATGGAGGTTCCTCAAAAAATTAAAAATAGAAATACTGTAAATGATCCAGTAATTCCACACTTGGGTATTTACCCAAAGAAAACAAAAGCACTACTTTGAAAACATAAATGCACCCCTACGTCTACAGCAGAATTATTTATGGCCAAGAAATGGAAGCAACTCAAGTGTTCATCCACAGATATATGGACAAAGGTGTGGTGTGTATACACAGACACACAGAGACACACACACACACTGGAATATTTCACAGCCAAAAAAAGGATGAAATTCTGCCACATGCAACAACACGGATGGACCTAGAAGGTATAATGCTATGTGAAATAAATCAGAGAAAGACAAATATCATATGATTTCACTCATATGTGGAATTTAAGAAACAAAACAAATGAGCAAACAGAAAAAAAAAAAAACAGAGACAAAAAACCCCAGACTCTTAAATACAGAGAATAAACCAGTGGTTGCCAAAGGGGAGGTGGGCGCATGTATTAGTGAAACAGATAAAAGGGATTATGAGGTAAAAGCTTCCAGTTATAAAATAAATAAGTCATGTAAATGATAAGTACAGCTTAGAGAATGTAGTCAATAATACTATAATAACATTGTATGGTGACAGATGGTGACTACATTTATCGTGGTTAGCACTGAATATATAGAATTGTTGAATTACTATGTTGTATACCTAAAATTAATATAGCATTTATGTCGATTATACTTCAGTAATTTTTTCAAAAACTTGGCAACCTTACAAAAAAGAGTAATTCCAGCATAATTGCTTTTCAAATGTCAATTAATCGACAAGTATTCATTGACTACTTACATGTTCAGTGGTCACTGGCTAGTCTTTGAGGATAGCAGGAAAGTATGAAGAGATATACTCCCTTTTCAAAGAACTTCTATGGTCTAATTAGTGAGGCACAGTTTTACACACATGAACCAAGTACAAATAAGCAATCTACTAGGTAATAATCTATATTTTAGGTATTTTTAAAAAGATTTTATTTATTTATTCATGAAAGAGAGAGAGAGAGAGAGAGAGAGAGGCAGAGACACAGGCAGAGGGAGAAGCAGACTCCATGCAAGGAGCCCGACATGGGACTCGATCCCGGGACTCCAGGATCACACCCTGGGCCGAAGGCAGGCACTAAACCGCTGGGCCACCCAGGGATCCCCAGGTAATAATCTGCATGAGATGTGGGTTCTGGTATTGACACTGCCAACATACGACCTGAAAAAGCTATTTCTATGGCTATTTCTTATCTGGGCATTCCTTTCCTCATTCATAACTCAAAGGAGTTGTCTGAGACAATCTCTAAGGTCCCCCCTAGTTATAAGCACATGTGAATCAGGTAATGGGAGTTCAAAGTCACAGTGGAGGGCTGGGAAGTTAAAAACAGCTTTATGGCATTCAGGTAGTCCATGGGTTGACCCTACAGTTAGTGAACAAGGCTAAGTAATAAGGGATGCGGCATGGAGTTGAGGGGTACAACCTGTCATGGGGCTGCAAAGAGAGAAAATGGATGGATGTTGGTCCAATAGAGCACAGAAAAACTGAAAGGTGCTATTCTTGAAGACGGTGTTAATCCAAGCTTTGAACTGTTTGAAAACTAGGAAAAAGACATGAAGATTTGAAAGCTTATTTGTCTATTAAATAAAGAGAGGAGTGACACCATGATGAAAGTGATCCACAATAATCACTTAAAGAAAACCTGTCATAGGCATGTCCTCTAGGCCCTAGGAATACAATACTACAAACCATGCCCTTTCAGTTATGTATTACTGTATAGCAAATCATCCCAAAACTTTTTTTTAAAGATTTTATTTATTTATGAGAGAGGGAGAGAGAAAGAGAGGCAGAGACAAAGGCAGAGGAAGAAGCAGGCTCCATGCAGGGAGCCCGATGTGGGACTCGATCCCGGGACTCCAGAATAACGCCCTGAGCCAAAGGCAGGCACTAAACCGCAGAGCCACCCAGGGATCCCAATCATCCCAAAACTTAGTGGCTTATAATAACAATCATTTTATGTGCTTACAATTCTGTGGGTCAGCAATTTGGGATAGAATCAGCTAGGTAATTCTTTAATTAGTCTTTCCTGAGTCCCTCATATGGTTAGTCATCTGGCAATGTGACTGGGGCTCAATGTTCTAATATGGCCTCACTCACATGTTTGATGGTTGGCTTCTAACTGACCTCTTCCCACATCATCTCTTCCTCCTCTTCCTCCAGCATACTAGCTGGGCTTCTTCACAAGGTTCCTTCAGGATTCCTAAGGAGGAAGGGGAAAGCTACAAAACTTCTTGAGACCTAGGCGCCGAAGTCACGCAGTTACTCACTGCATTTTATTGGCCAAAGCAAGTTACAAGGGCAGCCCAGATTCAGGGAGTAGAGAAACAGACTCTTATCTTGATGGGAGGTGCTGCAAAGTCACATACATACAGAAATGAAAGGACTTTGTGGCCATTAACCAGTCTATACTACCATCCCATTTGGGAAAATGAGTGCTGAACACAGTCCTGTGTGCCTTCAAAGATTAAAGGAACCATTGAGGTAAAAAAGATAAGCTTTTGAGTGGGTCCTGCGGAATGTACAGAATGAAACAAACCCAGAGGAATGTGGAGAACTTCAGGCAAAGGCAGTACACACAGAAGTGGCAGGATGACTCATAGTATGTTTAGATTCTAGTGAATGCACACTTGGGCAGAATGAGTAAAGGATTTGAAAAGTAAGAGGTAAGGATGGTGGGAAAGGTTAGGACTGGATGTGGGGGACTTTAACTGCTAGGCTCTCAGGAAGATAGACACTGTCCACCATGCAGTGAGCAGTGAGGGGTCAGTGGTAGCCTCATGGTGAGAGTGGGAATGGGGGTATAAGGAAGAAGAAACCTTTACAGCCTGCATCTTTAAGGATAGTCATCTGGGGAAGTTGAATTTGGGCTTGGAGTACAGAGGCATAGAGATCATGGCAAGAAAACAGACTAGAAATTATTTCCCTAAAGAGAAGTGTCTACATGAATTCTCTTCAAGGGGTTAAAGGGCATAACTGGAGCTTTTACAGCCAGGTTTATTTACAAGTATAAAAAATGCTTTCTTTAAAAAAAAAGATTGTTTGTATGTATGTATGTATGTATGTATTTATTTGACAGAGCAAGCAAGAGAGCACAAGCAGGAGGAGCAGTACAGGGAGAGGGAGAAGCAGGCTCCCCGCTGAGCAGGGAGCCCAACACAGGGCTCCATCCCAGGACTCTGGGATTACGACCTCGGCAGAAGGCAGATGCTTAACCAACTGAACCACCCAGGTATTCCCAAAGTATAAAAAATGTTTATCCTGGACCTAAGTTGGTTATCCTGGGGAGATCTAAACTGAGGCTCAACACACACCCACTCCCCTCTCCTATATATAAGATGCAGGTTTCATATGAGACAAGTAGGATACAACTGTTTGCAATGTTTTGTCTATATTTTTTAATACTTTTAAAATTTTTTTTATTTATTTATGATAGTTACACAGAGAGAGAGAGAGAGAAAGAGAGAGAGAGAGAGAGAGAGAGAGGCAGAGACACAGGCAGAGGGAGAAGCAGGCTCCATGCACCAGGAGCCCAACGTGGGATTCGATCCCGGGTCTCCAGGATCGCGCCCTGGGCCAAAGGCAGTCGCTAAACCGCTGTGCCACCCAGGGATCCCTGTTTTGTCTATATTTTTAAAAACAATTTTAAAATTCCCAGTGCTCTTTAACATTTTAAGTGGGCAAAGAATTATGGGGAAAGCTAGAATGCATGATGGAACCAGAAAAAAGCTGCTTGAAGTTTTGACTGTAATCTATACTGTGAAGCCATGCTATATCCAGGTAAATGGTATGGACACACTTTTCACTGTGGCGGCATGGCAAAACACCAGCTTTCTTCTGACAGTCCACAAAATGCATATTTATTTCCCAAACTATCACTTTTCACGGGACTTATGTAGCCATTAGAACATGTTATATGTAATTTTTAAACACAAAATGAGAATCGCTGTTTGGCTTAATTAAATAGCAGGCAACAATTCTCTTTCAGGTATTTGTGGAGATAGGATATAGAGAATTTGAGGGTTTCCTACCACTCCGGGAAAGGCAGTCTAGTTGTAAACCTTCAGATCGTGTATATATGAAATAGGTCACAGAGTAAGGAAGTATGGCATTAGGTGACAAAGTGAATAGGAAAGACATGATTGGGGCACCTGGGTGGCTTAGTCTGCCAAGCATCTGACTCTTAATCTCAGCTCTGGTCTTAATCTCAGGATTGTGAGTTCAAGGCCTGTGTTGGGCTCCACACTAGGCATGGAGCCTACTGAAAAGAAAAACAAGACATGATGTAATGAAGAAATATGGAGTAGAGAACGGTGTCCAAACAAGTAGTTTTGAGGCAAGGGGGAGTGTCTTGCTGGGCTAGAATTTGCGAGAAATGGCCCAGGCAGGATTGGCAGGGCAAAGAGGGAAGGATGTTCCAACTGTGAGGAAAGGTTCCAGGTAAATCCGAGTGTTGTGCCGGTGGTACTTGGGGAGGGGAGGCAGTGAGGACAGTTTAGAGATGACATCCCAGAATATGTGCTCTAACTTCTTGTTTCACCCAATTCCTTTGAAATCCCAGGTGAAGAATTGTCCTCAGTTGATAGACTGTGGCATGTGAATACATTACAAAACAACTGAACAGACAAGAGAAGGAAGGACATTTAGGTTCCTCTTTGCACCTCCTGGTTTTCACCCACTCTCTAGTAGGTGAATGGGTAGTCCTTTGTGTGTACCTCATAGGACAGGGAAAGTTCTCCAGGGGAAAACACTTCCCTTCTGCCTTGGCATTCTCTCAGACTGAGCCAGACCATACTCTATAACAGTTATGCAAGAAAGGAGCCTCTGTTACATTCTAATGACATAGTGCTCTAGGGAGAGATTTGAGTAGACATGTTGAGGTTTTACAATTCTCTCCTCAATGTGCTACTCAAAACTGGGGAGGTTTCCTGTTTCAAGATAGGATCTGAGATATCATAGGTGGTTCACATCATGGGGGCTTCAAGAAATCATGCCTCATCAGTGTCTTCAACAGTTACCTTTAAAAAAGTATAAAAATATCATTCAGTGATTATCCAAATTACTTATTTTGTGGGGACATACTAAGGTTTATACACTTGAGTCCCTAACCTGGAGACTGGTATATAGCAAGCACTAAATGAGTGTTAGCTGATCCTGAAGTAGTTTTTACAGCTTCTCTATTAAATATAGCAATGGATTAAATTCTTAGTGAACATGATTCTTTTAATGTTGAGAGGGCAAGTAAAACCATCAAAATTGGTCATCTAGTCCAACCTTTGGATGTTACATAGGACTCCCATACATCTATGTCACTAAATTTTTTCACCACTGAGGATAACTTTTAAAATTTCTCCTAGAGACAGCATGCTTTGAAGGCTTGCCTACTATACACATCACACTTATGGATTACTTAATTTCCTATTTTAATTAAAGACAAATGTTTCTGACAAGGTTCAGTTAAGCATGAAATAATAATAATATTTGGTATGCCAAACATTGATCAGCATTTTATCCTTAATATGCCATTAATTCCACACAGCAATCCCAATGGTTATTATTATTAACTTCATTTTACAAAACATAAAACTGGGGCACAAAGAGGTTAAATTCACTCAAGGTTGCATAACTAAGAAGCAAAAGCAGAATTCAAACAACTTGAGCCTCTACTACTCTATCCATTCTACCATTCAAACTCTAGGTAACTAGGTTTTACCATGAATGTTAGTATAATTCTAGCAATCTCACTCTCAGGTTATTTGCCCTAGGAAACTGAAACTGTATGTGCACATAAACACTTGCTATGAATTCTTATAGCAGCTCTACTTATAATTACCAAAACTGCTAGAAACCCGAATGTGGTACATTTCTACAATGGAATACTACTCAACAATAAAAAAGGAATAAACTATTGATATGCACAACTTGGATGAATCTCAAAAGCATTATGCTGAGTGAAAAAAAGCAAGACTCAAAAGATTACATTCAGTCTGACTCCATTTATGTGACATCCTCGAAGTGATAAAACTAGTGATGGAGCACAGATCAGTCAGTGGCTGTCAAGGGTTGGGGATGGGAAAAGTGTGACTGAAAAGGTAACACAGAGTTTTTTCAGGTGATGGGACTATTTTGTACCTTGATTGTGATGGTGGTTATACTGATCTATACATGTATCAAAATCCACAGGACTATGCATGCCCCCAAAAGTCAGTTTTACTATATGATAATTAAAGAAAAAGGTCATCTTCTTTTTGGTCAGTACTAATTTATGTAAAAAGAAAACACAGTTCTACCTACCATTAACAATAGTTTTCAGATTTAAAAATTAAAAGAGTTAACTATAATGTGAAGCAAAAAAGACATTTATTAGGCCACACATCCAAACTGAATGATGAGTTATCCCATTAAACAAAAGTTAACAGAATTTGTGTGCTTAGTCCCTTAAAAATACATGATACTTGATATAGCAACTTGCATAGTAAATAAAAAATAAGTAATAAAAATTAACCCTGAGAAGGAGAATGTAATGAAATGAGGCTGTTACAAGGATGTCATGGACAACCATGGCTCTCTTTCTACACCTTTTCAATTTTTACTAGAATGCAACTCTAGTATATCTCTAGTATAACTAAAAACAGAATTAAAAACAATTTTAATCCTTCTAGATCAAAATGGAGATATTTCCCAAATGGCAATATCCTTACATCCAAAGGGTCTCATTTCCATCGCCTTTGAGAACCTCTTGGTTACTCCACTTACCAGGCCATGCTTGCATTCTACTCAACACCTAGTGCCTTACAGCACGGTGGACACTCAAATATTTGCTGAACTAAACTGCACCTGGAAATGTGGGGAATAAAAATGACAAATACATGGTCACTAACAAAACCTATACTGTAGAAAGACTAAATCACACTCTAATTTTGAATGAGGCAAATTATTACTGAGTGCTCATAATGTTCTCAATAATTATAAAGGCATATATAGAATTCTGGAAGATAGCAAGACACAGAACAACATACTGCCAGCAGTGTAGAGGCTTTTAAAGCCTAAAACAGGCAGAACCCAAACCAGAATCAATTATTCCTAGCTCCCTAGCCATAAAACCATAAAATTCAAGGAGGTGAGAAAAAGAAAAAGGAAAAGCTAATCTGTACTGAGTTTCTATGGGCCACGCACTGCATTAGACATTTATACAGATGAAAACTTATTTCTCAGGACACAGGTTTCAGCTGGTAAAGGATTGGTAAACCATCATTCTCACCTTTACAAAAAAGAAGTTACTAGACAAACTGAAAAACCAACGACTCTTCTTGGACCTATCAAAGAACTGAGTACAGGGCAAACCACCATCTGGATATCTGAAGAGACAGATGCCTGCAGGTAGGCATAGGATCCAAGCATGTAATCTGATAGGAAGATCAAACTAGAAATTCTAACAAATTACTGAAGACCAGAGTATGGGATGTCATGACAGTATGAAGCTTCTAGGCTCCACATGGGGTGGAGGAATTTCCATTCTCTTACAAGTTTTTCCTACAGGAATCCCACCAAGCTCTTACAGAAAGAATCAGGGAAAATCCCAGAGAAAGCTTCCATCCTGGTGCTGGTTGGTTGAGGAAAACAACACCCACTGTGAAATCCACCCAGACCCCTTTCCTTTACCGCCAGCACAGAACAAAAGGCTTATTAATCTGCAGGGGGAAGGGCTTAAAACCCTTGGTTTAAGGACACTGGTGGATACTCACTGCAGCTGGGGAAAAGGAAGACAGGAAAAAGGAAAAGAAGCTTCACCCCCTGGAGGAGGCGCAGGATCTTGTAAAGGACATACTCAAGACCCAGGTTCCAATGCGTGTCTAAGTCTGAGGCTTAATCAAATCATCAGAGAACTCCCTCCTCCTCCACCATCCACCACCTGGCAAACCAGCTATGTAGTTAGTAACAATGGAATCCAACTGGGAGGGCTATAACAGCTCTTGGGAAACAGCACAAAGGAAAAACCCAAAGCCAAGCAGGAGTCAAAAAGAAGGTATCACTAGAGGAATCAGAAATCTCTGGTGCCCTACCAAAAACAAACATCAAACACAAGCCAACTCCTGACTAGATTAACTCAAATCCCCACACTAAAGGCCTAGCAGAAGGACATCTGTGTTCTTCCCCAAATATATCAAATATTTAACTCAGTATCTCCTGATGTTCAGTTTCAACTTTTCAGCCATGTTCAGCTTTTTATTATGAGGCATAATGAAGGGCAAGAAAATATTCCAAGTGACAAAGCAATAATCAGATTGAGACTCAGTATGACACAGATGTTGGTACTATCAAATGAAATTTAGAATTATGATTAATATATTAAAGACTCTAATGGAAAAGGCAGACAACATGCAAGTCTAGATGAATAATTTCAGCAAGAAGATAGCATAACAATCAAATGGAAATGCTAGAACTTAAAAAAAAAAACCAAACCAACATGTTCAACAGTAGAATTGACACAGCCAAGGAAAGATCAGTGAGTTTAACAATTGAGTTTATTGGCCAGATCAATAAAAATTAAAACAAAAAGTGACAAAAGAGTGAAAAAAAAGAACACAGCATACAAGAACTATGGGAAAATATCAAAAGGTATAACATACTTGTAGTTGGAATCCCAGGGGAATTAAAAAAGAGAGAGAATGGAATACAGAATTATTTTTAAAAAGATTTTATTTATTCATGACAGAGAGAGAGGCAGAGACACAGGCAGAGGGAGAACCAGGCAACACGCAGGAAGCCTGATGTGGGACTCAATCCCGGGTCTCCAGGATCACACCCCAGACCGAAGGCGGTGCTAAACCCCTGGGCCACCAGGGCTACCCAAAGAATTATTTGAAAAAATAATGACTGAGAACTCTCCAAAATTAGTGACAGGCAACAATCCACAGATACAAGAAGCTCAGAAGAAAACCAAGCAAGACAAATATGACAAAATTAAAAAGCCACATCTAGGCAAAGACGAAGAGCTCAAAGGCAGAGGAAAAAAACACATTAACTACTAAAACTATATCTCTATATCTATATATAGAGAGAAAGAAGAATAAAAGTTACAGCAGACTTAGCAGAAACCATGCAAACAAGGCAACAGTGGGGTAATATGTTGAAGAGGATAAAAATTGTCAACTCAGAATTCCATATCCCACGAAAATGTCCTTCAGAAGCGAAGGAAAAAAAAGACTTTCTCAAACAAAAGCAAAGAATTTACTGTCAGCAGACCTTGCACAAAAGAATTGTTAATTAAGGAAAATTTTTTCAGACTGAAAGATTATGATTAAGGTGGAAGCTTGGATTAACATAAAGAAATGAACACTGGAAAAGGAATAAATGAAGGTTGAATATTTTATTTTCAAAATGTTTGAAGAGCCAATTTTCTAGACAGCAGCCAAGGGCCAATCTTGCAAGAAGACCTTCTAAAGATAGCAAACAGTGTCAGGACTGCTATGGTAACTCTTTTCAGTGCAATAGGGTATATATATTTTAAAAACCTACAGCTAGGGAAGCCTGGGTAGCTCAGTTGGTTAAGGGTCTGCCTTCAGCTCAGGTCAAGATCTCAGGGTCCTGGGATTAAGCCCCATGTCAGGCATCCTGCTTGGTCAGGAGTCTGCTTCTCCCTCTCCCTCTGTCCCTCCCCTGCCTGTGCTTTCTCTCCCTCAAATAAATAAATAAAATCTAAAAAAAAAAACCCTATAGCTAACATCATACTTAATGGTGAGAGACTGGAACAAGTTAAGAATGTCCTCTCTTACGATTACAATTCTGGTAGAGAAGAAAAAAAGTAAGAGTACTCATATTAACTAATTTCAAGACTTACTATAAAGCTATAGTAATCAAGACAGTGTTTAATAGCAAAATGATGAACACACAGATCAATGCAACAGATTACAGAGCCCAGAGTAGACCCACACAGGCATAGTCACATTTTTGACACCGGTGCAAAACCAATAATAATGAAGAAAGGACAGTCTTTTCAACAAATGGTTCTGGAACTCCTGGATATCCATATGCAGCAAAAGGAAACTTGACACACACTTCATATTCATGGCTAGTGGGAATGCAAAATGGCAGAGCCACTTTGGAAGATTGTTTAGGAATTTCTTATAAAAACTCAGCAAACCCACTCCTATATATCTACCCAAATGAACTGAAAACTTACGTTTCAAAAAAAATCTGTATGCTAATGTTTACTACAGCTTTATTTATAATCACCAAGAAACTAGAAGCAGCTAAGTTGTCCTTCAAGAGGTAAATGTACAAATTGTGTACACCCATACAATGGAATACTATTCAGTGATAAAAAGGAACACGCTATTAATTCACATAACATGGATGAATCAAATAAAAGAAGCCAGACCAAAAAAGGCTAAATAGGGTATGATTCCATTCATATGACATTCTGGAAAAGGCAGGACTTCTAAAAATTCAGAAGTACACTATTCTGAAGCACTTCTAAGAAACAAAACTGTATATCTGTATCTTTATCTATGTATCTATATTTTTTTCTTACCAGGGATAGCTCTGACCAGATCAACTTAGGTGGGAGTCCATGCAGTTCACATCATCATCACCATATACCGTATCTTTTTAAATAATTTTATTTGGGGCAGCCCGGGTGGCTCAGCAGTTTAGCGCCACCTTCAGCCCAGGGCCTGATCCTGGGGCCCCGGGATGGAGTCCCATGTCAGGCTCCCTGCATGGAGCCTGCTTCTCCCTCTGCCTGTGTCTCTGCCTCTCTCTCTGTCTCTGTGTCTCTCATGAATAAATAAATAAAATCTTTAAAAAAATAAATCTATTTGATTTTTAAAATAGGGTAATGTACTCACATGGTTTAAAATTCAAAAGGTACTTTTGACTTTCAGCTTGGAGGTGGTAAAGGTGCAACTGTCTTGGGTCCTCCTGAATCTGGGCTGATCTAACATCAGCTGCCTCCACCATACTGCCTATGTTCAACTCCAACAAGATCAAAGTTTTATACCTAAGGTGAACTGGTGGGGAAGTCAGTGCCATGTATGGCTTGGCCCCAAAGATCACACCCTCCCCCCGTGTCTATCTTTAAAAAACACTGATGACATTCCCAAGGCAACCAGTGATTAGAAGGGTATGAGGAACAGTGAAACTGACCATTCAGCCCAGACTGAAGTGGTACCTTCTGCTTCTGCCCTGATTATCAAAGCCCTCAAGGAACCACCAAGAGACAGAAAGAAGCAGAAAAACATTAAGCACAGTGGAAATAGCACTTTTGATGATACTGTCAACATCGCCTGACAGATGCAGCACTGATGTTTAGCCAGAGAACTCTCTGGAACCATTAAAGAGATCCTGGGGATTGCCCCATCTGTGGGCTGCAATGTTGATGACCACCACCCTCATGACATCATAGATGGCATCAATAGTATTGCAGTGGAATGCCCACCTACTTAAGAACTACAAAGTAAAAAACAAGACAAAACAAAACAAAAACTGACAAAGTAAAATATTTCAATGGAGGATTACTTGACAACCAAAAAAATTTGTTAAAGGTATATACAGAAGTTTATGCAGTAAAAAGATCTTCCAACCCTCTACCCTCACTATATATGCCCTAAAGCTATCAGTGTCTTGAACATCCTTCTAGAAATATTTTATGTCTACGTAAGCAAAATGTATATATGATACAGTACATATTACTGCCCCAGTAGCTGTCACAAATGGTAGCATACAATACACACTGTTCTGTTTCTTATTTTTCTTCATTTTGTACACCTTAGAAATCATGTGGTATCTTTTTTTTATTTTTTAAAAATATTTTATTTATTTATTCATGAGCAGCACAGAAAGAGAGAGAGAGAGAGGCAGAGACACAGGCAAAGGGAGAAGCAGGCTCCACGCAGGGAGCCCGACGCGGAACTCGATCCTGGGTCTCCAGGATCACACCCTGGGCTGCAGGCGGCGCTAAACCACTGCAGCACCGGGGCTGCCCTCATGCGGTATCTTTTAATATTCTACTGTACAACCAAGCCTTGACTGATACTTAGAACATTAACCAATCTTTTGCTATTATAAATATTCCAAATAATATGCAAATATTTGTTGAATAAATTCCTGGAAGTGTTTAATGGGTCAAATGATATATACATTTATGATTTTGATGGCTATTTTCAAGTCACTGACTTTTAAAATGTCAGGGATTTTCCATTTTTAATTTTTATCCTAGGAGGAAAAGAAAGAAAGCTGAGATTCTATCACCAGGCAATTTTCTGGAGGAATGTGCATCTCTAAAATGAACAAAGTGAGCCTTCTCCTCAGTTTCCCACACATGCTTCCTAGGGTCCAGCTGCATTTTTATGTAATATATTTCAGGCCATAGCTGGTTGAAAATCCTATTTCAGTTTATGAGAAAAGGGTTACCTCTGAAAACTTCACAAATAAAGGTCAAAGGCTGATGCCCCGAACTGCTGATCACTGACCACTCACTTCACAATACACTACTGGATTCTTCAGTGCAACCACAGGGAGACTTTAAAATCTCGACCAAATAAAATATACCTACAGAGAATCCTTTGTCTTTATCATAATGCCCATATAAGGATTTCTTCTCAGGTAAAAATTATAAATAAAGGTTATGTAGAGGCAGCCCGGGTGCCTCAGCAGTTTAGCACCGCATTCGGCCCACGGCCTGATCCTGGAGACCCGGGATCGAGTCCCATGTTGGGCTCCCTGCATGGAGCTTGCTTCTCCCTCTGCCTGTGTCTCTGCCTCTCTCTCTCTCTGTGTCTCATGAATAAATAAATAAAATCTTTTTTTAAAAAAAAAAGTTATGTAGAAAAGCTGCAAATGTTTCTCTCATCTTTCAGGTAGTGATGGGTTTCCAATTAACCATTTTTTGCTTGACTACAAAGCGCAGTATAGTCTAGCACAATAAGTTTTAGGGCATAAAGCTTGAAAGGAGGTTGAGGAAATGCAGGAACTCCTTTGATAATAGCCACAAAGATCAGTGAGCAGTCAAGCCACTTGCAAGAGTACCTACATCCAGAGCCACACTATCTCCCCCTCTGGTTTCCTTCTAGAAAAACCATCACTCAGCTCCACACTCAGTAGAAGTAATGGCACAATCATACTACTTAGTTTGAAGAATATACTACATTTAGTGGCACCTGGGTGGCTTAGTCAGTTAAGGGTTCGACTCTTGACTTCAGCTCAGGTCATGATCTCAGGGTTGTGAGATTGAACCCCATGTTGAACTCCACACTGGATGTGAAGCCTTCTTAAAATTCTCTCTCCCTCTGCTTCTCCTCTCCCCTTTCTTTCTCTCTCTCTTTTCTTAAATACACTACATTTAGAAATGAGTGCTTAATAAGATTTATCAAAGGAAAAGAGGTTACATTCATTAATAATTATTATGCATTACTGCAGTAATGGTCCTCAGTTAAAAAAACACCTCCTTGCATTTGTACCTTTAGATGGTTCCCTCCCACAATGACTCTGGGCTTGGCCAAGGAAGCACTCCCCAACTTTGGCTAATAGGACAATACCAAATGTGATACAAGCAGACACCTGAGAAATGCTTGTGCACTGCCACTTGCTCTTGCTTGTTTCTTTGTGCCTTTGAGACCATGTCAACAGATCCAAACCAGTCAGCTAAAGGAGAGACCACTTCGGAGTGGAGATGAGCTATCCTCACTTAGGGCCTCCTATACCAACCAGCCTGACAGCCACCAGATATGTGAGCAAGGCCATCCTAGATCATCCAACCACCAGCTAACAACTGTCCCTGCCAAAAAAAGAAAAAAAAGCTAATAGACAAAGGCTACTTCAAAGTAAATATGTTTATGGTCTGCTACATATGGAAAGGGGAAGAGAACACTGGTTTTCTCCCTGTGCAGTTGATTCTGCACATAAGAAATAGTTTCAAACAGAAAAACCTGCAGTACCTGGATGAGAATAAATATATATAAGTACTGAAAAAATGCCTAAGTCTTCCCAGATTCTCACAAATGTGCTGTCTGCCATCACAGATGGCACACACCAAAAAAACAAAAAACATTAAAAATTTCCATTTAGTCACTGAAGCATCCTTATCATGATATATTTAAACCGAAGTCTTATACTCAACAGTTCCATTTCTACCACTGAACAATAACTCAGGTTTCCAGGAATTAGTTTTCCTAATTTTTCCCCCCATTTGACAGGGCTCAGTGAAAGCTGAAAGAGCTCCCTTAATAATGCAGCCTAAAAGGAATCAGATATATAAGCCTAATTAAACCTTCTAGAAGCATTCTGCAGGACCAGCTTCTTCCAGCATCACAGCAACTCTTTTTAGCTGTGTTAATGGTGGGCTGTAGAAACTGTTTAAGATCTACACATTTGGGCCAGAAACACTGCCTCCATTGGATCACAAAGTGGGATACTGAAGGGGAAATGACTTTAAAACTACTTTTGTTTAGGTCTCACTAGATGCCTTTCAGGATTACACACACCGCACCACACCCACCCACCCACACATACCCCTTATGGTTTAAGGTAAAAAACACCTTCCAGCAGCCTCCCACTGCCCTTGGAATAAAACACAAGCTCCTTAATGAGATCCCATAAGGCCCTGTCAATCTCCCCCTGCCTACCTCATCTCTCTTTCCCTGGGTCCTAGCCAAATCTCTATGGATCCTTTCCACATCTCTCTTTCACCTCTGTCCTCACAACACCTGGTGTGTTCCCTCTGCCTGACAATCCTTCTTTTACCTTGCTTATTCCTTCTCATTATTCAGGGTCCAGGGCACTTTGCTCATCTCCCTTATAAAAGCATTCTACCTTTTATTTGCTGTGTGACCACAGGCAAGTCACCTTTGCCTTACACCTCAGCATGATACTCTATGTTAAATACTTAGCACAGTGCTCAGTGTACAAAAAATGGTTGACAAGTCATAGCTGCTGTTATTATCCCTTACAGTGATCTCCATCATAGCTCTCAATACAATTAGCAATTACATATTTGTAGGAAAAATAGAAACACCTCCTTGGATCCCACCTTAACACTTAATACTGCTCACCTTATTTCCCCACATACTGCATTTGGAGGGAGGGAGATAAAAATGAATGTTTACAGAGCAATTATTACCTCAATTATTACTTTGGACATGTCAAATTAGGCAGATGAAGAAACTGAGGCATAGAGAAGTCAAGTACCAGCCCAGATCAAGTGGTAGATTCAAATCCAAGTTGTCCTGACCCCATAGCTTGTGCTGGCTATAGGAAACCAAAGGCTTCCCTAACTCATGAACCTTGTCACCTAAGAGCAGCAAGTCTCAGAGAAAATGGATCCTCACATTCGACTCCCATGTATCTATTCTTCAGATCCTTAACCAGTTTGGTGTTCTAAGCACCTCCTGTAAACTCCTTCAACAGAAATGCTCTTCCCCATGACTGTGACGGTAGATTTCTTTCTTCCTTTACGCTGGATGTTGAACTCTTAATAGGATGAAGTGAGTTATCTTTCACTTCTTATACCCCCAGCAAATAAGAGGCACTCAACAGATGTTTGCTGAATGAATTAAATGAAAATGTTGGAGAATACATTACAGCTGCAAAGCTGCGGAGTGGTGAAGTGGATTTTCCTAACAATATTGAAGTTTGGCATAGTTGGGAACAAATTTAACCACTTTTACAATTGATACTGATTTCTATATCTAGCACCAGAGATTCCATATGACTCACACAGATGTGCTTTACAGCTATAGGTAGACTTCACTCTCCCTCTGGGGCCCTGCATCACCACCAAAATTCTGCTATACCCCATGGATACACCTGAGCCACTCTTTAGGACAGGATGCCCTTGACAATGTCAATCTCTCAATGGTTACTTTCAAATGGCTCAGAAAAAGAAACAGAAAGAACAGATGATAAAGCAAGTGGGAGCAAACTATTGATAATTAGTGACCTTGGGTAAAGGGAATACAGGAGGTTCTTTGTACTATTCTTGCAACTTTTTGCAATTATAATAAAAATAAGTTTTTAAAATCTAAAAATGGAAGAATTTTCCCAGAAGACTCCAAAACACAAGGTCTGGTGTACTGGCCATGCTGGTACCATATTCTCTTGTCAGCATTTCAAAAAGCACATTCCGCGCTCAGATATCCTTGCCTATCAGCTCGTATCAAGGGACAAGGAGCTCCTTGGATAGTAGGCTCAGCTATGGCCTCTGGGTTGTGACAGAGATTATTTACTGCTTAAAGAGTATCAATAAACGCATAGGCATCTCCTATTAGTCAAAAACACCAGTACCATTTTCCCACACCAGGCCCCCCACCTACTTTCCTCAGTTGACTGCCCTCTGAGTTACTTTTCCCAAGCTTAGCTGTGGGTTTAGGTAAACTCTCCCCAGGACCCTTCTTTCTGTCCCCCAGAGAAGCACAGAGGCAGTTCTGATGGTAAGAGCTTTGCTACTATTGTCTAAGGAGAGACCTACTACAGGGAGGAGGCAAAATAACCATGGGGGAGTCACAAATATTTCAGAAAATAGAAAGTCAAAAAGGTAGTTACTTGGTCTGTAATGACCATTTGCTAGCACCTTTTTATTCGCTCATCTTTTTTACCCATTCACCCTAAATTCTCCCCACAAACCAGAATGCTTCAGCTTTCCCAGCCACTATAACTGAACAGGGAGAAACTGCTTAACCACTCAACTGTCCCCATATAAGCCACTTCAGGAGAGTGCCAGATGGGTGTCACCCAACACCCATCCTTCACCTATAAAGTGAGGTAAGTTATTCCCTGATGAGAGATTTTTTTTTAAATGTAAGCCAGCATATGATCTCTACCTTTCTCAGCTCCTGCTTCATGTAACCTCTATGAGGAAGTAGGTGCATTATGTCCTATGATAATATTCAACCTCTGTATCCCTCCCTGATCAAGGCTTATAAAAGCCCTCTGTAATGCCATGTCTTCCCAAAGACCCAATGCCTCCTGCCTTCCCCTACATTCCCCCAAATACTTGCCTAGTTCTACTCAGACCTCAAAGTAATGGGCAAAAAGAAAAAATAGATTTGTATAGCTTAGGGGAAACATGGATTGTTACTGTTGATGAAACACAAGGGAGGGAAAAGAGAAGAATTATCAAAGGAGAGGATCATAACCAACCTACTAGCCTAACATCCTTGGTTCTTGATTTTTACTTTCACTAATCCATTTGTCTCAACTATGATGAAAGCCCTGCATCATCATGTGTCCTACTTATGGAAACTTCATCTACAGGCCAGAAGGTGGGTCATGGGCACCCCTAAGGTTATTTCTGAGTCCCCCCTGGCTTCCAGTTGATCACAAACACTTCAGGAAGGAGTAGAAGGCCCTTCTCCACTTTCTCCCACCCGTGACCAAGATTCACAGGATACTAAAAGCGAGAAGGCACTTACCACACTGCCAAAGCACAGCAATGTGACTCAGAAAGGTGGGAGACGGAATGTGTGGGTTCTAGAACCAGACCTGTATCCCTGACTATTCCAGAACTGATTGGATGAAAAATGCAAGGAACTGTTTTAAGGCAAAGATATTGGGTTAAGAACTCTTCTTTCTAAAAACAAAAAACATCAAACTGTAGAGAAGACCACAGTTAAAGAAAAGATGGTAATGATGGTAGCTAATACTGAGAAGTGTGTCCCAAAGACCTCATGTAATCCCTTCACCCCTTGAAGCGAGGTATTATCTTTTACAATTCAAGTATTTCAGCTCAGAGCTCACTTTATTTTTTTTATTTTTCATTTTTTTTAATAAATTAATTTTTATTGGTGTTCAATTTACCAACATACAGAATAACACCCAGTGCTCATCCCTCAGAGCTCACTTTAAATGAAAAAGAAAATGATATGTTATGGAGGTAGAATACTCCTTGGCTAAACAAAAAAGAAAAAATATATTTTCACTTATCAAGAGAGTAATCACATGACACTATAAAAGCATGAAAACTACGATATTCAATTCAAAGGGTATAGAGGTAGGAATCCATTCCCATTGTTTACAGATGTTACGAAAATATTAAATTAAATAAAATACAATGCTTTGTTCAGACCGACTTCTTTCTCACCCTCACCCCCACCCCCAGGCTGACAAGAAGTGGCTTCAGGGAAGGTATTTAAGAGAACTACTCTGGGAAAGTGGATTCTGGGTTGCTTAAACTGAGCCAAGATGTTGTGCAACCAGTCTTTACCTAAATTATTTTCCATTACTTTGAGAGTTTAGAGAGAAGCAGACAGTTATCTTTATCAGACTCAATACCGGGAAAGAGGTCGCCTTTCCCTTCAGGCCACTGAAATCACCATCAACACGGTTTTGATTTCTTATACAATCAGATGGCGGGGGAGGGGGGGGAATCCCATCCTCAGCTTCACAGATAAACGGTTCTCACATCAAAAAACCTTGCGCACATCTGAGGCCATGGATTTCCTAGCAACTCAGAAAGTCAGAGAAGCGGCCCAACAAGTTTCTTGCCAAATGCCTGGGAACTACATATGTCCCAGGGCTACACAATGATACCAACTTTTAAACATGCCTTCACATACCACCATTATGGTCACTCACTCAAGATCTCGCCCCCCCCCCACAAATAATAAACGCAGGTTGCCCTGTGCAATTTAAAGCCAGACTTCACCAAAGCAGTAGCTCTGAAAAGCGAGAAGAAAAGATTGCAAGGAGGCTCTCTCTCTCTCTTTTTTTTTTTAAATCGATCGCCCCACGGCCGAGGGAATAAAACCAACTCGTTCACTGGAGAAAAGTTAACTTTGCCGTGCCCAGCGGTGGGAAATTTTCCCCGCAAGATTCGCAAAGCCCTCCCGGTTTTCCCACCCCCCGGACCGCCAGGCGCTCGGCGGTGGCGGCGGCCCCGGACTGGCAGCGCCCGAACAATGACGGGAGGGGGAGGGAAAGTTAGCCAGCCGGCGGGGAGCTCGCGCTCCTGCTCCGGGGGTACCGGAGCACCGGGGGCCTCCCCACTCCCTGAGCCGCCCGGCCGCCCTCCAAACACTCGGTTCTTCATGCCCCCCAACATCGAAACAGCCAGGGGCGCGCCCTCGCTCCCTGGAGCATCCGGCCGGGGCGGCCCCGCAGAGCAGGTCCCCCCACCGCGGGTCTGACCCCGGGAGCCCCGAGACCAGGCAGAGCGCAGAGAGGGAGGGGGCGCCGGGAGGGGGCACCGGAGTGAACGGCCGCAACAGTTATGGCGCTCAATTCCTGCCCGAGCGAAGCTGCAGCCGAGCCCGAGCTCGGGCGTCCGCCCCCGCCCCCCGCGGCGGCCACCCCAGCACTGTCCGGGCCGACCGAGGGGCCAGCGGGCACTTTACCTCAGCCCACACACGCTCTCGGCCCGAAGACGCCGGGGACGCCGGAGCGACCGCGATGTGGGGCCGGAGCGCCCCGGAACGCTGCGAGGCTGGGCCGGGACGTTGCGCTCCGCGGCACCCGCTTCCACTCCCCGAGGCCGCCACTCCCGCTACCCACCCGGCGCGACGCCTCCAGCGCCGCTCGCGCCGCGTCCAGCTTCTGTGGCGCCTACCTTTGCGCAGCTAGGTCGCCGCTCCCTCCTTCCCGGCTCCACACTCGGGCCCGGCAATGTGCGGGGCGAGTCCAGTAGGGGTGGTAACCGCCCCCCAACCGCTCGCTTTCTTCTCTCCCCTCCCTCGCACCTGCCCCCTAATCTCCTCCCCACCCCCGCCCCCCGCCCCGCCGCCTGATCCGCCGGGGCCGCCCCCTGCGCCTCAGCTCCCGCCCTCGGCCCTCGCCCGCCCGGCCCGTCAGGCCTCAGCGTTGGGCAGGCGGTTGGGCGGCGGCGGCGGCGGCGGCGGCGGCGGTGGCGGCGGCGGCGGCGGCGGCGGCGGCGGCGGCGGCGGCTGAAGCGGCGCGGAGCACTATTGTATTCCTGACACTGTGCGCTCCCACGCTCCGCCTCTTCCCCTTCCTTCCAGCCCCCCCTCAACGGCCCCCCCACACCAACCGCCGGCCGCGCTCGCCCTACCCGACTGGCTCCCCGCCGTCCGCCCGCCGCGCGCTCTTCTGGCTGGCTGGGCGCCTTCGCCACCGCCGCGCGCCTCGAGGCTCCGCCCACTTGGTGCTCCCGCACCCGCGGCGTCGTGCTCCAGGTGGGTTCCTCTCTGCTCCTGCTGGGCGCGCTGCTGCCGGGAGGAGCCTCGGCCCGGATAAGTGCCCAGAGGACGACGGGGAGGTGCCTTGACCGTGGTGAAATACAAACTAAGCTTTTCATGGCCCCTTTCAACTCTAAAGTTCTGTAAGTGGTCCCTCCTGTATAAAACTCATTGTCAGCCACTATTGATTTAAGTTGTTTGCTCTTGAATTACCTATAATAATAAAGCCAGGATGCCTATTAACTGAATAAATTTATTCAATTGCCAGCACAAATGGTCTGTGATGTCTGGCTTTTTGAGGTGTCGACTTGGTCAGGCTGCCGCCCCTCTTATTCAATCAAACATTAATCTACGCGTTGCTGTGAAGATATTTTGCTGATGGATCTAAAGCTCCTGATCAGTTGATTTAAAGTAAGGGAGATTATCCTGGATAATCTGGGTGGGCCCGATCGTTCCTTTCTGACAGCGTGCCCTACAGATTTTGGATTTGCTTACCCAGCCCCACAATTGTGTAAGCCAATATCTTAATGAATGAATGAATAAATAATGTGTGTGTGTGCGGGTGTGTATAGAATGTCCTATTGGTTGGCTCCTCTGGTGGAATCCTAACTCATACAGATGTTTAAGCAACAAACCCTTTTCGGTTTACTTCTCTGGGTTTGGAAATAGACCATGTGCAATTACCATGAACTCATATTGTCCTTTTCATTTACATTTCTTGGCTAAACAAAAATGTAGGCTCTTCTGTATTTTGTCTGATTTACATAAGAAAGATGTTGTTCGGTTTCATAATAGGCAAATGTGTGAGTTCTAAAACATTCATAGTCCTTCGGATTTACCTTGTTTTATTATAGATTCATAGGATCTGTAAAAAATATTGCGCAACAGATCCATGTACTCTTTACTCAGTCTCCCCCAATGCTAATATCTTACATAACCAAGATACTGTCATTGGTACAATCCACAGACCTTATTCAGATCTCACCAGTTTTACATGCCCTCATTTCAGCGTCTGCACATCTAGTACTACACAATTTTATCACCGGTAGATTGATGTAACCACCACAATCAACTGTTCCTCCACAGCAAAGATTCTTCCTACTACCCAATATAGTCACAGTCACCTCCTTCGGTTACTCTAACCCCTGGCAACCTCGAACATGTTCTCCATCTCTGTAATTTTATTATTTCAAGAATATCATGTAAATGGAATCATGCCTTTTGAAATTGGCTTTCCTTCATTTAGCATAATTTCCTTGAGATCCACCCAAGTTCATTCCTTTTTACTGCTGAGTAGTAGTATTGTTATGCTTTGGTGTTCTACAGTGTATTTATTCACCCATTGAAGGACGGTTGGGTTGCTTCCAATTTTTGCCTGTTAAAAACAAGACTGCTATGAACAGTCATATAGAAAACATCAGTTTTCCTTTTGCTGTGATAAATGCCCAAGAGTGTAAAAAAAAAAAATGCCCAAGAGTGCAACTGCTAGGTCGGATGGTAAGTGTAAGTTCAGTGTTACAAGAAACTGCCAGAGTTTTCCAGACTGTACCAATTTATATTCCCACCAGCAATGTATGAAAGATCCAGTTTTTTCACCTCTCTGCCAGCATTTGGTATTGTCACTATAATTTTGTTAGCCATTCTAATAGGTGTATAGTGATATCTCTTTATTTTCAGTTGCATTTCCCTAACGATGTTGACATATTTTCATGTGCTTACTTGCCATCTGTATATCCTCTTTGGTGAAATGTCTGTTCATGTCTTTTATCCATTTTCTAATTGTAGTGTTTGCTTCTGTTAAATTTTGAGAATTCTTGGTATATTCTAGGTACAAGTTCTCATCAGATACCCGGTCTGCTGTTTATTCCCCCAGTCCGTAGCTGGTCTTTTCATCTTAAGAGAGTTTGCGGACCAAAATTTTTCATTTTAACGAAGTCTCACTTCTCAAAGTCTGCATCTATGTGTTGTCCTTTTCGTGTTATGTCTAAGAAACATTTTTGCCTAGTGCCAGGTTCCACAAATTTTCTCTTACATTTCCTTCTAAAAGTGTTATAGTTGCATATTTTACATTTAAATCCATGATTCATTTTGAATTAATTCTTGTATAAAATGTGAACTTAATGAGGTCGAGATTCATATTTTTGTCTATAGATGTCTGATGGCTCAAACACAATTTGTTAAAATGACTATCTTTCCTCCGTTGAATTGCTTTTGCACCTTTGTCAAAAACAGTTGGGCATGGTTGTGTTGGACTAATTGTGTGGGGCTATTTTTTGATTTCCTGTTGTTTTCTGTTCTGTTGTTCTTTGTCTATCCCTCTGTGAATCCTGGAGTCCTGATTATTATAGCTATATAGTAAGATTTAACATTGGGTAGAGTGATTCTTCCCACTTTATTCTTCAAAATTGCTTCAGCCATTCAAAGTTATTTGCCTCTCTATATATGAATTTTGGAATGAACTTGTTTATATCTTTAGAAACTTTGCTGAGGGGTGCCTGGGTGGCTCAGTGGTTGAGCATCTGCCTTAGGCTCAGGTCATGATCCCAAGGTCCTGGGATCAAGTTCTGCATCGGGCTCCCCATGGGGAGCCTGCTTCTCCCTTTGCCTGTGTGTCTGCTTCTCTCTGTGTGTCTCTCATGAATAAATAAAATATTTTTAAAAAGAGAGAGACTTTGCTGGGATTTTGTTAGGGATTGTGCTAAACTTATAGATCAATTTGGGGAAAATTGACATCCTTACTATACTGAGTCTTCCAATCCATGAAGAGGATTTGTGTGCCTCTCCACTCGTTTATTTTTTTTCTAAAGATTCCATTTATTTATTTGTTCATGAGGGACACAGAGCAAGAGAGGCAGAGACACAGGCAGAGGGAGAAGCAGGCTCCATGCAGGGAGCCCAACATGGGACTCGATCCCGGTCTCCAGGATCACACTCTGGGCCAAAGTCAGGCACCAAACCGCTGAGCCACCCAGGCTGCCCTCTCCACTTGTTTAGACCTTCTTTGATGTCTTCCATCAGCATTTTGGAATTTTCAGCATATAGATCCTGTACATGTTTTGTTAAGCATATATTGTATTTTATTTTCTTTGGAGTGATTATAAATAGTATTATGTTTTTATTTTCAGCTTTCTCATTCATTGTTTATTAGTACATAGAAATGCAATTAATTTTTGTGGGTTGATCTTCTATCCTTTGACTTAGCTGAACCCACTTACTAATTCTAGAAGTTTTCTGGTAGACTCTTTGGGACTTTCTACATAGACAATCAACTTGTCTGTGAGTATACTGTTTTATTTCTTCCCTTCCAATCTGTGTGCTTTTTATTTCCTTTTCTAACCTCATTGTGCAGGCTAAAACTTTCAGGCCTATGTTGAGTCAGAGTGATATGAGTGGACATACTTCCCTTGTTCTCTATCATAAGGTGGGAGACATTCCATATTTCACCATAAAGAAAACTATTAGCCGCTCTTTATCAAGTTGAGAAAGTACCCCCCTCTTCCTAGTTTGCCGAGAGTCTTTTGTTTGTTTGTTTTTAAAGATTTTATTTATTTGTCCATGAGACACGCAGAGAGAGAGGCAAAGACACAGGCAGAGGGAGAAGCAGGCTCCATGCAGGGAGCCTGATGTGGGACTTGATCCCAGAACCCCGGGATCACGACCTGGCCAAAGGCAGATGCTCAACCACTAAGCCGTCCCTGCTGAGAGTTTTTTTTTTTTTTATCAGCAATGCATGCTGAATTTTTTCAAATGCTGATTCTGCACCAATTGATAGATTGTATGATTTTCTTTTCTTTTTTTAAAAAAGGATTTTGTTTATTTATTCATGAGAGACACAGAGAGAGAGGCAGAGACACAGGCAGAGAGAGAAGCAGGCTCCATGCAGGGAGCCCGATGTGGGACTCGATCCCAGGACTCCAGGATCAGGCCCTGGGCTGAAGGCAGGTGCTAAACCGCTGAGCCACCGGGGCTGCCTGATCTTATGATTTTTCTTCCTTAGTCTGTGGATATGGTAGATTACATTGATTGGAGATTGATTTTTGAACTGACCCTGCATCCCTGGAATAAGCCCCATTTGGCCAGTGTATAATTCTTTTTATACATTTCTGGACTCTGTATCACTAATATTTTGTTGTAGCTTTTTCTATCAGAGTTCATGAGAGAAGTTTTGAGGGTTTTCCCCCCCTCACTGCCTTTGTCTGGTTATGGGATTAGGCTAATACTTGCCTCAGAAGTGGAGTTGGGAAGTTGTACAGAAAAGAGTTAACACACAACCTCTTTGGGGGTAACTGGGAACTTGGATTTTAGGAGGGTTCCCACCATTCCCATAATTGATAAGTGCCTAAACTGTTTGTACATATGTGACTTATGCTGAAACTAAATTTTGAGTCTCCTGATTTCCAAGCTGTGCAGAAAAGAGTTAATACAGCAGGCCTGAATGCTATCCTTTGAAAGGCCTGCTTGCAAGGTTAGTCCTGGATTGGCATCTGAGGAGGGTTCCCGTCATTACTGGGACTGATAAGAGTGGCTCACTGTGCCTAAACTGTTTATACAAACAATATGGTTTATGTGGAACATCTGCTTTCCTTCTGGGAGTCTGGAATTTTGGTAAGTGCTAGAGACAGAGGGTGCCTATATGACCAACCCCTGATAAATGCCCTGGGAACTGAGTTTCTCATGAGCTTCCCTGATAGATGGCATTTCACATGTGTTGTCACAATGCTTTGCTGGAGGACGTTGGGTTCATCCTGTGTGACTCCACTGGGAAAGGACTCTTGGAAGCTTCTTCCTGGTTTTCTCTGGACGTTACCCCATGTGCCTTTTCCCTTTGCTAATTTTGCTCTACATCCTCTCACTGTAATAATCATAGCCACGAGTCTGACTGTATGCTGAGTTTCTAGTGCATTATCGAGCCTGGGCATGGTCTTGGAGACCCTCGACACAGAAATGTTCCTTTCTCTTTGGTATTCTAGAAAAGACTGTAAATTTGGTGTTAGTTCTTTAAATGTTTGGTAGAATTCTCCAGTGAAACCATGTGGATCTGGAGCTTTCTTTTTTCAAGACTATTTAAATTACTAATCTAATTTCTTTAATAGTAATTGGACTATTCAGATTATAAATTCCATATTGGCTGAATTTTGGTAGTTTGTGGTTTTCAAGGAATTAGTCCATTTTATCTAAGTTGTCATTTTAAATGCCTAGGAATTCTCATAGTTTTCCTTTATTTAAAGACACAGCCATCATTTCACATATTTACTCTTTTTGTTGGTAAGAACATTTAAGTTCTACTCTCTTAGCAAATTTTAATTATAAAATACAGTTATCGGGACACCTGGGTGGCTCAGCGGTTAAGAGCCTGCCTTCGGCTCAGGGCGTGATCCTGGAGTCCTGGGATCGAGTCCCGCATTGGGCTTCCTGTATGGGGCCTGCTTCTCCCTCTGCCTATGTCTCTGCCTCTCTCTCTCTCTCTCTCTCTCTGTCTCTCATGAATAAATAAATAAAATCTTTTTTTTTAATTTTTTTTTATTTAGTTATGATAGTCACAGAGAGAGAGAGAGGCAGAGACACAGGCAGAGGGAGAAGCAGGCTCCATGCACCGGGAGCCTGGCGTGGGATTCGATCCCGGGTCTCCAAGATCGCGCCCTGGGCCAAAGGCAGGCGCCAAACCGCTGCGCCACCCAGGGATCCCAAAATCTTTAAAAAATATACAGTGATCGAACTCCAATAAAAATATATATATAAAAATAAAAATAAAAAATATACAGTTATCAACTACAGTCACTAAGGTATACATTAGATACTCAGACCTTATTCATCTTATAGCTGAATCTTCATACGTTTTTACCAACCTCTATTTCCCCCACCTCCAGCCTCTGATAACCACTATTTTACTCTCTGGTTCAATGACTTTGATCTTTTTTTTTTTTTAAGATTTTATTTACTTATTTGAGAGAGAGAGAGAGAGAGAGAGAGAGAATACTAGAGAGAGCATAAGAGAGAGCATGGGGGCGGGGAGGGAGGGGCAGAGGGAGAAGCAGACTCTCCCCTGAGCAGAGAGCTGGACCTGGGGCTTGATTGCATGACCTGAGCTGAAGGCAGACGCTTAACCCACTGAGCCACCCAGTCATCCTTTTAACTTTGACCTTTTATTTTTATTTTCTATTTTTAATTTATTTGACTTTTAAATATTTTTATGTTTTATTTAAATTCAATTTGCCAACGTATAGTATAATATCCAGTGCTCATCTCATCAATTTAAAAAAAATCTTTTAAGATCCCTCATATAAGTGATACCATATAGTATTTGTCTTTCTCAGTCTGGCTTATTTCACTTAGTATAATGCCCTCCAGGGTCATCCTTGTTGTCATAAATGACAGGATTTTCTTCTTTTGTAAGGCTGAATGATATTGTTGTGTATGCATATATACCACATTTACTTGATACATTCATTTGCTGAAAGGGATTTAGGCTATTTCCAAACCTTGGCTATTGTGAACAATGCTGCAGTGAACATGGGAGTACAGATATCTCTTTGAGGCAATGGCTTTATTCCTGTTGAACATATACCCAGAAGTGGGATTGCTGAATCATACAGTAGTTCTTTCTGGGGAAGGAGGGGAGGAGGAGTGTCAAAGAAATTTAATAGTTTGCAAGTTTTTTTTCTGAAGAGTGACAGATTTTATAAACATTTTTGTTCATGGATGACTATGTATTTGCTATGGACAGACATTCACATACCATCTTTCTTCCAAAGAATGTGGGTACTGGGTTGAGGACTTTATTTTCCTTTTAATGGCTACAGGGTCTGTAGCAAGATTCCCCTGTCTCATTTGGGATATTAGTGATTTATGTCTTCTTTCTTGCTATAGGTGTATCAATTTGATTGATCTTTTCAGAGAAACAGCTTTTTATATAATTTATTTTCTCTATTGTTTTCCTATCTTCAATTTAATTGATTTCTGCTCTTTAGTATGTTTCTCCTTCTGCTTATTTTGAGTTCATTTTATTTTGTTCTTTTTCTAGTGTCTTGAAGTGGGAGCTTACGTGATTGATTTGAGACTTTTCCTCTTTTCTAATGTAAGGGAGCATTTAGTGCTCTAGATTCCCATGTCAGTCCTGCTTTAGCTACATTCCACAAATTATGGTATGTTATATTTTCATTTTCATTCAGTTCATTGTATTTTTTACAATTTCTCTTGAAATTCCCTTTTTGACCTATAGATTAGTGAGAAATGTGTTGTTTAGTTTCCAAATGTTTGGAGATTTTACTTTGTTATTAATTTCTAGTTTGATTCCACTATGGTCAGAGAACATATTCTGTATGATTTCAGTTCTTTTATTGAAGTTTGTTTTATGACCCAGAATATGAGCTATCTTTCTTGGTGAATGTTCCATGGGTATTTGAAAAGAATGTGAATTATGCTGTTATCGGGTGGAGTGTCCTATAAATTAGATCCTGTTGCTTTATGGTTTTGAGTTGTATAGTCTTGCTGATTTTATGTTTAGTAGTTAGGGAGTATTGAAGTTTTTTACTATAATTGTGGATTTGTTGATTTCTCCTTTCACTTCTGTTTTGCTTCATGTATTTTGAAGCTCTGTTTGGTGCATACACATTTTGGATTGCTGTGTCTTCTTGGTGGAGTGGCCCTTTCATCATTATGCAGTATCCCTCTTTGTTCCTGGTAATTTTGTTTGCTCTGAAGTCTACTTTATTTGATATTAATATAAGTGCTCCTTTTACAAATTTAGGTAGTATATCTTTTTCCATCCTTTTACTTTCTACCTACCTAGGTTGTTATATTTGAAGTGAGTTTCTTTTTTTTAAGATTTTATTTATTCACAGAGAGAGAGAGAGAGAGAGAGAAAACAAGCGGGGGAGGGGGAGGCAGAGGGAGAGGCAGATGCCCCCTGAGCAGGAATCCGGAGGCCAACTGATCCCAGGACCTGGAGATCTAGACCTGAGCTGAAGGCAGACGCCCAACATCTGAGCCACGCAGGCGCCCTTGAAGTGATTTTCTAGTAGACAGCATACAGTTAGGTTGTGTTTTAAAACCATTCTGTGATGTGTTTTAACTCATGTATTTAGACTGTTCATTTTTAACATAATTACTGGTATTTTACGGCTAATGTCTAATGTTTATTGTTCCCTTTTTTAAAAAGATTTTATTTATTCATTCATGATAACACACACAGAGAGAGGGAGGGAGGCAGAGACACAGGCAGAAGGAGAAGCAGGCTCCATGCAGGGAGCCCGACGTGGGACTCAATCCTGGGATTCCAGGATCACATCCTGGGCGCTTAAACTGCTGAGCCACCCAGGCTGCCCTATTATTCCCTTTATTTCTCATTCTTCTGTTTTCCTTTCTTGCCTTACAGTGGGTTACTTGAATATATTTTAGAATTCCATTTTGACTTACATGGTGTTTTTAAAGTATATCACTTTATATAGTTTTCTTAATGCTTTCTCTAGGTATTAAAATATGCATATATAACTGATCACAGTCTACTGGGTGTAGAAAACTTATTTTCATTTAGTCCCCTTTACTCTCCTACTTTTTAAAAGATTTTTAAAGTTTATTCATTTGAGAGAGCAAGGAAGAGAGCGAGTTAGAGCATGAGGAGGGGGGAGGGTCAGAGGGAGAGGAATAAGCAAGTTCCCCCGCTGAGCAGGGAGCCCAATGTAGGGCTCAATCCCAGGACCCCAGGATCACAACCTGAGCCAAAGACAGATACCCAGCCAACTGAGCCACCCAGGTGCCCCTCTCCTACTTTTATTTTTTTCCCCCTCTCCTACTTTTAAAATATAATTTTCTTTTTTAAAAAAAGATGTCATTTATTTATTCATGAGAGATACAGAGAGAGATGCAGAGACATAGGCAGAGGGAGACACAGGCTCCCCGCAGGGAGCCTGACAAGGGACTCATCCCAGGATGCTGGGATCATGCCCTGAGCCAAATAAAATCTTTAAAAAATTTTTAATTCCAGTACAGCTAACATACAGTATCATATTAGTTACAGGTGTACAATATACTGATTCTACACTTCCATATAATACCCAGTGCTCATCATGACAGTGCTCATGCACTCCTTAATCCCCGTCACCTATTTCACCCATTCCCCTGCCCATCTCCCCTTTTCTTACCAGCAGTTTATTGTCTGTAGTTAAGAGCCATTATTTCTTTGAATTCATTTTCAGGCCCATTCTCTCTTTTCCATTAGGGACTTTAATGATATGAATATTAGTACCTTTATTATTGTCCAACTGGCTTTTGAGACTGGGATATTTTTCCCTCAACTATTTTCTCTCTTTTATTCAGATTGGAGAAATTCTGTTGTTCTGTCCTCAAGTTCAGATTCCATCCTGTCATCCTCATGCTACTATGAGCCCATCCAGTCTGCTTTTTTAAAAAAGATTTTATGTATTCATTTGAGAGAGAGAGCAAGAGTGAGCACAGGCAGGGGGAGGGGCAGAGGAAGAAGCAGGCTGGATGCGGGGCTCAATCCCAGGACCCTGAGATCATGACCTGAGCTGACAGCAGACTCTTAACGGACTGAGGCACCTAGGTGCACCCCCCCCCCGCCCCTGTTCGCTTTTAATTCTGATTATTTTTCACTTCTATAATTTCCATTTGGTTGTTTTTTGTAACTCCTGTTTCTTTGCTGAAATTTTATTTTTTCTCCATTTGTTTCAAGAGAATATGTAATTGTTAATCGAAGCATTTTTTTTATGATGGTTGCTCTAAAGTCCTTGTAAGGTAACTCTGATACTGATTTATCTCAGTGTTGTGTCTTTTTAAGCATATTTATTTATTTATTTATTTGAGAGAGAGAAAGAGAGAGCACAAGCAGGGCGAGGGGCAGAGGCAGAGGCAGAGAATCCTCAAGCAGACTCCCCACTGAGTGCGGAGCGTGACTGGGGGCTCAATCCCAGGACCCTGATATTATCACTTGAGCTGAAACCAAGAGTTTGCCACCCAGGCGCCTCCTCAGTGTTATGTCTGTTAATTGACTTTTCCCATTTAAGTTGTGATTATACTAGTTCTGGGCATGATGAGCGATTTGCCATGGTCTCATGGACATTTTGGATGTTAGGAGACTGGATCCTACATAAATATTCTACGCTAGCAGGCAGTTACTCTAGGTTTAGCGCACAGATCGTGGCCTACTTTTGTGAACCGTGGTTGCAATGACAGTTTAATTTTTCGAACCCTTGCAAGGGCTATTCTGGTCTGCTTTGTTTGTGTGCTACTTAAAGCCACCATCAAAACTTAGGTGGTATTCCACACTGTGGTTCTGTTCTCAGACTTTTAGGCATGTTGATTTTTACCTTTGGGTCCATCAGGTGTGTTTCATAACTTCCCAGATTTAAATAATCCTTTCTCCAGCTCCCTCCTCTCTAAGATCCTTCCTCCACTTTATGATTGGAAGTTTCAGGGGCGCCAGCTGCCACTGGCAGACAAGGGTGAAAGTCCAGATTCCTCACTCTGTCTCCACTGACACGGCAACACCCGGTAGGGGAAGCATCACTCTGGATCCTCTGCTGATGCCAGGTGGGAGGGAAGCAGCAGATGTCCACACTCCGCCACAATCTCTCGTCCGACACCACTAGCGGGAGAGGAAAGTGCCTTCCCAGCCACCTGCCACTTGGTGGGGGTCAGGAGATCACCAGATGGGAGATTGGGAGATGCCAGGTCTGCAGGGGCTGAAAGTGCTCACCCTGGTTACCTGCTGCTGCTGGGGGGGAGGCATGGTAGTATGGATTCTTTGCTGGGTACCTGCTGATGCTGCTGGCAGGGGCAGAGCATGCCTCCCCCCAGGGCTGCCTGGTGTGGTTGGGGCCCCAGCTCACTCTGGATGGGTGCCAGGGGCGGGGGGAGGAGAGTGCTTCCCTAGGCTGCCTAGTGCTGCTGACACTCCCACTGCCTTGGCTGGTGTTCCCAGAGGGAGAGGACAGCATTCCCCCTAGCCACCTGAGGCTACTGGATGGGCCTCTGTAGTTAGAGTCTTAGCCTACTCAGTCTCTACTCAGTCTCTTCTGACACCTTTGGCTGGATTAGAGTGGGCGTTGTCAAAGGTTTCTCTTGTACTAGACTGGCTTCCTCCCTTTTCCTGGTCCTTAGGCCAGAAAGAAAAAGATTTTCTTTGGTTTTGTTGGTCTTCATTTGTTAGTTTTTTGTCTGCTCTGGAGATTCTGGGTTATTCATGAGAGACACAGAGAGAGGCAGAGACACAGGCAGAGAGAGAAGCAGGCTCCCTGTGGGGACCCCAATCCAGGACTTGATCCTGGGACCCTGGGATTATGACCTGAGCTGAAGGCAGATGCTCAACCACTGAGCCACCCAGGTATCCCCCACTCTTTTTTTTTAAAGTCATCTCTATACTCAATGTGGGGTTCGAACTCACCACCCAGAATCAAGAGTGGCATGCTCTACTGACTAAGGCAGCTGGGTGCCCCTGGTTTGCACTCGAAAGCCAAAGCCATATTTCTTTTTTTTTTTAATTTGTCAAATGGAACTGATGATGGACTTCGGTGGAGTGAGACTTTCAGAAGGCATAGGGGGCTGCATATCTGTCTCTGTTGAGTCCACCCATTGATGAAACTGGTTGTCAGATCCTTAAACTGCTTCTGCATGTGCACAGCAGACACTATGGTGGTATAACTTGCCAGAAATAGGCTCAGAAGAGCAAAGTGAAAGGGCCAACGAAATAGAAGTAATTGATCACTCTTGGCAAGCTGTCTCTTCCTTCTGTCCTCTCTCCAATCTCTCTTACCCATTACACCAAACTGTACACGATAAAAATCAATAATGGGCCCCATTTTCCTTAGGTAAGTAAAATATCTACTGTCATATAAATTCATCTGCCTGTACATGTAACATATGTGTCCATAGACAAATGGTCTGGAAGGATACAGGCCAAATTGATCCCTGTGGTTACCCACAAGAAGCGGGGATCAAAATGATTTTAGATTTATTTTCATTTTTTAGGGAAAACAAAGTGATATTGTCTAATTAACAGTTAATAATAAAACAAAACAACATGTGCATCTGCCAACCTGCGGATCAGACCTGAGAAAGTCTGATATGGAGAACTGAGGAATGCTCCCTTTTTTCCTGAGTCAAAAACGATTTCAAACCTGTGAAATCTGGTGGCATCTAACATTTGTTCAGAACGTCACCATTATGACTCACAGGAACATCTGCAGATGAAATTTGGGAAAATGCTGAATTTTTCAAACAAAAAAGCAATTGTAAATACCTGGCAAATTTATCTGCATTCATGTTTGAAATGATAACTTGTAAAAATGGTCTTTATGTGCACGTAAGTAAATACAAAGGAAACTACAGTAAGAGTGTATATGGCCAGTGTGACAAGTTCATGGGCACTGGTAACCTCACTTGATTCTTTGCTATTTATTGATATCCAAAATAATGCTGTCAAATTGAGACTATATTCATGGAAGGAGGCAGAAAATCAGTATTTGTAGAGCATTTGCTGTGTTCCAAGCATTTGATATTTTCTCATCTAATCCTCCTCAAAACCCTCAAGATAGTAATCATTATTTCCATTTTACAGGTAAGCAAACTGAGGCTCAGAAAGAAAATAGTTTGCCCCACATCATTATTACGCTTCAAGACAAAATGCTTTCATGTAGGTTTGAGTATCTAAAGCATCCACCATTTTTAATGGTTATTTATTTAGGTTTTATTATTTTCAAAAATATTTATTTTTAGAGGGGGGAGGGGCAGAGGGAGAGAGAATCCTGAAGCAGACTCCCCACTGATCAGGGAACCCAACACAGGGGTGGGACTCCATCCCAGGACCCCCAGATCATGACCTGAGAGGAAATCAAGAATCAGACACTTAACCAAGTGAGCCACCCAGGTGCTCTTGTTTATTTAGGTCTTAAAAAAATGTATCCTTAAGTCAGTCTTGGTAAGTAATATTTTTCTACAAGTGTAATGGCAGCCACCATTTTTATCCTAAGGGAGAGTGCAGATAGCCAGCTAACCTAGCCCAATACTCATTAAACATTCGTGGCATGAGGAAATGATGTACAAATGAAGAAATACACACCTACTCCTTGAAATACTTCCTCCTTTTTTAGGTGTTGAACTTCAGTTGAGCTGGAGAACTAATTTTCCTATCAATAAACTGAAAACAGTTTAGTGGAATCAGGCAACAGCAGATACCCAAAGGATGTGTTGTAATCAATGAAGCTTCCTTTTACCAGATGGTTAATGACCTTCATAGACCAAATATGTATTAATGCCAATGCCACAGATTGATGATATTGACTCTCTCTCTTCTTGGAAGCCTGTCTGGGCTTGTGATTTATTTTCACAAAGAATAAAGTGTTCACTGATGGAAACTGAAAACAAAATGAAACACCGACCATCACTGTAATGGTCAGTTTTATGTGTCAACATGGCTAGGCAGCAGTCCTCAGTTTTTTAATCAAATCCTAATCTGGGCAGCCCTGGTGGCTCAGCGGTTTAGCACCACCTTCAGCCTGGGGCGTGATCCTGGAGACCAGGGATCGAGTCCCTTGTCAGGTTTCCTGCATGAAGCCTGCTTCTCCCTCTGCCTGTGTCTCTGCACCTCTGCCTCTGTGTGTGTGTGTGTGTCGTGAATAAATAAATAAATAAATAAAATCTTTAAAAAAAATACTAATCTAAGTTAGGGGTATTTTGTAAATGTGATTCACGTCTAAAAATCAGTTGACTTTAGGTAAGGAAGATTATCCTGGAGAATCTGGGTGGGCTTGACTCAATCAGTTGAAGGCCTTAAGAGCAGAATTGAAGCTTCTCTGAAGAAGTAATTCCATCTGTGGATAGCTGCACCAACTTGTGCCTGAGTTCCATCCTGCCCTTCTTGATGCCCTGCCCTACAGACTTAGCATTTTGGACTTCACCTAGTCAGCCCCCATAATCATCTAAGACAATTCATTGCAGTAAAATTCTTAATATGTGGTGCCAGGGTAGCTCGGTTGGGCATCCGACTCTTGGTTTGGGCTCAGGTCATGATCTTGGGGTCCTGGAATTGGGCCCTGCGTCAGGCTCCCTCCTCAGTGGGGAGTCTGCAAGCAGTCTTCCTCTCCCTCTGTCCTTTCCTCTGCTTGCACACTCGCTCTCTCTCTCTCAAATAAATAAATAAATCTTTTAAAAATTCTTATTGTATGTATCCTAATAATTCTGTTTCTCTGGTGTAATTCTGGATGATACAATTATTGTTTTCACTTTTATGTCTAAACCCAGAATCTATATGCACTTTAGAAAAAATGTTAATTTTTCCCTGAACTTTGTATTCTCTCTTGAGATTGGATTTCCTAAGTCAGAAATTTCAAAAGGGATTAAGGGAGTTTCTGATTCCAGAGAATACTCAACTTTAGAGACTAAACATCAATTTCCATATTGAAAGTAAACCGCACCATGTGTGGCTTAGGAGTAGTTCCTCTTGGGAATCATCATCTAAATGAATTCTGAGTCTGTATTCAGCTTTCTGAACATAGAAGCACCATGACCTTATGGGACAGAAGCCCATGAAAACTCTTCCAGCCTTTCTATGCTCCATCCAAGTCCATCCATAAATCCTCCATGTCTGATGGGATATGTGAACCAGTTGTTTGTTTTTTTATTTTTTATTTCAGATTTTATTTATTTATTTGAGAGAGCACAAGCAGGGAGGAGGGACCGGGGGAGAAGAACAGACCCCTCACTGAGCAGAGCAGAGAGGCTGATGCGGGGCTCCATCCGAGGACCCTGGGATCATGACCTGAGCGGAAGGCAGATGCTTAACCGACTGAGCCACCCAGGCACCCTGCCAGTTGTTTTATTTTTTTAAAAGATTTTATTGGGATGCCTGGGTGGCTCAGCGGTTGAGTGCCTGCCTTCGGCCCGGGGCGTGATCCTGGAGTCCCCGGACCGAGTCCCACATCGGGCTTCCTGCGTGAGAGACACACACACACACACATACACACACACACAGGGAGAGGGAGAGAGAGAGAGGCAGAGACACAGGCAGAGGGAGAAGCAGGCTCCATCCATGCAGGGAGCCCGATATGGGACTCGATCTGGTGACTCCAGGATCACGCCCCGGGTTGAAGGCAGGTGCTCAACCGCTGAGCCACCCAGGCGTCCTCAGTTGTTTGTTTTAATCACAACAGCAATAATTTTGTTCCAAAAGTTCTTCAGAAATTTCTTGGCAATTCACTTTCTGGGAGAACGTATCCAAATTATTTTATCCCATTCTTTACCCCTCTGAAGAAACCTTTGGGTTGCTTTTGGATATGTTCTTAAACTTTGCTCCTCCCATCTGTTCCTGGTGTATGCTAACTGAACAGATGGTGAGTTTCATGTGGCAAATACTGGTAGTTGCTTACTCAATACCCATTCTTTTCACCTTCACTGCCAGAACCTCCATTTTTCAAGATGATGGACCCAGGAAGAACAGTCACCTCCGCAGCCTCCCTAGAAGGTAGGATAGCTATGTGATCAAGCTTTGGCAAATGAGACATAAGTCGACGGAGTAAGGCTTCTGGGAAAGTTACTGTTTTCCTGACGAAAAGGGAAGACTTCGCTGGCCTTTTGCCATTCACCTCTACATTCTTTCTACCTAGAGTACAGTCACAATACTTAGAGGTGTTGATGAAGAGAACCATCTTAGCAGTGTAAAGAAAAAGCCACAAGTTTAGGATGGCAGAGCAGGGCAAGCCTGGAGTCTTATAGACATCCTGGAGTTGCGGGGCTGACGAGCTGCCTACCACAAGACTATGTTCCATGAGACCCAGCATGTTCTTCTTCTTCTTTTTTGGTACCCTGCTAACAGTTCTCTCCATCCTCCTACCGCCATCCTACAGTGTTCAGCTCATAGATTCAGTACTCACATGTATTCAGAAGTTCCTGACTGATTGGCATCTGTAAGAGTACTAGAGCCACCTCAAACATGCTCATATTTGTATTCATCCAAAGAGTACTTCTTTGGCTGAAGCAGTATTTGGCTGCCTGAGACCAACAAGGGGCAGGAACAGAAGTCTTGGTGACTGTCCACAGAGAGTTTTGGGTCATTTTGGAAAAATATGAAATGAGAAAAGTAATACTCTAAAGTTTTGTATGATTAAGGAGAAGAACTAACATTGAGGCTAGTCCTTTCACTTAATTTCACTGACTACTCAAAATAATGGCAAAGCAGTCATAATCCTCATTCTACGGATGAGAAAACTAAAAACATGAACATAGCTTGTGGGGATCTACACGGGAAATATGTAGTAGAATGTAGATCAAACCCAGGTCAGGGGCACCTGGGTGGTTCAGTGGTTGAGCATCTGCCTTGGGCTCAGGTTGTGATCCTGGGGTCCTAGGATCGAGTCCCACATCAGGCTCCCTGCAAGGAGCCTGCTTCTCCCTCTACCTATGTCTCTGCTTGCTGTGTCTCTCATGAATAAACAAAATACATCTTAAAAAAAAACCAAACCTAGGTCTGATGATTCTCAAATCTACACTGCTGTTCCTTGCAACTCTGACATGACTATTTCAAATGGTCAGGGGTCAGTGGCTTACCAGAGCTTATAGAACTCGGGCCAGTCCCAAAGGAAGGACAGAATTTGAAGCTTTGGGGTAAGGGAGTGGGAAAGGGGGGAGAATGATCAAGGGATTCCAGGCAGGGAGAAGAACATAAGCAAAGATCAGTTTCCATTGATCATGTCCTATTTGACAGGAGATCAAATGACTAAAGTGGAGGATTGAGTTCTTAAACAGGTATCTGTTGGCTTATCTCAATATCCTATGATAATCATTGTGGGACATACCAAGGTTAATTTTATGAAAGTACCTGGAATGTAAGTTGCTGCTCAGTTTTTGATGTTTTTGTTCTTTAAGAAAGTGGTCCAGACTTAAAAACAAAGGTATACATTATTTGGATTACTCAAAAAGCTGACAATCTAGTTTGGGAGAAAATGAAATGATTTAAGAGTTCCAAGACAGAAAGTGTCACAAAACAATACAAAATTAATGATAACAAAATCACCCACAAAGCCTACGCTCTTAACTTCTAAGCTTTTTTGCCCTGCTGTGTATGGGATGCATGGCAAGAAGTAAGCAGAGATCTTCAGTAGGTGCCCCAACAAGGAGGCTGATGTAGTGACCATGAGGCCAACAGCACACATTAGGTTGAGGAGGACGGGGGTGAAAAGGAGAGGATGGAGAAAAGAAGTATTTCAACAACAAGGCTGGTTAAGAACAGATCTGTTGTATTACGGTTGCTAAGATCAAATGAGATTTTATATGTAAAGTGCTTAACATAGAGACTGACACATAATAAGTAGCTGCTTTATTTAATAGTACTTAAAAACCCAAATCCAACCACATGTAAAAGATTTCTGCCCCTTCAAATAAGGTGGGAGGTACCTCTTCCCATGTAATTGAGGCAGGGTCGGTGGAGGAAGAAAGAATGCAACATTTTCCCATAAAAATGCACTCATTTAAAGCTCAAGAGGGTGGCTTTCATGCTGTGTCACTTTTCACTACAATTTTAAAAACTCACCCATAGAAACGAGTTTTATAAGGGTGAGGAAGGGCACTGTAACACTCTGAGCATCTATTTGCTATGTGTCCCATGGTTTACATTTTTCCTTATTGATATAACCCCTGAACAACATAGTGATGAGGGATGCTGACCCCCCATCCATTATAATTTTTGACTCCCCAAAAACTTAACTACTAATAGCTTTATTATTTTTTTAAATTTTTTAAAATTTATTTATGATAGTCATACAGTGAGAGAGTGAGAGAGAGAGAGAGAGAGAGAGAGAGAGAGAGAGAGGCAGAGACACAGGCAGAGGGAGAAGCAGGCTCCATGCACCAGGAGCCCCATGTGGGATCCGATCCCGGGTCTCCAGGATCGCGCCCTGGGCCAAAGGCAGGCGCCAAACCGCTGCGCCACCCAGGGATCCCTAATAGCTTTACTATTGACAGGAAGCCTTACTGATAACACAGACAGTCGATCGACACATATTTTATATGTTCTATGTGTTACATACTATATTCTTACAATAAAGTAGGTTAGAGAAAAAAATTAAGAGAAAATACATTTACAGTACTAGACTATATTTATAAAAAATCTGCAGAGAAGTGGACCTGCACAATTCAAACCCACATTGTTCAAGGGTCAACTGTACTTAATGCTGATATAACAATAATCAGGACAGCACCTATATGTAGTGCTGTCAGATTTAGTATGTAGAATACCATAGAGGCCTCAAATGCCGCCCTACTGCCATAGCCTTCGATCATTTAGTTTGCTTTACAAGTACATGTTAACACCAAAAGATTTATAATACAATACACTTGAGCAAAGATGTATCATTTCAAGCTGAGCCCTGGTTCAAGTTAGAAACCTCTGACTTTTCAAACCTGAGCATCACATTTATGCATATCTTTCTCTTTTCTGTGTTAGATTACCTTTAGAACAGTAATAGGAAGGGAGTGATCATATACCACCTGAATCCTGGTCTATACCAACTTAATGCAAAGAAATACCTTCTGCATAAGAAATTAAAATTAAGTCTCATATGAAGACACTGCTAGATTTCTACTGAGGAAACAGAAAGAAAAACCACTTAAAGTAAATGAAGGGGAGAGTGTGAATTTAGGGTTTTACTTTGCTTTCAAATTTTACATTTATGATTAAGCCTTTGTTCCAGGAAACAATTAATCATTATCACCACCATACTCCCCCCTGAATTTGGAGCAACACCGAACACTTCCCTGGACAATCTTGCAGATGGTTTGTTGATCATGGCCAAGCTCATCCATGAACACTAGAAGTGGGAAGATATCAAGACATAAAGAGGGAGGGTAACAAATCTGAGAAGAGACTAAGTGACTAACTTTCCCCATAAATCCAAAGCAAGCAGCTGACAGCTTTTTTATTTTAACTCAGCCCCGGCATCAACAAATCACCACATTGGCTTTATGCAACATGTTTCCTAATTGAATAAAACAAACTTGAATACAAAAACATGTCAGAAGAAAATTTCAGTCAGAAATTGTTGTGCTCTTATCTGTTTCTGGTGAATACCACTGATGCTCTTAAAGCTCCCAAGGAGTCTGAGTGGGCAGAGACCATGGTTATTCTTTCAACACAAAACAGTGGGGGAAAAGTAAATACTGTAGAATGTATTTTATTCCAAAGCAAATCAAGAAGAGAACAAATGAAGCACTGGATTGTGACATTCGATTATAAAAATTTATTAAATATTGATATGATTGGACCCTAAACTGCTCTCTAGGAATACAAAGATTTCTAAGCCGTGATCCTAGCGCTCAAGGAACTAATGGTCGAGGACACAGCTTCTCAAACTTTACTGTGTGTATGAATCCGCCCAAACACCTTGTTAAAATGTAGAAGCTTATTCAACAGATCTGGAGTGGGGCTTGAGATTCTAATGAGCTCTAGGTAATGCTGATATGGCTGGTCCACAGATCACACTTTTAATAGCAAGGAAAGCATGGATAAAGAAATAGTATAAGGTGTTATAAGCCCTTGGACATCTATACAGAGTACCATGTGAGCAGCCAAGGAGAAAATGCACCTGAGAGTTAGAAACCGCTTCATACAGCAGAAGATGGGTGAGCTGAGTATTGTTCTCCCAGTGATCCTAGGGGAAAGTCAAGGGGCTTATGCTGTAGTTCAGTGAGGAAACACTCTGACCCTCGATTTTCTCATCTGCAAGATGGGGGACTGAAAAAAATGTCCAGCCCCTTCAAAGTACTAAAACCACATGATTCTACTGAGATAAACTTTATTTTTTAAAAGATTTTATTTATTTATTCATGAGAGATACAGAGAGAGACAGAGGGAGAATCAGGCTCCTCGTGGGGAGCCCAATGTGGGACTCGATCCCAGGACCCTGGGATCACGCCCTGAGTGAAAGGCAGATGCTCAACTGCTGAGCCCCCACGTGTCCTGAGATAAACTTTAAAATCGCCTAATATATGATGTTTGGAAGCTCAGGTGAAATAGGACAAAGGGTCTGAGTGACTACTTATTTATTTTACTAGGCAACTTTATTAACCTTTTAAACTTTATTTCCAAGCTTCTTCAGCTCAATCAGCTGCAAAAAGAATGAATTGAGTATAAGCAAAAACTGAAAAGAGTGGCGGTGTGTTCAAGGGGCTTGGGCTTAAAAATATTAGAGATCTCGATTTTATCAGATCCATGAACGAAACTTTAAAAAGCCAAGCCAATTTATACTATAAATAATATAAAATAGCATGGTCATATAATCATAATATAAAATAGCAGCTCCCAGTAACTTCTTTCCTATCTTCAGAAGTTGACTCAATTTGGTTTGCTTGGTTCTTGGAAGCCTCCTTGACATTCTCCACAAGATCTGGAAATTGATTATCATCATTCTCTCCAGGAGCAAGTGGTGCTTTTCTGTGCACAGAGTACTTGGGTAGAGCTTCAGCCAGTCTTCTTAAACCAGTCAGACTATTGTCATCACGCTGGTTTAAGATGCTGGGCAGCATTTCTGTCAGCTGCTTTGTCTCAGCATGGCCCATAATGGTGAAAGTGTTTGCTGCTGGCGATGGCTGAATTTTAGGGCTTGTATACATACTCACTTCTTCAGTACAATAGTGTTTACTCCTATAAGGAGAGCTGAAGTTGTTTATTTTAACCATCTACTTCAGCTGTTCTAATGAACCATCTTCTTTTGGAGAGCAATTGATTCTCCACCAATGCACACTTGTGCCTACAGTTGGGTGAGATGCTCCTGGTTCATGCTAATTTCTTTGATTTTGTGGGTGTGGAACTGGGGACTAAGGATGGCACTCAGGGGGTCTCTGGCAGAGGCCAGTTGGGATTATGTGCATACATGCAGGGACACTTATAAAAGATTTTATTAATGAGCCTAACAAACTAACCTACATTTGACAAATGGAAGTCTATCAATCATCAGAAAACAGCACTAAAGTCTTAATAGCCTCGTATACTTGTTTTCTCCATTCAGTTGCCTGTTTGTAGATGGGTGTATGGCTACCCAGCTGAACTCCTCAAAAAGAACACCATACTCACTTTAAGAATACTTAGCATCCATAAAGTATATTTTATTTTCAAGGTATACTTTATAAACATCATTTAGGTAGTTGTCATATATGCCAGTTACTTTTCATTAGTACAACTGCGAGTAGACCAGATTAAACTGAAATGGGGGAAGGCAGGCCCCACTGGGAGGATCAGAGCCCAGGTGACAATGCCAGGGCTCTTGCTGACCTGTGCTCCTGTTCTCTCATTATCTATTTATAGATGAGAACCCACCCTCACCAGGAAAGCCCCTAAACATTAAAAAAGGAAGAGACTGCTTTTTGGAACATCTTGCAGGAGTTTGCCATTAAAAGCCAAAATGTCAAAAGAGAAAGATGTAGTTTAAAGGCTTCCTGCTTTCCCTCTGATGTAGGACTGATTGCTGATTCCCTCCAACACTATCTACCAAAAAAGAAAACCAAGTCAACAGTGTATTACTCCATTTTCACACATGTGCGCGCGCGCGCGCACACACACACACACACACACACAAAAGGGGGGTGGTTTCATTACTAAAATTCAAATTTTTAGTGTTAGACTTTTAAAGGATAAAATACTTTCTAGAATGAACTTTGAAGGAGTAATTATGCCCTAATTACAATATCATTTCTCTATATAGAGAACAAAATTAAATGTCCTTTTTAAAGGACATTTTTCTCATTTAAGAAAAATAAATTTTAAACTCAGCACAGCAAGAATTACCCAATAAATAAGAAGTAATTTTTCTATTGTCTTGTACATTTCTATTTCCACCCATGCTCTAAATATACAAAAAGCTTCATACATAGAAAAAAATAATAAAGAATGTCATTTAAAAACTAACCAATTTGTAGTTTCAGTATTTCAGATTTTATTTAAAAAACTAACCAATCTACATTTTTAGTACTTCTGATTTATGGGCTAGGAGAGGGAGAGGTTGGGTACAGATGGCTGGTAAATTTGGTAGTAATTTAAAAATAAGGTCCATTTGTATAAACCTGAAAGAAATTATATCATGGTTCATTATTTTCTTAAACATGGAAGAGAGAAATGCATAATCTTAGTAAGTATTCAACCATAATAAAATGTATCTTTTAACAAAGGAAGCATTATTCCTTAGATTAAAACAAGTTTTCTATTTCCTTTGCGTTTCTCTAGAGTGCTTTGTGTACACATGTGAGCGTGCACACACATGGCACACAGTTCTAACATAAGACAGAGATTAGACCATTCTATTATACTTCTATCATTAAGAAATTTGTGCCATGATGAGCACTGGGTGTTATATGCAACTGATAAATTATTGAACACTACATCTGAAACTATAGTATGTACTATATGTTGGCCAATTGAATTTAAATTAAGAAAAATTTGTGCCATGATCAAATCTTGGCACATGTATGAGAAGATGTATGTTATACAGTGGACCTCAAAAATTAGTGTTAAGCCATTTTCATTTAATTTTTTTAAAGTAAACTCTATCCCCCAATGTGGGGCCTAAACTCACGACCCAGATCAGTAGTCGCATGCTCAACCAACTGAGCCAGCCAGGCACCCCAGCCATTTTCATTTTAACAACATTTATTACAAATCACGTTTTATAAACACTAGATATAAATTACATACAAAAGCTAGACAGAAATATACAGAAGCAAAAAGCAGTACTAATAACACAGGAGAAATAAGCTAATATAATGTTTAAACATGTATAACAATAAAATTACTAATATTTCATTGCTAATAAATGTTCATGAATTCAAAAGCTATTAAAAAATGAAATGCAGTATAATTACTATCAAAGTTTGGAACTACAGAAACAACCATAGTACTACTTATTTTTAAAAATCTTTTTAAACATTCAGAAGCCAAATGACTGTCCCTAAAGACAAATTAAGCTTGGGTAAAAGCTCTTAGCCAACTGAAGAATGTAAAATTTTAGGCTTTGGTTAATAGATACTAAATTTAGTGAGTATTTAAAAATTAACATCTCCCTTATATGCTATATTCCTGAGTTTTTTGCTTAAGTACCATAGATAAAATAAAGAACTCAGTTTACAGCTTTGTGTAACATTGTATTATATTTTGAAAAACAAAAAATATGAATAATGGGGTTTAATAATGTAATCACAATCAGAAGAAATATGTTTAATTTAGCTTAACCATGGAAAAAATTAATGCCCTCTGACCACTAATTGCAAAGCTTATTTGTAAATTATGATCAAAATTATGTTAAACCTGTCACCAATTTTATTTTATTTTATTTTATTTTTAAATTTTTATTTATTTATGATAGTCACAGAGAGAGAAAGAGAGAGAGACAGAGGCAGGCTCCATGCACCGGGAGCCCGACGTGGGATTCGATCCCGGGTCTCCAGGATCGCGCCCTGGGCCAAAGGCAGGCGCCAAACCGCTGCGCCACCCAGGGATCCCCCTGTCACCAATTTTAATTTGCATCTCATGAAATCATTTTGATTTAGAGGAGGTTGATTATGTAGTATAGAATGCTCTTAGAAAAGACTGAAATGATACAATGCTAATGGTTTGCACAAGGCCAGACACAGGGTAGGTAGTCAATTTTACTCATTAATTTAAAATGAAAAGTATTTGAATGTATTATTTCTGAACATCAACACACAGTTCAATGTAGTAGTTATAAATTAATTTGAAAATATCCAAAAGCAGTTTACACACGAAAATATCCTTTTAGTAACAACCATAAGAGGGATTTTTATAAGTGGCTATTTTCAGTCTTGGTTTTACCAAAATAGATTTAAATTTAAGGTTTCTTTTATTTTTTTTATTTTTTTTAAGGTTTCTTTTAAAAATAGACCTCTGAAAGCTAATTTCCTATTAGCTGTTATTACATGATGTACATGGCAGGTCCAGACCTTCTCTCCAGATTGCCCTATCCACATCTTCTGAAATGATTACTTTAGGTTACAACAAACTCCTCACAAATGGCTTTCCCCTGGTGACTGAATCAGTATATTTGGGTACTGGGTTCAAGGATGTGGATTTTTAAACAAGTAACTCTCCCCTGCCTCCTGGTAAATTATTATAGTCAAGTTGATTTGGGAAATAATGCTTTAAAGCAGCCAAAAGCAATTTCATCATACTTGAACATTATTACTTGATTAATGGTATATCTAATGAAAATCAAATTTATCTAGATTTTTTTTTACAAAAAATCTGCATAGCTTATCATCATGCCTAAGCACTTCATACCTAACTGTCACAAGGTTTTAATTCTGCTAACTCCTAAGAGCTGGTGATTTCACCTTTCTGAAACCTACCAGTGCTCATCAGGCTTCTATGCTTTTAGATTTTAGTATTTTCTTACCAGGAAGCAGAAGTGTCATTTTAGCAGTTGTATTAAAAAAACTACATGGTGTGGAATTTATTCAAATAATCATACTACTCACAAAGTAGTCTTTAAACAGCTATACCAATATCAGTTAGTAGAGTTAATTGCAAAATGGTTATCAAATTCCTATTAATTAAAAAAAATCAATTTACACAGTCTTATATCAATTCCATGTACAAAATCTCATTTGCCACATTATGCAACTAGGAAGCAATTATTTAACTGGCTATGTATACATGAAAAAAATGTACAGAGGTTCATTCTAATTGATCAACTACTAACAGATCTCTCTAAATTAAAAAAGAAAAGAAGCAATGGAATGCATTCTCAAATAATATATGGAGCACTGAGAAAAGTTTAAATTCTTAGAGATTTGAAAGAATATTTAATGAGGATTAAAATCATGAACTGCTAGCCACTTCTATGTTCTAATAATGGTATCATAAGCAAGGAAAGAAAACCACAGCCTTATTGAAGCAGGTTAAACAGTTTTTAAGCTGATTATAACTACTAAATTTAAAATGAACTTTTTTTTTTAAGTAGGCTCCATGCCCAACACAGGTCTTGAACTCATGACCCTAAGATCAAAATGCATGCTCTACCAACTGAGCCAGCCAGGTGCCCCAAAACAAACTATTTTTGAACCTGAAGTAAATGATGCAGTATTCAACAGTTTACTAAGAAATAAACATTAACAGTTTTATCATTAGTAAAAACCATTGTTAATACACAAATTAAAAAGGGCTTAATACCAAGTCCTTGGTTCCACATTGCACTTCATATTCCCATCTGTATGTCAGCAAAGTTGTAGAAGCTGTCTACATCTCCAGATGCTGTCTCCTTGCTTTCTGATACAAACATCTATTTTAAATATAAAAGAAGCAAAAAATAAATACCAGTAATCCCCAAATTCCAAAGTGCATGTTGTCTACAGAACAGTCACAAGCTTGCTATCAAAAGAAATTCAAGTACACCATTTATATAATATTTAATCAGTATTCTGTAGAATCCATACAATATAGTTTCAGTAGCTATAATGTAAATTGAGCTCTTTTAAAACCACTTAAGGTCTTTGCTTTCATAATACTTTAGTTGTACTTTATCACACTTGGAATTTTACTGTTTTTTTTAAATATACAAGAGTAAATATTATGAAATCTACTGAATAGAGAGGTTTATTTAAAGAACTCTTAGTTTCTTCTACTTCCTAATAACCTCAATAGGCAAAACTTGATATTGTCATTTTTAAAGTTGCTAAAGATATATTACTAATTTTAAATGAACTATTTGCTAAACATCAGTAAGGCAGTACTCAGTAGAACCCTTCAAAAATCATTTTTACAAATGTCATCTAAGAATTAGACGAGACCCAGGCTCTACTCTAGCTTTATCATAAACTAGCTGTATGATGCTAACAATTCATTCAATAAACCTCTCTGGGCTAACTTTCTACATCTGTAAAATGAGAACACTAGATTAGATAATCTTTGACTCATTCAGATCTAAAATCTCCAAATCATATAACCATCTTCTCTCTGCTTCCTTTTCTATTCAATCTAGTTATATTTAGTACTCCCCTTAGTACTGTTGAAATGATAAAATGACACAAAAGACAAAGTACTTTATGCAAATTTAAGAAACCATAAGCCAAGTCAGACAAAACCAAAAATTTCATCTCAGATATTTATAAAAAATTATTATATATATATGTGTGTGTGTGTGTGTGTGTGTATATACACACTCATTTAGTACTCATGTTTGGTTTCTAAGTTATATAAAGCTATTTAAGTCTGAAATTCTTAGATACACAAACCTCATCAGCATTATCTAGAAACTACCTACATGTAATATGTAATGAGTTCTAGATGCAGCTCAATTTTTTTTAATAGGCTCTATGCCCAGCACACAGCCCAATGTGGGGCTCGAACCGACCACTGTGAGATCAAGACCTGTGCTGAGATCAAGAGTCAGATGCTCAACCAACTGAGCCACCCAGGAGTCCTCAAATTCAATGTCCGATGAAGCATTACTGAAGCAAATAAAAACGAACAGTGGGCAATAGGATCATCTGTCTAAAGTATACAATCTTATATAACATTTTTCAACATATTACTAGTTTTCAAAAATGGAAGAACTTGGACATTTAATGAGATTTTTTACTTTAGAAACATGTATTATTGAAGGTTTTTCAATTAGTAGATTCTTATTTTGTAAAGTTTTAAGGAATTAAAATTTTAATTTGGCAAGGAAAAAACAAAGCTTAGCCCCCCAATTATTTATCATAGATTCTAAAAAATCATGATCTGCTGGGTTTTTTTATTATTCCAAGGAACAACAGGAATAAAAGTACTATTTGATTGTAAGGAAAAGGAAATGACATGAAAGGTCTGATGAAAGAGAAATAATCAATAAAATCTTGTACCTTGGTCCCATTGAATATCTCACTGACAATAAGTTGGCATCCTTCTACAGCTCCATCTCCGTTAAACTCCAAGGCAATAACAGGACCTATAAGCAAACCCAAGAAATGTTGTCTGAACATGAATCCAAATCATCTATCTATCTATCTATCTATCTATCTATCTATCTATCTAAAGCATGGGGGAGGGGCAGAGGGAGAGGGAAAATATTAAGCAGGCTTCACAGCCAGTGCAGAGAATGATGTGGGGCTCGATTTCACAACCCTGAGATCATGACCTGAGCTGAAATCAAGAGTCAGATGTTTAATAGACTGAGCCACCCAGATGCCACCAAATCTATTTTAAAATTTATCTTTTTATTCTTTGCAGTCTAAAGAATCTCCAGCCTCTTCCTTGGGAGGTAAGAGAAAAAGAAGAAGAAAGTAGACAGATGGGACACATCACTTCAGCTACTTCTTCCAACTGTAATCATAAAACAAATTAACACAGTCTCATCATAGGATGGGTAGCTTCAGTGTTATTACAGAACTACAGTCACATTTTTAAGTGTTGTAAATAGTCTGATTTTTCTGGTTTCTATTCTTCTATAAAAACCATAAAAAGTCCATTCATTTAGCAGTACAAAAAATAGTTGATAAGATGACAAATATCAAAACCAATTCAAGTTACCACAAGTAGGTTTTGCCAGGCAGCCAGTCTTTTTTCCAATTCTCCTACTTATCAGCCAAGTTCTGGGCCACCAATAATGAAACTAAGCCAAGTAGGAATTGAAGCCAGGCATCAGAAGTAATGACCATCTGAAAGTAGTTTTCTTGAGTGTGCCTTAAAACTACATTCTAGAACCAAAGGCTAAGTTTTTATTCTCTGAAGAGAATATTTGTGCCTCCTCTCCCATGCATTAATTTGAATACTTTTAAACCACCTGTACTTTAAATTCTGGTATAAAGATTTATTATTAAGTTTGGCTTGAGTTTAAGTACAGCATTGGCACTAATGGTGTCAAATTGTTGGCAAATGTGGCCATAAGCTAGCCAAGCAAAATATGTCCTTCAATTCAATTAATGTTTATTCAGTTATTAGTATATTCCTTAGTATTTGGGTTTTTTTTTATAGATTTGGTTTTTAACTTCTAAAGTAATGGGTATGTCCTAACCTCTAGAAAATTATAAATTTCTTGAAAAAAGACATAAACCGATTAAACAAATATGGAGCAACAGAGACTAAGAAGTACTAAGCAATGAAATACTAAGGTGAATGCAGGCATGTGCCATAGGACAAGATGCAAGAACAAGGGAGATCACACTATACTGGACACCAAAAGAAATGAGGGCTTGTGATTTAATACAAACAACAAATACAGAAAAGGCCTGATATATAACCGTAAACTGTACAATTAGATGTGGAGAACAAAGTATGAGTTTTTCAGCATCACAGTGTATAGATCAAGAAAGGTGCTATATAAAGAAAAGAAGATAACTGGGTACATTTTCTTAGCAAAATACACAGATTTTCTGTCTAGGGCAAGAAATAGATCAGATTAACCTGGAATATCTTGTTGAGCCAAAAAGCAATGAGGCTATCAAAGGCCAATACAGTTGTACCAAAAGGACACAGAAGCTAGACTGAAGGTGCTCCCAATGGCCAAAGATGAGACATTGATACCAGAAGGAATAATGACTGCAATTTATTAAAACATATTGAATATATAAAAAGTCATGAGGTCAATATGATATTTAGAAGAGAGAAACAAAATTCACTGGACACCCCTGTAGGTTGCTAGTGCACCAATTCATTACTCTGAAAATTGATGCTTAATTCTTTCCCCTTTATTCTGCTTTTTTCTTTGTTTTTTTTAAAAGATTTTATTTATTTATTTATTCATGAGACACACACACACACAGAGAAAGAGAGGCAGAGACACAGGCAGAGGAAGAAGCAGGCTCCATGCAGGGAGCCTGATGTGGGACTCGATCCCAGGACTCCAGGATCACGCCCTGAACCAATGTCAGGCGCTAAACTGCTGAGCCACCCAGGGATCCCCTATTCTGCTTTTCTGATATGAAGCATATTTCAAGTTAACCAAACAGCTTTGGTGTACACGGAGAAGTTCTGTTAACATCCATTAATATATGCAGGGGTAGTGACATGCTTATCAGAAAACAATCATTTTGCAACTCCTAATAAAATAATTGGATCCAGGCAATAATCATCAATGGTTTTAAAAGCATCCCAGAGCAGGTTGACAGGAAACTACTATGAAAAGCTAAGGCTGCCATCACCTGAACCTATTGATCAATCAACTAAAAGTTCAACAATCAAGTATTATGTGCCTTCTCATTTAATACTACAGAAAATAGTACCACTTGTGAAATATTCTTGCCAAAAAAGTAACCAAATTTCAGTTTAAGAAGGCTTTCTTTGCTCTAACTTCTGATCTATAAGAACTCTAGAGAAACGAATGAAACAAACCCAATCATACAACAGGACAATGGACCAGGTTTTTTGTTTTTTGCTTTTTTACAAGAGAAAGGCTTGCAACAAAAAGGTGGGGTGGGGGGAGAGGAGGAGACACCTGGTTTTGGTTAAGAGAAATATAAGATAACAAAACAATCACATACAGTGAGTAGACCAATTTTTGATCTGGATCAAATTAACTTTAAAAATACAGAAAGAATGTTTTCAGATTTGGGGAAAATCTGAATATGGACTGAGTATTAGATGATATTAAGGAATTGTTAATCATGATCGATGTGATATTGTGGTTACTTAAGAAAACACCCGTTTTTAATTTGGTTTTAAGATTCACACTGAAATATTTAGGGATGAAATAACAGCACATATCAAAATTCGATTAAAATATTTCAGTAAAAAGGAGATTATAGATTACTTTTGAAGTATGGCAAAAAGTTGATAAAACTGGGGGACAGATACACATAGGGTCAGTGTACTCTACTTTTTCTTTAAGATCTTATTTATTTATTCATGAGGGACAGAGAGAGACAGAGACAGAGAGAGAGAGAGAGAGAGAGAGGCAGAGACACAGGCAGAGGGAGAAGCAGGCTCCATGCATGGAACCCAATGTGGGACTTGAGCCCGGGGCTCCAGGATTGCGCCCTGGGTTGAAGGCGGTGCTAAACCGCTGAGCCACCCAGGCTGCCCAGTGTACTCTACTTTTAAGTAGACATAATACATTTGGAAATTTGCAAAAAAGAGTTTTTTAAAAGCATTTTAAAACAAACAGATATTGAATTAAAAAGAAAAAGTTAATAATTAAAAGTAGGGTTTCCAGTTTTTCAGAGTGGAAAGTTTGAATTAAGACAGAACAGAGCATGCTTTTATTCAGGCCACCACAAAGAAATAGAGTAGATACATTTTTTATTTTTTTATTTTTTATTTTTATTTTTTTATTCTTTAAAAAATTTTATTTATTTGCTCATGAGAGACACAGAGAGAGTGGCAGAGACAAAGCCAGAGGGAGAAGCAGGCTCCTTGCAGGGAGTCCAATGTGGGACTCAATTCCCAGACCAGGATCACACCCCGAGCCAAAGGCAGACACTCAACTGCTAAGCCACCCAGGTGTCCCAGAGTAGATACATTTTTAAAAGTCAAACATTTATTACTGAAAGTTCCTGTATCCTATAAAGAGAACATAACCTAGAATTCAGGAACACAATTTTGCTGAAATTACCCGGGCATGTAACTTGGCTGACAGTTATCTTTTTATATATTTTTTAAAGTAAGCCCTGCACTCAATGTGGAACTTGAACTCAGGACCCTGAGCTGAAGAGTCACATGTTGTACTGACTGAGCCAGCCAGACACCCCAGCTTGGTTGATATAATTTAAATAGAATATGATGAACTTCCAGTAAGTGACCTAATAATTTACCAACAAAGACACACCAACAAAAAAGGTGGACAGGTGCATCAGTTTTGACTAATATGTGTGGATAATCCTAAATTTTAAAAAAAGCCCTACAATGCTGACAATGTACTTTTTAAGCAGTCCTACTTGTCTGATGATGCTGACAATTACTGTGATTATTTCAAGCTGAACTATGAGGTCAATAAAGATCACTGGTTACCTTTTTAAAAAGTATTTTAATGTGAACACCTTATCAAATAGTTTGCAGTAACTCTGGGGCACATGCATCCCAATGTTTATAGCAGCAAAGTCCACAATAGCCAAAATATAGAAAGAACTCAGATGTCCATCAACAGATGAATGGATATATATACACACACAATGGAATATTACTCAGCCATCAAAACAAGTGAAATATTGCCATTTGCAACAATGTGGATAGAACTAGGGGGTATTATGCTAAATGAAATAACTCAGAGAAAGACAAATGCCATATGATTTCACTCATATGTGGAATTTAAGAAACAAAACAGATGAACATAGGAGAAGGAAAGGAAAAATAAGATAAAAACAGAAAGGGAGGCAAACCATAAGAGACTCTTAACTACAGGGAACAAACTTGCTGGAAGTGGGAGATGAGGGGGTGAGGTAATTGGGTGATGGGCATTAAGGAGGGCATGTGATGTAATGAACACTGGGGGTTATATGCAATAGATGAATTACTAAACTCTACCCCTGAAACTAATAATACACTATATGTTAACTAAATTGAATTTAAATTTAAAAAAATTTTAAATATTTGAGCTGTCATGAAAAACTGAGATTTTAAAGTAAAAAATAAAGTTCCTGGATGTCCTAACACCCTCTTCTATGTTATCTAACATGACCTTGGAATAAGTCACTATCATTTCTCAATTAGATTACAGCTATAGCCTCCCAGGTGGTCTCTCTGCTTCCCCCTTACTCAGAGTTACATTTTAAAGTGACCATGACATTACTCTGCTCTAAAACCTCCAGTAAAATATAATCTATATTTATCTTATTTGTAATTGGTCTAAAAATAACTAAGTTTTTCAGATTTTTATTTTCATTGAAGTATAGTTGACGTACAGTATTTTACTAGTTTCAGGTCTACAAAATAGTGATTCAACAATTATATACATTATAAAATGCTCACCAAAATAAGTGTGTTACCATCTGTCACCTTACAAAGTTATTACAATATTATTGAATATATTCCCTATGCTGTACTGCTTTTCATCTCTGTGACTTATTTACTTTATAAGTGGAAGTTTGTACCTCTTTATCCCATTACAAATAACTTTTTAAAAAAGTTTTTTTTTCTGAGAGAGAGAATGCATGACCAGGGGAAGGGATAGGGAGAAAGAGACAGCATCTCCTGCTGAGCACAGAGCCTGACACGGGGTTCGACCTCACAACCCAAAGACCATGACCTGAGCCAAAATCAAGAGTAGGATGCTCAATTGACTAAGCCACTCGTGCCTCCACAATAATAGTTTAAAGCATTAACAAAGCTATAACAAATTAACAAGGTATTTAAGTGTTTACAGCATATGTAATAATAAAATATATAACAACTATACAGGAATGGGAGGGAAGACTTGAGAATATAATGTTAAGTACTTATATACAACAGGTAAAGTGTTATTCTTAGTGTATTTGAATTATTTAAACATGCATAGTGCAAAACCTAAGGTGACCATTAAGTAGGTTTTAGAAAAAGTAGCAAAAATAATAATAGAGGAGATTAAATGGAATCATAAAAAATGTCTAATTAAACAGAAGAGGTAACAAGAAACAAAAGACAAATGGAAAAAAAGCAGCTAGCAAGATGGTAGATGCTTGCCAAGGCATATCACAGTCAAATTTACAGAACACACAAACAAAATACCAAAAGTAACAAAGACTAGAAAGAACTAGAGAACAACACCAGAAACACCAACTCTACAGGTAACATACTGGCATGAAATTCATATCTTTCAATAATCAATCTGAATGTAAATAGACTAAATGCTCCAATCAAAAGACATAGAGTGTCAGAAGGGATAAAAATAATCAAGATCCATCTATATGCTGCCTAGAAGAGATTCATTTTAGACCTGAAGATACCTGCAGATGGAAAGTGAAGAGATGGAGAACCATCTATCATGCTAATGGACGTCAAAACAAAGGTGAAATAGCCATACTTTTATTGGACAAACTAGATCTTTTTTTTAAAAAAAGATTTTATTTCATTCATTCATTCATTAGAGACACACAGAGAGAAAGAGAGGCAGAGACATAGGCAGAGGGAGAAGCAGGCTCCATGCAGGAAGTCCGATGTGGGACTCGATTCCAGGACCCCGGGATCATGCCCCAAGCCAAAGGGAGACAGTCAACCGCTAAGCCACTCAGGTGTCCCAAAACTAGATCTTAAAACAAAGACTGTAACAAGTGATGAAGAAAGGCATTATACCATAATTAAGGGGTGTATCCATCAAGAAGATCTAACAATTGCAAATATACTCCCAACTTGAGAGAACCCAAATATATAAATTGACTAATAATAAACACAAAGAAACTCATTGATAATACAATAATAGTAGGGGACTTTAATACCGCACTTACAGCAATGGGCAGATCTAAGCAGGAAATCAACAAGGAAACAATGGCTTTGAATGACAAACTAGACCAGATGGACTTAACAGATACATTCAGAACATTTCATCCTAAAGCAGCAGAATACACATTCTTTTCGAGTGCACATGGGACGTTCTCCAGAAGAGACCACATGCTGGGTCACAAAAAAGCCCTTAACAAGTACAAAAAGGGGCACTTGGGTGGCTCAGTTGGTTAAGCATCTGACTTGATTTCAGCTTAGGGCATGATCTCAGGGTCATGAGATTGAGCTCTGCATCAAACTCTGCATTGAGTGTGGAGCCTGCGTAAGATTCTCTCCCCCTCTGCCCACCCCCAACTCATGCACTCGCTCTCTCGCGCTCTCTCTCTCTCTCTCTCAAAAAAAAGAAAGTACAAAAAGATCAAGATCATACCATGCATCTTCTCAGAACACAATGCTATGAAACTTAAAGTCAACTACAAAAAAAAACCTGGAAAAGACCGCAAATATCAAATACATGGAGGTTACAGAACATCCTACTAAAGAATGAATTGGTTAACTGGAAAATTAAAGAAGAAATTTAAAAATACATGGAAACAAATGAAAATACAATAGACCAAAACCTTTGGGAGGCAGCAAAGGGGGACCTAGGAGAGAAGTATATTGTAATACAGGCCTACCTCAAGAAACAAGAAAAGTCTCAAATACACAACTTAACCTTACACCTAAAGGAGCTAGAAAAAGAACAGCAAAAAAAAAAAAAAATAAATAAAAAATAAAAAATAAAAAATAAAAAAAATTAAAAAAAAGAACAGCAAATAAGGCCTAAAGCTGGCATTAGAAGGAAAATAATAAAGATTAGAGCAGAAATAACGGATATAGAAACAAAAAAAAACCCCAATAGAATGGATTAATGAAACTAACAGCTGGTTCTTCAAAAGAATTAATAAAATTGATAAATCCCTAGCCAGACTTATCGAAAAGAAAAGAGAAAGGACCCAAGTAGATAAAATCATGAATAAAAGAGGAGAGATCACAAGCAATACCACAGAAATACAATTATAAGAGAATACTATGAAAGATTATATGCCAACAAACCGGGCAACCTGAAAGAAATGGACAAATTCCTAGAAACTTATAAGCTACCAAAACTGAAGCAGGAAGACAGAAAATTTGGACAGACCCATAACCAGCAAAGAAATTGAATCAGGAATCAAAAATCTCCCAATAAACAAACGTCCTGGGCCAGATGGCTTCCCAGGGGAACTCTGCCAGACATTTAAAGAAGAGCTAATACCTATTCTTCTCAAACTGTTCCAAAAAATAGAAATGAAAGGAAAACTTCCAAGTTTATACTATAAAGCCAGATCACCTTGATTCCAAAGCCAGACAAAGACTCCACTAAAAAAGAGAATTACAGGCCAATATCCCTGATGAACACGGATGGCAAAATTCTCAATAAAATACTAGCAAATTGAATTCAAGAGTACATTAAAAGAATTATTCATCATGATCAAGTGGGATTTATTCCAGAGTGGTTCAACTACAGGGTGGTTCAACATCCACAAACCAATCAACATGATATACCACAGTAATAAAAGAAAAGAACTATATGATCCTGTCAATAGATGCAGAAAATGCATTTGGCAAAACACAGCATCCTTTCTTGATAAAAACCCTCAACAAAGTAGGGATAGAAGGAACATACTTTAACATCATAAAGGCCATTATACGAAAGATCCACAGTTAACATCATCCTTAATGGGGAAAAACTGAGAGTCTTTGCCCTACAGTCAGGAACTAGACAAGGATATCCACTCTCACCAATACTTCTTAACAAAGTACTAGAAGTCTTAGCCCCAGCAATTAGACAACAAAAGAAAAGGCATCCAAAATAGCAAGGAAGTCAAACTTTCACTATTTGCAGATAACACGGTACTCTGTAAAAAAAAAACCAAAAGACTCCACCAAAAAACTGCTAGAACTAAGACATGAATTCAGAGAAGTTGCAGGATATAAAATCAATGTGCAGAAATCTGTTGCATTTCTATACACCAATAATGAAGCAGCAGAAAAATAAATCAAGGAATTGATCCCATTTGCAATTGTCCCCAGAACAGTACGATACATAGGAATAAACCTGAGTAAAAATGAAAGATATGTACTCTGAAAACTACTTCTGAAAGAAATTGAAGAGGACACAAAGAAATGGAAAAGCATTCCATGCTCATAGATTGGAAGAACAAACATTGTTAAAATGTACTACTGAAAGCAATCTACACATTTAATGCAATCCCTATCAAAATACCACCAGCATTTTTCACAGAGGTAGAACAAACAATCTTAAAATTTGTATGGAACCACAAAAGACTTGAATAGCCAAAGCATTTCTGAAAAAGAAAAAAACTGGAGGCATCACGATTCTGGATTTCAAGCTATATTACAAAGCTGTAGTCTTCAAGACAGTATGCTACTGGCACAAAAGCAGACACACAGATCAGTGGAGCAGAACAGAGAACCCAGAAATGGGCCCACAACTATATGGTCAACTAATCTTCGACAAAGCAGGAAGGAATATCCAGTGGCAAAAATATAGTCTCTTTAACAAATGTTGTTGGGAAAACTGGACAGCAACATGCAGAAGAATGAAAGTGGACCACTTTCTTACACCACACACAAAAATAAATTCAAAATGCATGAAAGACCTAAATGTAAGACAGGAAACCATCAAAATCCTAGAGAAGAACACAGGTAGAAACCACTTTGACCTCGGCTGTAGCAATTTCTTACTTGACATGTCACCAGAGGCAAAGGACACAAAAGCAGAAATGAACTATTGGGACTTCATCAAGATAAAAAGCTTCTGCACAGTGAAGGAAACAATGAACAAAACTAAAAGGCAGCCTATGGAATGGGAAAAGATATTTCAGATATCTTCTCTTGACATATCTGATAAAGGGTTAGTATCCAAAGTCTATAAAGAACTTATGAAACTCAATACCCCCCCAAAATAGTCCAGTTAAGAAATGGGCAGAAGACATGAAAAGACACTTTTCTGAAGAAGATATCCAGATGGCTAAAAGACACATGAAAAGGTGCTCAACATCACTGATCATCAGGAAAATACAAATCAAAACCACAATGAGATACCACCTCACACCTGTCAGAGTGGCTAAAGCTAACAACACAAGAAACAAGCGTTGGTGAGGATGTGGAGAAAGGGGAACCCTCTTGCATTGCTGGGAATGCAAACTGGTGCAGCCACCCTGTTGAACAGTATAGAGGTTCCTCAAAATGCTAAAAATAGAACTACTCTATGATCTGGCAATTTGCACTACTAGGTTATTTACCCAAAGGATAAAAAAATACAGATTCAAAGGGATATATAAACTCTGATGTTTATAGCAGCGTTATCAACAATAGCCAAACTATGGAGAGAACCCAAATGTCCAACGACTGATGAAAGGATAAAGAAGATGTGGTATATGTATACAATGGAATATTACTCAGCTATCAGAAAATGAAATCTTGCCATTTGCAATGATGTGGATGGAGCTAGAGTGTATAACACTAAGTGAAATAAGTCAATCAGAGAAAGACAAGTACCATACGATTGCATTCATATATGGAATTTAAAAAGAAAACAGATGAACATAAGGGATGAGGGAGAAAAGGAGAGAGGGAAACAAACCATAAAAGACTCCTAACAATAGAGAACAAACTGAGGGTTAATGGAGGGGAAATGGGTGGGGGATGGACTAGAAGGGTAATGGGTATTAAAGGAGGCACTTGTTATGATGAGCACTGGGTGTTGTATATAAGTGAAGAATCACTGATTTCTACCCCAGAAACCAATATTACATGGTATGTTAACCACAATTTAAATAAAAGAAAAGATGGCAGATGTTGATCCCAACTATATCCATCTCTTTTAATGTGAATGGTCTAAACACAGCTGTTAAAAAACAGATTGTTAGACTGAATTGAAAAGAAAGAATCAAGTATATCCTGTCTATAAAAATTTGCTTTAAAATGTGTGTGTAGTCAAAAATAATAATAAAAAAATAAAATGTGTGTGTATGAGAGAGAGAAAGAGGGGAGGGTTAGAGGGAGATGGAGCGAATCTTTTTTTTTTAAGATTTTATTTATTCATGAGAGATACAGAGAGAGAGAGAGAGAGAGAGAGAGAGAGAGGCAGAGATACAGGCAGAGGGAGAAGCAGGCTCCATGCAGGGAGCCTGATGTGGGACTTGATTCCAGGACTCCAGGATTACGCTGTGGGCCGAAGGCAGATGCTAAACCGCTGAGCCACCCAGGATTCCCCAGATGGAGTGAATCTTAAGCAGGCTCTACACCCAGCATGGAGCCTGATGTACTGTTTATTCTCCCAACCCTGAGATCACGACTTGAGCTAAAACCAAGAGTTGGAGGGTTAACCGATTAAGCCACCCAGGCACCCCAAAAACTCACTTTAGATATAGACTTCAATCAATTAAGAAAAAAGGGATAAAGATATATATATGAGACACTAAAGAACCAAATGAAAGCTAGAGTAGCTGTATTTCAGACAAAGTAGATTTCAGAACAAGAAAGATTATCAGAGACAAAGAGGGACATTACATAATGATAAAGGATTCTCCAAAAAGACATAACAATCCTAAATGTGTATGCACCTAACAACAGAGTTTGACAATTCACAAGACAAAATCTAACAGGATCTGACAAGAGAAATAGACAAATCCAGTTAATGTTGGAAACTTCAACACTCCTCTTTCATTAATTCACAGAAGTAGACAGAAAATCAGTAAAGACATAGATGAACTGAACAGCACTATGAACCAAATTGACTTAGTGGACATTTATAGAATATTCCACCAAACAACAAAAAACCATTATACATTCTTCTCTCATGCAGACAGAATATTCACCAAGAGAGGCTATATGTAATTAAAGAAAATAGAAATCATACAATGTGCGCTTTTGGACCATAACAGCTTTAATTCAGAAATAATAGAAATACATCTGGACAATGTACAAGTGTTTGGAAATTAAACAATATATGTCTAAATCAATGAATCAAGTAAAAAGTCTCAAGGGAAACTAAAAAATATTCTGAACTATATCAGGGGTCAACACACTTTTCCCGTAAAGGGCCAGATAGGAAATATTTTAGGCTTTGTGGGCCATACAGTATGTACCACAACTAATCAACTTTGCTGTTACAGCACAAAGAGAAAAGCATGATAGATAAAAGAATGATACAAAACTTAACTTATAAAACACACAGTATGCCATAGTTTACCAAAGCCTGAATTAAACAAAAATACATGTCAAAATTTGCAGGATGCAGTTAAAGCAGTGCCTAAAGGAACATTTTTTTAAAGGAACATTTTTTTTAATTTTATTTATGATAGTCACAGAGAGAGAGAGAGAGGCAGAGACACAGGCAGAGGGAGAAGCAGGCTCCATGCACCGGGAGCCCGACGTGGGATTCGATCCCGGGTCTCCAGGATCGCGCCCTGAGCCAAAGGCAGGCGCCAAACTGCTGCGCCACCCAGGGATCCCTAAAGGAACATTTTTAACATTGAATACATATGCAGTTGATTCTCATTATTCACAGATTCCTTATTTGCAAATTTGCCGACTTGGTAAAATTTATCTGTAATCCCAAAATGAATACTTGCAGTCTTCTCATGGTCATTCAGAGAGAAACACAGAGCAGCAAAAATTTAAGTTGCCTGACACACAGATTGCTGAAGCTGAACAAAGTGATCCTCTCTGCCTTCTTGTTTCAAGCCCTCATACTGTAAGCAGCATCCTTTTCACAGTTTTAGTGCCATGTTTTCCACATTTTGTGGGTTTTGTTGGTGGTTTTGCTATTTAAAATGGCCCCCAAACATAGTACAAAAGTGCTGTCTAATGTTCCTAATTTTAGAAAGGCTGATTTAGGTCACAGTTAAGTGCTGTTTGCTGTGAGTTCAATGTTAATGAATCAAAAATATATACCAAATAAAATGTCTTTAAACAGAAACAAACAGGTGTGCCTGGGTGGCTTAGTAGGTTAAGCATCCGACTCTTGGTTTCAGCAGATCATGATTTCATAATTTCAGGTCATGATTTCATAATTTCCAAACACTTGACCTTCTTAAGGTCAAGACCTGAGTTGAGTTGGGCTCCTCACTCTGTGTGGAGTCTGCTTGAGATTCTTTACCCTTCTTTTCCCCTCCCCTCTGTTCCTCTTTCCCCACCCTCCCACCCCCATACACACATGCTCTCTCTCTCTCTCTTAATCTCTTAAATAAATAAATAAATAAATAAATAAATAAATAAATAGATAGAATATTTTTTAAAAAGAAAAAATAAACAGAAACAAACATACAAAAGATTATATATGGATTGACTCACAAAAATTTTATGACCAGAGACTTGTAGGAACTTAACCCCATATTTCTCTTAGTAGCAGGAGCTCAGTACTCATTAATTCAGTCTTCACAGTGACATTACAGAACATAACTACTGTGAAAAGCAACTCTATTAGAAAAGAAGAAATATCTAAAATCAGTAACCTAATCTTAAACCTTAAGAAATTAGAGAAACAAAAGCAAATCAAATGTAAAACAAGGAAGGAATAATAATTAGTTGAGCAGAAAATAATAACATTGAAAAGAGAGAAACAGAAAATCAATGAAACAAAGAGCTGCTTCTTTGATATTATCAATAAAACAATAAACCTTTATTCAAGCTGATAGGAGAGAGAGAGGACTCAAATTACCAATAGCAGGAATATTAGTGGGACATTACTACTGATCCCAAAAATGTTAATAGGAATAGAGAAATATTATAAACAACTCTATGTCCATAAATTTGGTATCTTAGATGAAATGACAGTTTTCTAAAAGACAAGTACTATCAAAATTTATTCAAAACGAAAAAGCCCTATAAGTAAATAATTTAATAAGTAAATTAAACTTACAGCCAAAAATCTTTCTCTCCAAAAAAATCTTTCTCTCCAAATCTCCAAGCCTAGATGGTTTCATTGGTAAAGTCTACCACACATTTAAAAAAGAAATGATATCAATTCTCTAAAATTTATTCAAGATCTTAGAAGAGGAAAAGATATATCCCATCTCATTTTATGAGGCCAGCATTATCCTAGTATCAAAGCCAAACAAAGATATTACAAGAAAACTACAGACCAATGTCCCTCCTGAACAAAGATGCAAAAATCTTCAAGAAAATATTAGCAAGTTGAATTTGGCAATATATTAAAGAGATAATATACCAGGATCAAGGGAGTTCATCTCAGGAATATAAGGCTGGTTCAACAGTTAAAATTAACAAGTCATTCACCAGATTAAATTATTAAATAATAAAAAAATTATCTCAGTAAATTCAGAAAAAAATATTCAACAAAATTCAACATCCATGAAAAATGAAAACTCAACAAACTAGGGATAGAATGAAACTCCCTTAGCCTAATAAAAGGTATATATATGAATCCTATAACCAAAAAATTTTTTATGGTGAGATGCAACACCTGCACTCTGAAATCAGTAACAAGGCAAGAATGTCCTCTCCTCACTATTCTGTACATCATCATAGTGGAAGTTCTATCCAGCATAATAACGCAAAAAAAGAAGGAAATATAAAAGTCATGTCAAAATGACAGAGGAACCAACCTAAAAGAACTATCAATGGCTAAAACCGGAACAGTTTGATAGTACTGGATTATAACTCAAAGAACAAAATGCATATTCATGAGTCTCTACTGATAGAGATAAATGACTGAGTAAGAGTAAATGGGGGAGAAGGGACAAATATTTCTTACAGAAGAATTCCAAATAACGTGAGTTGATACTCCCCTCTCCAGGAGGTAGGTATAGCTTAATTCTCCTTGCCTTGAGTGTAAGCTGGTCTTAGTGACACAACTTCCAAAGAACAAAGTATGAAAAGGAAAAAGCAGGAACTTTACAGTGTTTGGGAAACCTGGCAGACACCACCTGAACCAAGTCACCAAGGTCAATGCCCCAAAGATAAGTCATGTTGATATCCTGTACCCCTGGATGTAATGTGATGTGATGTGATGTGATGTGATGTGATGTGATGTGATGAGAAGGGCATTTCACCTCTTCTCCCAAAACCTCAATCTAACCAGAGAAAACATTAGACAAACCAAAACTGAGGTACATTCTACAAAACAACTTAGTAGTACTGTGAAAATATTTCAGGGTCATGAAAAACAGTAAAGACTAAGGGACTCTCACGGATTAGAGGAGATTAAAGAGACATGACAACTAGATGCAACGTGGGATTTTGGATTGAATTCTGGAACAGAAAAAGGATATAACTAGAAAAACTGGTGAAATTTGGATAATGACTATAGCTTAATACCAGTGTAAATTTGTTTTGATAAATGTACCATGGTTATACTAACATTAGGGGATGCTGGATAAAGGGTATATGGAAGCTTTCTGTCCTACCTTTGCGACTCGTCTGTAAAACTAAAATTATTCCAATATAAAAAGTTTATTTAAAAAAAACAACTGAGGGGCACCTGGCTGGCTCAGTCAATAGAGGATGTAACTCTTGATCATGGGGTCAGGGTTCAAGCCCCATGTTGGGCCTAGAGCTTACTTAAAAAAAAAAAAAAAAACATGGGGCATCTAGGCAACTCAGTCAGTTAAGCATCCAACTCTTGGTTTCCGCTCAGGTAATGATCCCATGGGCTATGAGATCAAACCCCACGTTGGGCTCTGTGCTTAGCAGAGGGTCTGCTTGAGAGTCTCTCTTTCTCTGAAATGAATATATAAATCTTTTTAAAAATACAGCTGAATGGGAGAACATGTTTGTAAATCTTATATCTGGTAAGGGGTTAATATTTGAAATATATAAAGAATTCATATAACTCAATAGGGAAAAAAAACCACCTAGGAAAAAAAAGCACCAAACAATCTGATTAAAAAATGGGCAGAGGGAGTGCCTGGATCGCTCACTTGGTTAAGTGTCCAACTCTTGATCTTGGCTCAGGTCTTGATCTTATGGTTATGAGTTTGAGTCCCATGTTAGGCTCCACATCATGGAGCCCACTTAAAAAAACAGGCAGATGATATGAATAGACATTTTTCCAAAGAAGACATACAGGTACGTGAAAGGTGCTCAACATCATTCATCATCAGGGAAATGAAAATCAACACCATGATGAGATTGATCATCTCACACTTGTTAGAATAGCTACTATTGAAGAGATAAAAAACAACAAATGTTGGCGAGGATGTGGAAAAAAGGGAGACCTTGTACATTCTTAGCAGGAATGTAAATTGGTGCATCCACTATGAAAAACAGTATGGAAGCTCCTCAAAAAATTAAAAATAAAATTACAAATATGATCCAGCAATTCCACTTCTGGGTATTTATCTTAAGAAGATGAAAACACTAACCAGAAAAGATACATGTACTCTCATGACACTGCAGCATTATTTACAATAGGCAAAATATGGAAACAGCCATTGATATTCATGAATAGATAATGAAAATGTGGCATATTTACACACACAGACACACACACATGCACACACACAATGGAATAATATTCAACCATAAAAGGGAAGTTTCCCATTTGCAACAACATGGATGGACCTTGAAGGCATAATGCTTGGTGAATTAAGTAAGAGAAAGACAAATTCTATATGATCTCATTTATATGTGGAATATGAAAAAGAAAAAAAAACCCCTAAGCTTATACGTACAGAGAACAGAGTGGTAGTTGCCAGAAAGGTAAAAAGTGAGGGGTGGGCAAAATGGGTGAAGGGGGTCAAAAGGCACAAATTTCCACTTATAAAATACATGTCATAAGGATATAACACATAGCATAGTGACTATAGTTAATAATATTGTATCACATATTTGAAAGTTGCTAAGAGAGTAGACTGTAAAAGTCCTTATCATAAGAAAAAGAATTTTGTAACTACATATGGTGACAGATTTTAACTAGATTTATTGTGGTGATAATTTTACAATATACACAAATACTGAATCATTATGTTGTACATCTGAAACTAATAGGTTACATGTGACCTGTATTTCAAAAAATATCTAGTAGCTTCTCATCTCAGTCTAGAAGCCAAAGTCTACAATGCCTACAAGGCCCTCTATCATTGGACTCTTTCACTATCTCAGACTTCATCTATGTTTACTGAATAAATGAAAGAATGACCCTCTAAAACAAAGGAATCCAAGTCTGACTAATCATCAGAACGATCTGGGGAACTTTTTATTTTTTTAATTTTTTTAAAGAATTTTATTTATTTATTCATGAGAGACACACACAGAGAGAGAAGCAGAGACACAGGCAGAGGCAGAGGGAGAAGCAGGCTCCATGCAGGGAGCCTGACGTGGGACTCGATCCCGGCTCTCCAGGATCACACCCCAGGCTTCAGGCGGCGCTACACTGCTGCGCCACCGGGGCTGCCCTGGGGAACTTTTTAAAATGCAGATCCCAAGGGTATATCTAAGAAATTTTTTAATCAGTCTTTCTGGGGTGGGAGATGGAAATTTATATTTTTCAAAGTACCGTAGATGGTTCTGAGGATTAGTTAAGTTTAGAAGATTCTCAAGATGGAAAACACAGTGAATTCTCTCATTAAGCAGACAAAAAGCTTTATTAATTGAAAGTAAATAACTATAACAGCTTTAACTGAAGAGGAAAATTTAGAGATTCTGAGGTACAAAGTACTTGAAATAAAAGTGAATTTTCAAAATAAAAAGTTCACCCTTGGCTCAAAACAGTGGTTTAAAACTGGGAGCAGGGATGCCTGGGTGGCTCAGCGGTTGAGAGTCTGCCTTTGGCTCAGGGCGTGATCCTGTGGTCCCAGGATTGAGTCCCACATCGGGCTCCCTGCAGGGAGCCTGCTTCTCCCTCTGCCTATGTCTCTGCCTCTCTCTCTGTATCTCTTATGAATAAATAAATAAAATCTTAAAAAAACAAAATAAAACTGGGAGCAATTTTGCCCCCCCCCCCAGGGGGCATTTGGCAATACCTAGAAACATTTTTGGTTATCACAACTAGGAGTGTGGTGTTTGCCACTGGCATCTGGGTGGTAGAAGATAGGGATGCTGCTAAACATCCTAAAAAACATGGGACAGCCCCACCCCACACGATCATCTGTCCTAAAATGTCCATTGTGCTGAGGTTGAGAAACCCTCCTTAGAATGTCTGATGGCCACTTTTAGATAAGGACCCAACTGACCCAAGTCCTGCTAGAATATTTCCACTGACAGCCTGCTCATCATTCCATATCAGTCAATGCAATATTGGGCAGCTAAAAACTTTTCCCGTTTTTTATTTTGAAAAATCGCAAAAGTTAAGAAAAGTTGACAGAAAAACATAAATATCCATTTGCCCTTTACCTACGCCCATCAAATGTTAACATTTGGCCCCATTTGCTTTATCCCACACTATACTTGCTTTTTTTGTTTCACTGAGCCATTTGAAAGTAGCAAGACATCATGACACATCAGCATGAGTCTCCTACATAACCACAATGCCATTATCATACCTAAGGATATTAACATGACTTCATCTTCACAAACTTCCCAAGTTTTCCCCAAAAACGTCTTACAGCTTTATAGTTCACCACATCCCAATCAGATGAAGGTTCATTCATTGTACTTAATTGTTATGTTTCTTTTAATCCATAATAGTCCCTCATCATTTTTGTTTGTTTTCCAGGACATTTGTTGCCCTGGCCAGTTGTTTTGTGAAATGTCTTCTTTTTTGAATTTGAATCATCATGTTCTCATAGTGTCATTTAAAATGTCTCTAGATTTTCTTTCTGATAAACTAGAAGTCTTAGCTTGATTAGATTCAAATTAAGTATTTTGAGGAAGAACTCTTCATAGATGATGATGTGTATTTCTTACTGAAAAACACAATGTCAGGCTGTCCTGCCTTCAGTGATCCTAAGTTTGATTGGAGTGATCACCAAGTCTCTGATGTAAAGGTTTTTTTTTTTTAAGATTCTATTTACTTATTTGAGAGAAAGAGAGGAAGAGAGAGCAGAGTGGGAGGGAGGGAGGGAGGGAGGGAGGGAGAGAGGGAAGGGCAGAGGGAGAAGCAGGATCCCTGCAGGGAGCCTGATGCAAGTGAGACTCGATCCTAGGACCCCAGGATCATGCCCTGAGCCATAGGCAGGTGGTCAACCACTGAGCCACCCAGGTGTCCCACAAATATCCTATTTCTTTTTTAAAAAAGATTTTATTTATTTATTCTTGAGAGAGAGAGAGAGAGAGAGGCAGAGACACAGGCAGAGGGAGAAGCAGGCTCCATGCAGGGAGCCCGACGTGGGACTCGATCCCGGGTCTCCAGGATCATGCCCTGGGCTGAAGGCAGCGCCAAACCGCTGAGCTACCCAGGCTGCCCCAAATATCCTATTTCTTAGCAACTTTTACCCCAATAGTTTTAGCATCCACTGATAATCTTTACTGAATTAATTATTACCTTGGGGATTAGAAGATGGTGATTTTCAAAGTCTAATCATTCCTTCTACATTTATTAGCTCACAGTATTCTGTAAAGAGCAGAAGATCTTTCCTTTATTTCTTCCTCCTCCTTTTTTTATCACTATGGATGCATGGATTTCTGTTGTTAAATCAATTCTCTTCATTATTCTTTGTTATACCTAAATTATCCCAAATTTGGCCAGTGGAAACAGATTTAAGCTTGTTCTTGTGACCTTTTGGCATGACCTCATTAGTCATTGAGTACTTCCTATGGATATCTCTGGTTTTATAAATTTTTTTAAAAAAATTAAATTTATTTATTCATGAGAGACACACACAGAGAGAGGAGGGGAGAGACAGGCAGAGGGAGAAGCAGGCTCCATGCAGGGAGCCCGATGTGGGACTCATCCTGGGTCTCCAGGATCACGCCCTGGGCTACAGGTGGCACTAAACCGCTGAGCCACCCGGGCTGCCCTATCTCTGGTTTTAAAAGTTAATTATATGATGTTTATTTGCTGAAATTCCTGTAACATTGGCCCATTTATTTTAATTCTACTTTTTTTAGTTCTACTTTTACCTCTTCCATGTGGAATGTTGTATTAAACACAGATATTATATTTGGGGTTGGAGCATTTCTATGAAACTACTCCACTAACATTGCATGAGCACATAAATCATTAACTTAGACCTACTCATATACTCACTTCATCCCTAACCTCACACATTAGGATGTCCATTACACTTAATATTTGATTCAATTTCTGAAACCTCTTGAGAGTTTATTTTTTTAAATTTTATTTATTTATTCATGAGAGACACACAAAGAGAGAGAGAGAGAGAGAGAGAGAGAGAGAGAGAGAGAGAGAGAGAGGTACAGACACAGGCAGAGGGAGAAGCAGGCTCCATTCCATGCAGGGAGCCCGATGTGGGACCGGACCCCGGGTCTCCAGGACCACATCCGGGACTGAAGGTGGCGCTAAGCCACTGAGCTTCCGGGCTGCCCTTCTTGAGAGTAAAAAGGCTTATTTTCAAGGTTCCATCAGAATGCTCCCATTTCAAAACAGTTGTATCAAACAAGCCAGGACACTTGAAAAACTATAAAACACTGATGAAAGAAATTGAAGATGAAACCAACAAATGGAAAGATATGCCATGCTCATGGACTGGAAAAACCAATATTGTTAAAACATCCATATTACTCAAAGCAATCTACAGATTTAATGCAATCCCTCTATCAAAATACTAACAACATTTGTCACAGAACAAGAACAAATAACCTTAAAATTTGTATGAAACCACAAAAGACCCTGAATAGCCAAAGCAATCTTGAAAAAGAATATAACTGGAGGTATCTCAATCTCAGATTTCAAGATATACTACAAAGCTGTAGGTAATCAAAATAGTGTGGTACTGGCACAAAAATAGATCAATAGAACAGAATAGAATCCAGAAATAAATCCACACATATATAGTCAACCAATCTATGACAAAGGAAGCAAGAACATACAATGGGGAAAAGAGTCTCTTCAACAAATGTTGCTGAGAAAACTGGACATTGAAAGAATGGAACTGGACCACTTTCCTACACCATACACAAAAATAAATTCAAAATGGATGAAAGACCTAAATGTGAGACCTGAAACTGTAAAACTAATAGAAGACATAGGCTGTAATTTCCTTGACACTGGCCTCAGAAACTTTTTCTAGGCATGTCTCCTCGGACAAGAAAAATAAAAGCAATAAAGTTAAAAGTTAACCTACTGAATGGGAAATGATACTTGCAAATGAATATCTGAGAGGGGGTTAATATCCAAAATATATAAAGCTCTTATGCAACTCAACAGCAAAAAACCAAATAATCCAATTAAAAATGGGCAGAGGACCTAAACAGAAATTTTCCCAAAGAAGACATACAGCTGGCCAACAGACATGTGAAAAGATGCTCAACATCACTAATCATCAGGGAAATGCAAATTAAAACCACAATGAGATATCACTTTATACCTGTCAGAATGGCTAAAATAGAAAACACAAGAAATAACAAAATGCTGGTTAGCCAAATTATGGAAGCAAGCCATGTCCATCCATAGATGAATGGATAAAGAAGGTGTGGTGTGTGTGTGTATACACACACAATATACAAATATATCCATATACACAATGGAATATTACTCAGCCATAAAAAAGAATGAAATCTTACCATTTCCAACATGGATAAAGAAGGGAGGGAGGGAGAATGAAATCTTACCATTTGCAACATGGATAAAACTAGAAGGTATAGTACTAAGTGAAATAGGCCAGCCAGAAAGAAACAACTGCCATATGATTTCATTCATATGTAGCATTTAAGAAACAAAGAAGAAAAGACAAAAAGCCAGACTCTTAAATACAGAAAACTGGTGGTTGCTAGAGAGGAGGTGTGTGGGGATGGAGGTCAAATAGATAAAGAAGATTGAGAGTACACTTATCTTGGTGAGCAATGAGAAATGTATAGAATTGTTGGATCATTACATTGTATATCTGAAACTAATGTAATATTGTATGTTAATTATACCTCAATTAAAAAAGTACCAAGTCATAATTTCCAGTATATATTCTAGAGTAGATTTATGCACTGAGTTAGAGCAAGTCCCTCATACTGTTACAGTAACCACAAAGGTATATGAAATACTATATTAATGGCTGAGTCATAGCCAGCATTAGTTATTAAAATGATCCCAACAATCTTCCAATATTTTTTTAAGATTTATGTATTTATTTTAGAGAGAGCAAGAGAGCACGCACGTAGTGGGGCAAGGAGAGAGAGAGAATTTCAAGCAGACTCCCTGCTAAGCACAGAGCCAGACACGGGGCTCAATCTTACCACCTTGAGACTGTGAGCTGAAATTAAGAGTCTGACACTTAACTGACTGAGTCACCCAGGCGACCCTCCTCCAACATTTTCATATAGGTTTTGCAGTTATTACAACTTATACATAAAAAGCATATAAATGTAGATGTGCCATCTTTTTAGGGTATACTCAATCTGCACTGCATATTATTCTACATATTTGCTCAGGCAAATAAAGAGAAGCCTGATGAGCCTTGAGCAAACAATGTCCCTGTTCTGACGGATAAACAGAACTCTGTCCCCTAGAATCAGTATACCATCAAATACATATAGGCAGGGATGCCTGGGTGGCCAGTGGTTGAGCATCTGCTTTTGGCTCAGGGCGTGATCCCGGGTCCAGGGATCAAGTCCCGCATTGGGCTCCCTGCAGGGAGCCTGCTTCTCCCTCTGCCTATGTCTCTACCTCTCTTTCTGTGTCTCTCATGAATAAATAAAATCTTAAAAAATACATATAGGCAGACATAATATCCCTTCCAGAGGGCACATGAATTCCAGTTCCTCTGTTTGCAGATGTATTTCCAGTATTTGAAATTTGTTGGTGGTATTTGCCCATTGGGTAAAACAATTCTACTTATGGATGAGAAGTTAATCAATCATATCAAATACATAAAAGAGTATACAATTTTATTTGTATTTCTTATTTTCTTTCCAGTATGGTCAAAGCCCACTGAAAGCAGAAAGAATCCTTATAAAGTGCTTTGTAACACTGGACAGGGAGAACGAAACAGTCACTCATTGTAGTACAATAATACAATAAAATAATAATTAAAATAACAACATATAATAATAATAAAATGTGACTTTCAAGTACTAAGATGACAAAATAGGAAAAAATCTAATGCCTAATTTCTAGTTAGTTATATAGGGATTTTTGAATGATGTGAAATTTTGACATTTTTGAATAGTCATAGAAAAAAAACATAAAACAAACAAGAAAGAGAAGGCAATGTAAGAGAAATGCCAATGGCAAGAGCAGATCTAATCACATGTCAAGAAGATAAGCACACAAGTACACCAATCGTTCAGAACATACCTTTGTTCAGAAGAGGAAGGAAATCAGGTGCTTTTTCCCCAAAAACCCTTTGAGCATCCTCAGCTTTCATTGACACTTCCTTTGTCTGAACTAGGAAAAAGCCTTTACCAACCATCTGTGGAAAATAAAATTTCATTTAGATTTTTAAAATGAACTTCTGAGATTAAAACAATATATTTCTATTCTAGTATTTTTCTGTATAAAATATGACACAGCATGGTGATTTTTGTTTGAATCATCACTGTAATTCAAGGCGTTTGCTCTAACAAGTTTTCACATATACAAGATTTTTCCAGAAGGGTAGTTCTGGTTAAGAATTAGTGTGCAGTGCCTCATTTGTTTGGTGATACTTGTAAATGTCCAATAAGGAGAGAATGGTTAAGTAAGTAAACCAGGGTACATTCATAACATGATGAAATAGCATTGATCATTAAATATAACAAATCATAAAATGAAGAAAAGCTTATGCAATAATTTTGAAAAGCATGATACAAATGTATGTAGTATAGCACAATAGTGATAGACCACATTTACGGAGCCCTACTGTGTGCCAGGCAGTTTTATGCACTTTACATGTATAACACGTTTAACCCTCTCATGAGGTAGGTACTACTATTACCCTCATTTTACAGGTGAGAAAATGAAAGCACAGAATGGTAGAGAAACTTACTCAAGGTCACACAACTATCAAGTAACAGAATCGTGATTTAAACCCAGTTAATCTCATTATAGACAAAATAAATGAAAAATTATTTCTAAAAAGACTATTCAAGATATAGTATGTTATAGATGATTTATTTTGTTATGGATGATTTTTAAACTTATTTCTACTCTTCCTTATTTCTACAATTCTGTACAATAATAAGTACACATTAACTTTTAAAATAACAAAGAAAGTAGTTTTTAAAAATGCAAAGTATTCACTTAATTTTTTTTAGCAAAGCGTATTGGATTTTTCAGTATAAAAGTAACATATAGGGCACCTGGGTGGCTCAGTGGTTGAGCGTCTGCCTTTGGCTCAGGTTGTGGGATCGAGTCCCGCATCGGGCTCCCTGTGGGGAGCCTGCTTCTCCCTCTGCCTATGTCTCTGCCTCTCTCTGTGTGTCTCTCATGAATAAATAAAATCTTTTAAAACAAAATAAAAAAATTAAATAAATAAAAGTAACATATATGTTCAACACAAAACACTTGAAATGAAAAAATAGAAACAAATATACCCAATGCCATTAGGGTATACTTCCATTTACCCTCCCAGTTTTATTTTTCCCCCATTACAGAAATAACACATGTTCATTGTAAAATCCATATAACTACAAAAAAGAAAAGAAAATCCTGCTCTTAATCCAATTCCTAAGAATAACCATAACTGTTAACATTTTAGTATATATAACTTTCCAGACTTAGATCTCTTAAAAAAATTCAGATACTTATATAATATTCTACAAATTTTCACTTACTTGACTGTGAATATTTCTCAGCTATTTCACTATAAAATCAGTTTTAATGGCTGATAGTATTTCATCCTATGGCTATATTATCCCATACCATTCCATCAACTTGGATTCAAGCTCAAATCCTTTTTCAGAGCCCTCAATGCTGCCTCAGAAAAAAGAAACATACATAAAAAATAGCAGAAAATTGTATGAACATCATTGCCAGGTGATGACTGCAAAGTTACTTAAAATATCAGAAATAATCCTACATCTGTTCCTAATTTTCTAGATGGCTCAATACCTCTCATTTTATAGTCAGACACGTAAACTGACAAAAGATGATTAATTCAAAATACTGTTACCCAAAAACAAATAATAAATTACAAAACTTGATCTATTTTGATATCTCACTGTAGATATCTGGAGACTCATTTTTCATGAAAATTCTTCTACTTTGAAAGACCTGAAATAGCAGTAACTATCCAACTTTAATTATGCAATACACTACTTTCAAACAATTCAAATTACTTTTACTCTAATTTATCCTGTGGATGTCTGTGATGTAGCTAAGAGGAAGCAAGAAATCTGATTTAAAGTAAGGCCCAGTAACTTATCTTGATTCCCTTTGGAATGTGCTTTCTGGTTTATCCAGCTTTCCTGGACTTCCTATCTCAAAAAACTATTATAATACAGTTAATTTATAAAAAACAATGTGAAACAAAATTCTGTGATGCTCCTAGGGTTTAACAAAGCCAAAGTTAGCAATCACAGTTCTAGTCAAAGCTATCTTAAGGTATTTGGGTTATGATATGAGACTGAAGTTTTGTGTGGTTCTTTTTTTTTCATCTCAGAATGAAGTAGCTTCTACACATATTTTCCTGGAAACTTGAGCTTCATTTTTTGGAAAAAATATGTAATCTCTCCCTTAATATGTAAGCCAGTGATCTTTTAGCATGTTTTGATACCCTCTTCACATGTAGTTGGCATTTTCTTCTTTTGGTTCTCTTGTCATTCCTTAATTCTGTGCTTTCAAAGTTAGGTAGGGTAACTCCAACCAAGGGTTCCAGGGTTTTTCCTTGTAGGCTGAAGGGTAAATATCTGCCTTGACTCCCTACACTTTTGGTCACATTCCTGTTTCACCAGGAATTCTCAGCTTTCCTTTACCCCTGAGGTAGCAGATTAGCATCAAGCTTAAGGACTGAGACTATGGTCTATAAAGCCAGACTGCCTGGATTGAAGTCATGGCTCTGCTGTTTACAAGCTGAATGACCTTTTGCAAGTTACTTACCTTCTCTGTGGCTCATTTTCTGTATCTGTAAAAAGGGGGAATAAATGGCACCTATTTCACAGGTTATTCTAAATTAAGTGAGTTACTTCATTTAAATACCTTTAAATGGCAAACACTATATAAATGTTAGATATTATTATTGCTGTTGTTGCATTTTTGTTTTAAATTATCTTGTAATCCAGAAGGACATCTAAAGAACATCATTCTTCCTGGTCATATTGCTTTCAAGTGCACACAATGCTGCCATTTCACATATCAGCTACCAAAAGCTAAAAGGTTAAGAACATCTGATGACTCACGAAGGAAGACTGTTTTGATGTTATTTTCTTTAAATATGCTATTTTATTATTTATGTCTACTGCTCATTACCTACCAAAAAGGAGCTTAACCTGAATAATTACATTGTCTGAGAACTGTATGTAGATTTTTTTTAAGTCACCATACAGTATAATGAAAATGCTGACCTCTCAGATCTTGGATTAACATGAGATTAGATAGCTCAAAGGCCAGAAGTACTGTTTCTTTATCTTACCAGATTCACAGATTCATAGCATGTTTTTAGGAGATTTGGCATGAACAACAACAACAAAATCACAGTCTTAAAATTATACTTTGGCTTCTGTTGTTTTGAAAACTAGACTTCAGATATATTTTGTAGATTTCAGACATGGGTTTTCTATATTGAAGGATGTACAGCTACAGAGAGAAGGTCATTTAGTTTTTTCCCCCCTATAATCTTCAACAGAACTGTTACAATTTTGAAAAATCCATTAAAAAAAGGAGACTTGATGAATTCCCCATTCACTTCTTCATTTTTGGAACTTTGATTTTTAAATTTGAGGACTCCTTCTGAGGAACATCTGACTAACGGGGTAATCAATACATGCCACTGCTACCTCCCCACGGGAGCACCCACCAACACTAGGAACTGCTGCTTCTGCACCCCCTAATCTCTACATCCCCAGGTTATTTTTCAAGTGAAAGCTGCTACCAATAGAAGAATTCTTTTCCCAAACTCACTGAGTCCCTGCTCCTGAGCCCACAACCTTTGCTATCCCAGCTCCCATCTCCTTCTTACACACCAACCTCCCCTTTGCATAGCAAGAGGGCAAAGAAAAAATAATAGCAAGGTGGTTCTCATAGTCACCCCAGTGGCCAAAAGTTGTTCTCTTAAATGTCTTTCTTACTCCCCCCTCCAACCAATTAAAATCCAAATAAATATTCCCAACTAAATAAGATTGTGCTTTAGTATGCAGTACTACCTTTGTAAACTTCCATGGAAATCATTTATTATAAAGAATGGAAATTATCTGAGGGCAGAGAATTTTGCTTATGTGTCTCCATCTCCAGCATATACTCTAGTTGATCAGTTTTAAGTTGCCATCAATTGTAAGATGCATTTTGGATAAGCAAAAATGTGGAGAACAAATGTACATTCTATAATCAATGAAATAGGGTAATAGAAAATAACTTCACATAGTAAATGTTTAATAAATGCTTACTGAATTGAATGATATTTTTTAAAGTTTCTTTGAAAAGTCTTTTGAGGCCCAAGCAATCAGCTTATAGATAAATCTGCAGGGGGCAGAGGACTATAACTTAAGGACTGCCTGCATTTCTAATAGCGAGTTTGAAAAGAATGTAAGTTCTCCAGGAAGTGGTGTGTTTCTACCTAGGTATGTGTCTGTTTTTCCTCTCTCTCCTTACCTCATCAATTAGTTTTCTGGCATTTGCCATAGTATAATCACCAGCAAATAATACCACTAAGCATGATTCATCACTGCTCTTCTGTCTCTGACCCCGAGATACTGGAACAATACTTCTATTGGCTTCTGTGGAAACGCGGACAGCTTTGAGCTCTTCAGTGGTAGGTAGGGGAACATGGTCTTGAACTACAGTATCTTCTGGAAGAAGACTCCAGTTGAGTTCTCCTGACACAGGTGTAAAGTCATGAATGTTGCTCCAAGTATTATTGAAGATACTTAACGCCGCATCTTTGAACTGGAATGCTAATTCAGGGTAGTACCATTGGAAACAGCCAAACTTGATGTTTGTGGAAGACTCAATGATGGGTTGAGTGGCACAGCACAAAAAGACTTCCAGCTTTCTACAGTCCCTCACACGAAACTGTTGGCAGGCTAACGTGCACTTGCAATCTCTGCAATTCCGGAAAAACACACTGCCTTTCACAGGTCCCAGGAAAATTACACAGTTAGTACAGTCGTCGATAGTGATGGTAGCAGAGTGATCAAAAATGTAGATGTTACAGTTCTCACAGTCCTGAATGAGAAACTGTTGTCCTGCCACTTGGCCAGGTAGGCGACCCACTGTTTCATCCTTCAGTCCACTGAACATATAGTCTTTTGGATCAACCTGCAAGGACAAAATATGGGTCTTGAGTATTACTAACATTATTCAACAAATATTAGTCAAGTGTCTGCTGGGTGCCAGGCACAACTCCTGGTGCTAAAATAAGTTCCTACTTTCACCGACTTTGCAACATATTAAGAAAATGAACAGCACAAATTATTTTTTCCAATAATTAAAAGGCATGAGGGGAACAAAGGGAGAGGAGACTATTATAAAGAGACTCAGGACATACCAACCAAACAATGAATATTGTTTGGATCCTGTTTCAACATATCAACTATAGAAACTTTTTTGAAATGACTGAGGAAATTCTCACGCACACAGCATTTTGGATGATATTGAAGAATATTTCAGCTCTGACCCTTTTTCTTTTTCTGATGCTTCACTTTTTTGTTTTTATTTTTTTACTCAAGTATAATTAAAAGACAGTGCTATTAGTTTCAGGTGTACAATACAGTCATTCAACAATTCCATGCATCACCCAGTGCTCATCACAAGTGCACTCTTCAATCCCCATCACCTATTTCACCCCACTCAACCACTTCCCCTCTGGTAACCTCCAATTTATTCTCTATATTTAAGAGTCTGGTCTTTTGTCTGTCTTTTTTGTTTGTTCATTTGTGTTGTTTCTTAAATTCCATGAGTGAAGATTTAAAACAACTGCTTCTTAAAAAACTTCTGAAATTGGAAATACACTCACATTGAAATATATTTCTCTATTTTTCAATACTGACACATAGGTCTTAGTTTCTAAACTCTGACTGATTTCTGTAATATGCTACGGAAAATGGAAGAACCTGAAGGTACAAAAATCACTATATGGCATAACTTCCATCTGCAAGTTAGATTCAAATATTTATTGAGTCTTTCCTACAATGGAAATTCTTGAAACGCCACCATTCCTATCTTTTGATATTCTAAACTAAAGCACACACAACCTTTTATTCAGTATGCCTGGAATTTGTCATAGTATATATTTAAAAATTCTACTGACCTCTAAGAGTCACAAAAGGCCATTTTGATTTTTCTAAATTACTTTTGAGTCCACTTTCACTGTTTTACCTCTTTGCAAATATTAAATTTCATGCAAAACTATCGATGTAACCAGAAACAGACTCCCATACAGTGGTAAAATTTTGATGATTCACAAAGGATAATTTAATCATCTCAATCATTACCAAGCTAAAAGTGACTTATTCAGTATTGCACAGTAAGTGTTGTTCTTATCTACTTTTACATAATGTACTAGAAGGAGTACTGATCTGTAGCACGAGGCAATAAAAGAGGCACTTTGTTTCCCAATCTTAATTTTGTCATCTATGAGCAACATGATCTTGGAAAAGGCACTTTAACTTTCCAGCTCATCAGTCATTCAACCAAAATTTGAACACTCAATATGAGCCAGGTATCCTTTTAGGCACTAACATGAGTATGACCAGCTCTTCCTATAAAAAAGTAAACACTAACCTAAACAGATGATTTAAAAACAACTTGGTTGTGCAATGCAAGATGCCTAGAATATTCTGGAAACACAGATGAGGGACATCTGGGATAGGGGAAGTAGGGGTGTAAGACTTCATTAACAAAGTGAGAACGAACAAGTTGGAGTTCATCACATAAAACAGGCAGGAGTATAGGATCTTCCCTTCCCACATCAGGCCAAAGTGAAAGAATTAACAAAATAAAATTTTTCAGAGAATGTGAAGAAAACTGAAAGTGGTTTGGTGGTTACCAGTGACACTGGTATGGGAGCAGATGAAGCTAGAGAGATAGGTAGGGGCCATACTATAAAGTTTAGAAGTTATCCATGGGCAATAGAGTACCACAGGAGGATTTTACTTTATTTTTTAAAGATTTTACTTATTTATTTATGAGAGACACACAGAGAGAGGCAGAGGGAGAAGCAGGCTCCCTGCAGGAGCCTGATGTGGGACTTTTTTAAAAAAAGATTTTATTTATTTATTCATGAGACAGAGAGAGAGAGAGAGAGAGAGAGAGAGAGAGAGAGAGAGGCAGAGACACAGGCAGAGGGAGAAGCAGGCTCCATGCAGGGAGCCCGACGTGGGACTCGATCCCGGGTCTCCAGGATCACGCCCTGGGCTGAAGGCAGTGCTAAACCGCTGAGCCACCTGGGCTGCCCCTGATGTGGGACTTTATCCCAGAATATCAGGATCATGCCCTGAGCCAAAGGCAGATGCTCAATCACTGAGCCACCCAGGTGTCCCACCACAGGAGGATTTTAAATAAGAAAAATTTACATTTCAGGAAGATTACTCTGATAAGAATAAGGAGGTACAGCATGGATCTGAGACTTGCACTTATCCAGAAAGGCCTGGAAGTAGAGCAATGGTTAGGAGGGAAGAAGAAGATGGGATAAATTTGAGAAATACTGAAGAAGTAGAATCAGTCAATTTGGTAATTCAATGGCTGTAGGAAGGAAGGCAGAAGGATGGATCCAAAATGATTCCTAGTTCTCTGGTCTGTGTTTTTCGACTTTTTTTTAGACCATAACCCACATTAGTAGATTCTTCAGCACAGCCCAGCACACTTACTTTTATTTGTGCATGTACACATACCAAAGCAATGAAAGCTTCACAAATAATGCTTACTTGAATTTTGTGTTAAGCTCCCTAATATTTTCTAGTATCCCACCAATGGGTTTGAAAAAATACTGCTCTGGTCTATGTCGCTGGATGTTAGTAGTGCCATACACCAGAAAAAGTGAAAAATACAGGAGGCAACACAGGTTTAATGTAGAAAGAAGTGTCCAAACAATTCTATTTCTAGGATTTTACAGGTGATGCGTGTACATAAAGTACAGGTATGCCTGAGTGGCTCAGTCAGCTGGGTGTTCGACTCTCAGTTTTGGCTCAGGTCGAGATCTCATGGGTTGTGAGACTGAGCCCTGCAGCAGGCTCCGTGCTCAGTGCTGAGTCTGCTTGAAGATTCTCTCCCTCTGCCCACCCCCTCAAATAAATAGATACATCTCTAAAAAAAAAAGAGTACAGTATTCCAGTTTGGTCTCTACCAAGAAACTGAACTTGCATAGTTGCTGGTTCCCTATTGCCCAAAGTCAACCCCACAGGGACCAAGTAAGGAAAACATCAAGAAAAGGGGAAACTAAGAGAAGTCCCTGTGGTGGAGTGTGGGGGGATAAAATAGAAAAGTAACCCTCATAACGGGCAGATTAAAATCTAAGCAGTATCTTCTCATGCTGCTTCTCTCAACTACTGATCGGTCAAGTGACCAAAAAAATTAAGTCAACAAGAATATCTAAGATCTGAACCACACAATGAGAATAAGCTTGAGTTCTGCATCCAACAAGAAGAGTGTACTCATGATTTTCTTAAGGATGCACTCAAGCTTTTTTTAAAAAAATCATGTACTAGATCAGAAAGCCTAAACAAATTTTAAATAAGAGATAACTTACAGACTGTGATATGGGACTGACATGTAATTAAAAGTTAATAACAAAAGATAATTTTAAGAATTCTTGCCTACTTGAAAATTTTAAAAAACATACTGCTAAATAACCTATGGGTCAAATTAGAAATCATAATCAAATCTAAAATACTTAGAATTAAATGTTAAGGCACCACATTTGGGATGCAGCAAAGCTCTGAAGGAAATGTATAACCTTGAGCAGCTATAATAAAAACACTCAAAAATTAATTAGTTAAATGTCCATCTTAAGAAATTAAACAATAAATAAGCTTAGAGAAAGTAGGAGAAAAAAGATAAATAGTAGAAATTAACGACTTAGGTGTTAAATATATAATAGAAAACATCAGCAAAGCCAAAAATATGGGGTTGGGGGGGACAAAAAATAAGCAAACTTCTGGCAAGAATGATCAAGGAAAGAAGAATGAAACACAAACAGTATGAATGAAAGGGGGAATGAATATCACCATAAACAAACGTTAAGAAGAGAATAGTATCAACGCCTATATGCCAACAAGTTTTAAGAGATTGTGGGCTATGAAGTGAACAAATCTCTTAAATAACTTATCACAACTGACTCCAGAGCAATTTAAAAGCTTAAATAAAATGCTACTGCTACTAAAGAAATAGAAGCAGTGGGCTAAGTGTTCCCCCAAAGAAAGACACCAGGCCCAGATGGTTTTATAAACAGATTCCAATTTTATTTATCCCAGGTTTATGCAGACCCTTAAAGACAACAGAAAAAGAAGGAACAGTCCTAACTCATGCTATTAGCCTGCTCAGCAAGACCCTAGTAAGAAAAACAAAGACACAACAAAAAAGAAAAGTTTAGGTTCATTTCATTCACGTCTATAGATGGGGGAAAAAAACCCTGCAAATTAAATCAATCCTATAAAAGGAGAAAGCACGACAACCAAGTTGGATTTATCACAAGTCAAGTAAAAATGGTTCAGTATTAGAAAAATCTTTCATAGGGGAAAGGAGAGAAAATGGGTGGGAAATATCAGAGAGGGTGAGAGAACATGAGAGACTCCTAACTCTGGGAAATGAACAAGGGGTAGTGGAAAGGGAGGTGGGTAGGGGGATGGGGTGACTGGGTGACGGGCACTGAGGGGGGCACTTGACGGGATGAGCACTGGGTGTTATACTATATGTTGGTAAATCAAACTCCAATAAAAAAATCTTTCATGTAAGTCACTATTATGTGATAACTTATATTTCATTCCTAATTCCTATTGATCTCTTATGAAAACCTTATTCCTCAATAGATCTGAAGCACTTGCTGTGACTTGTCTATATCCTCTGATTCTCCTTTGCTCAGACAACCTTCTCTGCTTGTCTACCTGTCAAACTTTCCTCAACCAGAAGCCTGCTCTCCCTTTCTGGAGTATCTATATTGTATTAAATACCAGTCCATGTCCCTTCCTGTACAGTGATCTTTGGGCTAGAATCCTGTAACCAATCTATTAAAAACTGAAACACCTCCTCCAATACCACTTCTTTACCCTTCTTTATTTTTCTCCAAAGCACTTGGCTTCCTTTTTAATGCACTACATATGAATTATATTTATTGTTTTTTTTCCTACCAGTCCTCCGCTAGGACATAAGCTCCATGAAGGAAAGGATTATCTGTTTTGCTCACCCTTCTTTTCCCCTGCACCTAGAATGATGCAAGGCAGTCCCCAGGTGTTCTCTTTAATAAACAAACATGAAAGATAACTAAGTTTGGTAATCACACACTTCTCCATTCCATCCTCAAAAAAGAGAGACCCTGATAATGATCAAGAACAAAATGATATTCTTGGGGACATTTAGTCAGGTCACTGTTCAAGTTGGCCAGTTTCTGAGTGGGAAGGTAATTATACACAAAGCAGGCAGAGGCACATCAGTCCTGGGTTTCTCCTTTTTACATCCTCTACTCTCCCATACCTGCGGTTAGAAGGAAGCTGGGGCTGCCTTGCACTTGAAAGAGCCAGTGAAAGGGGATGGGGATGTGGTCATAGAGCAGGCTAATGGGATCTGGATCTAATCCAGGCCTTAAAGTGGAGAAAAAAGAACATGAAGAGCGGTTTCAGTCAGTTCTGCTTTAGGCCATAAAGAGGGTAAAAACATTCTCTGGTCTTCTTCAGCCTGTCACCTTGGCACCAATCCACCTCCCACAGTGGGGATGAGAAGATCAGGAACACCAGGAATAGGTGTAGGGAAAAGAAGCCCAGGAGTTGGCCTGTCTCTACCGAGGCCTCAAATGCAATGGACAAGCAGAATCTTCAAGCTTCAGTTCATGGTTTATCTCGCTGTACCAGAAACTCCTTAAAACTTTGACGTAAAACTTTATGTGTACTTTCCCGGGGAATTAACTTGGGGTTCGAGATTCTGGCCAAATTATCTTTGCCTGAGATATGGATAACAAGTTCAAACATTTGCAAGCATATTTATCTGAGAATTAAGGAGGGGGCAAACCAGTGTTTGGATAAAAATAAAAAAATAAAACTGTTGGGGCGCCTGGGTGGCTTAGTTGGTTAAGCGTCTGTCTTTGGCTCAGGTCATGATTTTGGAGTCCTGGGATCAGCAGGTGTCGGGCTCCCTGCTCAGCTAGCAGTCTGCTTCTCCCTCTCCCTCTGCCCCTTCCACCCACCCAGCCCAGCTCATGTGCGCTCTCTCTCTCTTTCTCAAATACATAAATAAAATCTTTTAAAAAAAAGACAGTTAATACCTGTTACTTAAAGGAATTTAGCGAATTTGTTTTGCATGGAAATGATACATAAGATGTATAGTATTTGAAAATTTTCAACTATATGAATTATAATATAATCAGTACTGTATCAGTAGTTGTTGCAAATGCAGAAGTATCTACTCTTAACTCTGAAATTACTGAGCTGCTATCTTAGTCTGCACAGGAAGTATTATGTACTGAATACTCATATCCTCTCAAAATTCTTATGTTGAAGTCCTAACCCCCGAAGTGATGGTACTTGGAGTTAGGCCTTTTAGGTTTAGGAGAAGTCAAAAGGGCAGCACCTCATGATGGGCTTAGCACTCTTAGAAGAAAAGACAGAAGGAAGAAAGAAAAAGAAGAGTTCCCCCTCTCTACCTCCCTCCACAAACTAGAGGAAAGGCCATGAGTACACAAGAAGGTAAATGAATATGAGCCAGGAAGCAGCCCTCACCAGTGAGAAGTATGGAACGTTACAATTCTGTCCAAATCCCTGCAGTTAAGAGACGTGACCGAACTCTAGCATGGCTTCTAGCAGCACAAAACCATGTCTCTGGAAGGACCCTACCCTCCTGCCCCCATTAAAATTCCTGCCTGGAAAATTTTCCTGCTGGGACAATTTACCATTTGTTCTAGCCAATACCTGATAATAGGCCCCTGACCTCCCTTTCTTAGGGCATTTACTAAAAAGGGCTGGTGGTTGTGAATATGTAAGTCTTAAATCTCATAAATATCTTTCTCAAAGACCTGAGAGCCATTCCTTTGAAATATAATTATCAGGAAGGATAGGGCCTCTGTCTACCAGTCTCTGTGGGAGGACAGAATCCTAACTTTGATAAGTGTGAGAGAACAAACACAGCCGACCTAATCACATTTACACTGACCAACTTTGTAATTTTCACTTTTCTGATTCTACGGAGGCCCTGCTCTCCCTGCTCCCTCATTTTCCTGATAAAATTGCTGCAATCACCTCCACACAAATCGGAACAAAGCTCAGCTCTGTCCCCTACTGTCAGTAGTTACAGAATAAAACCTGTTTTCAATGCTTTAACCTAACGTCCAGCAGTATTTATCTTTGGCATCAGACACTCGGATCTGCTAGTACTTTGATGTTGGATTTCTCAGTCTCTAGAACCATCTAATAAATAAATGTCAGCTGTTTAAGCTACATAGTCCATGCTATTTTGTTATGGAGGACTGGTTGCCATAATAACAGACCAGGTGGCTTAAACAACAGAAATTTATGTCTCACAATCTGGAGGCTGGAAAGTCCAAGATTGAGGCACCATTGCAGTTGGTTTCCGGTGAGAACTCTCTCTCTGGCTGGCAGACAACAGCTGCCCTCTCACTTATATCCTCACATGGCCTTCCTGGGTGAGTGCAGGGCAAGCTCTCTGATGTCTGTCTGTCTCTCTGTCTCTTTTTAAAGATTTTGTTTATTCGTGAAAGACACAGAGTGAGGCAGAGCCTGATGCAGAACTCGATCCCAGGACCCTGGGATCACGCCCTGAGCCAAAGGCAGATGCTCAACCACTGAGACACCCAGGTGCCCCTCTCTGATGTCTCTTCTTATAAGGATGCTAATCCTATCAGATCAGGGCCCTACCCTTATGATCCCATTTAACCTTAATTACTTCCTTTGAGGCCCATCTCCAAACACAGCCTACACAGTTAGGGCTTCCACATGAATTTTGGAGGGATATAAATATTCAGTCCATAACAACTGCCAATACTGAGGAGTTAAATGTAATTTACTATTCTTCTAAGTATTTTATCTGGATACCTCAGTTCTTCTGGTTATGGAGAGAAATTAATGCTATAGCTAAAGATCCTCTAGCTAAAGAGTTCTATGCTATAAAATTATTTGGACTGTCAATATGGTCTACAAAGGAGAAATTTAAGATGTATGTTGCTGTACTTTCTCAACAAATCCTGAAAGTTCTTCAAAACAAAAAGTAATAATAAATAACCTGAAGCTCAGTACCATAATCATTTTGCAAAAGTTACTAGTTCTCAAAGTGCCCCAAATCACAAACATGAAAAGGTCATATTTCAAGCTACTTTTTCCACGGAGCCACTTACGAAGTGAGCTTAGTTTAGGCTGTATTTCTTACTACGAAATCAAAGAAACACTTTCAAAATCAAAGAGACATCTCAACAACTGGAATTCACCTGATATAGCTACTAAACTAAGTTAAACATTATTGTCTTAACAGAAAACAAAAGTGAACATCTAATATTTTCACTGAGCAGCAATGCAAATTTTTCCATTAAAACTCATCTCTACAGTTTAACTTCCAAAATGATAACCTGAGATGAAATAATGGAATTTGTTAATTTTAATGGAAGGCCTGTCTGCACAGAGGTCCAAAATAAAGCTGAGGAGTATAAGCAGCACCATATAGGTACGAGGCACCATTCTCAGTGCTTTATAATCATTTACTCAATACTGATAAAAAACCCAGAGGCACCTGGGTGGCTTAGTTGGTTGAGCATCTGACTCTCAGAGTTCAACTCAGGTCGTGATCTCAGGGTCCTGAGATCCAACCCTGTGTTGGGCTCCACCAGCCCTCTCCCTCCCCTTTGGCCCTGCCATCCCTTCATGTCTACGCTCCCAAAGAAATAATATCTTTTAAAAAATATTCATAAAAACCCCTATGAGAGTTGTGTACTATTGTCCCTTTTACAGATGAGAAAATTTAGGTACCCAGAGGCTAAATAACTTGCCCAAAGCCACACACAGTAAATGCTTGAGCTGAGTTTCAAACCCAGGCAGTTGACTCCTAAGTATTTTCTTGATTGCTTCTTCATGTTTAACCATATTCAAGCAGAAAACAATGTTTACTAGGTACATAAATCAATAAAACAGAATAGGGATTCAAAAATAGACTAACATATACATTGACAAAGGTGCAAAGGCAACTCAATAAACAAAGAAGTCTTTTCAACAAATAGTGTTGGAACAATTGGAAATCTATATGTAAAAAAATTAAAAGAACCTCTCACATTTTGCACCATTAATTCATTCAAATAATTAATTCAAAATGGATTACAGAACCTAACTGTAAAATCAAAAACTCTACAAACTCTAGAATAAAATAGATGAGAAAATGTTTGTATTCTTAGGCAAAGATTTTCTAGATGTGAAACCAAAAACCCAATCCATAAAAGAAAAAACTGAAAACTAGACTTTTATCAAAATAGAAAATTTTTGTTCTTCAAAAGACACTGTTAAGAGAATTCAAATAATTAATTGGGAAAAAAATCGCAAAACACATATATGACAAGAGACTTGTGTCCAGGATATAAAAAAGTCTCAAAACTCAATTAAGAAAACAATCCAGTAAAAAATGGGCAAGAGATTTTAATAAACACTTCACCAAAGAAAATATATGGGTGGCAACTAAGTATATGGAAAAATGCTCAACATCATTAGTCATCAGGGAAATACAAGTTTAACCACAATGAAATACTACTACATGCCTATTAGTTAAAAAAAAAACACCTGACCATACCAAGTACTGGTGGCATAGCAACTGGATCTCATACATTGCTGGTAAGAATGCAAACTGGCATAGCCACTTTGAAAAATAGTTTAGCAGTTTCTTAAAAAGTTTAATATACAATTTCCACATGAGTCAGTAATCCTACTCCTAGGTATTCACCCAAACAAAATGAAAAATTATGCTCACTCAAAAACCTGTATGCAAATATTTATGGTAGCTTTCTTCATAATTAAAAAATTATTTGGCTTTCAAAACTGAAAACAAGCCAAATGTTCCTCAACTGGTGAATGGATAAACATGGTACACCCATATAGTGGAATACTACTCAACAATAAAAACGAACTCCTGATACATGCAACAACATGGGTGAATTTTAAAGGTATCATGCTAAATGAAAGAAGGCAGACTCAAAAGGTTACATATTACATGATTTCATGTAATATGACATTCTCAAAAAGACAAAACTATAGGGATAGGGGCACCCGGCTGGTTCGGTTGGTAGAGCATGGAACCCTTGGTAATATGGTCATGAGTTTGAGCCCCATGTGCCAGTGCAGAGATTACTTAAAAAAAGAAAACTTTGTGTGTGGGGGGTGCATGGGTGCCTCAGTCAGTTAAGCATCTGCCTTCAGCTCAGGTCATGATCCTGGAATCCCAGGATTGATCCCTGCATTGGGTCCCCACTCAGCAGAGAGTCTGCTTCTCCCTCTCACTCTCTCAATAAATAAAATCTTTAAAAATAAATAAATAAATAAATAAATAAATAAATAAATAAATAAATCCAAAAAAACCCAAAACTATAGGGATAAAAACTGATCAGAGGCTGGAGTGGAGTTGACTACAAAGGAGCATGATGAAATTTGGGGGGTGGGGAGATAAAACTGTTCTATATCTCAATTGTGGTGATCAGTTACTCGACTATGTTCATTTGCCAAAACTCAGAAGTATATACTTTAAAAGGGTAAATTTCTGGGATGCCTAGGTGGCTCAGTGGTTAAACATCTGCCTTTGGCTCAGGGCATGATCTTGGGGTCCTGGGATCAAGTCCTGCATCAGACTCTCTACAGAGAGCCTGTTTCTCCCTCTGCCTATGTCTCTCATGAATAAATAAAAATCTTAAAAAAAATAAAAGGGTAGATTGGGATGCCTGGGTGGCTCAGTGGTTGAGTGTCTGCAGTTCAGAACATGATCCTGGGGTCCCAGGATTGAGTTCTGCATTGGGCTCCCTGCGGGGAGCCTATGTCTGCCTATGTCTCTGTCTCTCTCTCTAATGGATGGATAAAATGTAAATGCCTATGCCTATGTCTCTGTCTCTCTCTGTGTCTAATGGATGGATAAAATGTAAATTATCCCTGTAAATTACACTTCAATTAAAATAAAATTACTTAAAATTTCAACTTTGTTAAATCAGTTTCAGGACTACGCAGCTATTATAGCTGAAAGATTATTTCATAAATAAAATGGCAGTGCCATGTAATTATAGAAATAATAATAAATACCAGTACCTTGATCTTATGTACACTGAGAACAAAAGAAGGTGAAGACCTGTATTTATATTAGTTCACCATGTTGCTAAATATATAACTATGAAATAGAATTATGAAATTTTAGGATTGAAAAGGATTTTCCATGTCATCTAATCTTAATCTAATTTTACATTCCCTTTGTTGACCCAGATCTGCCTGAATGCTGCTAGCAACGCTTCCCCCACCCCACCCTGAGAATTAGAGAACTGGAGTGGATCTTAGGAAATTTAGAGCTGTAAAACCTTGGAAAAGTATACCTCATTGCCTTTACCAATGAGGTATACTGGTGTGTAGAATATAAATTAAAACCCCAGTCCCATATACTTCTCACTCTGTGCTTTTCCCCTTTACCAAAACTTTATGTACGTGAAGAAATTTGAATCCTTAATAGTTGGCAGTGCAGACACTTTAAAAAAGTTCAGCAGAGGGCAGTCCCAGTGGCTCAGCGGTTTAGCGCCACCTTCAGCCCAGGGTGTGACCCTGGAGGCCAGGGATGGAGTTCCAGGTCTGGCTCCCTGAGAAGAGCCTGCTTCTCCCTCTGCCTGTGTCTCTGCCTCTCTTTCTTTCTGTCTCTCATGAATAAATAAATAAAATCTTTAAAAAAAAACAGCGATTCAACAGTTTCATATATTACCCGGAGCTCATCAAGGTAAGTGTACTCTTGATCCCCTTCACCTATTTTACCCATCCCCCCTGCCCACCTCCCCTCTGGTAACCATCTTTTCGTTCTTTACAGTTATAAGTCTGTTTTTTGGTTTGTTTTTTTTTTCCTTTGTTCATTTGTTTTGTTTCTTAAATTCCACATATGAGTGAAAGCATATGGTATTTGTCTTTCTTTGACTGGCTCATTTCACTTAGCATTATACTCCCTATCTTCCATTCATGTTGTTGCAAATGAAAAGATTTCATTCTTTCTTTTTTTCTTTTTTTGATTTTTTAATTTCACTCTTTCTGTGGCTAATATTCCATTATATATATACACCACATCTTCTTTATCCTTCATCTATTGATGGGACACTCAGGCTGCTTCCAGCTCTGGCTATTGTAAATGATGCTGCAACAAACACAGGGGTGTATATATCCCTTCAAATTAGTGTTTTTGTATTCTTTGGGCAGTAGGGTACTTACTCATACTTACTTACACTTACTTATACTTACTGGATAGTAGGGTAGTTCTATTTTTTATTTTTTGAAGGATTTCCATTCTGTATTCCACACCAGGCTGCATTCCCACCAACAGCAACAATGCAAGAGGACGCCCTTTTCTCCACATCCTGGCCAACACTGTTGCTTCTTGAGTTTTTGATTTTAGCCATTCTGACAGGTGTGAGGTGCTATCTCATTGTTTAAAAAATTTATTTATTTTAGAGTGAGAAAGAGAGACAGCAAGTGACCAGAGGGAGAAGCCGAGGAAGAGGGAAAGAATCTCAAGCAGGCTCCCTGCTTAGCACGGAGCCCAACATGGGGCTCTGTCTCATTACCCTGAGGTCATGACCTGAGCCGAAATGGAGAGTCAGAGGCTTAATCAACTGAGCCACCCAGGGGCTCTTCACTGTGGTTTTATTTTTTTTTTAAAGATTTCATTTATTTATTCATGAGAGACACACAGAGAGAGGCAGAGACACAGGCAGAGGGAGAAGCAAGCTCCTCACAGGGAGCCTGATGTGGGACTCGATTCCAGGATCCAGGGATCAGGACCTGAGCTGAACGCAGATGCTTAAACACTGAGACACCCAGGCGCCCCTCATTGTGTTTTTATATTGCATTTCCCTGATGATTAGAGATAAAGCTGCTTTTAAAATGAATAAAACAAAAAGCTAGTTATCTCCTTCAAAAAACGGTAACAACAACTTTACATAAGAGATTTAAAACATGCAAATTCTTTGACACACCTCCCATGAAAAGTCCCCTCCCCTCGAACATGGGTGCACATATGCGACTACCTCAACCAGCAGAATGTGGCAGAAGTGATGCTACATCACTTCAGAGGCTAGTTAGAAAAAGCCACGAAGTTTCCCTCAGTCTCTTAGGACTTGCCCTTGGAACCCAGCCATCATACTGTGCAGAAGTCTGGGCTACAAAAAGAGGCCCCTAGCCCTCACCCTAGCCAAAAGCCAGGATTAACTTATCAGCTAGCTCTGTTATTAAAGCCATATTGAAAGCGGATCCTCTAGCCCTCAGTCAAGCTGCTGCATCTGATGCCAGACAGCCAACCTTGCTAAGCCCTACACAAATCACTGAGTTGTAAACAATATAAGTACTTGCTATTATTCTAAGCCACTGAGTTTGAGAGTGGTTTGGTATGCAGCAATCAATACCTAGAATAATAGGTGGCCATCCAATCTCTGTCTGAATCTTCTGACAAATGAGATGGGTTCCTCACAAAGCCACTTCTTCCACTGATGAACAACCCCAGGAATTTATGATCTGCTTTATAATAAGACTGGTTCTATGCTCCCCAATCTGTGGTCTGAGTGCTATCTTCAGAAGTGACCATTATTGGGCAGCCTGGGTGGCTCAGCGGTTTAGCACCACCTTCAGCCCAGGGCGTGATCCTGGAGACCCAGGATCGAGTCCCACGTCAGGCTCCCTGCATGGAGCCTGCTTCTCCCTCTGCCTGTGTCTCTGCCTCTCTCTGTCTCATGAATAAATAAATAAATCTTTTTTTAAAAAAAGAAGTGACCATTATCGTCTAACCTCTTTTTGTCAAGACAGGGCTTTGCCTTGTTAAATAGTAGAGAAATCTTTAGCACTGTTCCATTTTACAGCCAAGGAACCTGAAATGCGCAAATTGACTGCTTTATCCAAAGTCATGAAACAGCAAATAAAATGCAATTACTTGAATTTCTGGCATAAGGCTTTTGTTTAGTTTTATTTCTATCAAATATGAGACAATTGTAATGGACACAAGATGTGTTGCCCATACTCAAATTCACAATTTTTATACCTATGCCATCACTGTTCAGAGAACTAATCCTCATTTCTAGGAGGAGTATTGGTATGAATAACTAGAAAATGAAAATTACTTTTCTGTACTCTCATCTTTTCCTTGTTTGTACTTAAATATTTCCTGTCTTAATTCAATAAAAGCAGTCAGCTCTTTAAGGGCAGGGATAATTTTTATAATTTTGAGTCTTCCTTGGTGTCTGAGTACTTATATATTGAATAGGTTGCCTAGCTATGAGAGGCAGCATACAGGCAAAAAAGGATAAAAGCATTTCTGTCCAAATGATTTAAAAACAGATGAAACTAGAGGGTACTATGCTAAGTGAAATAAGTCAGAGAAAGACAAATACCATATGATTTCACTCATATGTGGAATTTTACTGATGAACAAAGGGGAAGGGAAGGAAAAATAAAATAAGGTAATAACAGAGAGAGAGGCAAACCCTAAGAGTCTCTTGACAATAGGGAACAAATAGAGGGTGGGGAGGGGAGGTGGATGGAGGATCAACTAGGTGATAGGCATTAAGGAGGGCACATGATGGAGTGAGCACTGGGTGTCATATGCAACTGATTAATCACTAAATTTTAACCCTGAAACTAATAATACACTATATGTTAATTAACTTGAATTTAAATTAAAAAAAATTCGGGACGGCTGGGTGGCTCAGTGGTTGAGAGTCTGCCTTTGGCTCAGGGCATGATCCCGGGGTCCTGGGATCGAGTCCTACATCAAGCTCCCTGCAGGCTCCCTATGCCTGTGTCTCTGCCTCTCTGTCTCTCATGAATAAGTAAATAAAAGTTTTAAAAATTTTTAAAAATTAAAAAATATCTTACAACCCCAAAATATTTCTCATGCCAATCTAGTAATTGTACAGTAAGCTTTTAATTTTTTCCAAGTTAGCAGCAATAGAAAATAAGCTTCATACACTGTTGATTACAGTGTATCAGTTGCCATGACAACACTTAGTCTCCAAACATTCTAATTGAGACAATTTCTCCTAGCTTCAGTCCCCTAAGACTGACCCAATTACACAACTCAAAACGCAAAACCCAGAAGGTGCCTCTGAACAAAGATACTCTGATTACACAACCTAAGGAAAAATTTAAACACCACTTTTCCAAGTTGCAAGGAAACTTTTCAGGCAATGCATTATGTTTTTACATCTAAAGTTGAATGGTAGTTGTCTGATGTAACTTTAAAACATATCTCACTTCTATTCTCTGGGCTGTATTTGCATTCTGTTCCTTTTAAGGTACAACTAAAATCTTCTAGGAGCAAGCAAGACCATGCTAAACTCAGTAGAATTACCACTGGGCTAATATAGAACATTTGCACACTAGCCTAAATTGGCCTCATAAGAGATAAAGAACTAGAAAAAATATTTAAAATCATATAAAATTTAGCCACTATAAATGAGACACCTAGAGTGAACTCCTAATGATTTCAAAACAAAAAAGAAAAAAATCACAAAAAGAAAAAGCAATGTTGGGAAATGTAGTACCTCCACTGTCTCAAAATGTAAGCTAGTAATTCTCTTTCTCTAATAGTCCAGCAGATTTTTAAACTGGATTGTTTTCAGAATATAATGTCCATTTATTAAGAAAAATTCTGATTGGGTGAGTTGATCAATATTTTAACTTTGATTACGCACATATGCAGAAGTATGAGCTCATTTTGCATATCCAATAATGTCTTACACCTCTACATCTATAGTACCCTACTAGTGTTCTCCCAAAATGTTCCTTGTAAGCTCAAAACAGTGTCTACAATTGAAAGTTTACTATACAAAAAAAAAAAAGAAATAAAGTTTACTATACGGCTCATATGGGGGGGGGAAAGTTTGGATGTTGGTGTCCACTGTTCTATTTTTCGATATATTTACTTAGCCAAAAAGCAAAAGAAAAAAAATCACAGTATACATCCATGTATCTAAAAGGAAAAAGGGGCGCCTGGGTGCCTCAGTCCACTGAGCAACTGGTTCTTGATTTCCACTCAGGTCATGATGTCAGGGTCTTGGGATCAAGACCTGCATCTGGCTCTGTGCTCAGCCTGGAGTCTGCTTGTTCCTCTCCCTCTGCTTCTCCCCTCTCACTGCGCACGCACGTGCGAGATCTCTCTCTTTCTAATAAATAAATAAAATCTTAAAAAAAGGAGAAAGATTGACATATGCAATTCTGACTAACCTGAACATTGTTAATAAACGCTAACCACAAAATCATTTTTTACAAAGTAATGAGTCAAAGGGCAACTGAGACTACACTAAATTTTAAAAAATTAATAAAAGCACTTTAGTTTTAGCCTAAGATTTCAAAATAAAAAGCTAAAATAAAAATCAAATACACAAGCTTCTCTATGGCAGCCAGTTCAAGATTAAAGAGCATTGTTAGAAATACTAAGGCTGAGGAAATGACTCTTAAAAACTGTCCACTAAATAACTTTGATAAGTGCAAACTTCTTGTACGCCAGAAAGCACAGTATTTTTCATTCCTACACAATAAAATGATGCTATCAAATATATATATAAGAGGACAATAAATATACCATGCAACCCAAGAAGGATCTGAAAAACAAGGAAGAAAGATGCAGCTCAGAATTCTGCAAAAAAGCTTCGCATTGCTTACACTTGGAGAACTTAGTTTATATGAATAACATTCCTGTGACTGAAAGTCATGTAGGGAGGTCTATGAAGTCGTAACATGAATACAAACTTTACTCCAAAGTATTCATGGGTGAAGATATGTTGCATTAAGCAAGGACGTAACTGTTCTTAACGTTTATTTAAAAAGTCTTTTTGGGGATCCCGGGTGGCTCAGCGGTTTAGCATCTATCTGACTTTGGCCCAGGGCGTGAAGTCCCAGGATGAGTCCCGCGGCAGGCTCCCAGCATGGAGCCTGCTTCTTCCCCTGCCCGTGTCTCTGCCTCTCTCTCTATCATGAATAAACAAAATCTTTAAAAAAGTCTTTTCGTTTGGAAAAGAAAAATACTTGACAAGTGTATCAAAGTATTTTACTAAGCACAAATGCAGAACTATGTAGAAAGAGGAAACATGATGAAATTTATGACTAAGTGTGTTTTGTGCAACACCAGTGGACGTCCCAAAGCTTTCTCGTTTCTGGCTATATACAAAAGTAAAATGAAGGGCGTTTTCATTCATTGAAAACAATAGTCACATATTGCCTGGTTTATGCTGGTTATTGTCACCATACAGTCTTGACATACGTCCCAACACTGATTCAATTTTCATTATTCCTTCTGTACAACTGGAAGAGGAGGAAAAGCAAAGCCGTACGTTCGACAGTCCACTTCGGAACTGCGAGAATTCAGGAGTGGAATATACCATCAGGCACCAAAGAGATTCAACGGCTAGGGCAGACAAAAGAGAAAACAGCCACAGACGAACATGAGCGGCAAAAAAGCTGAGAATCGGTCCCATGTGTAACTCGAGGACTGGACCAAACCCCGCTTGGGCGCTGCCGGTGAAATGAGCAGATTTGAGATTCGGGGCATTCACGGCTCTCCTTCCTCCCCTAGAGTCCACCCTCGGACTGCAGGGAAAGCGCCCAGGGCTCTGACCCTGAGCTCTAAGGCCCCTTCCAGCGCTTCACAGTTCCCCGTGGCGCCCTCTCCAGCGCTGTATCTCATCGCACCCCAAAAAGTCATCCCCCCCGACTTCGACTACTCGCGCTGAGAAAGGAGAGCGCGAGCGAGCGCTGCAGCTGCCGGGTCGGCCCGGGCCGCAAGGGACCCTCGTCGAGCGGCTCTCGAGAGGGCTGAGCCCGGCGGCCACCGGACTTGGGTTACCTTCTCGCGCTGGTCCCAGCTGTACTGCTTCGGCTGCTCCCCCTCGCCCTCGGGCTGCGACTCCTTCTCAGCCTTCCGCCTGTTGGAAAAGAAGCACCCCATGGTCCCTGCTTGCGGACCGCCACCCCTCGCCGGCCCGCTCCTTCAGGCACCTCTTGGGGAGTGTGGCGTGAACCCCAGACGCCCGGGCCCCGCAGCTCTCCGGACCCCGCCCCGTGAAACCGCCCAGCAGTCCCCAGCCCGGGTCAGCCCGCCAGGCCCAACACCCCTTCTCTTTTTCCTCTCAGTCGCCCAGACGACCCATCTCAGCCAATGACCACTCAGCGCCCAGTGAGCCAATCAAAGCCCCGCGAGCCGCTCTGCGCGACCTATGAAGGGAGGTCGACGTAGGCACACAACCAATCCCCTGCCCGCTCCGGCGCCAGCCCCCAGGGGCGGGCCCTCGGGCTCCGGCGCACGCACCGCTGGCCCCGCCCTCGGCCCCGCCCCGCGCCGCCGGGGACTCTCTGGGGCTCCCCAGCCGTTGAGAGTCAGGCTTCTGCAGCCTTGTCTTTTTGCCCTTGGTTCTCAGTTTCTAAGTTCTAAGCGCGCGAAGGATCCCTAGTTGAACATTAAGCTTCAGTTTTATGATGCAAGTGGTGAGGGAACAGTAGTTGCGGCTGACACAGGAAGAGGCCCTGAAATTCGTGATTTGCCCTTCCTGCCCCGTCCCCCTCAACCCCAACATCTTCTGGCTAGTGGCGCTCCCTCCGAAACTTCCCCCAGCCACACTCCCTTTTGCCTTCTCTTCTGGGCTTTCTTAATTCTTGTACGTCTCACTCTAAAATTGCACGAGTACTTAGTAAAATAATTGTGTATTCTCTCCCTATTAGAAATGTGAATTTCTTGAGGCCAGAAGGCCTCTCTTTAAGAGCACGTATCTTTCCACACACACAAAAAAAATGAGCACGTACCTTTGAATTCCCTAGGTCTCGCTCAGCTCCGTGCTAGGTGCTCGATAAAACGTTTGTTAAATGCATTCATGAATGAATGCATGCTAGTAAAGGAAGTGTTTATAACCTTTTCTATATTCCTTATCAAAGAAAGTGACTAGAGTGTGTATATGGTGAGGGGGCGGGGGGGAGTTACATAGCAAAGGGGTTCTTGCGCAATTTATAGCTTAGTGGAGGATTGCCAGATGAACAGTCAACTCTGAGCAAGTGGTATAGACTTTGTCTGAAGGGTTTTTTTTTTTTAATTGGAGTTCGATTTGCCAACATATAGTGAAGGTATTAAAAAAAATATATATATATACTCTATGAAAATTTGTTACACTTGGGCCAAGTTTACTACAATACACATGTATTGCTTATGTGACAATAAAAAAAAAGACCACCTGGGTGGCTCAGTTGGTAAAGCCTGGGACTCTTGATTTTGGCTAAGGTCATGATCTCATGGTGGTGAGAAGGAGGCCCACCCCCACCCGGGTGGGGCTCTGCTGGAGTGGAGCCTGCTTAAGATTCTCTCTCTCCTTCTCCCTCTGTCCCACCCCCTCCCAAAGGCAAGTTGTTGCTTAAATTCTCTGAGTACAGTATTTTGACATCTTAGGAGGACACCAAATGTGAATCAGGTCAAGTTTAAATTTGGTTATCTTTTTACTTTCCCACACTTATTCACATCTAGCATATGTCCTAAATGAGTCTCTGACTTAACTTGAGCATTAAGAATGTTCTCTTTTTCACTTCCTGTCTTTTGTTGCCCAATCAGGAAGAAAAGTGCATGTGTTCAAGTATTAGAAATTACTGCAAATTTAAGTTCCAGATCTTGGGCAATAGGGTCTTTACCCTATACATACATACTTTTTCTTCTTCCAGCTGAGATGAAAGGTCTATGGGAGGATGTTTTGAGTAAGACCCTTAGATATTTTATAGTCATAGAATGTTAACATTGTGACCACCGTGTAGTGGTGGGAAACAGGTCTACAGAGATTAAGGGATGAATCCATAGTCACAATGAGAGTGGTTGATCAGGGACTAGAAAAACCCAGAGCCTGTATTGTTCAATGCTCCCTCCTACCCTGAATGCATTCCTTTCTGATTCGTCTGAAATAAAAAAGTAAAGAAATATGTCTTTAGGCCTTCTGATGCCTAGGGGAGCTCTGTCCCACAGTGATGCTCTTCCACTTAATGAACAAACAAAATTAATTTTAGAGAAACAATCCCTAAAAGGCTCATAGTTTTGAAGTACTCATTAATGAGAAACTCAAACCTAAAACAAAAATCTAGATCTTTTCAGGGACCCTAAGGAAAGGGCAGATAAAGTCCCCATTCTGTTAAATCCCATCCCACCATCACCCCCGACAAAAAATAAAATAATTAAATTAAAATTTAAAAACTGAGGACTAGAAAGCCAAGGAACAGAGTCGGTACTAGAGCTGTCATGCTCTTTCTTTCTCTCTAGCTTACTCTTTCTTTTCTGCTCCTCTCTCTTTTTTCCCTCCCTACCCATCATGGATTCTTATCACCACTTTCGTGTGTGTGTGTGTGTGTGTGTGTGTGCGTGCGTGTGCAAACCAGCTCTCTTTACATATCCATCAGCATGCACTATATACGTGGCTGAGAACAGCTATCCCACTCTGATTCCTTACGGCTTTTCTGTCCAAGTATGCCACAATCTCTTTATATCTTAGTTCAGATTCTCAAGGAAGAGAACCACATAAATTGCTGGCCAATCAACAATAGAATGGTTCTCCATCGGTCAAGTGTACACCCTTGGTCTAACGGCTGCAGCTGCAAGGATGAATTTCATATTACAAACATGGGTGGGGAGCAGGTCCTACAAAGGAAGCATGTGCTGGCAGTCCCAACTCCAAAACGTCCAGACAGAAATGGGTTGTTCCTTCTGCCTGTACCCTTCCTGCTACTTACACTCTTTTGACTTCTGTTCTATAGAATGCTGCCCTTCATATTCAGCTTAATAGATATGTTCAGCTAAGTTGAGTTGCGGAGTTTGTACCTGGCCACAGGTTCCCAAGAAATTCTGGGTTCCCCATGTGTCTTGACCACAGAAGTGGCATAGTTACTTCTCAGAAGACAGACATGAAGATATATATATATATATATATATATATATATATATATATCATGAATAAGTCAATTACCCTGACAATAGCAGCTGGAAAAGTCCCTATTCTTGAGTTGACCTGACACATGCTTGCTCACTCTGCACTCAATGAAGGACACACTTGATAAATGAAGGAGAAGGGAGAGGAGGAGTATTTCAGTTATTTATTGCTGCATAACAAATCACCTGAAACATAATAGCTTAAACAACAGTTTCTTTACTTTGCTCACAAATCTGAAATTAAGGCAGGGCTCTATGGGGACAACTGAACTTCTATGCTAACATGCAGAGTCTCAGCTGAGAGGACTGCCAGAAACCACACTATGTGAAATCTCAAGGCCTCTCCACATGATCTCTCCATCTAAAGGCTCCAAGAGACAAAGACAGAAGTTGCAAGGCCTCTTAAGATGTAGTCTCAGATATCATGCAATATGTCTTCCACTAGACTCTATTGGTCACATGGGGCTGGCCCTAATTCATTAAGGGAGGGCACTGAACAAGGGAATGTATCCTGGAAGGCACAGATCTTTGGGGTGTCATCTCAGAGGCTGGCCACCACAACGGAGTCAACTCAGTCTTTAGTCTTACATATGTACCAAAGAAGATGATTGGAAGGTTAAAAAAATTGCACAGGCATATAACTGTTATTTTCTTTTCATAGTTTTCTGAGCCAAAATTCTTCTCATTCTTTAGCTTTTAGGCACTTCTTACTGATTTTTTTACTACCTTATTGACCAGTTCTAATTATTTCTAAAAGCATAAAAAATTGTGTGTAATCAGGTTATAAAGACTGTGTTTTTCTGACTGCTCTTAGCATTGGATATCTTATTCACTGTTGTTGGCAAAATTCTCGATGTAAGCCAAGTAAAAAATATTCAAATGTTAGTACAGAAGAAGGATAACAGGGGAAACAGACTTCTAACTCAGATTGGGGTGGGGAGGGTGGAAGAGTAAAGAAAAACTTCTCAGAAGTGAATGGATTTAGCAGCATAAAATAAAAATAATTCCAGTAACTTTTTACAGCAAAGCAATTCCAATGGAAACTATTTTAAAAAATAGCTTCTGGACTAAAAAAATTTTTTTCTGGTGGAATTTCCATTTTCTAAATATCTATTTCAATACTTTTCAGAAGGGAGAAACTATGATAAAACTCAGAGCTAATCAGAGTATGTTAGTTCATGAAATTTGTTTTTCTTCTTGAGATTTTATTAACAAAAGAGAACTGCTTGCTATTTCACCCAAGCTAAATGAGAGATATTTTCTAGTTTTCTCTACACATGGAGACAAAAAAATAAGTCTTTTTAAAAAAAATAAGTCTGAATCTGACATCTAGAAGGTTCCAACCCCTATAATTGCTACTCATCGACATTTGTATACTATAAAAATTATTTCAAAATACTGAAAAAGAAAGATTTGGGCAAGATAACCGATGCCACAAGGCAAAAGTTTTAGTAAAAGGATATTTGATAACATTTCCTAAATCTTACACAAGAAAATGGCTATTATCACAGAGATGGCCAATAGCTAGGCAAGCCTGACATTTCCTGGGACTTTGAAGAGTAGTATTTCTTTCCAGCTTCTCTCCCTCTTCCTTTCCCAGTGCCTGACAAAAGTGGAGAAAAGTCAATGTTCATTCTAGACAAAAATCTTCCCTAAGAGTTGCTCTGCTGGTTTCGTATGATGCCCACCTTCTCACCTCTCTACCACAAACACCAAGCTGCATAGTACATTCTAAGACCAGGATAAGAAAGTGAACCAGAGAGGAAAACATCTTTTTGGGACTTCTTTCACATGCTCACTAATTCTCGTGGTGCCAAGGATGATATCTAATAACAGTTCACTCTAAGACAGGGAGAAACCCAGGATTAGTAGGGTTTGAAGTTTATACAATATGGATTGGGTCCTTTTTTATTTTTTTATTTTGGGGGGGTCCTTTTTTAAATTGAGATATAATTGGCATACAACGTTATATTAATTTCAAGTGTACAATGCAGTGATTCGATATTTGTATATATTGAGAAATAATCACGACAATAAATCTACTTAACATCTTACTATATTTACTTATGGAATTTTTTATTCTGATGATGAAAACTTTTAAGATCTACTCTCTTAGCAACTTCCATATATGCAATACAATATTATTAACTTTAGTCGCCATGCTGTACATCTCCAGAACTTATTTATTTTATAACTGGAAGTTTGTACCTTTCAACTACCTTCACTCATTTTGCCCACCACTTACTCTCACCAACCTCTGGCAACCATCCTTCTTTTCTTTGTATCTATGAACCTGATTTTGGGTTTTTGTTTGTTTGTTTGCATTGATTCCATATATAAGTGAGATCATGTGGTATTTGTCTTTCTCTATGTGATTTATTTCACTTAGCATAATGCCATCAAGTTCCATCCATGTTGTCACAAATGTCAAGATTTCATTCTTTTTTTATGGCTGAATAATATTCGTGTGTGTGTGTGTGTGTGTGTGTGTGTGTGTGTACATCTTCTTCTTCATCCATTCGTCCACTGATGAACACTTTGGATGCATCCAAAAAACATCTTAATGTTAATCTTAAATCTTAAAACAGTTCTCATAAGAAGGCTATTGTAAATAATTAATAATAATTAATAATAATAAATAATTATTGTAAATAATGTTTCAGTGAACAAGAGGGTGCATATATCTTTTCAAGTTAGTGTTTTCATTTTCTTCAGATAAATACCCACATGTGCCATTGCTGGATCACATGGTAGTTCTATTTTTAATTTTTGGAGGAACCTCCATACTGTTTTCCATACCAGCTGCACCAATTTACATTGGGCTGGGTCCTTTTAAAGAGAAATAATACAAAATTATGAATAGCAAATTGTTAGGGCCCTTTCTGGGGTATGTATAGGACCTGTACAAATGAAGGGCTCTACAGTTTGTTTCATTAATTATACTATAAGCTGCCTGTCCAGAGGTATTAGGGATATTATTTCTTGGTGAGTCAGGATCTAAGTTTGCACATACTACATATCTTTCATATACTAGTTGGCTTCAGAATATATATATGTCAGCACATTATACAAAGAACTAAGAAGACCATACTTCCCCAGCAGTTATGTATCTGCCACAAGTTATGAAAACCCTCAGTGGGAGAAGAGAAGTCAACCAGTGCAGGCTGATGAAAGCCAACCAAAAATCAGCCACTAGAGTCAGATATTCAAAGAAAAAAATTCCTAATGCAAACTGTACTGATCTGTTAACAATCCCCCAAGATAACTACATAACCAGACATTCAGACAACCAGAAGTACCAATTTGGTCAAACTCTTAAAAACTTTCCAATGAGGAAGAAAAGTTAGGATCTTGACATTTATATGTGGGCCTGGTGTTTCGATTCTAAATTGGTAGGACTACAAATTTTTCTTTTTTTTCCAAACTGTTCATCAGACCGATGCTTACACTTCCTGTTGAGACAGTGTAAACTCTTATCAAACCTATCACATTGTCTTTTCTTGCGAGCTGAAATAAATTCAGTTCCCATATCTCTTGCCCAGTTTTTTATTTTAACAATGGTAACATTCAATTTTATAGTCATGTACCCTATTGCCTCCTCATTGATAAAGAAACTCTTCCTTGAAAAGGGTCCTACCAGGGGTGTGTGGGTGGCTCAGTCAGTTAAGCATCTATCTTTGGCTCAGGTCATGATCTCAGGGTCCTGAGACTGAGCTGGTCAGGCTCCCTGCTTCTCTCTCTCTCTCCCTTGCCTGTCCTCCCTGCTCATTCTCTCTCTCTCTCTCTCTCTCTCTCTCTCTCTCTCTCCCTCAAATAAATAAATGAAATGTTTTGTTAAAAAAGAAAAGGATATTACCAGAGTGTAATTTTTGCAATATTAAAAACCCAATTCCTATACCAATTGGCAGTGACCCAATGTCCAATAGTTACTTAATTTATTAGTGAGGAAGTCCAAAGGTCAACAAGTTGGTTCAGAGAGGATATGAGAAGTAGGGCTTTATATAGTTAGTAAAGAAAAAGGACTATTTAAATAACATTGCTACCATGGATTCAAATCTGGTTAATGCCCTAAATGGAAAAAGACACATGAGCTTTGGGATCTTTCCTACAAAGCAGAAAAAAATCTTCACGATTTACCAATTTCTAGAAGTCTGCCCTCTAACTTTATAGACTGATCTAGTATCTAAGTACTATTCAGCAGTACACTGGATGCCAAACAAGCTATGTTCTCTTAGAGAGTCAGCTGGGCCTTAGTCAAGCTTATAGGATGGTGCTTCCAGCACAGCATTTTTAAAAAGATTTTATTTATTTATTTACGAGAGAGAGAGAGAGAGAGAGAGAGAGAGAGAGAGAGAGGCAGAGACATAGGCAGAGAGAGAAGCAGGCTCTATGCAGGGAGCCTGATGTGGGACTCGATCCCAGGACTCCAGGATCCTGCCCTGGGCCGAAAGCAGACGCTCAACCACTGAGCCACCCAGGCATCACCCAGCACAGTATTTAAAGGCCATGATACCATCTTGCTTATTTCCAGATTTTATCTCATTTTTCTTAACATTACTCCAGGGCAGAGTGATTGCTGCCCAGGAATCATCATTGAAATCACGAGATTTGAAGTTTGGCATTAGTATGTCCCTCAAGAATTCTGGTCTGGTGATGAATGGGTGGGTGGCTCAGTGGTTGAGCATCTGCCTTTGGTTCAGGTCATGATCCCGGGGTCCTCAGATTGAGTCCCCCATCGGGCTCCCCACAGGGAGCCTGCTTCTCTCTCTTACCTATGTCTCTGCCTCTCTCTGTGTCTCTTTCATGAATAAATAAATAAAATCCTTGAAAAAAAAGAATTCTAATCTGGAATTTGAAGCCTTGTCAGTTCTCTTCTTTGGGTTTTAGGGTTGCAAAAGAATGTTTCTTCATGATTCGTTTTTCTAACCTCTTGGTCCAAGAGTATACCACCACATTAGCCAAACTGAGCAACTGGTGATGGAGCAAGTGGGAAAATCTTAGGCTAGATAAGGTTGAATTGTGTCCCTTCCAAAGTCAGATGTTGAAGTCCTAACCTCCAGTACCTCAAGATGTAATCTTATTTGGAGGTAGAGTCTTTGCAGAGGTCATCAAGTTGAAGTAAGGTCATCAGAGTGGGCCCTAATCCAATAGGAGTATTGTTCTCATAAGAAGGGGAAATTTGAATGCAGCCACTCATAGAGGGAAGCCATTGTGAAGAAACAGAGGGAGCAGGCAGCCACCTAAGCAGCCAAAGACAGTGGTCTGGGCAGATCCTTCCCTTATGGCCCTCAGAGGCAACCAACCCTGCCAACACCTTGATCTGAGACTTCCAGCTTCCAGAACCATGAGACAATTAATCTCTGTTGTTTAAGCAACCCCCTCCCCCAAGCCACCCCCAGTCTGTGGTAATTTGTTATGGCAGCCTTAGGCTGATTGTGGGAGTTTCTTTTCTGCAGTCATGTGGAATGATGATCTGATTTTGTTCGGGCTTGTGATCAGAATGCAACATCTCCCTGTATGAGAGGTTTAGGACATAGTTATCAACAGGAGTCATGGGATTGTGCTGTCAGCTTCTGAAGTCCTGTCTCACTCCATTTACAATGAAAAGTGTTCCAGCTAGCGCATTAGCTGTGCTAGTTAAATGTGCCATCCTCCATCAAGATAAGTCCTAACGAAAAAGTAAATAAATAAAAAATAAATTTAAAAAAAAGATAAGTCCTAACGTTCTCCGTGCAGACTAAAGCCCCAGGAACGTCGCTGAGAATGCTAGAGGCCTTTGTGGGGCCACTGGACATGAGGCAGTACTCGACTGTGGCTCCAAGCACCTGCTCTTTGGGCCATACTATGGCTCAAAGCCATAGAAAGATCTGAGGAGGCTCAAGAGGTGCTGATCCATAACAATGAGGATCACTTTGGCCAACAAAATAATGGCCGGAGATGCAGAGTTTTCATTGATCTTCTTGTACATAGCGAACACAGTGGTGTGTTTATTTTATTTTTTTAAAAGATTTTATTTATTTACTCATGAGAGACACAGGCAGAGGGAGAAATAGGCTCCCCGCAGGGAACCCGATATGGGACTCTATCCCAGGACCCTGGAATCACAACCTGAGCTGAAGGCAGACACTCAACCACTGAGCTACCCAGGCATACTGACAGTGGCATATTTAAACATAATGAGGTTTTCTCTAAACCTCATTTAAAAAAAAAAGGTATGGTATACACACACACACACACACACACACACAGAGGAATATTACTCAGCTGTGAGAAAGCACTTGCCTTATCATATCCTGGGTGCTGATAGCTAAGAGGCTTTCTGCCTTAGAACAGCGGTGCAGGCTATAAAACCACTTAGCTGCAGTCTAGAATACTCTCTGAAGAAACAGAGTGTCTTATCACTTGTGCTCCAGTCATTTGGCCTCTTTTGTTTCAGGGCTGCCCAGCTCACTGGCCATGGGGAGCCACTGGCACCTTTGGTTACCCTCTTCATTGTCTTTGTGAGTAAAGAACTGAATCTAAAAAGGGCTTGTTATTTCTTGACCCACAGAATCTGTCCCTTCTGGCTTTGCTTTGTGCTTGACGTGTAATTCACCTGCTATCCAACCAGAGACAAAGGCTGGGGTCTTGGGGAAAAGAGGAAACATGGAAAAGGTCTACCTGGGGCAAATCAAAGCATGTCTTCCAACTCCCAAATCACAGCACATTTTCTTTCATTTTCTTTCCCCAAACTTACCTCCACTCACATTCCTTTAACATTTTCATAGACGTGGTATTGGATTAAAATGAACAGAAAATAAATGGGCAAAGGACATAAGTAAGCAATTCACAATCATGGAAATGCAGAAAAACATTAAATATTTAAAATATTTTAAAATAATGAAAATATGAAGATTAAACAAAATTTAATTAGCAAAGTGCTGGGAAGAGTATGGTGTGGGGCAAGTATCACCTTTCTAGAAAGCAAATTGTCATGATATAAAAAGAGCTTTAAAAAGGTCTATTTCCTGGTGGCTCAAAGGGTTACCCATCCCAGGATCCAACCCCCGCATCTGGCTCCCTGCTCAGCGGGGTGTCTGCTTCTCCTTCTCCTTCTGCCCCTCCCCCCCACTCATGCCCTCTCTGTCTCAAATAAATAAGTAAATAAATCTATTTTCTTTGATCCAGTAACTTTATCAGAATCTAATGTGAGGAAATAACCAGAAATGGAGATAAATATTTACGAACAAAAGTTTTTTACTGTGATTATTTTCAGCAATAATTAAAAATAAATACACAAAATATTCAGTAAATTGTGATCGTTGGGAAATCAGGACATAGGCACTTAATGCAAGCATCTATTTATTCATTTGTTTGTTTTATTTTTTTTACATAGGGTCTACGCCCAGTGTGGAGCCCAATATGGGGCTCGAACTCATGACCCTGAGACCAAGACCCAAGCTGAGACCAAGAGTCAGAGGCTTAACTGACTAAGCCACCCAGGTGCTCCCAGGAAAGCATTTAAAATCATGTTAACAAAAATTTTTAAAGTGTGTGTGAGAAAATACATAAAATGTGGTAAAAATTGAACACAAGTGGCATATTGATATGAAAAAAATCAATGTAAAATTTATATAGGCATAGAAAAATGTCCAAGGAACTATGTTAAAATATTAACTGGTTGTCTGTGGATGGTGGGGATGTAGTGATTATTATTTTATTGTCTGTATTTTCCAAAGAAAAAAGGGTACATATTCTAGGCATAACCTGCTTCACCAAATTGGGTCAAAAGTCACATATTCTAAAAAAACTTCAGTTATTCTTTTTCCTCAGTCCTTATAAGCAGGCACTCCAGTATATTACCCCATAGGGGCCCCCAATCCAGCTCCCACCCTTCCAAGAATCCTGAGGCTTACTCAGAGCAAAGGGCATCAGTCCTGTGTTAAAAAAAACCCAGGTAGAAATCATAACAATTTTGAAACTAGGTAGAGAAATAATTAAGAACTATCACCTATTGAACCCTTAATGTGCCAAACACAATTCCAACTTATTAAGTCATCGAATCTTCTGAGGCGCCTGGGTGGCTCAGTCTGTTAAGCATCTGCCTTCTGCTCAGGAGTCCTGGGATCGAGTCCACCTTGGGCCCCCTGCTCAGCAGCGAGTCTGTTTCTCCCTCTCCCTCTGCATGCCGCTCCTCCTGCTTGTGCTCTCTCTCTCTCTGTCAAACAAATAAAATATTTTTTTAAAAATAAATAAATTGTGGGATCCCTGGGTGGCGCAGCGGTTTGGCGCCTGCCTTTGGCCCGGGGCACGATCCTGGAGACCCGGGATCAAGTCCCACGTCGGGCTCCCGGTGCATGGAGCCTGCTTCTCCCTCTGCCTGTGTCTCTTCCTCTCTCTCTCTCTCTCTCTCTCTCTCTCTCTCTCTCTCTCTCTCTGTGTGACTATCATAAATAAAAAAATAAATATAAAAATAAATAAATAAATAAATAAATAAATAAATAAATAAATAAATAAATTGTAGTGTCTTCCTAAGGGCTCTACGAGGAGGGATTCTAACTATCCTTGTTTGCGGATGAGGACATCAAAGCACAGAGAATAACTTGCCCCAGGTTACATAGTAAGTGGCTCAGCTGAGCTTTGAACTCTGGCCAGAGGGCTCTGAGCTTGCTCTAAACCAATATATAGGATGCATCCAGCAAGAACTGAAGTGGGATCCATTCCCTGCTGCTCTTGCTTCCAAAGTGCACCCCCACCCCCAATGGCTTCTGAAGTCTGGTTCTGTCTAAGCTAAGATACTCATGTTTGGATGGGTCCCCTTACAGGTCTTAGTGATGTCCCTTCCACAGGCCCAAAGGTCACCATTCCATGGTTCACATTCACATGTGAGCAACTCTCCCCAGCAGAACACCACACCAGTGAGCTCCATCCTCGCCGAGCTTTCTTTATCCTATAGGTCCGGGCTTGGGATTCATTTCAATTTCTCCTTTCTTCCCAGTGAGTTACCTCCCGGGATCATTGGTGTCCTTTCCCACAAGTTAATCTTTTTTTTTAAGACTTTATTTATTTATTCATGAGAGACAAAGAGACAGAGGCAGAGACATAGACAGAGGGAGAAGCAGGCTCCGTGCTGGGAGCCTGATACGGGACTCAGTCCCAGGACCTTGGGATCACACCCAGAGCTGAAGGCAGATGCTTAACTGCTTAACAGGCGTCCCTCCCACAAGTTATTCTTAATTGGAATCACCCAGGGCCCGAGTAACAAGCTTCTATAATCATCTGTCTTAGGGAGCCAAAGCTGAATTTGATCCACACACCGAGAAATATTAAGAGGGTGCTAACTTTGGCAAGCTACAAAGAGAAACCTTGCACCGTTGCCTCAGTGTAAGGGGCAGCTTCTATGACTCTCCCCAACCCTAGCATAATGTAGGGAGATTGCTGGTCTTGAGTCAAGATGTGTAGGAGGATGTTTTTGACATACCTTTATATAAAATAAACACTCTTGCTAGGTGTTATGACCTGAATTATGTCCTCCTAAAATTCTTTAAAAGATTTTATCATTTGAGAGAGAGAGAGAGAGAGAGAGAGAGAGAGAGAGAGAGAGAGAGAGAGAATGAGTGGGGAGGAGAGGGAGAAGCAGGCTCCCCACTGATCAGGGAGCCTGATCCAGGGCTCAACCCTAGGATCCTGGAACCATGACCTGAGCTGAAGGAAGATGCTCAACTGTCTAACCCACTCAGGGCCTCCCGTCCTCCTAAAATTCTTATGTTGAATTCCTAACCCCTAACACCTCAGAATGTGACTGTATTTGGAGATAGGGCCTTTAGAGAGGTAATTAAGTAAAATGAGGTCATATAACTAGGCCCTAATCCAATATGACCGGCGTCCACATAAGAAGAGATTAGGACACAGACATCCTCCTGCACAGAGGAAAGACCATGTGAAGGCAAGGTGAGAAATTGGCCATGTGCAAGCCTGGGAGAGAGGTCTCAGAAAAAAACCAACACCTCCATCTTGGATCACCAGCCCCCAGAACTGAAAAGAAATGTCTGTTGTTTAAGCCACCCAGTCTGTGGTATTCTGTTATGACAGCCTGAGCAGACTGACGCCCAAGGGAGAAGAATGGATGATGATACCTAGCAGATGCCATGCAATCCTGAGGGGCAGGATGGGTAGAAGTAGGGAGAAGACACTGGAACCGGGCAGCGCATGACCGTGTTGCCTCAGAAGCTTCCTTTCCCCCAGCTTCCTGCCTTCCTGTCCTGAGTCTCCAAAGTGGAAGGAGACAACGAGAGGCCCATGACAGCTAACTGCCTCAACTTGAGTTACCTCACAGATGCTTTTTTCTCACAGTGGTTTTACAGGGTGTGTGCATATACGTGTGCACGCGCATGTGTGTGTGTCCACACTTGCCCACGGCACTGTCTCACCTCCACCTCTTCCTTCACAAGTTTAGAGAATCCTTAATTTCTGGGGTATATAGACCCTTGGTTTTTTGTATTTCACACAATTGCAGCATTCGCTACAAGACATAAAAGAGAATTCCACCCTGCTCAGTTTTCTATGCTGAAATCTGAAAATGATACTGAATTTTTGGTCATCGATCTTGGTTGATTGATTCTGAACGGTACGAAAAGGCAGAGTATGTTAAGAGTCACTGTGGCAAGACCCAGAAGACTTGTGTTCATCACCGATGAATAGCCACACCCGGCCCAACCTCTCCTAGGGAAGAGGAGCCTCGTCAGCATATCTCAGGCCAGGGCCGGCTGTTCTGGCAATCAGCATTCCATGCATGAAAGTGCCTCCTGCTTGGCCTCCAGGCGGTTGGCATTGTAGTAATGATGGTAGCCAGAGTTCTCTCATGGGGTGTCCAGGAAAATGCTTGTAAAATCTAGGAAAGAAGTGTATTTTCTCCCTTGGTCTCGCTGTTGGGGTATTGTCACCTAAGGGGGCAGTAAAAGGGAAGAATTGAGTCCAGTAAATACAATCGCCTCTAATAAAAATAATCAAAACTTCAGTTTCTTCCCACATTTCTCTTGGTTGGCTGGAGGTTTAGGGGATACGATCTGACTTGCGCTTCCTTTTCTTACTCCTGGGAACCATACCAAGAGGATATGCCTTTTCTCTGCTCTCCTGGTGCTGAGCCGGCTTGGAAAATAAGCAGAAGAGACCACGAGTTTAAATATTACCATTAAAATCACAAGAAAAGTTCCTTCATGCATTGTTGATGAGCACAGCCTGGAAGCCTGAGCCTTAGGCTCCTGTTGGAGCTTAGAGTGGAAGGGATCTAAGAGGGCAGGAGGTACAGCCTGTGGCCCTTCATCCCTGTGCTCTGATCTTAATATGCTGAAGCTATTTTCCATATATCCACTTCTTTCTGACTACCTGTTTGTCTCCCCAATCTAGATATTTTCAGTACCCATAATTCTGTTTTGTCATCTTTATTGAGGTATAGTTGGACATATTAACATAGCATAAGTTGGGATCCCTGGGTGGCACAGCGGTTTGGCGCCTGCCTTTGGCCCAGGGCGCGATCCTGGAGACCCGGGATCGAATCCCACGTCGGGCTCCCGGTGCATGGAGCCTGCTTCTCCCTCTGCCTGTGTCTCTGCCTCTCTTTCTCTCTCCCTGTGTGTGTGTGACTATCATAAAAAAAATAAAATAACATAGCGTAAGTTGGAGGTGTGCAATGTGATGACTTGATAAGCATTTATATTTGATACGCGTATATACTGGAAAGGGTTTGTTTACCACGATAGGGCTAGTTAACACATCCTTTATCTAACACAATTACCATTTGGTTGTTATATCGAGACCACTAAAGCTCTACTCTGGGGACTCCTGGGTGGCTCAGCGGTTTAGCACCTGCCTTCGGCTCAGGTCCTAGAGTCCTGGGATCAAGTCTCACATCAGACTTCCGGCATGAAGCCTGCTTCTCCATCTGCCTGTGTCTCTGTGTCTCTCATGAATAAATAAATAAAAATTTTTTTTTTAAAAAAAGCTCTACTCTCATAGCAAGTGTCAAGTATGCAATACTGTTTTTTTTTTTTTGTGGAATCTTTTTTTTATAAATTTATTTTTTATTGGTGTTCAATTTGCCAACATATAGAATAACACCCAGTCCTCATCCCATCAAGTGCCCACCTCAGTGCCTGTCACCCAGTCACCCCCACCCCCTGCCCATCTCCCCTTCCACCACCCCTAGTTCGTTTCCCAGAGTTAGGAGTCTTTCATGTTCTGTCTCCCTTTCTGATATTTCCCACTTATTTTTTCTCCTTTCCCCTTTATTCCCTTTCACTATTTTTTATATTCCCCAAATGAATGAGACCATATAATGTTTGTCCTTCTCCGATTGACTCATTTCACTCAGCATAATACCCTCCAGTTCCATCCACGTGGAAGCAAATGGTGGGTATTTGTCGTTTCTAATGGCTGAGGAATATTCCATTGTATGCATAAACCACATCTTCTTTATCCATTCATCTTTCGATGGACACCGAGGCTCCTTCCACAGTTTGGCTATTGTAGACATTGCTGCTAGAAACATCGGGGTGCAGGTGTCCTGGCGTTTCATTGCATCTGTATCTTTGGGGTAAATCCAGAACAGTGCAATTGCTGGGTCGTAGGGCAGGTCTATTTTTAACTCTTTGAGGGACCTCCACACAGTTTTCCAGAGTGGCTGCACCAGTTCACATTCCCACCAACAGTGCAAGAGGGTTCCCTTTTCTCCACATCCTCTCCAACATTTGTGGTTTCCTACCTTGTTAATTTTCCCCATTCTCACTGGTGTGAGGTGGTATGTCATTGTGGTTTTGATTTGTATTTCCCTGATGGCAAGTGATGCGGAGCATTTTCTCATGTGCTTGTAGGCCATGTCTATGTCTTCCTCTGTGAGATTTCTGTTCATGTCTTTTGCCCATTTCATGATTGGATTGTTTGTTTCTTTGCTGTGGAGTTTAATAAGTTCTTTATAGATCTTGGAAACTAGCCCTTTATCTGATACATCATTTGCAAATATCTTCTCCCATTCTGTAGGTTGTCTTTTAGTTTGTTGACTGTATCTTTTGCTGTGCAAAAGCTTCTTATCTTGATGAAGTCCCAGTAGTTCATTTTTGCTTTTGTTTCTCTTGCCTTCGTGGATGTATCTTGCAAGAAGTTACTGTGGCCAAGTTCAAAAAGGGTGTTGCCTGTGTTCTCCTCTAGGATTTTGATGGAATCTTGTCTCACATTTAGATCTTTCAGCCATTTTGAGTTTATCTTTGTGTATGGTGCAAGAGAATGGTCTAGTTTCATTCTCCTGCATGTGGATGTCCAATTTTCCCAGCACCATTTATTGAAGAGACTGTCTTTCTTCCAGTGGATAGTCTTTACTCCTTTGTCGAATATTAGTTGACCATAAAGTTGAGGGTCCACTTCTGGATTCTCTATTCTGTTCCATTGATCTATGCGTCTGTTTTTGTGCCCGTACCACACTGTCTTGATGACCACAGCTTTGTAGTACAACTTGAAATCTGGCATTGTGATGCCCCCAGCTATGGTTTTCTTTCTTAAAATTCCCCTGGCTATTCGGGGTCTTTTCTGATTCCACACAAATCTTAAAATAATTTGTTCCAACTCTCTGAAGAAAGTCCATGGTATTTTGATGGGGATTGCATTGAATGTGTAAATTGCCCTGGGTAGCATTGATATTTTCACAATATTAGTTCTTCCAATCCATGAGCATGGAATATTTTTCCATCTCTTTGTGTCTTCCTCAATTTCTTTCAGAAGTTTCTGTAGTTTTTAGGGTATAGATCCTTTACCTCTTTGGTTAGGTTTATTCCTAGGTATCTTATGCTTTTGGGTGCAATTGTCAATGGGATTGACTCCATAATTTCTCTTTCTTCAGTCTCATTGTTAGTGTATAGAAATGCCACTGATTTCTGGGCATTGATTTTGTATCCTGCCACACTGCTGAATTGCTATATGAGTTCTAGCAATCTTGGGGTGGAGTCTTTTGGGTTTTCTATGACAATACTGTATTGTTAACTATAGTCACCACACTGTACATTAGATCTGCAGAACTTTTTCATGTTATGTGGGCATCTTTTCCTTTCTTTTTTAAAAGATTTTATTTATTCATGAGAGACACAGAGACAGAGGCATAGACACAGGCAGAGGGAAAGGCAGGCTCCCTACAGTGAACCTGATGGGGGACTCAATCCCAGGACACCAAGATCATGATCTGAGCTGAAGGCAGACGCTCAAGCACTGAGCCACCCAGGTGCCTGCATCTTTTCATTACTTTCTTTTTCATTGCTGCAGGGAATTGCCATTCATAGCTTTCTTTACTCATAGTTTCCGTTCTCTCATCAGAGCCACCAACTGCCCAATTATTCTGTTATTTCCAAGTTCAATTTCTCAGAGTGGAATATGACCTGTCTAATCTTTTGGTAAGCAAAATCCTAGATTGCTGGCCTGACTACGGACTTGTTGCTTTTGGGCCAGATGAGTCCCTGACCCTCAGTTTAAACATATGTGGCTAGCGGGCCATCATAGGGCCTCCTGGATAAGGGCTATCCCTTGAGTAGGAGCTGTGGGTGGGGCTCATGGTTACAAAGTCCCATGCCTTCTGCTATTTGATGAATTGACTGGCTTAGTTACTATTTACCTTCTGTCACATGAATATCTTATAGATATGGCTGTCCTTGGCTTTAATCAAATGTCTTACTCATTTTGAAACCTCTTGAAAGGTTAAGAATGAATAGGGACTGTAACTGGCTTATCTGCAGGGCTAGGAAATGTTCTCATTGGCTCCAGATGTGACTTTGTTGAAGAGGAGGCTCACATAACAACCAGGTAATATCCCAAAGCTTTGGTATGGACAGCAGAGTGCTTCTTTCCAGGTCTATGGACCGCCATCTCTGTTCGTCTAGGGTGTACTTTTTCACCACAGGTAAAATGTAAATGTTCCCTGGTATTGCGAATTTGTAGTTAAAGATAGGTAGTAAAATGTCAGACCAGGAGTCAAAAGAGCTTGACAATTGGGATGCCTGGGTGGCTCAGTGGTTGAGCATTTTGCCTTTGGCGCAGGGTGTGATCTTGGGGTCTAGGGATCGAGTCCTTCATTGGGCTCCCTGTAGGGAGCCTGCCTCTCCCTCTGCCTATGTCTCTGCCTCTCTCTTTGTGTCTCCCATGAATAAATAAAATCTTTTTTTTTAAAGAGCTTGACAATTACAGGAATAGTAATTTAGGTTTTTGTTTTTGTTTTTGTTTTTACAAAGAAGTCATCTAACTTCAGGTCTTAGACAGAATATATTAACAGAATAATTATTATCTACTATACACCAGGTACCAGGCGCTGGGGATATATTAGTGAACAAAACAGACAGCCTTTGGGTCTCATGGAATTTACATCCTAGTGCCATAACAAATATGAATCATGTCAGATGGGGATAAGTGCTGCAGTAAATAGCCTTCAAGGCTAGCCATTGTCACCATTGGTTCCTTCCCTCTCTGCACCTGCATGCTGCTCTTCCTACTAAGTGGTGGAGTCTATTTTCTTTCTGCTTCTGTCTGGACTTGCCTTGTTTCTTTCCTTGACCACAAGTATGGTGTGCAAGTGCTGCCATATTAATTCTGGGTCTAGCTCCTAAAAATCCTGGCAATTTTCACTTCATCTAAGGTAAAAGTCATCCCCCATGTAAGAAATCCAACTATTCCTGAGGCTACCCCTCCATGAGGAATTCCAAGCCAGCCATGTGGTGAGTCTATCGTGGAAAAGAGACTGAGGAACCCAGATAACAGCAAGAAGTGAGGCCCTTTACACAGGAGGTCATCTCCCAGCCATTAAATCCATCCCCGGGGGCACCTACCAGGGTGGCTCAGTGGTTGAGTATCTGCCTTCATCTCAGGTCATGATCCTGGGGTCCTGGGATTGAGTTCTACATCATGTTCCCTGTAGGGAGCCTGTCTCTCCCTCTGCCTGTGTCTCTGCCTCTATCTGTGTGTCTCTCATGAATACATAAATAAAATCTTTTAAAAAGTCCATCTCTGGTGAGGCTCCAGAATGCCTAAATCTCTATCCCACAACATTTTGAGCAAATAAAATGGTTATTGTTTCAAGCCACTAAATTTTGGGGGTGGTTTGTTGGGTAAAAATGGATAGCTGGGACAAATGCTCAGGAGAAGTCTAAATCAGGATAAAGAGAGGGGGTGAGGCAGGGGTACTGTTTTAGAAAGAGGAGTCAGGGAGGGCCCCTCTGAGAAGGAGACGTTTGAGCAGAATCCCGAGGGCAGTGAGGGACCAGACCACTTGGCTATTGCGAGCAAATGCATTCCAGGCAGAAGCAACAGTAAATGCTGGTACTAAAAGGCAGAAAATGTTTGGAATCTCCTCAGAACAACACAAAGGTGTAGGTAGAGCACAGTGAGCAAGACAGAGCACAAAATCTAGGCAAGAAGGGAGGCAGTAGCAGAACAGGTAGGAACATGATATGGACTCTAAGGAAGTCTTGAGCAGAGGTGGGACATGATTTTCACGTAATAAGGGTTACTGTGGAGTGAAGAACAGATTGTAGTGAAGGCAAGAATGGAATCAGGGAGACCATTATAAAGCTATTCTGATAATCCAGGTGAGAGATATTGGATCAGGAAGGTCACCGGGGAAATAAGCGGGCTTTTAGTATGCAAGCGTGTATGTATGTAAATAAGTAAATAAATTATTTATTTAAGGATTTTTTTTTTGAGAGAGAGAGAGAGCACAAGTAGGGTTAGGGGCAGGGGGAGAGGAATAGGGAGAAACAGACTCCCCACTGAGCAGGGAGCCCAACATAGGGTTCAATCTCAGGACCCAGAGATCATGACCCAAGCCAAAGGCTGATGCCTAACTGACTGAGCCACCCAGGTACCCCAGCTTTCAGTTTTATTTTGAAGGTAGAGCCAATAAGATGTACTGATGAATTGAATTAAGATAGAGAAAGAGAGGGGATTCAGAAGTGATCTAAGCACCTGATGGAAGAAAGTTTTGCTATTTAGTGAGATGGTGAAGAAAAGGTAAAGAGCACATTTGGACAGAAGAATCATGAATTTCATTCCAGAAGTGTTTAGTTTGAGATGTCTATTCGACATCTAAGGTGGTTGGATATGTGAGTCCGAGGTTCAGGAGAGCACTCATGACTGAGCTGTGATGGTTGAGAGCGATTTCGGATAGTAATTCAATTCACAGTATTTGATGAGATCAGCTAGGGATAAATGTAGCTAGATCTGAAGAGGGAACCTTGGGGAATAGGAGAAAGAACCAGCAACAAAAACTAATAATGAGTGGAGTAAACACCTTCCACCTTATCCAACCTACTCATTAGAAGAAAACCCAGGACAACATTGCTAAAACAACAGTTAGAAGACTCTGGAAGATGGAGAAAAGGTAGACTGATTAGGACCCTCACAACTTAATGAACAGCCTAGGAGTGAGTCCCCCATGTTTTTTAGATCTCCTATATAGATATGTCATGGCCTGGGCACTGCAGAGGTCCAAAACTCCTGATATGTCAACGCGCGCACAAAATACAAAATACCTCAAAGCAAGTCCATTCCTGCCAAAGGACCAGGAAAATGGGATCAGCAGGACAGAAACATTTTGATTATACCTCCTGCTCATTTCCAGTGAATATCACAAATGAAGTCACACGCTTTTCTTTCCCACCTAGAGAGTGGAAGGAAGATTACTGAGAAAGGGAGCTAAAGGATTTTTAAAATTATAAAATGCTGGGCAGACCTCTGAGCAGCCTGTGCATGAACAAGAGAACGAAAATGGATTGAAAAATAATGAACAGAGCCTCAGGGACCTGCAGGACAATAATAACATTTAATAATAGTTATAAACATAAAAAATAAATAAATAAATAAATTAATTAATTAATTAATGTTATAAACTTAAAAAACCAAGGTGCCTGGGTAGCTCGGTAGGTTAAGTGTCTGCCTTCAGCTCAGGTCATGATCTCAGGGTCCTGGTATGTAACCCCGCATCACACCCCCTGCTCAGCAGGGAGTCTGCTTCTTCCTCTGCTCCACCACCCTGCTGCTCCTGTTCTCTCTCTCTCTCTCTCTCTCATTCTCAAATTAATAGATAAAAAATTTTTAAACCCTAAAAAATTGAGAAATTGAGCAAATTGTAACAGGATAAACCCAAAGGAGTCCACAATTGGATACAACATAATCAAATTTCTGAAAACCAAAGACAAAGAGAAAAATTTTGAAAGCAATCAAAAAGAAATTACCTATAGGTAACATTCATAGATTTATTTGTAATTGCCAAGAACTCTGAACAAGCATATGTCCCTTAATTGACAAATAGATAAACTGTGGTACATCGATTCAATGGAATATTACTCAGCTAGAAGATGGAATATGCTCTTGATATACATAGTGACTTGAATTGCTTTTTTTCCCTCATGGTACAAGGGTATTATGCTGAATGAAAAAAAAGCCAATCTGGATATAAAATATTCCATTTATATCATACTCTTGAAATGACAAAATTTTAGTGATGAGAAAAGATTAGTGGCTTCCAAGGGCTAAGGATAGAGTTTGACTATAAAAGGGAAGGATTCTTTGCAGCAATGAAACAGTTCTGTGTCCTGATTATATGGTTACATGAATCTATACTCTACACCTCCTCTCAAAATAAACACATGTAAGATGGGGTGCCTGGGTGGTTTAGTTGGTTAGGTGACCGATTCCTGATTTTGGCTCAGGGCATGATCTTAGGGTCATGATATCAATCCCCACGTTGGGCTCCACGTCCAGCAGGGAGTCTGCTTGAGAGCCTTTCTTTACTTCTCCCTCTGCCCCTCACTGCCCCTGATGTCACTCTCAAATAAACAAATCTGTAAAAATAATATACACATGCAAGACTGGTTTGTAGTTGCCTTATATCAGTTTCCTGATTTTGATTATAAACTATGATATGTCAGATGCTATCGTTCGGGAAAGCTGGGTAAAGGGTACATGAGACTCTCTAGTATTTTGGCAGTGACTTGTGAATTCTAAATTATTCCAAAATAAAAAAATTAAAAAGAAACTGATAAGGAATAACAAGCGAGATAGGAGAAGAGTCCAGAGGCCAAAGGAAGAAAGTCTTTCAGGTAGAACAAGGTGAAAAAGGGATTTGGTTACATGGAGGTCCCTAAGGACTCAGACAAGAGGAATTTCAGCAGAGAAGTAGGGACAAAAGCCTCACTGGAGTGTGTGTAAGAGAGATTGGAGGGAAAGGAAGTGGAAACAATGAGTATGGTGTGGAAAAAGTTAAGATTCTTTTTGTGAAAATACAAACACCCCCCCAAAAAACAATAAAACAAAACACCAAACTCAATAATTTCCATCTCCCATGGTTATTTTCATGTTACATAATCAATTGTAAGTCGACATTAAATTTTCATAAAACACCTGATTATTTAACTATGTAAGTAGGCTCTGGTGTGGTAAAATATATGATGTTTTCCTGCCTTGTTTTGTAGCTCTGTTTTTAAAAATACAATTATGTCACTCTGAGGGCCTCTGAGGGATAAATTATACTACTTGTTAATAACCAGGGTAGCAAGGGACTGTGCATGAAGAGAAGATGGAAAAATAATGCAGCAGATTAATTAATAATGTGACACATCTGAATGTTTTCAGCTCTCAGACTGCAGTAATGATCCTATCTCCTTGACTACCGGCGGTTGTTCATGTTTGTCATCAAAAACAAAAATGAAGAGCCTTGCAGAAGCTTATGTGGAAATGGTAAATAGAAAATTGTCTTTCCTCTGCAAAAAAAATAAACAAAAAACCCCCACTGAAAGGCCTCTCCCTCCATCACAACAGTACAATTTGTTATAAACAAATAAATGATACACATTAAAGACAAAGCCCATAGAAATAACAAAACTATAAGATTTCTGTGGCCCTTTCAGAAAAGCAATTAACTGAGATCCCAAACTATAGTATTTATGTTGGAAGAAAAAAGCCAAAAACAAAAACAAAAACAAATCCCATAATCAAAGAATCAGGTTCAACATGCTCTATGATTCTATCTAATCAGGATCCTGAGATGACTTTACATTTCATAAGTGGAGCTAACGAATGCCTGAAGCACTGTTCTTTCTTTTCTTTTTCCCCCCAGTTTTATTGAGATATAACTGACATACTGTTTAAAGGGTAACGTGTGGATTTGATACACTTGCATTTTGCCAAATGATTACCACCATAGTATTTATTAACACCTGAAGCTCTGTTCTTAAGGAATTTAAGGAATGAGAGGTCGACATCAATCTATGTATATTTAGCAGTTCTGTTCATTTATATCACATCACAAATAAATTTACTTATTCTCTTGCTGATTCATTCATTCATTCATGTATCCGACAATTATTTATTGACACCGGGGACACAAGAATGGACAAAGTATGGTTTCTGCTGTTCTCACAGAGCTTACCTTCTATAGGGAAGACATATAAACAACTACAGGATGGCATTATTATTATTATTATTATTCTACTAACAGTTACTGTGTGCTATGTGCTAGGTGCTGTTTTAATTTTTTTTGTTTTTTATTTATTTATGATAGGCACACCGTGAGAGAGAGAGAGGCAGAGACACAGGCAGAGGGAGAAGCAGGCTCCATACACCGGGAGCCCGACGTGGGATTCGATCCTGGGTCTCCAGGATCGCGCCCTGGGCCAAAGGCAGGCGCCAAACCGCTGCGCCACCCAGGGATCCCCTAGGTGCTGTTTTAAATGCTTGTCATACATTTTCTTGATGAATTCACACCACGGTCTTGTGACCTGTGAGGTTAAGTTTTATTATTATTCTTGTTTCAAAGATGAGAAAAATAAAACCAAAAGAGTTTTGGTAACTTAACCAAAGCCACACAATTTGGACAACCTTAGGGCTCTCTTACTCCAAAGTCAAGAGCACAGTGAGATAACATCTGTAGCCTAGGGGCTTAGGTAAGTTTGGCCGGATTGGGGAGTGTTAGGGCAGGAGGTGAGTTTATTTTTTATTTTTAAAAAATATTTTATTTATATGAGAAAGAGCATGAGCAGGGGTAGGGACAAAGGGAGATAGAGGCTCTGCACTGAGCAGGGAGCCCAAAGTGGGGCTTCATCCAGGACCCTGAGATCATGACCTGAGCAGAAGGCAGGTGCTTAACCAACTGAGCCACCCAAGTGCCCTGGGAGGTGAGTTTAGAGAGATGACCTTTCAAGGTCTTTAAGGATATAGGACTTTATCCTGAAATCATTGTAGTAACATCTGTTTTAGTTATTTATAGCCACAACAATCTACTCCAAAATTTAGGGGGTTAACACAGTATTACTTAATTGCTCATGATTCTGTTGGTTAGGAATTTGGGCAAGGCTTAGCAGAGGCAGCTGGACTCCTCTCTGTGTGGTGTCAGCGGGCATGGTCCCACAAAGGCTAAAGGATCCCAAATGGGCCTCACTTGCTCATATGCCTGGGATCTTGGTGGAGTTTTTTGGCTGGATGCCTCAGTTCTCTGCCACATGGCTTCCAAAAGAGCAAAACTGGAGGGATCCCTGGGTGGCTCAGCGGTTTAGTGTCTGCCTTTGGCCCAGGACGCGATCCTGGAGTCCCGGGAGTCCCGGGATCGAGTCCCACGTCGGGCTCCCGGCATGGAGCCTGCTTCTCCTGTGTCTCTGCCTCTCTCTCTCTCTCTCTCTCTCTCTCTCTCTCTCTCTCTCTCTGTCTATCATAAATAAATAAATCTTTTAAAAAAAAAGCAAAACTGGAGACTGCAAAGCCTCTTAAGGCCTAGGCCTTGAACCGGCACATTTGTTTCACATTCTATCGGTCAAAGCAAGTTACAAAACCAGACAAGATTCAAGGGGAGAGAAGTGCACTCCACCTCTTGATAGGAGGAGTTGAGAAATGGCACTGAAAAGAGGCATTCAGGATGGAATGGTTGTGGCCATTTTAGGAAACAATCTACCACGACACAGCAGTGGGATTTTTTTTTTTTTTGTTGTTGTTGTTGTTTTAAAGATTTTATTTATTTATTTGAGAGAGAGAGAGAGAGAGAGAAGAGCAGGAGCAGGTGGTAGAGGGAGAAGGAGAAGCAGACTTCCCACTGAGCAGGGAGCCTGACATGGGGCTCCATCCCAGGACCCTGAGATGATGATCTGAGCCGATGGCAGACTCTTTTTAATAGTATATATATATATTTTTTAATTTTTTATTTATTTATGATAGTCACACAGAGAGCGAGAGAGAGAGAGGCAGAGACACAGGCAGAGGGAGAAGCAGGCTCCATGCACCGGGAGCCCGACGTGGGACTCGATCCCGGGTCTCCAGGATCCCGCCCTGGGCCAAAGGCAGGCGCCAAACCGCTGCGCCACCCAGGGATCCCCCGATGGCAGACTCTTAACAAACTGAGCCACACAGGCACCCCAACACTGCAGTGTTTTAAGAAGGGATGCTGGTTGCAGGAAGGATGAAGAAGGCCCCTGCAGTGACCTGAGTGACAAGTTGGGAGGCCAGAATTAAAGCATTGTTCTTCACCTGGTTTATGACCAGAATTGCCTGGAGGAGCTTACTAAAAATACAGATTCCCTGAACCTATCACAGACATATTGAATCAGAAGCCTGAAGATACACATTTTAGTGCTCTTTCTTTCAACAGATATTTTATTGAACACCTGCTCAGTGCAACCACCATTTTGTGCTATGAGGAAAAGCGCAAAATGAAATAGGGAATGAAACAGACAAGGGTCCTGTTTTCTCCTAGGGGCAGGAAGTAGGGTGAGGGAGACGACAAAAACCAAATGGAAAACTAAATAAATGAGTGTCTTTTTGGATTTTGTACCAAAATCATTCTTTTCGGAAGGAAAACAGTTAAATACTATGAAATTGTAACAAGTAATTGAGAAAACAGGTGGAGATGGAGAGAATGAACACATACGTAAAGGTTCTTTATTACATTACTTGTAGTAGCAATAGGTTTGTTAAAAGCAACTTTACTGGAGTGTAATTTAGGTACAATAAACTACACTCATCCAAAATATACAATTCAATGAATTTCACCAGACCTTATATTCCCTTATTTCCATCTCCCATCCCCAAGCAACCCTGCCAATTCCCTTTCTGTCACTGAAGATTATCATGCAGGGGCACCTGCGGGACTGGGTAGGTTAAGTGTTGGACTCTTGATTTCAGCTCAGGTCATAATCTCAGGGTAATGAGATTGAGCCCTGCATCTGGCTTGGGCTGGGTGTGGAGCCTGCTTAAGATTCTCTCTCTCCCTCTCCCTCTGCCCCTTCCCCTAATCGCATGTGGACTTTCATGCACTCTCTCTCTTTCTCTCTCAATAAATAAAATCTTTAAAGAATATTATCTTGTAATATTTAAAGTTCTACACAAATGAAATCATATAGTATACAATAGCAATGGATCTTCAAACAACCTGAATGAACAGCAATTGTGGTACTTTGTGGTAGCTTTATTCAATGAAATATTATGTAGCCATGGGAATGGGGAGTCAGCTTTTTATGTACTAATTTGGAGTGATTTCCTAGAGCTATTGGTAGGTGGAAAAGGCATGGTGCAGAACAAGGCATAAAGTGTGCTGCCATTTATATAAAAATAATCAAGAAAAAAATCCATATGTTTTCTTGTATGTACATAGACTATCTCTGACAAAAGCTGGCAATGCAGGTTGCTTCATGCGAAGAGAATTGGGTGTCTGGAAGATAGGAGTAGGAAAAAGAGTTTTCACTAGATACCCCTTTGTTCCTTTTGAATTTTGTACCTATTCAAAGGCCAACTAAATTTAAAATTTTTTGAGTCATAATAAGTATAATAATTGAGAAAATGCCCCCAAACTTGGCATAGGAAAGACTATAATGTCAAATAAAAGACCATAAGCTTCAATTGTTTTATTATTAAAAAAAGATTACTTATCTATCTATCTATCTATCTATTTATTTATTTTAGAGAGAGAGTGAGGAAGCATGAGTGGGGAGAGGGGCAGAGGGAGAGAGAGGATCTCTTAAGCAGACTCCATGCTCACAGTGCAGAGCCTAACGCAGGACTCGATCTTATGACTCTGAGATCACAACCTGAGCCAAAACCAAGAGTTGGGAGAATGAGAGAGAGAAAGATCAGGGAGGAGGAGCAAAGGGAGAGGGAGAGAGAGAATACCAAGCAGACTCCACACTGAGTGTGTAGCACAGGTCAGGTCCGGATCTCACGACCCTAAGACCATGACTCAAGCCAAAACCAAGAGTTGGACACTCAGCCGACTGAAACATCCAGGCGCCCCAGCTTAAAATATTCTAATTAAACTTGGCTAAAATTATAGTTAAAGCCAGAAGTCACATGTCTCAATTATCAGCTAAAGAGAAAACTCTGAGAAAAAAATATAAATAAAGAAGTTGAGGACTGGAATTAAACAAGTTGATCTCAAAATTCATTTGGAAAAAAAGCAGCCAAAAAAATCTGAAAGAAACAAAAATAAAGACAAAACTTAAAGAAAAGCAACAACAAGGGACCAGAATCATAAGATACTAAAACAAAGTCTTAAGAGTGAAACTAGCCTTAGGTCATGACCTCAGATCCTCTGTGAGTCTCTAATGAATAAATTTTTAAAAAGGAAGTAGAGGTGCCCAATGAGGAGTCTACTTGTCCCTCTCCCTCTGCCCCTCACCCCTCCTTGTGCTCTCTCTCTGCTTTCTCTAATAAATAAATAAATAAATAAATAAATAAATAAATAAATTCTTTAAAAAAAAGAGTGAAACTAGTATATGAAGAGACAGACCAATGGAATAGAAGAGAAAAATCCAGAAATGGAAATGAATACATAATGAAAGTGATATCTTGAACCAGTAGAAAAAAGATGGACATAGTGGGATACCAAGCAGGGAGATGGGACAGTAGGAATTGCTCACCTCATGGGTTCATTGTTTGAACCTAAAATTTATAATAAGATTGACTAAATCAACCTGCTTTTTATCATAATCAGGCATCATCGATTATAAGCAATATCAATGATAAAATAATAAAATTCTCCCTTCCTCTCCAATGGCTGGGTAGACTGCTCCCACCTGCCCCTTCTTTGGAATACTGCTGAATGGAATCTTTAATACATTATGTTGGGACAACTAGGTAGTGTCACAGAAAACCAAAGAAAATGACTCAAATAGAGAGTAAAGGTTTTCTACAGCTCTTGTGTATCAGGAAGCACCTCAAAATTAGGTAACTGCCAGAACTAAAGCAGGATTGGAATTGTCCTAGGGCAAGGAAAAGAGAAGCATATGTGACTTCGGTCTTGCTTCAGGTTGCAATTTTCTTTATCTGGAACAGTTGCAAGACTTTCCATTGGAATGGTTGAGACAGGTCCAGTTTTTCAGCTCTTTCTTGGGATGTTTGATGCAATGGGCAATCTCGTTTTGACAGCTCTGTGTGTGTGTGTGTGTGTGTGTGTGTGTGTGTGTGTAAAATAGAGACAGAGTGAGATAGAGAGGTGGGCTCTGAGAGAGAGAGAGAGAGAGAGAGAGAGAGAGAGAATATCTTCAATCTAACCAAGGTATAAATGACACCTTATGGGCCAGTTTGGGTCATGAACCCACCTCTGAGCACTAAGAGTTTTCAGAGAGAAATGCTGGATTGTCTGATTAAAGCCTGGGATTTTAATCAGACAAAGGGGGGAGGGCAAAGGGATTAGCACAACTGGCCTAGGCTACTCAGGAAATACCCTTCAAGTTAGGTCATCTTTACCCAAATTACATGGGCTGAACAGCAAGAGGCAGATACCTAAATAAAATTCAAGGGTGAGGGACAGACGCTGGGTACATAACGAAGGGTGGCACCATATACGCTTATTCCAAGGTGAGGTGCATGTGTAGACATTTTATTGTAACAAACTTTTAAAACATTCTTATAGTTCTATAAGTAGATATAGGGACCTGAGAAGACAAAAGACTATTGTGTTTAAGGGCGTGAGCTCTGAGGTCCGACGGCCAGAGTTTGAATCCCGGGAACCTTGTGACCACAATCAAGTCAATGTCCTCGAACTTCACTGCCCTATCACATAAAATGACGACAGTGTGGGATGCTATAGATTTCATAGGATTGTTGTGAGGAGTAAATGAAACAAGGTACGCTAAAGCAGAGCATATATCAAGGGCTCGAAATCACCGTCAAGTCATTGACCAGGGGATTGGAACTTTTGTGATATTGAATTCGATTAAGAATTGTTTTCATTGTGTTTGGATCTGCCAGTGTCTCCAGAGTTGTTTCCCACCCAATCAGCCTACTAGCGGATATCTTCCCCCAGTAGCATCAACAGGTGTCAATGGGAACAATTGAACATTCCCATCACTAGACTCCTGTGGGAAGAACAAGTTTAGGTGGCAATGTGTGGCCTAATCTGCCCTCCCCCTCAAAGTATCAAATCCATGATGGCATTTTCATGGTAATGTTGGCTAGAGACCTTCTCTTTTCCTCAGTTTTCAGGGCTGTCTCTAGGTTGACTCTCTCTCTAATTGACTCTCCTCTTAAAACCTTGGTGCAGCTCCAGAGTTTCAGCAGGGGTGCATAGGCTTCAGACAGGAGAAATGTTATGTAATTTTCTTTTTTTATTTTTTTAAAAATTTTATTTATTTATTAGAGACAGAGAGAGGCAGAGACACAGGCAGAGGGAGAGGCAGGCTCCATGCAGGGAGCCCGATATGGGACTCGATCCCTGGTCCCCAGGATCAGGCCCTGAGCTGAAGGCGGCGCTAAACCGCTGAGCCACCCGGGCTGCCACCTTAAGTGATTTTCATTCATTTCTTTAGCTTAACCTAGCTAAGAGAGAGGTCACCACACACACCTAGATGTTTCACTGACCCCTTGCCTGGAACTGAGTCCGATTTCTCACCTCTACGCCTTTAAAAAAAAAAAATTATTTATTTATTTATTTATTTATTTATTTATTTATTTATTTATTTCATTCATTCATTCATTCATTCATTCATTCATTCGAGACACAGAAGGGAGAGAGGCAGAGACACAGGCAGAGGGAGAAGCAGGCTCCGTGCAGGGAGCCTGACGCGAGACCGGATCCCGCGTCTCCAGGATCACGCCCTGGGCCAAAGGTGGCGCTAAATCGCCGAGCCACCGGGGCGGGGCTGCCCCCTCTATTCTTTATTTTAAAAAATTATTTATTCATTAGAGACACACAGAGAGAGGCAGACACATAGGTAGAGGGAGAAGCAGGATCCATGCAGGGAGCCCAATGTGAGGCTCGATCCTGGGACTCTGGGATCACATCCGGAGCAGACGCTCAACCGCTGAGCCACCTAGGAGTCCCTCTCACCTCTACTTCTGACCGAGCAGAATATGCAATGACCAATAAAGGGACTGAAGCCCCGCCCCCTCGTCAACTGCACCAGCTCCTCACATTTTTTCAAACAACGATCAACAGTTTCTTGTTTTTTTTTTTGTTTTTTTTTTTTTGTCAACTGTCAGATAAATGCAGCTCCAAGACAGATTCCCTTAGAAGACCTTCCTTCCTTCCTTCACCACAGATTGCCACCATTCATTCATTCGTTATCAAGGCAAGTTCTGAAATCATCAACACCTAAAATCTGGCTTCTTCCTTCTGTACTCCTGAGTACAGTGTAATCTGATTCCTTTTGCCTAATCGCAAGACAGCTACTACCTTTCCCGAGGCTGAACTCCCAGAACGTACTTGCGCTCTTCCATCAACTTTGACACCTATCTCTCTTCTCAATTCGTTTTTTTTTAAGATTGTATTCATTTATTCATGAGAGACAGAGAGACAGAGAGAGAGAGAGGCAGAGACATAGGCAGAGGGGGCAGCAGGCTCCCTGCGGGGAGCTCGATGTGGGACTTGATCCCAGGACCCCGGGATCACAACCTGAGCCAAAGGCAGAAGCTCAACCACTCAGCCACGCAGGCATCTCTCTTTTCAAGTCTTGTACCATCCTGAAAAATATTATTTCCAGTGCCACTGACCACACCTGTCACGATAGGCCTTCGTAACCGGATGGATGCCTGTTGTGTACATGCGCTGGAGACAATAGTCCAATGAGAAGTGGGAAGGCAAAACAGGAAGCTGGGACAGAAAAAAAAAAGGAAGCTGGGACAGTGCAGATGAGGGTGAAAGAAACATCTAATAATGTATAAAGATACAGTCAGCAACAGTGCATTTTAATCCCTCCAGTGCCCAGGCTTGGACATTTATGTGTTTTCAGTTTTGCTCAACAAATTAGTTTCGTCCATAAACACAAAATCTACTCTCCATTCTTGGCTCACCTCGCTTCAAAATGGCCCAAGAGCCTATAAAGTAATTCTTGTTGTATTTGTATAGATTTTGTTTTTATGTCTGTGTTAACAATAAGCGATCTTGTTTTATGCTGGAATGTTTTCAGAAATAATTTTTGGGGCATTTAGAGTCTTGAAGAACACTCTTACTTGGTATTTTATATGTTTTCTACAATTCAAAGTATTCAAATGTAATATAACTGCTTCCAGGGAGGTAAGGAGAACCTTATACATTTTGGGAGTTTTCTCTTGTTCCTTTGCAAAGAGAAGTGCCCAAATACGGAGAGGAGATTTTTTTCCCTCTACATTTGGGCAAGGCGGACGTGACTATGGTGTAGTCTGCACACGGATTCGCTAAAAGCTCTTTCTTTTAAAAACAGGATGGGATGAAAATATGGGGAAGAAAAAAGTTAAGTAGTTGAAGGTCTTATCCCGGGATGGATGATGCAATGGAAAGGGCTAACCCTTTAAATGGGACACAGGCCCGTGGAAGCGTTGACGACTATAGCCAGCAGATGGCAGCAGGGGGCTACGGCAGGAGAATTCACCCACCTGGAAAGGCCCCAGTTGGACCTTTGGGCCTGGTAACCAGCATCTACCGGGAATTGATAGAGTTCGATGCATTTCCCAGCAGGAAAAACAAAACAAAACACCAGTGCCAGAGTCTTCCAGAACCCCAGGGTTAGAGTGTGGCGTCTAAAATGAAGGGCCCAGAGGGTACAGTGATTATAGTCAACGATAATGTATTATAAACTTCAAAGTTGCTAAAGGACTAGATCCCAGTTGTTCTCACCACAAAAGGGAAACAATAATTATGTGATGGGATAGAGGTATTAGCTAACACTATGGTGCTCATCGTATTGCAGTATATAAATGTATCAAATCAACATGTTGTATACCTTAAACTTACACAATGTTATGTATGTCAATTATATCTCGTTAAGTATTAAAAAAAGAATAAATACAACGAAGGGTGCTCCATTTGGCAGCGCATATACTGAAATTGGAACGATACAGAGATTAGCATGGCCCCAGGGCACATTTGTGAAGCGTTCTATTTAAAAAAAAATTAACAAAAACAATAAAGGGCCAGAGCCCTCAGTAGCCTTAGTCTGTAAGACAAAGAGGAGAGGGGAGGCACAGAAGTGAAGGCATTAGAGAAAGAGTGGAGGGAGGGTCAATCTCTGACACACAGATAACAGTGGAGAGTAGGAAGCAGGTGGGAGAGGGTGGGGGGGGGCGTCATTTATTTTTGTGTGACCTGGTGATGGCATTGATTTGAGCCTGCTCTAAGAATAGGTGGAAGCAACCCAAATTGTTCATCAGTGGATGAATAGATAAACAAAATGTGACATATACGTACCGTGGAATATTATTTGGCTCTAAAAAGGAAGGAAATTTTGGGGTGCCTGGGTGGCTCAGTCCGACTCTTGATTTCAGCTCAAGTCTTGATCTCAGGGTTGTGAGCTCAAGCCCCACGTCGGGTACCACACTGGGCATGGAGCCTATTTTTTTTTTTAAAAAGGAAGGAAATTCTGATACATGCTACAACATGGATGAGCCTTGAGGACATTATGCTGGGTGAAACAGTCCAGTCACAAAAAGACAAATACCATATGGCCATATATATATAAGGCATCTAGAATAGCCAAGTTCATAGAGATATAAGGTAGAATAGTCATTGTCAGGGACTGAGGGGAGGGAGAAGTGGGAAGTTGTTTAAGAGGTGCAGAATTTTGGTTTTGCAAGATGAAAAAGTTCTGGAGGTTGGTTGTACAACAATGTGAATATACTTAACGCTATGGAGCTGTATGCTTGAAAATGATAGAGATAGTAAGTAAGGTTCCAGTTGTTGTTGTTGTTGTTGTTGTTGTTGTTGTTGTTCTTCTTCTTCTTCTTCTTCTTCTTCTTCTTCTCCTTCTCCTCCTCCTCCTCCTCCTTCTTTTTCTCCATACTGTTTTCCAGAGTGGCTGCGCCAGTTTGCATTCCCACGAACAGTGCAAGAGGGGTCCCCTTTCTCTGCATCTTCGCCAACACCTGTTTCTTGTGTGGTTAATTTTAGCCACTCTGACAGGTGTGAGATGGTATCTCATCGTGGTTTTGATTTGTATTTCCCTGATGATGAGTGATGTTAAGAATCTTTATGTGTCTGTTAGCTATCTGGATGTCTTCTTTGGAAAAATGTTTATTCATGTCTTCTGTCAATTTTTTTAACTGATTATTTGGGTTTTTTTGGGTGTTGAGTTTGGTAAGCTCTTTATAGACTTTGGATACTAACCCTTTATCAGATATATCGTTTGCAAATATATTCTCCCATTCTGTAGGCTGCCTTTTAGTTTTGTTGATTGTTTCCTTCTCTGAGCAGAAGCTTTTTATATTGAAGTCCCCATAGTTCATTTTTGCTTTTGTTTCCCTTGCCTCTGGCATCATGTCTGGTAAAAAGTTGCTGTGGCCAAGGTCAAAGAAGTTGCTGCTTGTGTTGTCCTCTAGGATTTTGATGGTTTCCTGTCTCTCATCTAGGGCTTTCATCCATTCTGAATTTATTTTTTGTGTGTGTGGTGTAAGCAAGTTGTCCAGTTTCATTCATGAGCATGTTGCTGTCCAGTTTTCTCAAGACCATTTGTTGAAGAGATTGTCTTTTTCCCATTGGATATTTCTTTTCTGCTTTGTCGAAGATTAGTTGACCCTAGAGTTGAGGGTCCATTTCTGGGATCTCTGTTCTGTTCCATAGATCTATGTGTCTATCTTTGTGGCACTTTGCAATCTACACAGTTCTACAGAAATACCTTACCTTGCCAAGTCCTCCTAGTAATGAGTATGGTATTGGGGGGGGGTGTCTTTAGGGTTAAAAGTAAGTGGGTGGGCTACATGGAGGAAAAGCAGGGAGTTAAAGGGTTAACACGGAGTAAAGAGACATGATAGACTTGGTGGGCAGGTGGCAGAAATGGAAGTTGAAAGAGGCAAAGCAATCTGCTTAATTCTTCCGTTTTTCTTCAGATGTGATAGTTGGTAACTGTAGCCTTGTATATTCAAATGTTTTCTATTATTTCTGTGCCCCATTTTTCATAAGCTCTGTTCCAAGAAGCAGGACCTCTTCATATTAAAGGTGCTTGTGTTCAAAGTTGAGCAGGTTCCTTATCTCTCTTGGCTTTAGTTTTCTCCATGATAATAGTTTCTGCCACTTCGAGCCTCAATGCATATTTTCTTTTTCATTTTTCCAGCCCTTTGACTTCAACAGCAAGTATCCCCCCAGTGATCGAAGTAACAGGGAATACCTCTTTGAGCTTTTCCTCCTTTCACCTTGTCTTGCTACAGTGTTCTTCTAAAGAACTGAGGGGATATTTGCTCTTGATGTCATCAAGTAGGAAAGGAACTTATTTGTGGCATACAGGTTTCATGCTTAGTAAAACTTAATGACTTCAGGAGTTTAGAAGAAAACAGTTGATGTGTGTGTAGAGTTGGCTGGCCCCCAAAACTTCAGAGGTTAGGAGGAAACCCTCATGGGTGCTTCTTGCAGGTGACCTTCAACAATTTCCCTAAAGTATCTGATTACACTACATTCTGAGGAATCAGGTAGAAATTTTCATTAGTCCAACGCAGAGAATGGGAGCCATATTGAACACCAGGAAAATCTAGGTCTGACACTTCAAGAGACAACACTTGTTACATTGGATACATCTGACCTGCGGGAGATGGGGTGTTCTGTTCCTCCTTTTCAACAAGCCCATTGGAATGAAAACCTAACATGAAATTCCTCATTTCTTCTGTTTGCTAACAGTATCACTTACTTTAGCCACTATGAAAAGAGAAGACCTTTCTTCCTTCAGATTTCTCAGGTGCTGATAAGCACTGCTCACTCGAGGATATCTGAAAATATTAACTAAAGGAGTTTATAAAAAAAAAAGGAGTTTATCTTATCCAGGGAGAAAACCCTGAGCTTTAAAACTATTTAACTAAGATCTCTTGATATATTTTATGACTACCACAACTGGACCAACCTGTATTTTCTGCTCAGTCTATGCAAAGATAAACAAAAACATAATGTCAACTGGATAAAATTGTAACACATTCACACAGTATTTAGGATCAGAAACTAAACCTGGATGGTTGATGACCAATGTCCTCCCCCCTTTCTCTGAGACATCTTCACTCTTGGATTTTTAAGAATGACCTTGATTCATTTGTCATGTACTTGCCCTCTTGAAGCAAAGCACATCGTGGACTCTTCATAACTGTGCTTTCTTTTTTAAAAATTTTATTTATTTATTCATGAGAGACACACAGAGAGGCAGAGATATAGGCAGAGGGAGAAGCAGGCTCCATGCAGGGAACCCGATGTGGAACTCGGTCCCGGGACTCTAGGATCACGCCTTGGGCCGAAGGCAAAAGCTCAACCGCTGACCCACCCAGGGATCCCATAACTGTGCTTCCAGGAGTTCTGCCTTATGATTCTCCAGAAGGCAAAATTTCCCTAGGCCATCTCCAGGTTCCTGCAGAGCAAAAAGATGCAGGGAAACATATTCTGCAAATGTGCTTGGATGGTTTTGGGAACTTAACCACAGTAAGTTTTGTCATCCACGTGTCCTGGTTACTATTGTTTGGTAACAAATTACCCCAACAACTGAGTGGTTTATAACAATCGTTTGATTATGCCCACTAATTTTACAGGTCAGGATTTCAGACAGTGAGAGTCATTTTTTCCTGCTCTACCCCTTCCTGTGCCTTGGCTGGGAAGACCGAAAGGTTGGGGCTGGAATCTTAGGGAGGCATCTCCATTCACGTGTCTTGTCTGTTGATGCTGGCTGTTGGCTGGCACCTCGGGTGAGCGTGTAGACAAGAACTCTGCTATGTGACCTCTCCATGTGGCCTGGGCTGCCTCGCAGCATAGTGGCCTCAGGACAGTCTGACGTTTTTACACGGTGAGTCAGGGCCTGAAGGTTAGTGTCACAGATAGCAAAGCAGAAACGGTGCTGCATTTTCTGACCTAATGTCAGCCACACACAGTATCACTTTTGCCTCATTCTGTTGGTCACAAGTCAATCACAAACCCGTGCCAGTCAGTTCAAAGAAAGGGGACAGAGGCTATGCTTCTTGATGGAAGGAGAATCTAAAAATTTGTGGATGTGTGTGATGGTTAATTCTATAGGTCAACTTGACTGGAACATGGAGTGCTCAGATATTTGGCTAAGCATTATTTCTGTGTGTGTCTGTGAGGATATTTCTGGATGAAATCAGCAATTAAATCAGGGAAGTCAGTAAATGGTTCGCCCCTCCCTCTGTGGATGGGCATCATCCAACCCAGTGAAAGCCTAAACTGAACAACAACAACAACAAAAAAAAAAAAAATGGAGGAGGGGCACCTGGGTGGCTCAGCGGTTGAGCCTCTGCCTTTGGCTTAGGTCCTGGGATCGAGTCCAGCATTGGGCTCCCTGCGAGGAGCCTGTTTCTCCCTCTGCCTGTGTCTCTGCCTCTCTCTGTGTGTCTGTCATGAATAAATAAGTAAAATCTTTTTTAAAAATGGAGGAAGAAAGAATTTGGCCATTCCTGCCTGATTGCTTGAGCTGGGACATCATCCTTTTTCACCCTCAGTGTCCCTGCTTCTCAAGACTTTAGCACCAATTCCCTCAAGCTTCATCCAAGCTATTGCAAATTGAAGGATTTCCTTCTTTCTCAGAAGAAATAATGACTGGGTGAGTAATGTTCCAGTGTGCGTGCATGTGTGTGTGTGTGCGTGCGTGTATACACACATACATACCACATCTTCTTTATCCATTCATTCATTGACAGAAATTTAAGTTGTTTCCATATCTTGGCTATGGTGAGTCAAGCTATGAACATGGGAGTTCAGGTATCTCTAAGAAATCCAGATTTCAATGCCTTTGGATATATACCCAGAAATGAGATTGCTGGATCATATGGTAGTCCTATTGTTAATTACTTGAGGAACCTCTATACTGTTTTGCAGAAAGTCTGTCCCAATTTATATTCCCACCAACAGTGGATTAGGGTTCCCTTTTCTCCATACCCTTGCCAACACTTCTTATTTCTTGTCTTTTTGATGCTAACTACGCTAACTAGTGTGAGGTCTGTATCTCATCTTGGCTTTAATTTGCATTTCCCTGATGACAAGTGATGTAGAGCATCTTCTCATGTACCTGTTTGCCATGTATATGTCTTCTTTGGAAAAATGTTTATTCAGTTCCTCTGCCCATTTTTAAAAATGTAGTTAATTTTTTTTTGCTATTGAGTTGTCTGAGTTTTTTATATATTTTGGATATTTACCCCTTATCAGATATATGCTTTGCAAATATTTTCTCCTATGCTGTAAGTTGCCCTTTCATTTCGTTATTTCTTCTGCTGAGCAGAAGCTTTTTGAGTGTGATGTAGTCCTGCTTGTTGGTTTTTGCGTTTGTTGCTTGTGTTTTTGCTGTCATAGGCAGGAAATCACTGCCAAAACAAACATCAAGGAAGTTTTCCCCTATATTGTCTTCTAGGAGTTTTATGGTATTGAGTTTTAAATTTAAATCTTTAATCCAGTTTGAGCTCATTTTTGTGAATGGTGTGAGATACAGGTCCAATTTCGTTCCTTTGCATGTGATAATCCAGTTTTCCCAGCATCATTTTTTGAAGAGATTATCATTTATTTATTGAGTATTCTTGGCTCCCTTGTCAAATCTTAGTTGATTGTATAAGTGGAAGTTTATATCTGGGCTCTTGATTCTGTTTCATTTTTATCTATTTTCATGCCAGTACCATAATGTTTTGTTTACTATAGCCTTGTAGTATAGTTTGAATTCAGGATGTGTGATGCCTCCCACTTTGTTCTTTCTCAGGACTGCTTTGGTTCTTCAGGGTTTTTTTTGTGGCTCCATATCAATTTTAGGATTGTTTTTTTCTATTTCTGTGAAAAATGCCATTGGAATTTTGATAGGGACTGCATTGAATCTATAGGTAGCTTTGGGTAATATGGACATTTTAATGATATTAATTCTTCTGATCCATGAACACAGAATATATTTCCATTTGTTTGTATCTTCTTCCATTTATTTTATTAAAGTATTATAGTTTTCAATGTACGGACTTTTCACCTCCTTGGTGAGATTTATTCCTAAGTATTTTGGGGCACCTGAGTGCCTCAGTGGTTGAGCCTCTGCCTTTGGCTCAGGTCATGATCCCAGGGTCCAGGGACCTAGTCCCACACAGGGCTCCCCGCGGGGAGCCTGCTTCTCCCTCTGCCTATGTCTCTGCCTCTCTCCCTGTGTCTCTCATGAATAAATAAATAAAATCTAAAAAAAATTTATTCCTAAGTATTTTATTGTTTTCTGTGCTATTGTGAATGGGACTATTTTCCATATTTCTTTCTCAAGTGTTTCATTGTTAGAGCATAGAAATGCAACAATTTTCTGCATGTTGACTTGGTATTCTGCAACTTTACTGAAATTGTTAATTCGTTTTAGCAGGTTTTTGGTGGAGTCTTTGGGATTTTCTACATATAAGATCATATCATCTGCAAAGACAATTTTACTTCTTTTTCAACTTGGATGCCTTTTATTTCTTTATTCCTTTTTCTTGCCTGGTTTCTCTAGCTAGGACTTCCAGTACTATGCTGAATGGGAGTGGTGAGAGCGGCACCCTTGTCTTGTTCCTGATCTTAGAGGGAAAGCTTTCATACTTTCATCATTGAGCTTGATGTTGGTTGTGGGTTTGTCAGACATAGCCTTTCTTGTGTTGACATATGTTCCTTCTGTACCCAATTTGTTGAGAATTTTTATCAAGAAAGGATGTTATATTTTGTCAAATGCTTTTTTCTACACCTATTGAAATGATCATATGATTTTTATTTTTCATTCTATTAACGTAGTGTATCACATTTATTCATACATGTATGTTGAACCATCTTGGCATCCAGGGATAAATCCCTCTTGAGCATGATGAATGATGAATGGTACTGTTTTTTCAACTTTTATTTGCGTATGTTTATTACTAGCTTATAAAAATAGAATTTATTGGGATCCCTGGGTGGCGCAGCGGTTTGGTGCCTGCCTTTGGCCCAGGGCGCGATCCTGGAGACCCGGGATCGAATCCCACGTCGGGCTCCCGGTGCATGGAGCCTGCTTCTCCCTCTGCCTGTGTCTCTGCCTCTCTCTCTCTCTGTATGACTATCGTAAATAAAAAAAAAAATAGAATTTATTTTTTTAAAATGTTTGTATGTTGTCCTTGTATTCAGTCCCTTTGCTAAACGCACTGATTATAAGTCACTTTATGGATTCTTTGGGATTTTCTACGCAGACAACTATCATGTTGTCTATAAATAGAAACTTTTATTTCTTTCTTTGCAATCTGTATCCTTTTAAATATTTATCTTGCCTATTGCATTGGCAGGACTTCCAGTACTGTCCCTATTTGTAGATAACATGATGAATTATACACCATGAGTACATGGGATTTATCCTGGGAACGCAAAGCTGATTCAGTATTCAAAATCAATCAGTGAATTCCATCATATTAAAAGAAGAAAAAAAACACATGATTATATAACTTTATGCAGAAGAACATTTGACAAATTCCAACTTCTGTTCATTTAAAAAAAAAAAAACCTCTCAGCAAATCGGGAATTTGAGAAACTTCCACAGTCTGGTAAAGGATACACACACACACACACACACACACACACACACACACACACACAACCCTATAGCTAACATCACATCTAATGGTGAAAGTTTAAATGCTTTCCCCTAAGATCAGAAACAAGAAGGAACACCCACTTTCACCACACTACTTGCAATCTCTATTGTTTTCTTTCAAGCTAATTGTAGAAATCTTATCACTGCTACCATGGCATTGCTTTCAGGATGGGTGCAGAAGAACCAAGAAAATAAAATAAAAACAGAACTGAAAATTTCTGTACTTTGAATTTCAGAAGATTCCTTTTCCACCCCTCAAGCCTGAACTAGAGAACTTCTTTTTTCTTTAAGATTTTATTTATTTATTCATGAGAGACACAGAAGGAGAGGCAGAGACACAGGTAGAGGGAGAAGTAGGCTCCCTGCGGGGAGCCTGATGCGGGACTGGGATCACGACCTGAATCTAAGGCCGATGCTCAACCACTGAGCCACTCAGGGTGCCCCTAAACTAGAGAACTTCTTTTGGAGCTCTCTTTGTCAGTGCCAAAACCCACTTACAGGTTTTGGGATTCACCGAAAATTCAGGACCAGGGATACTAGAAAGAGGAGGAAAAAAAAAACAGTAAACACATCACTGGTTCAATGGTACTTTGAGCTCTGGCTTTTCCCTAAAGTGCCTACTCTCATTTATTTTTTAGAATCTTTTTTTTTCTTTTTTGGGTCTTAAAATAACTATCCTATTCAGTCTGCCCCGGATATATAGGTGGCAAAGACAGGTAGAGTGTGCCATGCTGTAGAGAAATACAGGCTAGACAACTGAACCTTTAGAGGCTCCCTTAGAGGTCCCAGCCCCAGCCACCCTTAGAGGGCAAAGAACCCAGATGAACATAGCTGCCTATAGATCCCAAGCAAGACTAGCAGAAGAACCACCCAACTGAATTCCAGCCACCACACAGAATTGTGAGAAATAAATACTACTACTACTACTACTAGTAACCTTTTAATTTTTCATTGTGGCAAAAAGCAAAAACATATGATTTGCCATAAATTTATTTATTTATTTATTCATGAGCAACACAGAGAGAGAGAGAGAGGCAGAGACACAGGCAGAGGAAGAAGCAGTTTCCATGCAGGGAGCCCAACGCGGGATTACCTGGGCCTCCAGGATTACACCCTGGGCTGGAGGCGGCGCCAAACCGCTGCGCCACCGGGGCTGCCCTATGATTTGACATATTAAAGTGTACAGTTCAGTTGTGTTAAGTATTGTTGTACAAGAGATCTCCAAATTTTTTTCAGTTCGAAGAACAGAAACTTTGTGCCCATTAGACAAAGCCCCGTTTCCCCTCCTCCCAGCCCCTGACAATCACCTTTCTCTTTTCCATTTCAATGAATTTGACTGTGTTAGATACATCATGTAAGTGGAATCATACACATACAGTATTTGTCTTTTTGCGACTGGCTTATTTCACATCACATAGTCTCCGTCAGGTTTATTTATATTAAATGTTTTTTTTAAAGATTTTATTTATTAAAAAAAAGATTTTATTTATTTATTTGAGAGAGAGAGGGAGAATGAGTGAGGTTGGGGGAGGGGCAAAGGGAGAGAAAGAAGCAGACTCCTTGCTGAGCAGGGTGCCAGATGCCGAGCTCGATCCCACGAGCCTGAGATCATGACCTGAGCCCAAGGTAGATGACTGAGCCATCCAGGCATCCCTAAATAAATGATTATTTTAAGCCACCAGGATGGCTTATTGGATGGTTTATTATATGATAATACATGACCGATAAGGGCCCATCTGATAAGGTTTGTTTCCTGAAAGGAAAAACATTTTTATTTATCCATTGAAGATGTTGTACCTACACAAGAATTAAGAAAATCAGCTTCTTTTGCTGATAGTTTGCAGCATATTTCTTTTTACTTATTTTATTTATTTATTAAAAAGATTTTATTTATTTATTCATGAGAGACACAGAGAGAGGCAGTGACATAGGTGGAGGAAGAAGCAGGCTCCCTTTGGGGGACTGGATCCCAGAACCCTGGGATCATGACCTGAGCCAAAGGCAGACGCTCAAACAATGTGCCACCCCGGTGCCCACAGCATATTTCTTTTAAAAAAATAATTGGATTGTATGATAGTGCCTTGATTAACAATCATTCTTCCACCCCCCCAAGCTTTATTGAGTTATAATTGACAACACTATGTAAGTTTAAGGCGTATTACATGATAAGTTGATACATATATATATTGCAAAACGATTACCACAATAAGCTTAGTTAACACCTTTGTCACCTCATATAATTATAATTTTGCGTGTGTGGCTTGGACATTTAAGATCTATTCTCATAGCAACTTTCAAGTATATAGTACAGTATTAACTATAACCACCATGCTGTACACTAGATTTCCAGAATTTGTTAATCTTATAACTGTAAGTTTGTACCCTTTGCCCAACATCTCACCCTACCCTCAAGCTCTTGGCATTGACCATTCAACTCTGTTTCTATGAGTTTGACTTTTTTAGATTCCACATATAAGTGAGATCCTACAGGATTTGTTTTTCTTTGCCTGACTTACCTCACTTAGCAGAATGTCCCCAAGATCCAACCATGTTGTTGCAAATGGTAGGATTTCCTTCTTTTTCATGGCTGATTAATATTATATATTAAATAATATATAATAATAAAATAAAATAATATAATTACATGTATATGTAACATTTTCTTTATCCATTCATCCAATGGCAGATACTTTGATTGTTTCCATAGCCTGGCTATTGTAAATAATGCCATAATGAACATGGGAGTGTAGATATCTCTTTGAGATTCTGATTTTTTTTAAGATTTTATTTATTCATTCATGATGGAGAGCATCTTTTCATGTACCTGTTGGCCATGTGTGTATCTTCTTTGCAGAACTGTCTATTCAGGTTCCCTGCCCATTTTAAAATCAGATTGTCTTATTTTATTTAATTGTATTTTTTACTATTCAGTTGTAGGAGTTCCTTGTGCATTTTGGATATTCATCCCTGATCAGATCAATGATTTACAAATATTTTCTCCCATCCCACAGGTTGTCGTTTCATTTTGCTGATTGTTTCTTTTGCTCTGCAGGAGCTTTTTAGTTTGAGGTAATCTCATTTATTTTTGCTTTTGTTGCCTGTGCTTTGGTGTCATATCCAATGTAGCATATTTCAAGAACACTGCCTTGACTGGTTCAAACATGTGGTTTGATAGCATAGCCAAATTTTTGAAGTTTTAATTTTCACTGCTTGGTTCAAGTTGGCTATCCATATAAAGAAATGGGAACTGATATTTAAAATTCATTTCGGATGCCGGCACATTTACTAATTCATAGGACTGGGAGGGAACTTCATAGAATATTTATTTAGCTCCTGTCTCCAAGCAGACTTGTACTTGACAAATAGATAACAGGCCTTTTAAAGGGACTAGTACACTTACCTTACAGAAGCCATGGTATATGGCCAAGAGCACAGTCTTTAAAGCTAACCCGCCTGACTTTTTTTAAAAAAAAGATTTTATTTATTTACTCATGAGAGACACAGAGAGAGGGGGCAGAGACATAGGCAGAGGGAGAAGCAGGCTTTCTGTGGGGAGCCTGATATGGGACTCGATTCTGATCACGTTCTGAGCCAAAGGCAGACATTCAACTACTGAGCCACCAGAAGCCCCTAAACCACCTGACTTTAAGTCTGGTTTTATACCATGAACTATCCGTGTGACCCTAGACAAATTACTCACTTTCTTTGTGCCTCACTGTCCTCATCTGTGAAATGGGGATAATGATAGCACCTACTTCACTATCCCCTAGATGAGTTAACAATACAAAGGTGTAGTAAATGCTCAATAAATATTTACCATATTAGTAAATCACTCCAGTGTTTAATCACATTTTTAATATCAAAGGCTTCCCTATGCTTTTCAATATGCGTTTCTAAACTCATGTTACAGAACCTAAAAAAAAAAGAACATCTAAGGGAGAGTCTCATTTGTATTTTACCTCTAGCTATGGAGATAATAGTATGTTTCCATTTAATACATATACTGAACTCCTGGAACATGTGATGTTCTGTGTGAGAAGAATGAGACAATACTCCCTGTCTCAAATCTTGCATTTCCTTGTAATGAAGAAGTAAAACACCTAAATAAGCCAAACCAAGATAGCAATCAATTGTAAAATTGCTGAGACAGAATTAAACTAGACTCTGTTACAGAAAGTAACTGGCAGATGTAGGGCAGGAGTAGCACGTAGATAGGGTCATCAGGAAAGGTCTCTTTCCAAGAATGACATGTCAGCTGAAACTGGGAGGATAAGAAGGAGCCAGACACAAGGCACAGACAAAGGAACAGGTGGGTGGTGGGCATTTTTAGGAAAGGAAACACCTAGATGCAAGCCCCTAAACAGGGAAAACATGCCTCTTCTGTATTTCTCTGCTAATTAAAAACACAGTTAAAGTCATCATTTGCTGGTGGAACAAAAAACTGCTACCTAGAGGTATGCTTTCCATTATTTCTGTTATTTTATTTCATTCCTGAGCAGATATCAAAGTTTCATGATTACAGCAAACCGTAAAGACTGTGCATGCAAGGGCAAGAATTTCAAACTGCCGCATAGGTTAATCGGAACACATTTGATGATATGACCTGGTCAAATTGACCATCAGCACTGTTCCTCACACTCATATTCCAAATGATGCCACCAATCACTTCATCATCGAAGCTAGAGCCAAAGGACCCACGCAATCACAAAGTCAGGTCACTTTTCCCAAGTTAGTCTCTCGTTCATCCTCACTGTCATTAATTTGGTTCGGTTCTTATCATTTATTTCCTCCTGAGTTACAAAAGGTTATCTCCCAGCTGGTGCGGTGAATTACAGATATGGCCACAAATAATTGCAGCCCATTCCATCAAGAGATGGACTCTCTTTCTCCAATCCTTGACTTTGGGCTGGCCTTGAGACCTGATGCGCAGTTGAACCAATGTTGTATGAATTGTGAGTGTAAGTCTCAAGGGAACTTGTGTGCGTCCTGTCTTGTTCTGGGAATACTTACCACCACTGCCATGTGGGCAAAGCCATGCTAGCCTGCTAGAGGATGAGAACCCATGGGGAATGGAGATGAGCTATCTCATCTGAGCTATCCTAGACTAGCCAGTCCCCAGCTGACCCAGCTACTGACAGTAAATGTATGAGGCCAGCCATGTTTACACAAGGTTGGCTTAGATCAGCAGAATTGCCCATCTGAGCCTGGGCTACATTGACAAACCACAAAACTGTGAGAGAAATAAATATGTTTTTTTTTTAAGCCATTAAGATTTAGGGTAGCTCAAAAAAATAAAAAAAAAAGATTTAGGGTAGCTCTTTTTTTTTTAAGATTTTTATTTATTCATGAGAGACACAGAGACATAGGCAGAGGGAGAAGCAGACTTCCTGCTGGGAGCCCCATGTGAGATTCGATCCCAGGACTCCAGGACCATGCCCTGAATGGAAGGTAGATGCTCAACTGCTGAGCTACTCAGGCATCCCTGGGGTAGCTCTTTCCACAGCAAGAAGTTAATCGATACAATTGATTTCCTGGCTTCTGTTTTTGGCTCCACCACAACCAGTGGTCTTTTTAAAACATGACCTGACTATGATGCTCCCCAACATTTTCCCATCGCTTTTGTGTAAAACCCACACTTCTCAGTCATATAGTTTTAACTATAATTTCTTGCAGTTGCCCAAGCATAAAGTTCATTTTTTACCTTCATGCCTTTGGAAATGCTTGATTTGGGGGTGAATTGGGAACTCCCCTTCCAAATTCACACATTGAAGTCCAACCCCCAGGACCCCAGGACGTGACTGTGTTTGGAGACAGAGTCTTTAAATAGGTAATTAAATGCATGAGCCCAGCCATGTTTACACAAGGTTGGCTTAGATCAGCAGAATTGCCATAAAGTCTTATGGGTGGGCCCTAATCTAATAAGACTATTGTCCTTGCAAGAAGAGGAGGTTAGGACACAGACCAGTACAGAGGGATGACTATGTGAGGACACAGCAAGAAGGCAGCCAACTGCAAGCTAAGGAGTAAGGCCTCAGGAGAAACTACTCTGCCAACACTTTGATCTTGGGACTTCCAGCCTCCAGAACTGTGGTATGATAAATGTGTATTGTTTAAGCCACCAAGTCTGTGGCATTCTGTTATGGCAGTCCTAGCAAACCAATGCAATGCCATTCCTCTCCCAGGAAGTTCTTCCAAATTTAAGTACACCTGCACCTTCTACTTCTTCACCTGGCTAATTCTGACTTCACACTGAACCTACCACCTTGGGGAAGCCTCCCATAATTCCCTTCAAGCTGGTTCAATGACCTTGGTCTGTGATTCCTCCCCTGTATAGAGCACTTACCCAGGCATATCTAAATTTTTTTTGCGGTAGGGGCCCCTGGGTAGCTCAGTTGATTGAGTGTCTGACTCTTGATTTCGATTCAGGTCATGATTTCAGGGTCGTGAGGTCAAGGACTTGCCTTGGACTCCATACTCAGCAGAGTCTGCTTGAGATTCTGTCCCTTTCTCCTCGTGATTCGTGTGCTCTCTCTCTTCCACTCTCTCTAAAGATAAATGAAGAAATCCTAAAAATTTTTTGGGGAAAGAATACTTAATGTGAGATTACATAGTCAACAAAATTTTAAGTGTACAATACAGTAATTTTAACCATTGATCCTATGTTGTACAGCAGATCCCTTTAGCTTAATCATATTGTATGACTGAAACTCTTTGCTCATTGAAAAACAAGTTCCCAATTTCTTCCTTCCTCTAACCCCTAAAAACCACCATTGTATTTTCTGCTTCTATGTGTTCGACTATTTTAGGTATCTCATATAAATAGAATCATGCAGTATTGTCCTTTTTTTAAAAAAAAGAGAGAGACACAGAAAGAGAGGCAAAGACATAGGCAGAGGGAGAAGTAGGCCCCATGCAGGGAGCCCGATGTGGGACTCGATCCCTGGACCCTGGGATCACACCCTGAGCTGAAGGCAGACGCTCAACTACTGAGCCACCCAGGTGCCCCCAGTATTGTCCTTCTGTCACTGGCTTTTTTTCACTTAACATAATGTTCTCAGATTCACTCATGTTGTCATATATGGCAGGGTTTAATTCTTTCTTAGGGTAGAGTAATATTCCATTGTATGTTTATATCACGATTTTTTTTATCCATTCATCCATTGATACACAGTTGAATTGTTTCCACATCTTGGCTACTGTACATAATTCTGCAATGAAGATGAGAGTGAAGATATGTCTTTGAGATTCTGTTTTCAATTCTTTTGGATATATACCCAGAAGTGGGATTGCTGGATCATAAGGTAATTTTTTTTATTTTTTTATTTTTAAAGATTTTTATTTATTCACGAAAGACACACACACACACACACACACACAGAGGCAGAGACACAGGCAGAGGGAGAAGCAGGCTCCATGCAGGGAGCCCGACGTGGGACTCGATCCGGGGTCTCCAGGATCAGGCCCTGGGTTGAAGGCGGCGCTAAACCACTGAGCCACCTGGGCTACCCTATTTTTTATTTTTTTGAGGAAACTTCTTACTGTTTTCCATAGTGGCTTCACCATTTTACATTCCCACCAATAGAATACAAGTGTTCCAATTTTTCCAGATCTTTGTCAACACATTATCTTTTGTTGTTGTTGTTAATGGGCACCCTAACAGGTGTGAGGTGATATCTCATTGTGGTTTTGGTTTGCACTTCCCTGATGATGAGTGATATTGAGCATCTTTTCATATACTTCTTGGTCATTTGTGTGTCTCCTTTGGAGAAAGGCTTATTCAAGTCCTTTACTCATCTTTTAACTGGTTGTTTCTTTGTTTCTTTTCTTTTTGCTATTGAGTTGAAGTAGTTCATTATGCATTTTGTATATTTCTTTTTAGCAATATTTATTTATTGATTTCAGAGACAGAGAGAGCACATGAGCAGGAGGAGGGGCAGAGGAAGAGGGGGAGAAAGAATCAGTCCTAAGTAGACTCCCCAATGAGTGCGGAGCTGGATGCGGGGCTTGATCCCAGGACTCTGAGATCATTATCTAAGCCAAAAGCAACTGTCAGCCCCTTAACCAACTGAGCTACTGAGGCACCCCTCTCATATGTTTTGGATATTAACCTCTTATCAGACAGTTTGAAAATATTTTCTCTCATTCTATAGTTTGCTTTTTCACTGTCGATTCCTGCCTTTTCTGTACATGTGGTTTCACATGGTCTCTTCCCGCTAGCCTGTGAACACCTAAGGGCAAAGAGTGTGCCTTTCCCATCTTAGCCCCAGTGCCAAACAGAGTGCCTGGCACATAGCATATGTTTAATAAATACTTTTTGGACTAAAATCCTGCCATTTCCTGCCTCCACATCTTCCCAACTTTGCATATTTGTTTGCTGACACTGCCCCCTCACTTGTAATGTTCTTCTGCACATCTTCCCAAATCCAAACCATGCATAAGATTCACCTTAAAAATCATCTTTTGGGGGATCCCTGGGTGGCGCAGCGGTTTGGCGCCTGCCTTTGGCCCAGGGCGCGATCCTGGAGACCCGGGATCGAATCCCACGTCGGGCTCCCGGTGCATGGAGCCTGCTTCTCCCTCTGCCGGTCTCTCTCTCTCTCTCTCTCTCTCTCTCTCTCTCTCTCTCTCTGTATGACTATCATAAATAAATAAAAAAATTTTAAAAAATCATCTTTTGGGACGCCCGGGTGTCTCAGTGGTTGAGCGTCGGCCATCAGCTCAGGGTGTGATCCCAGGGTCCTGGGATAGAGTCTTGTATCAGGCTCTCTGCAGGGAGCCTGCTTCTCTGTGTGTGTGTGTGTTTCTCGTGAATAAAAATAAAATCTTTTTTAAAGAAATCATCTTTTGATGAAATCAGAGAGGGAGACAAACCATAAGAAACTCTTAATCATAGGAAACAAAAACTGAGGGTTGCTGGGGGGTGGGACGGGGTAACTTGGTGATGGATATTAAGGAGGTCACATGATGTGATCAGCACTGGGTGTTATATGAGAATGAATCACTGACTTCTACCTCTGAAACTAATAATGCACTAAATGTTAATTAATTGAATTTAAATAAAAATAAATTAGTAAAACTGGAAAAAAAATAATCTTTTGGATCAAAATTTCTCCATCGCTCTGCTAGAAGTAATCTTTCCTTCTTTTGAATGCCCATTACTTTTTAAAGATTTTATTTATTTATTCATGAGAGACACAGAGAGACAGGCAGAGATACAGGCAGAAAGAGGAGCAGGCTCCCCATAGGGAGCCTGATGTGGGACTCAATCCCAGAACCCCGGGATCACACCCTAAGCCGAAGGCAGATGCTCAACCACCGAGCCACCCAGGTGTCTCTGAATGCTCATTATTTTTATGTAGCTCACTTAATGGATTTTTGCTTGTCACATTGCCCAATATCTGAACCCTCCTACAAATTTTTGACAGATCTCATTTTCCATTGAAAAGTCAGAAAGGTTGGTGTTTGTTTCGCCTGCCTTCTTTGAAGCTAGGGGGCTGGTATGTGACCTGGGCTGAACCAATAAAACACATTGTCCTGGCACTTTGTATTAAAAACTGGAAAGGTAAAGACTTAACAATGGTGAGGAACCTGTCTGGTGGTGGTGGTGATGGAGGCAGCAACATCCAATCTCCAGGGCAGCAGTGGCAGTGAGATGCCAAGACCTCATGGTCATTGCCTAATTTTTGGCCTCCAAGAGACAGAAAGCAGCAGGGGTGCTCCTGCTTGCCGACTTGGGGATCCAGTTTGTTTCTGTTCTGGCTGCCTTGCTTCCCTTGGTCTCTGATCATTTTCTGAGTGTGATATTCCAGCCTTGCCAATGGCTCTATGAAAAGCCAGTATGTGTGGCTGGAGCAGAAGAGTCCTGACCTGTAAAGAATAGTAAGGTCTTACTCCCACCTGTCAGAATAGCTAAAATTAACAACCCAGGAAACAACAGATGTTGGCGAGGATATGGAGAAAGGGAACCCTCTTATACTGTTGGTAGGAATGCAAACTGGCACAGCCACTCTGGAAGAAGTATGGAGGTTCCTCAACAAGTTAAAAACAGACCTACCCTATGATCTGACAATTGCACTACTAGGTATTTACCCGAAGGATAGAAAAATACTCATTCAAAGGAGCACATGCACTGCAATGTTTATAGCGGCATTATCAACAATAACCAAATTATGGAAAGAGCCCAGATGTCCATTGACCGATGAATGGATAACGAAGTTCGGGTATAATTATGTATGTATACATACATATGTGTATATATACTGATATATTTCATTTAGCATAATAGAATCTAGCTCCATCCATGTCATTGCAAATGGCAAGATTTTATTCTTTTTGAATGTTAAACGTATATACAATAGAACATTACTTAGATATCAAAAATTATGCTAAATGAAATAAATCAGAGTAAGACAAATGCCATATGATTTCATTCATATATGGAATTTAAGAAACAAAGCAGATGAACATAAGGAAAACAGGGGGAGGGGAGAGAGAGGGAGGTAAACCATAAGAAACTTTTTTTTTTATGATAGTCACAGAGAAAGAGAGAGAGAGGCAGAGACACAGGCAGAGGGAGAAGCAGGCTCCATGCACCGGGAGCCTGATGTGGGATTCGATCCCGGGTCTCCAGGATCGCGCCCTGGGCCAAAGGCAGGCGCCAAACCGCTGCGCCACCCAGGGATCCCCCCATAAGAAACTTTTTAACTATAGAGAACACACTGAGGGTTGATGGAGCGAGGTGTGGGGAGGATTGGCTAAATGGGTGATGGGCATTAAAGAACGCACTTGTGATGACCACTGGGTGTTATATGTAAGTGATGAATCACTAAATTATTTTTAAAAAGATTTTATTTATTTATTCATGAGACACACAGAGAGAGAGAGAGAGAGAGAGAGAGAGAGAGAGGCAGAGACACGGGCAGAGTGAGAAGCAGGTTCTACGCAGGGAGCCAGACGCGGGACTCGATCCTGGGTCTCCAGGATCAGGCCCTGGGCTGAAGGCGGCGCTAAACCGCTGAGCCACCCCGGCTGCCCAAATCACTAAATTCTACACCTGAAACCAATTCTATCATAAATGTTAACTGGAATTTTAAAACTTGAAATTTAAAAAAAAGACAAAAAAAAGAAAGGTAAGGTCTTTGAGGGCAGAACTCTGACTCATTGAAGTCACTAACTGAATTGCAGAACTTGTACCTAGGATAAATTCATCAAACATTTCCCAAGTCAATGGAAAAATAGTGATTGTACAAAGAAACCAATTATTTATAGCTTTCATTGGTGTTAGCTTTTTGCAGCTTTCATCAATATCAATTTCCCTTGATATATGGATACTTACCTTCAACACACTCCATCTATAGAGAAAAGGTGTTCATTACTGAAATTGAGTCTATCAAACTTTAATGCCCACTATAAATTATAGTGCATATATATGATTGACCTCAGATCTTTCAGTATTTGGTGAAATGGAGAGTTAAGAGGAGTACTTTGATAACAGTTCTTTCATGACCTATGTGGCTGAATATGGGGCAGAAAGAAACTTGGGCAAAAGACACACTTTTTTCCAGGGTTGATCTTACATTCATCCTCACATAAGTAAGTAGAAGGCTACACCTGAAGAAGGGATATTCTTTTTTTAATTTACACTTTAAGTTTTTATTTTAACTCCAAGTAGTTAAACTTTGGGAGATGGGGATCAAGGAGTGCATTTGTGATGAGCATAAGGTGATGTTTGGAAGTGTTATAGGAGTGATGTTCTATGCGAAGCTGTGTGCATGCATTTGATTATAAACATGGCTTTATCCCACCCATGGATACACTGAATATAATGCACAGATGGTAGAAGAGAAAGTTTATCTGTCAGTTCAAACAAAACTGAAAGAAGTAAAGATTCAAACAAATAATAGTTGGACATGAGATTTCTTGTTTTGTTCCCATTTTATTTATTTTTACAATATCTTATTACAGTAAACATCTGGATAACAGGTGTTCACAAAATGTGAAGCTATATCAGTTAATTTTGCGAGACTATGCTTATTACGCAGAAACATCTCTGAAGGTTCTAAGCTGTAAAAATCCTCCAGTTACCTGATTGTACCAAAAACCAGGTAGCTCCAAAAGCCCATTATACACCTTTCAAGGATGGTAATTAGAATATAGAATAGAAATCAACCCTATTTTTTTCTGGTTCATTATTTTCTGTTTTTCACGTGTATCTTTGCAGCATTTTGCTCCTTTTCCAGGTCTGGCTATTGCTTCAAATAATTGCAGAGACATTTTTCTTTTCTGGCTTTGGGAGATCACGGAACATGATTGATTTGGAAGAATTCAGCATGGCTTTAGTCTCATTGCTTGTTTTTAGTGAAAAGAGGAACAGAATAAAACCCTTTAGCTTCTGTTTTAGTCAGAAACAAACCTAGCTCTTATAAAGGAAATGCACAATTTTGCCTTTGGAAGATGATTTTAAAACAACCTTTTTTTTCTGAGCTCCTTTTAGAATACACTGTATCAGCCTTATGCCAGTGCTGTCAAGTAGAGATTTCTTGATGAGATATTCTAAAATTCTGGCTGTTTAACACATTAGCCACTAGCTACATGTAGTATTATGAACTTGAAATTTGGCTAAGTGCAAATGGAGGGACTGAAATTTTAATTTAATTTATTTTTAATTAATTCAAATTAAAATTTAAATAGTCACATGTGGCTACTACATCATATAACTAATAGCCAGCTGAGGAGCAATAAAGCCATCTGGTAATACAAATGAGATACAATCCTTCCCATGTTTCTGCCCCAGTATCCTTAGTATGAAGGCCTTGGTCCTTATGCTCCTTGCCTTGTGGCTTCAAAGGACCACTGCACCTTCAGCCATTGCCATCATATCTGCATTCCAGTAAGGAAAAGGAGGAAGAGGAAGAAGAAAAACTAGAAATCATCTATATATGTCACGGCTGCTCTTAGCTGTAGTAGAGAGTAGGAAATGGAGTGTTTGATTTTTGTGACCTCTGTAGTAGAGGTAGGCAAAGAGAAAATAGAATTTGGGTCAGCCAATCTATAATGTCTGTCTCAACACCAGAACTTATTAGACTGTCATGGATTATGGAGAGATTAAATATGTGCTTAAAGAAAAAGAGCTGATTAGATAGCTGCCTGGTCAAGGGACAGGCAGATAAGCTGGCAGCTACCCCAGTGATTCTGGTTTAAAAGTAACTGTGTCCATTTTCAGTTTATGAAATCCAAGACATAAGTACAGAAAGGCAAAGTAATATATCTAAGATCATACAGATAATACCTTAAGGAGTAGAGATTCTCAACTTTGGTTGAGGAGTGGAATTACCTGGAGAGCTTTAGAAAATCCCAATGCCTAGGCTATACCCCTGACTAATTAATTCATCCTCAAGGGGAGGTATTTGGAGCATAGCTAAGGTTGGGAACTGTGTTGCGGTTACCTATTGCTGCATGAGAAAAATACCCCAAGAAGAATTATGCAAAATGAGAATAGACTTAGGGAACTAAGTGACTCCATCAAACATAATAACACTCATCTTATAGGAGTCCCAGAAGAAGAACAGAGTGAAAGGGGGACAGAAAATTTATTTGAAGAAATAATAGCCAGGAATTTCTGTAATGTGGGGAAGGAAACAGATATCCAGATCAGGAGGCACACAGAACTCCCATCAAAACCAAAAAAAGCAGACCCACACCAAGACATGTTGTAATTAAACTTGCAAAATATGGTGATAAAGAAAAAACCTTAAAAGAAACAAGACAAAAGAAGTCATTAACTTACAAGGGAAAACTGATAAGGCTAGCAGATTTTTCAGCAGAAACTTGGCAAACCAGGAGAAAGTGGCATAATATATTTAATATACTGAATGAGCAAAACTGCAGCCAAGAATACTCTGTCCAGTAAGGCTGACATAATAAGAGGAGAGATGTAGAGTTTCCCAGACAAACAAAAACTAAAGGAGTTCATGACCACTAAACCAGTCCTGCAAGAAATATTAAAGGGGAGTCTTTGAGTGGAAAGGAGAGACACAAAGTGACAGTATAAGGGTAGGAAACACAAAAACAATAAAATATATATTTCTGCAAAAAATCAGTCAAGGAACTCACAAAAAAGGATATAAAATATAATAACATATACCTAAAACATGGGGAGGGGAGGAGAAAAGAATGGGTTCAAACTTAAATGGCCATTGCCTTAATATAGGCTGCTATAAGCAGAAGGGGTTATTTATAAACCTAATGGTAACTATTCATCAAAAACTACTAATAAGCATGCAAAGAATAAAGACAAAGAAATCCAAATGTATCACTAAAGAAAGTCAGCAAACCATAAAAGAGAGAAAGACAAAACAGGAAAAGAAAGGATCAGAGAAAATCTTCAGAAACAACCACAAAACAAGTAATAAAATATCAATACATATATATCTTTCAATAATTACTTTGAATGTAAATGGACTAAACACTCCAATAAAAAGACACAAGGTGACGGAATGGATGAAAATCAAGACTCAACTGTATACTGCCTATAAACAACTCATTTTAGACCTAAAGACACCTGCAGATTGAAAGTGAAGGGATGGATAACCATCTATCATGCAAACAGATGTCAAAAGAAAGCTGGAGTAGCCATACTTATTTCAGACAAAATAGACTTTAAAACAGACTCTAACAAGAGACAAAGAAGGACACAATATAATAATAAAGGGGATGATCCAACAAGGATATATCACAATTGTAAATATTTATGCACCAAACATGGGAGCAACCCAAATACATAAAACAATTAATAACAAACATAAAGGAACTAATTAATAATAGTACAATAGTAGGGGTCTTTAACACCCCACTTACATCAATGGCCAGATCATCTAAACAGAAAATCAACAAGGTAACAATGGCTTTGAATGACACACTGGGAACAGATGATTTATTTTTATTTTTTAAAAAAGATTTTATTTGGGCAGCCCCGGTGGTGCAGCGGTTTAGCGCCACCTGCAGCAGGAGGTGTGATCTTGGAGACCCCTGGATGGAGTCCCACGTCGGGCTCCCTGCATGGAGCCTGCTTCTCCCTCTGCCTGTGTCTCTGCCTCTCTCTCTCTCTCTCTGAATAAATAAAATATTTTTAAAAAGATTTTATTTTAAAAGATTTTATTTATTTATTCATGAGAAACACAGAAAGAGAGAGAGGCAGAGACACAGGCAGAGGAAGAAGCAGGCTCCATGCAGGGAGCCCGATGTGGGACTCATCCCGGGACTCCAGGACCACACCCTGGGCCGAAGGCAAATGCTCAACCGCTGAGCCACCCAGGCGTCCCGGAAGAGATGGATTTAACAGATATATTCAGAACTTTCATCAAGACAGTGGAATACACACTCTTTTTAAGTGCACATGGAACATTCCCCAGAGTAGAATGCATTTTAGTCCACAAAAACAGCCTCACGTTCAAGAAGATTGAAGTCATACCATGCATCTTTTCTGACCACAACACTATGAAACTAGAAGTGAACCACAAGAAAAATCTGGAAAGAGCACAAATGCATGGAGGTTAAAATAGCATGCTACTAAACAATGAATGGGTCAACCAAGAAATAAAAAATACATGGAAACAAATGAGAATGAAAACACAATGTCCAAAACCTTTGGGATGCAGCAAAAGTGATCCTAAGAGGGAAGTATATAGCACACAAGCCCATCTCAAGAAGCAAGGGAAATCTCAAATAAACAACATAACCTTACATTAACGAAGCTAGACAAATAACAGCAAACAGAATCTAAAACCAACAGAAGGAAGGAAATAATAAAAATTGGAGCAGAAATAAACAATATAGAAACTAAAAAAAAACAAATCAATGAAAAGAGGAGCTTGTTCTTTGAAAAACATAATTAACATTGATTAGCCTCTAGCTAAACATATCAAGAAAAAAAAGAGAAAGTACTCAAATAAATAAAATCTCTCACAAATGAGAGAGGAAAAATGACAACCAACACCACAGAAATACAAAGGTTATAAGAGAATGTTATGGAAAACCATATGCCAACAAATTGGACAACCTAGAAAAAAATGGGTAAATTTCCAGAATCATATAAACTACCAAAACAAAGCCAGGAAGAAATAGAAAATTTGTACAGACCAATAACCAGCAAAGAAATTGAATCAGTAATCAAGGGCGCCTGGGGGGCTCAGTAGGTTAACTGTCTGCCTTTGGCTCAGGTCATGATCTCGGGGTCCTGGGATGGAGCCCTGCATTGGGCTCCCTGCTCAGCAAGGAGTCTGATTCTCTCTCCCTCTAGCCCTCCTCTCTGCTCATGCTTTCTCTCTCTCTCTCTCACTCTGTCTCTCTCCAATAAATAGATAAAATCTTAAAAAAATAATTGAATCAGCAATAAAAAAAACTCCAACAAACAAAAATTTAGGACCAGACGGCTTCACAGGCGAATTCTATCAAACATTTAAAGAAGAGTTAATACCTACTGTTCTCAAACAAGTCCAAAAAGTAGAAAAGTAAGGAAAACTTCCAAATTCATTCTATGAGGCCAGCATTATCCAGGTACAAAAATTGGATAAAGATACCACTAAAAAAAGAGAACCACAGGTCAATATTCCTGATGAATACAGATGCAAAAATCTTCAATACAACACTACCAAACTGAACTCAAGAATGCATTGAAAAAAATCATTCACTATTATCAAATTGGATTTATTCCTGGGTTGTACAGGTGTTTCCATATTTGCCAATCAACCAACATGGTACATTACCTCAATAAGAGAAAGGATGAGATCCATAAGATCATTTCAATAGATGCAGGAAAAGCATTTGACAAAGTACAACACCCATTCACAAAAAAAAAAAAAAAACCCTCAACAAAGTAGGTATAGAGCTAACATATCTCAACATAATAAAGGCCATCTATGAAAAACCCATAGCTAACATCAACCTCAAAGAGGGAAAAACAGAGCTTTTCCCCTAAGTTCTGGAGCAAGACAAGGATGTCCACTCTCACCACTTCTATTCAACATAGCATTAGAAGTCCTAACCACAATCAGACAACAAAAGTAAATAAAAGGCACCCAAGTTGTAAGAAAGAAGTAAAACTTTCACTATTTGCAGATGACATGATACTCTATGTAGAAAACCTGAAAAGACTCCACCAAAAAGCTGCTAGAACTGATAAATGAATTCAGTAAAGCTGCAGAATACGAAGTCAATGCACAGAAATCTGTTGCATTTCTATTATCAAAAATGAAGGAGCAGAAAGAGAAATTAAGAAAACAGTCCCATTTATAATTACACCAAATGTAATAAGATACCTAGGAATCAACCTAGCCAAAGAGGTAGAAGACCTGCTCTACAAAACTATAAAACACTGATCAAAGAAATTGAAGATGAAACAAAGAAATGGAAAGACATTCCGTGCTCATGGACTGGAAGAACAAATAATGCCAAAATGTCCACACTACACAAAGCCATCTACACATTTAATGCAACCCCTATCAAAATACCAACAGCATCTTTCACAGAGCTAGAATGAACAATCCTAAAATTTGTATGGAACCACAAAAGACCCTGAATAGCCAAAGCAATCTCGAAAAAGTAAAGCAAACCTGGAGGCATCGAAATTCTGGACTATAACTTATATTACAAAGCTGTAATAACCAAACAGTATGGTACTGGCACAAAAATAGACACACAGGGCAGCCCGGGTGGCTCAGTGGTTTAGCACCACCTTCAGCCCAGGGTGTGAACCTAGAGACCCAGGATTGAGTCCCACATCAGGCTCCCTGCATGGAGCCTGCTTCTCCCTCTGCCTGTGTCTTTGCCTGTGTGTGTGTGTGTGTGTGATGAATGAATAAATAAAATCTTTTTAAAAATTGACACACAGATCAATGGGACAGAATAGAAAACCCAGAAATAAACTGGCAACTATATGGTCAATTAATCTTTAACAAAGCAGGAAAGAATATCCAGTGGGAAAAGGACACTCTTGTCAACAAATGTTGGGAAAACTGGACAGCAACATACAAAAGAAAGAGACTGGACCACTTTCTTACACCATGCACAAAAATAAATTCAGAACGGATGAAAGACCTAAATGTGAAACCTGAAACAAAAAAAAAATCCTAGAAGAGAACACGGGCAGTAACAGGTAGCAACTTCTTTCTAGATATGTCTCCTGAGGCAAGGGAAACAAAAGCAAAGATAAGCTAGTGGGACTCAAAATTAAAAAGCTGCAGTGAAGGAAACAATCAACAAAACTAAAAGAATGGGAGAAGATATTTGCAAATGACATCCAATAAAGAGTTAGTATCCAAATAGACAAATAACTTCTAAAACTCAACACTCAAAAAATAAATCATCCAATTAAAAAAATGGGCAGAAGACATGAAGGGACATTTCTCCAAAGAAGACATCCAGGGTTTCAACAGACATGTGAAAAGATGTTTTTCATCACTTCCCATCAGGGAAATACAAATCAAAACTACAAAAACAAAACAAAACTACAGTGAAATACCATCTCACACCTGTCAGAACGGCTAAAATCAACAACACAAGAAACAACAGGTTGTTGGCAAGGATGTGGAGAAAAAGGAACACTCATGCACTGTTGGTGGCAATGCAAACTGATGCAGACACTGTGGAAACAGTATGGAGATTCCTCAAAGAGTTAAAAATAAAACTACCCTATGATCCAGCAACTGCACTCCTGGGTATTTACCCAGAGAACATAAAACACTAATTCCTAGGGACACATGCACCACTATGTTTATAGCAGAATTATCTACAATGGCCAAGATATTGAAGCAACCCAAGTGTCCACTGATTGATGAATGGATAAAGAAGAGGTGATATATATAGAGAGAATGGAATATTATTCAGGCACTAAAAAGAATGAAATCTTGTCAATTGAAACAACATGGATGGAGCTAGAGAGTATAATGCTAAGCAAAATAAGGCAAAGAAAAATATTGTATTATTTCACTCATATGTGTAATTTTAGAAACAAAACAAAGGAGCAAAGGGAGAGAGGGGGGGGAGAGGGGGAGAGGGGGAGAACGGGAGAGGGTCAGGGGGGAGAGGGAGGGGGAGAGGGAGAGGGAAAGGGAGAGACAAAAAGCAAGAAACGGGGGCAGCCCGGGTGGCTCAGCGGTTTAGTGCCGTCTTCAGCTCAGGGCCTGATTCTGGAGACCTGGGATCAAGTCCCACATTGGGCTCCCTGCATGGAGCCTGCTTCTGTCTCTGCCTCTCTCTATGTGTCTCTCATGAATAAATAAATAAAATCTTTTTTTTAAATAAAATCTTTTTAAAAAATCAAGAAACAGACTCCTAATTATAGAGAAGAAATTGATGATTACCAGAAGGGAGGGTGTGGGGGGGAGGAATGGGTGAAATGGGGATTAAGGAGTACACTTGTCGTGATGAGCAGTGGGTGATGTATAGAATTGTTGAATCCCTATGTTGTACACCTGAAACTAATAGAACACTGTAAATAACAACAATGACAATGCCCCAAATCTGGAATACAGCCCAAGATTCTATAGGAGGTTGCCAGGGCTACTGGTCCTCGGACTACACTTTGAGTAGCAAGGGTGTAAGAGGATTCAAACCTCAAGCTGGTCAGCTGTGTCTTTTTATTTATTTGAGAGAAGGAGTGAGAGAGAGAGAGAGCATGAGTAGGGGAGGAGAAGAGGGAGAGAGAGAGGCAGACTCCCTGCCAAGCAGGGGGCCTGATGGGAAGCTCAATCCCAGGACTCCAGGATCATGACCTGAGCTGAAGACAGATGTTTAACCGACTGAGCCATCCAGAAGCCCCCAGCTGTGTCTTTCTAACTGTCCCCCACCAAGCACAGTCACTCAGGGTTCAGTCCTTGCTCCCTTTTGCGAGTGTATGTTTAGTAAGTAATAAAAAGTTGTTAGAAAGAAAGCTCTCACCCCCCTCCAATAAAAAGATCAAAATATCAAATCAGGCTCAAGTGGTGAGCACAGAAATAACGAGTTTTCAACAAGAACCTATGGTTTTCTTAAGCAAACTCTGTCGTTTAGCTAAATGCTTTCCCTGGACAGCCTGGGACCTGGGTCACACAGTGAGGCCCAGGCTCTAATTCTGGCTTTGCCACCAATTACCTGTGGAAGCATAGGGAAATGACCTGTATCCCTCATTTTTCTTATCTGCAAAATTACAGAAATGCAGATCTCCCCTAAGGCCTGCTTCAGCTCAAACTCACTCTACAATCCACAGTTTCAGAGAGTGGTTACACTTCTTTCACTGAAAGTGCGTGTTTGTCTCCAAAATGTAACTGAAGAGATGGTATAGCATATTCTGAGGGAATCTGGCCTGGTTTGCCCTCCTGTTTCGGCTGTGCCCATTGCCTGTTAGAAGCACCTGCCCCAGCCTCTCACCATAATACCACTTGTCCCTCAGACATGAGCCATTGGTGCCTTGGACACTGAATTAGGACACTGAATTGTGATAAGGACAACCATTTCTCCAATCAAAATATTTGACCCTGGGACGCCTGGGTGGCTCAGTGGTTGAGTGTCTGATTTCCGCTCGATCCCCAGGGTCCTGGGATTGAGTCCCACATGGGGCTCCCCGCATGGAGCCTGCTTCTCTCTCTGCCTGTGTCTCTGCTTCTCTCTCTGTGTGTGTCTCATGAATGAATAAATAAATAATATCTTTAAAAGAGCCCAAATACTTGACCTGTGTGACAGAATTAGCATAATGGGTAATTAGGTTCCTGTTTCGGTGATGCTGTATAACAAACAATCCCCCAATTTAGTGGCTCACACAACCATTTATTTCTCACTGGCAGGCCTTAGGGTTGGTTTAGGCAGCTCTGCCTTAGGCTGCAGGTCAAGTTCAGATCTGCTGTTTAATTCTGATAATCGCAGCTCCACAGGTCATGTTTTCTTTTCATGGCCATGGCTGAGGCACAAGGTGCCCTAAATGGAACAAGCACGTTTGGTGCCTCCGCTCATATCAGGTCCACTAGCGTGCCATTGACCAAAGCAAGTCACGTGACCAAGTCCGAAGCCTGTAGCACAAGGAAGTCTACTCTGGCGGTTCCTGCAAAATCACATAACCAAGTGTGTGAAGATATAATTTCAATAAAGGGAGGGAGAAGAGAGTGGGAACAATAATCTAATCCACTACAATGGGGCACAGTGCTTTTTTTCACCCCAATTTTTCTTATGAAAAATTTCAAATGCAGAAAATTTTAATAAAAAGATTTTATTTATTTATCCATGAGAGAGAGAGAGAGAGAGAGAGGCAGAGACACAGGCAGAGGGAGAAACAGGCTCCATACAGGGAGCCTGATGTGGGACTCAATCCTGAGACTCCAGCCTCACGCCCTAGGCCGAAGGCAGATGCTCAAACTGCTGAGCCACGTAGGCGTTCCCTCACCACCTAGATTCTAGAACTAATATTTTACTGCACTCAATTGATGGCATTAGCCATCTCCCTCTTTACCCATTCATCAATTTTATTTTTGATGCATTTCACCACAGCTTGCACACATCAGTACATTTCTTCCCAAGTACTTATGGATGCAGAAAGTTAACTGTAATACTGTCTGTAGTGAAATTTGATCCCTTGAGGTAATTTTACATACAATATAATGCACACATCTTAAGTGGACCATTCCATGAGTTTTGACAAATGCATATACCATGTATCCCAAACTCCGCTCAAGATAGAGAACGTGATTATCACCTCAGAAAGTTCCCTTGGGATGTAGATTGTCAGTGGGTGTCCTTTTCATCTCACAACTTGATCAACTGAGGATCCACATAAGGTAGTCTAAAAATTGCCCCCTGGCTAAGCAGAACACAGAGGAATGAGAGGAAACACGATGCTGTGGGGGACATAATGCTGTCTTTCCTAGGGCAGCCGCCTGAGGTTGTGGCCTGAATTACAGATTGTTCACGGAACGGATGTGTTTGTTTCACAACTAATTTGAGAGCCTCTGTAGCTGTTGCCACACTACAAGGAAACTTTGTGTGAAATACAAAAATGCTCACCCTCTGGGTGTAGTTCTTCTCGCTTGGCTTGGGAAGCCCAGAGGACTTTTGTGCAATTAAGAAAGGTTCCCTTTTCTGAATGGAAGTGGCCCCGACTGGGATGCAGGTGTGGTGAGCAGAAGTGCTGTGGTTTACTTCCGGCTAACTTGCCTTCCCCTTGGTGTGCACTGTTGAAAACTACCTGCAGGAGCGCACCCAAGGCCCTGGCTGACTGCTCTGCTCCAGGCCCTGTATGCTTGGTGCTGGTGAGACAGTGGTGAGAAAAAAGGCAGACGTGATTTCTGGCTTCAAAGAGCTTCCATTCAAGTGGGACCCACTTATATTCCAGGTTGTACAATCTGTTCAATGGCAACTGGGGAGTAATAGGACTTAGCAGTCTGGCCTCATAGTTAATAAGTGAACAGTATCATCTATCTATCTATCTATCTATCTATCTATCTATCTATCTATCATCTATCTATCTATCGAGAGCAAAGGCATGCACAAGCAGTGGGGGGGGGCATGCAGAGGGTGGGGGAGACAGAATTTCAAGCAGGTCCACGCTGAGCACAGAGCCCTACTCAGGACCCAACCTCATGACCTCCAAGATCATGATCTGAACTGAAATCAAGAGTCCTGTCTCTTAACCGATTGAGCCATCAAGGCGCCCCCATAAGTGAACAGTCTAGACTTGATAAAGACAGACTGCAAATCCTTGAGGTCCACATAACAGGAAAACGCTGATTCTAACCCAACTGGAATTGGAGTCCAAGGGGACTGAGAGACACTTCCTAATCACACCTGAAGGCTTTCTCTTCATGGAGCTAAATTAGAAATTAACATTGGAGCCATGAGGTATATTATTTCATACTTTGGTTCATTGTTAGTAAATCATTTCATAGTGCAAGCTGAGACATTCTAAACGAATTCTCTCCACTTCCTTTATTTGTAAAGTCTCAAGTTGAAAGCATCATTTTCAAAGGGTAGTTCTCATTAATGCCTTCAGGAGCCCAGGAGGTTCTATACCTTTGTGAAGCACTCAGTCTGAGAAAATACAGAGTGGGTGGGTCATAGGAAACTGGAGAGTGCATGCCCCTTCACTGTATTCAAGTATACTAAGTAAATAACAAAAAATAATGACAACAGTATTAGTAATAAAATAAACAAATGTGCTGGATCAACAAAACATGCTTATGGAATAGGTTTGGCTAACCTGTGACCTCTGAGGTCTGTTAATAGAAATGTACACTTGGTGTACCCATTGGACAGACCAGGTAAGTGACAGCAGCATTTGTTATGAAACAGGCTATAGCCCTGTAGGTGGATCCATTCTGACTTTGGAGTGGAGTATGTTACTCACACTCTGGGCTGTGGTATCCTAAATAAGTTAAAGCATGAAGAATTGTCTGAAGGAGTTTATGCTGCTGTACCAGTTACAGTTAAGTTTGGCTGCAAACAAGAACCTCGTCCACCTAACATAACAAGTTAGCATTTTCTCTTCCATTTCTCTTAGGTGAAGGAAATCTGAAAGTAGACTGTCCATGAATGGTACTGGATCTTTAGGTTGTCATTGGGAACACAGTCTCTTCTCTTTTTGTCCTACTGTACTCAGCATATAGCTTCCATCTTCAAGATCACCTCATGGTCCAACGTGGCAAGTGGTGCTCCAGCCCTCAAATCTATTTTCCAGGCTGGAAGAAATTAAAAAAAAAAGGACAAAATGTCATACATTGCTAAGGATCTTCCCTGGAAGACCTACTCAGTGATTCCACTCTCATTTCACTGAATGAAACTTCGTCCCATGGCCATACCTCACTGCAAGGGAGGCTGGGAAATGTACTTTTTTAGTTTTATTTTTTAGCTGGGCACATTGACTCTGTTTCAGTTGCTAAGGAAGAAAAGAATAGAAGGGGATATTGAAGGCCCACTAATTATCTCTGCTTTCATTGCAAATAAGTGGAACTTATTGAAACTAGGGTTTGTAGGAGCTGAAGAATAAATGTTGTATAAAATTTATTTGCACAGAGCTCATCTTAATTTTCTCAGAAGATGAGAGAAATTCACTAATATCTAAGTTATATATATATATATATATATATATATATATATATATATATATATTTCGAATGGACCTTTTTCAAGTGAACAATCCAGTGGCATTCAGGGCATTCACAATGTATTGCCCCATCATCTCTCTGGTTCCAAAACATTTTTGTCACCCCAAAAGAAAGCCCTGAAGTTGTTAAGTGGTTACTTTCTATTCCTCATTTTCCCCAGCCCCTGGTAACCACTGATCTGTGTTCTCCCTCTATAGATTCATCTCTTCTGCATAATTCATATGAATGGAATCCTACCACATGCATCTTGGCTTCTTTCACTTAGCATAATGTTTTCAAAGTTCATCCACATTGTAGCACGTGTTTGCATTGGTTTCTTTTTATGGCTGCATACAAGAGGAGCATCTTAGTAGCAGGTGCAGTACCACCCCTCCAAGCCACATTCTGAACAAAGGCCCCAGCAAAAATCGGTTGCCTTATAATTGGGTATAGAGTGTTCCCAAGGATTCTTGCAGAGACAGACACTGGTATAAGTCCCAAAACCTAGGTCTAAGTGCCCTTCCTCATGGCTGACGGATCCTCCTTTTTCTCTGAAGCAGCGATGTGCCCTGCCCAGGCTCACAACTGGGACAAACTTGTTCCTTATTTTCCCAACCTCTCTTGTGGCCCAAAAACATACTGGGCCTCAGGGAGATATTTCTTTGGAAAAGTATTTGCCTTCCTGATAAAAGAGGATGGGGGTGGGGGTGGGGGTCCTTCCACACCTTTCCTTGCTCTGATTGCAGGCCTGATGGTTGGCGCTGCAGGACTTGTCTTTTCCATCAGAAATACTCAGCTGTGCAGAGATCCTGTCCTCACATCCTTGAGGCATTGAATCTGCCCTAGCAGCTTCCTACGGAGACAACTCCTGTTACATGAGAAAGAGAAATGCCTGTTTGCCTCAGCCATGGGGAGACAGGTTTTCTGCTCCTTCCAGAAAAAGTATTTCTAATGAAACTGTGAGTTCCTTTCCAGTGATCAGTTTCCCTCTACTCATCAGAGGCAAAAATTATAACTGCCACTGAGAGAAGGATGATGCCTGGGTAGAGGCGGGGTGGGGTGGGGGGGCTCCTGAGCTTTGCTGTGGCAAACCTCTAAGTAGAATCTAAGGCAGCACTTTTGTAACATGGCTACTGAATCACAAACATATTGTCTGCTCAGCTTCATACAGGCATGGAAGCCAGAGCACCTGGGTCTTCTCGTGTCTTTCCACCCCTCTTGCTCAAAGAGAAGGATCATCTATTTATGCCTATGGTCATCAACGCATCCACAAAAGTTCCCTAGGGGCTGTTCGACCTTAGCTGTCATCAACGTGCAGAGTGGTGCACTGCAGTGGGAGCCCTGGATGGAAGCCCAAATTTGGAGGATGCTAAAAAAGAGCTTAAAAAAATTGCAATGCCTACATTTTGCTTAATGTTGTGAGATGGAAGCAGGCAGCTAGAAGGGACAAACCCGAGCTGTTCATAAAAGCTTTAAGGAGTATCTTGAGCTCCTACCGAAGTCTTTGTGATTTTTAGAACATCTCTCTACTAAGGGCGTTCTCTCCAGTATTGGCTTAAATATTTTCAGATGACTTGAGGATAATTAAAAAGGAATCTGGAGGTTTCCCACAGCTTCGCTTAAATGACTCACATTTAGAGGAATCTCAGTGTGTATAATGAGAAGCATAAAACAAAACTAGAAATGACTTTGCTTTGTTCCAGAGAATCTTCATTGAGACTATATTTTGAAATTGAATCGGGAGGAATTTTTGGTCATGGGAAATAGAATGGAGAATGAAGTACTCAGATTTGAGGATGATAAAATAGCTGGGGGGAAAAGCTCAAACTTGTTATTTTATATTTAAAGGTATCTTTTATTTAATTTGGAACATATTACAGGGGTATTGTAGCATTAAATATATAAGAGATATTTAAACCCGTTCAGTTTTCCAGGACTGCACTGAAATTTAACTACATACATTTACCAACAGAGATTATAAGTGGTTCTTGGCAGCTGATAGTCCATGGAAACAGAGCAGCAAAAGTAAGATGGGGCAGAAAAGACAGTAGACAAAAGCAAATGATAAATAAGAAGATATGAATTCTAAGCAAAGTAGATGATCGAGAATCTGCAAGAGGTACAGAAAAATTTTATTTAGAAAAATACAGAATTCACGAAATGACTTTCAATTAAATGGCATTGTATGTACCTAGCTAGACTAGACATTAAAAAAACACAACCCCTGTTTTATTTATGTACATTTAATAATTTATTCAACAGATTTTCTTTAAGATTTTCTTTATTTATTTATTAATGAGAGACACACACAGAGAGAGAGGCAGAGACACAGGCAGAGGGAGAAGCAGGCTCCCAAGCAGGAAGCCCCCGATGTGGGACTCCATCCCGGGTCTCCAGGGTCAGGCCGTGGGCGGAAGGTGGCGCAGTTCTGCTGAGCCGCCCCCCCCCCCCCCCCCCCCGGCCGCTCTCAACAGATATTTTTGAACATCTACTATGTACCAGGCATTGTGCTCAATGCATGGTTTAGCAAGAGCTAAACAAATACAAAAAGCAACAATAAAAAATACAACAACAACAAAAACAACAGAAAGACTCAACCCATGCTTCCAAAGGGCTTCATGTAAAGTGAATACATCAACAAATAATCAGGTAACAGGATACAATGTGGGAAGGGTCACATTACAAGTAAACGCAGGATATTTAGGGAAAATATAGGAAAATAGATTGAACCCAAATTAAGGAGGCTTTCTGGAATGATTAGCATCTGAACTGGGCTTTCAACAACTAACAGCAGGTGCCAGGTCAAAATGATCAGTACTACAAAAAGAGGAGCATATGCAATAGCCCAGAGGTGTTAAAATTTCTTGACACTTTTAGGGAAAGTGAGAGAGTAGGAGCCATGGCCAGAGATGAATCTAGAGAGGTAGGCAGGGGGCAAATCACAAATGGACTAGTCAGGATAGGCTTAGGTTTTTTTTTTATTTTTTTAAGATTTTATTTATTTATTCATGACACACACACACACACACAGAGAGAGAGAGAGAGAGAGAGAGAGAGGCAGAGACACAGGCAGAGGGAGAAGCAGGCTCCATGCAGGGAACCTGATGTGGGACTCGATCCCGGGACTCCAGGATCACGCCCTGGGCCGAAGGCAGGCACTAAACTGCTGAGCCACCCAGGGATCCCCATTTTTTATTATTTTTTAAAGTATAGTTGACACATAATGTTACATTAGTTTCAGGTGTACAACTTAGTGATTTGGCAAGTTTTTATAAGTGTGGGAAGTGTAGCTGCCATCTGTCCCATTACATCACTATTACTGTATCATTGACTGTATTCCTTACACTGTGCCTTTTATTCCCATGAGTTACTCATTCCATAACTGGGAGCCTATAGCTCCCTTACCCCTTCAGCCATTTTGCCCATCCCCCACCTCCCTCCTCTTTGGCAATCATTAATTTGTTGTCTGTATTTGTAGGTTTGATTCCGCTTTTTGTTTGCTTATTCCACTCATAAGTGGAATCAAATGGTAGTTGTCTTTGGCTTATTTCACTTAACGTTATAGTCTCTACTATAATGTTGTCTCTCATCCATGTTGTCTCAAATGGCATGATCTCATCATTTTTATAGCTGCATAATATTCCATTGTGTGTCTGTGTCTGTGTATCATATTTTCCTTATCCATTTGTCCTATTGATGGACACTTGGGTTGTTTCCATATCTTGGCTATTGTAAATAATGCTTCAATAAACATAGGGGTATGTAGATCTTTTCAAATTAGTGTTTTCATTTCCTTTGGGTAAATACCCAGTAGTGGGATTGTTAGATCATATGCTTTTCTACTTTTAATTTTTTGAGGAACCTCCATACTCTTTTCCACAGTGGTTACACCAGTGTGCATTCCCACCAACAGTGCACTGGGGTTCCTTTTTCTCCACATCCTCACCAGCACTTGTTATTTCTTGCCATTTTGATTTTAACAATAGGTGAGGTTTTACTGTGGCAACAATCCCAAAGTAAAAAAAAAAAGTCTGCCTCTGGACTACATGTCATACATGGGCTTTTCTGTCTTATAATATTCCAATCTTCCAATAAATTTTTTTTAAATATTCCCATCTTAATCTGAGGCTTCAGGATTCAATGCTGCAGGGTAGGACAGCACAGATAATCACGCACCTGCTCTTAAATACTTCTGCCCAGAAGTGATGCTCATTACTTCCCTCATTTCACTGGCCAAAGTGACTTGTAGAACTACCGTGAACTTCAGGTAAGTGAAAACTACAATCCTCCATGTGTTCAGAACGAGAAGGGAATCGGACATAAGGGGGACCACCAGCAGAGTCTACCAGAGGCCTTATGTACCACACTTAGGAATTTTTATTTTATCTTCAAAATGCAGGCACAATTCCAAACAGAGGCAAAACAAACACAAGAAACTCAGGGTCAGCCGTACTCCTGGTTGCCCTCTGACTTAATTTTTTAATTTTTATTATTTTTTAAAGATCTTTTTATTTGAGAGAGAGAGAGAGAGAGAGAGAGAGAGAGAGAGAAAGGCGGGGGGGGGGCGCAGAGGGAGAGGAAGAGAGAAACTTAGACACTGAGCTGAGGGCAGAGCCCTACTGAGGCCTCGATCTCATGACCCTGAGATGATGACCCTAAGATCATGACCTGAGCTGAAACCAAGAGTTGGTCACTTAACTGACTGTACCAGCCAGGTACCCCAGCCCTCTGACTTTATACTGCAAGTCTCCAGAGACTGGAGTCAGGGTCTGGTTGGGACAACAGAACCCATAGCTGTTTCAACAGAGGAAGTGTAATATAAGGAATGAGCTACATAGGTATTGGAGAAATGAGGGAGCAAAAAAAGCACAGTAAGATAACTCTGAGAGAATAATAGCAAGAAGCAGCCACTGTCACTAGGGCTAGAACACAATAGGGAAGGAGTAGGGTTACCAGAATTTGGCAGTCAAAGGAGAGGCCCAGTGGAATTGCTTTGGGGGCTTCCTAAGAGGCTTGGTTGCTGCTGCTGAAGCTGGTTCTGGAAAATGTAAATGAAATTGGAGGCTGGGGCAAAGCAGTCCAGAATAGCAGGAGTTGGCAAGGAAGCTCTCAGCCCCTCTTGCTGCCTCCTGCTCTCCAATGACAACCTCCCATTGGCAGAACCTAGAAGGATATCCCGCCGTGGTTCCAGCTTCGACACACATCCCTGACCCCCTGGTCATTTAGCAACCCCTCTCCCTTTTCTGTCTGTCCAGCCTGGGGTCTTCCACTCACTGCTCTCTAGGGGTACGTCATGTTCTCTAGTTGGCATCCCATTCTTCTATCTCCTGTTATCACCAATTATCTGCATTACATTTCCTTTGTTGGAAGTACTGAAAATGGTTTTTGTTTTTCTTATTAAATCCCGAGTAAATTAGTAAGTCTCTAGTTTATTTGTAAAAACCAATCATAGAGCTAAATTTGGACACTTGATTTCCAATTCTAGAAAAATGGACCCGTAACCACGGTGCTAAGATTTATACCCATAGACTTCATGGTACCTGTGGGTGTGTCTAAACGTTTCTGACTTTCTTTCCTGCTATATCTTACCACATTTCAGGGTAACTGACCTCAGGTCACAGCTCTAGGGGAGGTCTTGACTCCTTAACCTCAAACTAACATAAAATTGGAGACTGTCTAAGGGCAGCCAAAGAGGTTATTAAGATATTTCAGGGAGAGGCCCCTGGGTGGCTCAGTTGGTTAAGTGTCCAATTCTTTTTTTTAAGATTTTATTTATTTATTCATAGAGATGCAGAGAGAGAGAGAGAGAGAGAGAGAGGCAGAGACACAGGCAGAGGGAGAAGCAGGCTCCATGCAGAGAGCCTGACGTGCGACTCCATCCAGGGTCTCCAGATCACGCCCTGGGCTGCAGGCGGCGCTAAACCGCTGCGCCACCGGGGCTGCCCAAGTGTCCAATTCTTTTTTTTTTAATTTTTATTTATTTATGATAGTTACAGAGAGAGAAAGAGAGAGAGGCAGAGACACAGGCAGAGGGAGAAGCAGGCTCCATGCACCGGGAGCCCGACGTGGGATTCGATCCCGGGTCTCCAGGATCGCGCCCTGGGCCAAAGGCAGGCGCCAAACCCAGGGATCCCCCAAGTGTCCAATTCTTGATTTCAGCTCAGGTCATGATCTCAAGGATATGAGATTGAGCCCCACGTTGGGTTCCACACTCCAGTAGCTACTCCAGTAGCATGGAGTCTACTTGTCCCTTTCCCCCTGCTCCTCCCCCTCGCTTTTGTGTGCTCATGCACACAAGCACTCTGTCTCTAAAATAAATAAATCTTTGAAAAAAGAGGATACTTCAGGGAGAAATCACTCAAATCAACATACAGTAAAATGTATTTTTTAAAAGATTTTATTTATTTATTCATGAGATACACAGAGAGGAGAGAGTCAGAGGGAGAGAGAGAGAGAGAGAGAGAGAGAGAGAGAGAGAGAGACAGAGGGAGAAGCAGGCTCCATGCAGGGAGCCTGACGTGGGACTTGATCCCAGGTCTCCAGGATCAGGCCCTGGGCTGAAGGCGGCGCTAAACCACTGAGCCACCAGGGCTGCCCTAAAATGTATTTTTTTTAAATGTCCAGTTGTCTGGCTGAGGCTCCATAGCTCAGGGGTTAGGCCACTGGTCTTGTACAGTTGTCTGAATTTATCACATGTGCAGATTCGTATAACCACCACTATGATCAGGCTGCAAAACAGTTTTGTCACCCCAAAAACCTCCCTTGTGCTGTCCCTTTATAATTACACCCTCCTTCTCTCATTAACCTCTAGCAGTTACTGATCTGTTTTCCATAATTATAGTTTGTCTTTTCAAGAATGTCATACAAATGGAATCATTTAGCATACAGCCTTTGAGACTGACTTCCACTCAGCATAATGCCTTTGAGATTCATTCAAGTTATTAGGTATGTCAACTGTTCATTCTTTTTTAATGTGGAGTAGTGGAACAGTAGTATTCCATCGTAAGGATGCACTAGAGTTTGTTTATTCTTTCACCCATTGAAGAATGTCTGAGTTGTTTCCAGTTTTGGGCTAATACAGGTATCTCCTGCTTTTCAAAAGTACTCATTAAGCAACTTCACGTTTACAGAAGACCTACATTAGTGCCTATTTTCACTAACAGAAAGAAATACAAAGAGGCTTTTCACTTTTACAAAAAAAAAAAAGGTGAAAAGCAAAAAATAGCATTTGGTGTTTGTTTTGCAGGGAGCCATTATAGAGGAAGTTTGCATCCCCAAGTAGCAAGAGTGACCTGGCCAAGGTCCCTCCCTGGGAACTCCACTCAGCTCTCAGCATCCAGCCACCGGAGCTTTGAATTGGATCAATGAGCATCTGTGCTTTATCTCAATTTATTTTGTACATCCATTAGCAAGACATGTCCTAAGGTATCAGAAAAGCCTAAGAGAGGTTATTTCTTTGGGTCCGAGAATGCTCAATTTTTTTTCCATATAAATTAATAACTGCTTCTTCACTTTATGTCATTTCAGCTTATAAAAGTTTCATAGAAATGCTCTATTTTCAGATAGCAGGGGAAACCTGTATAAATAAAACTGCTATGAGCATTCATATGCAGGTTTTTGAATGAACATGTTTTTATTTCTCTTGAATATATATCTGCGAGTGAGGGTGCTTACTTCTATGGATAAATGCATGTTAATTTTATAAGGAACTGCCTAACTGTTCTCCACAGTGGCTGACACCAGTCTGCATCCTGACAATCGCTTGGTATGGTATTTTTATTTAAGACAATCTAGTAGGTTGTAATCATGGCATTGATTTTCTTTTCCTAAGTGGTTAATGGTGTTAACTCGTTTCACATCATTATTTGTCATCCACGTATCCTCTTTTGTCTGTTGAAGTCTTCTGCCTATTTTTCAATTGAGTTAATTTTTTGCATATGAACTTCTAATTATTCTGAACCATTTTTTTTAAAAATAATGTACTTTCCCCATTGAATTGATTTTGCACTTTTGTCAAAAATCAATTGACCAAATTTGTGTGTAGACCTATTTCTGGACTCTATTCTGTTACATGGATCTATATATCTATCCTTTCACCAATACCACCTTGTCTTGATTGCTTCATACTTTATAGCTTTATAGTAAGTCTCAAGTTGCATAGTGTGAGTATGCACACTATGCGATTTTATTCTTCAATTTTATTCTTCTTTTCAAAATTGTTTTGGTTATCCGAGTTTCTTTGACTTTCCTATTAATGTTAGATTACCCTTGTCTAGATTTATAAAAAAAATTCTGCTGAGATTTTGATGGGAATTGCATTAAATCTGTACATCACTTTAGAGAAAATTAACACCTTTTCTAGGATTTGTCTTCCAATTAATGAACATGGTAGGTCTCTCCATTTATCTAGGTCTTTTTTGATTTCTTTCATGAGCATTTTGTAGTTTTCAGCATATGGTACATGTTTTGTTAAATTTATATCTAAGTATCTAATATTTTGTTGAGGATTTTTATGTGTAAGTTCATGAGAGACATTGACCTATAGCTTTCTTTTCTTGAAGTCTCTGATTTTGTTGTCAGAGTAATGTTGACCTCATACAATAATTGTTCACTCTTGTATATTTTCTAGAAGGGATTGTGTGGTATTGGTGTTATTTCTTCTTAATGTGTTTGGTGAAATTCACCAGTGAAACCACCTGGGCCTGTAGAATTCTTGTTTGGAATGTTTCTATGACAAGTTCAATTTCTTTTTTTTAAGATTTTATTTATTTATTTATTTATTTATTTATTTATTTATTTATTTATTTAAGAGAGAGGGAGAGAAAGAGAGAGAGAAAAAGAGAGAAAGAGCAGGGGGAAGAGCAGAGGGAGAGGGGACAAGCAGACTGCGTGCTGAGCATGGAGCCCAACATGAGGCTCGCTCTCAAGATCCTGAGATCATGACCTGAGCTTTAATTAAAAGTCAGATATTTAACTGACTGAGCCACCCAGGTGCCCTCAATTTCTTCAATAAGTATATGTAGTATGCTGAATTACGGTCTCCCAAAAGACATCTATGTCCTAATTTCCAGAATCTGTGAATATATTACTTTAATGACAAAAAGGACCTTGCAAATGTGACTATGTTCAGGCTCTTGAGATGGGGAGACTACCTGGATTGTCTGAGTGGGCCCTAAATGTAATCACAAGTCCTTAAAAGAGGTAGGCAAGAAGGTCAAAGGAGGGAGTAGGAGGTGTGACAATGGAAGCAAGATGCTACATTGCTGGTTTTGAAGACAGAGGAAGGAGGAGTGCCTGGTGGGCTCGGTCAGTTAAGCGCCCCACTCTTGGTTTCGGCTCAGGTCATGATCTCAGAGTTGTGAGGCTCCATGCTTAGTCCAGTCTGCTTGAGATTCTTTCCCTCTCCCCCTTTCCCCACTCTCTCTTTCTCTATCTCAAATAAATAAATAAAATCTTTTTTAAAAGATGGAGGAAGGAGCCATAAGGCAAGTAATACAGCTCTGTAAGTGGAAAAGGCAAGGAAATGGATTCTTTTCTAGAGCCTCCAAAACAAGCCCCTCTGCTGACATATTGACTTTAACACAGTGAGACTGATTTCAGACTTTTGTTTCATGTGCATTTAAAGGCAATTTGTAGGGCAGCCCAGGTGGCTCAGCAGTTTAATGCCGCCTTCGGCCCAGGGCCGGATCCTGGAGACCTGGGATCGAGTCCCACATCGGGCTCCCTGCATGGAGCCTACTTCTCCCTCTGCCTGTGTCCCTGCTTCTGTCTCTGTGTGTCTCTCATGGATAAATAAATAAAATCTTAAAAAAAAATAAAGGCAATGTGTATCCTCCTATTGTTGGATGGAGTGTTATGTAAATGTGAATTAGATCCAGCTGGTTGATGGTGTTGTTCAGATTTTCTATATGCTTACTGATTTTCTATTAGTTCTAGTTCTTACTATGAGGTGAGTATTGAAGTCTCCGACTCTATTGGTGAATATGTGTATTTCTCCTTTCCTTCCTGTCAGCTTTTGCTTCCTGTATTTTAAAGCTCTGGTATTAGATGCATCTAGAATTGTGCGGTGGGCAATCCCTAAGAAGGTGAGTCCCAATGAAGTCAGCTCTTGATGTTCATGCTTTTGCATAATCCTCTCCTACTGAATGGGGGCAGGACCTGGGACTTGCCTCTAACCAGTCGGCTATGGCAAAGGTGATGGGATGTCATGATCTTGATGAAGTTATGCTATATGGCAAAGATGATGAAATGCTGCTTCCATAATTATGTCACATTATGTAAGACTCTCTTAGCAGACCAGAGTGAGAGATCATCTTTGTTGGACTGATAAAGTAAGTGGCCATTTTGAGGAAGCCCACATGGTAAAGAACTTCAGCCAGCTTCTAGGAACTGCAAGCGGCCCCTCATACCCGAAGGTGGCCTCCAATTGACAGCCATCAACTATCCAGAGCCCTTGGCCATACTGCTGCAAGGGAATGAATTCTGCCAAAACCTGAATGAGTTTGGAAGTGGATCTTTTCCCAGTCAAGTTTATGATGACACTGCGGCCTTAAGCAGACACCTGAATAATAGACCCCCTGAAGCACAGAACCCAGTCAACCTGGGCCATGACTTCTAGTGTACAGACCCTGTGAGATAATAAATGTGCATTGTTTTAGGTCACAATTTACCTGACTTTGTGGTAACTTGTTATGCAAGAGGAGAAAATGAATACAGGTTGTAATATCTTCTTGGTGAACGGATCTGTTATTATGTAATGTCCATCTTTATTCCTGGTAATTTTTTTTGCTGGGAAGTCTAACCTGTCTGATATTAAGAAAGCCACTCTAGCTCTCTATTATTGTGTTTTACATGGTATATATGTTTTCATCCTTTTACTTTAAACCACCTATGTCAGGATATTTGAAGTGAGTTTCTTGTAAGCATTAATTTTGGGGTCCTGGGTTTTTTTTAAAAAACCATTATGACACTTCTTTTAATTGATTTGTTAAGGCCGTTTACATTTAATGTAGTTACTGATATGTTGGGATTTAGGTTGAACATTTTATTATGCGTTTTCTGTTTGTTCCCTCTGTTCCTTGTTCCTCTTCTTCCCCTTTCCCGCCTTTTTTGGGGTTTCTTTGAACATTTTTAAAATATTTATTTATTTATTTATTCATGAGAGAGAGAGAGAGAGAGAGAGAGAGAGAGAGAGAGGCAGAAACATAGGCAGACGGAGAAGCAGACTCCACGCAGGGAGCCCAATGTGGGACTCGATCCTGGGACTCCAGGATCATGCCCTGAGCTGAAGACAGAAGCTCAAACGCTGAGCCACCCAGGCGTCCCTTGTTAGTATTCCATTTAATATATCTACTGTGTTTTTACTTTATGTCTTTGTATATTTTAGGGAATACAATATACATGCTTAAGTTTTCATGACCTACCTAAAATTGATATTTTTACCTGTAGTACAAGTGGAATATGAAAACTATACTAATATGTAGGTCCCTTTATCCTTTTCCCTTTGTGTTGTGGTTGTGTATTACCTCTACATATGTTGAAAATTCAACTAGACCATGTTATAATTTTCATTTTCTTTTTTAAAATAATTTCTGTTTTCAATCAAACATTGTATTTTAAAAACTGGTGAGAAGAAGAACTTATCTTCACCATCCTTTTATAGTAGGTCTTCTGGCAATGGATTCTCTGTTTTCCTCCCTTGAAAAATGTCTTTATTTCACTGTCATTCCTGAAAGCTCTTTCTGCTGGATGTATTACTCTGGGTTGACAGTTCTTTTGCACTTTAAAAATGCTGTGTGCTTCTTTATGACCTTGGTTTCTGATGAGAAATCCATAGTCATTTGAATTGCTGTTACCCTAAGTATAATGTGCCATTTTTTCTCTTTCTGCTTTAAACATATTTTCTTTGTCTTTCTTTTCAACGGTTTGAATATAATATGTCTGGGCATTGATTCTTTTGATTTTATTCTGTTTGGAGTGTGCTGAGGTTCCCGAATCTTTGGTAAATCTGGAATGTTTTCAGTTACTATATCTTTTTTCCTCTGCATCACACTTTCTCCTGCCCTTGGGATTTCAAAGACATGAATACTAGATATTTCGTTATTATCCTACAGGACTATGTGGCGATTTTATTAACTTCTCAATTTTTCTCCTCTGTTGCTAAGATTGGATACTTTCTATTTATCTATTTTCAAATATACTCTCTCCTCTTCATTCTGTTATTGAACCCATCTAATCCCTTTAAAATTTCAGTTATTTTATTTTTTCTGTTATAACATTTCAATTCAGTTCTTATTTTATCTTTTAATCTTTTTTTAAAAAAAGATTTTATTTATATATTCATGAGAGATGCACAGAGAGAGAGGCAGAGACATACGCAAAGGCAGAGACATCCTTGTAGGGAGCCTGATGCAGGACTTTTTTTAAATAATAAATTTATTTTTTATTGGTGTTCAATTTGCCAACATACAGAATAACACCCAGTGATCATCCCGTCAAGTGCCCCCGTCAGTGCCCGTCACCCATTGACCCCCACCGCCTGCCCTCCTCCCCTTCCACCACCCCTAGTTCGTTTCTCAGAGTTAGGAGTCTTCATGTTCTGTCTCCCTTTCTGATATTTCCTACCCATTTCTTGATCCCAAGCCCCAGGATCACGACCTGAGCCAAAGGCAGACACTTAACCACTGAGCTACCCAGGCACCCCCTATCTTTTAATTCTTTGCTGAGACTTTCTACCTTTCCATTCATTTCAAGATTGTTTCCTCTTACTTATTGGAGCATTTTTATAATAGCTGCCTTAAAGTCTTGTTTAGTTAATTCTAACATCTGTGTCATGTGTCATCTCAGCAATGGTGTCTTTTTTTAAATTTTTATTTTTTATGATAGTCACACACAGAGAGAGAGAGAGGCAGAGACACAGACAGAGGGAGAAGCAGGCTCCATGCACCGGGAGCCCGACGTGGGATTCGATCCCGGGTCTCCAGGATCGCGCCCTGGGCCAAAGGCAGGTGCCAAACCGCTGCGCCACCCAGGGATCCCCAATGGTGTCTTTTGATTGATTGCCTTTAGTAGTTGAGATCTTCATGTTCTTCATGTGCTGAATAATTTTGTGCTTTTTCCTGGACATTTTTAATATTATGTTATGGGGCCTTGTGTCTTTTTTTTATTTTTTATTTTTTATTTTTTTGGGGGGGCCTTGTGTCTTATGTTCATATTCCTCCTATGGAATATTCCTCCTATTTTTGTTTGAGCTTTAGTCAACATGGTTGGGTCTAGATCACAAGTTCTTTCACAAGGTCTGCCTTTTGTGGATCATGGCTCCAAAGTCAATTCAGTCTTCAAATATTTTGCAGTACTATTTTGATTTGTACCACAAGTGTTTTATCCAATGGTTAGTTTCAGATCTGGGTGGTGATCTGTTTCTTAGTTCAGTTTTCACAGTCTTCAGTATGCTGTTTAGGATAAGATCCACTTGCAGGTTAGGGCGAACTAGGAGCTCATAAACAAATCTATAGGGCTCTCCCAAGTTGTTCCCCTTCCAAAATCTCCCTGGGACTTTGCAGTTCCTTGGTGTTCCTCTTTTCAGTCCTTTGGCAAGAAATGAGTCTTTATTTACTTCTCTCTGGCATGTGTTTCCTGCAACTTCACCTATGTCTAAAGCCAAGCAGCAGGAGGACACAGAGAGAAGAAGGTCTATCAGTGGTCCCACTGTCTTGGGACCAAGGCTATTCCAAACCAGAGAGGAAGGTTCCCCCTTCTGTCAGCATCTTAGGTACTTGACAGCACTGCTCCCTCCATTGTCACCATTGACTCAGCTGCAATGGGGGAATTCCTATTGGCAAGGGTGTGAAAGAACGAAAAAAAGAAAAATTGCTGTACTTGCCTACTTTCCCCGAACATCAGGAGGTCTGTTTTCCGCTATTCCTGTGCTCTCTCTGTCCATGTCCTCTTCTGAGTTTGGGCTGCCTTGAGTTCAGTCCAGTGGCTACTGGAGGGGAAAGAAATGGTAAACTCACTGCCTTTTGTTTCAGTTCAAATTCTGGTGCTCTTCCTCAATTTACCTGGTCCAATTTATTTTCTAGAGTCCTCAAATAGCTGATCCACGTGTTATGTTCATTTTTAAAAAAGATTTCATTTATTTATTCATGAGAGACACACAGAGAGGCAGAGACATAGGCAGAGGGAGAAGTAGGCTCCCCATGGGGAGCTCAATGTGGAACTCAATCCCAGGACCCTGGGATCACTACCTGAGCTGAAAGCAGACGCTCAACCACTGAGCCACCCAGGTGTTCCCTGTTCAGGTTTTACAGCTGCATTCAGTGGGAGAGAATGGGTTGAGTAGGATTATTCTGTATTAACTGGAATCGGAACCCTCGTGCTGTATACGTTAGTTTTCATATATAAGCATGTATAGATAATTGAGCATTTTCTTTGGTGTAGATTTGTGAATACTTGGGACAAATATTTTCATACTCTCTCTGAGGCAATCACTTTATACTATAAATATTCTTCTGGTTATCTGTTGCTTTGGAAGAAATCACACTTAAACTTAGAGCTTGAAATGACATAAATCATTGTATTGTTATCTCATAGACTCGGGCATTGATTAGGCTCAGCTAGGTGGTTCTTCCTTGAGAGTCTCTCATATACTTACAGTAAGATGGTGGCTGGATATAAAATAATTTGAAGGGATGCCTAGGTGGCTCAGCGGTTGGGTGTCTGCCTTTGGCTCAGGGCGTTATCCCAGAATGCCTGGATTGAGTCCCACATCGGGCTCCCTGCACGGAGCCTGCTTCTCCCTCTGCCTGTGTCTTTGCCTCTCTCTGTGTGTGTCTCTCATGAATAAATAAATAAAATCTTAAAATAAAATAATTTGAAGGTTCACTCATTCAAGTGTGTGGTATTTGGGCTGGAAACACCAAAAAAGCTGTGGTTCTTGTGGCACTGTCCATCTCTGTTGCTATGTTGTCTCTCTGTGGTTTTGCCAGCATGGCAGCTTCAAGGTAGATAGATTTCTTTTTAAAAGTTTTCCAGCTTTATTGAGATATAATTGACACATAACATTGTGTAAGTTTAAGGTGTACACTGTGTTGACTTGATGTACTTGTATGTTGCACTATGATTACCACCTTGGTGTTAGCTAATACCTCCATCATGTCACATAATTAGCATTTCTTTCTTTGTGGTGACAACATTTAAGATCTACTCTCTTAGCAACTTTCAAATATATGGTATAGAATTGTCATCCATAATTACAACACTGTGCATTAAATCCCTAGAATGTATTCATCTTATAACTGTATGTTTGTATTCTGTGACCAACGTTTCCCTATTTACCTCGCCTCTCAGCTCCTGATAACCAACATTCTACTCTGTTTCTATAGGTTCAGTGTTTTTAGATCCCACATATAAGTGAGGTCAAACAGTATCTGTCTTTCTCTGCCTGACTTATTTCACTGACTTTTGGGATCTCAAGACTGATCCATTGATGCTGTTGCGAATGGCAAGATTTCCTTTTTTCTCATGGCTGAATATTCCATTGTTTGTGTATATAGCTATACCTACATATCTCAATATATCTATATATATCTCATTTTCTTTATCCATTTATCTGTTGACAGATACTTGAGTTATTTCCCTATCTTGGCTATTGTGAATAATGTTGCAATAAACGTGGGGATGAAGATATATCTTTGAGATCCTGTTTTCACTTTCTTTGGATAAATACCCAGAAGCAGAATTTCTAGATCATGGTAGTTCTATTTTTAATTTTCTGACAGACCTCCATACTGTTTACCAGAGTGCCTGTATCAATTTACATTCTAACCAACAGTGCATGAGGGTTCCCTTTTCTCCACCTGCTCGTTCACATTTGTTATCTCTTGTCTTTTTGATGATAGCCTTTCTAACAGGTGTGATGTGATATCTCACTGTGGTCTAGATTTTTTACATGGAAGCTCAGGGTTCCAAGCGGGTAGAGAGCAAGAGTGTGAGAATGAGTCAGGCAAAACTAGATTGTCTTTTACAACCTGGTTTCGCAAGTTGTGCAGTCTTTATTGCCACATTCTATTCTTTGAGGCAGTCACGAGGGTCGACTGAGGTTCAAGGGGCGGGAATGCAGTCTACCTCTTGATGGGGCGTGGCACGTTCTGGAAGAGCATGTGCAATTGGAAATGGGGTTGTGGGCATTTTTTTGAAAATGCAATCTGCCCTAAGTACTAAGAAGTCTGCAGAGAGAAGTTCTGTCCTCGACTTATAGAACCCAAGAGGGTGTAATATTAAATATTATGATCAATATGGCCAGTTTTCAGCAAATGTGGATTTTAGTGAGTCTTCAGAAATTAGATTGTCTTCCTGTTGCTGTACAACTTTCTCTGTGATTATACAGGTTTTTAGTATTTGCGATTTCATTGGGAACCTGCATGGAACTTCAAGATATATGGATTTTTGCAGGGGCTAGGTGACAGCCTGGACAAATATAGAACAATGCTAGCTAAAATCTTGATGAAGAGATTCATTCCCCTGCTTTAGAGAAGGTACTAAGCAGCTCTGCAGAGTGTTCACCTAGAGGAGAACCAGGAAGGCTGTAGTGCTCCAAATCTCTTTCTTACCTAATACTATCCCCTACCCTATTATTACTCTTTTTAGTTAAGCATTGCTTTCTTCAATTAATTCTCTTAAAAATGCAAACTCCCCTGGGAGAGAAAACATGAACAGCTGGTAAGGATTTCAGAGCAGTTCAATAAACACTTAAGAGCACAGCGCTAGGCACTGGGAATTCAGTGATTAAGAATTCCATCGCTCTAGGGGAGCCTGGCTGGCTCAGTAGGTAGAGCATGCAACTCTTGATTTTGGGATTGTAGGTTCCAGCCTCACGTCGGGTGTAGAGATTACCTAAAAATTTAAAAATCTTTTTTAAAAAAGAGAAAATTCAATCTCTTTTCTTCCGTGATGGATTGGAAATTCTAGTTCCTGAGGAATTGTTCCAAGAGGCTTTATTCTCCAGAGTCCACTTTCTGATTTTTTTTTCAGAGGTGCCCCAAGAATCATCCAAAGACTCCCTGGGCTACCATAAGGTCATCATAAAAGGGCCACCAGGGTAATCACCCTCAGCCCCTGCTACGCATCTAGCAGGAACAGCAAGAGTTCAATTCCTTCTGGCTCAACCCTGTTCCCCAAGAGGGTTAGTTACACAGTCCAAAATAAGAAGTTGGTCTCTTCCCCAAATGGTGAAGGCGGTATTTTAACGCTTGCACCTTATTCCAATCCCTTTTCAGTCCTCACTTTGGAACAGACTTAGAGCAGAGGTTTGAATGAAGCCTGGCGGAGTCTGGGAAGGCACCGTGAAAGCTGTGGAAAGAGAGGCGTACGGCGAATCTTCGCTTCCCCCAGATCCACACCCCCCCCCACCCTGGGTCCCCTCGCCCTTTACTGGGCTCCGGGCAGCCACACCCTGGCCAGAGGTGGAACACTTCGCGGTGGCCCCAGAGCGCGCGAATCCAAGCTGATGCTCCTGCCGGGCACCGGCGACCTCTGGCGTTGCGTTTAGGAAGCGCGGCGACGGCGCCGACTGCCCAGGACCGGCCCCGCGACCCCAGATGGCCTGGCCAGGTACGCCAGGACCCGGTAGGGAGCGCAGGGAGGCCGGCGGCTGACGGCCGCTCCCGGGAGCCGCAGGGGCCCAGCCGAAGCGGCTTCGGCGGCCGGGAGGGCGCCGGCAGCGCGCGGCGCGGCTGGGGGCCGAACAGGTGCGCGGGCGGGGGGCGGTGCTTGGGGATCCTGCGCACTGCGCGCGCCCCTCCCCCACGTGGCTCCCTGCGCAGCCCCGGCCCGGCGTGCGGGGGGAGGAGCTGCGGCGGTCGCGGCCACTCCGGCAGGTCGGCTGCGCCGCGGGAAGCCACGGACGGCGCGGGCTGCTGGTCCCCGCGCGCAGGAGGCGCGGGCGGCCCTGAGGCCATGGAGCCTGGTGACGCGGCGCGCCTCGGCCCGGGACGGGCGGCCCGGGCGCTGCCACCGCGGCTGCTGCTGCTGCCGCTGCTGCCACTGCTGCTGGGTCGGGGGCTGCGCGCCGCGGCCTCGGCCTCCACTGGGGCGGCGGCCGACGACAGCAGCGCCATGGAGGAGCTCGCCACTGAGAAGGAGGCGGAGGAGAGCCACCGGCAAGACAGCGTGAGCCTGCTCACCTTCATCCTGCTGCTCACGCTCACCATCCTCACCATCTGGCTCTTCAAGCACCGCCGGGTGCGCTTTCTGCACGAGACCGGGCTGGCCATGATCTACGGTGAGCACCCCCTACCGTGCCCACCGCCCCGCCACCCCTCCGGCGGCCCGGCCGCTGCGCTCCCCCCACCCCGCCCTGCGCTCCCCCTTCACTTGCCAACGTGTTTCTTTTCCGTTTCCCGCTGCGACGGCGTTGGTTCCCAAGGTCAACTGTCTCGCATTTTCTGGCTTTCTATTACCGTTAAAAAGAATCCCACCCCATTTCGACGTTTCTTAATCGGGGAACCAGGATAATGAAAGGCACGGAGGTGGCCTGGCTCTGTCTGCCAGGTTCTGTTTTGTGCCCCCCCCATGATCCCCGCATCGCGCCTCCTCACCGCCACCCCACCCCCAACCCCCCCCCCCCCCGGTTCAGCTCAACAGGGTGTGTGTGCCTCGGCAGAGGTGGGTGACTACCCTGGGGACCGCGTCACCCCAAGAGGCAGGCCACAGTGAGGTGGGAGCGAGGGCTGAGGGTTTCTGGGCTTGGGTAACGGGCGGCCTGGGGCCTGATGGATGCCACACATCCATGGTGAACCTGGGTGAGCACCCACTTCTGAGATCTCTGTTCCCGGGTCTCTTGTTAACAAAGTCGGAGCCGGAAGTGCTGTGAAAGGCGAGCGGGGTCCAGGATCCAGAGTGGTGCACTGCCATGGTCGGGCCTAGTCGGGCATGTGGGCACTCCTCCCACTCTTCTGTCCAGGTGGGACATTATACCTAATGACTTGAAGAGGACCTTTTGTGTCCTTCAGGTTTTAACATAGACATGACTTTGAAGATACGTTTAGAAGTGTATGAGAGAGGGAAAGTAGTGGTTTTGACTCTGGAGTCAGCCGTCTTTTGTTGTGAAGGGTGGGCTGATGTCACCATCCTCTTCATGATTTAATGGCACAGGGTGTGTTACGTTCAGAGTGGTCAGCACAAATCTTCCATCATTGGATGGATATCTGTTAGCTGTAATCTGAATCATCCCTCTATCCCACCCCCTTGTGACTCCAAACTAGAACCAAGTATTCCCTTTTTAAATTGAATTTAGTGGAGTTAAGGCCCAAGTGGGCATCCTCACGTGAAATAGATAAGCCCACTTCATGACTGTTCCCCTTTGGGAACATTATACTTCATTACTTTTACTGGAGGGATCCCTCCATTCAATTTCCATTCAGGGTTCCTGGACAAAGAATGGAAAGCAGGCACCTTAATTTTTAATGTGAAAATTACCCTTGGTCGTGGGCGTTGCTTCTCAGGGCTCTGGATCAGTTGTTGACAGCCCAGGCTCATGGCCACCAGGGCCTAAACAGATATGTCATTGAAACAGAACCAGGTCTAAAACCGAGTTCGGTTATTGCAAGTTGGAGACGTGAACTCAAACTTTGGTCTCAATACCTGGCCACTCTTGAGCTCTGTGGTTTGTGTCAAGTGGGTAACAAATCACTAATGCCAGGGCTGCAGGTAAGCCAGGAGGTGTACTGAGCAGATAGTAGAGTGGGGGAATTGAAGCATGTTGTCATTTCAGGTGGTTGACTCTGAGGGATAATGCAAATGAAAATTACCCTTCTGTGTCTATAGATAACCATGAAAATATTTTTATTTTCTAGCCTCAGGATCCAATTCACTAAAGCACAGTGTGAAATACTTCTAGAAGGTAGATTTGACAGGCTCATAAATACATGTTCAAGCACATGGAAAATGAGGATTTAAAAATATTTTTTTTCTGATGGAGAAAAAACTCTGTACTCCATGTTCTCAGGATCTCAGTCACCTTTATCTTAAGGGTTACAAACAATAGTGGGATTTTCCTTTGCTGATATATACTTTTTAAACTCCTCTCCATCTTTTAGTCATTGGGGTCGTGCTGCAGTGTACCATTTTGTTTTGTGGTACCGAAATCTGGTTTAATTGCTGATTGTTCAGAACAGGCAACATCATCTTATAGCACTCTGTGTCATTTTGCTCTGTCTTTGGGTTTTAGTGTTACTTTGAAATATACTAAGAAATTTAGTTTGTCAGTATGTGATGTCCTAGGTTCTGCCAAATATTAATATTTTAATGTGAATATTTTGCCTGTGAGAAAACAGTTTTCTGTCTCATGGATATTTAGTCTTCTGTTTTAGTACACACACACCTTCCATCTGAATTCTAACATCATTTGATCAGCTAATTATTCATTATTTCCTGAAGGCTAATAATGGGATAGGGATTCTGATTTTTAAAAATTCAGGATGAAAATATTCAAACGCTTAAGCAAACATAGTACAGATTTTCAGGACTTCTCTTTGTTAATAATAGTAAGAAAACAGATTTCATTTCTTGATATCAGTAGAGGAAGTGAGTAATTGTCCTGTTGCCTCTGAGTAATAAAGGACAAAAAGACCTAAGGAAACATTTGTTGAGTATCTGCTGTGTGCCCAATTTAATTTCTGAAGGTAAACAATTTTATTTTTATTTTTATTTTTTTTTATTTATGATAGTCACACAGAGAGAGGGAGAGAGAGGCAGAGACACAGGCAGAGGAGAAACAGGCTCCATGCAGGGAGCCCGACATGGGACTCGATCCCGGGGCCCAAGGATCACGCCCCGGGGCCCAAGGATCACGCCCTGGGCCAAAGGCAGGCGCCAAACCGCTGCGCCACCCAGGGATCCCCAACAATTTAATTTTTAAATGTTGGTAAGCTTTTATGAGTGAAAGAGTTCAACTGCAAGTTTCAAATCTCTTTGAAATTTAAAAAAATGTTAATTTCTGCCCCTTTAAAAATATATAAGTGGCATTTTAATTTGAAAGGGAAAGCTTTAATATTTATAACAAGTTATGATAAGTAACTATGTTTGCTGATATAAAATATCCCTGGAAGGATAATCAATAGATTAGTAACATTGGTTTTTTTTTTTTGGGGTGGGGGAGGAACTAGGTTGCTGTGACCTGAGGTGGGAGGGAAACATCACTGTATACTCTTTTGTGCTTTTCCATTTTTTACCTGTGGAAGCTGAATTACCTCTCATTGCATCATTGCCCCCATTTGGAGGCATTTATGATGGCATTTTAATATGCTCCTCAAATCATCTAGTTTGATACCCACTTTTCCCTGTTTTAAATTATATTACACTATCAGTTTTCTGTGACCTTTCAATTGTTGCTTATATCCATGGGACTTCTGGAGCCCTGTGCCTGGAATGGAGACAAAATGGGAAAGGGGAAAGAGATTTTCTTTCCTTGCACTCTCTCCAACTCATTATCCTCAATGAAGAGTTGATTTTTTAAAAAAGATTTTATTTCTTTATTTGAGAGAGAGAGATAGTACGAGCAGGAATGGGGGGAAGAGTCAGAGGAGAGGGAGAACCACACTCCCCACTGAGCAGGGAGCCTTAATGCGGGGGCTCCATTCAAGGACCCTGGGACCGTGGCCTGAGCCACCCAGGCGCCCCAAGAGTTGACACGATCCTAGGACTCCAGGACCACACCCTGGGCCGAAGGCAGGCACTAAACCGCTGAGCCACCCAGGCATCCCCCAAGAGTTGATGTGTTATTGGGAGTGGTGTGCACTGATAGATCCCATCTTAAGCTCTTGCTCAGAGGCAAAGGATCTGAGGACAGTAAAAGACACACGGTGCATGCTCAACCTTCAAATTGCAAGGGACAAGGGCACCAGAGTGGCTCAGTGGTTGAGCATCTGTCTTTAGCTCAGGTTGTAATACCCAGGTCCTGGGATCAAGTTCCGCATCAGGCTCCCTCCAGGGAGCCTGTTTCTCCCTCTGCCTATGTCTCTGCCTATGTCTGTGTGTCTCTCATGAATAAATAAATAAATAAGATCTTAAAACCAAAAAATAAATTGCAAGAGACAGTTAGTTATAAGCATACCTCCCTGACAGCAGACCCAGGTAGCTATCAGGGAAGGTGACCAGAGACAGACTCTCCAGGGAAGTTGAAAGCAGCACCTCCAGGCCCTGTGATGCACACAGCAGTGGCCCAGGAGCTTACTGGCACCAGTCTAACCTGTTTTGTCAGGGCAGGGAGCTCCCAGCTGTCTGCCTCTGTACGTGACTACGTGACTACGTGCCATCCGAAAGTTACTGGGCCCAGCAAATCTGTGCGGCAGAAATAGCAAGTGTCTGAGGCAGAGAAAGGTGGTATAAACAGACTGTGTCAGTTAACTGTGGTTCTCTCTCGTGTGTATGCTAGTTCTACTTCCCCCCATAATGTGTTTGTGACAACTGATACAGGTCCAAAATATCTAACTTGGCCGTGTCAGCCTACCACCTGCCTCTCGCTTCCTCCACGCCTATCAGCTTTCCAAGTCTGTGTTGGTCAGCCCCTCCAGGTTCTGTGGGCCGTGGGCTGGTGGTTGCTTTATTGGAGCTGAATTGTCTAGCTCAGCCTGAGAGTGGGTTCCTAGGCAAAGCCTGCAAGAGGAAATATGACTCTTTGAAGTAGCATACAATTAGCATTTGAGCCTGTGTGTGAGTAAACATTTTGGAACCACCCTGTTCTTGGTTAATTGGGAGCCCTGGGTTTTTCTTTTAAGAGTCCCCCCCACCCTTCAGCCCCAGTCTGGGGCAGCTCCATAGGGTCTCACTTTGGCCCCAGATCCCTTGGGTGCAGATGCTGGCTCTGTTATTTTTAAAGCTGTATACAACATTGGGTTAGCTCTCTGAGCCTTGGTTTCCTCTTTTCAAAAATGGAGACAGTGTCACTCACCTCATAGGATTACTGTATTATTGAGATGTTGTAAAGGTCAAGTGCAGTGCCTGATACTTAAACACTTGGTAAGTATTAGTTCTTATTCTCACTTTAGACTTTGTGATTCTTTGGCCAGCTTTTTTTTTTTAGGATTTTATTTATTTATTCATGAGAGACTCACAGAGAGAGGCAGAGACACAGGCAGAGGGAGAAGCAGGTTCCTTTGGGTAACCTGATGTGGACTCGATCCCAGGACCACAGGATTATGCTCTGAGCAGCAAGCAGACACTCAACCACTGAGCCACCCAGGTGTCCCTGGCCAGCTTTGCTACTTGAGGATCATTCAGTAGAGACCTGCTGTAATTTAAAAATCCATCAGCATAAGTTAGTGGGGGAGAGGTGCATTTAATTTTTTTTTTGATGGGCTATTTGTTAATACCTAGAAACTATTTACAGTGTACCTACCCTGCTCTTTTGGCCAGCAGTCTCAATTCTTGGACCTTGTCCTTCAGAAATACTTGTGCTAGCATGTTACATAGATGGCAATATTTGTTGTAGCAGAAGCAAGTTGCAATACTCAAGAAGGGACTGGTTAAGTGACAGCACATTACTGCTAAGGAATACTATGCAGCTGGCAAAAAAGAGGTGTTGTGCAGCCATCCACACATACTGTTGTGAAGAAAAACAAGGCACGGGGCACCTGGGTGGTTCAGTGGTTGAGACTCTGCCTTTGGCTCAGGGCATGGTCCTGGGGTCCTGGGATCGAGTCCCACATCAGGCTCGCCACAGGGAACTTGTTTCTCCCTCTGCCTATGTCTCTGCCTCTCTCTGTGTGTCTCTCATGAATAAATAAATAAAAGTTTTAAAAAATACTTTATAAAGAAAAAACAAGGTTCACAACAATCTGTATAGTATCATCTCACTTATGCTTTAAGAATTATGCAATGTATGCACTCAAACATGTACACATATTTATATATGACCTGCACATGCAAACTTAGCAGTGGTTATCCTTTGGTAGTGGAGCCAGTTGTTGGGATAGAGGGAGGGGAGATGTTACTTTTCCCTTTGTACTCTTCTGAATGGCTTGAAATTTCCATGACACTGACACATTTCTTTTGCAATTGAAAAATTGTTTGAAAAGAAAGCTGACAATTTTTATGTAGCAAAAATTACATTAGAACTAGGGGAACAGTTATATGGTTAGGTAGCATTTTCCTTCGATATTAAGGTATTCTTTTTAAAGGAATCTCTAGGCATAAAGGAAACTTAGTTTTTTAAAAGTGAGTAATGGACATACAATGCATCTCAAAATTAGAAAGTGAGATTTCCTGAAATTGTTTCTTAGAACTCTTAAAAGGTAATCTTTTTGGAATGATGTGATTAGAAAATCACCATTTTACAACCCTCGATGACTTAGACCAGGATTTTCAATGAATTCCAAAGCTATAGGTGAGACGTTGTTGGGGAACATGGTCCTTACATGTTGCCAAGGGGCACTCCACAGATTATTTGCCTATCACAAAGGAGAGAAGGTATCTTTATGGTGGAGAGGTCAGGCAGTCGCCATCCTGTATCTAAGTCATCAAATTTATCCTTGCTCCTTGTTGAACTATCTAGTAGTATGTGCCTCCTTATGTGATGCAGTTTTTACAGGAAATATAGGGGATAGAGAAGCAAGTTATCAAATACTGTGTGAAGATAATTAGACATATCCAAAATATGGGATAACCTACAAGACCATTGTCCTGGTTTCAAGAAGTCTATGTCAAGGGAAACAAAAAGATAGGATAAATGTCTGTTATGGACTGTATTGTATCTCACCTTCCGAGACTCATGTGTTGAGGTCCTGATAATCCCTAATGTGATGCTATTTGGAAGTGGGGTTTGGGGAGGTAATTAGGTTTTAGGTGAGGTTATAAGAGTGGTACCTCTATGATGGGTTTAGTGCCCTTATAAGAAGATGAAGAGACCAAAGCTCCCACTCTCTCTACCATGTGAGGATACAGGGAAAAGGCCGCCATCTACAAGCTAGGAAGAGGGCTCTAATCAGACACTGAATCTGCCAGCACCTTAATCTTGAACTTCCTGGCCTCCAAAACTGTGAGAAATAAATGTTGGTTGTTTAAACTACCTAGTCTATGGTATTTTGTTCTAGCAGCCTGAGCCAACTAAGACCGTGTTCTTATAAGTTCATGGAGACCAAAGAGGCATAAGCAGTCATAGCACAGGAAACTTGATTGACTCCTGGTTCATGAACTATAAAATGTTTTGGATATGGACTTGGTGCCAGATGACATTATGGAGTGACTGTTATTTTTCTTAGGTGAGGTAATTGGGGTTATATAAGGAGAATGCACATATTAATTGGCGTCTACAAGTATTTAGGGGTCAAGTATATGAGACCTAATGCATTCAACTTACTTTTCAAAAAGTTCATTCAAAAAAATACACATACCACATATATCTGAGTGGTGGGTGAAAGGGTATGTGTTATATATATTCATCTTTCAACTTTTTTCTATGTTTTGAAATTTTCATTAAAATAGAAAATTGGGGAAGATGTTAACCTCCCTGCTAACCTGTTAGTTGTTAACCTTCCTTCCTGAAAGGATGAAGGCTATATACAACCTGTTACTCTCATTAAATTCTGACATTGAGTAATGCTGTTTGACATTACTCATTGACAGTTTATTTTTATTTTTTTAAAGATTTTATTTTTATTTATTTATTCATGAGAGACACAGAGAGAGGCAGAGACATAGGTAGAGGGAGAAGCAGGATCCCTGCGGGGAGCCTGATGCAGGACTCAATCTGAGGACCCTGGGATCACGACCTGAGCCGAAGGCAGAGGCTCAACTACTAAGCCACCCAGGTGCCCCTTGACATTAGTTTATATGGGATGATGTTAGGCTTTCATGACTTGAGAATCAGTAACTTCTTACTTTTAATTTTTTTTATTTTATAAAAGATTTTATTTATTTGTTTGACAGAGAGAGAGTCTGTGTGTACAAACAGGGGGAGCAGCAGAGGGAGAGGGAGAAGCAGGCCCCCTGCTGAGCAAGGAGCCACATGTGAGCCTCAATCCCAGGACCCTGACCTGAGCCGAAGGCAGATGCTTAGCCAACTAGGCCATCCAGGCACCCTTGATATTTTTTTATTTTAAAAGCTCACATCTCTTTTGAAAAATTACCTCCGTTCCATTTGCAAGAGAATAGGTGTTAGGAGACTTTTCTCTTTTGGTTAAAGCATGTTACTTGGCTTTTAATCAGTGTGGATATTTGTGTTAGGGTAATGCTAGCCATTGGAACAGACCAACCCCAAATTTCAGTGGCCTAACATAAGAAAGGTTCGTTTTTATTTCATGTAATGAGCCAGTGCAAGAGTCTGGCAGGTGGTTCTCCATGTAGTCATTCAGGGACCAGGTGCCTTCCATCCCGTGGCTTCCACATCCCTTAGGGCCTTGGAATCCTCTCTCTCCAACCAGTGAATAAGGAAAGGAAGAGATTACATGGGGAAGACTTTGTGCTAAGCCTGAAAGTATTGCACATCACTTTGTCCACTTCTGTGGGACAGAACCTCGTCATAAGGCCACATCTTACTGGAAGGGAAGCAGGGAATATAGTTTAGTTAGAGGAAGAGAAACAGGTTTGGAAAGCAGCTAGCCAATCTCTGATGCAGTGTTTGATGTGTACTTTGTCACACATAATCTAGGAAAGAGAAGTAGTAGGATTTGCATGTGGTTTTGTTGATGATAATAAACTAAACTTTTTTTTAAATTTTTTTTACTTTTTATTTATTTATGATAGTCACAGAGATAGAGAGAGGCAAGGCAGAGACACAGGCAGAGGGAGAAGCAGGCTCCATGCACCGGGAGCCCGACGTGGGATTCGATCCCGGGTCTCCAGGATCGCGCCCTGGGCCAAAGGCAGGCGCTAAACCGCTGCGCCACCCAGGGTTCCCTAAACTAAACTTTTTAAGTAACCCAGTTTGAAGGGAGTATTCATCTGGAGTTTATGAAATTATTTCAGTACATTACTGGGGAGATTATTAGAACTAGCAGGTATGGTCTCAGACTTACTTAGAATGCTTCAGAGTGGGACACAGAAATTGATGTTTCAATACATTAGCAGGGGTTTTCTTTTCAAGATTTTATTTTATTTTATCTATTTTTTTTTTAGAGCGAGTGAGCATGAGTTGGGGGAGGGAGAGACAGAGAACACGAGAAAGAATCTCAAGCAGACTCTGCGCTGAGCATGGAGCCCAACATGGGGCCTGATCTCCCAACTCTGAGATCAGGACCTGGGCCAAATCAAGAGTCAGATGCTTAACCAACTGGTGCCCCTAGTAGGGTTTTTTTTTTTGTTGTTGTTGTTGTTTTTTTAATTTTTATTTATTTATGATAGTCACAGAGAGAGAAAGAGAGAGAGGCAGAGACACAGGCAGAGGGAGAATCAGGCTCCATGCACGGGGAGCCCGATGTGGGATTCGATCCAGGGTCTCCAGGATCGCGCTCTGGGCCAAAGGCAGGCGCCAAACCGCTGCGCCACCCAGGGATCCCGTGTTGTTGTTTTTTAAGTTGTAATTTGAAACTCACTGCTGTAGAATATTTGTTTTCACCCTTTAAATACATTCACTATGTTGCTTGTAATTAAATAATAGTAGAAAAATAGCAACTGTTTTTGGAGTACCTGCTATGATAGCCAGGCACTATGTTAAGTATTTTGCATACTTAAAGCCATTTAACCTTCACATCAAATGTATAAAGACTGTATTGTTGCTCTCATTTTGCCAAATGAAGAAATTGAACGTTAGATCTACTACTACATTTGTTTAGGGCCATGTATTTGAGAGTGGTAAGTGGGAGTCTATTAAAGGATGAGATCAGTATGGTTCAGGATGTGTTTGGCCAGGATAGAGCCAAAGTTGAATCCTGCCCCGATGACCTGGTTCCTAAGGGTCTCTGAGGGAAATCTCTGCCCAGAGTATAAAATAAAAGTGTCCCTTTTTATTCTTAGTTGGGGCTTTGGTTCCAAACTCCAATGTACTATTGCAAGGAATGAGGCTGGCCAGTTTGGAAGACTGGATTTTCCTATGCTAAATTGGCCTTGGGCCCTTGGATCCGAGTGGAGCCAAAATGCCTGTTTGTTTTCATCCAAAGGTGCTATGAACGATTGTTTGGGCCTCCCCTAATTCATATATTGAAATCCTGACACCTAGTGTGATAGTATTGGGAGCTATGGCTTTTGGGAGGTAATTAGGTCATGAAAATGGAGTCCTCATGAATGAGATTCATCACCTTATAGAAGAGACCCCAGAGAGCTCACTCCCCACCACACGAGTATACAATGAGAAGTCGGCAGTCTGCAGCCCAGAAGGAGATGCTCACCAGAACCTGACCATTTTATGACCCTGATCTTGGACTTCTAGCTTCCAAAACTGTGAGAAAAATAAATTTCTGTGGTGTCTAAGTCACCCAGTCTATGGTACTTTGTCAGAGCTGCCCTGACCAAGACAATATGGCAGAAAGCTACCAGTTGTTATAGAGGAAAAACCAGAAAAATCATCAAAGGATGTTTAGAGTGGCTGTGCCAGGCCTTCTTGGTGGGAGCAGATGCTTAAAAGGTTTCTGATCTCAAGATGTCACTATCACAGAGGTGGAGAGGCAGAGCCTGGTCTGTCGAGGTTCCAGGTCTCCTTCCTCTTACTATGCTAGTTCTCCCAGGCATATCATAGTCTCCTGGAGAGCTCTTCCCAAGTACATTAGAACATAAGCCTGAATGACAGTGTAGGCAGGCATACATGTCTTTTGTTTACTGCTGTCTCTTCTGTCCCTAGAATAGTGCCAGACACATAGTAGGTGCCATGGAAATATTTGCTTAATGAATTCTATTTTGTCTAACAAAAATAAGGTGCTATTAACACTGCTTAGCATTAAAGGTCCTTCCTTCAGGTTCTCATGCCTCAGATTCACACTGGCAGTGAAGTTTCTGAGAAGGAGAACTGTGTGTGAAAACATCTGCCTGAATCACAGCAAGCTGTTGCAGGAAGGAGAACAAAGGGGGATAGGTGAGTATATTTTCGCAAAAATTGTGTACTTAGCTGATAAGCTACATGGTGGTTTCTAAATTCTTTTTTATTGTGGTAAAATAAATATAGCAAAATTTTCCATTTTAAAAATCATTTTTAACTGTACAATTTACTAGCATTAATGGCACTAGTAAAACTGTGTGGCCAATCATACCACTATTTCCAAAAATTTTTTGTCACCTCAAACAGAAACTCTGTACCTATTACACAATAATGTCACATTCCTTCCTCCCCCCACTGCCCAATATCCTCTAATCTAGTTTTTGTCTCTACGGATTTACCTATCTTAGATATTTCACGTAAGTGTATTCATACACTTCTAGTCCTAACTTATTTGTATCTGACTTATTTCGCTCGGCACAGTATTTTCAAGGTTCATCCGTGTTGTTGCATATATATGAATTTCATTCCTTTCTAAGGCTGAATAATGTTCTACTCTGCATTTGTTTCCTCATTTATCAGTTCCTGGACACTTGAGTGGTTTTACACCTTTTGGCTATTATGAATATTGCTGCCATGACATGCAAGTATCTCTTTGGGTCCCTGTTTTCAGTTCTTCTGAGTATATACCTGGGAGTAGAATTGCTGGGTCATATGGTACTTCTATGTTTGACTTTTCTAAGAACTGCCTGTTTTCCACAGCAGCTGCAGTATTGTACATTCCCACCGAAGTACACAAGAGGTCTAATCTCTCCACATCTTCTCCAATACTTGTTATTTTCTGTTGGATTTTTTTTTTGTAGGCATTAACTAGTACTTGTGAAGTGGTAGCTCATGGTTTTAATTTTCATTTTCCTAATGAATAATGATGTGGAGCATCTTTTCATGTGTTTATTGGCTGTTTGTACATCTTCTTTGGAGAAATGTTCGTTCAACTCCTCTGCCCATTTTTAAATTAGGGTGTTTATTTTTGTCATTATTGAGTTGTAGGAGTTCTTTATATATTCTGGATATTAATCTCTTATGAGATACATGAGTTATAAATACTTTATCCTAGTTCATGTCGCTTTTTTACTCTATGATAGTATCCTTTGATGCATAAAAGGCTTTAATGTTGATGACGTTCACTTTTTTTTCTTTTGTTGTCTATGCCTTCAGTGTCATACTCAAGAAATCTTTTCCAAATCCAAAGCCATGAAGCTTTCTCTATATATTTTATTTGAAGAGTTTCATAGTTTTAGCTCTTAAATTGAGGTTTTTGGTCTATATTGAGTTAATTTTTATATATAGTATCAGGTAATGGTCCAAATTAATTTTTTTTGTATATGGATGTTCAGTTATGCCAGTACCATTTGTTGAAGAAACTGTCCCATCCTCATTGAATGGTTTTGGCACCCTTGTCAAAAAACAGTAGACCATAGATGTGAAGGCATATTTCTAGGCTCTCAATTCTATTCCATTGGTCTATATGTCTGTCCTTATGCCAGTATCACACCATTTTGATTATTGTAGCTTTATAGTGTGTTTTGAAATTGGGAAGTCTGGAGTCCTCCAACTTTGTTCTTTTTCAGGATTATTTTGGCTCTATGAAGTTCCTCGATTTTCAATATAGGTTTTAGGATGGGTTCTTTCATTTCTTTTTTTTAAGATTTTATTTATTTATATGACAGAAAGAGAGAGTGTGTGTGAGAGAGAGCACAAGCAGGGAGAGTGGCAGGCAGAGGGAGAGAGAGAAGCAGGCTCCCTGCTGAGCAGGGACTCAATCCCAGGACTCTGGGATCATGATCTAAGCTGAAGGCAGACAGATGCTTAACTGACTGAGCCACTCAGGCACCCCAGGTTTTTTCATTTCTGCCATTGAGATGTTATAGAAATTACATGGAGTCTCTATATTGCTTTGGATAATATTGTCATCTTAATGATTTTAAGTCTTCTAGTCCGTGAACATGGATATCTTTTCATTTATTTAGGTCTTTAATTTCTTTCAGGAATGTTTTGTAGTTGAGTGTACAACTCTTGCACTTCCTTGGTTAAATTTATTTTCAAGTATTTTATCCCTTTTTATGCTATTTTAGGTGAAATTGTTTTCTTAAGTTTTTTTTGGATTGTTTATTGCTAGTGTATAGAAATATGACTGATTTTTTTGGTGTTGATTTTGTGTCTTGCAACTTTGTTGAACTTATTTTTGCAACAGTTTTTTTGGATTCTTTAGAGTTTTATATGTATAAGATCATGTCATCTGCAAATGGAGATAGTTTTACTTCTTTCTTTCTAATTTAGATGCCTTTTATTTCCCTTTCTTGCCTAATTGTTCTGGTTAGAACTTCCAGTCCTGTGTTGAAGTGGTAAAAGTGGGGATCCTTGTCTTGTTCCTGATCTTAGGGGAAAAGGTTTCAGTTTTTCACCACTGCGTATGGTATTAGATTTGGGTTTCTCACATATGGCCTTTGTCACTTTGAGGAAGTTCCTTTTTATTTCTAGTTTATTGGGTGTTTTTTTTTTTATAATGGAAAGGTATTCTTTTTGTCAAATGTTTTTTTCTACTTCAATTGAGGTGATTATGTGGGTTTTCCCCTTCATTCTATTAACATGGTATATTACACTGATTGAGCTTCATATTTTGAGTCACCCTTGCATTCTTGGGATAAATTGCATTTGGTCATGGCGTATAGTTCTTTAAATGTGTTGCTGAATCTGGTTAGCCAGTATTTTGTGGAGGATTTTTGCAGCTATATTTATAAGGACTGTTGGTCTTCAGTTTTCTATTCTTGTCATGTACCTGGCTTTGATATGAGGGTAATGCTGGCTTCATGTCAGGAGGTATTCACTGTTTCAATTTTTTGGAAGAGTTTGAGAAGGATTGTTGTTATTTCTTCTTTAAATATTTAGTAAAATTAACCAATAAGGCTATGTGGTTCTGGGCTTTTCTTTGTTGGGAAGTTTTTGATTACTGATTCACTCTCCTTATTGTTATAGGTCTATTTAGATTTTTCTGTTTCTTCTTGAATTAGTTTTGATATTTTGTGTGTTTGTAAGAATGTGTGAATTTCATCTAGGTTACCCAATTTGTTGGTGTGTATATTGTTCATAATCTTTTTAACATCTGTAAAGTTGATCTAATGTCTCCTTTTTCATTTCTGATTTTAGTAATTTGAGTCTTCTCTCATTTTTCTTAACTACTCTAGTTAGTTTGTCAATTTTGTTGATCTTTTCAAAGAACCAACTTTAAAAAAAATTTTTTTCTTCTATTCTTTATTTATCTCCTCTCTAATCTTTTCATCTGTCCCTGTCCTAGCTTCGAGTTTGGTTTCTCTTATTTTTTTTTTTGGTTCCTTCAGGTGTACAATTAAGTTACTGATTTGAGATCATTCTTCTTTTTTAACATAGACACTTACAGCTAAGAATTTCTCTCTGAGCCCTACTTTTGCTGCATCTGATGACTTTTGGTATGTTATGTTGTTTTCATTTTTCCCAAGGTATTTTCTAATTTCCTTTGTGATTTCTTCTTTGACTTATTGGTTAAGAGTATGCTGTTTAATTTCCACACATTTGGGGCGCCTGGGTGGCTCAGATGGTTAAGCCTCTGCCTTCAGCTCAGGTCATGACCGCCAAGTCCTGGGATTGAGCCCCACATCAGGCTCCCTGCTCAATGGGGAGTCTGCTTCTCCCTCTCCTCCTGTTTGTGCTCTCTCTGTCTCTCTCTTTCAAGTGAATAAATTTTAAAAATCTTTAAAAAGTCCACACATCTGTGAGTTTTCCAGTTTTCTTTCTGTTATTGATTTCTAGTTCATCCCATTGTGATGGGAAAAGATACTTTGTAAACTTTTAGTCTTTTTAATTTTATTAAGACTTGTTTTGTGACCTAACTTATGGTCTATCCTGGAGAATGTTAAATATGTACTTGAGAAGAATGTGTACTCTGATCTTGTTGGGTGGAGTGTTCTGTATGTGTCTGTTAGGTCCAGTTGGTTTATAGTATTCTTCAAGTCCTCTAATTTTTTATTGATCTTCTGTCTGGTCTTTATATTATTGTTAGTTGGTTATTGAAGTCTCCAACTATTATTATAGAACTAGGTCTTCCAGGATGCCTGTTTGGCTCAGGGTGTGATCCTGGAGTGTCAGGATCAAGTCCCACATCGGGCTTCCTGCATGGAGCCTGCGTCTCCCTCTATGTTTCTGCCTCTCTCTTTGTGTCTTTCATGAATAAATAAATAAACACTTTTTTAAAAAAAGAACTAGGTCTTCCTTTAGTTCTGTCAGATTCTGCTTCATATGTTTCAGGGATCCATTTTTAGGTGTGTATTTGTTTATATTTGTTGTATCTTATTGATAGGTTGAACATTTTATCAATATATATCTTTGTCTATTGTAGTATATTTTTTAACTTAAAATCTATTTTGTCAGATAATATAGCCACCCCACTTCCCTTGTGGTTACTATTTGCATAGTCTATTTTTTTTACTATCCTTTTACTTTCAACCTCTTTGTGTCTTTGTATTCAAAGTGATTCTCTTGTACACAACATATAGATGGATTATTTGTTTCTACCCATTCTGCCAGTCTCTGACTTTTAATTGTAGAGCTTAATTTTTTAACATTTAAAGTAATTGCTGGTAAGGTAGGACTCTTTCTGCCATGTTGGTTTTTGTTTTCTATATGTCTTATATGGTTTTTGTTCCTCGTCTCCATTACCACCTTTTTTGTGTTTAGTTGATTTTTTTTGTAGTGTACAGTTTTGATCTTCTTTCCTTTTCTGTATATTGTTATTTTCTTGCTGGTTATCTTGGAGATTTCACTTAATATCTTAAGCTTTTAGTAACACATTTTGAATAGTACCAACTTAGTTTCAGTATTATACACACTCTGTTCCTATACCTCTGTTCCTTTCCCTTTATATTGTTATTGTCCAGATTACATATTTATACATTGTGTATCTATTGACATAGATTTATAATTATTATTTTAAATTGCCTTTTTAATCATATAAAAAAGAAGAGTTATAAAAAAAAGAAGAGTTATAAACCAAAAGTATTGTTTTTTTACACTTACCTGTGTTCTTCACCAGTGTTTTTTATTTTTTCCTATGGTTTCAAGTTACTGGCTGCTGTCTATTCATGTCAGCCTGAAGTACTCCTTAAGCATTTCTTATAGGTCAAGTCTACTCATGAGGAACTCCACTAGCTTTTTCTGGAGATGTTTCTCCAGAAATGTTTCTGGAGATGTCTTAATTTCTCCTTCATTCTTGAAAAATTGTTTTTGCCAGGTACAGAATTCTTGGTTGACATTTTTTTTTCTTTCAGCACTTTAAATATGTTATTTCACTTTCCTTCTAACCTCTGAGGTTTCTGCTAAGAAATCAGATTTCATTTTATTGAAGACCCCTTGTATGTGACAAGTCACTTCTCTTTTCTCCGTTCAAGGTTCTCTTTGTCTTTACCTTTCAACAGTTTCATTATAGTGTGTCTCAGTGTGCATCTCTTGAGTTTATCCTGGTTAGAGATCGTTGGGCTTCTTGAATGTGTAGAGTAATGGATGTCATCAAATTTGAGAAGTTTTAAGCCATAATTTCTTCAAATATTCTTTCTAATTCTTTCTCTGTCTCTCCATCTGGGACTTACATAATGCATTATTGGTCCTCTTGATGGTGTCTCATAGGTCACTTAGGCCGTGTTCACTTTTCTTCAATTGTTTTTACTTTCTGCTCCTCAGACTTCATAATTTCAATTGTTCTATCTTTACATTTGCTAATTCTGTCTTCTGCTTGCTCGAATATGCCATTGAGCCCTTCTAGTCAATTTTTTATTTCAATTATTGTACTTTTCAGCTCTAGAATTCTAACACTTCCTTTTTAAAATTTTGACCTCCTTTTTGATATTCTCATTTTGTTTATACATCATTTTCCTGGTTTGCTTTATTTCATTGCTAATGGTTTCCCATAGCTTTTTAAGCATATTTCAGATAGTTGATTTAAAGTTTCTGTCTAGTATGTCTAATATCTCAGCCTTCTTAGGAAGGAGTTTTTGCTTGGTTGCTATAAACTTTTTAGTTTTTTCCAGAATTTTGAAAAAGTTGGCTCTGACAGTTTCTGCTTATTTTTTTTATATTTCTATGAAGGAACAGGAGTTTGGACCTGCCTACTCCATCATTTTGCTGACATTCCTCACCACATTGTGCTTTTAAAAAATTACAAATAAATAAATAAATAAATAAAAACAATAAATACATAAAAATTACATTCTGTATATTTTCAGAGACACCATGATCTCTGGGGAAAAATAGTATTAAGTCCTGTTTTGTTAAACTTGTGTACCATGTCACTAAGAGAGTAAAAGTCCTGAAGTAGTCTTTTAAATTTTATTGTGGGCTTCTATCACATGCTTTTGCTGAGAAGCTAGAAAGAGAAAATTCTAATTGGGGTGTAACTGATCATACATAGAGTTTAAGTTTATATTAAATCTCTTCTTTACCTACTCCCCATCTACCTCTGAAACACATTGTGGATAAAGACACATTTACCTCAAACTGTCTTGGGTTATTAAAAAAGTTGATTCACAGATAACTTTGTGTTGGGCATAGACCTAAGTGTGGCAGAGACTCCAGGTATCTCCCAATATTCGTTCTCCCTTTCATCCTTCTAATAGGACCATGAGTTTTAGCTCAGCATATTTCTATGCAATGAAAACACTGTATTTCTTGGCCTCTCTTGTGGTTAGATGTCCTATGATCAAGTTCTGGCTAAAGATTGAAAGTGCTGTGTGGATTTTGAGCAAATATCTATAAAAGGAAGGGAATATGCACTTCTTCTGTCATTCCTTCTATTTTCTTGAATGTCAATGTTATGGCTAGGCCTTCAGCAGCCATATTGGATCCAGAGGTAACTTTGGGAATGGAAGACACTTCTAGCAATACAGCAAGATAGGTGGAGCTGGGATCTCTGATAGCATAGAGCTGCTGTGCTAGACCTGGACTGAATACTTCCAGACATCTTACAAGTGAGAGAGAAATGAGTGTTTGTTATTTGCTGCTGAATCTAATTTTAACTTTTATACCAGGCTCTGAGTTCCACTTGAAACTCGAGTGTGATAGATGGGACTGTTTTGAGGACCTGATGCAGTTGTTTATGACTATAATGGATAAGACACTGCTTGGGATTCTAGGGGGAGGCCAAAGAATAGGCAGTACAGGTCCAGAGAAAGTGTTTGAAAAAAGAGTTAAGATTCAAAGTACCACTTACATTTGGTAACTGCTTGGGCATCTGGTGGCCACCCACAGATGTGATTTGCTAGAAAGACTCATGGGATTCAGAGACATATATAGTCAGAGCTATGATTTATTATAGTGAAAGGATAAACAGCAGGATTAGCAAGGGGAAAAGATGTAATGGGTGGAGTCTGGAAGAGTCTAGATGGGGCCTTCTAAAGTTCTCCCTTAGATGATTCGAAGTAGGCTTTCACAGAACAAGCTTCTTCTTCCAGCAGGTAGATACAGCAACACATGCACAGGGTTTCTGCCTAGGGAATCTTGCTTAAGACTCCCAACTTTTTTTTATTAAGGGCTGATCAGGACTCTTACTGAAATTTCTGACTCCCAGAAGGAAAGCAGGCATTTGTCATAAATCACATTCACAAAAACAACTTAGCCAGGATAGTATGGCAGAATTCAATGTCCTAGACCCACAGAACAACCTTATCAATTAGTAACACAGGGAATATTCTATACACCAAATTCAAATGAGCTATTACAAGGATCAACCATGCAAGCAGGCCCTCCTAGAGATCACAACATCAGGCCTGTTATGTTAACGTTTTCCTGCAGAATAACATGTGGTGTCAGCTGACTGTTAGCTTTTTGTGTTCCTGAGGTTTCTCTAGTCATCCACACTCTCTTATTTTTAAAATCATTAGTTTTTAAATTTTAATTAATTTAATTATATTTAATTTTGTTTTTTGTGTGTGGGCGTATGTGTAAATGTCTTTATTCCACCTTCAATTTGAAAGATGTTTTTGCTGGGTATAGAATTCTATATTGATTTTTTGTATATTTTTTATTGGAGTTCGATTTGCCAACATATAGCTTAACACGCAGTGCTCATCCCATCCAGTGCCCCCCTCAGTGCCCGTCACCCAGTCACCCCATCCCCCCACCCACCTCCCCTTCCATTACCCCTTGTTCATTTCCCAGAGTTAGGAGTCTCTCATGTTCTGTCATCCTCTCTGATATTTCCCACTCATTTTCTCTCCTTTCCCCTTTATTCCCTTTCACTATTTTTTATATTCCCCGGATGAATGAGATCATATAATGTTTGTCCTTTTCAGATTGACTTACTATTATGTTGATTTTTGTTTTTCTCCAGTCTCTATATCCTGTTCCATCACCTTTTTGCTTATATTGTTTCTGATAAGAGATATGACATCACCTTTGTCTTTGTCCTGTATATGTACACGTCTTTCCCCTCTGGTTGCTTTTAAGATTTTCTGTTTACCACTGATTTTTAACAATTTGATTATAACTTACCTTGGTGTCATTTTCTTTGTGTTTCATGCACTTGGGATTCATTTGGTTTTTCAGGTGTATAGTTTTCATTAAGTTCGTAAAAATCTTGGCCATTACTTCTTCAAATATTTCTTTTATCCTTTCCTTTTCCCCTTCAGGAGCTCCAGTTACCTGTATATTAGACCACTTGCAAGTTGTTACACAGCTCACTGTGCCTTTTCATATTTTTGGATGATTTTTTCCATGTGTTTCACTTTGGATGGTTCTTTTGCTATGCCCTTAAGATAACTCATCTTTTTTCTCCTGCAATACCTAATATGCCATTACAGATTACTGCATCTAGTGTATTTTTTATTTTTTAAAGATTTGTTTATTTATTTGGTGGGGGAGGGACAGAAGGAGAGAGAGAGTCTTAAGTAGGTTTGGCCCTGAGCATGGAGCCCGAGGTGGGGTCCGATCTCACAACCCTGGGATCATGACCTGAGCCAAAAGCAAGAATTGGAAGCTTAACCAACGGTGCCACCCAGTCAACCCCAATCCATATTGGGGGGACTAAGATGGTTTTTTCATCTTAGATGTTGTTGTTTTTATGCTCAGAAGTTCTTCCATGTGTCTGCTTAACTTTTTGAACACATGGAATATATTATAATAATAATTTTAATGCCCTTCCTTGCTACTTCTAAAATTTCAGTTTCATTTGATTGATTGATTATCCTCCTAATTATGGATTGCATTTTCCTGCCTCCTTGTATGCCTGCTATTTTTTAGTTGGATGCCAGACGTTGTAAATTTTACCTTGTTAGGTGCTGGACGTGTTTGTATTCCTAAAAATCATCCTGCACTTTGTTCCTAGATGCAGTTAACTTAAGAATAGTTCGATCCTTTGGGGTCTTGCTTTCATCATTTGTTAGATAGGTCTAGAGCAGTGCTAGTTATTCCTACTACCAAGGCGAGACCATCCTGATTATTCTACCTAAATATCTTATGAAATGTCAGTTTTTCCAGTCTGGCTAGTGAGGCCTTGTACTGTCCCTGTAGCCAGGTATTGTTCTTTCTTGTCCTTTCAGATTGTTCTTTCCCCTCATATGCATGTGCTAATCTCTTCTGAATACCCAAGGGAGAGAAACCCTCTGTGGACCTTCAGGATTCCCTCTATTTAGGTCTCCTTGCTGGTCTTCTGTCCCATGAACATTATTTATTTATTTATTTTTAAAGATTTTATTTATTTATTCATGAGAGAGAGAGAGAGAGAGAGGCAGAGACACAGGCAGAAGGAAAAGCAGGCTCCATGCAGGGAGCCTGATGTGGGACTCAATCCCCGGTCTCCAGGATCGCACCCTGGGCTGAAGGCAGCGCTAAACCACTGAGCCACCCTGGCTGCCCTGTCCCATGAACTTTAGCTGCCTTTGTTTGTTTGTTTTTTTAATTAATTAATTTATTTATTTACGATAGTCACAGAGAGAGAGAGAGAGAGAGAGGCAGAGACACAGGCAGAGGGAGAAGCAGGCTCCATGCACCGGGAGCCCGACGTGGGATTTGATCCCGGGTCTCCAGGATCACGCCCTGGGCCAAAGGCAGGCGCTAAACCACTGCGCCACCCAGGGATCCCCTTTAGCTGCCTTTGGATGTAGACTCTTGGCTTTGTCAATTTAGGGAGCTGGCTAGACTTTGTATCAGTTTCCTCTCCCTGCTTTATGGCTTAGAAACTCTCTGAAGGTAGTAAGCTGGAACAATCATAGCACTCACCCCATTTTTCCCCATCTCAGGGATCAGTTCTTTATTGCCTGATGCATGGTGTCTTGAAAACCATTATCTCATGTATTTCTTTGTTTTTGTTTCAGGCATGAAGATAAATCCAGTCCCTGTTTCTCTGTCTTGTCTGGAAGTGGAAGCCTTCATTTCATAAAGGAGTTTTAATCTTTTTTTGGGGGGGGGGTCATTGTAACCCTCATACACATACACTCTGTCTTTTGGTATTTCTTTGTTTGAACCATGGACTTTATATGTGTGTCTATGTCTTTATGCAGTGATGTGTATTTGTATACACACCGACAGACATTTAAAACAAGCCTACCATGAACTATCATATTCTAGTCTAGGAATATGTTGGCTACTGTATTTTTTTTGCTGTTGAGAGAACTGGGGAAAGAAACAATTGCATTAATTGGCAGAGTAGGCTATTAATGAGCCAGAGTGATTCTCTTCAGTGGTATGAATGAGAGAATTGTCTGCTTTCAGTGGCAGTGTTCTGTGGAGTGTTTGTGATGGCACTGAAGAGAGACACAGTCAAGATGGCAATCTGTAGTGATTTTTTATCCACTGTGGAGAAATCTGGTAAAGGGTATAGCTCTGATGTGGCAGATGAAGTCCTCCCAGTCCACTCAGGAAAAAAGAGACAAGTAGTTCAGTCCAGGGCAACTATGAACCAAGACATTGGAAGACCTTAGAAGACAGACAGGGTGCATTGAAGCAGCCTAGAAATAAGCAACAGCAGGCAGCCACTGTCACTCCTAGGGCTGACACATGGAGGAGGTAGCACTGCCAGAGCCCAGGAATGAGGTTGCCTGGCAGGAACTGGAATCACTGTGGGGGCTGCCTAGTGAGACTTGGGACCTGGAGAGAGGGCTGTCTGTTGGAAGCTTCGGCCATAGAGATCACATAGCCATTGCTAGAGAGGGAGGATAGACAGAGGAGACAGAAGGAGAGGAGGAGAGAGCACACAAGCATGTGCTCCTACAGCAAAGAGATGAAGATACCCTGGCTTCTTTTCTCTCCCACTCTAGTCTCTCACCATGCTGCCCATTGGATGAATCTCACTGGAACACTGGGAAGGGGGGCCTGGAGATGAAGTTTACTGGGGTCACCCCAACCCCTTCCCTTCTCTCCCTGCCCCCTGCAAATGTAGCAGAGCAAGAAAGGGCAGAAAATGGATCTGAGGGCACAGAAGCCCAAGACTGGCATGATGACCCTGACTCAAATTAAAGGCCTATTCTGGTGAGCAGTAGATCCAATACCTGGATATGGCCCAGAAGGGAGGAGTAAAGCTGCATGGTCAGCCTCAAAAGAACCAATATCCCTCTCAGCAGACTTCACGGGTGGGGGGGGAAGGAATCTAGGTGTTGAGGCACAACTGGATTTGCTGTGGTAATGTATGCCCAAAGGATGGGATGAGGTAATTATGATAAACAGTTGTTCACATTTGAAATGTTAAGTCTATGCATGAAAAAGCACCCCACCTACATCAACTATTTTGTAAGCTTACCAATCAGTGCCCTTTGTATAGTATAATTTACATTATGATTTGATGTACACATTAATATTTGTAAGCAAAACATTTAGATATTTCTGTAACAGTGTCTTTTTGTCATAGAACCACCTTAGCAGTGATACCCTAGGATATCTAAGCCCTTTTATGATGAGGTCAGCCAGGAATACTGTGCCTGCTGAGGGTACTGAATCACATTATTTAGTTTTGTAGCAACATCTGTTCAGTTTCTACAATTGAGGTAGTGTTTGGAAAATTCCTAATTAGAGTTGGGTTTCTGTAAAAGAGGATACCTTTGGAGGAGTAGGTCACATAAGCACCTGCTGTATTCTTAGTCTCCTCCGCTAGTATGGAGGGCCTGGTTGGGCCAATGACATAAGGTCAAAGATGTGATGCAGGTTTGAGCATTTTGCTCTACCTCAGAAGGCCAAATGGGCATCAAGCATTTATGTGTTACAAGAACATATAAGTTTATTGAAACCAGTTCTTTCTTTCATTGGAATAATAGCAAGTCAGGTAAGAAAATCTTATATCAAACTGATCAGAATCCTTGATTAGATACTATAGGAGTTACCAATCTTTTAAAAATTTTTATTTATTTGAGAGACAGAATGAGTGAGAGGGGGCACACGAGCAGGGGCAGAGGAAAAGGAAAAGCAGGCTCCCCTGCTGAGCAGGGAGCCCAATATGGGACTTGGACCCAGGACCCTGGGATCATGACCGGAGCTGAAGGCAAATACTTAACCAACTGAGCCACCCAGGTGCTCCAGTTTCCCATCTTTCTATGTTTATCTGATTAAATAAAGTTCAGTGAATTGTTACTTAGTGCATTATAATTTGCTTGACACAGTCTTTCAGTATTTCACATATCTAACCTTTCTGGGAAAAGGCTGCATATAAAGTAAAAGTACACTTGAAAAATGAATAAACAGCCTTCTGGTTTCACCTCAGAGATGCAGACCATAGAGCTCCCATCCTTACAACGAGAAAAAAGCTGGACAAATTGCGAATCAATGACTTCTCTTGAATGCATCAGAAAACTGAGACTTCAGAGCATACAACTAACCCCACATCGAGAGTGATACAGGAGCCACTACAGGGAGAAATAGGACTTGAGCATTTGCATACCCAGGACAGACACTGCTGAATGTCACATAAGCCAGTATTTTTAAATGAATTGCTAAAGGCTGGGGGCCAGAGGTAGAGGAAGTTCTCCCCCTCTTACAGACTTTAACTGCAAGATCCCCACCAGATTCTCAGGAAGATTATAGAGAAAGTTTCTCCCATATGCTGGCTGGGATAGGGAAACAACGGCCATTGCCAAAATCTGCCCAAACACGTCTCCCCATCTCTCCAAGGAACAAAAGTCTTAATCTGCAGGAAAAAGGGTAACAAAAAGTGATGGTACTAGTGGAAACTCACCATAGCTGGGGAAGGAGAACAGGAAAAACAAAGAAACTCTTCTCTTGGGGGAGGAAAGGAATACCTACTGATCCCAGAAGTATGTTTTGAGAACAAACAGGAATGCTTATGAAGGCCACAACCCAAAGACTGAAGGGTCACAGTGCCTCCTAATATTGAGGATTAATTGGGACATAAAAGAATGCCTCCATCTCCTACCTCCCCACTACTGAGCTAAGCATCTAAGCACTACTGTGCATCAAGTAAAAATCGCAATAGAAGTGATAAAATCAAATCACAAAAAAAAGCTCAATAAAACATAGAGAAAGCAGAAAAAGGAAAAAAAGAAACAGGCCAAGTGGAACAAATAAAAAATAGCTGGCAAGATAGTAGATTTTAATCCCACCATATCAGCATTCATTTTAAATGTGAAAATGTGAGTGGCCTAAAAGAGATCATCAGATTAGATTTTAAAAAGAATGCAACTGTATGCTATTTATAAGAAACCCACTTTAAGCATAAAGGCATGGATAGATTAAAAGTCAAAAGAAGGATAAAGATAAATTATGTAACAGTAAGCAAAAGAGAGAGGAGTAGCTATTATTAATTTAAAATGAAGTAGACTTCATAACAAGGAATATTTGATACTTTATACCTACAAAATCATTTTGTCTTTGCCATATAATGTAACATAATTACAGAAATGATATCCCATTACCTTTGCCATATTCTTTTGGTTAAAAGCAAGTTCGAGTGGCTCAGAGGTTTGGCACCTGCCTTCAGCCTAGGGCGTGATCCTGGAGACCCGGGATCGAATCCCACGTTGGGCTCCCTGCGTGGAGCCTGCTTCTCCCTCTGCCTGTGTCTCTGCCTCTCTTTCTCTCTCTCTGTGCCTCTCATGAATAAATAAATTTAAAAAAAAGCAAGTTAGAAGTCCCACCTACCCAGATACAGGTAGTCCCGCTTTGCATCAGTCTGTATGTATGAATTTAAGTTACCATGGTTTAGTTAAATAACATCAGTCTCCTAACAACATGATTCAGATTTTTGGTGCCATGGTATATTAATTGCCCGAAGTAAAAACTTTACTGCTAGTTCTTTACTCCAGAAATCACTATGTAAATAACAAATGCACATCAGGATCAGCACCCATAGTCATCTCTTTCAAAGTCTGTCTGTTATTGGTTACTGTTCTTTTGTTATTCAATCCACATGTGGACAGCAAAGCATAGAGTTGTGTTGCCTCCTTGTCTCCCAGTGATAAATCTATGTAACATTTTATCAAAATGCGTAACTGAAAGAGGAAATGGGCCAACAAAGATGAAAGTGAAGCCAAAAAAAGTAATAACACTGGAAGATAAATTTATATCAAACATAAATGGAATTACAGTTGACCCTTGAACAACATAGGTTTGAATTGCACAGGTCCACTTATACGTGGATTTCTTTTTTGATATGTACAGTACCATAAATATATTTCTTTTATGATTTACTTAACATTTTCTTTTCTCTGGTATGTCGTTGTAAGAATACAGTATGTAATGCATACAACATACAAAATACGTGTTAGTTGACTGTTATCAGTAAGGCTTCCCAGTCAATAGAAGGGTATTAGTGGTTACATTTGGGGGGAGTCACAGGTTGCATCTGGATTTTTGACTGCATGGCAGGTCAGTGCCCCAATGCCTGTGTAGTTCAAGGGTCAACCATTTCGACAAAATACCTGATAGCAGAAATGTTGACACTGCCACCATTTGAGAAACTCTAGATCACAGCCAGAAGAACTTAGAGAAGGGGAACTTATTGATATAAATGAGCAGAGTGGTTGTGATGAAAAGCATGAAGATTTCAGAGGAAGTGATGCCAGCAAAAAAGAGTTCCTCAGATTGAAGGAACTCTTGGAGGTATTTCAAGACATTGAAAGTGCTAAGGATATAATGTGGAAGCTGATCCTAACCCAGAAAGGAGTGTGACAATTTGCCATGGCATAGAAAAGATGCTTACTCTGTATTGTCAGTTATAGGACAAGGAGAAGAAAGCACACTGTTCAAACTACTCAAGTTTTTTTGTTTTTTTTTTGTTGTTTTTTTTTTTTACAAAGAAATAGCTTTAGTTCTCAATATTTCTGATGTTTTAAATTATGGTACACTAATATTAGTTTTACTATCTTTTTACTTTCTCTTTACACTTAAAGTCAAGAGTAAGAGTCTTTAATGTTTCCACAAACTTTTTTAAAGACCATGGTACAATTATATTTTTTCCCATTGATTATTAAGATTGCTTTTCTTCCTTTTTATAAAATAGGGTGCATGTATGTACACAGGCCAGGGGAGGAGGGGCAAAGGGAGAAGGAGAGAGAGAATCTTTTTTTTTTTATGATAGTCACACAGAAAGACTGAGAGAGAGGCAGAGACATAGGCAGAGGGAGAAGCAGGCTCCATGCACTGGGAGCCCGACTTGGGATTCGATCCCGGGTCTCCAGGATCGCGCCCTGGGCCAAAGGCAGGCGCTAAACCGCTGCACCACCCAGGGATCCCCGAGAGAGAGAATCTTAAGCAGGCTCCACACCTAGTGCAGAACCTGACTCAGGGCTCAACTTGGGGCTTGATCTCACAACCCTGAGATCATGACCTGAGCCAAAATCAAGAGTTACCCACTTAACTGACTAAGCCACCCAGATGCCTCAAGATTGCCTTTCATGCTTTCAGCTTGTATAGTCAATTTTTGTGGTTCCTACTACCATGCAGGACTGTCTACACTATTTAGCAATTAAAAAGAATGAAGTTCTGATTCATGCTTAAAACATGGATGAACCTCAAAATTATGCTAAATGAAAGAAGTCATACACAAAAGGATACCTACTGTGTGATTCCATTTATGTGAAATATTTAGAAAAAGTAAATGTATAGAAACAATGTATTAGTGGTTGCCTGGGGCTGAGAATAGAAACCAGTATTAACTATGAGTGGGTACCAAGGAATCTTACTGGGATAAGGGTGGTGATAGTTGCATAACTTGGTAAATTTAGTAACAAATATTGAATTATACACATAAATTGGGTGAATTTTATGGAATCAAAGTTGTTTTTTCTTAAAAATGAAGGCAACGTGGTGCCTGGCTGGCTCAGTTGGTGGATTACATGACTCTTGATCTCAGGGTTGTGAGTGTGAGCCCCACATTGGATGTGGAGCTTACCTAAAAATAAAATCTTAAAAAATTGAAAGTGAATATATATTCCCAGATAAACAAAGACTGAAATAATTTGTTTCTGGCAGATCTGTCTTAGAAGAAATACTAAAGTCTTTTAGGCTTAAAGGAAGTGACATTGGACAACAATTCAAATGTATACAAAGAAATAAAGACTCCTGGAAAATGTAAATATATGAGTAACTATAAAAAACGGCATAAATATTTACATTTCCTCTTTTGTTCTTTAAGTTTTTAAAAATACATAAAATTGAATTTGACAATAATTATAATGCTGTATTGTGAGGTTTGTAGCATATACAGATGACATATTTTAAGATACTAACATGAAGGAGGTATGTGGAAATGGAGCTAGGATCAAAGAAAGTTTCAATTTCAATAATTCCCTCCTCGAATTAAATTAGCATCACACTGAAGTAGACTGGAATGAAGATGACTATTATAATCCCTAGAGCAACCACTATGAGAACAAAAAAACAAACTCAAAAACATAGTGAAAAAACCCTAAAGGAATGAAAATTACACACACACCCAAATACATATATATACAAACACAGAAAGTGCAGACGTGTGCGTGTGCACACAAGGAGGCAGGGAAAAAGTAGCAAAGATCCAAAATGACATGAAACATAGGAAATCAGTAGCAAATATGGCAGTCATAAATCCAACCATTAAATGTGACTGGACCAAACACTGCAGTCAAAAGGCAGAAATGGTCAGACTAAAAAAACAAAACAAAACAAAACAAAACAAACCTAAGATTCACCTAGATGCTGTCTAAAAGAGACATGCTTTATTTAGATAAGCATTTCTCAACCTTGATGCCATTGAAATTTGGACTGGGTAATTTTTTTGTTGTGGGAGGTATCCTGTGTGTTGTAGGGTATTAGTAGCATTCTTGGCCTTTATCTATTACATGTCAGTAGTAGCCATGGAATTGTGATAACCAAAAATTTCTCCAGCTATTGCAAATGTCACATAGGGGGCAAAATTGCTCCCAGCTGAGAAGCATTGCTTTAGATTCACACACACACACACACACACACACACACACACACACACACACTGAAAGTAAAAGGATGGAAAAATACATGCCAGCTAATAATCATAAATCACTGGAGTAACTATATTAATATCAGGACAGACTTGGAAGACAAGTGTTGTTATAGACAAAGAGGGACACTTTATATAATGCCTTCAGAAAGATATAAAAATTATGAAAACCTGTAGGTAATACACCTGAAAACAGAGCCCCTAAACGTATGAAGCAAAAACCAAGAGACTTGAAGAGACAGATATGCAATTCAATAATAATGAATAGGGACTTCTATCCCCTTTTCCCAAAAATGGAAAGAACAACTAGATAAAAAACAGGTTATAGAAGGTTTGAACAACATAATCAACTGCTTGACCTCACTGACATTTATAGAACAAAACAAAATACACATCCTCTCTAAGGGTACGTGTAACATTCTACAGAATAGATTCTATTTATTCTTTTATGGCTAATTTATTCTTAGCCATAAAACATGTCTTATTAAATTTTAATAGATTGAAATCATACAAAGAATATTCTCTGATCTCAGAGGAATTAAAATTTGATTCAACAACAACAAATTTGGCAAATATCCAAATAGTTTTTATAGTTTTATAACATGTATGCATAGCCCTTAATAATATGTTTAGTCTTGCCTGTTTTTGCACTTCCTGAGTCTCTTGCAAATAAATGTTTTTTGAACACATAGTGCAAGTATAAAAAAAATTTAAAAGAGACACATTGAAAAAGATATACCCTATCCCCCATCCATTTCTCCTTGATGTTGTAGTAACCACCTTTGTTGTGTTTCTTTTCATAAATAAAAGCAAATAAAAATATATGTGCTAATTTCTACCTTTCTCTGCATAAAGTAGTATACCATGTGTCCCTAGACTGCACCTGTGCTTTTCATTTACATTGTCCTGGAAATGTTATCATATTAGATTAAAGAACCTTCTTCATTCTTTTATAGTTGCAAGGTATTCTGTTGTGTGGAGGTATCATAATTAGTCCTTTGTTGGTGGGCTCTAGGCTTGTTTCCAGTCTTATTGTAGCAAAGAGTACTGCACTGGATAATATTGAACATTTTGTCCATGTGTGGTTGTCTCTGTGGGACAGATTCCTAAAAGCAGGATTGCTGGATGAAAAGGTAAATATACTTGCAATTTTGGATGATATTGCCAGATTCTTATTAGAAGTTTTACCATTTTCCACTCTTACCAGCAGTGTCTTGCCAACAGAGTATGTTGTCAAACTTTTGGATTTTTGTCAATTTGAGAGATAAGAATGTGGTCTTGGTGTTGTTTAATTTGTATTGCTCTTATAAATAATACCTTTTCAAAAGCTTAAGAGCCATTTTTTTGTGAATTGTGCATTTATATTTTTGGCCTATTTTTTTTCTGCAGACTTCTCTTTTTCTTGAGTGTAGGAGCTTCTTATACTTCTTTTTTTTTTTTAAAGATTTCTTTTTTTTTTAATTTTTATTTATTTATGATAGTCACAGAGAGAGAAAGAGAGGCAGAGACATAGGCAGAGGAAGAAGCAGGCTCCATGCACCGGGAGCCTGACGTGGGATTCGATCCCGGGTCTCCAGGATCACGCCCTGGGCCAAAGGCAGGCGCCAAACCGCTGCGCCACCCAGGGATCCCGCTTCTTATACTTCTTATGCATAGGGAGATTAGCCCTTTATCTGTGATGAGTTGCAATTTTTTTCAGTTTGTCTTTAAAAAAAGAACAACTTTGATTATGTTTTTCTCCTTCTTACAAGATTGTTCTTGCTATTAAATAGTTGAAGTTTTCAAGTTTTTCTTTTAAGATGTCTGGACTTCATCATTAAAAAGGCACTCCCCAGGGGACCCTGGGTGACTCAGTTAAGTGTCTGCTTTTGGCTCAGGGCCTGATCTCAGGGTCCTGGGATCAAGCCCCATCAAGGGCTCTCTGCTCAGCAGGGAGTCTGCTGCTCCTTCTCCCTCTGCCTGCCGCTCTGCCTGCCACTTTCCCTACTTGTGCTCTCTCTCTCTCTCTCTCTGTGTCAAATAAATAAATAAAATCTTTAAAAAAAGAAAGGTACTCCCCAAATGCCTACCCCATTGTCCCAACACCAATGACGAAAAAAATCCATATTGAGCCTGCTGGTTGGAGATGCTTTCTCTATCGTATACTAAATACCTGTATGCATTTCTGGACTTTTTTTGCTTCTCCATTGGTATGCCTCCATTCATGAATTAATGCTACTGATACTGATATTATACCAATATTAGTACCAATGGTAGAGGCCTTTTGAGTATTTAAAAATCTGGTAGGGCTAATGCCCCCCATGGCTCATTTTTTCCCCCTGAGTTTTCTTGGTTCTTCTTGTCTGCTTAGTTTTATAGATGACTCTATAATTGGCTTGTCTAGTTCCTGTCCAAAGGCCTAGTGGTATTTTCATTGGAATAGCATTGGATTTAGGAATTAGTGTGGGAAGAAAAATTTTTACGGTGCCGATTCTTCCTATTCAAGGGTTTCTTAGGCCTTTCCATTTTTCAAGACTTCTGTGTTCCTCAGGAATGTTTTTGAGTTTTCCTCTTCAGTTTTACACATTTCTGGTAAACCTTATTCCTAGATATTTATTTTATTTTTTAAAAGATTTTATTCATTCATTCATTCATGAGAGACACACACACACACACACACACAGAGGCAGAGACATAGGCAGAGGGAGAAGCAGGCTCCATTCAGGCAGCCTGATTTGGGACTCGATCCTGGGTCTCCAGGATCACACCCTGAGCCAATGGCAGGCGCTAAACCGCTGAGCTACCCAGGGATCCCCCTACGGTTTTGTTTCTATAATGAAGTTTTCTTGTCCATTATATCTTTAAACTGTATTGTTGTTCTGGGTTTCCTCTCTCTTAAATTTGCTTAGCCACATTATTTTTTACTTTCTTTAATCTCATTTTAATAGCCCAGGATATTTCTTGAAAATTTTGAAAAGCTTTTTTTTTAAAGATTTCATTTATTTATTCATGAGACACACACACACACACACACACACACACACACACACATAGAGAGAGAGAGAGAGACAGACAGACAGACAGAGACACACAGGCAGAGGGAGAAGCAGGCCCCATGCAGGGAGCCAGATGTGGGAACTCGATCCCGGGTCTCCAGGATCAGGCCATGGGCCAAAGGTGGCGCTAAACCGCTGAGCTACCCAGGCTGCCCTCCAAAAGCTTTTTATTGTATTTCTACCTTGTAATGAAGTAGCTTGAAAATTAATGTTAGAAAACCAAAGTACTGACAATGAATTAGGGTTTCTACTATAAATGTTGGTAATGGTGGGATTTATCATAGGTGCTTGAACACAGAGAAAGTTGTACCCCGAGTGTATTTTGACATTGGTTTGGTGGAACCTGGCTGATCACGAACCAGAACTTGAAACCTTGAAAGTTAACAGATTGATTACTTGTATTAAGGATACACTGAATAAGTATTTTGCCTAATTGCTGAGTGGCAAGTGTTAAAAATCAATATTTGGCCATAACCAAACCAAAATATCACCAGCTTAGAGTGAACCTCTTGAGTTAAATAAAATTGCCATTTTATTCAGAAATAAATTATTCACTGCAGTTTTATTAAAAATGTCAGTAGGGGCACCTGGCTGGCTCAGTGGGTGGAGCATGTGATTCTTGATCTCAGAGTTATGGGTTCAAGCCCCATGTTGGATGTAGAGATTACTTAAAAAAATAAAATCTGGGCAGCTCCAGTGGTGCAGCGGTTTAGCGCTGCCTGCAGCCCGGGGTGTGAACCTGGAGACCTGGGATCGGGTCCCATGTCGGGCTCCCTGTATGGAGCCTGCTTCTCCCTCTGCCTGTGTCTCTGCCTGCCTCTCTCTCTCTCTCTCTTTCTGAATAAATAAATTGAAAATCTTAAATAAAATAAAATCTTTGAAATAAATGTCAGTCACATTTTTATTTTTTTTATTTTTAAAATTTTATTTTTAAAAAATAATCTCTTCACTCAGTGTGGGGCTCAAACTCACAACCCTGAGATTGAGAGTCATATGCTCCACCGACTGAGCTAGCCAGGTGCCCCAGTAGTCATATTTTTAAAGTTTGACACTACAGAGCATAATTTCTCAGCACTATCAGCTGCTAGCTTGCGTGGGAGTTCCTTAGGTCATGTGAGTGTGATACCAAAGAGATAACTACAAATTAAATGCAACCCTAAAAGTTTGTTTTGTGGGGCACCTGAGTGACTCAGTTGCTTAAGTGTCTGCCTTCAGCTCAGGTCATGATCCTGGGGTCCTGGGATTGAGCCCTGCATTGGGCTCCCTGCTCAGCAAAGAACCTACTTCTCTCTCTCCCCCTGCCCTTCCCCCACTGCTTGTGCACGCTCTCTCTCTCTCTCATTCTTTCTCATGCTCTCTCTCAAATAAATCTTTAAAAATATGAATAAATAAATAAATGAAAGTTTGTTTTATGTTATGAATGATACCGCACCAAATAATTCTATAGATAAGAATTGTTATAATCAAATATCTATTATTCTATCTTGTATTGTTACTGAAAGTTTTAGACATTTGCTGACTTAAGTGGATATATTGTTTTTCTTAAGTTACTTAGTGATTGCACTCTTCAGTCACTAATTCATTCAAATATTCACTATTTCTTGGCATACTTCTTTTTAAAAGCCAGGTTTATTGAGGTATAATATACATACAATAAAATTCATTCTTTGTAAGTATACAGTTTGATGAGTTTTGATGTATGTATACACTTGGGTGACCACCACCAAAGTCAAACTATGGAACATGTCTATCGCCCTGGAAAGTCCTCATACACCTTTGCAGAGTGTTGCCTCCACTTACTCTAGCCCTTGGTAGCTATTGATCTGCTTTCTGTCACTACACTTTTGCCTTTTCTAGAACTTCAAGTACATGAAATCATATAGTAGGGACCCTTTTGTGTCTAGCTTCTTCCAGTTAGTGTAATGCTTTTGTGACTCATCCATGTTGTCATGTGTATCAATAGTTTACTCCTTTTGTATTGCTGAGCAGTGTTCCCCTGTGTGGATGTATCACAGTTTACTTACACATTCCCCATTCGTTGAACATTTGGGTTGTTTTCAGTTTTGGGTATTATAAATAAAGCTGCTGTGAACATTTGCCTACACATCTTTGTGTGGGCATGTGTTTTCATTTCTGTTGGATAAATACCCAAGAGAGATTTCTGGGTTGCATGGTAAGTGTATGTTTAATTTTATAAAAACCTGGCAACCTTTTGTAAAGGGACTGAACATTTTTGCATTCCCAGCAGCAGTGCATACATTTCCAATGGCTCTACATCCTTAACAAGTTTCGTTATTTAGAAATTTTTAATTTTAGCAGTTATAGTGTGAAGTAATATTTTTATTGTTGTTTTTAATTTTCATTTCCCTAATGACTAATGATATGGAGCATCTTTTCTTTCTTTTTTAAAAACTGTATTGTAGGGGGATCCCTGGGTGGCTCAGTGGTTTAGCGCCTGCCTTTGGCCCAGGGCGCGATCCTGGAGTCCTGGGATCGAGTCCCATGTCGGGCTCCCAGCATGGAGCCTGCTTCTCCCTCCTCCTGTGTCTCTGCTTCTCTCTCTCTCTCTCTATGTCTATCATAAATAAATAAATAAATCTTTTAAAAATATCTTTAAAAAACTGTATTGTAGGGGCTTTTGGATGGCTCAGGCAGTTTAAGCGTCTGACTTTTGATTTTGGCTCAGGTCATGATCTCAGGGTCATGAGATCGAGCCCCATGTCAGGCTCTGTGCTGGGCATGGAACCTGCTTAAGATTTCCTCTCTCCCTCTTTATCTGCCCCACCCCTCCTCTTCCTCTCTAAAACAAAATAAATAAAAAGAAATAAAATTGTATTTTAAATTCCAGTATAGTTAACGTATAGTGTTATATTAATTTCAGGTGTGCAGTATACTGATTCAACAATTGTATCCATTACGCAGTGTTCATCATGACAAGTGTACTCCTTAATGCTCATAACCTATTTCACCCATCCCTCCCTCCCACCTCCCCTATGGAATATCTTTACTTATGCCTATTTGCCATCTGTGTACCTTCTATGGTGCTCCGTTCATACTTTTGGTCCATTTTAAATCTTTTTTTGTCTTTTTGGTCTTATTGAGCTGCATTTTTAATATTTTGGGGGATACAAATCCCTTGTCAGATAAGTGGTTCATGGTATTTTCTTCCTGTGGCCTGTCTTTTCATTTCCTTAACACCGTCTTTGGAAGAGTAGAAGTTTTAGATTTTGATAAAGTCCAGTTTATCAGTTTTTTCCCTTATGGTTTGTACTTTCTTTGTTGATCTTAATACATTCTTAATAAGTTAACTGTTTTGTATATGAAATAAAAATCAACAGCTCTCACCGTCATTAATCAGTACTTTATTCTTAGAATAATAAAGGGTCTATTGTTTAAGAGACTGATAGAATTTCTACACATAAAACCCATAAGTTACACTCCAAGTTACAAATAGACTGAATAGTAAACACAAAGGACATGCCTTGTTTATATTACTCATGTTGTTATGCTGGTCACATGTGATGACAGCCTATACCATCCCATGTCCATTGGTCATGAACAGTTAAGGAATACCAAAAATGACATTGCAAGAGACATTCAGTTACTTCTGAAGACCAAAGCTGATTTTTGTCTAAGTCAAACTTTGGGCTATCCCTAAATTTATATTGATTGTTTTTTTAGTTGAAATATAGTTGACACATAATGTTACATTAGTTTCAGGTGTACAACATACTGATTGGACAAGTCAATATGTTTTTTTAAAGATTTTATTTATTCATGAGAGACACAGAGGGAGAGGCAAAGACAGAGGGAGAGGCAGAGGGAGAAGCATGGACAAATCTATATGTTATGCTGTGCTCCCCACAAGGGTAGCTGTCATCTGGCACTGCATAGTGCTATTATGATACCGTTGACTGTATTCCTTATGCTGTTGTACCTTTCATCCCCATGACTTATTCATTCCATGACTGGAAGCCTGTATCTCCCTCCCCCTTCACCTGTTTGGCCCACCCCCATACTGATTGTTTTGTGTGTGTGTGTATTTATTTTGGTATTTTCTATTAATTACAGATCTCAACCTTCCCATAAAAGATCCAAGTGAGCCCAATCACGATTTTCACTAAATTGAGTCATATTGAATACTCAAGTCTTTGTGACTATTTATTGTACAGGGATACAGATCCTACTCACAAGGTCTGCTGTGGGAATGCTATGTGGAGGAGGTTATTAAGAAATTAGCTTTATGATCCCTCCGGAGCTACTGCTTCCTTCTCTGGGAAGTGAGAGAGGGGTTTGGATGAGGCTTGTGGTCTTGAATATTTCTTGTGTGTCCTCACTGTCATTCAGATAATTGAAACTTTGAATATTGTATCACTTTCTTTCACTATAGCAGAATAATTGTGACTCAGCTTTATTAGTTGCTTAAATACAGTTAATGTTTTGCTGAGTTTTGAGTATTTAAGAGATTATGCTAGGATGCCAGGTATGGGAAGAAGAAATAAAAGGTTTCTGCCTCTAATGAGTTGATATACACTAAGTAGATCACAAGTATATACAGTGCACCAAAATCCAGGTCAGCTTGTGTGGCTGAAGTTAGAGCATATGGGGATCAGCAGAATACAGGAAACATATTCAGGGAACAGACTGTGGGCCTTAGCTGCCCTATCGGAGCCCTGAGGCTCTATTTCATTAAGAACTGGGTTGGCATTTGTGATGGAGGCTTGGGTTGATTTAGGCCTGCCTGAGGATGGCCTTGGTCTCCCCTATTCTGGGCCACGAAGACAGAAGAGTTAAGGTAACTGGAGGATGTTGTGTCCGCCTCGGTTGTTGTATGAAACTGTACCTGGCTTGGGGAGCTGTGAATGAGTGTGTGGACTTTTGGCTTGTATGAGGGTAGTATACAAAATCTGTGGGAAAAGGGGCTGTGGCTTCTCTGTATCAACAAGCTGTGCGGGTGAGGGGAGAGAGGAAGCTGGCTACTTGGGTGGCCAGTGCGCCTCCCATGGAGATGGAGCTTCTGTCTCAGTATATTTGCAGTCCTATACCCTTCTCTAAAGGAGTAAATGTTATAGTAACTGAAAAGTTCTTTGGGGCCCGGGAGCCTCGTTGCTGGCTTGAACCCATCACAGCTTGGAATGAAAGGTTAGCCATACAGGCTGGGGAGATGCCTTTAGAGAGGTTGCATTGGGGATGATGGGGACCGGAATCAGTGCTGTAGCAACAAGAAGGTGAGAGGTCAACATCTGCATCCATGGAAAGCACTGAAACTCCTGGTAGCGGTTCTAGCAGATGGTCTAGGGCAGAAGGGAGACCAGAACTCCAGATATAGCTCTGCTGAGAGGTCTGAATGGGGCCAGCAGCTCTTCCTAGCTGTGTAAACATTTCAATTTAATTTAATTTTCAAAAAAAATTTAACAGCACTTGATATGTGCCAAGTACTATTCCAGGTATTTTTATAAATATGGACTCCTTTAATTCCATCTACTGAGGAGAATAGCAAGGCACAAAGAAATGGGAGTAGCTTTGCCACTGGCGAAGCAGGGATTTGAACTCAGGCAGTCTGGCTCCAGCATCCATGCTCTGAGCCCTTCCAATTCTGTTAGCTGCTGTACACATTCTTCCTCATAGGAAATGAGTGGAAGAGTTTCTGATGTTCACAGAGAATGCCCATACAGGTGACAGCTGCCCAGGGTCATGTCATTGGAGCACGGATTCCTTAGCATGAAGCATAGGTGAGGATAGCACCTACCCTTTGGCTTCTACCCCTCCCTGTCCCACAACCAGGGTAGCCCTACATTACAGTTGTGGGGTCCCACTTCACATCTGTTGACCACCCCTCTTTGCTATTGAGACAACCCCATCCTCACAATTCCTGGGATCGGAAGGTACATTTCCCCCTTCTCTTGGATCTTTAGATCTTTTGCAGGGCCCACAGCTGTGATGCCCCTGCAGTCTCCTGCTTTGCCTTTTTGGAGGGGAGTGAGTTTGCTTTGGGAGGAAATCTCAGCAAAGGTCTGAGCAATGGGTGTGCACTTGGGGCTCACTCAGGGGTTCAGACATTACTTTATCATAGTTTTTTTGCCTTTCCTTGAACGAAATTCTCAGTGTTAATACATGGGCTGTCCCACCCAGGCCCTTTAGTCATAGCAAAGAAAGCAAATTATTCCCTTTTCAAAGATGAGCCTTATATGAATTATTACACTACCTCTTATGTGAATTCTCCCAGTTATGTGTGGCCAGGATTTATGTATATTATTCTTCTTTCTTTTGCTGGATGGGTAGATCAAAATGGCTTTCTCATCATGATTTTTATTCTTTGCTACAAAGCAGTGATTTGGTTTCTAGGTCGACATTTCAGCAGCATGATGTTTTATCACAGTACGCCAGCTTGCTCACACTGCTGACTGAGCAGAGACAGCTGAAATACACTGATCGAGCTGTTGATATTTTCACCATCCTATTTCATATTGAATGAAGCATGACAGGTCCCACTCTGTGACTGAAGCTGTGAGTATCAGTTGTTTCCATGTGGTGGCCTAAGATGACAGAAGGTTACCAGCTTACTAGGGATGAACCTTCTGGAGGTTCATCTGGAGGGATGAACACCTCTGCTTTGAGCCCACAATAGAACTTGTGTGTGGCATCTAGTAAATTACAGCCCCACTGCTAGGATGACCTGCAACCACAAAGAAGGACTAACTTTGTCACACAGAAAGTTTTGAGCTCTCCGATCATCTGTCTCAGGTCATGCTTCATAGTGTTACTGGTATACTTGCCGTGAAGACTGTGATCAGCATCCATCATTTCTTTATGTGTACTCCCTAAATCAAGCATCATAAATGGGGTTGATAAAACTTTTTTTTCTCCACTGAATTTTAGTTTTTACAGTTAAGCTTAGAATAATTCAAGTAACTATGGTTTGAGGAGGAAACAGTTCTTACTTGGTGCATGAAAAACTATTACTCTATATTGTGCTCCATTTTTCTGGAAATAACTGTTAGTGAGATTAACAAGCATCATCACAGAAACAAACTGTTCCTTTAAAAGCCACAGATTACTGCTTTTATATTGATAAAAGCCATAAACAGACATCTCTTCCTTAATAGGAGGGTTTAAACAGATGTTTAAACATTAAGGCAGTGATGATTCTAAAACATAATGAAAATCCAAGTTAAGGATGTTTGTTTTGAAGCCTGTATTCATAGGATACTTCTATATGGAACACCCTTGCGTTTTGGAGCAAAAATAGATTTTTGGGGGGCACCTGGGTGGCTCAGTCAGTTAAACGTCTGATTCTTGGTTTCATGATCTCATGGATTATGGGATCAAGCCCCGCATGGGGCTCCTCATTCAGCAAGTAGGCGGCTTGAAATATTCTGCCCCTCCTCCTTGCTCGTGTTCACGCTCTCTCTCTAAAAATCTTTAAAAAATAGATTTTTGGTTTATCAACCCTTAGACTAGAATGTAAACCCATGTTTAATCTCCATTTGGACAGTTAATAGTTCAAACCATGAAGTTATATGTTGACTGAGAGTGTGAGAAGCAAAGTGGGAAAAAAAGGCTTCTCACTGGTGAATGTCACCAGCGGCCTTGACTAACTGCACTTACCACAATACATCATCATCTCTTCTCCCTACCTTCACTAGATCATAAGGTCCAGAGAGGCACCCTTGATTGCCTTGTTCATGATTGCTCAAGTATCAGTTACATGAGAGTCTCTATAGTCTTTGGAGGGCTGGTGGTGAGGTGTGGAGCGGAGGGTCTTTCCTCAGTACTGGGCCTTCACTTTGGAAGCCAAACTGTGTTGTGATAATTATAATAATTTAAAACTGTGCGGCATCTGAAGATGACTCTACAGGAAATTGAATTTCGAAGCAAACTTCTATCTTGGAAGCTTAATAGATGACTTTTAAAAAACAGAGAATCATTTACCTCTAGCTTAGAAGCCAGAGAAACCAGATGCTGAAGCGTGTGCCCTTTTCCCTCAGTCTCCTCTTCTCTTGCAGCTCTAATTTCTATCCAGGATAACATTACATTTGCATCTTTGAAAATTCCACCATTCTGGCTGGCTGATTAGAGTGGTAAAGTGGAAACACACCTTGTGTGTTCGCCGCTGTTCTGGAGAATTACTAGTAAAGTCTCTTTCTGGCAATTCTCATTAAATGACTTAATTTTAGAAATGGGAAGAGCCTTATATACTGGAGCACTTGAATCTAAGCAAATTATTATATTAAACTCTAGTAAGAATGAAAACTATTTCCTGGAATTTTGTAACACCAACTCAAAGTTAAATCAAACTACATCTTCAGGTACAATCACAAAGATCATAAACACAGACAAATGCGGTTTATGTATACAATGGAATATTCCTCAGCCATTAGAAACGACAAATACCCACCATTTGCTTCAACGTGGATGGAACTGGAGGGTATTATGCTGAGTGAAGTAAGTCAATCGGAGAAGGACAAACATTATATGGTCTCATTCATTTGGGGAATATAAATAATAGTGAAAGGGAATAGAAGGGAAGGGAGAAGAAATGAGTAGGAAATATCAGAAAGGGAGACAGAACATGGAAGACTCCTAACTCTGGGAAACAAACTAGGGGTGGTGGAAGGGGAGGAGGGTGGGGGGTGGGGGTGACTGGGTGACGGGCACTGAGGGGGGGCACTTGACAGGATGAGCACTGGGTGTTATTCTGTATGTTGGCAAATTGAACACCAATAAAAAATAAATTTATTACAAAAAAATAAATAAACACAGACAATATATTTTTGAACCTTCATATCATTGTGTGAATTTGGACCAGAGGTGATCATCTCATGGGAATGGTGATTTCAATTCCTTTGTTTAGGCCGTTTGTTTTTAAATTTGGATTTCCATGTACCCGAGAGCTCACCTTTAACATCTACTCATGTGATGCTTTTGGTCACTTTTTTTGAGAGATTTGGCTGTGGGAATTCAGGATATAGACTTCTCAGTCTAAATATATAGGTCGTTTTGCTTTGAGAGATCATCTCAGAGATCTTCAGGGTTTCTTTGGATGATGGGCTTCAGTAGGTGGGGTTCTCTCCTTTTTTCTTCTCTTGTCTTCATTTTTCCCCCCTTCTTTCTCTGACAATGTTGTGAGGGAGGTCTTGGATGACTGTATTGCCAGGGTGACAGTAAGGTGTGTTCAGGGAACTCAGAAGTGTTAAGGATGACGGGTGTTGATGTGTGAGGGGCAGGTGGTGGTAGGAAGTGAAATTGGAGAGGCAGATGCTAGGTCTCTGTGGTCCTTGAATGCCATGTTTCCATGAGCAGTGAAGTCCTTGAAGAATTTTAAGCAGGCTGTGTCATGACTAGCCTTATTTGTGATCCCGAGAAATTAGTCAGGTGGTTTTTGGACAGTGGATAATTAGGAAACTGGGTGAGATGCAGGGAGGATAGTTAAGAAATTATTGTGGAAGGTCCAGGCAGGAGACTTGAACTGGAGTAAAGATGGGTAAGTTGGATTGGGAGTGAGCAGGGAGAGTGCTTGGGAGGTAGGGTTAGCAGACCAGGAAGGGAAAGGATGTGCCACCAGTGGTGCCAAGCTTTTGAGCTAGATTGAAGTAATTGTGTGAATGTTTGAACCATAGCTGTTTTCTTTTCTTTTTTTTTCAAAGATTTTATTTATTTATTTGACAGACAAAGAGAAAGAGAAAGAGAGCATAAGCAGGGGGAGTGGCAGGCAGAGGGAGAGGGAGAAACAGGCTACCTGCTGAGCAGGGAGCCTAATGTAGGGCTCGATCCCAGGACCCCTGGATCATGACCTGAGCAGAAGGCAGACACTTAACCGACTGAGCCACCCAGGCACCCCTAGAGCTATTTTCTGAGGAAAATCTTGTTTGTAATTTTTCGAACCTTTCTTCAGCAGGTAAGAATATACACATCAAGATTTTACTTTATTTTTTATTATTTTATTTTATTATTGTAACAAATAGCCTTACGATTGACACACCTAGAAACTGTAGCTCCATAGAGCTTTTAAATGACCAGCTGTTGAAGTTCTCAGTAATGACCTTAATCATGTTGGTCATTCATCTTGCTCATGTCAGAAGCCCAGCTGAAAATCCTAGTATTTGCAAAAGGAACATTCTTAGAAAAATGTATTACTTATTATTTCTTCCAAAAAACAATTTTAGCCGAAACATCAGGAAATGACAGATTGGACCATATAATATTGTCTTCCAATATTCCATCCACAGAATTGCCTGTAGAGTACCAAACTAATATTATGCCTTTAGTTTTCTCTGAGGACTACTTACTGGTGGAATGCCTTTACATTTTGTAGAAAAATGTTCTTAAAGCTGTTGTTGACCTTGGCTCCCCTCTCTCCACTTTCTATAAAAACCCTGAGACAGAATCTTCTTAGAGCACAGGACCAACAAAATAATTTTGTGATTTATCAACACTTAGGCTAGAATAGGAAATTCACATTTATTCTCGTGTTTTCCATTTTGCTCTTGTGAGAAAAATGCACAAAGTTTTAATCTTATTTCCTGGTTTCCCTCAGATAATTTTTTTGATTATGGCTTTTGTTCTCTATCTAACCATATTCATTGCTGTTTTAACTGGACTTGTGTTCCTACTTTAATGAGTTGAAATAATATTTCAAGTGTGTTTCTAAGGAGAATGAAAATTTGGGATGACCCTAAATTAGTATTTTTAGGAGATTTAAGAGTCCTGCTTAGATTTCTTTAAATAGCAGGGTTTTTTTTCTTAATGGCACTGAAACCCTTTATCATCCAAACATATAGAAATCAACAAAAGAAATATTAAAGTCATTTTGTGGTACTATATGGAATTTGTAGTTATTTGACCCCCTGTATGATTCATATCGATAATATATGTGTCCCTTTTATAGGACTTGGGGAACCATTTGAGTATTTTCCAGGAATATAGGCTGCATTTACAACTTTGCTTTTTGTCATATACATAGCTCCTGTTTGCAGAAGTGAAGAATGTGACAGCCCCTTCCCAACTACCTCATTATTTCTTTGGGAAAATGCAATTAGATTATTCTGGTAAATGTGTTTTTTTGCATAGCTCATGTGACCAGATGTCTAGGATGAGAACCAAGCCTAGGGTTTTTGTTTTATATTTGTTCTAGACATCCCTTATCCTTTCCATCAGGCCTCTGGCTTTATCTGGAAGCCAAGTGGCTTTAGGACAAAATATTTTCCCCTTCCCCATACATCAAGGAACTAGAATCAAAAGCAAAACCAAGCAAAAGAAAGGAAGGGAAGAATAAATTTTGAAAAACTAAGTTATCATCCAAATAGCCTCAAATAGGATTTGAAAGTCACTTGGGAATTATTTGCTTGTTGATATCAGAGTCATTCTTTCCTGTTTGGGTGTAAATAATTTAGATCTCCAATCTGCTGATACTGCTGCTGGATATTTTGAAAGAGAAATTAGTGCATTCACAATAGACTTCAATTCCTCAGAACTCTCTATTTCTAGCATTTTTCAGAGTGAGTCAGTGGGGGAGTTTGAGAGCCGATTTAGGCAAGGTAATTACTTCCTCCCCTCTATACACTCAAAGCACTCACCTGTATTGTAGCAGTCCTACTCTGGGCTAGAGCCTTTTGTTTTACTGAGCAAGATCCTGCCTTAGTCATCGCAGGGCTCTCATGTCTAGTGGCTGAGTAATACAGGCAACAGGGAGCTCTTTCTTACATTATTTGCATTGGTGATAAGCTTAGGTGCTCTAAAAACACACATCTTTACCAGATGTTATAGGAAGGCAGAGTTCTCTAAGGTCATGCACACGTTCGCTTTACCCGGTTAGCCACTTGATGTGTTGTGCATTCAGGTCTGTGCATAGATGTGTATAGGTGCACTGGCTAAGGAGTCAGGAGGCTGGGTCTGAGTCACTACTTAACCCCACAGGACCCACCTGTACTTGAACAGACCACTGACTAGCTCTAGGTTTCAGCATCTTGCTTTGCAAAATATGACTTAGATGTGCACTGCCTACCTTAGGGGCTATTTGCCAGGAAAAAAAATCAGGTAATGTATATATATCTAAAGACTTCTTAAGACTAGAAAAAGACTCTGTGTGACATTTGTCATTCTTAACTAAGCAAGGCTGATGGCGCCTTCACAAATTTTTATTCGATCCAGACCCAAGCCTTCTATCACTGGACTCATATTTTGACATCAATGATCATAATATTTAAAAATATTGTGACCATTTCCAGGATCTAAGAACACTCCAACCATTATAGAGAAAAAGCTGTCCAGTTATAACTATACCAAACCAGTCAAGCTGATTTGTTGTTGTCATTGTTTTTATAATATCCTCATGTGGAAGAAGGGGCTTGGGATGTCTCTGGAACCTCTTTTATAAAGTACCAATCCAATTCATGAGGGTCTCACCCTCATGACTAAAGCACCTTCCAAAGGCCCCACTTCCTACGCCATCATCTTTGGGGATTAGGATTTCAATGTGTGAATTTGGGGTAGGGTGACACAAACAGACCATAGAAATCAACATTTTAAAATCTAACTTAGCAATCTTTTTTCAGCATGCTTTCTTCCATTGGCCATATACACTGGTCTCTCTTTTCCCCCTTGGAACCAGCTTTACCATTCTGTTTGTTTCCTTTTTAAGCAGTAAATATCTTTGATGTCTGCTAACTATTTTTATGAGAATCTTGTTTGTTACTCTTTGAAATTTATCCTCTGACAAAAACGAGAACCGGAAGATAATGTGTACTGTCGTTAAGCCCCAGTCACCCCCCAAATAGCTTTAGTCCATGATGTACTTAGTATAATATTCAGTTAAACTTTAGAAAATTAGACTGTTGTAGTGATGACAGTAATTTAAAGATAATGTTAAGGAATTATTTTTCTTGACTTTTTGATGACAGGATTGATTAGAGGATGAGAAGAAGGATACTGGGAGGCATTTATAGTTATCTGTTCTGATAGGACACTTTACATGTGTTCAACACCTGAATAATTCTCAAGGAGTTTACAGTCTAGTTAGGAATATGGAATAATTTAAGAACTGGGCTTATCTGTGGTGAAAATAAATACTGATTATTTTAATATGTAGAGTATTTGTTCAGAGAAATGAGATATCAATGTGAACGAGGAACTTGGGTAGGCTTTAGAGAATTGAGGTCAATCCAAGTGAAAAGAAATTTCATCCAAGTACAAAAGTTGAGTAAATGCATCTAGCGCAATGTCTGATATATACTAATTTGCTTGGTGAATGCATCTTTCCTTCAACAAACTTACCTTCCAGTTTTACAGTTCTCTCTTCCACTGTATCTAGTCTACTATTGACTGTGAAAATGAAATAAGATTCTAAGATCATGTTTTTCGGTTCTAGAGTTTCTAACAGTTCTTTATAAAATCTCAGCCTTCCACTCTACACTATTCTTAACCCTTTTTCTGCTATATATTTTTTGCAATAGCATTTACTGTGTTCTTTTCTTATGTAGTTTATTTATTTCTCATGTTTCTCCCTCCTAGTAGAATGTAAAGAAATTCCATGAGAGCAGGAATTTGTTTTGTTCACTGATACATATCCCCAAAGATTAGAACAGTGCTTAGGAGATAGTAAAAGCTGAAAACTCATTTGCTGAATGAACGTGTGGTCTATAAGTGTGGAGGCAATGATGAAACCTGTCAGGTCAGATCAAGCGGGGAGGTCCCTGTGGTGCATACTAGGAAAGAAGATTGGGGGGGAATGCATTCATTATGGCCAGATTACATGTTTTGAGGGGAGATTTAGGGTTTCACTACAATAGGCACATACATTATTTATAAAGCTGAACAAAATCTTACTTATAATTCACTTGTCATCTGGGAGGCATCAGGAAATAGCAGAAAGAGGTCTTGCTTTGGAATTAAGGTGAATTCGAATCCTATAGTTTCTGTGACCAGATCAGCTATGTGACCTTAGGCAAGTGATTTAAAGATCTAGTTTTCTCAACTGTAAAGTACTGTAAAATAATCCCTACTTCATAAAGTTACAGTGAAAATTAAAAGAATAAAGTAGATATTCAATAAGTATTTTTTTATTCTGCATGTATTGATTCAGAATTATTATCTTTTAACGTACTAAAACATATTTTTTCTGTCTGGGACAAATAGAGTAATATGAAGAAGCAAACAACACTGAGGTGGTATATTGTAACTGTGGTTTAGAAAAAAATAACTACCAAATATGAGTAAAAATGAAAAGAAGATACTATATTTGGGTATTTGACAGCCATGAGAAAAACCCACAGAAATAACCAGTATCGTTTCACTTCTCCAAAATGGTTTTAAACCTCCAGTTAACTACACAAGAGAGGAAAATCCCCTAATAAGGCCGGAGTCACTAATTGTAATGCCTCCAAAAGTACCGAGCCACTGGGAAGCCACCAGGTTCTGGGGAAAATCAGCCTTTCCTGACATCCTCCTGGGTGTCTCTGTCCAGGCAGGAATCCCACCTGGATGTTGACATAAGGCCAGACACTAACCTGACACTCTGAAGAAAATATTTTAATGTTATGTTCTCTACTTGTTAAAAGTTAAGGAGAACATCCTCCTGGAGAAGCCTTGTACATGTTCTATATAGCAGTAGTTAAAGATGGTCAACCTTTTTTTTTTTTTTTTTTTTTTTTTTGCTAATTGAGCCTTGTGACAGATTTGTTTTAGAATGAGGATCAAGCAAGCATTTATTTCTCTTAACTGGTTCCATCAGGTGATGTGAATCAAACAGCACACAAGGTTTTCTCTTAGTTGTCAAGAAACCCAGCACAGCATGTAATGCTTTATTACAATCATGGAAAGTCAAGGAGGACCATACATTTCACTGTTCTTTCTACAGAGTTTAATATTACCAATTTCTGTTCTAACTGGCTTGCTGTAGGGGACTTTAAAGGCTTTATAAAACAACCAGCCTGTACCTGAGACTGCTCCATCACTCAGTGTACCATTGAACTAATTGAACATTGCTCCTGATGTGATCCAGACACTTTGTGAATAAAGTGTGTTTAAAAGACCCACGTGTCTTGCAATAGGGGGGTGGTTTAATAAATGTGGTGCACAAATATGTCATATTTAGAATGTAGAGCCTAACACGTAAAGAAAGCCTATCCTATAAGCCCTTACAAGAGGCACAACGTGGCACTGAAAGAAGACTTTCTTTTCTAGCCTCTCTTGCAGCCGGATGCAACTCTGTGACTAGGTCCTGGCCAGTGGGGTGTGAGTGGAAGTAATGGGCACAGTTTAGAGGCACTCCCCATAAAAGGCAGGGGAGAGCCCTTCCTTGTCCCAGTTCTCTTTCCCTGAGATGCAGGCCTAATGGTGAGGGCAACACCCATGGATGGTAGAACAGGAAGACAGGGGTGCCACTGTTTGATCACAGGAAACTGTATGCTCTGACTCTGGGATGAGAGACCCCCGTCTCATGTAAGCTCTGGTCCCTTTGGTCTCTGTTCCAGCAGCCGAACCGGTTTCCTAGTTCCACATCATACTATTTCCGTAAGTTAAAAGAAGCAAAAGACCATTATATATTTGTGGATATGTATATTTAGCAAACCTCGGACTGGACATAGACTATAATGAGGGGTGGGCACTGCAGAGGCGGAGGGAGGGGATAGAACGAGGGAGAGAAGAAGTACAGCCCTCTTTCCCTCTAATGCTGTGTATCCTGCTTTGTGTCCGAGCAGGACAGGTGATGATGAATGATGAAGACGTCGGTACATGTGAGATTTTTGTGAGTGCTTGTGCCAAGCTGTTTCCTGGTAGCTTTTTTTTTTAAAATTATTTATTTGAGAGAGCATGAGTAGGGGGAGGGGGAGAGGGAGAAGCAGGCCCCCCACCGACCAGATGTGGGGCTTGATCCTAGGACCCCGAAATCATGACCTGAGCTGAAGGCAGATGCTTAACTGACTGAGCCACCCAGGGGCCTCTCCTGATGGCTTCTAACAGTGACTTCTGTCATCATAGGAGTGAGCTATGAAATGGAATTAGGAAAACAGACGCTTGCTGTTTGATAGTAAGGCCTGTGGCACAAATGTTGCCAGGAGAAGCCTGGCAGGCTGCAAGAAAGAGGCCACACAGGTCGTATGCACCTTGGCCCAGACTCTAGACAATGATGTCACCTGCTCAGAAGCTGAAACTGTCAGCAGCCTGAGTGACTCTCAGGGCCAAGCTCACATTCATCAGGCTCAGAGTCTGAACCTAACCAGAGTGCAGAATTCAGACAGAGTAGACTGTTTTCTCTGTGTAGATGAGCAGCAGACTCCTCTGTACAGACATAGAGTTGTTGTCAGAAGATTACTTAGAGGACAGAATTAAAACAGAAGCTATTGGTTGTGATGTGCTTTTGTCTAGACTGGAAAAGGCCAATGGATCCGTCTCCTCGGTAGGGACAGCTTTGTCCCTTCCCTCCAACTGGTTTAGGTCAGACACTGGATCCTTTCTTTCAGCCAGTGATTACATGGGCCATCTTATCATCTGACTTTGGTTTGCTTTTCTTCTTTTCACAGTATTTTTCCAAACTGGATACCCCACAGTGCACTGGATTCTCCCCAGGTGAATCTAAGGTGCATTCCCACTGGGTCACTTTGTGGTTTGGGGATTCCCAGGCTCTTCGGGGCATGCGAGCAGCTAATCTCCTGGTTTACTCTTACCATTTGCCAGTCACATCTGGCAGTTTTGCTGGCTATCTGAAGAAAACTTCATTCTCTTGCCTTTAAATCTTGGGAACTCTCACTTTTGTCCCCCACCCCCATTCCAGGTGCATTCCATGATGCTTTTGGTAGTATTTTTGGATGAGGTTCCTCCTGGCACAAAGGAGGGTCTTCTATGTATCCAGCTGTCCCTGCTTTCATTCTGTTTGCCTGAGCGTGGAGGTGCCCAAAGTCCAGTCCTTGATCTGATAAGTTTCTTTCACCCTCTGGTTCATGGCTTCAGATACCATTTTTACATAGCTGGCCTACAGGTCTTTATATTTAGTCTTGTATGTAACTTCTATAATACAGCCTTGAGACTTGTTACTTATTTAAATGAATTTTTGATAGGATAATACATATCATAGTTCAAAATGCAAAAGTTTCAAGAAAAGACAAGTGAAAAAGAGGCTTCTCTTTGTCCCTGGATAGAAATTTATCCCATTCTCTTTCTTGGAGGCAAGCATTCTCATCATTTGGGCCATTTCCCCCTGAATGTGCCATGCTCTGAAATCAGTATATGTGATGACAGAGTTAGCACCTTCTGTTTTTTTTTTTTAAAGATTTCATTTATTTATTTATTTGAGAGAGAGAGCAGGGGGAGGTCTAGAGGAAGAGAATCTCAAACAGACTCGTTGGCAAGTGCAGAGCCTGATTTGGGGCTTGATCCCAAGACCTGAGATCACAACCCAAGCCGAAACCAAGAGTCAGATACTCAACCAAGTACACCACCCAGGCGCCCCAGCATCTTCCGTTTTTAATACCAGCTTTCTCACTGGACATTCTCACTTCTGTAAATGCTGTCCATATCTTACCAGCCACCTCAGCTCAAAGCTTTAGTGTTTTCTTTTACTTCTTTTTCCTCTTTTTCCTCATTTATATCTTTATTCATATTCCGCTGATTTATTCTTTGACATGTATTTTACAGCAGGCTTTTCCTTTCTGTTACACTGGCCTGTCAATGGCAACCAACCTCTCAGCCCACACAGTGTTTGACTGTCTGATGATTCCCCTGAGAATCATGAACATCCACCTACTGTAATATAACTAGAAGGATGGTTGATGGGTTGTCTACATGATGCTTTTTTTGTTTGCATAGCTTGCCTTCAATTGGATTATGGGCTCTCAGAGGACAGGAATCATTGTGCGCTATTTCTGGTATATTCCTTATAGCACTTTACGTGGTCTTATACATAGAGCCCGTTCTCCATATATATTTGGCAAATAATGAGCTGAACACTATCTTTTGTTGGTTTAAGTAAGACATGGGCATTTTGTTTTTAAAAACACAGAAAAAAATAAGTGGCAAGGAATATAGTGGCAAGACATTGAGAAGATAGCTTGCTATATTTATGAGCATTTGTTACCTTTTCCTTTCCTCAACATTTTTTTCTTTGCTTGCTCTGTAATAATTGCCCCCACAGTTCTATCTCAGGACCTCCCACCACACTAGCTGTGCTCCTTCTCTCTTTTATTTTCCTCTCTAGTACTTAACACACTAGTGAATTCATTTACATTGTTTTCAAAGCATTCTCTCCCCTACTAGAATGTAAGCTTAGGGGTGTCTGGCTGACTCAGTCGATGGAACATAGGACTCTTGATATCAGGGTTGTAAGTTTGAGCCCCACACTGGGTATAGAGATTACTTAAAAAAAAAAAAAACAGCAGAATCTTTACAGGATAAGCTTAAAGCCTTCTTAACCCTATTAGACTGTGAGCCATATGAGGGCAGGGCTTTTATCATTCTTGTTAACTGCTAGACTCCCAGTGCCTGGCATGTAGTAAGCTGCTCAATAAATATTTGTTGAATGTGCAACCTGATGAGGTGCCAGTCGGATGTGTTGTCATTAAATTGATGACTCTCACCAATCCTAGATTTCTTTGTTCTGTTCAGTGTCACTTAGCATCAAGGCTTTGAGGGCCAAAAGACATTCTTTATCTCTCTGCAAGCAAAAGCCATAGTTCAGGCCTGAGTGACTGAGAGGCTCTTGGGAGGAAGAAATAGACCATATGGTCGACGGTGCTGGATAAAGACATCTTGGACTCAGCTTTCTATTGGTTAGCTTATTTTCCACACTCCCACTTGTATTTTGCTAACCTCTTATGAGTACCTTCAGTAAGGGTGATTCACGTCCCTATTTGTTATTTTTACCACAGATTAGGTCTTTTTAGTGACTTAAATTCTCCTCTTGTAGTTAGTGTCCATTTGGATTCCTTTGCTTAGGACTTGTCACTCTGACATAAAGGAAGCCATTTGAGGGGCACCTGGGTGGCTCAGTTGGTTAAGTGGTTAAGTGTCTGCCTTTGGCTCAGGTTATGATCTCAGGGTCCTGGGATCAAGTCCCACATCGGGCTCCCTGCTCAGCAGGGAGTCTGCTTCTTCCTCTGCGCCTCTCCTTCTCCCTGCTCCTGTGTTCTGTGCTCTCTCTCTCTCTCTCAAATGAAATATTTTTTTCCTTTTAAAAAATGAGGCCATTTGATTGGGTTTGAGTTTGAGCCTTAAATAATTTAGTCTCACAGAGAAAAATTCTGTTCTGTGGCTACATTTTGCCCATCTGGCCAGCCAGCTGCTGTGACTATATGAGCCTTGGGTCCTACCTCCTGTGGGAACAGTCAGGTAGGCCTTAGCATGAATGCAGAACCAAGAGGCTGCCGGCTGAATGGTGACCCCAGCTTTCCAGTAAGGGCTGCCTGGCCACCCTGCTTCAAGAGATCCCCTGCTGTGACTGCGGGTGTCAGATGTGAGGCCGCTGTGCTGCTCACTAATCATTTAATCAGCTCGAAAATGGGGTTGGTGTCCTTTGTGAGAACTGAAGTTGCTGAGATGGTATCAGGAAAACCTTAGGACCTTGTTAAATCGACACAAAGAGATCGACAGACTGTGCCTTGCCAAGGAATGGAGGCTTTTGTACCCTAGATGGCAAGGAGCCACTGGAACACTTGAAGCAGGGCAGAGATGTTTATTTTAGGGTTACTGGCCCTGCAGTGGTTTTGAGGTAGATCATCCAGGACCATGAGGTGAGTGTGAGGAGGTTTAGGAGGCTGTTAAAAAATCCACGTGAGAAGAATGGTTGCCACTGTGTAGAAGTAGGTGCCTGCTTGTGGGTGATTGACATGCGGCTGACTCACAGGGATCGGGTTTGCACAGGGACAAGGATAGGGGGAGAGAGGATGCTCATAGGGAGGAGTGACAGTTACCTCTTGCACCTGTGCAGTTAGAGGTATGCAAGAGATTGGGATGCAGGTTTCTGGAGAGGGATAGAAAGACTGTTCTGGACCTACACCTGCTGGAATCACTGCTTTTAGTCTTCGTGTAGGGTGGGGTAAGTTGTTCATTTACAAATCGTTATGGAAATTTTCAAACCCTTAAAAGTCGAGACAATAGTATGATGGTATTATGATTTATAATAAATACATATTTGGTTTTTATTTCTGGCACAGAGCTCCTAAAAGCCTCGGAATTTCCTAAGTGATCTGAGCAATGAAGGTGTTTTGACATTTCCTAACAAACCCCTTCCAACCACATCCGAGTTTATGTTAATGTGGGGACTTTAGGAAAGCACCTGGGTGTGGGTGGGGGCTGGTTGCCAGGGAACTGACCTTGTGACTAGAGGGTTGGAACTTGAGGTTCCCCTCCCCTGACCTCAGGGGAGGGGAAGAGGGAATGGAGATTGAATCAGTTACAAACAGCGGCCAACAATTTCATCAACTATGCCTGTGTAATGAAGCCTGTGTAAAAACCTAAAAGGCTAGGGTTCTGAGAGCTTCTGGGCTGCGAACACATGGAGATGGGGGGAGGGTGGCCCACTCGGAGAGGACCTGGAAGCTCTGTGACCTTTCCCCCAGGCTGCCCAGTGGATCTCTTCCATCTGACTGTTCCCGAGTTCTGTCCTCTTCTAATAAACTGGTGATCTAGTAAGGTGTTTCTCTCAGTCCTGTGAGCTGCTCTAGCAAATTAATTGGACCCAAGGGGAGGGTTATAGGGACCTCTGATCTGTAGTTCTGATCTATAGAGGTTGGTTAGAAGCCTAAGTGACAACCTGGACTTGGGATTGGCATCTGAAGGAGGCTGGGGTTCAGGGAGGGATCAGTCTTGGGGGATTGAGCCCTTAACCTGTGGGATCTGACGCCACCTCCAGGTAGATCGTGTCAGAATTGAATTGAAATGTAAGATGCACAGCTAGTGTCAGAGAATTGCTTTGTGGTGTGAAAAAACCCACACACAAAAGTATAGTAAACCACAACCCGTGTACCCATTATCCAGTTTCATTAGTTACTAGTTTATGGCCAATCTTGGTTAATCTGTACTCCCCATAGCTACTCCTTTTCATATCACAGACACAAAATCCCCAATTAAAAAAAAAGATTATTTATGTATTAATGAGAGACAGAGAGAGGGACAGAGACAGGCAGAGGGAGAAGCAGGCTCCCCACGGGGATCCCAATGTGGGACTAGATCCCAGGACCCTGGGATCATGACCCAGGCCAAAGGCAGACACTCAATCACTGAGCCACCCAGGTGCACCAAAATCCCAAACTTTATTTGTAAATATTTCAGTATTTATCTCCACAAGATAAATAATCTTTTCTAAGATTTATTTATTTATTTATTTATTTATTTATTGGGGGGCACAGAGGGAGAAAATCTTCAAGCAGATGCCTTGCTGAGCAAGGAACACAATGCGGGGCTCAGTCTCACAACCCATGAGATTATGACCTGAGCTGAAACCAAGAGTCAGTGTTCAACTGACTGAACCACACAGGCTCCCCAAGATAAAGAATCTTAAAAAATGTATATATAGCCACAATACTTCATTACCCCTTAGAAATGACAGTAATTTCATATTTTTCCAATATCCAGTGAATTCACATTTCCCCAGTTGATTTTTTTTAGTTTGATTTAAGATGCAGATAAAGTCCTTACAACTGTTTGGTTACTAGGTCTCTGTCTTATAGATCTGTCTTAATATGTAGGTTTGGATGGGTAACTTTTCAGAGCATTCTGGATTATACTTGTGTGAACCCAAATAATAACTAGCACTTGAACAAAACAAAGAGATGGAAGAATATGAGATAATGTAGGGTTTCTCTTAGTTGGAGGAATGATTTTTATCTTACTCCACCTTCGCCCCACCCCCCACCGCCAAGAGGCATGATACTCAGGATCCTGTGTCTCTTTCCTGCAGTTCATTCTCCACACTTCTGCTACAACAAATCTTAAAAATAAGGCCTGATTATGCCCCTTGTTAACTTGAAGTCTCTGGCCTGTTTCCTGTGGAATAAAGTCTGCACTCCTGAGCTTGGCCTACAGAGAAAGTTCTCCATCTCCATTGAGCCAACCTCACACTCCTTGACACTTGGTCTCTACCCTTCCTCTTTCTCCCAGTGAGGTCTCTGCTCCAGCCATGCTGCTCTGGTTAATTTTCGCTGCCCCACATCACACTGAGGGCTTTTTCTGAAATACAGCTCACACCTCTTTCTTCTTTCACCCACAGAAGTCTGAGTCATCTTGAAAGGCCCAACTGAGAAGTCACCTTTTCTGTGAAGTTTTCCTCAACTACTTTTTCACCTGAAAGAATTATTCATTTTGTTCCCTACTATGTCATCTGTTTGTGCCTCTGTTTTATGGTGCTTGTCACAATTTGACTGGCTTTATCATTAGTTATGTGTTCCCAGGCTGGCGGGGGTGGGCGTGTCATTGGTAAGGGGCTCAGGAGGTCAGGTTCTCCATGCCTCCTTAGCACCCAGCCCAAAGCCCTCTCCTCCTGGAATGCAGCATACATCTGTTCAGTACCAGCTCTTAGAATGATGAACAAAAGATTTTCCTTTTTTAAAAAGTTGATTTATTTAAGTAAACTCTATACCCAACACGAGGCCTTGAACTCATCACCCCAAGATCAAGAGTTGCTTCCTCCTCCAACCGAGCCAGCCAGTCAAACCCAGATTTTCTATTATAGCTTCTCCACTATGTGTTTTGTTTTAACATTATTTTTTTAGTGTTAAATATGATATGGTTTTGAATTGGGTCGAACTTAAACCATTGAATAATTGCATTTTATTCTGCTCTCATAAGCACATAAAAGATTTTGCTGGGAATATGGTGTGAAGTGTTTCTTGATGTGTCATTAATGTCAACTCTGGTTACTGACTTGGGATACTTCCTAGACATAAATCTCATGACTCAAGAAATTGCAACAAAAATATGAAAGCAATCTTTTCAGATGCTATTTTGTTAACTTGTCACAATCTACATGTAAGTTGCAGGAGGAGGAAGGCATTAGGTTCACAATTTGGGGAACTGCTGCTTCCATATGTGTATAATCTATTATTATTTGTAGTCAAATTAGAGTTTTTGATTTTCATTATTTCATTCTTCCAGCACACATTTATTGAATGGTGACCACATTCCAGACATTGTGCTGGGTTCAGTGGAACTTGTGGTCTCATGGGGAGGACAGACACACAACAACAGTTAGGTAGGCACCAACAGCCTAGAGGCAGGAGTGGTTAACTTTCTGCCAAAGCTGGTGCAGTTCCAGTTGAGTCCTGCAGGTGAATAGGAACTGGCCAGGTAGACAGGGGAGGGCATGATGGGAAGTGTGACAGCATGTGCCAAGAACAGGGAGGTAAGAAGTGGCTGGCTTACATCAGTATTTAGCTATCATTTTGATTCTTAACAGGAAATATATGTTACGCATGGTATAAAATTCAAATAGCTCCAGAGTGAAAATTAAATTCTATCTATCCTCTGATCCCTAGTTAACTCAGCTCCCCTCCTTAGAGATAGCCAGTGTTACACCTTCTTGTGTATATCCTTTCAGGGAATCTTACTGCATTTACAAACCTGAAATAGATTTTCTTGTTTATTTCCCATGCAAAACATAGTGTGCTATACAACTCATTCTGCGCTGTGCTTTTTTTTTTTTTCACTTAATGCATCGGATGTAGCACTGCTGCATTCTTTTTAATGTAATGGCTACAGGCTCCATTATGTGAAAGGACCATAATTTATTTAGCCAGTACCCTTTGGAGGGGGCATTTAGGCCTTTATAAAAGTGTGTTGTTATCCATCCCATGAAGCAGATTGGAGTAAGTGAGCAGTAGTCACAGTCCAGAGGGAACGGTCATAAACATATTAACCTCTTAGTTTAGATTATGTTAGCAAACAACTATTATGTTGGAAAAGAACCAAATAGAATTTTTGTCTAAAGATTTTATTTATTTCAGAGAATGGGGAGAGAGAGAAAGAGTACAAGCATGAGCAGAAGGAGGGGCAGAGGGAGAAGCAGACACTCCACTGAGCAGGGAACCTGATGTGAGGCTTGATCCCAGGATCCTGAGATCTTGACCTGAGCCAAAGGCAGACACTTTTTAACCAAGTGAGCCATCCAGGCACGACCCCTGGCCCCGCTTTTTAAAAACAGATTTCATTCATTTAGTAAAAACCAAATAGAATTTCTAGAAGTGAAAAACAGTCATTGACATTACAAACTCAATGGATAAGGTAAAGAACTGAAGAGTTTTGGCAAACCAGACAATGGATCTGAAGCAATTCTCCAGAAGGTGGTACAGAAAAGCAGAAGGAAAATATATCCACGTGCTAAAACACGACACAGCAGTGAGACATCATGCACCAGGGCCATATGTTAATATGGATGACTCTCATAAGCACATTATGGAGTGAAAAAAGCAAGTTGCCGGATAATTCATATCACACATAATTCAAAGGCATACAAAATGAAACAATATATATCCACAATTAAACTCTAAGGGAGTTTCCTGAACAGGGAGCCTGACCCCACCGGAGGTTTATCCCAGGACCCTGAGAGCACGACCTGAGCTGAAGGCAGCCCCTTAACCAACTGAGACACCCAAGCACCCCTGGGAAAATGCCTTTCTATGTACAGATGCCAAGGGAAGGGGTCTCTGGGCCCTCAGCATTGTCATCGTCATCTACCACGCTGGTATCACAGAGGGGTCTCCACCCTCACTGTCTCCTGTCCTGTTGTTTGGGTTCCTCTTCATGTCCCCTGCCTCTCGGTGGCTCTCAGAAGCTTGGGATCCTGCCTGTGCTTCTTACTCCCTCCCCCGCCCCCTGCCCCGGGCTTCAAGAAACCCAGAGGATTTGTCTGAAGATCTCCACCTGCCACACCACACTGGGTGCTTCCTTGGGCTTGCCCCAGGAAAGAGAGGTACGGATCCCCTTTGGCCTCAGTTTCCCAAACCTAGCTGGGGAGACATCATTCCTCCTCCAGATGTGACCCAGGGATCTGCAAGGCCCAGAAGCCCTTGTCAGAGACTCCCTGCTCCCCAGCCTCCAACCTGCACTCTCAGACTGTTTTTCCCTGTTTGCCTGCTTTCTTTCCTTTTTCTATTCCTCCTATGTTCCCAGTGCCCTGAGTTCCCCTTTGGAGCCATCCTTTTGAAACTCCAAAACCTAGGCTTTTGAACGTCAAATGCTTTTCTTTTTCTTTTTTTTTCCCCTCAAATTACCATCTCTGCCAGGAGTTTTGAAAGTCTGTTTAGACTCTTAACTCTGCATTTTTACAAAAAAAAAAAAAAGCACCTAGTTCAGGGTAGTAGTTTCCAGGGGTTGGGGGGTTGGGGTGAGGGCAAGTTCAGGTCTTGATTGAAAATAATATAAAGGGTGCTTAGCTCTCTTGGTAGTTCACTGTTGATTAAATTGAGTGATGGCCACATAGATGTCTGGTAGACCATTCTTATCCTGATAAATTCTTGTGAAATATATTAAATATACAAAATAGAGTATATAACTTAAAAAGTGGAATAAACACCTCTGTATTTACTGTCCAGCTTTAAGAAACAGAAACCACTACCATTACCACTACCTTTGAACCCCCGATGTATATACTTTCCCAATTACGTTACTCTTTATCCCTTATATGTACTATATTTATATTTTTGGGTATCTGATATACTTCATAATAAAGTTTTTATAGTCATTATAGTTCGCTTACTATAGGTCATCATCAATTTAAATTTAAATCTTTGTCCTTTTTTAAAAATTATTGTATTGATCATCTGAGTTAAAAATTATGTATTGTGTGCCTCTAAATTTCTAAACACAGAACATTTCAGTATCTTCCCAAGTAGGCAATGTTTTGAAAGCATTAATGAAAGTTAATCTTTTGTCTGGCTCCAACAATTCTGATCAGAGAGAACAAAGTTTGCTGGCTAGTGCTCTAGGAAAATACTTTCAAAAGTCCGAGTTCATGCTGGGAGGGCAATATGGTGAAAGTCTCCTTTTGGAAGATTAAAAAGAGTCATCATGATGGTAATATGGGAAAAAGACAAAAACCATCTGTGGAGTAGGGGTTAAGGACCCTGTGGTAGAGCAGTGGGACCTTGACTTCTCATCTGTAAGAGAAAGGTTTCCTCGTTGTGAGGTCAGATGTGAGTTAGCTGCAAGGCTATTATTGATAGTCTAGAGAAGCCCCCCTGCATCTTCTGACAGCCACCTTCTTGGGTGTCCTCACATGGCCTTTCCTCTGGGCACGCGTGCACAGGAAGAGGGAGCAGGTGTCTCTTCCTCCTCTTACAAGGCCACCAGCCGTATCAGATTAAGGCCCCCACTTTATGACCTCATTTAACCTTTATTTCCTCCTTGAAGATCTTATCTCCAAATTACAGTCACATGTGGGAGGGGCGGCGGCGGCGGCGGTGGTGGTGGTGGTGGTTAGGGCTTCAACATAGGACGTTTGAGAGATCACAGTTAAGTCCGTAGAAGATAATTTGTTTTGGTTGATAGTCTTTGATTTGGTTTGACAGGTGAGTTCTTAAATAGGTTTTGTTTTCTTTAATTTTCAAAAATACACCGTCATCAATTAAAACTTAGGTAAGTATGGTTGTGTTTTGTTCACTTATTTTCCCACGTGTTATCAAAACCCTATCCTGTTACTTGTGTGTGTCTATATATTTGCATTTATTTCAGTTTAAGGCTCAGCCATCCCTTAGTAAGTCCAGTCATGAGAGCAGTAAACGTAATTGTTGGTGTGTGTTCCAGTTTCATAGCTAAGATAACTGTGATTAGCACATTCGTTTATTTGTAATATTACTTCAGAGCCTCTAGGAAGGTAGATTCTATAATATGCCTCATAAAACCACTAGAAGATTTTTGACCTGTGAGAGTACTTGAATTGTATTCATTAATTCAGGCCAAATAGGAAAGGCTAATAAATGTGGGTACCCTTGAGTTTCATGGCAGGTAAGAGGTTGAAAATATGTAGTTGCTTTCTCAGGATTCAGAACTAAGTATCTTTTCCTACAACTCACATAAGGTGATTCTTTGTTAACAGATGGCTACTGGCTAATGTTCCCATAGTCTCCTGTCATGTATTGTGTGGCTGTGATGGGTCAGATGCAGGAATGGCTGGTGAGTACTCACTGAGCATTGCCCTTAGGAAAATTAGCCCTGGGGATGAGGAACAGAAGTTAAAAGGCATTCACAGTGAGTGCTATCGTAGCTCTGATGACATGGTCAGTATGAGAGACTGTGTCTGGAGATGCATGGGTAGCAGGGAAGCCACATATGGTTGTGTAGGTTGTGCCCTGAACAATTTCAGGGGGCATCTTTCATGTTGAATTCTGTGAGGGCAACCCTGATTGTGGAGAATCCAGTCCAGTCCTGAGGTATCAGGAAGGGCTTCCCTGCCTGGAAGAAGTGATAATTATATTGTGACTTGAAGGATAAATAGGACTTAACCCTGTGAGGATGATTAGGGAAGACAGGGTGGGGAGAGAATTCCAGGCAAAAGCTCAGAGGAAAGATTGATAAATTTATTTTGAAAGGTAGCTGGTATTTATCTGAGTCTTGGCTGAGCCCCTAAAGAGTGGCAAAAAGGTCAGGAAAATGTGTGATAATCTGCTGTAGTAACCTTTGTAGTCCTTTGGCAGTTGACTTGAATTTGATTAATGTGTTTAATTGAAGGGGAGATACACAAAACAGCAATTAAAATGTGTTGAGTGATGACTTAGCCACAGGTATCCTTGATTTTGGATAATGGCAGAGTATGAAGCAGAAACAAGTGAATCGTATTCCTGACCTAAAACAGAAAACCAATACTATAATTTGAAAGGTCCTTAGACCTATTCCAGGAATCTGCTGGCTTCCCATTTTCTTCCACTCAAATGTATCTGTGAATTTTATTTTAAAAGCATTTTGAAGAAAATGTGTATTTATTTATTCATTCATTCATGAGAGACATACAGAGGCAGAGACACAGGCAGAGGGAGGAGCAGGCTCCCTGTGGGGAGCCCGATGTGGGACTTAATCCCAGGACCCTGGGATCATGCCCTGAGCCAAAGGCAGACACTCAACCACTGAGCCACCTAGGCACCTCAGAAGAAAATATGTTTAACAACATGGGTGGTTATCTATATTGTTGGTGTTTGAGGGATTGAATTAGTGATACTCAGTTCCCTACCAAAATTTTGAACCAATTGGAAGATAAAGGAGCCAGGTCAAAATGTCTCATTGGTTAATGGCAGAGCTTGGAGAGTGTGGTTTAGGTATGTGGTAATAATGGGATTCCTAAGACTGTAACCCTGGATTAATCCCTCCAGCCCTGGAAGTGTTGAGTCAGCATAGGCCCCACATAGAATGAGACAAATGTAATCAACCTATACTTGGATACCATTTTGGACTCCTCTAGTTGAAAGTTTAGTCATGGAGCCCAAGTTGTCCTCCCTGGTCCTAGTTCCCAATGAAAGACTCATTCTACACTAGAATGAGGATCGTCCTTTTGTAAAGATTGTCAGAAGGTTATATGGCATACGGTCATATGTGGAGAAGTGCTGTATGGCACAACAATGATGGGAAGTTTTTTGTGGTGACTCACCCAAAAGCTTCATGGGACAGTAGAATGATTTTCCCATGTCTAGTTTTGTTAAGTAGATCTCTAAGATAAAATCATTTTCTTCTTTTTATTCCTAACTGTGTGACATCCCATATTTGGGGAAGCTACTTATAAAATTGATGGTGGTTTTGAATCACAAAAATGCGCTCCATCTTGGTTTTAATCAGATCTCTGGAATGTCAGCTGCTGGAGAAGAGGGGCATTTGATTGGAGGTCCAACTCCTGACTGGCTTGATTTTCACTATTTTAGAGTCTTGTATACTGGCCGGGACAAGACATAACTTGTGTCTTAAAGAGCTATGGACTCAGTTTATTTCTTTCATCAGAGTCATCCTCTAGCAGGGTAGCATTGCTCCCAGGCTGGCTGTTTGGTGATTCACAGATTTTCTGGTGTATTATCAAGAATTATCAGATGTGGAGCAACTAGAACTCTCATACACTGCTTGTGGGAAAGGGGTTGTCACAAAATGGCATAGTAACTCTGAGAAATGGCTTGGCAGATTCTAATAAAGTTAAACATACACTTGCCCTGTGACTGAGCAGTCATATTCTGGGTATTGAAATGGAAACACATTCACATAAAACCCTGTTTTTGCATGTTCAAGGCAACTTAATTTGTGATAGCCAAAAGCTGGAAGCAAGCCAACTATCCCTCAACAGGTGAATAGATAAAAAAATTCTTGTATATTCATACACTGGAGTACTAGTCAACAATCAAAAGGAGTGGGTGTTAATTCACTGCTTGGGTGAATTGCAAGGTACATAGTTTCCCAAGTGGAAAAAAATTTCAGCAGTTTCTTAAAATAGTAAACATAGATTTACCATGTGACCCAGAAGTTCCACTCCTGGGTATCTACCCTAGAGAAATGAAAACATATCTACAGGGATTTGTATGCAAATATCCATAGCAGCATTATTCATAATAGCAAAAATGTGGAAACAACCCAAATGCTTATCAACTGGTGAATGGATAAGCAAAATATGGTATATTCATACACTGGAATACTGTTCAGCAATCAAAAGTAATGAAGTACTGATACCTTCCTTCCACACAGCTGAACCTTGAAAACATTACACTCAGTGAAGGAAGCCAACACAAATGACTACATATTTTATGATTCCATTTATATGGAATGTCCAGAAAAGGCAAATCTATAGAGACAGGGAGTAGATCAGTAGTTGCCTGGGGCTAACAGTAGGCAATAGGAAGTGATTACAGAATGTAATCAAAATGAAATGTTTCAAAATTATATTCACTTTCTTCACACACTGTGAAATGATGTATGGAACTGGGTGCTTTCTTTTCTCAGGATTTCAGATGAAGCTTTTGAACTCAGAACAGCCCCTGTATGCCGTAAACAAGCCCACAGTGGTAGCCACACCCAACTGGTGATCATTTCCTCCCAATTGCTCATATAGTGAAAGTTAAACCTCATTAGAGAACAACGTATCCATGCACCTGTTCTCCAGCTTCTTAACAAAGGCTTATTAATAGAGACATCTAAATATTACAGCAAGTGGATGGCTGTCTAGAATTACAGCTAGCTGAGTGTCGATTCATTCAACTGTCCTTCTGACAGCTTCAGTCACGAAAGCAGGAGCTGGCACCAAAGTAATGGGGGCTAGTTTCTTTAATGGCCTCATGGGGTTTTTGTTTTTTGTTGTTTTGTTTTGTTTTGTTTTGTTTTCTCACGGGGTTTTTGAACCATACTTTCTCCATAGTTAAATTCCTTCCTCAGACCACCAGTTTTTAGAAAGACACATATATAAACCATACGTAGGGATTTTGTGTCTTTTAAAAATTAGAAAAGTTGGCAGTTGCACACCATCAGCACAATATGCTCATACAGCTGTGAAGTGAGTTGTTTTCCTACCTAGGTGAAGCAGTCTTAAAATTGTTTTTCCCTGAAAAAGTCTTCAAACTTTTACATCTTTGGAGTTGACCATCCTGTTTTAAGGGATATCAGATGTCAAAGGAATGTTATCCATATTTGCCTTCTGTAAGAGTTTAAAACTCCATTCTTCCCTGATATTAATCCTATACCTATGACGTCAGTGGTTCATTTTCTCCATCAGCTGCCATCTTATGTGCTACTTTTCTGGCCCACATACATAATAGGTTATTTCTCTTTGTAATCCAGAACACTATGATGTTGATCCAGTAAAATCTTCAGTGCCTCGGTTGGTCTCCATCATTTTTTTTTGTGGTTACTGATTTTTTTTGAGCTTTTTTAAAAAACTTAATGTTGTGTTTTCATTCTTTGTAGTTAGCACCTTTTACAGTTCCCCGTCAGAGGATGTCTGTCTTCCACATGTAGCAGATGAAAATATGCCATTCATGTTTTTTCTAAACCTTTATCCTCTTCTTACCAAAATATGCCTCCACAGTCCTAATATCATACTCTTTCTTGAAGTGGAAGACAGTAAACACAAACTTACTATCATGATGATGACTCTGTTCCTTTGTGTCATGAACTACAGTGGTAATAAATATGAATCTAAGATGTTTGAGGAGTAACTCAAAGTCTACCTTGAGTTAGCAATGTATCCTGTTGCTTGATAATAGTTTTGGCCCAAACTATCAGGCAGGCGTTGACCTTGTATCTTTGCTGTGGTGTTTTATGTTGCCATGTTTTACCACAAGAGGGCAGCAGCATCACCTTCATCTCTCATCTTTAAAATGGGCACACTGGGCACACTGGGCCCAGGTAGGGAGGGAAGTGTTTTATCAGTACATAAAAACAATATTCATCAGTTAATAGCACTTCTAGTATGATGGTGATGGTTACTGGGAAAGAGTGTGAGGGCATTTCCTATAATTGAGGAATTTGTCTGCAAATATAAACTTCTATAAGAAAAAAAACCTGTTTCCCCTTTACATAATCAACACTGAACACTTCTGTAATGACTTTCTCACACCAAGCAATTCTCCAATTCTGATGGGTAGTGGCTGAGTGTCCTATGATTCAACTCAATTCTGACACTACCTGGAGATGACATTAACTCCCACAGGTTGAAGGCTCAGTCCCACAACACCACACCCCCTTCCCCAATGTCAGATGTCAATCACAAGTCCTAAGTGGTCACCTGCACTTCTGGCTGACCAGCTACACATCTGAAGTTCCCATGACAACCTCCTCAAGTACAGCATTTGTAGAATGGTTCAAAGAACTTGGGAAAATAGTTTACTTGTTTTATTGTGGGTTTATTATAAGTGGATATAACTAAGGAACAGCCAGATGGAAGAGATACATAGAGCAAGGTACGAAGGAAGGAGTGTGGAGCTTTCATGCCCTCTCTGGGTACACCACCCTCCCCATACCTTCAACCCATGTCCACCAACCCAGAAGCTCTCTGAGTCCCCATACTTTGGGGATTTTTGTGGAGACTCCATTACTTAGGCATGGTTAATTAAATCATTGGCCATTAGTGATTAACTCACTCTCTTGCTTCTTTCCCTCCCTGGAAGTTTGGGGCAGGGTTTAAGTTTTCAACTCTGTAAACATGATAGACTCCTAAATCTGGGAAACGAACAAGGGGTAGTGGAAGGGGAGGTGGGCGGGGGGATGGGGTGACTGGATGACGGGCACTAGGGGGACACTTGACGGGATGAGCACTGGGTGTTATACTATATGTTGGCAAATCAAACTCCAATTAAAAAATATACAATAAGGGATCCCTGGGTGGAGCAGCGGTTTGGCGCCTGCCTTTGGCCCGGGGCACAATCCTGGAGACCTGGGATCGAGTCCCACGTCAGGCTCCCGGTGCATGGAGCCTGCTTCTCCCTCTGCCTGTGTCTCTGCCTCTCTCTCTCTCTCTCTCTCTCTCTCTCCCCGTGTGTGACTATTATTAAAAAAAAGATACAATAAATAAAAAGTTTTCAACTCTGTAATCATAAGGTTGGTTCCCCTGGCAACCAGCTCCCATCTTGAAGATTATCGAGGAGCCTCCAGCCACCAGTCATCTTACTAGCATACAAACAGACACTAATCACTCAATTCCAAGGGTTTTAGGAGCTATGTACCAGGAAATTGGGACAAAGGCCAAATATATAGTTCCTCACCTCTTTCATTAGAGTAGTAGCCATCATGAAGACCCTGTGCTAGTATGGTTTACCTTTTAGTTACCTCCACTAATAATGATGCTGATACCATAAATAAACAGTGAGTTATGGGAAGCAGCTATTGATTTGAGAGAAGGAGAGTCTTCTGTAAATGACTTACTTTGGTTTCCTGATGAGGACATCAAAGTTAAATCGTGTGATAGGTCGCCTTCTTCAGACTCTGCAGGTCATCCTGTAGACATGATGAGTGTTGAAGTGCCACGGAGTCCTCTCTTGTCATGTACAACTTCATTAGGAAATAACTGCCTGACCAGGGAGTGAAGAAATAATAGTAATTAAAAAAACCCAATACAAGTTCCATCTGGAGTGGAGAGCAACCCCAGAGAACCTTGAGCAGAACCCTACTCTGGTGACCCATGGAGGAGCTGAGGCTGCCACCACCAGCCCCGGCCACCAGCCCCATTGCCGCAACCCTGAGCAGCAGGGCTAAGGCCCAGCAGCCTCCTGCCACCCCTCCTCAGCGCAGCCACTGCTCACTGTGGCTCAGGAGCATGGTGGAGGGAGCAGTGGCTCACCCACAGAGACGAGAAAGTCCTTGTGACAAAAGTTTAAGGAACAGTAAAATGGTTCAGTGTAGGGACACCTGGGTGGCTCAGTGGTTGAGTGTCTGCCTTTGGCTCAGGTCATGATCCCAGGGTCCTGGGATCAAGTCCCACATCAGGCTCCCTGCATGGAACCTGCTTTTTCCTCTGCCTATGTCTCTGCCTCTCTCATGAATAAATAAATAAAATCTTTTTAAAAAATGGTTGCATGTAAGAAACAGCTATGGTTTCATCCACAGGAATGACACCAAGTGATATATATTTATTTGTACACTAGACTGCCATAAAGAAGAACCTCCAGGAAGCACCTTCCCGGTGCAGGGGGTAGAGAAACTATGTGGTTCAAAGTTCTTGACAGAGAAAAGGGTGTAGAAGCAACAAATGTTGGCCCTGGTAGATTTCCAGTGCCAGGCAATAAATACGGAGCAGTGTATAACCATTACAGACTTTATGCGGGGGCCTCCATGTGCTCCCCAGCAAAATAACCACAATGCTGAGAATGGGAAACAGAAAGAGGGATTGTAGAGCTCCCCCGGACACCAGGCCCAGCAGTACACACCTTACTCCATACAGAGACCCTATGAGGGCTGACCAGTCTTCCAACCCTCCTGTGTAGGAAGGGAGAAGACTGCCAACAACCAAGGTACAGGAGAACAAAGTAGACCAGGGATACAGATTATCCATTGGGGTTAGAGACTGTGATTCTCTAGGATGGCCATGGAGAGGAGTGGGAAAATCAAGGAGAAGGGACTGACCATCAGCAACCACCTCAACATAGGTACCTCCCCAACTTCAATTACCAGCACAGACACCCAGGAAACTGTAAACCACAAGATGGCCAAGAGACCACAGCTGGAAAGTCTGTTCCGAGGCTGGGCAGGGAGACACTAAGTGCTAGCTTACCATCTCTGACATCATCCTGGTTAGTCACCCAACAAGAAGAAAAGAATGTGAAATACCAGCAATAAGACATGAAAAAAAGATTGATGCTGAAGACCTCAAGTGCTTGCTTGCTTTTTGCCCTATGACCTGATGACCAGAATGATCTACATTATGGGGTTTTTATTATTTTTTTCTCTAAAGACATCATCTTTTTCTTTCTTTGTAACAACCAACGTGTTTTTCCTTAAAGTCTGGCTTTTCCTCCTACACGTTTAAAGGTTTTAAAACTGTTTTATATCTGGTTGAGATTATTAAGAACCTCATTCTAGAGACACCTCAGTGGCTCAGTGGTTGAGCCTCTGCCCTTGGCTCAGGTCGTGGTCCTGGGGGCCTGGGACTGAGTCCTGCATCAGGCTTCCTGCAGGGTGCCTGCTTCTCCCTCTGCCTGTGTCTCTCTCTCTCTCTCTCTCTCTCTCTCTCTCTCTCTCTGTGTGTGTGTGTGTGTGTCTCATGAATGAATAGATAAAATCTTTTAAAAAAAGAACCTTGTTCTTCATTAGTAATCTTTTATAATTTGATTTTTCTCACAAAGGTCAACCTGCTACAAGTATCTGTTAATGCAGATCTTTAATAATAACAATAATAATGATGGTGATGTGGCAGAGACACTGAGTCTGGCTTAAAGAACTGTACTTTTCTAGATTTTATATATATAATTCCTCAACAACGTCTTGTGAGTTCTCATATGTCTTGGTGATAAGAGACATTATAGAATATTATGCACAGAATATAGTAAACATACAACCTTTTTTCTCTTTCTCATGGAACTCTCTGTTAATGGCAAAATGAGACAAGGGAGCATTTCTTTTTTTTTTTTTTTTTACCCTTCTGTCTTTTAACACTGTTAGCAAAGAACTGAATGTAGAGAGAAGTCAGAAATCTTCCCCCTAAGAGAGAACTGTAGGAAGTTTCTTGTGGAGATTTATGTTCTCTTCATATGTCGCTCACTTTTCCTGTGGCATGTGGGACTCCTGTCCAGGACCAGGGGAGCAACACTCCTTCACTGTGGAACCACATGCTTATCCACAACTTTGCTTAGGTTGTTTTTTTTTTCCCCCTAATGGGAAACCCCACCTAAGAACGGAATGAGACCTAAAGACTTGCAGCTAATTATTTTAGCTGTATCATAGCCACAGCTCCAAGAAGACAGCTGCACAGTCCTTGCGTCGCGATAGCAAAAATTTGCACCATGGGGTTTAGCTCCCCAAGGGGTAGAATTACTTCCTCCGTGATACCCAGTACTTGAAATGACCTAAACAAAAGCACTGCTTTGCTTTCTCTTTTGTCTTCTCTGCCCCCCCTCCGCCCCTTTCTCTGGTGGGTGGCAGAGCAAATTGCATTTTTAGGAGCTAGAAATTCCTGTGGCCTGGTCCTGGCTGGCAGATGGCAGCAGGACTGGCCTGAGGGCTGCTGCTTGTACGGATCAAAGCTCAGCAGTTGTGCTCTGTGCTGTCCTTGGCAGAAAAAGCTTTGCCTCTCTTACCATTCTATCCTCCTCCACCAGAAGCCTGAGAAAGGAGACATGGTCACTTGGGGAAAATGCTCAGTGCCATAATAACCAGGAAAGGTACTGTCCCACCTCGTCGTCCTGGTGGATGAGGGACTCAGGCCAGAGGATGTTAACCCTTTGGAAGGACCGTGCAGCTGCTCCTAAAATACACTATACCTGGGTTCTAAGATGACTTCTGTGTCTCCTAGCTATTGTAGACCGACTGTCATTATTTCCATGCTCCCTCTGTCCTTCCACAGACCTGATGGGGGTCTTTTTTCCTTCCCACTCTGTTTCAGGGCTCATCGTTGGGGTGATCCTGAGGTATGGCACCCCTGCCACCAGTGGTCATGACAAGTCGCTCAGCTGTACCCAGGAAGACAGGGCCTTCAGCACCTTATTGGTGAATGTCAGTGGGAAGTTCTTCGAATACACCCTGAAAGGAGAAATCAGCCCTGGCAAGATCAACAGTGTGGAGCAGAATGACATGCTGAGGAAGGTGAGCTGGGGAGTACTCTGCCATTGTGGCCCTGACATGATTTTCGACTTTCTGATTCCATCTCAGCCCTTGTAGAGGGAAATCCTTTTAGAATCCTGGAGCATGGATAACATTCCTGGTTCTCAGTTTTGCTAGGAGGTGAACCTGAGCCCATTTGCTTTGTTAGGGTTAGTAGCTGACACAGGCCGCCAGTGGTGCAGTGGGTTTGTTCAACACCACTCAGCTTGTCTCTCCATCCCCATCTCTCCTTTACCACATCTCTTGTTACAGTTTAGGGATGAGGTTGTTTCTTTCTTAAAATAAGATTGGTTTCACTTTAAGCTTGTTTGTTCAGTATTCCAAATGGTAGGTCTTAGCTCTTCCTGGTTCTTTTGCCAGATTGTACAAATACTTATTGAGTGTCCGTTCTCATTAGTGAGTGATGCCAAAGGCTTAATGAATCTCTGGAGGAAGAATATCTTGTCTTAGAATTTGAGTCCAAGTGCTGTTTTTCATTCGATGTTGGCAATAGCTAAAGTACATGACAGAAGGATAATTTATCTCCTCACTCAGGTGATTTCCAAGAAAAGCAAGAGATCTGTACTTAACCACACATTCTCTCTTTACTCTGTAGACCCAGGCTTATCAGCAGGAAGGCTTCTGTCTAAGCTCTGGGTGATCCAGGCTCTGGGGAGCCTCTTTTTGTATAGAACAAAGCTAATGTGTGCAAAGGCTTGCAGCCAAAGGCATGGTGTAGGCTGTGCTCTGAAAATTAAATTATTATTGATTTTAGGATCGACCTTAATCCTTAAGGAAAATTATTCTTAATCTGGAGTTTTAAACATGCCCATCTTTTCTGTGTCCTCAAAGGCAGTCCTCGTGAACTTTACGTTCTCAACCCCTCATAAGAATGTCTGGGATTTCCATAAACATTGGTAAAATTAAATGCAACCAAGAAAGATACTCAGTGTAATCACCATGCTCATAGCTGTTTGGAAATGGCAGCTTGAATCTCTTGTGGATAAGGTGGGGACAAAAGGAAAAGGAACCCAACCCATCTCCATCTTTTAGATCATTATAGAAGGTGATGCTGACTTTTGCTCCTTTTACCTTTAGAAAAAGGTTGATTCACATCCCTTCTGTTTAAACTTTTGCTGCACAAAAAGCAAAGGTGGGAGAGCAGACAAGGCTGAGAGCACTGTTGTTAGGTGAGGAGAAAAGAGATGTGCCGAGGCAGCTTGATGCACCGTATTGGAGTAGGTGGTAGGAAACGCTCGTGCTACTTCCTGCATGACTGTGGCCTCAGCGCTCTCATACTGAGTATCATTCAAAGCCCCTTCTCATTCTGACATTCCCTGTTTTTCTCACTACTCCTATCTTCAGCAAGAAGATCAAATAAAGCATAATTTGTGAGAATCATTTCACTTTTAATTAGGCTGGTTAACATTTCCAGTTTCTAAAGAGAAATGGTAACTTGACTTTTTTTTTTTTTTAAGAGACAGCAGCAGAAGAAGGGGCAGGGGGAAAGGGAGAGATAGCATTTTAAGCAGGCTTCACACCCAGCATGGAGCCCCACACAGGGCTCGATCTCATGACCCTGAGATGAAATCAAGAGTCGGACACTGAACTGACTGCGCCCCCCAGGCACCCCCTAACCTGACTTTTAATAATTAGAGTGAGGCTTTAAAATTAATTTTAGTAAGAGCCTATCAATTTACCAACATGAACAAATTCTTTAAAAAGTTTGAGAAGTATATTGACTGCTTAATTCTTTACTGAACATGAAGAGTTTTGGAGTGATTTCTCTATATGAAGCCTGCACGTGCATTTCAGTCCCTCTAGAGCTGCCAGATTTTCATGTTGATGCTGAGAAAGCTGCTAGCATCATTGGCGACTCTGATCTAGGCCGCATCAGGTCTCACAAAAGGCTGATCACTCAGGAGAGACTTAAATTCAGTAGAATGGGAGTGCCTGGGTGGCTTAGTTGGTTAAACATCTGGCTTTGGCTCTGGTCATGATCACAGGGTCCTGGGATTAAGCCCCGCATTGGGCTCCCTGCTCAGCAGGAAGTCTACTCCCCTCTCTCCTTCTGCCATTCCCCCCACTGCTTGTGCTCTCTGGCTTTCTCTATCTCTCTGTCAAATAAATAAAATTTTTTGTAAAAGTTCAGGAGAGGGCAGCCCCAGTGGCTCAGCGGTTTAGTGCCACCTTCATCCCGGGGTGTGATCCTGGAGACCCAGGATCGAGTTCCGCGTCGGGCTTCCTGCATGGAGCCTGCTTCTCCCTCTGCCTGTGTCTCTGCCTCTCTGTGTGTGTGTGTCTCATGAATAAATAAAATAAAATCTTTAAAAATAAATAAATAAATAAATAAATAAATAAATAAATAAATAAATAAATAAAAAGTTCAGTAGAATGGTGTCTATAGGCAGTTCTGTGGGAGGATCCAGAAATTTAATAAAGAATCATGATGGCATCTTTTATTGCAGTTGAGCCTTTATAAAGGCTTGATAAAAATCAAGATGTTTTTATTTCTTGTTTAAAAAACACTGGCCAGGAGCTTTCTGAGTCCTTGGAATTACATTGTCATTTCTTAATATATATTAAATAACACACCAAGAGCAGGAGTCAGAGTGCTGTATAGAGAAGAACATGTTGGTCCACAGGGGAAACTGTGGCTGATCTCTTGTGATGAGTCCATGATTTTTCACACTTACCTTATTTGCTTCCCGACTTTAGTCAATGGCTTAAAATATTAAGCAACTATTGTAACACCAACTGGCATTAAACTAGAATTTGACTTCTCTCTCTCTCTCTCTTTCCCTCAAGTAGGCTCCATGCCCAGCATGGGACCTGAACTCATGATCCTGAGATCAAGAGTTACATGCTGTCAGTCTGGTGCCCTCCCCCCGACTTTTTTCTTTTTAAACTTTCAGGTAACATTTGATCCAGAGGTCTTCTTCAACATCCTTCTGCCTCCAATTATTTTCCATGCTGGCTACAGTTTAAAAAAGGTAAGAGATTTTTGCCAGTATTTCTTAAAGCACGGGAATTGCTGTGTTAATGTACCTACATAACTTTCTAACTTTTCCCTTCTCCCGGATTGCTTATTACTGTGTGCTGCGCCCACTCAGAGACTATAGTTGTCTCATCATCAAGTGATTCATCTCTGTTCTAGAATCTGGAGTGCTCCTACATTGCCAGTAGGAATGTAAAATAGGGCGGCCACTCTGGAAAGCAGTTTTATAGTTTCTTATAAGACTGAAGTTGAAGTTACCATATGACCCCACAATTTTATTCCCGATGATTTCTCCCAGAGAAATGAAAACTTATGTTCACACAAAAGCCTGTACATAATGGCTCATAGCAATTTTATTTGTAATAGTCCCCAGCTGGAAACAACAACAACGTCTTGCAGTTAGGTGAATGGTTAAACACCCATCCATACCATGGCATATTACTCAGCAACAAAAAAGGAACAAACTATTAATACAACAATTTGGATGGACCTCAAAGGCATTATGCTGAATGGAAAAAAAAACCCAACCTCAAAAGGTCACGTACTGTATGATTTCATTTATGTAGCATTCTAGGCATGACAAAAGTATAGGGATGGAGAACAAATTAGTGGCTGTGCTGTGGGTTAGGGATGGTGGGAGTGAGAGGGGTGTGACTGTAAAGGATGTCATGGTGGTGATGGCACAGTTTCATGTCTTGATTGCAGCTGTGGATACGTGAATCTACACATAGGATAAAATGAAACAGAGCTATTCACACACTTTGTCCCAATGTCAGTTTCCTGGTTTTGATCTTGTAGTACAGTTACATAACGTATAACCAGTGGAAAAAACTTGGCAAAGGTACACAGGACCCCTCTATACTATCTTTGCAATTTCTCTGATTTTGTAATTGCTCCAAAATAAAAAGTTAAAAAAAAGCTATCCTTATCTCTCCTACTTTCCCTCTGGACTTAGGTTTTCTATACCAAAATATGTATCCTTTTCTTGTCTACTTTATGGGGTTGCAAAAGTATCTAAATCTATATGACAGCTATTGACATGTAGCAAATAGGAGATGTTTTATGAGTATAAATAATGTTATTCTTTATCTAAGTGAAGAATTTGGGAAGTCTTTATCAGATCAAATGGGTGATGAATAATTTGGTGTTGTAAATCACTAATCTTAATGTATCATCAAGGTTGCTTTAAAATGAAAGCAAATCATTGGTTGTAGCCATTCTAATGGCTGAAAAACAACTTTAGGTTCTGCAGAGCCTTCCCTATGTTGGCCTCATTTTCTCAGAAGAAAAATAACAGGCTTTGCCAGTTAACAATTTAAGTTGTTTTTGAAATGCCAGTCTCTCGAGCTATCTGCTATTAGTTCAGTCTCTTTCCTTTTTAAATAGTCCTTATAATGGCACTGAAATAGTTGGTTCTTGTATGGTTTTGCCATCTGTGATTAAAGCTGCTGTCAATTAAATGTGTAATAACCATTTCACCACTTAACTATGGGCACGGAAACAAATATATTCAGACCCTTTGACCTATGCACATGGAGTTGTCATGCGGACATGGGCCTTTTTTTTTCTAACTTGAAAAAATGTCATTGGAATTAGCTATGATTTTGTGCTACTGCTCAGTTTGCTTATGGGGTGTGTCACCAGCAAAATAATTCACCTAATGAAAGCCTTCATGTTTTGTGAACTTCTCCCACCAAACTTGCTCTTTCTTGATATCTCTCTCAGTCTTTATCTCTCTCTGTCTCTCTGTCTCATGTTAACATTTGTCAGTGAGGAACGGGAGAAGGAGTAGAAATGCAAGTCTTAGAATGGTACAGCTAGAAATTGGAATGCCAGGTGGACTTTCACCAAAAGCACACCTTCTCATCCTGATCAGTCTTCAGCCTGAACTCTTGAAGACTTTACCAGAGCTTTGCCATCTCCTTTGTCTCTCTTTGCCATTCTAGAATGGAGAGGGAAAAGTAGGGGGTACTGAACCAGTCATAGCTATGGGAACTACACATGACTGGCCAAATAAGAGGAAGATAAAAGACCTAGGATTCTGGGATGCCTGGGTGGCTCAGCGGTTGTGTGGCTGCCTTCGGCTTGTGTTGTGATCCCGGGATCCAGGATCAAGTGCTGCATCGAACTACCTGTGAGGAGTTTGCTTCTCCCTCTATGTCTCTGCCTCTCTCAGTCTGTGTCTCTCATGAATAAATAAATAAATCTTAAAAAAAAAAAGACCTAGGATTCTGCTAGCACCTAGCACTAGGACTAGGAGGTGCTATACTTTCTTCCCTACAAGGATGTAGCAGGAGTCGAGAAGGGTGGCTTGTACAGTGAGACTCTAATGCCCTGCACTAAGAAGACGCGCTTTCCAGGCTTGACACTGCAGTTGATCGGTGACTCCAAGCAGCTCACACACAGGAGTCTACTCCTTCTCCTGTTCCTCACTGTCAAGGTGTTATGGGGAGCCCTGTGTGTGAGAGACATCGAATGTCCCCATAACACCTTCATGATGAGGTGGCTGCAAAGATTGAATGGGCTACTATATGTGAAAGTACAGTATAAACCATGAAGTAGATAGTCAAGCACTTGGTGTCATAATTCCCAAATAAGTGGCACAGTGTACCTTTCTTTTCAAAGCATAAAATTCCAGTTCATACCAGCATATATGAGTGGAAATGGGTAATTGTGTATGTGTGTGTGTGTGTGTGTGTGTGTGTGATTTTAGAATATGTCATGGGTGTATTTGGGGTGGCAGATTTATATTTCTCATTTGTATGTATGCGTGTGCGTGTTATAAGCGCTTTTCTTTATGTGAATCAAAGGTATCTTTGTGTATCCACAAATAGACATTTAAGGTAACAGTTTCAAAGGCTCCAATCAATTATCACAAATTATTCAAATACCTATCATTGACCATTTAAAATATTTTCTCTTGTTGATTTTCAAACAAATTTGTGACCCAAAACACCTTACGTGAATGCCAGGACAATCTGTGAGACAAATCATACCCCAAGAGAATCACTGGGCAGTGTGGAGTCGGGTTCTCAGACATCTGTGCTGACCGCCAGCCGCTCCTTCAGATGCCTGCTGGTCCAGGTGAAGACATGTGTCTGGCATGGAAGCCACATGGAGGGGATGGAAGTCTGGCATCTGCACACAGGCTGTCAGCTCGGGTCTCCTCCAGCAGCTGAGCACTGGGACTTGCTACGTGGAGGATGAGTGCTAAAAGCAGCATGTTTTGTGTGCAGCCAACACTTGTGGCCACACTTGGACATGGGCCACTCAGCCACACACACAACCAGACTGAAGCTGAGAAGGCCTCCTAACAATGCTGGTCCTGCTAGAGGTGCACCCTCACGTACCTTGCACCTGTGCCCAGCTTTTCTGGCCCATCCTGCCCCTATCAGGCCCAGGAGCTATGGGACACACCTGATCCCCCCACATCTGGACCCCTCGACCACCCACAAGACCCAGTTTCTCCCCAAGCCCACAGATGAGGGCTCAGATTCAGCTTTACTTGCCAATGCAATCTGAAGCACAAACCCATCTTTCCACTAACATGCTCTCTCTCCTCTCCACGTGGGTCCTGGACCTCCCTTATTCCCACTTTCTTCCAGCCCAGGACCAAAGGGGACACTTTGAATTGCCCCTCAACCCCACCCTGGGAACCTGAATCCAGCACCCCTAAGATCTAGATGCCCTCGAGGGTGGCACCAGAGACCTGGGATTCATCACAGAATTCACACGGATAAGGGCTCCTCCAGGCTCTAGTCTGAACCGGTCCCTCTCACATGACCCTGAGACCCACCTATCACAAGCAAGCTCCAGAGCAGTTGTCAGCTCAGAGCTGGGCTGCACACCCCCAAGGTCCCTTCCTCCCTGGGGCCCCAGAAGCCCTACCAGATCATCAGCAGTCATTCCATGAGAACTAACTTTCCAGGAGGAGAATCCACAACTCTTACATTCCTGATTTTTTTTGGCAAATATGAATATGAATTTACGAAATGTATTCAAACTAACCATAGTGATAGTTACCCAAAAGGAGAGCTGAGTGGCAAGGAAAACCAATTCTGGGATTAAAATCTGTTCCTGGATACTTCACATGATTTTCCTTGGTCTCATGTCTCTACCTTGATGGACTCCTAGGCCTCCCTGCTTTAAGCCCTTGATTGAGTTTTTAAAAAGCAATTAGGCTCACAGTTGTTGATTTTTTTTTGAAACCTAATTTTTTCAAAACACCGGTGGATATAAATACGTTCACTTAAAAAAAAAAAAAAGCCTGGGGACAGTGACTGACTTAAAAGGCAAACATAATGTGTCCACAGTATATTCAGGCAGCACCCTCATTTGGTGATTGTTGGTGTGGCAAGCCCTTAAAGGATTCTTCTTTAAGCAGAATGGCTTAAAGGCACTAGGCATTCCTTGATACCTTCTTCACAGCCTCAGAGAGGGCCAAGCATTAGGAAAGGCTGAAGCCAAGGCTTCAGATCCTATGCTTACAATACAGGTCAGAGGCCACCCACAGCCCTCTGTGTGGTCACACTTCCTGGTGGCTGCTTGATCCATGCTGAGTTCTTCCTAGGTCCTTCCTGTCCTTCCCTGATGTTGCTCAGCTGGCATACTGGGACTCTCCTGCCTTTTAAATTTTTATATAAAGTATTCCTGGCCCTTATCGAATTAGGGTGTTTGTGAGTTTTTGTTTGGTTTTGTTCAATAGTTCTGATTGTCCAATGAGAACAGCTTATGCCTTGAAGAGTAAGAACTGTGGCTTAGGGTCCCACGAACAGGGATTTTCCCCCATCAGAGTATCCCAAAGGCCTAATGACTTATGAGAAGCAAATCTGTGTGTGTGTGTGTTAAGGTAACCGGTGAATGTACAGAAGCATTGAGAGGATTGCAGTTTGGCCATCTCCTTCTGAATAATTGCTAGATCTTACATTGGTGTAAGTATAGACACTTCTTTTTTTTTTAGACACTTCTTATACATATATGTAAACTTATACATTTGCTCATCTTAAATGGAACTACTTATTTTTCCTTTCTCCACTTCCATCTCTATTGGCTCTCTTTCCCAGGCTCCAACGATCAATCCAGAAGGATATCAGGAGACACTTCAGATGCCATGAGGCAGATAATTACGATACAGTTTTCTGATACTGAATTAAGCAGAAAGCCCTTTAGACAGCACTTTCATACTTTATCAGTTTCAAACTTCTATCTGTAATGATCTTCTAAGGTACACCAGACATGGGAGTGACTAGCTGATCACTAGAGTAAAAGAGTAAAAGAGTTTGGGTTAGATCTATGAAAATGATTGGTCTACTTACACACACACAGTCACTCACACTTATGTACACTTTCTCTCTCTCAGTGTAATTTAATATAATCAGAGTAGTTGTGTCTGAGATTTACTAAGCCCTTGCTTGCTCGTTCAGTGATTAATGGGATTAGAGTTATTTTAAAACCTCAATGTTTATAGCTAAGTAGCTTTATTCAGGAGTAACTTCAGTTATTTCTTGTTATAATACAATCAATAAGTAAAATTTCACTTTTAAGAGACTTCTGTTGTGTTTCTTATGCTTGATATAAAAAATCACAATGTGATTCCTGCCTCTTGTTTTATTCAGAGACACTTTTTCAGAAATCTCGGGTCTATTCTGGCTTATGCTTTCTTGGGGACTGCCGTTTCCTGCTTCATTATTGGGTAAGTTACTCTTTGTCATTAATCAACACATTTTCCAAAGAGGTGAAATCCACATGGGTCCTGCAGAGCCCAGTGTTTTCCCCAGCTATCACAATATTCACATTGTGTGAACTTCAAGTGGACAGTGTGACAGTGTGTTGATTTGATATATTCATAAGTTGCAAAATCATTACCACCATAGGATTAGCTACCACCTTCATCCTGTCACATAGTTACCATTTTTCTTGAGATGAGTACATTTGAGACCTACTCTCAGAAAAATTCAAGTATATGATACAGTATTATTAGCTACAATCACCATGTTGCACCTTACATCCTCAAACTTGTTAATCTTCTAACTGTAAGTTTGTATCCTTTGAGCAACATCTCCCCATTTCCCATGCCCCCAAACCCCCACAACCACCAGAGTCCAGGATTTTGATGCTGATGCTGATGGCAGTTAAGCTCTAGAGCTACATTGTGTAGCGTGGTAGCTATTAGCCATGTGTAGCTATTTAAATTAAGATTAAGATAAATTAAAATGAACTATAATGTATACCTAGTCCCCAGATCTTGGTTCCTGATCACATTCTCCAGTGAAAAGAACCAGGCCACCTTGCAGAAATGGTTGATTCTAGGGCAGGGGCAACAGATACACAAGATAAGAACGGAGTGTATCAAAAAAAAAAAAAGAAGAAGAAGAACGGTGTATCATAGTGCCGAAAAATAAGGAAGTGCCCAGAAAACAGAGAAACAGAAGGGCTTGGGGCTTATCAAAGAGACAAAGAGCCAACCTGAAAGCTCCCCTAAGGCCAATGGCCAGAGAACAACAAAATAAATAACATTGTACTCAGGGCTCAAACCATAAAGTAAACATCTGAGTCTCTGCTAATGTTAATAAATGATTGGATGAATAAATAAATGGAGAAGTGACAGATCTCCTGTGCAGAAAAATTCCAAATAATTTATGTTGACCTACTCCCTCCCTCCCCATCCCGCCCCACAAGAGCAGGAGCTTGTGTCTCCTTCAGCTGTGATTGCAGGCTATGCATAGTGACTTCCTCCCACAGAATATAACAGGGAAAAAGGAGGAAGAAAACATAGCTTTACAGCGGAGAAAACCTGACAAACACCAGCTCAGCCAGATGATCCAGATCAGCAGCCATAGTGGCAAATCACACTGATACCTCTGCACCCTTGATGTTTGTGATGAGAGTGGCACTTTCCCTCCCCAAAACACATTACCTCAGTGTAATTGTGAGAAAAAAATCAGACGTGTCCTCATGGAGGGAGTTTCTACAAAGTACCTGACTAACACTCCTCAAAACTGACAAGGACATCAAAAACACACAGAGTCGGAGAGATTGTCACAGCCCAGAGGAGACTAAAGAGACATGATGTCGAGGTGTTGTGTGGTATTTCAGATAGGATCCTGGAACAGAAAAGGGACATTAGATAAAAGCTAAGGAGATTGGAATAAAGCATGGACCTTCATTACTTTTTAAAAATTAGCTAAAAAGTCGAAAAAAAATTAGCTAAAAAGCTGGAAGGGATAAAAAGGCAAGGGCCTTTTGTGTCACCAAAATAGTAGGAGCTTGGACTTCATCCTTTAAGAGAGACAGACCACCAAAGAGTACCAGGTTAGATGATTGGCATTGGTGGCAAGATGGGGAAAGGCTGTCAGGGAGAAGCCCAGCGTCCGAGTCTGTTTGTGGTAGGTGGAAATGGAGAGACAGGTGTAGTTTCAGGAAATGTCTGAAAGGATGGTAAAAGAAGCCTCCAACAGGCAACAAAAGGCAAATCACCTCTGTCTCACAGAGTTACTGGGAATCAAAATTGAACTGTTTGGAACAGTGCCCGGCACACAGTAAGGAAGCATTAAGTTATAGCTACATATTCTCCAAAGGATTCAATTCTGCAAATAATTCTTGAGCTCCTAGCTTAGTAAATCTGTCATCCTAGGTGCCCGGGATACAAATGTAAGCCATGGCATGGTCCCTACCAGCAAGAATATTATTATTAGAGTGTTAGCTGTGGGGTACAATGAGTCTATTCTGTGGTTATTTTTATTCTCCTAACCCCTACAGCTGCTGCTGACACACACACACACACACACACACCCTTTAGTAACACGTACTAGGCCTCACTCCTCCCATTTTGTAAGTTGTCCTGTAGGAAACGTGCTCCGGCCACGTCAAAATATTTAACTTGGTAGTCTGTCTTGGACTGTGCCACATCCTATGCAGCATAAGAAGCATCAGAAGGGCTGCCCCTGGCCTGCCCTAACCCATGTAGAGAATGAGAAGCCAAATATGTCGCTGGAGTACCCTGATATTTTACTAGGATGTTTAGAGAGTTTTGCTTCTGTTCCCTTTTTTGAAATAATTCTTGGCAGAGAAGATTGGTCACCTGCACCTTTGGGGCCTACCCATCCTTTTTTTTTTTCTCTCTCTCTCTCTCTCCAGCTCATCCAGCGCACTCATTTCTACAACTTTAAACACACTGCCTGAGGATCCTGTCAGTTTTGTAGCAATTGATTACACACTATAAAGCATTCTTTCCCTTTCTTTCTCCTCTATTACCCAGCTGCTTTGGGTGCCTTAAAGTTGTTGCTAATCGAGGACCATACTTAATAGTTGTCAGCAAGCACAGCTTTAAGGAATGGAATAGTGTTGAGATGTTTCAGCAAGATGATGTCCACTGCAAACTATTACTTGGTGCCAAAGTCTTATTTGCATGTGTTCCTGGTGAGTGTCCAACCACAACAGCCACCTAAGGTTTTTATAAGCCACCCTCGAGGTATCGTATGCTAGTGCTACTTTGCTTGCACATTAGTCAGGTTACTCAGTTAGGAGGGTTTTCATTTCCCCTTCTGACATAGTTTACCTTCCCTTCTTACAGAAATCTTATGTATGGCGTGGTGAAGCTCATGAAGATTGTGGGACAGCTCTCGGATAAATTTTACTACACAGATTGTCTCTTTTTTGGAGCAATTATCTCGGCCACTGACCCAGGTATCATCGTGCTATTCCATTATTTAAATCTCCAAAAAAAAAATCTCCAAACATTCAGAGCAACCATTAACTTTGGTTGCAGTAGGGAGACTGTAGAGGTACCAGGAAGTGATCTAACAGATGGCTTTTCTAAGAAGGGTGTGCATTTCCCTTTTGCTTGTATTATTATTAAGATTTTATTTATTTGAGAGAGAGGGAGAGCATGAGTGGGAGGGAGAGGCAGAGGAAGAGGGAAAAGCAAACTCCCCACTGGGCAGGCAGCCTGACGCAGGACTTGGTCTGAGGACCCCGGGATCATGACCCAAACCAAAGGCAGATGCATAACTGACTGAGCCACCCAGGCACACCTGTCTTTCATTTTAGAATGTCTACTTTGGCCATAATTTTTACACTTTAACTGCCCTCTTCCTTGGTGTTGTACTTTTTGCCTTCATTTAGGAAACAATATCATTTTATAAAAAATTTTCTTAGTGGAAATGCATGCCAGTACCTGCAGCGAATGTAATGTCCTTTGTAAACTCCTTTTTGTTCAGCGTTCCTGCATGACAGCACACTGTGACCTGGTTCCTATTCATTAATCTCTTACCTTGTACTTTCCCGAGTGTTAGTGGAACCAATTCTTAAAAGTGGAATTATTGGGACGCCTGAGTGGCTCAGTGGTTGAGCGTCTGCCTTTGGCTCAAGGAGTGGTCCCAGGGTCCTGGGATCGAGTCCTGCATTGGGCTCCCCATGGGGAGCCTATTTCTCCCTCTGCCTATGTCTCTGCCTCTCTCTGTGTGTCTCTCATGAATAAATAAATTAAATCTTTTTTTAAAAAAAGGTGGAATTATTATATGCCCCCCACCCTGCTCTGCAGCTCAAGAACGAACAAACAAAAGAACCTCCCTTCTCCCAGTTGGAACCTATAATTAAATCAGTTCACATCAGGTAGTTAAAGCTATTTCTTCCATCTGGTGTCAGCCATTAAGAGGACATTGTAGGCAAGGAACTTATGGAGAAAGAGTTGGTGCTGTCCCAGTAGTGGAGGTGGAAAAGTCTTCTCAATGTTTATGATGCCCTCTAACACTCTGGATAGTAATGATTTTTTAAAGATACTAAGATTCCCTCCACCACACAATTGTGCCATGCCTCATAGGAGTCCTCTAGATCAGTGCAATGATAGAAATGTGCTCTGTTCCATGCCCAGAGTCAGGTAGCCAGTAGCCACATGTGGTTACTGAGTTCTCGAAATGAGTGGTAGTGCAACTGAAGAACTGACTTGAAAATCTTATTTTATGATCAGTAATATAAATTTTAATAGCTGCATGTGCCTGGTAGCTACCCTATTGGATGGCCCAGCCCTAGACAGTTGTGTGATTCTGAAACTATTGCTGTCCCAAAAGCCATTGACCTCTCTTACCCCGATAATGTAGCTCAAACACTAAATAAACTGGTATCATAGACATGGCTGGTTGAAGTACCCTGGTTTTGGAAAAAGAGTGTGGGATGTGGAGTTGTAGGTGGAAGTCTGAGCCCTGCCTCTCACTGACCAGGTGGCCTGGGCACACTTTGTCTCCTCCATGTCGATTTCCTCCTTCATGAAGTAGGAATAATGATACCTATGTCCCAGGACTATTGAGAACATTAAATGAACTAACACATGTAAAGCACTGACCACAGCATCTGCTAATCATGTTGGTCTCTAGCCACATCTGGCTCAGGCAGAGATTTCTTTGTTTTTGCTATTCAGTTTTTTTTAAGTTTATTTATTTATTTTTTTAAGTAATCTCTACACCCAACATGGGGCTCAAACTCATGACCCCAAGATCAAGAGTCACATGGTCTTTGAGTCAGCGAGACATCCCCCAACCCTGTTTTTTAAATATTTATTTATTTACTTATTTGAGAGAGAGAGAGTGAGAGAGAGAGAGAGAGCACACACACAGGGGAAGAGGGAGAGAGATAGTCCTCAAGTATATTACCCACTGAGTATGGAGCCCGATGCAGGGCTTGATCCCAGGACCCTAAGATCATGACCCAAGCCAAAATCAAGAGTCAGATATTAACCAACTGAGCCATCCAGGTACCCACCACCTCATGTTTTCTTAAAAAATAAATAACAGGTCATAACTTAATTCAAGAATGTTTCTAGGGATCCCTGGGTGGCGCAGCGGTTTGGCGCCTGTCTTTGGCCCGGGGCGCGATCCTGGAGACCCAGGATCGAGTCCCACATCGGGCTCCCGGTGTGTGGAGCCTGCTTCTCCCTCTGCCTGTGTCCCTGCCTCTCTCTCTCTCTCTCTGTGACTATCATAAGTAAATAAAAAAATATATTAAAAAAAAAGAATGTTTCTAAAGAGCAATCCCAAAAGTAGCTTTATTATTTTCATACTACAATGTCTGTGACTATCTCCAAGTATGTGTCTGTTGAGAAAAAGATTCTGCATAAGTCTAGGAAAGGTGTCTAGTCTCTCTGAAAATATATTACTAACTATACTCATCTGTAACTTTTTAAAAAAAGATTTATTAAGAGAGAGAATGGGGGAGGGGCAGAGGGAGAGGGAGAGGAAGAGAGAGAGAATCTCAAGCAGACTCCCCACTAAGTGTGGAGCCTGATGTGGGGCTCAATCTGATGACCCTGAGATCATGACCTGAGCTGAAACCAAGAATCAGACACATAACTGACTGAGCCACCCAGGCACCCCTCATCTGTAATTTTATCACTAACTTCTTACACTAGTACCACCAATAAGCAAAGGGAGGTTAGTGTAACATAAGGATCACTGGGCACCTGGGTGGCTCAGTTGGTTAAGCAGCTTCTGCCTTTGGCTTAAGTCATGATCTCACGGTCCTGGGATCAAGCCCCACATTGGGCTCCCTGCTCAGCAGGAAGTCTCCTCCCCCCCCCATAAATGAATAAATAATCTTAAAAAAAAGATTACCAGTGTTGTTTTCTGACCTATTGAGGTGTTGCTTCATTTAATTGGATAGAAAGGCTTATTTTTTCAGATTATCTTCCTAATTGTTTACTTCAATTTAATGTGTCCTTGCTGTGGTAGAAATTAACAGAAGGCATCACCACGATACACTGTTGTTATTTGGCCTGTGGAGATTGGCACAGTAAGGGTTTTATATAAATGAAAGTTCTAGAAAATTGAAAGTTAAAACTTATTAAACACCAGGACATTAACTTTAACTGCTTTTTAATGGAAATCTTTCTGAAATGTAGACTGTTTTTGCAGATTAAAAGTCTTTCACCAGTTTCCTAAAAATCTGTTGTTTGAAAACATGGGCCATAAAAGAGATAAAAACTTAAGTGTAGAGTTAGAAGGGACCATGAGATCAAATAGACTTCTTGTGTCTGGTGCATCCAACAATTCTAGTATCAGGATATGTAGTGGTATTGATTGATATGAAGGAATCAGAGTCCTTGTCCCTGATGACACCGAATTTGGCTCAAGACACCAGTCTTTGGTCTTCCCGTTGAAGGGGACACCATACACGTGGGGCAGTGTGGGTGGCTCTGTGACCCAGAGCCATCTCCCTTCTGTGGCTGTGCGTCAAGGGTGCCATGTGCCATCCTTGTGGACTGTTACTTCAGAGAGACCCACAGCTCAGCAAAGGAAAATGTACGTTTCCAACCCGGAGCACATCTCTAGCAGCTACCAGAGAAAGTAAGCACTCATTCCTTTCTATGAACCCTTATGAAGTGATCCCTCTCATTTTAATTCTGTCACCTGTACACCCCTCGAGTGATTTGTCTTCAAAATTTGTGATCGGTCTCAGAGAGAGTAATTCTCTAGTTGCATCACCCAGACTGTTCAGGCTCTTGCTTATCCTTTGACACTCAGTTCCAATATGCTACCTGCCTACCCATTCTTCCCTGACTCTTTCACTTACTTGCTGCGACAGCTCTTGAGTCAGGCCCATTTTGTATACAATACTTAACCACTTTGTACTGAGTGTTTGCAAGTGCTAAGTGCTCTTTAATATACAGATGAAGCGTTCAGGTGAAGTTCATTCATCGAATGAACAAATTCGGGTTCTTGAATTTTTCTTCTTCCTACACCTGCTACTTTATTTTTCTCACTCCTCTTTAGATGCCAGTACCAGAGGTCTTCAGTCAATGAATTGTAATTTCTTAGTCCGTGTTCAGTTAGCAACAGACCTTGTGACCCTGCTCACTCTAATTTCAAGGGTCCCACTGTGGGGGGTGGGCAGTCTTTACTCTTCACCTGGAGAAGCCACTCACCCAATCTGTCACCCGCTCTGTCATCTTCTAGTTGTCCACACCCACACCACTCCTCTTGCTCAGGCATAGGCTTGCTTAGGAGGGGCACACAGGGGTTTCTGCCTTGTTTTATAAAGTGATGGGCAGGGAGAATGAGAAATTGAAAATCAGATCAGCCAAATTCAGAGCAGGGCCATGTAAGTGTTCATTGTTATTAGTATTAACTATGCAAGCTTGCTTTTATTGTCATGGGTAAGTGAGTTAGCTGTATGTTGTTTTGTTTTGTTTCATTTTACTACTGGTAACTATAGGATTTTAGGAAAACAGTGTTGCAAGTCAAAAGGACTCTTAACCAAATTATGGAAAGAGGCCAGATATCCAACAGATGGATAAAGATGTGGTATATACATACAATGGAATATTAGCCGTCAAAAACATGAAATCTTGCCATTTGCAACAGCGTGGATAGAACTAGAGGATATTATGCTGAGTGAAATAAGTCAATCAGAGAAAGACAACTACCATATGATCTCACTCCTATTTGGAATTTAAGAAATAAAACAGAGGATCATAGGGGAAGGGAGGGAAAAATACAACAAGATGAAATCAGAGAGGGAGACAAACCATAAGAGACTTTTAATCATAGGAAACAAACTGAGGGTTGCCAGAGGAGAGGGGATGGGGGAATGGAGTAACTGGGTGATACACTATATGTTAATTAGTTGGATTTGAATTGGGAAAAATTGAAAAAATAAAGTATAACTTCCAGTTTACAAGGTATACAGTGAACAAAGGGACAAGTTAAAAGCACAAAGAAACAATCATAACTCTAGAAGACAGGTCATTCTACAAGGAAATGATCTGATCTTCTCAAAGAAATGTCAATATCATAAGAAAGGAGTAGAGGAAGGAGCTTTTCTAGATTAAAAGAGACTAAAAAAATCAACTACAATGAGAAAATCTTGACTGAATTCTAGTTGGAAAAATCATTTTATGGGACAAATGGGAAAATTTAGATATAGACTGAATATTAAATGCTAAAAGAGGGGATGGCTCCTGAAAATCATCAAGCTCAAACCCCTACTTCACTAAGTCTTTGGACTTTGCTGTGTGCTAAGTTTTCATAGGCTGTTGGTGGCTATGTGGGATGGTGTCTGTTTTCCCCTCCAGATTTACTCACCACCCTTCTCCACCCTTCTTTGGGTACCAGGAGTCTGATCTATATGGAAGATTTCAAAGGTTCCTTTGTCTTCTGGTTTCCCATTGGATTTGTCTACAGGAGAGCACCAGTGGGAGACTGGAAGGAGAATGGAGATGCAGGGTCTTGGCTGTGTCCTTAGGACACAGATCCTGTCAGGTGACCCTCACAACGCAGTTCCTGGTTCAGGCAGTCACACCTTCTCTGAACCCTCTGGGCCTAGAGATGGTATAGGATGGTCTCTGTTTTCAGTGACATGTACGGTCCTCTCTCTTGCGGTTTTTCCATATTTTGCCCACATTTCTATAAACAATGTCTTCATTAAATACTTCTCAGATTGCTGAGTTTGAGGATGCTGTCTCTTTCCTACCATGACCCTGACTGATAAAGTCCTGGGCCTCAGGTCTCCTAGGCTGCCAGCCCTGTGCTCTGTTCATTGAGATTAGCCTCCACCAGCCTTGAATCCCTGGGTGACTGATGTGACCAGAGGCCTCCGGTGCTTACCCCCAGTGGACGTGTCATGAGTAATGGATAAAACTTCTCTTGGATTCAACCACTCAGATTTTAGGAGTTTTGATGTTGCAGCAGAAAGCAGCCCATCAAACAGGGCCTGTTTTCTCATCTCTGAATCAGGGGAAATGATAGTACTACCCACCTCAGGTTTTATGAGGACTGAATGAGATTGGAAAATGTTTAGCATAGTGCCTGTTTCATGTTTAAGTCCTTAGTAATTGTTGTTGTTATTAGCATTATTACTTTTTCATCAACATTGGGTTAAAACAAGATAATTCTTTTTTAAGATTTTATTTATTTATTTGAGAAACTGAGCATGTAAGCACAAGCAAGGGGAGGAGTAGAGGGAGAAGCAAACTCCCTGCTGAGTGGAGCTTAATGCCAGGACCCTTGAGATCATGACCTGAGCCAAAGTCAGATGCTTAACCAACTGAGCCACCCAGGTGCCCCAAAGGAAGGTAATTCTTTAGTCACATAATGATAAACTATTAGAATTAAGGTTTTGTATTAGAGTTCTTCAGAGAAACAGATATAGGTGTGTGTGTGTGTGTGTGTGTGTGTGTGCATGTGTGTGTGTAGAGAGAGAGTAAGAAAAGAAATTGAGTGATGATAAAGAATTGGCTCATGTAATTATGGAGGTTGAGAGGTCCTAAGATCTGCTGTCCAAAGGCCTGAAAACCAGGAAAGCCAATGGTGTAGTTCGAGTCTGGGTCCACAGGCAGGAGGAGACTATTGTCCCATTTGAAAGGCAGGCAGTAAGAGTGAAGTCTTCCTTACTCTGCCTTCAGCTGACTGGATGAGTCCCACTGACATTGGGGAGGGACACCTGCTTTACTGAGTCTTTGGATTCAAATGTTAATCCCATACAAAACCTCATAGACAAACCCAGAACAATGTTTGATCAAATATCTGAGGCCCCCATAGCCCTAGTCAAGTTGACACATAAAATTAACCACCACAGGTTTTCTGGAAGGAGCCACAAATATTGTTCATGTAATAAGCAATCCAGAAAATAAGAATTCTTTTTAGCCAAATCCCTAAAGGTTTTTCCTGTTGTGTTACCTGATAAAGTGTATTTAAAGGTAGATGAAAAAGATTGCCCTTGTGTCCTGTTATGAAGATGACATGTCCTCCAGCAGCTATGGCTATGGGCAGTGCCCCCTGTTGATGTCTGGTTAGTGTCCCAATGCTTAGAGTGATTTGAGCATGTACATGTATAATTACCGGGAGCAGCCTCATGATAGAGTCAACACTTTCCTATCCAAACTGTTCTTTGCTCACTCTCAATAAGTGAATTAAACTTTTTGAAAAGGGAGAGCATGATGGGAACAGTGTAGCTTTGGAAACTTCCTTAATCCTGAATTGAAATGGAGAAAGCAGGACAGCAAGAGAGAAAACACAGAGAGAGAGCTAGTTGGCAGAGTACCCACAAATCCCCAAATATTATCTGCTGGGGTCAAGCCACCAGCAGCAGTGAGACTTAGGGGTAGGGACTGCAGCAGTGCAGGAGGAAGCAGCGCGGAAGAGAGGTGGCTGCTGATCATTTTGACTGCCAGCAAACTTTCCTACACTCAAAGGGGGAGGAATCCCCCCTCGAAGTAAAGAACTTTGTAGGCACATCCGGATAACAACAGTTAAGGCTGGGAGGCACTTTACAGGCTCCAATCTATGAGTGACAGCAAGGAAACCAGAGGAGATTTGAGGCCGCAGAAATGACCTGAGCCCTCATGGCTCTCAAAAAATATCCCGTGAAAATCTCTCTGGAAGGACAAAGCCAGTTCATAAGAAGGAACTGCTAAGGACCACAGGCCCTGCGTGACAGGGCATTAAAGGAGAAAGCAAACTCAGATACCAGGGGAGGAAGAGACCAGAGGATGTAGATTTCTTGAGCATGAAGGAGGTGGCGCCACATTTTCAGTACTTCAATGTAAAACCAGCAGAGGGAGCCTTAGAGTCATGAAACGAGGAAAGCTGATCTAGGTCTTCCCCCTACCCACCTCACTTAAAATGAGCAGCAGCAATAGGTTGAGATCGGACTTCATGCAAAGTTTAAGAAACCATGAGGATAGCCCCTCTGAATAGCATAGGAAAGTTGCAGTTAATTAAGTAATATCAGCAAAATAGGGCACCAAAGCAGAATATTACTAATATTCCAATGAAAGCTAAAGGAAATTAAAGGGGTACCTGGGTGGCTCAGTCAGTTGAGTACTGAACTCTTGGTTTCTTTTTTTTTTCTTGGTTTTTGCATGGGTGGTGATCTTGGGGTCATGATCTCAGGGTGGTGGCATCAAACCCTGCATAAGGCTCCACATTCAGTGCAGGAGTCTGCTTGTCCCTCTCCCTCTGGTCTTCTCCCCTCCCCCCAGTGCTTTCCCCCCTCTCTCAATAATAAATAAATAATAAATAAATAAATAAATAATAAATAATAAAATGTAAAAAAAAAGGAAATTCAGAAAATGATAGAAGTTATGAAAGAACTGTATACATCATGATTGGAAAATTCAGAAATGAGAGGAGTAAACACTAGGCATTATGGAAAGTATTCATAGAAAGGAACAAGTCGAGGAACCCAGGCAGTAAATAAGATATAAAAAAATATTTCAAAAAGTAGATGTAAAAATGGATAAAATCAAGCAGGGAGTATACATCAGGTGATCAAACTATAAGGAAATGCAAGAAAAAGAAGATTACTATAAAATCAGATTGGTGGTTACATTTGGGTGAAGGAAGGGGCTTGGAATTAGAATGGAACATATAAGTGAGCTTCCAAGGGGGCTGGCAAAATTCCATTTCCAAAACTGGGTGATGGCTACAAGAGTGGTTAGCTTGTAGTAGCTCACAAAGGTAAATATTTGTTTGGTTCTGTTTTCTAATTGTGTCTGTTAGTAATGCTTTTGGTTGCAAAAGCAGAACAGCCTGGCCAGTAGGAACTTAAACAGACAGCTGTCTATCTTAGCTAATGGCCCTCAGCTGGTGCTACGGCTCCTGCTACAATCAGGTGTCTGGGCACTCCGTGCTTCTAGTGCCCTGCTGTTGTGTTTCAGATACACTTTAGCTGCCCGGTGGAGACGAGATGACTATGCTACATCCAGCCTCTCCACTCTCCTCCAGGCAGGAAGAGGTGACACTCACTGCAGGAGGAGTTGGAGAGGCAAGTTTTTAAAGTCCTTATGGTAGAAACAAACAAAGCAGAGGGTAGTTGGGTGTGAGCGTAGAGAGGAGCCTGCACACATGTATATATCTACAACAGTGGTTCTTCACGAGGCGGGTGGGTGACTTTGCCCCTCAGGAGACATTTGGCAATGCCTGGAGACATTTTTGGTAGTTACAATTGGTGAGGAGTGTGCAATGCTACTCATATCTAGTGGGTAGAGGCCAAGAATGCTGCTGAACATCCTACCTTGCAGGACAGCCACCCACAATTATCTGGCCTAAACTAGTACTGAAGTTGAGAAACACCAAAATGCTTTCAGGGACATTAAGGTCTGAACTTATTTAATAATAATAGTAATACATTATTTGTATGTTTTTAAAGATTTATTTTTGAGAGAGAACATGTATCTGAGTGGGGGAAGGGGCAGAGGGAGAGAATATCAGAGCAGACTCCCACTGAGCACAGAGCCAGATGTGGGGCTTAGTCTCAGGACCCATGAGATCAAGACCAGAGCCAAAACCAAGAGTGGGACACTCAACCAACTGAGTCACCTAGGTGCCTCCATTATTTGTGTTTTTTACTTAAATTTTTTTCATGAGTGTGCAGTAGAGTGGAGTTTTCCAGAGGCTGCATAACATGTGATACTATCTGTTGGTCGAATACGGAAGCAGATAAGAGAACCATCTGTCTTCCATTAATCTAGATATTAAAGAGTTTGAAAAACTGTGAAACAATGGCTCCCTTCAGCCTTTCCCCTAAGATCAGGAACAAGACAGGGATGTCTACTCTCACCACTGCTTTTCAACATAGTACTAGAAATCCTAGCTTCAGCAATCAGGCAACAAAAAGAAATAAAAGGCATTCAAATTGGCAAAGAAGAAGTCAAACTCTCCCTCATCACAGATGACATGATCCTGTACATAGAAAACCCAAAAGACTCCACCCCAAGAATGCTAGAACTCATACAGCAATTCAGCAGTGTGGCAGGATACAAAATCAATGCCCAGAAGTCAGTGGCATTTCTATACACTAACAATGAGACTGAAGAAAGAGACATTAAGGAGTCAATCCCATTTACAATTGCACCCAAAAGCATAAGATACTTAGGAATAAACCTAACCAAAGAGGGAAAGGATCTATACCCTAAAAACTACAGAACACTTCTGAAAAAAATGGAGGAAGACACAAAGAGATGGAAAAATATTCCATGCTCATGGATCGGAAGAATTAATATTGTGAAAATGTCAATGTTACCCAGGGCAATGTACACGTTTAATGCAATCCCTATCAAAATACCATGGAGTTTCTTCAGAGAGTTAGAACAAATTATTTTAAGATTTGTGTGGAATCAGAAAAGACCCCCGAATAGCCAGGGGAATATTAAAAAAGAAAACCATATCTGGGGGCATCACAATGCCAGATTTCAAGTTGTACTACAAAGCTGTGGTCATCAAGACAGTGTGGTACTGGCACAAAAAAAGACACATAGATCAATGGAACAGAATAGAGAATCCAGAAGTGGACCCTCAACTCTATGGTCAACTAATATTCGACAAAGCAGGAAAGACTATCCACTGGAAAAAAGACAGTCTCTTCAATAAATGGTGCTGGGAAAATTGGACAACCACGTGCAGAAGAATGCAACTAGACCATTCTCTTACACCAGACACAAAGATAAACTCAAAATGACTGAAAGATCTAAATGTGAGACAAGAATCCATCAAAATCCTAGAGGAGAACACAGGCAACACCCTTTTTGAACTTGGCCACAGCAACTTCTTGCAAGATAATCCATGAAGGCAAGGGAAACAAAAGCAAAAATGAATTATTGGGACTTCATCAAGATAAGAAGCTTCTGCACAGCAAAAGAAACAGTCAATAAAACTAAAAGACAACCTACAGAATGGGAGAAGATATTTGCAAATGACGTATCAGATAAAGGGCTAGTATCCAAGATCTATAAAGAACTTATGAAACTCAACAGCAAAGAAACAAACAATCCAATCATGAAATGGGCAAAAGACATGAACAGAAATCTCCTAGAGGAAGACATCGACATGGCCAACAAGCACATGGGAAAATGCTCCACATCACTTGCCATCAGGGAAATACAAATCAAAACCACAATGAGATACCACCTCACACCAGTGAGAATGAGGAAAATTAACAAGGCAGAAAACCACAAATGTTGGAGAGGATGCGGAGAAAAGGGAACCCTCTTGCCCTGTTGGTGGGAATGTGAACTGGTGCAGCCACTCTGGAAAACTGTGTGGAGGTTCCTAAAAGAGTTAAAAATAGATCCTGCCCTACGACCCAGCAATTGCACTGCTGGGGATTTACTCCAAAGATACAGATACAGTGAAATGCCGGGACACCTGCACCCCAATATTTATAGGAGCAATGTCCACAATAGCCAAACTGTGGAAGGAGCCTCGGTATCCATCGAAAGATGAATGGATAAAGAAGATGTGGTCTATGTATACAATGGAATATTACTCAGCCATTAGAAATGACAAATACCCACCATTTGCTTCGATGTGGAGGGACCTGGAGGGTATTATGCTGAGTGAAGTAAGTCAATCAGAAAAAGACAAACATTATATGGTCCCATTCATTTGGGGAATATAAAAAATAGTGAAAGGGAATAAAGGGGAAAGGAGAGAAAATGAGTGGGAAATATCAGAGACAGAACATGAGAGACTCCTAACTCTGGGAAATGAACTAGGGGTGGTGGAAAGGGAGGTGGGCGGGGGTTGGGGTGACTGGGTGATGGGCACTGAGGGGGGCACTTGATGGGATGAGCACTGGGTGTTATGCTGTATGTTGGCAAATTGAACTCCAATAAAAAAATTAAAAGTAAAAAACAGTGGCTCCCTTCCCACTAATTTTTTTTTATTTTGGAAAATAGAATTATTTTTCATTAAAAATATGTATGTTAAAGGGCGCCTGGGTGGCTCAGCTAGATACAGATCTGCCTTTGGCTCAAGTTATGATCTCAGGGTCCTGGGATTGAGCCCCATGTCAGGCTCCCTGCTCAGTAGGGAGTCTGCTTCTCCCTTTTCCTCTGCCCCTCTCCCCAACTTGTGCACTCTCACTCTCTCTCAAATAAATATTTTTAAAAATAATGTACATTAACATGATGGGGTTTATTCTTAATTTTAAATGCATAAATACTTAAATTTTTTGCTTTATTTAACACAGTAAATATCAATAGCTATTGCCCACAAAACTAAAAGCAGCTATTGGTGGGAATCAGAAAAGTAATTTTTAAGAGTATAAAGGAGTCCTGAGACCAATAGTTTAAGAACTGATCATATGAATAAGAGCTGATTGTTTTCAGTGTCTAAGAAATGTGAATACTATGAGAAGTGGAATCATATCTGGTCTGTCATAAAAGAAGACCTTCAGTATTTTACAAACCTTTATTAAAACCTTCTCTGTGCCCTGACCCTAGCTGGGTTCTGGGAACACAGTGGTAGCGGGAATAGGGTTTCTATCTTCAAAAAAATTTCAACCCACCAGTGGAGCCAAAACACATTCACTGTGATGATTTTTTAAAATTCTTGTAACAGAGGTATTTTCAAAGTATAATAGGATTGCAGTGGAAGGTGCAGGGTTGCCGCATGGTGTTATTAGAATCGAGCCTCATATCAGACCTCATTCAGATCAGGAAGACTGTCATTTTTGTTTCATTTCCTTTCTGTCTCCTAAACTACCCTGTCCCGCCAAAGGTAGGAATTGCCTCTATACATTTGTCACCAGTGGCTTAAACTGAAACTAATTTCTATGCTTTTTTTGCCCATTTTTAGTGACCGTACTGGCAATATTTAACGAACTGCATGCAGATGTGGACCTTTATGCACTTCTGTTTGGAGAAAGTGTCCTAAATGATGCTGTTGCCATTGTCCTGTCCTCGTAAGTAACAGTATTTCTGCCCCGGGGAAGAGAGCCTCTGGCTTCCAGAACTTTCTGGGCTAAATGCAGAGGCTTATCTTAAAAGTGTTAAAGATTGAACTGGGTGTTTTTCTAAATGAGGTTTATCAGCTCTGTTGCTAAAGTGATGTTGCTTTGTGCACTTGGCAGTGATCTGAATGCTAATGCCAGCATAACATGAGGGCTGCGGATTAAAGGAATACAGCACAGAAGGTGCTTGGCAGATTGTAGATACTGATGTTTGTCAGTCTTTGTAGGTACCATGGTGTAAAGGCAGTACAGTCTGTTTTAACACTCTCTTCTTTTTAAATCACAGGTCTATAGTTGCCTACCAGCCAGCAGGGCTGAACACTCATGCCTTTGATGCTGCTGCCTTTTTTAAATCAGTGGGCATTTTTCTAGGTATATTTAGTGGCTCTTTTACCATGGGAGCCGTGACAGGCGTTGTGACTGCTCTGATATCCTTTCTGTGGTTTCTGCCCCCACCTGGGTATGATTGTGTGCTAGTACACTTGTAAAAACAAGGTCTCCGTTCTCCCTCTCAGAAGTGATTTTTTTTTCCAGAAACAAATCTTAAATCAATGGTTCCATTGGGGTCTGGGGGCTCCTGAAACGTGTCCCTTTGGTGAAACATGACAGAACACTGTGTAGCTAAGAGGCTGAGAAAATGGTTGGGAATGTGATTCTAGCCTTAGCTCTGTACCTGACCTTTGCACTCTCTTCCTCCTGTGAATCAGTGGGAGATGGGAGTTCCGGGAGAACATTGGTTGTAGAGGGGTGAAAAGTGCTGAGAGGAGGCTGGGGATCAGAGACCACCACAGAGATGGTCAGGAGGGAGCAGGCTGGGAAGTACTTTAGCCTTCAACGTGCTACCGCCCCCTGCTGTTGCAGATCACAGGGGCTAATGTGGCCATTAACTACCTGGGGCCATCCATCAGTGGGAATTACTGCAAGGTGGCCTTCTGTAAGTGAAGGATCATATGATATTTCGTTAAAAAACCAACCAACCAACCAACCAACATAAAAGCAAAGTGTGGAATGAGCAGGCAGTCCCTCAACAAGTGCGCTGAGTCCTTTGCCATATGTTCTTGCAATGGCATTTAGATCCCCTGGTCCAGTGCAATGTGATGGAAGCCATGGGTGCCAGCCACATCATCTCAACCTGCAACCCGTATACAATCAATGTGATCCGATACATGCCATTTTTTATACGAAATTTTTGAAATGTGGCATGTTTTTGCTCTTGCAGCATATCTCAGTTCAGACTGGCCACATTTCAACTGTTCAGAATCAACTGTTCAACTGCTACCATATTGGGCAGCACAGATTTCGCTGCTCTCCCCACACAGGTCCTTTTGATGCCCTGGGGACTTGTGCTGCCCCATGAAAGCACTCATGAAGTGGTTCCATGCTGGTCCGCTGGGGAGGGGCAGTGTTACAAGGGGAATCTCTGGTCCCCAGAAGTGACATGAGCACCTCATAGCTGCCCCTAGAGTTGTACGTTTTCTTTCTTCACTTCTTATGCATTCACGAGGCATCTGTTGTAGAGACTCAAGTTCACAGCAGCCCACAGAGGTCAGGGTCTCACTGACCTACTGTCTGTCCCCAGGCCTGGCTGAGGATGAGCCCAGCACTGCTGGGACTAACCAGCCAGTCCCCCCTCAGGCCAAGGTGGTGCCCCTCAGAGCCCTGGGCATTACAAGGAGCACGGAAAACCTATTTCCAGTTTTTTTTTTAAGATTTTATTTATTTATTCCTGAGAGACACAGAGAGACAGAGACACAGGTAGAGGGAGAAGCAGGCTCCATGCTGGGAGCCTGATGCGGGACCCAATCCTGGGACCCCAGGATCATGCCCTGGGCCTAAGGCAAGCACCAAACCACTGAGCCACCCAGGGATCCCCAGCCACCCAGGGATCCCCTATTTCCAGTTGCCTTAGAAAGCTCAGTTTCTTTTCGTTTCTTTTTTTAAAAAGATTTTTATTTACTTATTCATGAGAGACACAGAGAGAGGCAGAGACACAGACATAGGGAGAAGCAGGCTACCTGTGGGGAGCCCGATGTAGGATTTGATCTAGGGACCCCGGCTCAACTGCTGAGCCACCAGGCATCCTAAAAACTCAGTTTCTGAAGAAAGCTTTATTGAGGTAAAATGCACATACTGTATAACTCCCCCATTTAAAGTACATGCTTGGGGATCCCTGGGTGGCTCAGCGGTCTGGCGCCTGCCTTTGGCCCAGGGCATGATCCTGGAGTCCCAGGATCGAGTCCCGCGTCGGGCTCCTGGCACGGAGCCTGCTTCTCCCTCCTCCTGAATCTCTGCCTCTCTTTCTCTCTATGCCTATAATAAATAAATAAATAAATAAATAAATAAATAAATAAATAAATAAATAAATAAATCTTTTAAAAAAATAAAGTACATTCTTAAATGGTTTTTGGTAATGCTACGTTATTTTTTTAACTGTGGCAGAATACATATAACATAATTGGCCATTTCAAGCATTTTTAAGCATACAGTTCAGTGGCATGAAGTACCTCCACATTGTTTGTGCAGTCATCCCCACTGTGGGATTCCTGGGTGGGTCAGTGGCTGAGCATCTGCCTTCGGCTAAGGGCGTGATCCCGGAGCCCCGGGATCAGGTCCCACATCGGGCTCCCTGCATGGAGCCAGCTTTTCTCTCTGCCTGTGTCTCTGCCTCTCTTTCTCTCTTCATGTCTCTCATGAATAAATAAAATATTTTCAAAAAATCATCCCTACTGTCTGTTTCCAGAACTTTTACATCATCCCAAACAGAAACCATGTAACCCTGAAACAATATTCCCCCTTTCTCCCCTCTCCCAGCCCTTGCTAACCTCTTTTCTACTAGAAAACTTAGTTTTCATTACTTCAAAAACTAGCCAGCAGCTTTGGGGCCCCTGAAAGAAGAGTTGAAAGGAAAGGATAGCCTTTCCTATCCTAAGGAGGGGGGTGCTGGGCTAATCAAGTGTGGTTCTTGGTGGGCCTGATAACTGGTTCCTGGAGCCAAGTTCCTTGACAGGGGGCCCACGTGACCAAGTTTACCAAGCTGCACTGCTTCCCCCTGCTGGAGACCGCACTTTTCTTCCTGATGTCATGGAGCACGTTCCTGTTGGCGGAAGCCTGCGGGTTTACAGGTGGGTTTTTACTCGCCTGGGCCACCCTTCCCTTCATTGTATCCAGGGCTTTAGGAGCTGGAGGGGAGCTCATGGAACCACTGCACCGAGTTGATGAACTGCTCACAGAGCGTCCATATGAAGGATTGCTGAGCAAGGGGGATGTTCTGCTTTAAGAATAATTTTGTTTCCCAAAGCCACACATTTTTTAAAGAATGAAATTTATTGTTTCAAGGCCAGCTGTCTCTGAATACTCATTCTAACTGTAAATAGATGTTTAGCTGCAGAGGTTACTGAATACATTAACTTATTTGTATCATCCCCCTAGATTGCTACTTATTTTACAGGCAGTAACAATAACAAACGAAATCTGTGTCCTTATAAGAATAACTTTGTATTTACTCAGATAAGTGTAAACACAGTTTGTCCTTGTTTTGTCTCTGGTCTATTTAATCATTGTTTTTCAATATTATGTTCTTATGATGCCAGTTTCGGGTATTACTGGTATAAGTAACCTTGTGGTTTTAGTTCCTCACATTTCTCTCATCAAAAAAAAATCACTGAATTTTTCCATTAGAAAACTCAAGTACAATTATTATACATAATCTAGATAGTTGGGAAGCTCTTTCATCCTCTTTGCAAAATACTGCAACATATCTTTACATGCAGCATTATAAAATAGCCCACTTCTTTAAAAGTTGACAATTTTCTGTAAATGTATAGACAAAGACTAGGTATGTCAGTTGTCTTGCACAACATAATGGTTACCATTAATCAGAAATCAAGCTAATCAAGGCTTGGATAAATGGAACAGTTCTCTGGATCCATTTTGTCTGAAGCCCACGTCCATGTAAAAATAGAAAAAAGGATTTGCTTGCAATCAAATTCATGGTTTCTAAGAACAGAGAGGAACATGACAAAAGGATATGGTGGGCCCTCATGGTCTCTCTTTTTTTAAAAGATTTATTTATTTATTTATTTATTTATTTATTTATTTATTTACTTATTTATTTATTTGAGCTAGAGAGCAGAGGGTAGGAACAGAGGGAGATGAAAAGAGAGACTCTCAAGCAGACTCCCCACTGAGCATGGAGCCCGACACGGGGCTCAATCCCACAACCCCGAGCTCATGACCTGAGCCGAAATCAAGAGCTGGCCATTCAACCAACTGAGCCACCCAGGTGCCCCCACAGCCGCTTTGAAGGAATGAAAGCTAAGTGCCAAATTCAGCAGGAGCAGAAGAGGGGAGAGAATGACCTTAAAAGTGGAGCAAGAAGGGAAGTCGAGGACCTTCACCTTGAAGGAGGGTAGTCAGAAAAGAAGGAAAAGTTGATATGAGTAGTGGGGGCGGGGGAGCATTCAGTAATAGGGAACTTTCCAAACTATTCAGAAAGTTGGATATGTTGGGCTAGCCTACCTTAAGCTTTTGTTTCAGTGGGGATTTTTTTCCTCCTGCTTTTTTTTCCCACTGATTTTTTTACTTTCTTTAAAAAAAATCTCTTACCAGGTGTTGTGGCGGTCCTTTTCTGTGGAATCACACAGGCTCATTACACCTACAACAATCTGTCGGTGGAATCAAGAAGTCGAACAAAGCAGGTGAGAGTGAACCCTTGGTCTTCACAAGTTACCTGTGAATTCAAGGGAGGAGACCCACAGGGTTTACGGCTTCCTTTTCCCATTCTGTGCAGCTCTTTGAGGTGTTACACTTTCTGGCCGAGAACTTCATCTTCTCCTACATGGGCCTGGCGCTGTTTACCTTCCAGAAGCATGTTTTCAGCCCTGTTTTCATCATTGGAGCTTTTGTATCCTTTTTCGGCTCTTCTGTTTTCTATGTGTACAGGTGACCACTGCTGGGGAAACTCTAATAAGAAGAATTTCTGTTCTGGGTGGGTGACTGAGCCAAGTGCTAGTTCATGGTGTTTTCATGAGGAGAGAAGAGAAGGCTTACGTGGTTCATAAAGCTAAATATATTTGATTTAAGGGTTAGCATTTGATCTAAGGTTGTCCTTTTCTGCATATTCTGTGTAAGGTATTTTTTCTGTTACACTGGTGCTTGGCAGGTGGTAGCTTGTTTTGTAAAGCAGCCTTTTTATTTATTTACTTATTTTTAAAGACTTTATTTCTTTATTTTAGAGAAAGAGAGTCTGTCCATGTGCACATGCATGCAGGAAGAAGGGCAGAGAGAGGGAGGGAGAGGGACAAGCAGACTCTCTGCTGAGCATGGAGTCTGACATGGACCCGAGCCCATGACCTGAGCTGAAATCAAGAGTCAGATGTTTAACCCACTGAGCCACCCACTTGCCCTGTAAAGTACTCTTCTTAGCAGAAGTTGTCAACTGTGTGAGTGCCGGAATCATTTTTTTATTTCATTGCTGCCTGAGTTCCAATCCAGGAGGTTCCCAACTGGGAAGACCTGAAGGTTCTGTTACTCTTGTAGACCGCACACTGGTGCAGGCTGCCCAGAGAAGCCTGCAGGCAAATGAACATGCTTTCAGTGGAGTGTCCCTGCTGTTATAGAACACAGTGGAAAAGACTCCTTTTTTTCCAAAAAAAAAAAAAAAAAAAGAAAGAAAAGAAGAAGAAGAAAAGACAAAGTGGAAAAATACTTGATTCTTTGACTTAGTTCCATTGTGAGCACAGTTTTTGGAAGAAAGACACAGTTTTGGGGATTGGCTTCTCTCGAGGAAGGAGGGATGTGAATGCCCAGCACTGGATTGCCAGCTCAGAGTTTTGATCACTTCGCCTCAGATCCTATTGTTTTTATTGAAGGAAACTTCTCTGGGGCTTGGAACCATAGCAGTCCAGCTCAGCCTGGATTTCAAAATGCTGAGCCGGCGTCCCCTATTGCTGGGCATTTCCTCTTGCCTTTTCTGATGCCTCACAGCTAACCTGAAGAAAAGAAGTGTTTTTCTCTTCTGGGCTATTCATTTACAGTACAGGAATAGGTGGCATTCCCTAACCAGCTCGATAGTGACAGTGGCCTATTGCCATGTGGAGGCCTTCCGGTTAGAGTGTTAGCTGCTTCAGCTGGGGCTCTTTCGTTGGTCTTGCCCACTCACCGGACTCACAGCTAAAAATCTGGGGGCTCAGTGTTCTCATTTTTGATTCAGAGAGACCTTGCACATCCTCTGGATTTGCATTCCTAGCACAGCATCCTGTGAGGGAGAGCGAGAGAGCAGCTCTTGTTTACAGAGGAGGGCCTGGCCGGGAGGGCGAGCAGGGCCCTCTGGAATCCTGAAGGCCCCTGAGCGCTTGAGGAGCTTCACGTGGCTTCTGGGATAGAATGTGCTCTCGAAGCATGACCTGTCTCCTTCTGTTGAAAACAAAACAGCCCAACACAGAACCAAGGGGGGTAGGGAACCCAGCTGAAAGCAGAAAAAACAGGCAGACCTTTACCCCAGAGAAGGCAGAAGACCGTTGGGCCTTTGCTTCTGTCTGAGGCAGCTGTAGCTCGAGGCAGCTGGTGCTCGGCTGAACCGGAAGCTCCCGGCCCTGCGGCTCCCACGGCGGTTTCCTTCTGTGACCAGGGCAGCCTGCAGCTCTCTCCACTGGGCTTTGGGCTTAGCTCAGCAACTGACGAATGCCCCATTTCCCGGAATTCTTTGCCTTCCACGCTCCCGTGTTTCCTTGTCAAGACATTTGAGCCCCTCAGGGAGAGAGATCTTTCCCCCTGCCCCCCCCCCCCCCCGCCACCACCTCCCCTTGAGTCTTGGGAGGAGTAAGAATGCTCCTTAAGTGTACCCAGTACTTTAACTTTCTCATTCGTAGCATCTTCCTGGTCATTTGGGGCCCCTACTGTTTACTTCCGACCGAGGCTTATGAACTCTTGCCCAGAAAACTTGCTCTTTACCATTTGACCCCAGGGGTTAGGCGTTTGTTCTTCTGACTCTCCTTCTTATGGAGCCCACACCACTGTTTACTCCTCTCAACAACCCCCCACACACCCCTGCCGGGGTACCCGTGCTTTTTTCTGGACCCAAGACCGGGAGACTTGGTCCACACCAGCCTAATTACATCAAGAAGTTCCAACAACACAGTTAATGGGTTAGAAATTACCTCTGGGAGCCAGGAGGTTGAGAAAGTTAGCTAGTTGAATCCCCACCTGTGGCTGAGACTCACTTTGAGGGAGACTAGACAGCCTGGCTGCCTTGTGCTACCCTCCCACTCTTTGTGCAGTTATCTCCTGGTCATGAGGTGTCACAACATCCCTAAAATTCTCCTCTCTGCCAGAGGCTGGGGGAAGGTACCGTTCTAGATACCTGTTGGGTCCTTAACCTCCACCTGGTGGTTAGGTTGCCATCTTTCTGGGCAGAGCTGCACACATCTACCCGCTCTCCTTCTTCCTCAACTTGGGCAGAAGGCATAAGATTGGCTGGAACTTTCAACACATGATGATGTTTTCAGGTAAAAAAAAAACATAAATGTAAAGAAAATGCATTTTGTTTGGCAGGAATGTTAGCATGATTAAAATATCATTGATAAGGTTCATAAAGAGACAGAAGTTCAAATTCCTGCTTCTTTAGTATCCCCCCACAGTGCTGAGTAGACCAACGTACACAGAGTTAAACAGAGTTAATATTGATTTTGCAAGCCATACTACCAAATGTGAACATTCTCCCCTAAAATAGACACATCTTCATTTTTATCTCTACCACCCACAGTACCTGAAGATATAGAAGTATTTAAAGTACTTGATAGTTTTCTAGTAGATATTCATAATCTTCCAGAAGGGCTCCACATCTAGAATTAGAAAGGAGATAGGCCTTTAATTAAAAAAGGACACAGGCCAAGTCACTCAGTACCTCCCAGCTACAGTATCCACTCTTGTAAAATAATGAAATTGAACTAATTAGTTGAGGTTCTTCCTAGCTCCAACTTTCTCTGAAGCAGAAAACAAAAACCAAAAAAAAAAAACCACTTGCATAAACAAGATGAGCCCCAAACCGGAAGTTAACAGCTATGATAGTTCTGCTTGATTTACACTATCTCCCAGATGCCGCCCCCCCTCCACTATCAAGCTGAGAAGTGTGCAGAAGCCACTGAGCGGACAAAGGACAGTAAAGTATGTGGAGGTAAAGGAAGGAGAGAGCAATTGGCATGAGCTGATGGTGGTAAGCATCAGGCATTATAGACAAGAGCCAAGTTAGAGCATCTTTGCGGAACAGAGGGAGGAGATGGTAGGGCAAAAGGCTACAGTGATCCTTCAAGGGACTTCTGTCCTGTGTGGGAGATGGAGAGGGGCTGCACAAGAGGCAAAGTGAGCAGCAGCCCTCTTACTGCTACATAGTAGTGCTCAGGGGCCTCAGAGTCTTACCTAACTCTCACCAATAGGCACTGCTTGGCAAAGCAGTTGCTCTGTGTACTAAGTGCTTACATCTGCACTTAAACATGCAGCCTGCCACAATGAGTCCCTTTCACTCTGACACACGTTCATGGAGCATTCTTTTTATAAGCCACAGTTCTGGGTTCTGGAGGATACAAAGACAGCCTCCTTGCAGGGCTCACAGTCCCCTGTGGGGGAGGCAGGTGTGCAAAGAGCTAAGTGTCTCTGGAGAGAGGGTGACACATTGCACCTAAAAAGTATGAAGTCAAAGTGGAGAAGAGGAGGGCCTAGGGTCATCTTTACCAAGGGGGTAACCTTCAACCTGGGCTTTCGAGAAATGGGTCTCATGAGGCAGTGGGTTGGAGAAACAGGAGAGCATTGCCAGGCGTGGCTTTTTCCAGGAAGGGCAGCAGTGTGGTTTCAATGTAAGACATGCAGGGTAATGCAGAAAGAGGGTAAGGTTGGATGGGAAAACTGCATCTAGGCTGCTGGGAGCCTTTAGGCTATATAGGAACCACCAGTTGGGCTCGTTAGAGCACCTTACCGGGCCCCACCACCAGAGTGATTTTGCAGCTCTGGTGCAGGCCCCAAGAACTTACATTTCTCATATATTCTTGGCTGCTGCTGGTTTGAGGAACACACTCTGAGAACCACTACTGGAATCTGGACCACAGAGAAGCTCCAGTGCTGTGCCAAAGAGTTTGGGCTTGACTCAAGAGCAGCTGGGCAACTTTAGAGGTTTCTCAGGAGGGCATGCCAAGATCCTCCTTACATATTCAGAAAGTACTGCCGGAAAAGAGCCAAGACCAGCTGGAGATAACTCAGTCACCTAGACAAACTTAAAATATGTTCATTATTTTCTGTACTAAAAGACTGAGAAATACACAGTGCTGTTTAAAGATATCTCCTGTAAAAATTATTTCCTGCTGGGAGCAATCTCGCCATTGAAAGGAATTCAGTTCTTCAAAGTGACGAAAAACCCAAGGCTTCGCCTTCATTTTGCTTACAGTACTTACCTAATAAGAGAAAGACAAATGTAGTACACATTGTCTCTCTCTGACCCCCAAGTGTTCTTCTTTGAGACAACATCCCTTTAGAGGCTTAGATATTGATCATTGACAAAGCTGGCTGTCAGGCAATCTAAATCTGTATAAGTATCTCACTAGCACAGAAAACATTACCTTTGCTCTGTTTTTTCATGTCACTTTTTGGAATCATTCTGTGGTGAATTGTGAAGTTCTCAGATTAGTGAATTTACAAAATTATTAGGAAAGGTAGGAACACCTACACAAACGGATATAGTGGGAATAACTTCTCATTCTCTCATAAAATGTACACAGTCTTCCCCCCGGTGAACAGGAACTTATACCATATTATCTATTAAAGACCATGGATTCAGTCTTTACTATAAAATAAATGATGATCATAGTATGAAGAAGGAACAGAAGAGCTTAGATAAACATGAAAATGTGTGGGCATATTTTTTTAAACAACATTAAATGTAACAAAATCTGATGCAAGATGAAAATATGAAAACTCACATAGTACAAACTTTTGTAAATATACATTAAAAATATTTACTATTGTTTCACTTCTTTGTGAGTGTTGCACTATGTAGATCAAAACATATGCTTTCAAAATTAAAGGTGAGTATGAATATACTTAGCTTCACAAATTTAATTTATCTTCCTCAGGGTGTTTTTTAGTGTAATCGACACATAATGTTACATTAGTTTCAGATGTACTACATAGTGATTCAGCTTCTCTATAGGTTGTGCTGTACTCACCACAAGTATTTGGTGCCCAATCTTAATACCCATTCATGTGAATGAAGGGTCAGTAAATTATAGCCCCTGGGCCAAATCTGGCTGCTTCCCATTTTCATATACTCCATGGCTAAGAGTGGCCTTTACAGATGGACATCTATAATCTATGTGATGACAGGGGATCCTAACTCTGAAATCCAATTAAGTGAAATATACTCCTCCAAAAGAATTCCATTGTTTTCATTAATGCACCTATATTATAACAAATTGTACTCCATTATTATTATTCTATTCTTGGCTTCCATTGGTAAGATTTTGTGGAAATTTGTTTTTTCTTGTATATATAAGTACCCACACCATATCCTTGATTTTTTTCCCCTTGCCCCACAAAGCATAAAACATTTAATATCTGACCCTTTACAGGAAAAGTTTCCAACCCTTGATGGAGATCAGGTTATATCATTTCTTCTTTGTGTGGCTTTGCTAAGGAAATGCAGAATTGTTCTGTGGTTCATGGCACACAGGCCACAAATATGCATTTGGCATATTCATACCTAGCCTGTTACTTAAGTTTATAATGACTGTAGAGTGCCTGGATCACAGACCTAGAGAGCTTATGTTAGTTATTTCTTATTTACATTTCCTTTTACTTCATGTTACAAGCACGAGAACTGTTTCAGTAATAAGAGTGTTATTATCCTAGAATATGCTATACAAAGTACTGCAGTGTTTTTCTCATTACATTTGGGCATTTTACAAAAAGAAAACTTCCAACTGGAGAAAACCATATTCCCTTAAGTTTCTTCTTTCTGAAGAAGACAACTTGACTTGCAAACCATACGTGGATATAGTTCACTAGCTCCAAGTGGCAGCAATGGATTCCAGGACACGTTGTCATTTGGCCTTATAACCAAATCCTCTTCTTTGGTCCCTGCAGGCCTCAGGGGGGCAATGGCATTTGCACTGGCCATCCGAGACACAGCATCCTATGCTCGCCAGATGATGTTCACGACCACCCTCCTCATCGTCTTCTTCACTGTCTGGGTCATTGGCGGAGGCACAACACCCATGTTGTCATGGCTTAACATAAGGTCGGTTTGAAACCATGGCCGGTTTCATGTCTAATTGTGTCACTGTGCTCACCCAGGTGTGAGACAGCCTAGTGTTCGGAAGGTTTTTATGGGGTTTTGTTTGGTTTGGGGGAGGAATTAAAAAACAATATGTAAAAATTCCGAATGTCAGATTTTCCACAAGAAAAAAGATTGCCATTAAGAGTTTTGTCAGTACGAAAACACAAGGCTTTTGAAATATCCAGACCTTGCTAGAACAGTGACACTAGGGCAAGAATTCAAAAGTCCTAAAGCTGCAGGCAATAGAACGGACATAACTGCTGGCAACGTCTGGCATTTCACAGTCCTTTGAAATCAAACTAAGTCCTCCTTTTTTTTATTTTTTACTTTTTATTTATGATAGTCACAGAGAGAGAGAGAGAGAGGCAGAGACACAGGCAGAGGGAGAAGCAGGCTCCATGCACCGGGAGCCCAATGTGGGATTCGATCCCGGGTCTCCAGGATCGCGCCCTGGGCCAAAGGCAGGCGCCAAACCGCTGCGCCACCCAGGGATCCCAAACTAAGTCCTCCTAAATAATCTCATCCACCAGAAATAAAAAAGAGGCAATTTGAGTTTTGTTTCTAGGAGGAAACTGCTCTGTTACTTCTTACTCGAGTGCACAGAGGTGACATTTCCTGCCTAACCCTCATTTGTTGCAGCCTCCTGGATGTTCCCCGCCTGTGGTTTTGCAGCTGTATCAGGATGGAGAGCACTGATCTAAAGTTGATTTTTTTTATGAGCATTTGAATTGCAAAGTATGCTTGTGAGCCCCAGCACCTGACAGTAAAGATGACGCTGGAACAGAGGTCACGAGTCACACAGAGCCTAACTCTGGCTGTCTTCAAGGCAAGCCCTTCCTGTCTTTGGGCCTCAGTTTCCCTGAATGGTAAATGAAAGCAGGCTGTCAGATCTTCTACCAGCCCCTTCAGGCCTCACTGTATGTGTTCTGCCTCATGGGAGGTGCTCCCACCACCTCCCTCAGTTTGGGGTCTGCAGAGGGTGATTGTAATCAGAGCGCGACAACACTCCGGGCGTGCATGGGTGCAGGGAAGAATACTCTGAAGAGCCACCAGGTGGCAGTGTTTTCCTCTTCCTCTACGGCTTTTAGCTTTTTTTTTTTCCTTCTCTGGAGCATAGAAAGCACCAGACTGACAACCGCAGAGCATACCTAGCTTGAAGGAGAGAGCCTATCCAGACCTCGTGGTCATCCTTAGAGTCGGGGGTGGGGGGACTGGAATTTGGGAGAAAACTGGAATTTGAGAGAATAGTTTCCACCACCTCCTCCCCATCAAGGACTTGTGTACTGATGGCAGGCAGGGATTCCTGGGCTTGGCCTCTGCCAGCGGCACCATATCTGGGCTCCCATCCTTGTGGCTCTGCAGAACCTATGTGGGGCTAATCGGTGGCAGCCATAGAATAACTGACGCTTGTGTGATGCAGGCATTGTACAAAATGCCAGGCCTGCATTAAGACCAACTTCATAACATTCCTATAAAGAGGCTACTACTACGGTCATCTCCATTTTAGAGTTGACAGAACTGAGGCATAGAGCAATAACTTGCCCAGGTCACATAGCTTTAGGGGGATGAGCCAGGATTTGGGCTCCTGCAGTCTTGCCACCCAATCCACAGCCTTGACTACTGTGCTTTACCACCTGTAAGAAGTTTGCCTGTGTCAGGGACTCCCTCTGTGTTGTGAAATTTGGGATGATTAGAATTTCAATTTCCTGATGTGAATCTCAAGAGTAGTATTAAGAGAAATAATTCATCATGGGAATATAAACCTGAAGAACAAAATGGACAGATTTTTGCCTCTGAACTGGCATACAAGATGGTACCAGCCTTGTTCTGTTTTAGAATAAGGGTAAAAAAGGAGGCTTACCCTGCACACAGTTGAGAATCTTTAAGAATCTCAAGATTAGGGGCTCCCGGTTGGCTCAGCCATTGAGTGTCTGCCTTTGGCTTGGGTCACGATCCCATGATCCTGGGATAGAGCCCTGCATTAGGCTCCCTGCTCAGTGGGGAGTCTGCTTCTCCCTCTCCCTCTGCCCCTCCCCCACTCCCTGCTCATGCTTGCTCTCTCTTTCTCTCTCTCAAATAAATAAAATCTTTTTTTTTTTTTTTTTAAGAATCTCAAGATTGACCTCTGAGAGTTACTTCCTGCTCCTCTTTGGTCACTCTCAGTAGGTACCCTGGAGACTCAGAGCCTGATTAAATCATGTTTGTTTTTCATGCTAGTTTATAAGCCCTCCACCCCACAGACATAGGACCAAATAATTTCCCACTGAATGGAGAGAGTTGACTTGTGACATTTTGCACTTCTGATAACCCTTTTCAGGACTGGATCATTAAAACTGTCCTATCCAGAACTGAAAGTTTGGGTAGCTCTCCCTGAGGCACAGAAGCTGTATATATACACACATAAAATAACTGTATTGTTGTGGAAATATTGATGTAATGTATATATAGCACCCAGAACATAGCAGCTAGCATACAGTAAGAGATCAGGAAATGACTATGTATGTGACTGGGTATAGGAGAGATCTAGTTTCTCTGCATCCTTGCCAGCATTTGGTGTTGCCACTATTTTTCATTGTAGTTGTTCTAATAGATGTGTTGGAATACTTCACTGTGGCCTTAATTTGCATTTCTCTAATGATTAACGATGTTGAACATCTCTTCATGTGCTTATTTGCCATTCATATATCTCCTCCTGGTGAAACACCTGTTCAAACTTTCTATTTTCTAATTAGATTGTTTGGAGTTTTTAATTGAGTTTTGAGAGTTCTTTATTTATAGTAGATACCAGTCTTTTGTCAGAGGTGTGATTTGCAAATATTTTCTCCCAGGCTGTAACTTGTCTTTTCATCCTTTAGTAGAATCTGTCATAGGCCAGAAGTTTCAAATTTGAGGAAGTGCCATTTATCATTTATTTTTCTTTTACGCATTGTGCCTTTGGTGTTACATCTAAGGACATTTCATTAAGCCCTAGGTCCTAAAGATTTTCTTCTGTTATATTTTGAAACTTTTTTAGTTTTATGCTTGACATTCAAGTCTATGGTCCATTTTGGGTTAATTTTTATATAAGATGCAAGGTTTAGGTTGAGGTTTTATTTTATTTACCTATGGCCATCCAGTTGTTCTGGCACAATGTGTTAAAAAGACTAGTCTTGGGGCTCCTGGGTGGCTCAGTCGGTTGGGCATCTGCCTTCGACTCAGGTCATGATCTTAGGGTCCTGGTATGGAGCCTCTCATCAGGCTCCCTGCTTATCATAAACAGGTGTTGAATTTTATCAAATGCTTTTTTTCTGTAGAGATATGATCATATTATTTTCCATGTTTTGCCTGTTAATATGTTGGGTCACATTGATTAATTTCCTTTTTTTTAGAGAGAGAGTGCACATATAAGTGGGGGGAGGGGCAGAAGGAGAGGAGAGAGAATCTCAAGGAGGCTCCACGCCCAATGCAGAGCCCAACACAGGACTCAGTCTCATGACCCTGAGATCATGACCTAAGCTGAAATCAGGAATCAGATATTTAACTGACTGAGTCACCTAGGCACCCGTTCCCCCTCATTTTAAAACTAACTTTCAAATATTAAACAAGTCCTACTATCCTAAGACAAACCCCACTTGGTTATGGCATATAAATTTTTTATATAAATGCTGAATTCTATTAGCTGTTATTTTGTTAAGGACTTTTGTGGTCTGTGTTCATGAGGGATATTGGTTTACAGTTTGTTTTTTGTTTTTTTTTGTACTGCCTTTCTCTATTTTTTGGTTCCAGAGTAATCTGGCCTGGGACATGTTCCCTACTCTTCTGTTTTCTGGAAGGCATTGTGTAGAATTGACGTTAATTCGTCTTGAAAGTTTAATGGAATTCTCCAGTAAAACCATCTAGTCCTAGAGACTTCTTTTGCAAAAATTTTTAAATTGTGAAGGCAATTTCTTTAATAATTATAGGGCTAATAAGATGATGTGTTTCATGCAGCACCTTGGTAGCTCAGTAAGTTAAGTGTCCAACCCATGATTTCAGCTCAGGTCATGGTCTTAGAGTTGTGGGATCAAACCCTGCTTTGGGCTTCACACTCACTGGGGATTCTGCTTGATATTCCTTCTCTCCCTCTCCCACTCATATGCTCTCTTTTGCTCTCTCTCTCTCTCTCTCTCCCCCTCCCTCTCCCTCTTTCTCTTTCTCAAATAAATAAATAAATCTAAAAAAAGGTTATCTGTTCCATATTGGGTGAATTGTGGTGGTTTGTGAAATTGATCCATTTCATCTAAGCTGTCATGTTTATGTTTGTAATATTGCTTTGTTATCCTTTTGATGTCTGTGAGATCTATAGTGACACTCCTTGTTTCATTCCTGATATTGGTAATTTGTATCTTCTCTTTTTCTTGCCAGAGGTTTGTCAATTTTATTGATCTTTTCAAAGAACTAGCTTTTTATTTCATTGATTTTCTGTATTGTCTGTTTTCTATTTCATTGATCTCTGCTCCTATCTTTATTTTTTTCTTCTTTCTGTCCAACTCTACCCAGATAGCATAATGAAACAAATAGGTGGACAATACATATGGTGTTAGTGCATTGCATTTCCCAGATATGAATACATTGTAATTATGTAAGGGTAGAAACTGACATTTATCACATGATCATATGAAAAGAAATTCCCTCTGAAATAAAGTAATGAGATTCATTGGGTTTTCTGGCCTGTGGCTTCTGATGTTACTTCATGACCGTGAATCATTTACATGAATCAGTTTCTTATTCTAAATTGATTCAGAAACCCCCTGAAGTTCAGCGTGGTGTTTTGACCTCTGTGACGAAAGTACAATCAATACCTACTTGTTCCTTACTTCTCCAGGCTACTGACAGAGATCATGAGGTGTTAAATGGTTGCTCAGAAGTCAAAGGCCCAGGGTGGGATTTGGAGTTCCACCCTAAATAATTAGAAGTTAGTTGTGATTTTTAACCATGGCTATGTACTAGTCTGTGTATAAGATAAAAATTAATATTCCACAAATCCAAAGCTAGGTCACTGCCCTCCAGAAATCCAACTTAGCTTTTTGGTATGTTGTGATCGATATTTTAAAACATAATGGCAGAACGCTCCAGTTATTTCCTATTAATGCACAGACTACATATTTTTTTTAGTCCCTTGAGCAAGGGTTGTTATTCACAAAAGGCAGAATTTTGGCAATTAAAAAAAAAAAGACCGCCTTGTATGTGTCCAGAGCACATTTTGGCAGCGTGGTGGCTGTTCTGTTTAGAGCTCCCCAGCTTCAGGTGACACGCACGTGAAGTGGTAGTGATGGTGGGGGTGGAATGGCAATGTGTCGCAGTCAGACGAACAGGTACTCTTCGCACTCCAGAGTACAGTCGTGCAAACACTCAAGGACAAGTAAGGATACTCTGCTCAGTTATAATCCTGTTAGACTGAGAATTTACGATAAAGCTCTTTGCCAGATAACTTGAAGAATAAAGGCAGGGAGAAGCCCTGAGCTCTTTATGTAATAGCATTTGTAACTGAATATTTTTAAAGTGATTAAGGGTGCCAGCATGTAATTAGAGGGTGGATCCTAGGGCGCCTGGGTGGCTTGGTTGGTTGGGCATCTGACTCTTGGTCTCAACTCAGGTCGTGATTTCAGGGTTGTGGGATCGAGCCCTGTGTTGGGCTCAGCACAAAGTCTGCTCAAGATTCTCTCTCCCTCTCCCTCTGCTCCTCTCCCTTCCTTCCCCTGCCAAATAAATAAATAAATCTTTTTTAAAAAGAGGGGGCAGGTACTGTGAGGTGAAGAACTGGAGCTCTGGGGTGTGAGAGTCTTGGCCACAGTCTTGGTTCTACCATTTTCTACCTTTGTGACCTTGGGCAACTTATTTAGCTTCTTTACTCAGTTTCCCCACCGATTTAGATGGGGACAGTAGTGTAAGGATAAAATAAATGTGATAAAGAATTAAATATACCATCTGAAAAAGAAAGAAAGGTACAATCTGATGCATAGTAAGCATTGAGTCTATGTTAGCTCTCAGTTATTATATGTAATATGTATTGTGTATAATATAATATTATCATCACCAATAAAAGCCTTAGTACTGCTACTATTGGTATTTTTCTTATCAGTGAATCTTACTTTAATGGAGTCCAGCTTGCTTTTCTGGAATTTGTTATAATTTTTCAATTCTACAGTAAAATAGTCTGGTATGAGTCACATTCTGAGCATGTGACTTGTTAAAAGTACAGTGTTAAAAAGCATCCCATTCTCACTTGAATATTCTGGGGGATAGCCATAGCACAAGAATATGGGCATTATCTAGCACCATGTTTTTCCACCTTGTTTTCATTGTTGTTTCCCTTCAAGGAGCCCCTCGAAGATGCTTTTTCTCTGATGACCTCTTCCAATGAAATTTAAATACCACAGATCCACTGTATACTTGTTTATGTATTATCATGCTTTAGAGGGCTATAAACCATTGTACTAGCTAAAACTTTTTGTCTCACAAGAACCAATTTTCACACCCATGGGGCCAATACCACCCCTAATTTAGAACACATGAGTTAACACAGTGGTTCTCAATGGAGGGCAGTTTACCACCCAGGGGACATTTGGCAATGTCTGGAAATATTTGGTTTGCCTCACCTAGGGTGGGGGGGCACTACTGGTATCTAATAGGTAGAGGCCCAGGCCCAAAATGTCAGTAGTGCCAAGATTGTCAGTAGTGCCTGCTCTTAGTATGATGACAAAGTTCCAATGCACCCTGAATAACCCAGAAATTGTGAAGACAGGTAAAAATGGACCATGTTAACTCTAAGGTGCAAGAGAAAGAGAATAGCAGAAATTGGGTTCCTGACTTATGTCAAAAAAAAAAAGGCCATCTTTGTCTTCTTAAGTATTGTTGCTGTTTTCAACAATATGGTGCTTTTTGCTCTTTCTGTCTAATATGTGTCAAATTATGTGTAAATGCTTCAAATATGTGTTTAGTAGCAACTTTGTTTTCTATTTTTTGTATGGATGTACCTTGCTTTATGAAACAGGTGACCTGGAAAATTGTATAAATGCACTTTCTATGAGTTGCATACATTCCTTTGATTTCCTTACATTATATTTTGAGAGGCTTATCTTCATTCCCAATTGATCCTCATTTGACCTAGCTCCTAATACTGTTGCTTTAAGTTTGAATTTAGCAGCAGTTCTACTCTCTGGGTTTTAGAGAATGGGGACAGTATAAGAGGATACGGATTTATATTCAGAGTGAGCCAGCCTATTCTTTGATGGACATGGTCCAGGTCCTGTGCCCAGAGCTCCTGGCTCCCCTGTTGTCCCCATAATACTCACGTTCCCTTCTTCTGCTGCCCAGAGTTGGCGTCGAGGAGCCCTCCGAAGAGGACCAGAACGAACACCGCTGGCAGTACTTCAGGTGACACAAGGGCATCCTCAGGAACAAATTAACCGGGCCTGGCTCTTCTCCTCCTTCTAACCTGAGATGTTTCTCTTTATGCTGTTTTGTCCCTTTCTTGCTTCCTGTGTGCACCAACCCCCTGCCCCTTTTAGCAAAGGGGCAAGAGGTCAGGTCAAGTCTAATCCCTTTTCCACCCTTTCTCTGGGTTGATGGATGTGTCAGTGTCCCTGACATTCTGTTCTCTTTCCCTGAATATTGGACAATGTGTGTCAACACCAAAGCCGAAGTTGGCAAGTGTCTCCTTTCTTATACAACTGAGCTTAGTGTCGAGAGCAGTCCATTTTCAGAGCCACAGATACTTTTTCCACAAAGCCTTGTTTATGATCTAGTAAACAAGGCTTTTAATTAATTCATAAAGAAAACTAGAATTTTATATTTCAGCCATGACTAGGGTATGGCTTATATCATCTTAATTAAGTACCAATGCTATTTGAGTTTTTTAAGTATGTGTTTGTGTACTCATACCTCATGGTCAATCAGAAGGTACAAAAACAGCGTTTAAAAAAAAAAAACAGAAGATAAAGTCTCTTCTAATGCAGTTTGTCTCTCAGTGTCCATCCAAGTTTATGATTGGATTATGCTTAAGAGCGGCGACATTGGGTAAGCAGAGCGAAGAGTTTAATGTTTCTTTTTTCCTTCCTGTGTCTATATCAGCATGCATTATTTCTGATCTGATTCTCAGTGCTGGTAGATAAATCAATGCAGAATAGGCTTGAGCTCTGTTCTTGCCACTGTGAAAGTACGTCACTCTCTGAGGGCAGTGGAGAGAACAACGATGCTTATCATCGGGTTTGAACGTTGCACTATCACCAGGCTCCAGATGGACTGTAATGATGTGCATATAAGTAATGGAAACTGTTAAGTTCCCTGGGTTTACACTTTTTTTTCTACTGTTTAAAATACACACACACATTCACTTTTTGGAGGCCTGACTGTAGGTAGCAGATAAGTAGCAGAGGAGACCCTTTCTTTTGAAATATCCTACCTTCAGGAAGGAAGGTCCTGTGGGCAAAGGACAAGTTATTACCCTGGGGATATGTGAGAATTCAGACTGTGACCTGGTGTCCAAGGTTTTACATGAAGGTGTGTGTCTCATAGTCCTCAAATTATTTAGGGCTTCAGCCATTCACGTTTTTGCAAAAATTATCGGTTAATGTAGAACACTCCTAAAATTCCTGAGATTTCAATGGCATTTTGGAGGCAGCTAATCAGAATGTACTTATTATCATACTAGAAGGGAAATTATTCATGTTCTTTCCAGATTTATTCATTCCAGAATGAGCACATTAGTTTGACTGCTTTATTTTCTCACTTGGTGTGAAACCAAATGAAATGTAAAAATGCACTTCCTTAGTCGTATTAGCCACATTTCAACTCAGTGTCTGGCCACATGTGGCTCTTGGCTGGCACACTGGACAGCGCAGATCTAGCCCACTGCCATGGTTGCAGAAAGTTCTACTGGATAGTGTGGATCTAGACTTACTCCCAAGTTCCCCCAAACAAAATGCTGAACATTATGAGTTTGAGATGAAGTTAAGGTGGCCCTGCTTTGGTGAATTGATGAAGTTATTTCAACGTTTTATATTTGTTGTTTTGAATTCTGGCCTGGCCACATGGGCCCAAGGAAAATAGAGGAGTTCCACTGACATTGCCAGGACTTGCATGAAAATAGTCACAGCCTAGTCTTCATAAGCAGTTCTTGTCGAACAGAATTGAATTCTTGTTAAACAAGTCTTTTTTTCTCTCTTAATAGAGATCAGTTAAAAGAATAGAGGGGGATAAATTTCATTTGGCAGCTTTTATTATATTTGGCTTTACTTTCATTATTGTAATACAGGGCATACTTAAACTTTTGTCCTACCCATAGTCTTCCTATTTCATCTAGACCAGTAAAGTCAATTTGCTTTATCTTTGCTGATGTGGAAGCCATTTATGAAAGCTAATGACACCTATTTCAAAATTCACAGTATAGAAAGAAGAGATTATTAGTGGCAGATCTGGACTGCCATATTCTTGGCCATATTGTGCCTCATGCCCTTCAGATAACATAAACTCATTACTTCTTCCCTACTATATGGTCAGGCCTTATGGTTAGATTGAGGGCTGCTGTGTCACCTGGCATTCTGGTAGGCTATCTGAGAAACACCAGGGTAACCGGTGCTCTGCCTCTCTGAGTCTGTACCGGGGAGCTCAGCTAAGTAAGTTAGTCTGCCATGAAGGGGTTTTGTGCTGCTATAGAATCCACAGAATAAGGCCTAATGTTGGATTCCTAGCTGTTGATCCTACAAATGCTGACAAAACTACCACATGGAGGACTTTTCTCTGTGGAATGTGTGTTAAGCATCTCTAAAACAGATGAAGGCTCAAAATCAAGAGCTAGGAATTCCATATGTGACCACTCCTCTCACATTTTGATACATTAGACACATCAGGTGCATTGAGGCTCTGGTGTGACTTTTAGGGGCAGCCCTGAGGCCCCTGAATTGGATGGATTTTGTGTCAGAAAACCTCTATGAGATTTGTTGCTTAAAGGTCCTCGGATAATGTCTAGTTACGAGGACAAGTCTCCAACCCTCAGAATCTCCTCCAGCCTGGAAGCAGCCCCTAGACATGTAGCAAAGTCCATCCAACTCGCTACAAAGATCCTATCAAACTCCAGGGCCATAGGGAGGAAATCTGGTGTCTGGTACACTAGATTTTCATTAGAACAGTGCCTGCCATAATAAGCATCCAATAAATATCTGATGAATACATGGATTCATCTTGTGGTTTTAAACTTTGCCTTCAGCAAAATACAGGACATCCATTCCCTCTCCTTCCATAGTTCCTTTCAGGGGCACACACACCTTGGGTCAGTGCTTGACGAACCTGGAATAAGACAGGGTAGAGATTGGCTTTGAAAGGGTAGGCACATCTGTGTTCTTTACTGTTTACCTTTTCTACTAGTCTCTCTTCTCAAGAAATGACCTGGGCATCATAAGTGGGAAAGAGGGAAGGAGAGGAAAAAAAGTAGGATGCACACACGTGGGGTTTTGTGTCTGTGGACCACTCTTTGGAATCAGCACCCTGGTACTGGACTGTTGGTTGAGGCCAGTCGGTGCCTCCCTTCAAGCTCAAGGCAGACCTGCCAAAAACTGAGATCTCAGTTTCCAGTTCTTTGCAACAGTGGAGGGAGTGTGAGAAGACAGAGAATTTTCCTGGCCTCTTTGTTCTCTCCCCCATCACCCTGTGATCGATGTCACAGTTCTCCACCTCAGAGTGAAGAGGGTACAGGCAGAGAGAATTAACAGATGCACAAAACAACAGCTGGTGTGTTACTAAGTCAAGACAACTACCCTAACAAAAGTGTGGGATTTGTTGCAAGTGGATTCTGCCACTTTGCTTTTTCTTTCTGCCTTTAGTTGTTGATCTTAAACATGCCACCTCTCAAGTCACCTCTGTTGCAGGAGGACATGGGGCTACCTGGAGAAAACATGAATGATATGCATGCTCAAGTATTCAGGGGACATGTGCTGATGTCTGCAACTTTTATTTGGATGCATCTAAAGAATAAGATGGATGATAGAGATATGGATAGATACGTGGTAAACAAACTCTAGCAAGATGCCAATGGTAGAGTCTAGGTGGTGGGTATACAGGTGTTCACTATAAATTCTTCTGGCACTGCCCTGGATATGTGAAAAATTGCATATCAGAAGTTTAGGGAATTAAAAGGAGGTCAGGGCAGATGTGAGGAAGCAGGAGAAAGGAAATGGTATGGGGCAGTAAGACCCCAGTTTGGATAACTGGGACCATTTGGTGCAGGAAGGCAGAGGGACAGTTGCCAGCCAGTGCCACTCCCAAGTGGGCTTGCATAGGGTGTAAGCACACAGTACTACTTGCCTCTCCTGCCCCTGGGATCTGACATGGTACATGACCTCTTTCTCACGACTTTTGCATGACAGCCTTCCTCCTCTTTTAGCTAACTACTCCTTCTGCTTCTGGAAGATGGTCAGCTTTTTGGCTACTTTCAGCCAGCATGGTTGCCATGGTCCAAGCTAATACTCTCCATTTTTCTCCTTGTCTTTCTCCCTGGTGACTTACAGAGTTGGCGTCGACCCAGATCAAGACCCACCACCCAACAATGACAGCTTTCAAGTCTTACAAGGGGTAAGTCACAAGAGGTGCTTCTTCCAGGGGAAGACATTTTTAAAAGTAGCTAAAATTTATTGAGTATTTGCTATAGACCAAACATCTTTACGTGGATTCCCTCACTGTGAGTTTGACAGCAACCTTATGGGGTAGGTACTGTTACCGCCATTTGACAGATGAGAAGCTGAAGTTTGAGAGTCTAAGTGAGCCATCTGCAGTCAGAGAATTAGAAGGTTCTGAAGCCAGGGTTTGACCCCAGAGCTGGTGTTCTTAAACAACATATTGAGGGGGTAGGCTGGCCAGGAAGAGTATTCAAGCTAAGTCCCTGACTGCCTGCCTTCCAAGAATGGATATATCAGATACATTGGCGACTGGCTCACTGTCACTGGGTCAGAGTCTGTCAGTGGTGCCCGGGTAGGGGGAAGTGGGGATGGGGTCTGACTCTCTAGCCCAGAATCTGAGGAAGAGAGGAAGGATGTGGGTGATTAGAGCCCCTCCCCTTCCTCCAGAGCCTGGGATCCTTTACAACTGAGTTCCCCTCAAGCCCAGCAATGTCAGAGCAGCAGCCCTCACCCCCACCGCCACCCCCACCCCCAAGGGCTGAAGGTCACAGCAAGGCTAACAGCTAAGGCTTAGGCAGGGTGGTGAGCAGTGACAGCCTGGAACAGTGTGCCAGGGAGGGAAGCTGTACAGGCTGGGATCAGAGCAGCCCCATGGCAGCCTCGAGTATGACAAGCAGGGATGACTCCCTGCTGCTGCAGAGACTCCTGATAGAGTGGTTTTGCCATCTGTTCCAGTTACAGTTGCTGCATAACAAAACTGCACCAAACATAGGAAAGTGAGCAACAATTTCTTTTACTCATGGATTCTCTTCGTCAGGAATTTGGAAAAGGCATAATAGAGGCAGCTCGCCTTTGCTCCAAGGAGAGAGCTGGCGGCTGGAGTCATCCAAAGACTCATACACTCATATGACTGGCACCTGAGCTGGGAGGACCCAAAGACTAGGACAGCTGACTGGAATGCCTACACATGGCTCCCCCACATGGCCTAGGGATTACTGGACTTCTTACACAATGACTCAGGGTTCCATCCCAGCAAGCAAGGTGGAAGCCGCATCACCGTTTCTGACCTAGCCTTGAAAGTCTCCCGGCATCACCTCTGTTACTTCCTGGTGGTCACAATGAGTTCCTCAAGCCAGACCAGATTCGATGGGAGGGGAGAGAGACCATAAGCTCTTTATGGGAGCATCAGTGAAGTGGCAGACATGGTTTTGAGCCGCCACATCACCCTGTGTCTCCAGGTTTGCTCCTTCCCAAGGCAGACATCCTGTGGGCAGGCAGACTAGAGGAACAAAAGGTTATGTTAAGAGCAGCAATCCGTTACCCAAATGTCACTAATTGGCCTCAGGAGTCAAGAACTGTTTTGTGCAGGATTGACTCCCCAGTGCTGAGCGCAGTGCCTGGCACCTGGGGGCACTCGATTGGTATTTGATAGGGAGATGCGGGGGGCAGGGCAGGGGGCGACAAGAGAGCCCCAGTGCAGAGGAAAGCTTTACTGACCTCACACATGCGTTGTCCAGGAAACTGTGTTGGGGGTCTCTTTTTTTCCAATCAGCTTTGAACCGCACTCAACCCTAAATCCAGTCTACATACTTCAAATTCCAGAGGACCTTCTAAATTACTCTAGTCCCCAAATCAGACCTAACAAGTGTCCCAAAATGTGGTACGATGCAGGGCCAGGGAGTGCCACCTACAGCTTTTTCTGATTTCTTTCTCTTTGAGGGGGATCCCATCTTGGTGGTAATGCCCCTTAAGGAACACAAAGCCATGACCTCTGAAAGAGCTGGACATCTGAGGAAAAGTTTCCAGTGAGCTTTATTGGAGACGATATGATGCCCTCTTTAATGGTACTCCAGAGGGACGCCTGGCTGGCTCAGTCGAAGAGCATGGGACTCCATCTCAGGGTTGAGTTCAGGCCCCACGCTGGTTGTAGAGATTACTTAAAAAGAAAATATTAAAACAGGAATAATGGTGCCCCAGAAGACCTTTGAGATTATATTAGAAGCGGCCACTGTGTTGGGAACTTGTGGTTTCAATGAGAAATTCTTTTTGAAAAGTTGCCATTGCACTCTAGCTTGGATCAAGGAGTTTAGAAACCGAGAGTTCAGAACTGTGCACCTGGAAGCTAATTTAAAGTATAATGGAGGATCTTGAAACTCACCCTGAGAAAACCTGGGTGAAGTGTCTTTATTTCACTGAAAGGAAAATAATGGCTCTGGTAGGAAGATATGACTGCCCTATTCCAAAGCTTCCTCCCCA